>NC_134087.1:186867275-188117275 GCF_000715075.1 Nicotiana tabacum | reverse complement strand
AGTGGGTTAAGACTCGATTGGAGCAGTTGACTTTGATTGATGAGAAACGAATGGCTGCGGTTTGTCACGGGCAATTGTACCAACGAAGAATGGCCCGTTCTTACAACAAGAAAGTCCGACCCAGGAATTTTGAAGTGGGTCAACTGGTATTGAGGCGCATTCTGCCCCATCACCAGGAAGCGAAAGGAAAATTTGCTCCAAATTGGAAAGGCCCATACATCATCAGGAAGATATTACCGAGAGGAGCATCGTATCTAGGTGATATTGAAGGAAATGATACTGAAACAGCAGTGAATGCGGATGCAGTCAAAAGGTACTATGTCTGAGTTATACTCCAGTTGGTCCTGACACATTTTAAAATGATGAAGGTTTTATTCCCACTACCCCAAACACTATCAACTCTCTCTACAAGCCCTTTGAGCCGGTTACATTTCTTTGGCTACCTATCAAAAAAAAAAGAAAAAAAGAGGAAAAAAAAACAAAAAACAAAACATTGATGAGGCCTGAACTACGTCTGACTTGATTCCGAAAGGATACGTAGGCAGTCTCTCTCTGAGGTTCAGTCACACCAAAATAAAATCCAATTTACCCTGAAATTGAAACCGGGACACATCAAATGGCTTAGAAGTTGTAGTTTCATCTACCATTCTTTTACCAAGCACAAGTCCTTCGGATCAGTTACCAAAGGTAGGGGAGCCAAGAGATATCACGATTGGAGGCCGGTACATTCAGAATTGAGAGAAATAAAACGAGAGAGTCTTGTCGGTGAAAACCTTCGGGCACCGTGAGGCGACGGGAGTAGAGAAACCAAAAATGAGAGAGCTTGTTTAGTAAAAACTCGCAAAGAGTGCTATCAAGCGACAACAAGAAGAGAAATGAGAGAGGTCAACTAGCGAAAACCCGCAAAGGGCGCTGTCGGCCGAAAGGATGACTCCACCTCAGGAAGTCTTGGCAAAGTTCCACCAGTTTGGAAACATAGATCCATTTTGGTTCATGAGGAAATGCAAGTTCATTGAAGGTCAGGCGTCCAGTCCAAAAAGCATGTCATGTCAATTTAAAGCCAGCATGTTTCCATCAGATAAGTCATTCCTGTCCCGAAAGAGACACTTCTCTTCTAAAATTTGCTTTCTTCGTTTTTTGTTTTACTTTTCTTTGAATCCCTTTCATTTTTAACCCCAAGTTCTAGATATACGGGAAAGAATAGGTGACAGGACCGGTTTCACGGAGTTCCGTTTCGTAAGAAGAAAATACCCCGCTTCAGTGGTACGTTTGTCCAAACCCGATGGATCATGATGTTGGCTGCATTCTAAGTAAAGCCACACACACACACAAATCCCCACAGGGTCTCCCTTTGTACAAATCCCCACAGGGCCTCCCTTTGTAAAAATCCCCACAGAGCCTCCCTCTGTAAAAATTCCCCAAAGAGTCTGCCCCAGCTAATCCCCAACGAGTCTGCCTTGTACAAATCCCCACAGAATCTACCCAATAAAAATCCCCACTGAAAATCCCCTAGCAGAACGGGATGGAAAAAACCAAAGCCTTACAAGGCAAATCATCACAAAATCTGGAAACGCAAGTCTGAGTAGTCCAAAGGGTTTCGCCAGTGAATCCAATCAATGGCAAAGTTTCTCAACAGAAATAAGGACGCAACAAAGAAACTGGAACAATCAAGGTCACCGAACCAACCGCCATTTCCGAACTGACAATTGTTCTTTGTTTGGAAATTAAAACAGGTGAGACCCAGAGCAACCGTACAAGAAGCAGGTTTCCACCCAAAAAGAAAAGAAATACATGAGTGCAAGAAACGGCTCGACAAAGGAATCCACTCAAAAGGGAAGTTTCCCCAAAATTCTCTTTTACATTTTACTAAAAGAAGAAAACTCAAAAAAAGAGGGTCAGTTTAGAATCACTGAGCATTTTCCATTTAGCCAGCATTAGGGCTCCAACCCTGAACTGAGCATTTTTCCATTTAGCCAGCATTAGGGCTCCAACCCTGAACTAAGCATTTTTCCATGTTAGCCAGCATTAGGGCTCCAACCCTGAACTGAGCATTTTCCATTTAGCCAGCATTAGGGATCCAACCCTGAACTGAGCATTTTTCCATGTTAGCTAGCATTAGGGCTCCAACCCTGAACTGAGCATTTTTCTGTTAGCCAGCGTTAGGGCTCCAACCCTGAACTGAGCATTTTCCATTTAGCCAGCATTAGGGCTCCAACCCTGAACTGAGCATTTTCCTGTTAGCCAGCATTAGGGCTCCAACCCTGAACTGAGCATTTTCCATTTAGCCAGCATTAGGGACCCAACCCTGAACTAAGCATTTTCCATTTAGCCAGCATTAGGGCTCCAACCCTGAACTGAGCATTTTCCATTTAGCCAGCATTAGGGCTCCAACCGTGAACTGAGCATTTTCCTGTTAGCCAGCATTAGGGGTCCAACCCTGAACTGAGCATTTTCCATTTAGCCAGCATTAGGGCTCCAACCCTGAACTGAGCATTTTCCTGTTAGCCAGCATTAAGGCTCCAACCATGAACTGAGCATCTTCCATTTAGCCAGCATTAGGGCTTCAACCCTGAACTAAGCATTTTTTCTGTTAGCCAGCATTAGGGCTCCAACCCTGAACTAAGCATTTTTCTGTTAGCCAGCATTAGGGTTCCAACCCTGAATTGAGCATCTTCCATTTAGCCAGCATTAGGGCTCCAACCCTGAACTGAGCATTTTTTCTGTTAGCCAGCATTAGGTCTCCAACCCTGAACTGAGCATTTTTCTGTTAGCCAGCATTAGGGCTCCAACCCTGAACTGAGCATCTTCCATTTAGCCAGCATTAGGGCTACAACCCTGAACTGAGCATTTTTTCTGTTAGCCAGCATTAGGGCTCCAACCCTGAACTAAGCATTTTTCTGTTAGCCAGCATTAGGGCTCCAACCCTGAACTGAGCATCTTCCATTTAGCCAGCATTAGGGCTCCAACCCTGAATTGAGCATTTTTCTGTTAGCCAGCATTAGGGCTCCAACCCTGAACTAAGCATTTGTCTGTTTAGCCAGCATTAGGGCTCCAACCCTGAACTGAGCATTTGTCTGTTAGCCAACATTAGGGCTCCAACCCTGAACTGAGCATTTTTCTGTTAGCCAGCATTAGGGCTCCAACCCTGAACTGAGCAACTTCCATTTAGCCAGCATTGGGGCTCCGACCCTGAACTGAGCATTTTTTTGTTAGCCAGCATTAGAGCTCCAACCCTGAACTAAGCATTTTTCTGTTAGCCAGCATTAGGGCTCCAATCCCTGAACTGAGCGTTTTTACCTTATGACGACATTAGGACCCCAATCCTTGAGTTGCGTTTTGTAGACTAAAGTTTTCCAATCCCCTCATCAATTCTGTAAGTTGTTATGGCGTTTAATTCACGAAATTTTCCTAGTAAAACTGGGGCAGAAAATTTCGTTCATTTGTTTTGTTTGTCTCAGCAGGTCTGACCTCGAGGCGCATGGATCGAAATGACCTATGGGATGAGTCTCAATACAGAATAAAGAAAAGAAAAAAAGGATAAAAAGAAGATGTTCCGAGATATTGGAACAAACAAAGGGCGGATCGCTCCAAATTTGATCAAGGTCCCGAGTTCCGCCAATCCCATATCACTCAATATCGTAGAAATAAATAGGCGCCTACAACTTGCAAGCATCAAGATTCGGATCGAAGTCTACAAGCAGAATCAGCTAAGACCCAAGATCAAGTTGCAAAAGAATTATAGATAGGAATCTTGTGACTAGCGGTTGACAGGCATAAATAGTTAGTTCAGTTTCAATTTCCTTTGGTTGTAATAAGGCGGTCGGTAAGCAGTAGTGGCAACAGCAACGGCAGTAACGGCAAGCATTTCAAATCCCATGGTAGTCCCAGCTACCAAAGTTTCTCGAACTACATTAACCTGATTCCTGTTTAGCCCAGGATATGTAGGAAATCTTTGAAGCGAAGATTCGGTCAAATCTTTCAAAATATGCTTCACATGGAGTATTCCAATAGGCAAAAATCGCTCATATCCGCTCACTTTATCTTTGCACGAAAACTCTTCATGTTTTCGGACAAAGAGGGGCAGCTGTGAGCACGTGATTTTTGTTTACGCAACAATCACTCCAAAAGAAATCAAAAATAATAACAAATGGTCTTGCTGTACAATTTTTAGAATTTACGTGGCATTTTTGGTAGTTATTTGTGGTTTTGTCCATTTTTATTTAGTCTTATCAAACGAAAATACAAAAAATATATGTCGTGTGTAATTAAACCATAATTTTATTATTAAAAGAAAAATCACAAATATGCATCTTTGATTCTATTTGTCGTCATGGTTTGGTTTTACCTATTTAAATATTTTAATATGTGTGTGATAATTGTGTTAAGTGCTAATTAATGGGTGTTTAATTTCACTTTAATTAGGTATTGGTTTTAAATTAGAAAATAAAAGAAAAAGAGTGCAAATTGGTTTAAAAATCAGATTGGGCCTGTTTTCTTTAAAATTGAGGCCCAAAAGCAGCCCAAGGCAGCCGGTCCAAGCGACCCATCTCCCAGGCCACCAAACGACGTAGTTTGACACCAAAACTACGTCGTTTCAAGGACAACCCATCTCAGCCGTTCAAACCAGGTTGATCTGACGGCCCTCGTCCCATCTCCTTTACCCGTTACCTGACTCGACCCAATGAAACCCGGTTTGATCCGTTCCCAACATAAGACCAAACGACGTCATTCCCCCTTGTGGAATGATCAAGGCCGTTGATCATTGTTGATCCAACGGCCAACATCAAACCATTCACTCCGAATATAAGCTTACCTCCTTCACCCCGCACCCCCCGAGCCAGACCCCCTCCTCACTGTTCCTCCATCTCTCTCATTTCAGAGACGGACCTGGGTATAGAACCCTAGCCGCCTTAGCCCCCTTTCGTTTGAAACCCGGCGGCATCAACGTCGTCGGACACCAAACTAACACCCTAGGACCACTCAATCACCCTGAATCCAAATCCACCAACCGTTTAGTTCGAATCAATCCCTAGGTTCTCGAATCTTCATTTGAAGATTCGAGCAAAACCTCGATATACACCGACCTACCCCAAATTCATACCAGGTATCCCCTTGACCTTCCTCGTGACCAAACCAAGATTGGTTTGGTCCGAATCTACCCACAAATCCCAAAACCCCAAATCTGAAGGTTCAAACCCTAGAATACAAGAATTTTTGGAGTCTGTTTAGATTTAAATGGAAAGGTGGGGTCTAATAGACCCTAATCGAAGTGTTCTCGGTCGAGAACACCTTGATTAAGATCTGTTCAACCCCAAAATGGGCAAATCCGATCAAAGCTGGGAGTCGACTGTCGTTAAGCTTTCAGAGTGAGTTCCTTTGTTCTTTTCCATTGTTGTTTTAAACGTTTGTTTCAGTTTTTCAGCATGTTTAATTAATTTGTTTGATATTTCTGACATGTTCTTTCAATCCCCCCTGTCTTCATGAGACCTTTTATTTGGTCGAGTTTTTCTATTAACTGATTAAATGTATGTGTGTAAACTATATAATCGATTGAAAATACATTGGGTCGATGAATTAATTTCAGGTTTAACTTTGTTTTGGGCAGTACAATTTGCACCCCTTTAGTACCATTCGATTCTGATTCCTTTGGTATGATTTGAATGTACGCATTGTAATTCACACAGTCAATTCGATACATGTCGTCAAACAGTTTCAGTTTGGAATGATAGTAATTTGATTCCTTTTGGTCTTATTTTATTCAAATCAGTTGAGAATCGATTACATTGTGTATTAGTCTGTTAGCTAAATCAGAAAACATTTTAAGGATTGGGTTGTAGCTGCAGTTCAGGGTTAAGTCTGAATTGATGGCATGTGCACTTGTGGACAGCATGTGCATTAAAGCCTTTAAGAGATTAAAATTAACTTGACAGCATGTGCTGTCAGGGCATATTCAGGCTGCCCATACCCTTGTTTTAGTTTAATAAAATGGAAATTACTTTGAATATTTTAAAGATAGGGCTGTCAGGGGGAATCTGATGGGGAAGGGCTTTCTTTATGGCTGTGAGTGGAAAACAGGAGGAGGGATGGGGAGTTTGAATTGTTTAACAGGCTGGTAGATGGTCTGATATTAGGATATAAATAGAGGAGAGTTTCCATTAGTTAGGGGATACAAGATAGAGATAGGACAGAAGCTAGAAAAAACTGGAAAAGACAGTGGAGAGTTCAGAGAGGGGGAGAGTTCTAAAAATCAGAAAATATAGTTCTGAAATAAGGAAGCAAAAATAGTTCTGAAAAATCAGAAAGAGAGGGTTCAGAAATCAGGGAGGGAGATAGAAAAGAAATTTCTGTTTGTTTGATTGAAACTGAAAACACTGCTTTTCCTCATCCTTTCTGTTTGGAAATTAGCATTAATCTGCTACTGGTTCTGTCAGACTTAGGATCTTTCCTTTGAGTATTTGAAAAATCAACATTGGGTACTGTATCATTGAGTTACTGCTTGGTTTATTCTGCCTGGGGTTGTCATTGCTGCTGTATTTGTTGTCATTGCTGCTATCTTCTGCTACTGATGCTGATTTCTCTACCTTCTGCTTCTTCTTTTGCATTTCAGCATCCAGGTACACACTTCTGAAACTATGGGTGGATGTAAGCTTGAATTGGAAGTTGAATTGAAATAAACAAAGAAATGAAATGTTCACATGCTTTCCCAATGTCTGTGCTCAAGGTGTAGTAATAGGATGAATGATAAAGTAGTTCGTGGTTGTTTAGGTTCATCCCAATTGTATTTACTTTGCATGAATTGGAACGTACTCGAACTCTATTTTGGGACTGTTAAATAGTACAGTGCTAGATCAATTAGACATATGTCCATGTGTTTTTAGCAATTTAGTTTGGTTGGTGATGATAACATAACACAGAATATTAGCAGGCATTTGTATGTATCCCGTTGGATCTTTGAACTGTTTTACCATGGCCCGATTCAGTTTGATTTCAACGCATATTTCAAGCAAATTTCATATTACGTTAGTTAATGCCAATGGATTAACCATTAATGTCAACTCTCTTGTTTGAATTCCCTGTTTCAATATAGGTTTAATAGTGTAGTTTAATAATTAATGTTAGCATCGGCTCACCATGTAAATAAAGCGGCTATTAATTCTATAGAATCGGCAGGTTTTACATATTTGGGAGTACAAATCAATGGTGCGGGGTTAAGAGCTTTAATCTAATAGGCGTGAATCTAGCAAGATGGTTAAAATTTAGATCTAATAAACTTTCGAATAAGCACTAAGACTCAAGGTTGATGTTTATTTTGAATAGTCAAAAACAATTATTGGTCTATCCACATAATTATGTGAAGCTAACCTAGTTATAGAATAATTAATCTTCTTTGAATATATTATTTTGTCGATTTTGTATTTATTTATATTTCAAATTTTAAGTAACATTCCCTTCTGTTGACATTTGTCTTAATCTAGTATGCAATATGTTATGCTCGTAGCACGTAACTAAATAAGATTTTCCTTTCTCTTTATTTTTTAGAAACGAAATTAATAGAAATGTAGCCACTTTAGGATATCCTTCTAAAATAACGGGACGAGCCTCGCCAAATAAAAAGTGCAAATTGCGGGGCCCTCAATAATTGGTCATAGTAAATACTTAGAAGTTGGGATGGACTGTTTAGTGAATGTCGCTGCCTTCCCCAAAGATAATAATGCGTTAGACTCTTTAGGCGCGACTTAATTAAATTATATTCTTAAATTCGGGTGCGCATTTATGTGACCCAAATTCAAATCTCAACAGAATCGAAATGTGTTAACAACTACGGGTGCATTGATTGTGACGTGGTTCGAGATGCATTTTCACGACGTTACAATTCTATAAAAACAAATGATAATAATAAAAGCGGTTTAAACTTAATAAAAGCACATAAGTCACAACATGTATTCGAATCAGATATTTAGCCATTATAACAATTTAAGTGACCGTGCTAGAACCACGGGATCCGAGGGTGCCTAACACCTTCCCCCGGGTCAACATAATTCCTTACTTAGAATTTCTGGTTCGCAGACTTCATTTGGAAAAGTCGAAAATTTCATCGATTTGGGATTCAAGATAAACCGGTGACTTGGGACACCAAAAGCCAAACCTTTCCCAAGTGGCGACTCTGAATTAAATAAATAATCTCATTTCGAATATTGTCACTTAAATTGAAAAAACTCCCTCGCGCATCTTACCCTTCGGGGCGGGCGCGCAAAAAGGAGGTGTGACATTAAGACAACATTAAAATTTTGAATTATAAATGGAAACATAATTAATGGAAGTAGTAGTTCAATAAGAATTATTTTTTAATTATAATACAAATCTCTATTAGTAGTATAATTTAGTTAACATTTTTTTGTATAATTATGGTAAGGACGAATTTTAATTAATTGATCAAGCTTTGTAACTGACCTTATTTTTGTACAATATACATTAATATAGGTATCTTTAATTAAAATTTTATGTATAATTCAGTTATGGTAGGTATCTTTTTCTGAGAAAGAATCAATTAAATTTTCGTTTTGTATCTTACACATCAATTTTAAGTTGAAATAATAATTCTTTATTTAGTCCAAGCTTTGTATCTAACATTATTTGGGTGCAATATACATTACTATATGTATCTTTAATTAAACTTTTGTGTATAATTCAGTTATGGTAGGTATTCTTTTTTGAGAAAAAAAATCAATTAAGTTTTTATTTTGTATCTTACACATTAATTTTAAGTTAAAATAATAATTTTTTATTTAGTATAAGCTTTGTATCTGACCTTATTTGTGAACAATATACATTACTATAGGTATCTTTAATTAAATTTTGTGTATAATTCAGTTATTGTGGGAAAAATAATTAAATAGTTATATATATATATATATATAATGAGGTTATATTAATGTTTACAATTCGGACAAATAAATATTTCTTAAAATAATAGTGAAAATATTGTTGCAACAATTAGAGTTTTTACGATTAATATTTGAATTGAGTATTGCTAGGTTAAATTTGAAAGTATAAGATGATTTAGAAAATGTGGTCCAATGGATAAAATAGAAGAATAAGATATATTTGAATTTGAGATGGAACTTTTTTTTAATATGATAAGAAAAATCATATTTAAGAATATGAGCAATAGAGTAAAAGTTACTATTGAAATAATTTTTATTTATTATTTGTATTATATCAAATTGAATGTGATAAAAGTGGATATTAAGTTCAAGTAAACTAATAAAAAGCACATGACAATGTTAATAATATTAAGCATTGAATATACAATAGCAAAATAAGAAACAAACAGAGAAAAAAATCAAAATTTCTATCATAAAGAACAAAGAAGGATAAAACTTATTTAAATTTGATATTAAAAAGTTTTTTTAAGTATGATAAAAAAATTCATGATGTGGATAAGGCCACATAACTGAAGTTTAATAGATTACAAAAATGAAAATATTAATAAATTAGAGAATTTGCGAGGTTATTTATACTAAGAATTAGTTTAAAAATAAAATAAAGTAAACATATAATGCTTAAAAATATTTTTAATAAATTTAAATAATTTAATAATTTTGAGTATTAATTTTAAATAAAATAAATATTTATTTCAAGATTAAAAAACCATACATCAATTTATATATTAATAAAAGGATATAAATAGATTATGATATTAAATAAAGAGGCATATTAATGAAAGCCACATAAGAAAATAAAATACTATATATTAGGTAACTTAATAGCAATAATAAAAAATTTAAAAATATTTAATATTAGAAATATAAGGGAAAGACGATTTGAACTTGAGATTTAAATTAAAATTAAGGTGAACACGCTCAAACTATGGATAGGACTACAAAATTAAAGTTTTACTAGATAAAAACTAAAAATTAGATAACAAATTAAAACTAAGGAAATACAAAATAAATATCTCATATGGGTAATTTTATGAACGAAAATTAAAGTCTAATTTGTATCCTAACTTTAAAAGAGAAAGAAAATTTAATTATACGTGATACAAAAAACAATTATAAGAAAATTCAATAGATTTAAAATATAATAATAAAAAACTTATCTATTAATATTTTAAACTAATTCAAAGTTATAACTTAAAATAAAATGTGATATTATATATTTTGTTTATTGGTAAAATATTAATGTAAAAAACCTAATTAAAAATTCATAGTAGGAAGAGGGTGTATAAAGAGGAAAATTGAGATAGTGTGAGAATATTTATACTTGGAATTAGTTAAGTATAAGTATATTAAATAATTAAATAATACTAAAATAAATTATTGAAAGACTTAAATGAAAAAAGAGTTCCAAGTAAGAGGATAAAAGTACAAAAATAAATTAAATTTTAGGAATAAATTTTTTTTCTATTTATATATGTTTATCAAAAGGGTAATAAGCAAGATATCAAGTCAATTGGTAAGCTAATAAAAGATCACATGAATATAACATTATTAAGTAATAGATAATGTAATAACTATAAGCAAAGATTAAAGAGAGAGTTGTTTTGGGTGAAAATGTAGAAGGATAAAACTTATTCGAATTTGTGGTGAAACATAAAAAGGTAGTAAGAATTTTGTTAAATAATATGCTCAAGCAAGACATATCACAAACGTGATATGTTTAGTATTTTTTAATATTGACCACAAAATAAAATACAAGTACTAAATCAAGGAGTTGCATTGTTACAAATATAAAATAAAAATATAAATAAAAAGAAACCTGTTATCTGGAAGTTTTAAATTATAAAGTAATTCCAATAACTCAAATTATAATTTGTTATTTGTGTCCGTGCATCGCGCGGGTACTAATACTAGTATTATATTAAAAGGAGAGTAGTGAAGCATGAGGTTAAGCCAAGTGGCAAGCTAAAAAAAAGTCACTTGGCAATTTTAAGACAACATTAAAAATCTATACTATATTAAAAGGAGAGTAGTGAAGCATGAGGTTAAGCCAAGTGGCAAGCTAAAAAAAAGCCACTTGGCAATTTTAAGACAACATTAAAAATTTAAATTTCTACATTATATTAAAAGGAGAGTAGTGAAGCATGAGGTTAAGACAAGTGGCAAGCTAAAAAAAAGCCACTTGGAAATTTTAAAACAACATTAAAAATTTGAATTATAAATGGAAACATAATTAATGAAAGTAATAGTTCAATAAGAATTATTTAATTATGATACAGATCTCTATTAGTAGTATAATTTAGTTAACATTTTTTTGTATAATTATGGTATGGATGAAATAAATTATGGTAGGGACGGATTTTAATTAATTGATCAAGCTTTGTAACTGACCTTATTTTGGTACAATATACGTTAATGTAGGTATCTTTAATTAAAATTTTATGTATAATTTAGTTATGGTAGGTATCCTTTTTTGAGAAAGAATCAATTAAATTTTTATTTTGTATCGTACACATTAATTTTAAGTTGAAATAATAATTCTTTATTTAGTACAAGTTTTGTATCTGACCTTATTTGAGTGCAATATACGTTACTGTAGGTATCTTTTATTAAAATTTTGTGTATAATTCAATTATGGCAGGTATCCGTTTTTGAGAAAGAATTAACTAAATTTTTATTTTGTATCTTACACATTAATTTTAAGTTGGAATAATAATTTTTTATTTAGTACAAGCTTTGTATCTGATCTTATTTGTGAACAATATACATTACTATAGGTATCTTTAGTTAAATTTTGTGTATAATTCAGTTATGGTAGGAAAAATAATTAAATAGTAATATATATATATATATATATATATATATATATATATATATATATATATATATATATATATATAAAGTAAATAGAGACTACCTGTGATGAACCGACCAGTCGTCTCATGAGTTACCGCTCCGTTTTCCCCTATTTTAACTTCTTTACGCTTCGTTATCCGTGTTTTATGTGATCAGGTTGATTAGTTCGAGTTCGGAGAGGATTTGTTAAGAAATGAGACGCTTAGTCTCTTTTAAGAAGGTTTAAGTTGGAAAAGTCAACCGAATGTTGACTTATGTGTTAGAAGGCTCGGAAGTGAGTTCCGATTGTTCGGTTAGCTTCGGGAGGTGATTTGTGACTTAGGAACGCGATCGGAATGGGTTTTGGAGTTGTAGAGAAGATTTAGGCTTGTATTGGCAAAGCTGATATTTTGGCGGTTCCGGTTGATAGGCGAGATTTTGATATAGGGGTCAGAATGGAATTCCGAGAGTGGCAGTAGCTTCGTTGTATCATTTGGAATGTGTGTGCAAAATTTTAGGTCATTCGGACGAGATTTGATAGACTTTTTGATCGAAAGCATAATTTAAGAGTTCTTGGAGTTCTTAGGCTTGAATCCTATGTTAAATTGGAGATTGATATTGTTGTGAGCGTTCCGAAGTTTTGAACAAGTTTGAAAGATGTCATGGGATGTGTTGGTACAATTGGTTTGAAGTTCCGGGTAGGTTCCGGGATGTTTTAGGCCAAAATCATAGTTGTAGCAGGTCCAGAAGGGGTGCAGGCCTCGGAACCCACCCGCGCGGACCGCGCAAAAGGAAGTGCGGTCGTGGTATGTGCGGCGCGGACCGCACAAAATGAAGTGGGGCCACGGTGGTTTTGTGCGGGCGCGCGGTGGTTTTGTGCGGGCGCGCGGTGGTTTTGTGCGGACCGTGGTGCTTTTGCGCGGACCGCGGTGGTTCTGTGCGGAACGCGGAGGCTGAGATCTGAGGGGTACTCTATAAATACGAGGTTTTGGGTTTTATTTAATATTTTGACCTAGAGAGCTTGGATTTTGGCAATTTTTCGAAGGTTTTTCAAGAAATTCATCGGGATAAGTGATTCTAACTCAGATTTGGCTAGAGTACATGAATTTATTATTGAATTCATCATTTGGGATGGAATTTGGGAAGAAAATTGTGAAACCTTTCAAAAATATAAAATGATGATTTGAAGGACCATATGGTATCGGAATTTGATAATTTTGGTATGGTTAGACTCGTGAGGGTATGAGGATTCTTGAAATGTAAATTTTACCAGATTCTGATACGTGGGTCCGGGGCTCGAGTTTTGCTGATTTCGGGATTTTTGATATTTTTCGAATGTTTTCGCTTGGGCTTTGTTCCCTTATCATATTTTGACATATTCGTTCTGATTTTGGATAAATTTGACGCGCGTGGAGGCCAATTCGTGGGGAAAAGGCATCGCGAGCTAGAGAATTAGCCGGTTCGAGGTGAGTAATGATTGTAAATGATGTCCTGAAGGTTTGAAACCCCGGATTACACATCGTAGTGCTATATTGAGGTGAGACACGTGTTGGATGATGAGCGTGGGGTCTTTTACTACCGTGGATTGTGACTTGGTCCGTCCCAATTGATGATTTTACCGCGTATTTGACCGAAATTTATTTGTTATCATCATGATTTGAGCTGATTGCCATATTTGGGTTTCGTGCCAACTATTTGAACCCTTCGTGCCATCTAAATGATGCTTTGGGCTGAGAACTACTGTTTTACTAATGCCCGAGGGGCTTGTGATGATTTTCAGACTTAGTGAGGCCGAGGGCCATATATGAGGAAATGTTGAGTGATGTGAGGCCGAGTGCCGAGTGATGATGCCACAGGGTGGCTTGATATAGCGCTTGGGCCGTAAGAGGCCCCTCCGGAGTTTGCACACCCACAGTGAGCGCGGGTACCCATTATGATCTGAGAGTGAGCCCGAGGGGCTGATACTATTCTGTGTGATTGATACTGAGCCTGAGGGGCTGATACTGTACTGAGAGTTAACACGAGGGGCTGATACTATTCTGAGTGATTGATACTGAGCCCGAAGGACTGATATTGTACTGAGAGTGAGCCCGAGGGGCTGATACTGTTCTGAGCGATTGATATTGTGCCCGAGGGGCGGATTTCTACTTGTTATTTACCTGTTAAATTACTTGTTTTACTTTTTTTAAAAAAGGATATCATTTGATTTCTTTACTGATTTACTGCTTTAAGTGATTTTACTACTTGATATAGAATTGCTTTGTGCCTTTACGTGTTTTCATACTTTCAGCCATTATTTATAATTATTACTCACTGAGTCAGAGTACTAACATTACTCCTTGCACCATGTGTGCAGATTCAGGCATCGCAGAGTCCGCTCTTGAGTGTTGTTTCTCCCAGTCCAGGCAGTGATTCAGAGACTACGAGGTAGCTGTTGGCGTCCGCAGCCCCGTGCCTCCCTCATCTTATCATTTTCATGTCTTTTTAAAACTATTGAATCGAATTTAGTGTTCGGTAGACTTGTATCGGAATTTCTTAGTTGCTCATGACTCGTGACACCCCGTTTTGGGTTGCGTCGCGATGGTTTCTGTTGTTATTATCGTTAAATTCTGTAATTTATGGATATTATATTATGTTTTATTACCGTTTATGATAATTAACTGTTTAAAAGAGGTGTTCTATTTGGTCTGGCTGGCCTTATCTTCACGAGAGGCGTCATCACGACCGGGTTCGGGAATTGAGTCATGACAAGTTGGTATTAGAGCCTAGGTTACATAGGTCTCACGAGTCATTAGCGGGTTTAGTAGAGTCTCGCAGATCGGTACAGAGACGTCTGTATTTATCCTCGAGAGGCTGCAGAACCTTTTTAGGAAAAACTTTATATTCTTGAAACTCTTGTCGTGTGAACTTCTTGGTCCGAGTACTAACTTTCTGTTATTCCATTCTCTCACAGATGGTGAGGAAGAGAGCTACCGGACGAGGTGGACGACCACCAGTGCCACCCACTGAGGCCACCAGAGGCCGTGGATGCAGTTGTGGTCGTGGCAGAGGCAGAGCAGCGTGGGCAGCACATGTAGATCCACCAGCTGCCCTAGCTCCAGATTAGGCTCCAGCTATGGATGCTCCAGCAACACCAGTTCAGACACTAGCTGTGCCCAGCGTGATTCTGGGTCTTTAGGAGGCCTTGGAACAGATCTTATCAGTTTGTACTGGCTTGGCTCAGGCAGCTTCATCCACTACAGAAGTAGTTACTTCACAAGCCGGGGGAGGCAATCAAACCCCCACTGCTCGCACACCTGAGCAGGTAGTGCAGGGACTACAGACATCGGGGGCACCCCCAGCTCAGCTAGTTGCACCAGCTCAGGAGTTTGTTGTGCCAGTTATGCTGGATGATGATCAGCGTTGTCTTGAGAGGTTTGGTAGACTCCAGCCTCCGTCATTCAGTGGTGCTGAGGGCGAGGATGCCTAGGGTTTTCTTGATAAGTGTCAGCGAATGCTCCGTGCAACAGGGATTCTTGAGACTAGTGGTGTGGCATTTACCACCTTTCAGTTTACTGGGGTTGCCTTCACATGGTGGGAGGCGTATGAGAGGCGTAGGCCGGTTGGAGCAGCACCCCTTACTTGGCATGAGTTCTCCACTCTCTTCTTGGAGAAGTATGTACCACGGTCTAGCAGAGAAGAGCTGCGTAGGCAGTTTGAGTGGTTGCGACATGGGGATATGACTGTGTCACAGTATGAGTCAAGGTTTTCTGAGTTGGCTCATCATGCCGTTTGGATGGTCCCGACAGATCGTGAGAGGATCAGGAGATTTGTTGATGGCCTTAACTATAATTTCCGTATTCTTATGACCTGAGAGAGGGTGTTGGGTGCTACATTCGAGGAGGTGGTCGATACCGCTCGCGAGATTGAGACGGTTCGCCGTTAGGATCGAGAGGAGAGGGAGGCCAAGAGGCCTCGAGGGTCAGGCAGTTATAGTGGTGCTCCTTCGAGAGGCCAGCTTCAGCATGGTAGAGATCGTTCTTTCAGGCCTGCTCAGTCAGCCCGACTAGGTTATCATGGGGCATATTCGGGTCATAGTTATCACGGTACTCAGCAGGGACAGTCATCACTTAGTGCCCTTCCATCCCAGAGTTCATCTCATGTCTCGTCAGCTCAGTGTTCTTCTATGCCGAGTGCATCAGTTGGTCACTCTGGTGTGAGGGGTTCCCTTCAGTCCCCTTCTCCAGCACCTGGGAGTTGTTTTGAGTGTGGAGAGTTTGGACATGTGTGGAGGCAGTGTCCTCGTCGTATTGCTAGTTCATCTCAATAGAGGGGTCAGCCCTCGACTTTTGCTCCAGTTACCTCACCAACCACCCAGCCAGCTAGGGGTGGAGGTCAGGCAGCCAGGGGTCTCCCCAGAGGGGGAGGTCGATCAGGGGGCGGTCAGGCCCGTTTCTATGCACTTCCTGGCAGGCTAGATGCTATTGCTTCAGATGCTGTCATTACAGGTATTGTTTCAGTCTGCCACAAAGATGCCTCTGTACTATTTGATCCCGATTCCACCTTTTCTTATGTGTCATCATACTTTGCTCGTTATTTGGGTACGCCCCATGAGTTTCTTGCTTTACCTGTTCATGTATCTACCCCAGTGGGAGATACTGTTGTTGTAGACCGTGTGTACCGATCATGTGTGGTGACTATTGGGGGTCTGGAGACCCGAGTAGATCTATTGTTATTGAGCATGGTGGATTTTGATGTCATTTTGGGCATGGATTGGTTATCTCCGTGTCGTGCTATTCTAGACTGTTATGCTAAGACAGTCACTTTGGCTATGTCGGGTATACCGCGGATCGAGTGGCGTGGTGTGACTGATTATGTTCCTAGTAGAGTGATATCTTTCTTGAAGGCCCAACGTATGGTTGGGAAGGGTTGTCTTTCATATCTAGCGTTTGTGAGGGAGGTTGGAGCTGAGACTCCTAGTATCGATTCTGTCCCAGTTGTGAGGGATTTTCCCGATGTGTTTCCTGTAGACCTACCGGGCGTGCCACCGGATAGGGATATTGATTTTGGTATTGACCTAGTGTCGGGCACTCAGCCCATTTCTATTCTTCCATATCGTATGACACCAGCAGAGTTGAAGGAATTAAAAGAACAACTTCAGGAACTCCTAGATAAGGGGTTCATTTGGCCTAGTGTGTCACCTTAGGGTGCACCGATTTTGTTTGTAAAGAAGAAGGATGGCACGATGAGAATATGCATTGATTATAGGCAATTGAACAAAGTAACAATTAAGAACAAGTATCCTTTGCCTCGCAATGATGATTTATTTGATCAGCTTCAGGAAGCGAGAGTGTTCTCCAAGATTGATCTCCGTTCCAGTTATCACCAGTTGAAGATCAGGGATTAAGATATTCTTAAGACTGCCTTCAGGACCAGATATGGTCATTATGAGTTCCTTGTGATGTCTTTCGGGCTAACCAATGCCCTAGCAGCATTCATGTATTTGATGAACAGCGTGTTTCGACTTTATCTGGATTCGTTCGTTATTGTATTCATTGATGATATTCTGGTGTACTCGCGTAGTCAGGAGGAGCACGCGTAGCATTTGAGAGTTGTGTTGCAGAGATTGAGGGAGGAGAAGCTTTATGCAAAATTCTCCAAGTGTGAGTTTTGGCTCAGTTCAGTGGCTTTCATGGGACACGTGGTGTCAAGAGAGGGTATTCAGGTTGATCTAAAGAAGATAGAGGCAGTTCAGAGTTGTCCTAGACCGTCCTCGGCCACAGAGATTCGTAGCTTTCTTGGGTTGGCAGGCTAGTATCGTCGGTTTGTTCAGGGATTCTCATTTATCGCATCGCCCTTGACCAAGTTGACTCAGAAGGGTGTTCCATTTGTATGGACAGACAAGTGTGAGGAGAGCTTTCAGAAGCTCAAGACAGCTTTGACCATAGCTCCAGTATTGGTTTTGCCATCAGCTTCAGGTTCATATACCGTATACTGTGATGCTTCGAGAGTTGGGATTGGTTATGTATTGATGTAGGAGTGTAGAGTCATTGTTTATGCTTCTCGTCAGTTGAATCCCCATGAGAAGAACTACCCTGTTCATGATTTGGAGTTGGCCGCGATAGTTCATGCATTGAAGATTTGGAGGCATTACTTGTATGGCGTATCTTGTGAGGTATTCACTGATCATCGCAGTCTTCAGCATTTGTTCAAGCAGAAAGATCTTAATTTGAGGCAGCGGAGATGGTTAGAGTCGCTTAAGGATTATAATATCACTATATTGTACTATCCGGGAAAGGCCAATATGGTGGTCGATGCTTTGAGCTGAAAGGAATTGAGTATGGGGAGTTTGGCATACATCCTAGTTGGGGAGAGACTTCTTGCAGTTGATGTTCAGGCCTTGGCCAATCGGTTCGTGAGGTTGGATATTTCAGAGCCCAGTCGGGTGTTGGCATGTGTGGTTTCTCGGTCTCCCTTATATGATCGCATCAGAGATCGGGTGGCTTGCTTCAGCAGATGGTTATTCCCGAGTGGAAGTGGGAGAGAATCACTATGGACTTTGTTGTTGGACTTCCTCAGACTTTGAAGAAGTTTGATGCTATTTGGGTGATTGTGGATCGGCTGACCAAGTCCACACACTTCATCCCTGTGTGTACTACCTATTCTTCAGAGCGGTTGGCAGGGATTTATATCCGGGAGATTGTTCGGTTGCATGGTGTTCCGGTTTTCATCATCTCAGATAGAGGTACTCAGTTTACTTCCCAGTTTTAGAAATCTGTTCAGCGAGAGTTGGGTACTCAGGTGGAGTTGAGCATAGCTTTTAATCCTCAGACGGACGGATAGTCCGAGCGTACGATTCAGATATTGGAGGACATGTTGCGTGCTTGTGTTATTGACTTTGGAGGTTCATGGGATGAGTTTCTACCGCTTGCAGAGTTTTCTTACAACAATAGCTACCAGTCGAGTATTCAGATGGCTCCGTATGAGGCTTTGTACGGGAGGCGGTGTAGATCTCTAGTTGGTTGGTTTGAGCCCGACGAGGCTAGACTATTGGGGACAGATTTGGTTCAGGATGCCTTAGAGAAGGTGAAGGTGATTCAGGAGAGGCTTCGTACAGCGCAATCACGTCAGAGAGTTATGCAGACCGGAAGGTTCGAGATGTGTCCTACATGATCGATGAGAAGGTCTTGCTGAAGGTTTCGCCCGTGAAGGGTGTTATGAGGTTTGGGAAGAAAGGGAAGTTGAGTCCGCGGTTCATTGGGCCTTTTGAGGTGCTTCGGAGGATTGGGGAGGTGGCCTATGAGCTTTCTTTGCCACCCAGCTTGTCGAGTGTGCATCCGGTATTTCATGTTTCTATGCTCCGGAAGTGTATTGGGGATCCGTCTCATGTTTTGGACTTCCGCACGGTTTAGTTGGATGATGATTTGACCTATGTTGTGGAGCCAGTAACTATTTTGGGTCGTCAGGTTCGGAAGTTGAGGTCAAAGAATATAGCTTCAGTGAAAGTGTAGTGGAGAGGTTGGCCCGTGGATGAGGCTACCTGGGAGGCCGAGCAGGAGATGCGGAGCAGATATCCTCACCTGTCTGAGGCTTCAGGTATGTTTCTTGACTCGTTCGAGGACGAATGTTTGTTTAAGTTGGGGAGGATGTGACGACCCGGCCAGTCGTCTCATGAGTTACCGCTCCGTTTTCCCCTATTTTAGCTTCTTTATCTTCGTTATCCGTGTTTTATGTGATTGAATTGATTAGTTCGAGTTCAGAGAAGATTTGGTAAGAAATGAGACACTTAGTCTCTTTTAAGAAGGCTTAAGTTGGAAAAGTCAACTGGATGTTGACTTATGTGTTAGAAGGCTCGGAAGTGAATTCCGATGGTTCGATTAGCTTCGGGAGGTGATTTGTTACTTAGGATCACAATCGAAATGGGTTTTGGAGTTGTAGAGAAGATTTAGGCTTAAATTGGCGAAGTTGATATTTTGGCGGTTTCGGTTGATAGGCGAGATTTTGATATAGGGGTCGGAATGGAATTCTGAGAGTGACAGTAGCTTCGTTGTGTCATTTGGGATGTGTGTGCAAAAGTTTAGGTCTTTGGACGAGATTTGATAGACTTTTTGATTGAAAGCATAATTTAAGAGTTCTTGGAGTTCTTAGGCTTGAATCCTATGTTAAATTGGTGATTGATGTTGTTGTGAGCGTTCCGAAGTTTTAAACAAGTTTGAATGATGTCATGGGATGTGTTGGTACAATTGGTTTGAAATTTCGGGAGTTCCGGGTAGGTTCCGGGATGTTTTAGGACAAAATCATAGCTGTAGCAGGTCCAGAAGGGGTGCAGGCCTCGGAACCCACCCGCGCGGACCGCACAAAGAAAGTGCGGCCATGGTTTGTGCGGCGCGGATCGCAAAAAATAAAGTGCGGCCACGGTGGTTTTGTCTGGGCCGCGGTGGTTTTGTGCGGATCGTGGTGCTTTTGCGCGGATCGCGGTGGTTCTGCGCGGACCGCAGAGGCTGAGATCTGAGGGGTACTCAATAAATACAAGGTTTTGGGTTTTATTTAATATTTTGACCTAGAGAGCTCGAATTTTGGCGATTTTTCGAAGGTTTTTCAAGAAATTCATCGGGGTAAGTGATTCTAACTCAGATTTGGCTAGAGTACATGAATCTATCATTGAATTCATCATTTAATTCATGATTTGGGATGGAATTTGGGAAGAAAATTGTGAAACCTTTTAAAAATATAAAATGATGATTTGAAGGACCAAATGGTATCGGAATTGGATAATTTTGGTATGGTTAGACTCGTTGGAGAATGAGGATTCTGAAAATGTAAATTTTATCCGATTCCAAGACGTGGTCCGAGGGCTCGGGTTTTGCTAATTTCGGGATTTTTGATAATTTTCAAATGTTTTCGCTTGGGCTTTGTTTCCTTAGCATATTGTGACGTATTCGTTCTGATTTTGGATAGATTTGACGCGCGTGGAGGCCAATTCGAGGGGCAAAGGCGTCGCGAGCTAGAGAATTAGCCGGTTCGAGGTGAGTAATGATTGTAAATGATGTCCTGAGAGTTTGAAACCCCGGATTGCACATCGTAGTGTTGTACTGAGGTGAGACACGCGCTGGATGATGAGCGTGGGATCTTTTTCTACTAGGGATTGTGACTTGGTCTGTCCCGATTGATGATTTTACCGCGTATTTGACCGAAATTTATTTGTTATCATCACAATTTGAGCTGATTATAATAGTTGGGCTTCGTGCCAACTATTTGAACCCTTCGGGAATTTTTGTCACTATTTCCTCACTACTTTGACTTATTATTTGAACTCAGTCCTGTTGATGTCTACTGTTTTACAAACTCATCCACTTTTACTAAGATTTGAAAACTTATATGATATTTCTAAATGATGCTTTGGGTTGAGAACTACTATTTTACTAACGCCCGAGGGGCTTGTGATGATTTTCGGACTGAGTGAGGCCGAGGGCCATATATGAGGATATGTTGAGTGATGTGAGGCCGAGTGCCGAGTGATGTGAGGCCGAGTGTCGAGTGATGATTACACAAGGTGGCTTGATATAGCGCTTGGTCCGTAAGGGGCCCCTCCGGAGTCTGCACACCCCCAGTGAGTGCGGATACTCATTATGATCTGAGAGTGAGCTCGAGGGGCTGATACTGTTCTGAGCGATTGATACTGTGCCCGAGGGGCGGATTTCTACTTGTTATTTACCTGTTAAATTATCTGTTTTACTTGTTTTAAAAAGGGATATCATTTGATTTCTTCACTGATTTACAACTTTAAGTGATTTTACTACTTGATATGGAATTGCTTTGTGCCTTTAAGTGTTTTCATACTTTCAGCCATTATTTATAATTATTACTCACTGAGTCGTAGTACTCACATTACTCCCTACACCATGTGTACAGATTCAGGCATCGCAGAGTCCGCTCCTGAGTGCTGATTCTCCCAGTCCAGGCAGTGATTCGGAGACTACGAGGTAGTTGTTGGCATCCGCAGTCCCGGGTCTCCCTCATCTTATGATTTTCATGTTTTTTAGAACTATTGTATCGAATTTAGTGTTCGGTAGACTTGTATCCGGATTTCTTAGTTGCTCATGACTTGTGACACCCCAGTTTGGGCTGCGTCGCGATGGTTTCTGCTATTATTATCGTTAAATTCCGCAATTTATGGATATTATATTATGTTTTATTACCGTTTATGATAATTCACTGTTTAAAAGAGGTGTTCTGTTTGGTCTGGCTGGCCTTGTCTTCATGAGAGACGCCATCACGACCGGGTTAGGGAATTGGGTCGTGACAGTATTAATGTTTACAATTCGAACAAATAAATATTTTATACATAAATAAATATTTCTTAAAATAATAGTGAAAATATTGCTGCAACAATTAGAGTTTTTACGATTAATATTTGAATTGAGTATTGCTAGGTTAAGTTTGAAAGTATAAGATGATTTTTGAAAATGTGGTCCAATGGAGAAAATAGAAGAATAAGATATATTAGAATTTGAGATGGGACTTTTTTTTAATATGATAAGAAAAATCATATTTAAGAATATGAGCAATAGAGTCAAAGTTACTATTGAAATAATTTTTATTTATTATTTATATTATATTAAAATGAATGTGATAAAAGTGGATATTAAATTCAAGTAAACTAATAAAAAGCACATGACAACGTTAATAATATTAAGTATTGAATATACAATAGCAAAATAAGAAACAAACAGAAAAAAAATTAAAATTTCTATCATAAAGAACAAAAAAGGATAAAACTTATTTAAATTTGATGTAAAAGGTTTTTTTAAGTATGATAAAAAAGGTCATGATGTGGATAAGGCCACATAACTGAAGTTTAATAGATTAAAAAAATTAAAAAATATCAAAATATTAATAAATTAGAGATAATGCGAGGTTATTTATACTAAGAATTAGTTTAAACATTAAAGTAAATATATAATGCTTAAAAATATTATTAATGAATTTAAACTATTTAATAATTTTGAGTATTAATTTTAAATAAAATAAATATTTTTTTCAATATTAAAAAATCATAAATCGATTTATATAATAATATTAAATGATATAAATAGATTATGATATTAAATAAAGAGGCATGTTAATGAAGGCCACATAAGAAAATAAAATACTACATATTAGGTAACTTAATAGCAATAGTCAAAAATTTAAAAATATTTTATATTAGAAATAGAAGGGAAAGACGATTTAAACTTGAGATTTAGATTAAAATTATGGTAAAAATGCTGAAACTATGGATAAGACTACAAAATTAAACTTTTACTAGATAAAAAACTAAAAACTAGATAACAAATTAAAACTAAGGAAATACAAAAGAAATATCCCATGTGAGTAATTTTATGAACGAAAATTAAAGTCCAATTTGTATCCTAAAGTTAAAAGAGAAAGAAAATTTAATTACACATGATACAAAAAACAATTATAAGAAAATTTAATAGATTTAAAATATAATAAGAAAAAACTTATCTATTAATATTTTAAACTAATTCAAAGTTATAACTTAACATAAAACGTGATATTATATATTTTGTTTATTGGTAAAATATTAATGTAAAAAACTAATTAAAAATATTATATTAAAAGGAGAGTAGTGAAGAATCTATATCTATATTATATTAAAAGGAGAGTAGTGAAACATGAGGTTAAGCCAAGTGGCACGCTAAAAAAAAGCCACTTGGCAATTTTAAGACAACATTAAAAATTTGAATTATAAATGAAAACATAATTAATGGAAGTAATAGTTTAATAAGAATTATTATTTAACTATTATACAAATCTCTATTAGTAGTATAATTTAGTTAACATTGATTTTGTATAATTATGGTAGGGACGAATTTTAATTAATTGATCAAGCTTTGTAACTGACCTTATTTTGGTACAATATACATTACTGTAGGTATCTTTAATTAAAGTTTTATGTATAATTCAGTTATGGTAGGTATCCTTTTTTGAGAAAGAATCAATTAAATTTTTATTTTGTATCTTACACATTAATTTTAAGTTGAAATAATAATTCTTTATTTAGTACAAGCTTTGTATCTGACCTTATTTGAGTGCAATATACATTACAATAGGTATCTTTTATTACAATTTTGTGTATAATTCAATAATGGAAGGTATCCTTTTTTAAGAAAGAATTAATTAAATTTTTATTTTGTATCTTACACATTAATTTTAAGTTGGAATAATAATTTTTTATTTAGTACAAGCTTTGTATCTGACCTTATTTGTGAACAATATACATTACTATAGGTATCTGACCTCATTATAAAGTAATGAGGTTATATTAATGTTTACAATTCGGACAAATAAATATTTTATAAATAAATAAATATTTATTAAATTAATAGTGGAAATATTGCTGCAACAATTAGAGTTTTTACGATTAATATTTGAATTGAGTAATGCTAGGTTAAGTTTGAAAGTATAAGATGATTTTTGAAAATGTGGTCCAACAGAGAAAATAGAAGAATAATATATATTTGAATTTGAGATGGGACTTTTTATAATATGATAAGAAAAATCATATTTAAGAATATGAGAAATAGAGTCAAAATTACTATTGAAATAATTTTTATTTATTATTTATATTATATTAAAATGAATGCGATAAAAGTGAATATTAAATTCAAGTAAACTAATAAAAAGCACATGACAACGTTAATAATATTAAGTATTGAATATATAATAGCAAAATAAGAAACAAACAGAGAAAAAATTAAAATTTCCATCATAAAGAACAAAAAAGGATAAAACTTATTTAAATTTGATATAAATTTTTTTTTTTAAGTATGATAAAAAAGGTCATGATGTGGATAAAGCCACATAACTGAAGTTTAATAGATTAAATTAAAAAATATCAAATATTAATAAATTAGAGATAATGCGAGGTTATTTATACTAAGAATTAGTTTAAAAAATAAAGTAAATATATAATGCTTAAAAATATTATTAATGAATTTAACCTATTTAATAATTTTGAGTATTAATTTTAAATAAAATAAATATTTCTTTCAATATTAAAAAATCATACATCGATTTATATAATAATATTAAAGGATATAAATAGATTATGATATTAAATAAAGAGGCATGTTAATGAAAGCCACATAAGAAAATAAAATACAACATATTAGGTAACTTAATAACAATAATCAAAAATTTAAAAATATTTTATATTAGAAATAGAAGGGAAAGATAATTTGAACTTGAGATTTAGATTAAAATTATGATGAAAACGCTCAAACTATGGATAGTACTACAAAATTAAAATTTTACTAGATAAAAAATTAAAAATTGGATAACAAATTAAAACTAAGGAAATACAAAATAAATATCTTATGTGGGTAATTTTATGAACGATAATTAAAGTTAATTTGTATCCTAACATTAAAAGGAAAAGAAAATTTAATTACACGTGATACAAAAAATAATTGTAAGAAAATTTAATAGATTTAAAATATAATAAGAAAAAACGTATCTATTAATATTTTAAACTAATTCAAAGTTATAACTTAAAATAAAACGTAATATTATATATTTTGTTTATTGGTAAAATATTAATGTAAAAAACTAATTAAAAATTCATAGTAGGGACTAGGGAAGAGGATGTATAAAGAGGAAAATAGAGATAGTGGGAGAATATTTATACTTTGAATTAATTAAGTATAAGGAAATTAAATAATTAAATAATACTCAAAAATATTATTGAAAAATTTAAATGAAGAAACAGTTCCAAGTAATTAGAGGAAAAAAGTACAAAAATAAATTAGCTTTTAGGAATAAAAAAATTTATATTTATATATGTTTATCAAAAGGGCAATAAGCAAGATATCAAGTCAATTGGTAAGCTAATAAAAGATTACATGAATATAACATTATTAAGTAATAGATAATGCAATAATTAGAAGCAAAGAATAAAGAAAGAGTTGTTTTGGGTGAAAATGTAGAAGGATAAGACTTATTCGAATTTACGGTAAAACATAAAGTGGTAGTAAGAATTTTGTTAAATAATATGCTCAAACAAGACATATCACAAACGTGATATGTTTAGTATTATTAAATATTGACCACAAAATAAAGTACAAGTCTTAAATCAAGGAGTTGGATTGTTACAGATTTAAAATAAAAATATAAAAAAAAACATGTTATGTGGAAGTTTTAAATTTTAAAGTAATTCCAATAACTCAAATTATAATTTGATATTTGTGTCCGCGCATCGCGCGGGTACTAATACTAGTTATATTAAAAGGAGAGTAGTATGCATTGTGGTTAAGCCAAGTGGCAAGCTAAAATGAAGTTACTTGGCAGTTTTAGGACAACATTTAAAATTTGAATTATAAATGGAAACATAATTAATGGAAGTAATAGTTCAATAAGAATTATTTTTAATTATGATACAAATCTCTATTAATAGTATAATTTAGTTAATATTTTTTTGTATAATTATGGTAGGGACGAAATAAATTATGGTAGTGACAAATTTTAATTAATTGATCAAGCTTTGTAACTGACCTTATTTTGGTACAATATACATTACTGTAGGTATCTTTAATTAAAATTTTCTATATAATTCAGTTATGGTAAGTATCCTTTTTTGTGAAAGAATCAATTAAATTTTTATTTTGTATCTTACACATTAATTTTAAGTTGAAATAATAATTCTTTATTTAGTACAAGTTTTGTATCTGACCTTATTTGGGTGCAATATACATTACTGTAGGTATCTTTTATTAAAATTTTGTGTATAATTCAATTATGGCAGTTATCCTTTTTTGAGAAAGAATTAATTAAATTTTAATTTTGTATCTTACACATTAATTTTAAGTTGGAATAATAATTTTTTATTTAGTACAAACTTTGTATCTGCCTTATTTGTGAACAATATACATTACTTTTTTTTTGGTAATTAATTTCCTTTATATTAATCACCAAAGTGAGATCATTACAAAACTATAATCAGCATCAAACTCTGCTGATTATCTCAACTAAAACATAGTATTCTTAATCTACTTCAAAGGACTATACAAGCTGCTACTCTCTATACTAATAAGTAATTCTGTAATTGACTTCTAGCTTTAGGTTCCACTTTAATATTACAAATATAGGCTATCTCTCGAACTATACTATCACATTGACGATATCGTTTTTCAAAGATACGATTATTTCTTTCCAGCCATATTGCATAGGATGTTACTGTGAATACCAATCTGCAAATACTGGCCTATTTGGATTTCCCTTTTGCTTTCTTGATGATCCATTGCAGATGATGTTGCCAATTGTTGTAGCTTCCTTGATCCTCTTGAATCCATTTCGATATTCTACTCCATAACTCTGTTTTATAAGGACAATGAAGAAATAAATGATCTCTTGTTTCTAGTTGTCCCTGACATAAGACACAACTTTGATCAATGGTCACTCCCCAGTTTGATATTCTATCTCTGGTAGGCAATCTTCCATGTAACATTAATCATAGGCTGAAGATAGCCTTTGGTCTAGCAGAATTCTGAAATACTAAGCTCTTTCAACTCATTCTTGGTAAGTCTCCCAGTAGTTGTAGATATATATATATGTTTGATAGTATCTTTGTCACCTCTTAAGCACTGTGTTTGTTGTAGGACATCTCTGGCAACAATTATTCTTCGAACCATCCAAGTAGCTTGCTTTAGGATAGGCATAGTCTGAATCTATTGATGTTTGATGTAGTAGGCATTGATCCACCTAATCCACAACTTGTCTTCTTTATGAGCTAAATCCTAGCATACCTTAGCAATTGCAGTTTTTTTCCAGATCAGCAAGTTAATGATATTCATACCTCCGGTCGACTTTGGAGTACACATTCTATCCCATGCCACATAGCTCTTTCTGGTAATAGTATTAGTACCAGACCATATGTAGCTTCTACACATAGCATCTATCATCTTTAACACTTTAGAAGGCAGAATAAACAGCTGAGTCCAATATGCTTGAATCCCAAAGATAACAGATTTGACTAACTGTATACGACCAGCATAAGAAAGCTTTTTTGCAGTCCAAGAAGATATCTTTCATGTGATTCTATCAATTAAGGGTTGCCATTGGATCAATGCAATTTTCTTGGAGGACAAAGGAATGCCTAAGTATTTAAAAGGTAACTCCCCTTGTACAAATTCAAGATAACTCAAAATTTGTTATTTCATATCTTGTTTCACTCCCCCAAAATATACTGCACTTTTACTCATATTAGCTTGTAAACCAGATGCCTTAAGAATTGAGTAAAGTACTGGTATAGGGTGGTTATAGAAAGAAGATCACCTTTGGAAAAAAGGAGAAGATCATCAGCAAAACTCAGGTGAGTTATGCTCAATTTCTTGCATCTAGGATGATATTGGAACAACTTATCCTTTACCATTTCACTGAGTGATCTACTCAAGTACTCCATAACTATAGCAAACAAGAAAGGTGAGATGGGGTCTCCTTGTCTAAGACCCTTAGCAGCTTCAAAAGGTTTAGTAGTTTCTCCATTAACTAGCACTGTGTAGCTAACTGATTTGACACACCATGATCCACTTTATGAATTTATCAGGAAAACCAATCTCCTCCATCACTTGTTGTAAGAAAATCCAATCAACTGAATCATAGGCCTTTTGAAGGTTTATTTTAATCATGCACCTAGGAGAGATTTGTGCTCTAGTATATGACTTTATTAGCTCATGGGCCAATATCACATTATCTCCAATTTTCCTACCAGGAGTAAAACCAGCTTGGGATTCAGAGATTATGTATGCCATGATCTTTTGAAGTCTAGCAACTAGAATTTTTGAGATCATTTTGTATAACACTGTACAACATGCAATTGGCCTGTATTCTTTGACTATGGTAGGTTTAGCAACTTTAGGCACTAGGGTAATGGTGGAGCAGTTGATTGTCTTATATATCTTAGAGGTTAGTAAGAACTCCCTAATAGCATCTATAACTTGCTTACTGATAATGATCCATGATTTCTTGAAGAAGACATCATTGTATCCATCAATACCTGGTGCCTTATCATCTCCAATAGCTTTGAGACTCTCCAAAATTTCCTGATCAGTAACATCTGCACATAGGTCTCTTCTTTGTTGTTGAGTTAGTCTGGGATCATTGGACATGTATAATCTGTTTATGGCTGGAAGTGACCTTGTTGTTGACCCCATAAGAGACTTGTAGAAATCCAATATCTCTTCTTTAATGCCTTCAGGATCAGTAATTCTATCTCCACCCCTTGTTGTAATTTCATTGATCTGCTTCCTCTGTGATCTATCTTTCATAACAGTTGTAAAATATTTAGTATTATCATCCCCCAGTTGGATCCATTTAGCTCTTGCCTTCTGCTGCAAAATATTCTCCTCAATCATAGACCAGTTCTCCAAGTTAATTAGTGTCTCTTTCTCCCTTTTCAAGAGATTGTCTGAGTACTTACTTGCAAGCTGTTCTTGTATATCTTTAAGATCCATTCTAGCTGTTTCAATTCTCAGTTTGATTCCTTTAAACTCCTTAACATTCAAAACTTTTAGGGGAGCTTTCAATGCCTTTAGCTTATACCACACAGATTTCATATTACCAGCAGATTCCATTGTATTCCACCCTTCAGTCACTATTTGAGTAAAGTCCTGATGATTAGTCCATGCATTGAAGAATTGAAATGGTACGTTCCCAGTCCAAGATAAGCTTGCCAGAGTTAGTACCATAGGGGCATGATCTGATATCTGAGGAAGATCATAGATTGTCTCCACATGATTCCAGTTCATCATCCATTCATAATTCCCAAGAACTCTATCAATTCTGCTGCTAACCTTATCAACTCCAGGTTGCCTGTTTGTCCAACTGTAGTATTCACCCTGCCAGGGAAGTTCAGATAAAGCTGCTTGATGCATACATGAGCTGAAATCCTGAGTTTCTGCAAAGCTAACTGGATTACAAGACACTCTATCATTAGCATACAGTACAACATTAAAGTCACCTGCAACCAACCATGGAGCAGTAACAATTGTAGCAATTTGTTGAAGATTCTTCCACAATTCTTTTCTTTGTTCTAATCCATTAAAACCATAGACAACAGTCAGATAACATTGAATATCTCCCCTTCTGCTTTGAACAAGAGAGTGGATCATTTGAGGGTCATCTCTGACTTTAGTAACCATGAGCAGATTAGTGTTCCATAACAACCATATTCTACCATTCTTAGCTTCTCTGTAGTTAGTCAAAATATCCCAGTCAGGTGTAATATACTTCAATATTTTTTGAGCATTTTCATCTTTAACTTTGGTTTCCACTAATCCTACTAAGTTTATTTTGTTACTTCTAATATATTCCCTAACTTCCTTTTGCTTATACCTTTTATTTACACCCCTGATGTTCCAGAATAGCTACTTCATCATTGATAGCTTGTTCCACCTCTATCACTAGGTGGAATGTTATGCTTGCTATTAGACACTGGCTCAAATCTATTCTTGATAGGAATAGGTATTAATGGAGGAAAGTTGACAATGTTCAGCTCTCGACTTTGTATTGATTTTCCTCTATCTTCCTTCCCTGTATTGCTATGATGATCCTTTGGTTGAGCTTTCTCCTTAGTCTACTGAAATTCAGTCATCCTAGTATCAGAACCTTCCTTCCCTGCTTTATTATGATCACATTTAGGTTGAGCCTTCTCCTTAGTCTGTTGTGATTCAGCTATCTTGTTATTATTAACTTGCTGGACCTCCTGCTTTTCTATTTGGTCAGTAGGAGCTGGAACTTTAGTTCTCCATTCTTGGGTAATTCTGCCCTTCTTAGGATGTCCTTGCGTTGCATTCTTGACTTGAGTTGAGCATCTGTGTCCCACTATTAGATATTTTTCACAGTAAGCAGGTTTCCTGTCAAATGTTACACTCTGTAAGAATTTTTTACCATTTGGTTCCATCACCCACACTTCACTTGGTAGTTCCTTAGTAACATTAACCTCAATAAGCAACCTAGCATATGAAACTCTAGTATGCTTTATTGTACATTCATCAGCAAAGATAGGTTTCCCAATCACACTTTCTATTCTGCTTAAAGATCTCATACCCCAACAAGACATAGGTAGTTTAGGGAATTTTGACCACAAAGGAATGGAAGTGGGGAATTCCTCTGTAATGTCAAAATCCGGGGTCCATGGCTTTAGGAGATAGGTTTACTAGCTATGGAATAAGGCCCTGCATATAGGATTTCTCTAGCATCTTCCATATTTTTAAATCTGATTATATAGTAACCTTCCTCATGGTAAAACAGGTCAGGTTCAAGAACATGAGACCAGTGAATACTGATATACCTTTTCATTGCATTATACCCTAGTCCATCACCTAAGATATAAGCAATCAAAGCACATTTCCATTTAGCTTCTTCCTCTTCCACCTCTGCCTTATCTAATTGGACCACAAGTTTACCATCTATTAACAGTGGTGGTATATATGAAAGTGACATACCATTAGAGGCAAATCTGTTCTTCTGGAAGAGTGTTCTCCATGGATCCTTAGCTTCATCTCTTGGATCCTTCTTCACTACCGAAGCATCCTCTTTGTTAGCTAGGTCACTCTGTATCTGGACTAGTTTCTGCGAAGTTATTGTTCCATTGGTTTGTGCCTCCATCCCTTCTGAAACAACTTCTTTAGGTTATGTACTTGTCAGATCTAGTTTCTCAGCTATACTTGATTGACTTGAACTTGCTCCAATTGCACATGCAACTGCTTCTTTGCTGAGATCTCAACTTTGAACTGAATTTTGAATTGGAGCTGGTGGACTGTTTAGTGGAGGATTTTTCTACATTAATGGTTGTTTTGCAGTTAATAACACTTCTAGTGTTGCTAGTGGGTGTTTCCGAGGTCTTCCCCTTCCTCTACCTCTTCCTTTCGCCATGGATACGAGTTCGGCGTACGTTTAACTAACGTGCGCTGAGAGCATTTTGAGAAGAATACATATGTAGCGGATTCATTGGTAGGTTAACAATATACATTAATATAGGTATCTTTAATTAAATTTTGTGTATAATTCAGTTATGGTAGGAAAAATAATTAAATAGTAATATATATATATATAAAGTAATGAGGTTATATTAATGTTTACAATTCGAAAAAATAAATATTTATACATAAATAAATATTTCTTACAATAATAGTGACAATATTGCTGCAACAATTAGAGTTTTTACGATTAATATTTGAATTGAGTATTGCTAGGTTAAGTTTGAAAGTATAAGATGATTTTTGAAAATGTGGTCCAATGGAGAAAATAGAAGAATAAGATATATTTAAATTTGAGATGGGACTTTTTATTAATATGATAAGAAAAATCATATTTAAGAATATGAGCAATAGAGTAAAAGTTACTATTGAAATAATTTTTATTTATTATTTATATTATATTAAAATGAATGTGATAAAAGTGGATATTAAATTCAAGTAAACTAATAAAAATCACATAACAACGTTAATAATATTAAGTATTGAATATACAATAGCAAAATAAGAAACAAACAGAGAAAAAATCAAAAATTTTATCATAAAGAACAAAAAAGGATAAAACTTATTTAAATTTGATATAAAAAAGTTTTTTTAAGTATGATAAAAATGGTCATGATGTGGATAAGGCCACATAACTGAAGTTTAATAGATTAAATTAAAAAATATCAAAATATTAATTAATTAGAGATAATGCGAGGTTATTTATACTAAGAATTAGTTTTAAAAAATAAAGTAAATATATAATGCTTAAAAGTATTATTAATGAATTTAACCTATTTAATAATTTTGTGTATTAATTTTAAATAAAATAAATATTTTTTTCAATATTAAAAAATCATACATCGATTTTGTCACGACCCAATTCCCCGAATCCGATCGTGATGGCGCCTCTCGTGAAGGCAAGGTCAGCCAGACCAAAACAGACCACCTCTTTTAAATAGTTAAATACCATAAGTAGTTCTAAAACGTGATATAATAACCATAATTTGCGGAATTAACGATAACAACAGTAGAAACAATCCCGACACAGCCCAAACCGGGGTGTCACAAGTCATGAGCAACTAAGAAATCCGGATACAAGTCTACTAAACACTAAAGCCGATAAAATAGTTCTAAAAACATGAAAATGATAAGATAAGGGAGGCACGGGGCTGCGAACGCCAACAACTACCTCGTAGTCTCCGAATCACTGCCTGGACTAGGAGAATCAGCATTCAGGAGTGGACTCTGTGATGCCTGAATCTGCACACATGGTGCAGGGAGTAATGTGAGTACTCTGACTCAGTGAGTAATAATTATAAATAATAGCTGAACATATGAAAACACGCAAAGGTATAATGCAATTCTATATCAAGCGGTAAAATCACTTAAAGCAGTAATCATTGAAGAAATCAAATGATATCCCTTTTTTTAAACAAGTAAAATAGGTAATTTAACAAGTAAATAACAAGTAGAAATTCGCCCCTCGGGCATAGTATCAATCGCTCAGAACAGTATCAGCCCGTCGGGCTCACTCTCAGCACAGTATCAGCCCCTCAGGCTCAGTATCAATCACTCATAAAAGTATCAGCCCCTCGGGCTCACTCTCATCTCATAATGGGTACTCGCGCTCATTGTGGGTGTGCAGACTCCGGAGGGGCCCCTTACGGCCCAAGCGCTATATAAAGCCACCTCGTGGCATCATCACTCGGCACTCGGCCTCACATCGCTCAAGCCACCTCATGGCATATAAAGTATCTCAGGCCCTCGACCTCATATCACTCAGCATATCCTCACATATGGCCCTCGGCCTCACTCAGTCCAAAAATCATCACAAGCCCCTTGGGCATTAGTAAAACAGTAGTTCTCAGCCCAAAACATGATGTAGAAATATCATTTAAGTTTCAAATCTGAGTAAAAGTGGCTGAATTTGTAAAATAGTAGATTTCAACAGGACTGAGTTTAAATATTAAGTCAAGTAGTGAGGAAACAGTGATAAAAATCCCCGAAGGGTTCAAATAGTTGGCACGAAGCCCAAATATGGCAATCAGCCCAAATCATGTTAATAACAAATGAATTTCAGTCAAATACACAGTAAAATCATCAATCGGAACGGACCAAGTCACAATCCCCAGTAGTAAAAGACCCCACGCTCATCATCCAGCGCGTATCTTGCCTCAATATAGCACTACGATGTGCAATCCGGGGTTTCAAACCCTCAGGACATCATTTACAATCATTACTCACCTCGAACCGGCTAATTCTCTAGCTCCCGACGCCTTAGCCCCTCGAATTGGCCTCCATGCGCATCGAATCTATCCAAAAATAGAACGAATATGTCACAATATGCCAAGGGAATAAAGCCCAAGCGAAAACATTCGAAGAATATCAAAAATCCCGAAATTAGCAAAACCCGAGCCCTGGGCCCACATCTCGGAATCGGGTAAAATTTACGTTTTCAGAATCCTCATACCCTCACGAGTCTAACCATATCAAAATTATCCAATTCCGATACCATTTGGTCCTTCAAATCATCATTTTACATTTTTGAAAGGTTTCACAATTTTCTTCCCAAATTCCATCCCAAATCACGAATTAAATGATGAATTCAGTGATAGATTCATGTATTCTAGCCAAATCTGAGTTAAAATCACTTACCCCGATGAATTTCTTGAAAAACCTTTCAAAAAATCACCAAAATCTGAGCTCTCAGGTCAAAATATTAAATAAAATCCAAAACCTCACATTTATAGAGTACCTCTCAGATTTCAGCCTCCATGGGCCGCACAAAATCGATCGCGGTCCGCACAAGCCAGTGCGGTCCGCGCAAAAACAATCGCGGCCGCACTGGCCTTCCTCTACAGTGACAAGCTTTAGTATTTTGGCCATAACCTTTTCTACTGATGTCCATATTGCAATATCTTTACCTTTCTAGAAACTAGACACGAAGAACTACAACTTTCGTTTTAGAATCATCTCAAATTTCCTTGTAAATCCAAAGATATGAGCTTCTGAAGTAGGACCAGCGAATCGTTTCCCACCGCGGCCACACACCATTTTGTGCGGTCCGCATGACACCTACCGCGGCCGCACTTCTTTTTGTTCGGTCCGCACACCACATACCGCGGCCGCACTTCTTTTTGTGCGGACTGCGCGGGTGAGTTCCGAGGCCTGCAACCCTTCTGGACCTGCTACAGCTATGATTTTCGGCCTAAAACATCCCGGAACTTCAAACCAATTGTACCAACACATCCCATGACATCGTTAAAACTTGTTCAAAACTTCGAAACGCTCACAACAACATCAAATCACCAATTTAACATAGGATTCAAGCCTAAGAACTCCAAGAACTCTTAAATTATGCTTTCGATCAAAAGGTTTTTCAAATCTCGTCCGAATGACCTGAAATTTTACACACACATGCCAAATGACACAACGAAGCTGCTACAACTCTCAGAATTTCATTCTGACCCCTATATCAGAATCTTGCCTATCAACCGGAAACGCCGAAATCTCAATTTCACCAATTCAAGCCTAAACCTTCCACGGACCTCCAAAATGCATTCCGATCACGCTCCTAAGTCCCAAATCACCTAACGGAGCTAACCCAACCATAAAAATTCCGATCCGAGATCATATACAAACAAGTCAAATCTTGGTCAAACCTTTCGAAATTCAAGCTTCAACTAAGAACTGTTTTCTTCCAAATTTCATTCTGATTACCTTGAAAACCAAAACCAACGATTTACATAAGTCATAATACATCACACGAGGCAAGTCATGCCCAAAAACTGGCGAGCGAAATGCAAAAGCTCAAAACGACCTTACCATGCATATACCCAGGGGTGATCCCACGTCACCCTATCTCACATAGGTTCGATAACACAATATAACTGAATTTTCACAATTCATCCTAGTCTATAAACCATAGAACCACATTTCCTTTTGTGAAATCATTCACAAGATCAGAATCTCACATCTATTTTTCGAATAAGCCCGAACAAGCTGTAATTACCCATCTATGCTATCTCCGGTGCAATCACATGATATACCACATAACTCAACACTTGTAGTGATAACTTCTAATCATAGCAGCTGCACACATCATCCGCATACCGATAGAAAAACTCTTATCAACTAAAGTCTCATCCCAACACTTTCATATACTGCCAATGATCACTAAGACATGCGGTAAGCCATAACCATTTCCCAGATCAACCGTTCATGAAGCCACTTCTTCCTTGGCAAATACCACAACAAATTTCTGAACCGAAGCTCGATACTATCTTTCCAACATGCTGAAATCGAATCCGTTCGTATTTATTAATGATCCCAACAATCTCCTCTAATCTACCATACCACTCTGGTGACATGACACATCAATATAGGCCTAAGCCACAACTTGCCTAATATGCACACCAATAGGCAACAGTCTGAACATACTCAAATCATGAAAATGACTCAAATGAAAGAGTTGTACCTCAAGCTCACCAGTACCCCCACAACACAAGGCTGAGAACTCGTCTCACATCATAGGAACAGAACACATGAATCTAACTCGCAAGGTCATACCTCCACATAACTTCGCTGCGATGTGCGATCCTATCCAACATTGCCCCACATGAACCACCTTAAGTCGCTATGCTCGAAATCGACAACCACGCACAATTCGATGTCTGGAACCAAAGCAAATCATCATACCCACGGTGAAGCAAATAACATACACCACAATAACCCGAAAGGATGTAACCGATACGCCATTCACTAAGCAATACCCAATCACTCTTCCCGCTCGACTTCCACCATGAAACCCCAATAGAACTGCACCATATGTGCCCATAACCAACAAATCATAGCATCTCGCAACACAGAAAGGTAACTCATGGATCTTCCCAAATTACTAATAAGCTCAATAACAATCGAATCAACACACCCGTCAACCGTACAATTTAGAGCCAACCAACTGGCTCAAATTAGAACACGCATCCATATTGGCCTACTAACAAACTCCTTATCACAAAAATCCTGGAGCTGCTCTTCAACTCCTTTAACTCTGCTGGCGCCATACAATACGGTGCTTGGCATCAAATCAATATCGAAATCAACAACCTTGCCCGACGACATGCCCGACCACAAGAAACATATCCGAAAAATCCCTCACCACCAGAACTAAATCAATGGTAGGAGCCTCTACACTGACATCCATCACGAAAGCCTAAATAAGAAAGACAATCCTTCCCAGCCGTCCGCTGGGCCTTCGAAATATAAAACTACTCCACTAGGGCATAATCCTACGGACCTCGCAACTTAATCTGTGGTATTTCCAGCATAGCCAACAACGTCGCCTTAGTGCAATAGTCCAGAATGACACAATACGAAGACAACTAGTCTAAACCCAATATCACATCCAAAATCTAACATACCAAGCAACAAAAGATCCGCTCAGGTCTCCAAATCCCGATAGTCACTAAACGATGCCGATACACACGACTCACAACCACCACATAGCCTGAATATGAGAACTTCCCATATCCAACTCCATATGGCCCATGAATCAACAAAGCTGGTTCCAATTCCGCTGTCCGAATACATAACACACCTAAAATACCTAATCATTCCACAAGAGAAAATCTAGAATTCCTCTATGCCACCAAGCAAACTCGAATATCAACAGTTGATCTAATAAGAAAATGCCGCAATACTATCGAAGTATCATTAACTTAATCACATTGCCCTTTCTGAAACATATGCCTTCGTCAAATCACCCCAAATTAGCAATACCATTTCCTTAATCATCCGAAGACCCTTTCCCTAATTATCTGAAGCTCGTCCCTTTAATTATTTGAAACTGCCCGCCGCCTAAGAGTTGTGACCTTCCTTTCAGATCCGAACCGCAACCTTACACATGCGATTCTCAATCATTCACAACATACTACATAACCCGTACCATCCTAGGATAACCATGAGAACTTCATATCCCTTCCGAACCACAAGCAACTATGCATTCCACTAGACAAGAACTCCCCATTGATCCCATCTAGAAGAGAACCACTATACATCCCATTCTCCTCACGCCAATAGGAAAAATATACCTCTCTAACTGTGGTGGAAACCATCTAGAACTCCCCGAATTCCTTTTGCACAACACTAACTCATCAGGACTGAATCCTTCTAACCCAACCGAGCTACGCATGTCACTAAAACCTAAAAGAATTTCCGCGAAACACCTACAGAGAATCGTTACCTCGAAAACACCCAAGGAACTAATCATATCCTTACCATACCGATCTGGCCTACTACCACTCTATCCCATCTATTCGGGTTTCCCCCTGATCTACCGTTAGCTTGACACTTCTTCTTGCTACCATGCCACAATTCCTCAACCCAGACATACCACGCGAGACCCAAGCATGAAACCACACTATCTAAGGCTCATAAGTCGCTGAGTACTCTCTTAAATGTTTTCAAAAGCACCACATTCAAAATACCTACCCCGAAGGTACCTCCTACAAATATGGAACCATTACCTTCCTAATACTGATATATAGAATCCGATAGTTAATGTAAAAAGTACCACACGTCTTGACATTTTCCAAATGAAAACTCAGTTCCTAACCACATATACAACTTTAAAATACCCAATTGCTACATGTAGAATCCTGAACACATTAGAACCATTCTCGATAGTCCTTCATTCTATTCGAACTGCAATTAGTCTGATCAAATGAACCGAACAACCTGTGCCTCATTGGTATTCCGACACCGCAGAATGTAACCTCATCCCAATACAACCAAGCAACTTTCTACTATATGCACCGAGCCCTCTTGCCAATAACAACTCAAGGCATCCCGTGATTCTCACACACCTATGAAGCATAATATAATCTTCGTCAAAATTTTCCTTTACTCCAGCTATCCTCGGTCTCAATTTCCGCAAGCCATAACTAATTCACTAGCACGCCTCAAACTGGAACCAACATAGCACCTAACCATGCAATCGCCCAATCAATAGCAGGCTCCCCCACTTGGCTCGAAGCCATAGATCAGCACACACTCAATAACTCATAATGATTATACTCAATTGATGCCATGATATCATAGTGAGATTAAACTCAAATCTTTTATAAGCCTGTCAAAACACAGATCATCTAGAATTTTAACTCCTTTGCAAACCTCGCATTCCACTCTCACAACAGTTACACCCACACTCTAAGCGACCCAATTTAAATTGCAACACATATCCTTCACTCGCAAATGAGATCTTCTAACAGACACATAAGGATCGTACAACCTCAGAACATTTCGTAGGAGACAACCCACATGCTTTTCCTCTAACTAACATTTCTGTATACCTTCCACCATCATAAACTGCACGCAGTCACTTAGTCCTCCTGAGTCTAAAATCATACCGCAACATGAAATTTACTTCACTCATAATTGTAAAACATGAAAAGATCCTTCACACGCCCATAACTCGGGGCTATACCTTGAATCAAGATGGAATTCAAGCACCTAATAGTGTTTTTATCCCCTAGCAGACCTTCTCGTCGCTTCCAAATCATGTGGATACATATCGCAGTACCAACATACTTATCACATAGTTATCTAGCCGTCATTTCCACTAGACCTCTAGGCAACTTACAACTTACAGAGATCTATGTAACCTAGGCTCTAATACCAACTTGTCATGACCCAATTCCCTGAATCCGATCGTGATGGCGCCTCTCGTGAAGACAAGACCAGCTAGACCAAAACAGACCACCTCTTTTAAATAGTTAAATACCATAAGTAGTTCTAAAACGTGATATAATAACCATAATTTGCGGAATTAAAAATAACAACAGTAGAAACCATCCCGACACAGCCCAAACCGGGGTGTCACAAGTCATAAGCAACTAAGAAATCCGGATACAAGTCTACAAAACACTAAATACGATACAATAGTTCTAAAAACATGAAAATGATAAGATAAGGGAGGCACGGGGCTGCGAACACCAACAACTACCTCGTAGTCTCTGAATCACTGCCTGGACTGGGAGAATCAGCACTCATGAGCGGACACTGCGATGCCTGAATCTGCACACAGGGTGCAGGGAGTAATGTGAGTACTCCGACTCAGTGAGTAATAATTATAAATAATGGCTAAAAGTATGAAAACACGTAAAGGCACAAAGCAATTCCATATCAAGCAGTAATCATTTAAAGCAGTAATCATTTAAAGCAGTAATCAGTGAAGAAATCAATGATACCCCTTTTTTAAACAAGTAAAACAGGTAATTTAACAGGTAAATAACAAGTAGAAATCCACCCCTCGGGCACAGTATCAATCGCTCAGAACAGTATTAGCCCGTCGGGCTCACTCTCAGTACAGTATCAGCCCCTCGGGCTCAGTATCAATCACTCAGAATAGTATCAGCCCCTCGGGCTCACTCTCTGATCATAATGGGTACCCGCACTCACTATGGGTGTGCAGACTTCAGAGGGTCCCCTTACGGCCCAAGCGTTATATCAAGCCACCTCGTGGCATCATCACTCGGCACTCAGCCTCACATCACTCGGCACTTGGCCTCACATCACCCAAGCCACCTCGTGGCATGTAAAGTATCTCAGGCCCTCGGCCTGTATCACTTAGTATATCCTCACATATGGCCCTTAGCCTCACTCATTCCAAAAATTATCACAAGCCCTTTGGGAATTAGTAAAACAGTAGTTCTCAGCCGAAAACATGATGTAGAAATATCATTTAAGTTTCAAATCTGAGTAAAAGTGGGTGAGTTTGTAAAATAGTAGATATCAATAGGACTGAGTTCAAATAATAAGTCAAGCAGTGAGGAAACAGTGATAAAAATCCCCGAAGGATTCAAATAGTTGGCACGAAGCCCAAATATGGCAATCAACCCAAATCATGATGATAACAAATGAATTTCAGTCAAATACGCGGTAAAATCATCAATCGGGACAGACCAAGTCACAATCCCCAGTAGTAAAAGATCCCACACTCATCATCCAGCGCGTATCTTGCCTCAATATAGCACTACGATGTGCAATATGGGGTTTCAAACCCTCAGGACATCATTTACAATCATTACTCACCTCAAACCGGCTAATTCTCTAGCTCACAACGCCTTAGCCCCTTGAATTGTCCTCCACGCGCGTCGAATCTATCCAAAATCAGAGCGAATACATCAAAATATGCCAAGGGAACAAAGCCCAAGCAAAAATATTCGAAAATATCAAAAATCTCGAAATTAGCAAAACCCGAGCCCCGGGCCCACATCTTGGAATCAGGTAAAATTTACATTTTCAGAATCCTCATACCCTCACGAGTCTAACCATACAAAAATTATCCAATTCTGATACCATTTGGTCCTTCAAATTATCATATTACATTTTTGAAAGGTTTCATAATTTTTTTCCCAAATTCCATCCCAAATCACGAATTAAATGATGAATTCAGTGAGAGATTCATGTATTCTAACCAAATCTGAGTTAAAATCACTTATCCCGATGAATTTCTTGAAAAACCTTCGAAAAATCGTCAAATTCCGAGCTTTCTAGGTCAAAATATTAAATAAAATCTAAAATCTCGTATTTATAGAGTACCCCTCAGATTTCAGCCTCTGCGGACCGCACCAAATCAACTGCGGTCCGCGCAAAAACAACCGCGGCCGCACTGGTCTTCCTCTGCAGTGATAGGGTTTAGTAGTTTGGCCATAACTTTTTCTACAGATGTCTAAATTGCAATATCTTTGCCTTTCTAGAAACTAAACACGAAGGATACAACGTTTGTTTTTGAATCATCTCAAAATTCCTTGTAGATCAAAAGATATGAGCTTCCGAAGTAGGACCAGCGAATCGTTACCCACCGCGGCGGCACACCATTTTGTGCAGTCCGCATGACACCTACCGCAGTTGCACTTCTTTTTGTGCAGTCCGCACAGCACATACCGCGGCCGCACATCATTTTGTGCGGACTGCACGGGTGAGTTCTGTGGCCTGCAACCCTTCTGGACCTGCTACAGCTATGATTTTCAGCCTAAAACATCCCGGAACCTACTCGGAACTCCCGGAACTTCAAACCAATTGTACCAACACATCCCATGACATCGTTCAAACTTGTTCAAAACTTCGAAACGCTCACAACAAGATCAAATCACCAATTTAACATAAGATTCAAGCCTAAGAACTCCAAGAACTCTTAAATTATGCTTTCGATGAAAAAGTCTTTCAAATCTCGTCCGAATGACTTGAAATTTTGCATACACATGCCAAATGACACAAATAAGCTACTGCAACTCTCGGAATTCCATTCCAACCCCTATATCAGAATCTCACCTATCAACCAGAAACGTCGAAATCTCAATTTCGCCAATTCAAGCCTAAACCTTCCACGGACCTCCAAAATGCATTCCGATCACGCTCCTAAGTCCCAAATCACCTAACGGAGCTAACCTAACCATAAAAATTCCGATCTGAGATCATATATAAACAAGTCAAATCTTGATCAAACCTTTCAAAATTCAGGCTTCAACTGAGAACTGTTTTCTTCCAAAATTCATTTCGATTACCCTGAAAACCAAAACCAATGATTTACATAAGTCATAATACATCACACGGGGAAAGTCATGCCCGAAAACTGGCGAGCGAAATGCAAAAGCTCAAAACGACCGGTCGGATCGCTACAGATTTATATAATAATATTAAAGGATATAAATAGATTATAATATTAAATAAAGAGGTATGTTAATGAAAGCCACATAAGAAAATAAAATACTACATATTAGGTAACTTAATAGCAATAATAAAAAAATTAAAAATATTTTATATTAGAAATAGAAGGGAAAGACGATTTGAACTTGAGATTTAGATTAAAATTATGGTGAAAACGCTCAAACTATGGACAGGACAACAAAATTAAAATTTTACTAGATAAAAAACTAAAAATTGGATAATAAATTAAAACTAAGGAAGTACAAAATAAATATCTTATGTGGGTAATTTTATGAACGAAAATTAAAGTCTAATTTGTATCCTAACGTTAAAAGGGAAAGAAAATTTAATTACACGTGATACAAAAAATAATTATAAGAAAATTTAATAGATTTAAAATATAATAAGAAAAAACGTATCTATTAATATTTTAAACTAATTCAAAGTTATAACTTAAAATAAAACGTGATATTATATATTTTATTTATTGGTAAAATATTAATGTAAAAACTAATTAAAAATTCATAGTAGGGACTAGGGAAGAGGATGTATAAAGAGGAAAATAGAGATAGTGTGAGAATATTTATACTTTGAATTAATTAAGTATAAGGAAATTAAATAATTAAATAATACTCAAAAATATTATTAAAAGATTTAAATGAAAAAAGAGTTCCAAGTAATTAAGAGGATAAAAGTACAAAAATAAATTAGCTTTTAGGAATAAAAAATTTATATTTATATATGTTTATCAAAAGGGCAATAAGCAAGATAGGAAGTCAATTGGTAAGCTAACAAAATATTACATGAATATAACATTATTAAGTAATAGATAATGCAATAACTAGAAGCAAAGATTAAAGAAAGAGTTGTTTTGGGTGAAAATGTAGAAGGATAAGACTTATTCGAATTTGCGGTGAAACATAAAGTGGTAGTAAGAATTTTGTTAAATAATATGCTCAAACAAGACATATCACAAACGTGATATATTTAGTATTATTTAATATTGACCACAAAATAAAACACAAGTACTAAATCAAGGAGTTGGATTGTTACATATATAAAATAAAAATATAAATAAAAAGAAACATGTTATCTGGAAGTTTTAAATTTTAAGGTAATTCCAATAACTCAAATTATAATTCGATATTTGTGTCCGCGCATCGCGCGGGTACTAATACTAGTTATATTAAAAAGAGAGTAATATGCATTGTGGTTAAGCCAAGTGACAAGCTAAAATGAAGTCACTTGGCAATTTTAGGACAACATTAAAAATTTGAATTATAAATGGAAACATAATTAAAGGAAGTAATAGCTCAATAAGAATTATTTTTTAATTATGATACAAATCTATATTAGTAGTATAATTTAGTTAACATTTTTTTGTATAATTATGGTAGGGACGAAATAAATTATGGTAGAGACGAATTTTAATTAATTGATCAAGCTTTGTAACTGACCTTATTTTGGTACAATATACATTACTGTAGGTATCTTTAATTAAAATTTTATGAATAATTCAGTTATGGTAGGTATCCTTTTTTGAGAAAGAATCAATTAATTTTTATTTTGTATCTTAAACATTAATTTTAAGTTGAAATAATAATTCTTTATTTAGTACAAGTTTTGTATCTGACCTTATTTGGATGCAATATACATTAATGTATGTATCTTTTATTAAATTTTGTGTATAATTCAATTATGGCAGGTATCCTTTTTTTAGAAAGAATTATATAAATTTTAATTTTGTATCTTACACATTAATTTTAACTTGAAATAATAATTTTTTATTTAGTATAAGCTTTGTATCTGACCTTATTTATGAATAATATACATTACTATAGGTATCTGACCTCATTATATAAAGTAATGAGGTTATATTAATGTTTACAATTCAGACAAATAAATATTTTATACATAAATAAATATTTATTAAATTAATAGTGGAAATATTGCTGCAACAATTAGAGTTTTTACGATTAATATTTGAATTGAGTATTGCTAGGTTAAGTTTGAAAGTATAAGATAATTTTTGAAAATGTGGTCCAATGGAGAAAATAGAAGAAAAAGATATATTTGAATTTGAGATGGGACTTTTTATAATATGATAAGAAAAATCATATTTAAGAATATGAGAAATAGAGTCAAAATTACTATTGAAATAATTTTTATTTATTATTTATATTATATTAAAATGAATGCGATAAAAGTGAATATTAAATTCAAGTAAACTAATAAAAAGCACATGACAACGTTAATAATATTAAGTATTGAATATACAATAGCAAAATAAGAAACAAACAAAGAAAAAAATTAAAATTTCTATCATAAAGAACAAAAAAGGATAAAACTTATTTAAATTTGATATAAAAAAGTTTTTTTAAGTATGATAAAAAAGGTCATGATGTGGATAAGGCCACATAACTGAAGTTTAATAGATTAAAATAAAAAATATCAAAATATTAATAAATTAGAGATAATACGAGGTTAATGTGACGACCCAAAGGGTCATCACCTGTTTTCTTACCCATTATGTGCTTCCAAGGCCTTGAAAACCTCATTTAGAGTTGCTTCGATTTGCGTGCGCAGTCCGGACGCGTAGTCGGAAAACTTAAATATGAAATTTTGTGAACAAAGCTAAGTTTTGATGTTAAAATGAATAAATTTGACTTCGATCAACATTTTAGGTAAACGGACCCGGACCCGTGATTTGACGGTCCCGGAAGGTCCGTAGGAAAATATGGGACTTTGGTGTATGCCCAGAATCGAATTCCGAGGTCCCAAACCCGAGAAATAAATTTTCGAGTAAAATTGTTTTTCCGAAATTGTTAAGGAAAATTGAAATAAAAATTAATTAGAACGTGTTGGTATCAGGCCCATATTTTGGTTTCGGCGCCCGGTATAGGTCTTATATGTGATTTAAGAAGTTTCTATAAAGTTTGGTTAAAATCGGACGTCGTTTGACGTGTTTTGGACTTGAAATCTTAAATTTGAACTTGATGATGTTTTTGGAAAAACTTTTGATTTTGAGGTTTGATTCATTGTTTTTGAGGTTAGTTTGGAGATTTGATCGCACAGATAAGTTCGTATGATGTTGTTGAGTTAGTGCATGTGTTTGGTTAGGAGCTCCGAGGGCTCGTGAGTGTTTCGAAATGGTTTCAGCCTTGTAAAAGTTGCAGGTTCAGGAAGTTGTAGGTCTCTGAACCCTTTAGTGCGGTTCGCGAGAAATCACGTGCGACCGCGGAGGGGCCAGCGCGGCCGCGGTCGCCTTTGTGCGGGGCGTAGTGGAGGCTGTGCGGCCGCAGTCACCGTTGTGCGCTCCGCATAGGGTGCTGAACTGTAGGTATTCAGGGAGGCCTGTACGGCCGCAGTTCGTTTAATGCGGTCTGCGGTGGAGCTCCGCCGCCGCGGTCCTTTTTATGCGGTCCACGGTGAGGGTCTGAGAGGGCTATAAATAGACGGGATTTTCAGTTATTTTTATCTTTTCAAAATCCCAAAAACATAAGAGGCGATTTTTCAAACAATCTTTCTTCTCCAAATCAATTGTAAGTCATTTTAACTAGTTTTCTTCAATCATTAACATCTTTTAACATGGTTTCAACTTAAAATCAAACATTTTCATATGGGAAATTGGGTGTTTTGGGTAGAACCTAGGTTTTCCAAAATTGGGGATTTGGACCTCAATTTGAGGTCCAATTTCTAAACAAATTATACATTTGGATTTATGGGAAAATGGGTAATCGGGTTATGGTCCGAACCTCGGGTTTCGACCACGTGGGCCGGGGTAATTTTGACTTTTTAGGTAAAACTTTGGAAAAACTCATTTTCATGCATTGGGGTTGATTCATTTAGCACTTATTGATGTAATTAAGTAACTTGAGACTAGATTCGAGTGGATTGGTGGTGGAATCAAAGAGTAAAGCTATAATTGAGGCTTGAGTGGTGTTCAAAGCTTCGAGGTAAGTGTTTGGTCTAACCTTAGCTTGAGGGATTAGGAGTTGAGTCTTATTTGCTACGTGCTAAGTGTCGAGTACGACGTATAGGCATGGTGATGAGTATCTATACGTTGGTGTCTAGCACGATTGTTAGTCTTTATATTGCGGATATTCTGATCTTGTTGTATCTTTCATGCCTAAATAATGATTTCTATATGTTGTAAAAAGAATGTGAAAGAAATTGTGATCTTTGAACTTCGAGAAACATTGGCTCGAGTGGTAATACGAATTGTGAAAGTATATGAGATAAATGAAACCCTTTGGAGCATTGGCTCAAGTGGTAAAGTGAGTTATAAAGTAAGAAGTGAAAGAAAGAGAAAAGGTTATTGAATTGTTTCCTTGTCGGGATGCTTGTTGCTTTTGTTGAATATCTCCCTTGCCGGGATGTTGAGATTTATTGATATTGTTCCCTTGCTGGGACTTAGCTATTTAATTGCATTCCCTTGCCGGTATTTCTATTATTATTATTTGTCTAATCTCTTGCCCCTTGTTTGTGATTGTTGTTTGGGTGAGGAAGAGCGATAAAGCACGAAAGGGTGATGTCGTGCATTGTTTGATATTGTGAGGAAAGAGTGTAAAGCACAAAGGGTGATGCCGTGTCGTACGATATACCATTCTGTACCGATATTTATTGATTATATGGTGAGGAAAGAGTGTAAAGCATGAAGGGTAATGTCGTGTCCTACAATGTACCATTTCATACCGGTATTTATTGGTTATATGGTGAGGAAAGGGTGTAAAGCACGAAGGGTGATTACATGCCGCACGATGTACCATTCCGTGCCGATTTTATTGGTTATATGGTGAGAAAAGAGAGTAAAAGCACGAAGGGTGATGTCGTGTATTTGTTGATTTCTGATTTCCTTGTTGATATCCGAGTTATGTTGTTCTTTCATTACTTTCTATTATTTGATTATTTCGAGGTATTATATTTCCTTACCCTATTTTCCTTGTGATTGTTATTTGGGTGAGGAAGAGCGTAAAGCACGAAGGGTGATGCCGCGTATTGTTTTGGTGAGAATGAGAGTAAAAGCACGAAGGGTGATGCCGTGCAAATTGTTGATTTCTGCTTCCTTATTGATATTCTAGTTATGTTGTTTCCTTCCTTACTTGATGCCTTTCTATTCGGAACTATATTCACCCCCACAACATGTTTCCCCTACCCACATTGACTGGTTATTTCTGTATCTTTTTACCCGCTGTACATATATATATGAATTGCACAGGTTTATTTGGAGTCTAGTCCTAGCCTCGTCACTACTTCGCCGAGGTTAGGTTGGACACTTACCAGCACATGGGGTCAGTTGTGCTGATACTACACTCTGTGCTCTTTTGCACAGATCTAGGTCTTGGACAACAGCAGTAGCGCCGGAGCCAACCTTCAGTCCAGTAATACACCGAGGTAGCCTTAAAGGCGTCCGCAGGCCCGACATCTCCTCTATCTTTTATTTCAGTCTGTTATCTCATGTTTCCGAGACAAACAATTTATATTTTTCTTTCAAATGGTTGTATTTAGTACTCTTAGAAGTTCGTGAGTAATGTGACACCAGTTCTTGGGTAGAGGCATATGTTGATTTTCGCATTATTGTTCAGCTTATTTAATTTAGGTCTTCCACTTATTTATTTAATTCCGTTGTTTTCATGCTATCACTGATAATTGTTAAAAGAACTAATTTGTTAATGAAGTAGCAGTTAAGAATTGGCTTGCCTAGCTCACATTAGTAGGCGCCATCACGACTCCCGAGGGTGAGAAATTCGGGTCGTGACAAGTTGGTATCAGAGCTCTAGATTACATAGGTCTCACAACTCACAGACAAGCTCAGTAGAGTCTGAGGGATCGGTACAGAGAGGTCTGTACTTATCCCCTAGAGGCTATACAGTTAGGAAAATTTCACACTTGTTCTTTCTTGTCGTGCGGATTTGTTCCTCAAATGCTAATTGGATTTCTACTATATTCTATCGCGGATGGCGAGAACACGCGCTTCCTTATCTATCGCTCAGTAGCCCGATCCCCCAACAACAGCTTTTACTAGGGGCAGAGAGCGAGGCCGAGGCCGTGCTAGAGGCCGAGGTAGGGGCAGAGCTCAGCCCCGAGCAGTAGCACCAGTGGCGGAGCCTCAGGTTGATTTTGAGGAGGAGCCCCAGCAGTTCCGGTGGGCCCAACTCAGGTCCTAGAGGGGTTCATTACCACCCCAGTTCTTTAGGACGCTCTGGTCCGATTGGTAGGCCTCATGGTGAGTGTCACCCGAATGGGTTTGCTTCCCGTATCACCAGCCACTTCTCAGGCTGGAGGAGGGGCTCAGACTCCTGCTACGCGCACTCCAGCGCAAGTAGCTCCCCAAGTTCAGGTTCTAGTGGTTCAACCAGCTGTGGCAGTTCAGCCGGGTGTAGTAGCTCAGACCGGCGATGGAGCGGCTATGTCCGCCGATGCTTTGTGGAGGCTGGATAGGTTTACCAAGCTCTTCACTTCTACATTCAGCAGTGCATCTACTGAGGATCCCCAGGATTATCTGGATAGTTGTCACAAGGTTCTTCGGAACATGGGGATCGTTGAGGCCAATGGAGTTGATTTTGATACCTTTCATCTATCTGGATCCGCCAAGACTTGGAGGAGGGATTATTGTTTAGCTAGACCAGCTGATTCGCCATCTTTGACTTGGGAACAGTTCACAGCGTTGTTTTTGGAGAAGTTTCTCCCCGTGACTCAGAGAGAGGCCTTTCGGAGGTGGTTTGAGCGCCTCCAGCAGGGTTCCATGATGGTCACCCAGTATGAGACCAGGTTCATCGATCTACCTCGTCATGCTCTTGTCATACTTCCCACCGAGAGAGAGAGGGTAAGGAAGTTTATTGATAGTCTTATTCAGCTGATTCATCTTTAGATGGCCAAGGAGGCTAGGAGTGAGATCATTTTCCAGGAAGCAGCCAATGTGGCCCGCAGAATTGAGATAGTTCTGTCATAAGGAGGTGGTCTTGGGTCGGATAAGAGGCCCCGTCATTCAGGAAGATTCAGTGGTACCTTGTCTAGAGGTAGAGATTCATATGGTAGAGGCCATCCTCCTAGGCCCTTTCAGTCAGCTCTCCAGGTCTCTCATGGTACTTCAGGTGGTTGTGATTCTCACACGCACTATTCTGATCAGCAGCCTTACAGTGCACCACTAACTCCAATCAGTGCACTGCCGCTTTAGAGTTTCTGAGGTGGTCATTCAGGTCGGCAGGGCCAGCAGATTCAACAGCCGAGGGCTTGTTACACTTGTGGCGATCCCGGTTACATTGCCAGGTTTTTCCCTCGAGCACCAGGTAGCTCTCAGCATCAGGGTTCTAGTGCTATGGTACAGGTACCAGGCGTTCCACAGCCCGCCCAGCCAGTTAGAGGTGGGGGTAGAGGTGCTAGAGGTGGAGGTAGAGGTCCTAGAGGTAGAGCTCAGACCGCCAGAGGTGGAGGCCAGCCAGCAGCAGGCCGTCCTAGAGAGGTAGTTCAGGTGGTGGGGCACAGCCCTGATGTTATGCCCTTACAGCTAGGCCTGAGGCTGAGGCTTCAGATGCAGTCATTACAGGTACCATTCTGGTTTGTGATAGAGATGCTTTAGTGCTATTTGATCTACGGTCTACATATTCGTATGTGTCATCTTATTTTGCACTGTACCTGGTCATGCCTAGTGATTCATTGTGTATTCTTGTTTATGTGTCTACACTAGTGGGTGATTCTATTGTAGTCGATCGAGTTCATTGTTCATGTATTGTGGTGATTGGGGGTCTTGAGACCCGTGTTGATTTGTTATTGTTAAACATGGCCGACTTTGATGTTATATTGGGGATGGACTAGTTATCCCCGTACCACGCCATCTTGGACTGTCACGCCAAGACTGTGACCTTAGCCTTACCGGATTTTCCCCGTTTAGAGTGGAGAGGGACTCCTGGTCATTCTACCCGCAGTGTTATCTCGTATGTAAAGGCTTGGAGTATGGTCGAGAAGGGGTGTTTGGCCTATTTTGCTTATGTTTGCGATTCCAATGCTGAGGTTCCCTCTATTGATTCGGTGCCCATGGTTCGTGAGTTTCCTGATGTTTTTCCTTCAGACCTGCCGGGTATGCCACCCGACAGGGATATTGATTTCTGCATCAATTTGGTTCCGGGCACTCAGCCCATTTCTATTCCGCCATATCGCATAGCCCCGCCAGAGTTGAAAGAGCTGAAGGAGCAGTTGCAAGACTTGCTTGAGAAGGGTTTCATTAGACCCAGCGTTTTGCCTTGGAGTGCGGCGGTGTTGTTTGTCAAGAAAAAGAATGGTTCGATGAGAATGTGCATTGATTACTGGTAGTTAAATAAGGTCACCATCAAGAATAAGTATCCATTGCCGAGGATTGATGATTTGTTCGATCAGATCCAAGGTGCCAAGGTATTTTCAAAGATAGACTTGAGATCTGGCTACCATCAGTTGAGGATTAGAGCATCTGATGTCCCTAAGACAACTTTAAGCACGCGGTATGGGCATTACGAGTTCTTGGTCATGTCATTTGGGGTGACAAATGCCCCAGCAACTTTTATGGATTTGATGAACCGAGTGTTCAGGCCTTATTTGGACTAGTTCGTGATAGTCTTCATTGATGATATTCTGGTATATTCCCGCAGCCAGGAAGATCACGAGTTGCATCTCAGAGTGGTTCTTCAGACTCTGAAGGATAGTAAGCTATATGCGAAGTTCTCGAAGTGTGAGTTCTGGTTGAGTTTAGTTGCATTCCTGGGTCATGTCGTATCTGCAGAGGGTATTCAGGTTGACCCGAAGAAGATTAAAGCAGTCAAGAACTGGCCTAGACCAACATCAGCTACAGATATTCGAAGTTTCTTGGGATTGGCAGGCTACTATCATCGGTTCGTGGAGGGGTTCTCATCTATCGTAGCCCCGATGACTAGGTTGACCCAGAAAGGTGCCCAGTTCAGATGGTCGGATGAGTGTGAGGCAAGCTTTCAGAGGCTCAAGACAGCTCAGACTACGGCACCAGTGTTAGTATTGCCCACGGGTTCAGGGCCTTACATAGTCTATTGTGATGCTTCCCGTATTGGGCTTGGTACAGTGTTGATGTAGGATGGCAAGGTCATTGTCTATGCTTCGAGGCAATTAAAGATTCATGAGAAGAACTATCCAGTTCATGACTTGGAGTTGGCAGCCATTGTTCACGTATTGAAGATCTAGAGGCATTATTTGTATGGCGTGGCATGTGAGGGTTCACTGATCACAAGAGTCTTCAGTATTTGTTCAATAAAAAGGAGTTGAATTTGAGGCAGAGGAGGTGGTTGGAGTTGTTGAAGGATTTGTCACTATCTTATATCACCCGGGAAAGGTCAATGTGGTCGCCGATGCTTTGAGTAGAAAGTCATCCACTATGGGCAGTCTTGCTTATATCCCAGTCGGTGAGGGGCCTCTTGCTTTGGATGTTCATGCCTTAGCCAATCGATTCGTGAGGTTGGATATTTCTGAGCCTAGTCGGGTATTAGCTTGCACAGTCGCTCGTTCTTCATTATTGGAGCGTATCCGTGATCGGCGGTTTGATGATCCCCATTTGTGTGTCCTTAGATACACGGTGCAACGTGGAGGTGCCAAGCAGGTTAACTTAGATGTTGATGGAGTTTTGAGATTGCAGGGTCGAGTTTGTGTGCCTAATATGGATGAGCTTCGAGAGTTGATTTTAGAGGAGGCCCATAGCTTCCGGTACTCTATATATCCGGGCACCGTGAAGATGTATCAGGATTTGCGGCAGCATTATTAGTGGCGTAGAATGAAGAAGGATATTGTTGCATATGTGGCCCGGTGTTTGAATTGTCAGCAAGTTAAGTATGAGCATCAAAGGCCTGGTGGTTTATTTCAGAGGATTATGGAAGTGGGAACGAATCACTATGGACTTCGTTACTAGACTTCCGCTGACTCGGAAGAAGTTCGATGCAGTTTGGGTCATTTTTGATAGGCTGACCAAGTCAGTGCATTTCATTCCTGTAACAGTATCCTATTCATCCGAGAGGTTAGCTGAGATCTATATCCAGGAGATTGTTCGCCTTCATGGTGTGTTAGTATCTATCATTTCGGACCGAGGTACACAGTTTACTTTGCGTTTCTGGGGAGCCGTTCAGCGAGAATTGGGCACGTAGGTTGAGTTGAGTACAACATTTCATCCTCAGGCGGACGGGCAGTCCAAGCGGACTGTTCAGATATTGGAGGATATGCTCTGAGCTTGTGTTATTGACTTTGGAGGTTCGTGGGATCAGTTTTTTCCTTTAGTGGAGTTTGCCTATAACAACAGTTACCAGTCGAGTATCCAGATGGCTCCTTATGAGGCTTTATATGGTAGGCGATGTCGATCTCCGGTTGGATGGTTTGAACCGGGAGAGGCTTGGTTGTTAGGTACGGATCTGGTTCAGGAGGCTTTGGACAAGGTCAGGATCATTCAGGATAGACTGTGTACAAGCCAATCCAGGCAAAAGAGTTATGCAGATCACAATGTTCGAGATGTGACTTTTATGGTTGGTGAGCGGGTATTGCTCCGAGTGTCGACCTATGTAGGGCGTGATGAGATTTGGGAAGAAGGGCAAGCTTAGCCCTAGGTTCATTGGTCCATTTGAGATTCTTGATCCAGTGAGAGAGGTGGCTTATAGACTTGCGTTGCCGCCGAGCTTATCAGTCGTGCATCCAGATTTTCATGTGTCCATGCTTCGGAGGTATCACGACGATCCATCCCATGTGTTAGGTTTCAGCACTGTCCAGTTGGACAAGGACTTGTCCTATGAGGAGGAGCCAGTAGCTATTCTAGATCGGAAAGTTCATCAATTGAGATCCAAGAGTTTTCCTTCTGTTCGTGTTCAGTGGAGAGGTCAGCCTCCTGAGGCATCGACCTGGGAGTCCGAGTCCGATATGCGGGGCGGTTATCCTCATTTATTTCCTGACTCAGGTACTTCTTTCTTTGGTCCGTTTGAGGACGAACAATTGTTTTAGAGGTGGAGAATGTGACGACCCAAAGGGTCATCACCTATTTTCTTACCCATTATATGTTTCCGAGGCCTTGAAAACATCATTTAGAGTCGCTTCGATTTGCATGCGCAGTCAGGGCGCGTAGCCGGAAAGCTTAAATATGAAATTCTGTGAAAATGTTAAGTCTTGACTTTAAAATGAATAAATTTGACTTCGGTCAACATTTTGGGTAAACGGACCCGGACTCATGATTTGACGGTCCAGAAAGGTCCGAAGGAAAATATGGGATTTGGGTGTATGCCTGGAATCGAATTCCAAGGTCTCATGCCCGAGAAATGAATTTTTGAGTAAAATTGTTTTTCTGAAATTGTTAAGGAAAATTGAAATGAAAATTTATTAGAACGTGTTGGTATCGGGCCTGTATTTTGGTTTCGGTGCCCGGTACAAGTCTTATATGTGATTTAAGAGGTTTTTGTAAAGTTTGGTTAAAATCAGACGTCGTTTGACGTGTTTCGGACTTGAAATCTTAAATTTGAACTTGATGAAGTTTTTGGAAAAACCCTTGATTTTGAGGTTTGATTCATTGTTTTTGAGGTTAGTTTGGCGATTTGATCGCACGGATAAGTTCGTATGATGTTGTTGAGTTAGTGCATGTGTTTGGTTAGGAGTCCCGAGGGCTCGAGAGTGTTTCGAAGGTGTTTCAGAATGGTTTCAACCTTGTAAAAGTTGCAGGTTCAGGAAGTTGCAGGTCTCTGAACCCTTTAGTGCGATCCACGAGAAATCGTGTGCGACCGCGGAGGGGCCAGCGCGGCCGCGGTTGCCTTTGTGCGGGGCGCGGTGGAGGCTGTGCGGCCGCAGTCGCCTTTGTGCGGTCCGCACAAGGTGCTGAACTGCAGGTCTTCAGGGAGGCCTGTGCGGCCGCAGTCCGTTTAATGCGGTCCGCGGTGGAGCTCTGCGGCCGCGGTCCTTTTTATGCGGTCCGCGGTGACGGTCTGAGAGGGTTATAAATAGACGGGATTTTCAGTTATTTTTCACTTTTCAAAACCCCAAAAACATAAGAGGCGATTTTTCAATAAACCTTTCTTCTCCAAATCAATTGTAAGTCATTTTTAACAAGTTTTCTTTAATCATTAACATCTTTTAACATGATTTCAACTTAAAATCAAAGATTTTCATGGAGGAAATTGGGTGTTTTGGGTAGAACCTAGGTTTTCCAAAATTGGAGATTTGGACCTCAATTTGAGGTCCGATTTCAAAATAAATTATACATTTGGATTCGTGGGGAAATGGGTAATCGGGTTTTGGTCCGAACCTCGGTTTTCGACCACGTGGGACCAGGGGTGATTTTTGACTTTTTGGGTAAAACTTTGGAAAAACTCATTTTTTATGCATTTGGGTTGATTCATTTAGCACTTATTGATGTAATTAAGTAACTTGTGACTAGATTCGAGCGGATTGGTGGTGGAATCAAGGGGTAAAGCTATGATTGAGTCTTGAGTGGTGTTCAAAGCTTCGAGGTAAGTGTTTGGTCTACCCTTAGCTTGAGGGATTAGGAGTTGAGTCTTATTTGCTACGTGCTAAGTGTCGAGTACGACGTATAGGCATGGTGACGAGTATCTATACGTTGGTGTCTAGCACGACCGTGAGTCTTTATATTGTGGATATTCTAATCTTGTTGTATCTTTCATGCCTAAATGATGATTTCTATATGTTGTAAAAAGAATGTGAAATAAATTGTGATCTTTGAACTTCGAGAAGCATTGGCTCGAGTGGTAATACGAATTGTGAAAGTATATGAGGTAAATGAAACCCTTTGGATCATTGACTCAAGTGGTAAAGTGAGTTATAAAGTAAGAAGTGAAAGAAAGAGAAAACGTTATTGAATTCTTTCCTTACCGGGATGCTTGTTGCTTTTGTTGAATATCTCCCTTGCCGGGATGTTGAGATTTATTGATATTGTTCCCTTGCTGGGACTTAGCTATTTAATTGCATTCCCTTGCCGGGATTTCTATTATTATTATTATTTGTTTAATCCCTTGCCCCTTGTTTGTGATTGTTGTTTGGGTGAGGAAGAGCGATTAAGAACGAAGGGTGATGTCGTGCATTGTTTGCTATTGTGAGGAAAGAGTGTAAAGCACAAAGGGTGATGCCGTATCGTACGATGTACCATTCCGTACCGATATTTATTGATTATATGGTGAGGAAAGAGTGTAAAGCATGAAGGGTGATGTCGTGTCGTACAATGTACCATTTCGTACTGGTATATATTGATTATATGGTGAGGAAAGGGTGTAAAGCACGAAGGGTGATGCCATGCCGCACGATGTACCATTACATGCCGATTTTATTGATTATATGGTGAGAAAAGAGAGTAAAAGCACAAAGGGTGAAGTCGTGCATTTGTTGATTTCTGATTTCCTTGTTGATATCCGAGTTATGTTGTTCTTTCATTACTTTCTATTATTTGATTATTTCGAGGTATTAGATTTCCTTACCCTATTTGCCTTGTGATTGTTATTTGGGTGAGAAAGAGCGTAAAGCACGAAGGGTGATGTCGTGTATTATTTTGGTGAGAACGAGAGTAAAAGCACGAAGGGTGATGCCGTGCAAATTGTTGATTTCTGCTTCCTTGTTGTTATTCTAGTTATGTTGGTTCCTTCCTTACTTGATGCCTTTCTATTCGGAACTATATTCACCCCCACAACATGTTTTCCCTACCCGCATTGACTGGTTATTTCTGTATCTTTTTTCCTGCTGTACATATATATATATGTATATATGAACTGCACAGGTTTATTTGGAGTCTGGTCCTAGCCTCGTCACTACTTCACCGAGGTTAGGCTGGACACTTACCAGCACATGGGGTCGGTTGTACTAATACTATACTTTGTGCTCTTTTGCACAGATCCAGGTCTTGGACAGTAGCAGTAGCGCGGGAGCCAGCCTTCAGTACAGTGAGACACCGAGGTAGCCTTGTAGGAGTCCGCAGGCCCGGCGTCTCCTCTATCTTTTATTTCAGTCTGTTATCTCATGTTTCCGAGACAAACAGTTTATATTTTTCTTTCAAACGGTTGTATTTAGTACTCTTAGAATTTCATGAGTAATGTGACACCAGTTCTTGGGTAGATGCATATGTTGATTTCCGCATTATTGTTCAGCTTATTTAATTTAGGTCTTCCGCTTATTTATTTAATTCCGTTGTTTTCATGCTATCACTGATAATTGTTAAAAGAAGTAATTTGTTAATGAAGTAGTAGTTAAGAATTGGCTTGCCTAGCTCATATTAGTAGGCGCCATCACGACTCCCGATGGTGGAAAATCCGGGTCGTGACAGTTATTTATACTAAGAATTAGTTTAAAAAAATAAAGTAAATATATAATGCTTAAAAATATTATTAATGAATTTAACCTACTTAATAATTTTGAGTATTAATTTTAAATAAAATAAATATTTTTTTCAATATTAAAAAATCATACATCGATTTATATACGTGTCTATTTCAGACAACCAGTTCGAGTTCATGCTGGGGCGATCTACCACAGAAGCTATCCACCTTATTAGGAGGATGGTGGAACAGTACAGGGATATGAAGAAGGATCTCCACATGGTGTTTATTGATCTGGAGAAAGCGTACGATAGGGTTCCTAGGGAGGTCTTATGGAGCTGCTTGGAGGATAAAGGGGTCCCAGTTTACTATATTAGGGTGATTAAAGACATGTATGCTGGAGCTAAGACTCGGGTTAGGACAGTAGGAGGCGACTCTGAACACTTTCTAGTTATTACGGGGTTGCAACAAGGGTCTGCACTCAACCCATTCCTATTTGCCCTTGTGATGGATGCACTGACTCATCATATTCAAGGGGAGGTGCCATGGTGCATGCTATTTGCTGATGACATTATTCTAATTGACGAGACACGAGGCGCCGTCAACGAGAGGCTAGAGATTTGGGGACATGCTCTTGAGTCTAAAGGTTTCAAGTTGAGCAGGACGAAGACAGAATACCTCGAGTGCAAATTTGGAGTTGACCCGACGAAAGCGGGAGTTGAAGTGAGGCTTGACTCTCAAGTCATTCCCAAGAGGGATAGTTTCAAGTACCTTGGATCGGTTATTCAGGGGATCGGGGAGATTGACGAGGATGTCACACACCGTATAGGGTTGGGGTGGATGAAGTGGAGGTTAGCGTCGGGAGTCTTGTGTGACAAGAAAGTGCCACCGTTACTAAAAGGTAAGTTTTATAGAGCAGTGGTTAGGCCTGCCATGTTATATGAAACTGAATGTTGGCCGGTAAAGAACTCACATATCCAGAAGATGAAAGTAGCAGAGATGAGGATTTTGAGGTGGATGTGTGGGAATATAAGTATGGATAAGATTATGAATGAAGATATTCGAGAGAAGGTGGGCGTGGCCCCCATGAAGGACAAGATGCGGGAAGTAAGACTCAGATGGTTCGGGCACATTCAGAGGAGGAGCACTGATGCACCGGTGAGGAGGTGTGAGCGACTGGCTGTAGTGGGCACGCGGAGAGGTAGAGGGCGACCTAAGAAGCATTGGGGAGAGGTGATCAGACAGGACATGACGCGACTTAGGATTACTTAGGACATGGCCCTTGACAGAGAATTATGGAGGTCGAGCATTAAGGTTGTTGGTTAGGGGAAAGTTGTGAATATTTCTACAGCACACTAGAGTGAGACTAGCCAGTTAGGAGTTAGACTAAGAATGTCACTGGTCGTCTATTGATGCAGGGCTTTACCTGCTAGTTTTACGATACCAGTCATCTATTTCGTATTTCGTATTCTGTATTTCATATCTCTTATATTGTTGTTATTTTATTATGCATTTTTATGGTACTAATATATCGGCTCCTGTTGCTTTTTTGAGCCGAGGGTCTCCTGGAAACAGCCTCTCTACCCTTCGGGGTAGGGGTAAGGTCTGCGTACATATTACCCTCCCCAGACCCCATTTGTGGGATTATACTGGGTTGTTGTTGTTGTTGTTGTTGTTGTATTAAAGGATATAAATAGATTATGATATTAAATAAAGAGGTATATTAATGAAAGCCAAATAAGAAAATAAAATACTACATATTAGGTAACTTAATAGCAATAATCAAAATTTAAAAATATTTTATATTAAAAATAGAAGGGAAAGACGATTTGAATTGAGATTTAGATTAAAATTATGGTGAAAACGCTCAAACTATGGATAGGACTACAAAATTAAAATTTTACTAGATAAAAAACTAAAAATTGGATAACAAATTAAAACTAAGGAAATACAAAATAAATATCTTATGTGGGTAATTTTATGAACGAAAATTAAAGTCTAATTTGTATCCTAACGTTAAAAGGGAAAGAAAATTTAATTACACGTGATACAAAAAAGAATTATAAGAAAATTTAATAGATTTAAAATATAATAAGAAAACACGTATCTATTAACATTTTAAACTAATTCAAAGTTATAACTTAAAATAAAACGTGATATTATATAAATTTTGTTTATTGGTAAAATATTAATGTAAAAAACTAATTAAAAATTCATAGTAGGGACTAGGGAAGAGGATGTATAAAGAGGAAAATAGAGATAGTGTGAGAATATTTATACTTTGAATTAATTAAGTATAAGGAAATTAAATAATTAAATAATACTCAAAAATATTATTGAAAGATTTAAATGAAAAAAGAGTTCCAAGTAATTAAGAGGATAAAAGTACAAAAATAAATTAGCTTTTAGGAATAAAAAAATTTATATTTATATATGTTTATCAAAAGGGAAATAAGCAAGATATCAAGTCAATTGGTAAGTTAATAAAAGATTACATGAATATAACATTATTAAGTAATAGATAATGCAATAACTAGAAGCAAAGATTAAAGAAAGAATTGGTTTGGGTGAAAATGTAGAAGGATAAAACTTATTCGAATTTGCGGTGAAACATAAAGTGGTAGTAAGAATTTTGTTAAATAATATGCTCAAACAAGACATATCACAAACGTGATATGTTTAGTATTATTTAATATTGACCACAAAATAAAATACAAGTACTAAATCAAGGAGTTGGATTGTTACAGATATAAAATAAAAATATAAATAAAAAGAAACATGTTATCTGGAAGTTTTAAATTTTAAGGTAATTTCAATAACTCAAATTATAATTTGATATTTGTGTCCGCGCATCGCGCGGGTACTAATACTAGTTGTATTAAAAGGAGAGTAGTATTCATTATTGTTAAGCCAAGTGGCAAGCTAAAATGAAGCCACTTGGAAATTTTAGGACAACATTAAAAATTTGAATTATAAATGAAAACATAATTAATGGAAGTAATAGCTCAATAAGAATTATTTTTTAATTATGATACAAATCTTTATTAGTAGTATAATTTAGTTAACATTCTTTTTGTATAATTATGGTAGGGACGAAATAAATTATGGTTGGGACAAATTTTGATTAATTGATCAAGCTTTGTAACTGACCTTATTTTGGTACAATATACATTTCTGTAGGTATCTTTAATTAAAATTTTATGTATAATTCAGTTATGGTAGGTATCCTTTTTTGAGAAAGAATCAATTAAATTTTTAATTTGTTTCTTACACATTAATTTTAAGTTGAAATAATAATTCTTTATTTAGTACAAGTTTTGTATCTAACCTTATTTGGGTGCAATATACATTACTGTAGGTATCGTTTATTAAAGTTTTGTGTATAATTCAATTATGGCAGGTATCCTTTTTTGAGAAAGAATTAATTTAATTTTAATTTTGTACCTTACACATATTATTTAAATTGGAAAAATAATTTTTTATTTAGTACAAGCTTTGTATCTGACCTTATTTGTGAACAATATACATTACTATAGGTATCTGACCTCATTATAAAGTAATGAGGTTATATTAATGTTTACAATTCGGACAAATAAATATTTTATACATAAATAAATATTTCTTAAAATAATAGTGAAAATATTGTTGCAATAATTAGAGTTTTTACGATTAATATTTGAATTGAGTATTGCTAGGTTAAGTTTGAAAGTATAAGATGATTTTTGAAAATGTGGTCCAATGGAGAAAATAGAAGAATAAGATATATTTGAATTTGAGATGGGACTTTTTTTTAATATGATAAGAAAAATCATATTTAAGAACAAAGTTACTATTGAAATAATTTTTATTTATTATTTATATTTTATTAAAATGAATGTGATAAAAGTGAATATTAAATACAAGTAAACTAATAAAAAGCACATGACAACGTTAATAATATTAAGTATTGAATATACAATAGCAAAATAAGAAACAAACAGAGAAAAAATTAAAGTTTATCATAAAGAACAAAAAAGGATAAAACTTATTTAAATTTGATATAAAAAAGTTTTTTTTAAGTATGATAAAAAAGGTCATGATGTGGATAAGGCCACATAACTGAAGTTTAAAAAATTTAAAAAATTAAAAAATATTAAAATATTAATAAATTAGAGATAATGCGAGGTTATTTATACTAAGAATTAGTTTTAAAAAAGAAAGCAAATATATAATGTTTAAAAATATTATTAATGAATTTAACCTATTTAATAATTTTGAGTATTAATTTTAAATAAAATAAATATTTTTTCAATATTAAAAAATCATATATCGATTTATATAATAGTATTAAAGGATATAAATAGATTATGATATTAATTAAAGAGGTATGTTAATGAAAGCCACATAAGAAAATAAAATACTACATATTAGGTAACTTAATAGCAATAATCAAAAATTTAAAAATATTTTATATTATAAATAGAAGGGAAAGACGATTTGAACTTGAGATTTAGATTAAAATTATGGTGAAAACGCTCAAACTATGGATAGGACTACAAAATTAAAATTTTACTAGATAAAAAACTAAAAATTGGATAACAAATTAAAACTAAGGAAATACAAAATAAATATCTCATGTGGGTAATTTTATGAACGAAAATTAAAGTCTAATTTGTCCTAATGTTAAAAGAGAAAGATAATTTAATTACACGTGCTACAAAAAACAATTATAAGAAAATTTAATAGATTTAAAATATAATAAGAAAAAACTTATCTATTAATATTTTAAACTAATTCAAAGATATAACTTAAAATAAAACGTGAAATTATATATTTTGTTTATTGGTAAAATATTAATGTAAAAAACTAATTAAAAATTCATAGTAGGGACTAGGGAAGAGGATGTATAAAGAGGAAAATAGAGATAGTGTGTAACAACCCGACCGGTCGTTTTGAGCTTTTGCACTTTGCTCGCCAGTTCTCGGGCATGACTTGCCCCGTGTAGTGTATTATGACATATGTAAATCATTGGTGTTGGGTTTTGGCTAATCAGAATTTAATTTGGAAGAACAATCTCAGTTGAAAGCTTAAAATTTGAAAGGTTTGACCAATATTTAACTTGTTTGTATATTATCTTGGATCGGAATTTTTATGATTTGGTTAGCTCCGTATGGTAATTTTGGATTTAGGATCGTGCCCGGAATTTTTTTTGGAAGTTGGTAGTTTAATTAGGCTTGAAATGGCGAAAATGAGAAGCCGAAGTTTGAAAATTTGACCGAGGGGTTGACTTTTTGATATCGAGATCAAAATCTGACTCAAGAAGTTGGAATAGCTCCATTATGTCATTTATGACTTGTGTGCAAAATTTGGGGTCAATCGGACCTGATTTGATAGGTTTCCACGTTATTTGTGGAATTTGAAATTTCTAAGTTCTTAAGCTTGAATCCGAAGTTGATTTGGTGTTTTGATGTTGTTTTGAGTGATTCGAAAGCTCGACAAGGTGTTAATGATGTTATGGGAGGTGTTGGTATGTTTGGGTAGAGGTTTGAGGGCCTCGGGTGCGTTTCGGGTGAGTTTTGAGTGAGTCCGGACATTCCTGAACTTAGAAAATGGATGGGGGCAGAAGTTTTAGTGCTGGGCGCGGTGGATTTAGTGCTGGGAGCGGAAAATGGTCCGCGGTCATGAAGATCTGCAGGTCGTCGGTCCAACTTCGGAAGCTCATATCTTTTGATCTATAAGGCATTTTGAGATGATTCAAAAACGAAAGTTGTAGCTCTTTGTGTCTAGTTTCCAGAAATGTACTGATATTGCAATATGGACATCTGTAGCAAAGGTTATGGCCAAAATACTAAAGCCTGTCACTGCAGAGGAAAGTTGTGCTGCCGCGGTTGTTTTTGTGCGGACCGCACTGGTTTGTGCGGACCGCGGTCAGTTTTGTGCGGCCCGTTGAGGCTGAAATCTGAGGGGTACTCTATAAATACGAGGTTTTGGGTTTTATTTAATATTTTGACCTAGAGAGCTCGGATTTTGGGCGATTTTTCGAAGGTTTTTCATGAAATTGATCGGGGTAAGTGATTTTAACTCAAATTTGGCTAGAATACATGAATCTATCACTGAATTCATCATTTAATTCGTGATTTGGGATGGAATTTGGGAAGAAATTGTGAAACCTTTCAAAAATATAAAATAATGATTTGAAAGACCAAATGGTATAGGGATTGGATAATTTTGGTATAGTTAGACTCGTGAGGGTATAAGGATTCTGAAAATGTAAATTTTACCTAATTCCGAGACGTGTGCCTGGGGCTCGGGTTTTGCTAATTTCATAATTTTTGATATTTTTCGAATGTTTTCGCTTGGGCTTTGTTCCCTTAGCATATTGTGACGTATTCGTTCTGATTTTGGATAGATTCGACGCGCGTGGAGGCCAATTCGAGGGGAAAAGGCGTCGCGAGCTAGAGAATTGGCCGGTTCGAAGTGAGTAATGGTTGTAAATGATGTCCTGAGGGTTTGAAACCCTGGATTGTACATCGTGGTGCTATATTGGGGCAAAATACGCGTTGGATGATGAGTCTTTTACTACTAGGGATTGTGACTTGGTACATCCCGATTGATGATTTTACTGCGTATTTGACTGAAATTCATTTCTTATTATCATGATTTGGGCTGATTGCCATATTTGGGCTTCGTGCCAACTATTTGAACTCTTCGGGGATTTTTATCACTGTTTCCTCACTGCTTGACTTATTATTTGAACTCAATCCTGTTGATATCTACTATTTTACAAACTCAGCCACTTTTACTCAGATTTGAAACTAAAATGATATTTCGACATCATGTTTTGGGCTGAGAACTACTGTTTTACTAATGCCCAAGGGGCTTGTGATGATTTTTGGACTGAGTGAAGCCGAGGGCCATATGTGAGGATATGCTGAGTGATATGAGGCCGAGGGCCTGAGATACTTTATATGCCACGATGTGGCTTGAGTGATATGAGGCCGAGTGCCGAGTGATGTGAGGCCGAGTGCCGAGTGATGATGCCACGAGGTGGCTTGATATAGCGCTTGGGCCGTAAGGGGCCCCTCCGGAGTCTGCACACCCACAGTGAGCGCGGGTACCCATTATGATCTGAGAGTGAGCCCGAGGGGCTGATAATGTTCTGAACGATTGATACTGTGTCCGAGGGGCGGATTTCTACTTGTTATTTACCTGTTAAATTACCTGTTTTACTTGTTTAAAAAAAAGGATATCATTTAATTTCTTCACTGATTACTGATTTAAGTGATTTTACTGCTTGATATGGAATTGCTTTGTGCCTTTATGTGTTTTCATACTTTCAGCTATTATTTAAAATTATTACTCACTGAGTCGGAGTACTCACATTACTCCCTACACCATGTGTGTAGATTCAGGTATCGCAGAGTCCGCTCTTAAGTGCTGATTCTCCTAGTCCAGGCAGTGATTCGGAGACTACGAGGTAGTTGTTGGCGTTCGCAGCCCCGTGCCTCCCTTATCTTATCATTTTCATGTTTTTAGAACTATTTTATCGGATTTAGTATTCAGTAGACTTGTATCCAGATTTCTTAGTTGCTCATGACTTGTGACACCCCGATTTGGACTATGTCGGGATGGTTTCTACTGTTGTTATTGTTAATTCCACAAATTATGGTTATTATATCACATTTTAGAACTACTTATGGTATTTAACTGTTTTAAAGAGGCGATCTGTTTTGGTCTGGCGGGCCTTGTCTTCACGAGAGGCGCCATCACGATCGGATTCGGGGAATTGGGTCGTGGAAAGTTGGTATCAAAGCTTAGGTTACATAGGTCTCACGAGTCGTAAGCAGGTTTAGTAGAGTCTCACGGATCGGTACAGAGACGTCTGTATTTATCCTCGAGAGGCTGCAAAACCTTTAGGAAAACTTCACATTTTTGAATTCTAATCGTGCGTCCTTGATTCAGCTTGAAAAGTAACCCTTGAATTCTTTCCACGTGTTCGTATGCACGCATGAGCGCTCAGTATCATATGTGCATCGATGGCTTGTGATTCCCCGATCGAGGGGCAAGATGTGATCTCTGTGAGTTGATGTTAGGCCGGTCTGGAGGACTTGAGGCCGGATCTTTGCCTATGGCTTGAGCACCGAGGTGCTGATTGTGTGAGCAAGTATTGTTGAATGTATATGTTCGGTATTGTCCATATTAGTGGAAGTGACGGCTGGATAACTATGTGATGAGTATGTTGGTACTGCGAGATGTATCCACATGATTTGGAAGCGACGAGAAGGTCTGCTAGAGGATAGAAGAACTATTAGGTGCTTGAATTCCATCTTGATTCGAGGTATAGCCCCGAGTTATGGGCGTGTGAAGGATCTTTTCATGTCTCCTAGTTGGGAGTGGAGTAGATTTCATATTGCGGTATGAGTTTAGACTCAGGAAGACTAAGTGAGTGTGTAATGGTTATGATGGTGGAAGGTATACATAAATGTTAGTTTAAGGCGTTGCAGGTGGGTTATCTCCTGCGAAGTGTTCTGGAGTTGTGCGATCTTTATGTTGTCTTTTACAAGATCCCATTTACAAGTGAAATATATGTGCGAATTTAATTTGGGTCACTTAAGAGAGTGGGTTTAACTGTTGCGAGAGTGGAATGCGAGATTTGCAGAAGAGTTAAAATTCTAGATGATCTGTGTTTTCACAAGCTTATAAAAGATTTGAGTTTAATCTCATTATGGTATCATGGCATCAATAGAGTATAATCGTTATGAGTTATTGAGCGTGTGTTGATCTATGGCTTCGAGCCAAGTGGGGGAGTCCGCTATTGAATAGTTGATTGCACGGTTATGTGCTCTAATGGTTCCAGTTCGAGGCGTATTTGTAAATCAGTTGTGGCTCGAGTAAAGGAAATTTCAATAAAGGCTATGTTATGCTTTATGGGTGTACGAGAATTGGGGAATGACTTGAGTTGTGGTTGGTAAGGAATGCTCGGTGCATAGGGCAGGAAGTTGCTTGGTTATATTGAAATGAGGTCACATTCTGCAATGTCAGAGTGCAAATGAAGCACAGGTTGTTCGGTTCGTTTAATCAATCTAACTGCGGTTTGAGTAGAGTGGATGCCTCTAGAGAATGGTCCTATTGTGTTCAAAATTTTACATGCAATAATTGGAGGCTTTCAAGTTGTACTTATGGATAGAAACTGATTTTTTCAGTGGAAGATGGGAAGACTTGTGGTATTTTCTATGTTAATTATGGGATTCCATATATCAGTATCGGGAAGGTGAAGGTAATGGCTTCGGATTTGCAGCAAGTCCTTTCAGAGTAGGTATCTTGAATATGGTGCTTTGGGGAAACATTAAAAAGAGTATTCAGCGGGTGATGAGCCTTAGGCTGTGTGGTATTATGCTTGGGTCTCATGTGGTAAGTTTGGGTTGAGAAAATGTGATGTTATAGCAAGAAGGAGTATCAAGTTAAAGGTAAATCAGAAGGAAACTCAGATAAATGAGATAGTTGGGTAGTAGGATGGTTCAGTATGGTAAGGATATGATTAGCTCTTTAGGTGTGTACGGGGTAATAAGTTCCTACAGGTATTTCGCGGCAATGCTCTTAGGTTTTGATGGCTTGTGTAGCTTGATCGAGTTAAAAGGATTCAGTTCTGGCATGTCTGGTTTGTGCAAGGGGAACTCGGAGAGTCCTTGATGGATTCTACCTTGGTTGGAGATGTATATTTTCTATGGGCATGAGGAGCATGGGATGAATAGTGATTCTTTGCTAGATGGGATCAATGGAAAGTTCTTGGCTAGTGGAATGCATAGTGGCTTGCGGTTCAGAAGGGATATGAAGTTCTCATGGTTATCCTAGAATGGTATATGTTATGCAGTATGTTGTAAATGATTGAGAATTGCGTGCGTGAGGTTGTGGTTCAGTTTTGAACGGAAAGTCATAAAACTCTTAGGCGACGGGCAGTTTCAGATAATTAAAGGGATGAGCTTCAGATAATTAGAGAAAGGGTCTTCGGATGATTAAGGAAATGGTATTGCTAATTTGGGGTGATTTGACGTGGGCATATGTTTCAGAAAGGGCAATGTGATTAAGTTGATGATACTTCGGTAGTATTGCGACATTTTCTTGTTAGATCGACTACTGATATTCGAGTTTGCTTGGTGGCATAGAGGAATTCTAGATTTTCTCTCGTGGAATGATTGGGTATTTGAGGTGTGGTATGTATTCTGACGGCTGCATTAGAACCAGATATGTTGATTCATGGGCCATATGGAGTTGGAGACGGGAAGTTCTCATATTCAGGCTATGTGGTGGTTGTGAGTCGTGTGTATCGACACCATTTTAGTGACTATCGAGATTTGGAGACCCGAGCAGATCTTTTGTTGCTTGGTATGTTAGATTTTGGATGTGATATTGGGTTCAAGCTAGTTGTCTTCATGTTGCGTCATTCTGGACTATTGCACTAAGGCGACGTTGTTGGCTATGCTGGAAATGCCATAGATTAAGTGGCGAGGTCCGTAGGATTATGCCCTAGTGGAGTAGTTTTATATTTCGATGGCCCAGCGGACGGCTAGGAAGGATTGTCTTTCTTATTTGGGCTTTCGTGATGGATGTCAGTGTAGAGGCTCCTACCATTGATTTAGTTCCGGTGGTGAGGGATTTTTCGAATATGTTTCTTGTGGTCGGGCATGTCGCCGGGCAAGGTTGTTGATTTCGATATTGATTTGATGTCGGGCACCGTATTGTATGGCACCGGCAGAGTTAAAGGAGTTGAAGAGCAGCTCCAGGATTTTTGTGATAAGGAGTTCGTTAGCAGGCCAATGTGGATGTGTGTTCTAATTTGAGTCGGCTTGGTTGGCTCTGAATTGTACGGTTGAGGGGAGTGTTAATTCGTTTGTTACTGAGCTTATTAGTAATCTGGGGAGATCCATGAGTTACCTTTCTGTGTTGCGAGATGTTATGATTTGTTGGTTATGGGCACATATGGTGCAGTTCTATTGAGGTTTCATGGTGGAAGTCGAGCGGGAAGAGTGGTTGGGTATTGCTGGGTGAATGGCGTATCAGTTATGTGCTTTCGGGTTATTGTGGTGTATGTTATTTGCTTCACCGTGGGTATGATGATTTGCTTTGGTTCCAGACATCGAATTGTGCATGGTTGTCAATTTCGAGCATAGAGACTTAAGGTTGTTCATGTGGGGCAATGTTGGATAGGATCGCACATCGCAACAAAGTTATGTGGAGGTATGACCTTGCAGGTTAGATTCGTATGTTCTGTTCTTATGATGTGAGACGGGTTCTCAGCCTTGTGTTGTGAGGGTACCGGTGAGCTTGAGGTACAACTCTTTCATTTGAGTCATTTTCATGATTTGAGTATGTTCGGACTGTTGCGTATTGATGCGTGTATTGTGCAAGTTGTGGCTTAGGCTTGTATGGATGTGTCATGTCACCAGAGTAATGTGTTGGATTAGAGGAGATCGTTGGGGATCATTAATAAATACAAACGGATGTGATTTCACCATGTTGGAAGGATAATATCGAGCTTCGGTTCGGAAATTTGTTGTGGTATTTGCCAAGGAAGAAGTGGCTTCATGAATGGTTGATCTCGGAAATGGTTATGGCTTACCGCGTGTCTTAGTGATCATTGGCAGTATATGAAACTGTTGGGTTGAGACTTTTGTTGATAAGTGTTTTTCTATCGGTATGCAGATGTTGTGTGCAGCTGATGTGGTTAGAAGTTATCACTACAAGTGTTGAGGTATGTGGTATATCATGTGCTTGCACCAGAGATAGAATATATGGTTTGTTACAGCTTGTTCGGACTTATTCATAGTAGAAATGTGAAATTCTGATCGTGTCGATGATTTTAGAAGAGGAAATGTGGTTCCATGTTTCATGGACTAGGATGGATTGTGAAATTTCCGTTATATTGTGTTATCAAACCTATGCGAGATAGGGTGACGTGGGATCACCACCGGGTATATGCATGGTAAAGTTATTCAGCGATTGGTTAGCTTTTGGAACAACTCTGAGCACGTTCGCGAACGAACGTAAGTTTAAGTAGGGGATGATGTAACGACCCGACCGGTCATTTTAAGCTTTTGCACTTTTTTCGCCAGTTCTCGGGCATGACTTGCCCCGTGTGGTGTATTATGACTTATGTAAATCGTTGGTGTTGGGTTTTAGGCTAATCATAATTTAATTTGGAAGAACAGTCTCAGTTGAAAGCTTAAAATTTGAAAGGTTTGACCAATATTTGACTTGTTTGTATATGATCTTGGATCGGAATTTTTATAATTTGGTTAGCTCCGTATGGTAATTTTGGATTTAGGATCGTGCCCGGAATTGTTTTTGGAAGTTGGTAGTTTAATTAGACTTGAAATGGCGAAAATGAGAAGCCGAAGTTTGAAAATTTGACCGAGGGGTTGACTTTTTGATATCGAGATCAAAATCCGACTCAAGAAGTTGGAATAGCTCCATTATGTCATTTATGACTTGTGTGCAAAATTTAGAGTCAATCGGACCTGATTTGATAGGTTTCGGCGTTGTTTGTGGAATTTGAAATTTCTAAGTTCTTAAGCTTGAATCTGAAGTTGATTTGGTGTTTTGATGTTGTTTTGAGTGATTCGAAAGCTCGACAAGGTGTTAATGATGTTATGGGAGGTGTTGGTATGTTTGAGTAGAGGTTTGAGGGCCTCGGGTGCGTTTCGGGTGAGTTTTGAGCGAGTCCGGACATTCCTGAACTTAGAAAATGGATGGGGGAAGAAGTTTTAGTGCTGGGCGCTGGATTTAGTGCTGAGTGCGGTGGTTTAGTGCTGGGCGCGAAAAATGGTCCGCGGTCATGAAGATCCGCAAGTCATCGGTCCAACTTCGGAAGCTCATATATTTTGATCTACAAGGAATTTTGAGATGATTCAAAAACAAAAGTTGTAGCTCTTCGTGTCTAGTTTCCAGAAAGGTAGAGATATTGTAATTTGGACATCTATAGCAAAAGATATGGCGAAAATACAAAAACCTATCACTGCAGAGGAAAGTTGTGCGGCCGCGGTTGTTTTGTGCGGACCACACTGGTTTGTGCGGACCACAGTCAGTTTTGTGTGGCCCGCGGAGGCTGAAATCTGAGGTGTACTCTATAAATACGAGGTTTTGGATTTTATTTAATATTTTGACCTAGAGAGCTTGGATTTTGGCGATTCTTCGAATGTTTTTCAAGAAATTCATCAGGGTAAGTTATTTTAACTCAGATTTGGCTAGAATACATGAATCTATCATTGAATTCATCATTTAATTTATAATCTGGGATGGAATTTGGGAAGAAAATTGTGAAACCTTTCAAAAATGTAAAATGATGATTTGAAAGACCAAATGGTATCGGAATTGAATAATTTTGGTATGGTTAGACTCGTGGGAGTATGAGGATTCTAAAAATGTAAATGTTAACCAATTCCGAGACGTGGACCCGGGATTCGAGTTTTGCTAATTTCGGAATTGTTGATATTTTTCGAATGTTTTCACTTGGGTTTTGTTCCCTTAGCATATTGTGACGTATTCGTTCTGATTTTGGATAGATTCGACGCGTGTGGAGGCCAATTCGAGGGGCAAAGGCGCCGCGAGCTAGAGAATTAGCCGGTTCGAGGTGAGTAATGGTTATAAATGATGTCCTGGGGGTTTGAAACCCCGGATTGTACATCGTAGTGCTATATTGAGGCAAGATATGCGCTGGATGAAGAGTGTGGGGTCTTTTACTACTGGGGATTGTGACTTGGTCCATCCCAATTGATGATTTTACCGCGTATTTGAGTGAAATTCATTTGTTATCATCATGATTTGGGCTGATTGTCATATTTGGGCTTCGTGCCAACTATTTGAACCCTTCGGGGATTTTTATCACTATTTCCTCACTGCTTGACTTATTATTTGAACTCAGTCCTGTTGATATCTACTGTTTTACAAACTCAGCCACTTTTACTCAGATTTGAAACTTAAATGATATTTCTACATTATGTTTTGGGCTGAGAACTATTGTTTTACTAATGCCCAAAGGGCTTGTGATAATTTTTGGAATGAGTGAGGCTAAGGGCCATATGTGAGGATATACTAAGTGATACAGGCCGAGGGCCTGAGATACTTTACATGCCACGAGGTGGCTTGGGTGATGTGAGGCCAAGTGCCGAGTGATGTGAGGCTGAGTGCCGAGTGATGATGCCACGAGGTGGCTTGATATAGCGCTTAGGCCGTAAGGGGCCCCTTCGGAGTCTGCACACCCACAGTGAGCTCAGGTACCCATTATGATCTGAGAGTGAGCCCGAGGGGCTGATACTGTTCTAAGCGATTGATACTGTGCCTGAGAGGCGGATTTCTACTTGTTATTTACCTGTTAAATTACCTATTTTACTTGTTTAAAAAAAGGGATATCATTTGATTTCTTCACTGATTACTGCTTTAAGTGATTTTACTGCTTGATATGGAATTGCTTTGTGCCTTTACGTGTTTTCATACTTTCAGCCATTATTTATAATTATTACTCACTGAGTCGGAGTACTCACATTACTCCCTGCACAATGTGTGCAGATTCAGGCATCGCAGAGTCCGCTCCTAAGTGCAGATTCTCCCAGTCTAGGCAGTGATTCGGAGACTACGAGGTAGTTGTTGGCGTTCGCAGCCCCGTGCCTCCCTTATCTTATCATTTTCATGTTTTTAGAACTATTGTATCGGATTTAGTGTTCAGTAGACTTGTATCCGGATTTCTTAGTTGCTCATGACTTGTGACACCCCGATTTGGGCTGTGTCGAGATGGTTTCTACTATTTTTATCGTTAATTCCGCAAATTATGGTTATTATATCACGTTTTAGAACTACCGATGGTATTTAACTGTTTAAAAGAGGTGGTCTATTTTGGTCTGGATGGCCTTGTCTTCACGAGAGGCGCCATCACGATCGGATTCGGGGAATTGGGTCATTACATAGTGTGAGAATATTTATACTTTGAAATAATTAAGTATAAGGAAATTAAATAATTAAATAATACTCAAAAATATTATTGAAAGATTTAAATAAAAAAAGAGTTCCAAGTAATTAAGAGTATAAAAGTACAAAAATAAATTAGCTTTTAGGAATAAAAAATTTATATTTATATATGTTTATCGAAAAGGCAATAAGCAAGATATCAAGTCAATTGGTAAGCTAATAAATGATTACATGAATATAACATTATTAAGTAATAGATAATGCAATAACTAGAAGCAAAAATTAAAGAAAGGGTTGTTTTGGGTGAAAATGTAGAAGGATAAGACTTATTCGAATTTGCGGTGAAACATAAAGTGGTAGTAAGAATTTTATTAAATAATATGCTCAAACAAGACATATCACAAACGTGATATGTTTAGTATTATTTAATATTGACCACAAAATAAAACACAAGTACTAAATCAAAGAGTTAGATTGTTACAGATATAAAATAAAAATATAAATAAAAAGAAACATGTTATCTGGAAGTTTTAAATTTTAAGATAATTCCAATAACTCAAATTATAATTTGATATTTGTGTCCGCGCATCGCGCGGGTACTAATATTAGTTATATTAAAAGGAGAATAATATGCATTGTGGTTAAGTCAAGTGGCAAGTTAAATTGAAGCTATTTGCCAATATTAAGACAATATTAATAATTAAAAATTATAAATAGAAACATAATTAATGGAAGTAGTTGATTCAATCTTATATATAATCTAAATAGATCTTAGACAAATCTAATCTATATATCTATATTTATATGTATATTGGTATCTACATCTATATTTATATTTTATATCTATATATTGATCCACTCATAGATTTTCTTATATATTAACTAGAAATATGGAGGTGAAAAATTAATTAAAAAGCTATAATAGAAACAAAATAAAAAATATAAAAAGACGTAAAGTGAGATAACATATGACTATTTATATTTTGGAGTGAGTTAAAATATAAAATAAAGTGGCGTCTTAAGAATAAGACACATAGCAAACCAAAGGGTCATCACCGTAATTCTTCCTTGTTCCGTGCTTCAGAGACCTTGAAAACCTCGCTTTTAGTTGCCTCGATATTGCGTGCGCAGTCCGGGCGCGAAGCCGGAAAGATTTTTTGTTGAAATATGCGAATTTTGTGAGAAATTTGATGAATTTTGATATTAATATGCATAATATTGACTTCGGTCAACATTTTGGGTAAACGGACCCGGACCTGTGATTCAACGGTCCCGGAGGGTCCTAAAAAAATATGGGGCTTGGGCGTGTGCCCGGAATCAAATTCCGGGGTCCCAAGCCCGAGAAATGAATTTTTGTGTGAAATTATTTTCTGAAATTAATTAAGGAAAATGAAGAAGAAAATTGATCGGAAAACTCTGGTATCGGGCTCGTATTTTGGTTCTGAAGCCCGATACAAGTCTTAAATATTTTTTAAGCACTATCTGTAAAGTTTGGCTAAAAACGGACGTCATATGACGTGTTTTGGACTTAAAATGGGGAATTGAGTTTTATGAAAACTGAGAGAAAATCATGTGTTTTGAGGCTTGATTCTATGTATATGATGTTATCTTGGCGATTTGATCGCACGAGTAAGTCCGTAAGATGTTTTAAGGTTGTGTGCATGTTTGGTTTGGAGCCCCGAGGGCTCGGGTGAGTTTCGAGTGGGGTCCGGGAGGTCTTAACTTAAAAAAATGCAGGTTCAGGTGTTGCAGGTCCGGCGCGGCCGCGGCCATTTCTGCGCGGTCCGCACTGGCAGCCACGCGGCCGCGACACTTTTCTGTGCGATCCGCGTGGTGGGGTTTAGAGGGGGTAGCCAGGTCGACCAGCGCGGCAGCGCACCAAATCAGTGCGGTCCGCGCTGGGTGGGTTCAGAGGAAGCCCACTTCTTCCCTCCCTCGGCGCGGGCGCGGTGCATTTCTGTGCGGTCCGCGCCAGCTCCCAACAACAATGTATAAATTCGGGATTTTCAGTCATTTTTTTGCTTTTTATAAACCCAAAACCTAAGAGGCGATTTTCCAAACAACTTTTCTTCTCCAAAACGATTGGTAAGTGATTTCTAACTTAATTTCTTTATTCCTTGACATCTTTTAACATGATTTCAAATTCAAATAAAAGATTTTCATGGGTGAAATTGAGTGTTTTGGGTAGAACCTAGGTTTTCTACAAATGGAGAAGTTGGACCTCAATTTGGGGTCCGATTTCAAAACAAATAATATATTTGGATTCATGGGGGAATGGGTAACCGAGTTTTGGTCCGAACCTCGAGTTTCGACCAAGTGGGTCCAGGGGTATTTTTGACCTTTTGGGGAAAAACCTTGTAAAAATCTATTTTCATGCATTGGGAGTGATTTATTTAGTAATTATTATTGTGATTAAGTAACTTATGACTAGATTCAAGCGGATTGGTGGTGGAATCAAGAGGTAAAACTATAATTGAGACTTGAGTGGTGTTCAAGGCATCGAGGTAAGTGTTTGTTCTAACTTTGGCTTGAGGGAATAGGATTAGGATGTTATTTGCTACTTGCTAATGTGGAGTACGGTGTATAGGCATGGTGACGGTTATCTATGCACCGGAGTCTAGCATGACCGTGAGTCTTAATTGCTTTTAACTCGAATAATGTGACACAATCTCCTTGTTTACTTGATGAGTTTCATATAATGTGAACGATTGAGGTAGAATTGTGATTGGTGTACTTTTGGAGCGTTAGCTCGAACATGAATTTGTTAATTGAGGAAGAAGTTATTTAAAAAGAGAATGTGTTGTGAGTACTCCCTTGCCGGGATGTGTAGACTGATATATACTCTCCCTTGTCGGGATATTTTGGGCTGTTAGTTGTACCCTTGTCGGGTTAAAGGTATTGAGTTGTTATCCTCCCCTGAAGGGATCTACTAAATGAAGTCAGATATTATATACTATATTATGGGATCGTGTGGCATGCCGTCCACTTGGTTATTGGCCTCCGTTGCCGGTGACACGCCGTCCACTTATATATGATATTATGGGATCGTGTGGCACGTCGTCCACTTATATATGATATTATGGGATCGTGTGGCATGCCGTCCACTTATATATGATATTATGGGATCGTGTGGCACGCCGTCCACTTATATATGATATTATGGGATCGTGTGGCACGCCGTCCACTTATATATGATATTATGGGATCGTGTGGCACGCCGTCCACTTACATATGATATTATGGGATCGTGTGGCACGCCGTCCACTTATATATGATATTATGGGATCGTGTGGCACGCCGTCCACTTATATATGATATTATGGGATCGTGTGGCACGTCGTCCACTTATATATGATATTATGGGATCGTGTGGCACGCCGTCCACTTATATATGATATTATGGGATCGTGTGGCATGCCGTCCACTTATATATATATATATATATTATAGAAACCGGAGTTTCTTCTGTTTATTTCCGATATTTCATTTTTATCTGTTACTCCCCGATAGCATGTCCCCTCCCAGCTTTACTTTGTATTATCTTGTTATTGTTTTCTTGCAATTGTTATATATATCTGTACAGGTTAATTGTGGTAGGTCCTGTCTAGCCTCGTCACTACTTCGTCGGGGTTAGGCCAGGCACTTACCAGCATATGGGGTCGGTTGTGCTGATGCTGCACTCTTTGCATTTTTGTGCACAGATCAGGGAGCAGCTTTCAGACAGCAGTAGTAGGATTTTTGGGTGCTATCTTCAGTCCAGGGACTCTCGAGGTAGCCTAGCTGGCATTCGCAGGCCGAAGTCCCTTTCCATATTTTTCGTTTGTTTATCTTGTATCAGACAAACATGATGTATTTTCCTTTCAGACATTGTTTGTAGCATTCTATAGTAGTCCGTGAGCTAGTGACACCAAACTCTGGGTAGAATTTTGGTTCAAACTTCCGCACTTTTGGTTTTCAGTTGCTTTAAATTTAAAGTCTTCTGCTTAGATTTTGTCTCGCTTATTACATTGTTGAAAGAAAGCAGGAAAGGTGTTTTAAACATTTGGCTTGCCTAGCTCCGATAGTAGGCGCCATCACGACACCTGATGGTGGGAAATTCGGGTCGTGACAAGTTCGTATCAGAGCCCTAGGTTACTTAGGTCGCACAACTCACGGACAAGCTCAGTAGAGTTTGAGGGATTGGTACAGAGACGTCTGTATTTATCCCGCAGAGGCTACTGAGTTAGGAAAACTTCACTTTGTTCATTCTTGTCGTACGATTTTGGTTCTCAAGTACTGATTGTCTTTCCACTCTGTTCTTTCGTAGATGGAGAGAACACGTGCTTCCTCTTCTACCGCGCAGCAGCCTGAGCCCCCAACAGCAGCTCCTATTAGGGGCAGAGGGCGAGGTTGTGCCAGAGGCCGAGGCCGGGGCAGAGCTCAGCCCCGAGAAGCAGTCCCAGCAACTGAGCCTCAGGTCGATTTTGAGGAGGAGGTTCCAGCCCCAGCTGTTCCAGTAGGCCCAGCTCAGGTCCCAGAGGGTTTCATAGCCACTCCAGTGCTTCAGGACGCTTTGGTCCGACTGGTAGGCTTTAAGGAGGGCATTTCTAGAGCGGGTTTGCTTCCCGTAGCTCCAGCCACATCTCAGGTTGAGGGAGGAGTTCAGACTCCCGATACTTGTACTCCAGAGCCGGTAGCTCCTCAGGCTCAGGTTCCAGCAGTTCAGCCAGCCGTGGCCGTTCAACCAGCTTTGGCAGCCCAGCCTGGTATTGCGGCTCAGTCCAGTGATGGTACAGCTATGTCCGCGGATGCTTTGTGGAGGCTTGATCGCTTCACCAAGATCTTCACTACTACATATAGTGACACTCCCTCAGAGGATGCTCAGGATTTCATATTCAGCTGTCATGAGGTTCTACGGACTATGGGCATTGTAGAGACCAATGGGGTTGACTTCGCCACTTTTCGCCTAGCAGGATCCGCCAAGACTTGGTGGAGGGATTTCTGTTTAGCCAGGCCAGCAGGGTCTCCATCATTGACCTGGGATCAGTTTTCAGAGTTATTTCTGGGGAACTTTCTTCCAGTTACTCAGCGAGATGCTCTTCGTAGGCAGTTTTAGCGTCTCCAGTAGGGTCCTATGATGGTTACCCAGTATGAGACCCGGTTCATTGATCTCGCTCGTCATGCTATTGTGATACTCCCCACTGAGAGAGAGAGGGTGCGGAGGTTTGTCGATGGGTTGGTTCTGCAGATCCGTGTTCAGATGGCCATGAGTACCGGGAGTGAGATTACTTTTCAGGAGGCGGAAGATGGTGCCCGTCGGATAGAGCTGGCACTTTCTCAGGGAGGTGGTCATGGGTCTGATAAGAGGCCCCATCATTCGGGTAGATTCAGTAGTACCTCGTCTGCAGGTAGGGATTCTTATGGTAGAGGCCATCCTTCGAGGCCCTTTCAGTCAGCTCTCCAGGCTTCTCATGGTACACCAGGTGGTCGTGGTTCTCAGCTGCAGTATTCTGACCAGCAGCTCTTCAGTTCACCATCATCACCTATCAGTGCACCACCACTTCGTTATTCTCAGCAGCTAAGGGCTTGTTATATTTGCGGCGATGTGAGTCACATTGCCAGATATTGCCCTCGAGCTTCCATCAGCTCGCAGCAATAGGGTCCTCACTCGATGATTCAGTCACCAGTTGCCCCACAGCCTGCCCAGCCAGCTTGAGGCGGGGATAGAGGACATAGAGGTGGAGGTAGAGGCCTTAGAGGTGGAGCTCAGACCGCTAGTGGTAGGGGTCATCCAGCAGCAGATCGTCCCAGGGATATGATTTAGGGAGGTGGGGCCCAGCCCCGTTGTTATGCCTTGCTAGCCAGGCTAGAGGATGAGTCATCAGATATTGTGATTACAGGTACTATTCTGGTCTGTGATAGGGATGCTTCTGTGCTATTTGATCCCGGATCTACGTATTCATATGTGTCGTCCTATTTTTCACCCTATTTGGTTATGCCTAGTGAGGCCTTGAGTATTCCTGTATACGTGTCTACACCAGTGGGGGATTCTATAGTGGTGGACCGGGTTCATCGTTCTTGTGTTGTGGTATTCAGGGGTCTTGAGACCCGTGTTGACTTGTTGCTCTTGGATATGGTGGATTTCGACGTCATATTAGGGATGGATTGGTTGTCCCCGTATCATGCGATCTTGGATTGCCATGCCAAGACCGTGACCTTGGCGTTGCCAGATTTGCCCCGACTAGAGTGGAGAGGGACTCCTGGTCATTCTGCTCGCAGCGTTATTTCTTATGTGAAGGCTCGACGCATGGTCGAGAAGGGGTGCCTAGCTTATCTGGCCTATGTTCGCGACTCCAGCACTAAGGTCCCGTCTATTGATTCTGTTCCTATTGTTCGGGAGTTTCCCGAGGTCTTCCCTTCAGACCTGTTGGGCATGCCGCCCGACAGGGATATTGATTTTTATATTGATCTGGCTCTGGGCACTCAGCCCATTTCCATTCCGCCGTACCGTATGGCGCCGCTAGAATTGAAAGCGTTAAAGGATCAGCTTCAGGATTTACTTCAGAAGGGTTTCATTAGATCCAGTGTTTCGCCTTGGGGCACACCGGTGCTATTTGTGAAGAAAAAGGATGGTTCGATGAGGATGTGTATTGAGTACCGGCAATTGAACAAGGTGACGATTAAGAACAAGTACCCACTGCCGAGGATCGACGACTTATTCGACCAACTTCAGGGTGCGAGGGTGTTTTCAAAGATAGATTTGAGATATGGCTACCACCAGCTGAGGATTAGGGCGTCTGATGTCCCTAAGACAACATTTCGCACTCGGTATGGGCACTATGAGTTTTTGGTCATTTCATTCGGATTGACTAATACCCCAACAACGTTCATAGAGTTAATGAACCGAGTGTTCAGACCTTATTTGGACTTGTTCGTGATAGTCTTCATTGACGATATTCTTATATACTCTCGCAGTCAGGAGGAGCATGAGCAGCACCTCAGAGCGGTTCTTCAGACCCTGAAGGATAGTTAGTTGTATGCTAAGTTCTCGAAGTGCGAGTTTTGGTTGAGTTCGGTCACCTTCCTGGGTCATGTCGTATCAGCAACAGGTATTCAGGTAGACCCGAAGAAGATAGAGGCAGTCAAGAACTGGCCTCGACCAGCTTCAGCTACGGAGAATCGGAGTTTCCTGGGGTTAGCAGGTTACTACCGTCAGTTCATGGAAGGGTTTTCATCCATTGCAGCCCCTATGACCAGATTGACCCAGAAAGGTGCTCAGTTCAGATGGCCAGACGAGTGTCAGGCGAGCTTTCAGAGGCTCAAGACATCTCTGACCACGGCACCGGTATTGGTTTTGCCCACAGGTTCAGGGCCCTATACAGTCTATTGTGATGCATCTCGTATTGGACTTTGTGCAATGTTGATGTAGGATGGCAAGGTCATTGCCTATGCTTCGAGGCAGTTGAAGGTTCATGAGAAGAACTATCCAGTGCATGATTTGGAGTTGGCAGCCATTGTTCACGCATTGAAGATTTGGAGATACTATCTGTATGGTGTGGCGTGTGAGGTGTTCACGGATCATAAGAGTCTTCAGTATTTGTTCAAGCAAAAGGAGTTGAATTTGAGGCAGAGGAGGTGGTTGGAATTGTTGAAATATTATGACATCACTATCTTATATCACCCGGGAAAGGCCAATGTGGTGGCCGATGCCTTGAGTAGGAAGTCAGCCAGTATGGGCAGTCTTGCTTATATTCCGGTCGGTAAGAGACCTCTTGATTTGGACGTTCAGACTTTGGCCAATCAGTTTGTGAGGTTGGACATTTCTGAGCCTAGTCGAGTATTAGCTTGCACGGTCGCTCGTTCTTCGTTATTGGAGCGTATCCATGATTGGTAGTTCGATGATCCCAATTTGTGTGTCTTGAGGGACACGGTGTAGCGTGGAGGTTCCAAGAAAGTGACCTTAGATGATGATGGTGTATTGAGATTGCAGGGGCAAGTTTCTGTGCCCAATGTTGATGGGATTCGAGAGTTGATCTTAGCAGAGGCCCACAGTTCTCGGTATTCTATTCACCCAGGTGCCGCAAAGATGTATCAGGATTTGAGGCAGCACTATTGGTGGCGTAGAATGAAGAAAGACATTGTTGCATATGTGGCTCGTTGTTTGAACTATCAGCAGGTTAAGTACGAGCATCAGAGGCCCGGTGGTTTATTTCAGAGGATTGAGCTTCCCGAGTGGAAGTGTGAGAGGATTACTATGGTTTTTGTTACTGGACTTCCGATGACTCGGAAGAAGTTTGATGCGGTTTGGTTTATTATTGATAGGCTGACCAAGTCAGCGCATTTTGTTCCTGTTGCATCCACCTATTCGTCTGAAAGGTTAGCCGAGATTTATATTAGGGAGATTGTTCACCTTCATGGGGTGCCACTATCTATCATTTCGGATCGGGTTACGCAGTTTACCTCGCATTTCTGGAGAACGGTTCAGCGAGAGTTGGGCACCCAGGTTAAGTTGAGTACAGCATTTCATCGCCACACGGACGGTCAGTCCGAGAGGACTATTCAGATCCTTGAGGACATGCTCCGAGCCTGTGTCAGTGATTTTGGAGGCTCGTGGGACCAGTTTTTGCCTTTAGCAGAGTTCGCCTACAACAACAGCTACCAGTCCAGCATTCAGATGGCTTCGTATGAGGCGTTGTATGGTAGGCGATGTCGGTCTCTAGTTGGATGGTTTGAGCCGGGAGAGGCTCGATTATTGGGTACGGATCTGGTTCAGGAGGCCTTGGACAAGGTCAGGATTATTCAGGATAGACTTCGTACAGCTCAGTCCAGACAGAAGAGTTATGCAGACCGCAAGGTCAGAGATGTTGCTTTCATGGTTGGTGAGCGGGTATTGCTCCGTGTATCGCCTATGAAGGGCGTGATGAGATTTGGGAAGAAGGGCAAGCTCAGCCCTAGGTTCATCGGTCCATTTGAGATTCTTGATCGTGTGGGAGAGGTGGCTTATAGACTTGCCTTGCCACCTAGCTTGTCAGTTGTGCATCCCGTGTTTCATGTATCTATGCTCCGAAAGTATCGCGGAGATCCATTGCACGTGTTAGATATCAGCACTGCCCAATTGGACAAAAATCTGTCATATGAAGAGGAGCCGGTGGCTATTCTAGACCGGCAGGTTTGATAGTTGAGGTCGAAGAGTTTTCCTTCGGTGCGTGTTCAGTGGAGAGGTCAGCCTCCTGAGGCATCGACCTGGGAGTCCGAGTCCGATATGCGGAGCCGTTATCCTCATTTATTTCCCGACTCAGGTACTTCTTTCTTTTGTCCGTTCGAGGACGAACAGTTGTTTTAGAGGTGGAGAATGTGACGACCCAAAGGGTCATCACCGTAATTCTTCCTTGTTCCATGCTTCCGAGGCCTTGAAAACCTCGCTTTTAGTTGCCTCGATATTGCGTGCGCAGTCCGGACGCGAAGCCGGAAAGCTTTATGTTGAAATATGCGAATTTTGTGAGAAATTTGATGAATTTTGATATTAATATGCATAATATTGACTTCGGTCAACATTTTGGGTAAACGGACCCGGACCTATGATTCGACAGTCCCGGAGGGTCCTAGAAAAAATATGGGGCTTGGGCGTGTGCCCTGAATCAAATTCCGGGGTCCCAAGCCCGAGGAATAAATTTTTGTGTGAAATTGTTTTCTGAAATTAATTAAGGAAAATAAAGAAGAAAATTGATCGAAAAACTGTGGTATCGGGCTCGTATTTTGGTTCCGACGCCCGGTACGAGTCTTAAATATGTTTTAAGCACTATCTGTAAAGTTTGGCTAAAAACGGACGTCATATGACGTGTTTCGTACTTAAAATGGGGAATTTGAGTTTTATGAAAGTTGAGAGAAAATCATGTGTTTTGAGGCTTGATTCTATGTATATGATGGTATCTTGGCGATTTGATCGCACGAGTAAGTCCGTAAGATGTTTTAAGGTTGTGTGCATGTTTGGTTTGGAGCCCCGAGGGCTCGGGTGAGTTTCGAGTGGGGTCCGGGAGGTCTTAACTTAAAAAAATGCAGGTTCAGGTGTTGCAGGTCCGGCGCGGCCGCGGCCATTTCTGCGCGGTCCGCGCTGGCAGCCACGCGGCCGCGACACTTTTCTGTGCGGTCCGCGTGGTGGGGTTTAGAGGGGGTAGCCAGGTCGACCAGCGCGGCCGCGCACCAAATCAGTGTGGTCTGCGCTGGGTGGGTTCAGAGGAAGCCTACTTCTTCCCTCCCTCGGCGCGGCCGCGGTGCATTTCTGTGCGGTCCGCGCCAGCCCCCAACAAAAATGTATAAATTCGGGATTTTCAGTCATTTTTCCACTTTTCAAAAACCCAAAACCTAAGAGGCGATTTTCCAAACAACTTTTCTTCTCCAAAACGATTGGTAAATGATTTCTAACTTAATTTCTTTATTCCTTGAGATCTTTTAACATGATTTCAAATTCAAATCAAAGATTTTCATGGGTGAAATTGAGTGTTTTGGGTAGAACCTAGGTTTTCTACAAATGAAGAAGTTGGACCTCAATTTGGGGTCCGATTTCAAAACAAATCATATATTTGGATTCATGGGGGAATGGGTAACCGGGTTTTGGTCCGAACATCGAGTTTCGACCACGTGGGTCCGAGGGTATTTTTGACCTTTTGGGAAAAAACCTTGTAAAAATCTATTTTCATGCATTGGGAGTGATTTTTTTAGTAATTATTAATGTGATTAAGTAACTTATAACTAAATTCGAGCGGATTGGTGGTAGAATCAAGAGGTAAAGCTATAATTGAGACTTGAGTGGTGTTCAAGGCATCGAGGTAAGTGTTTGTTCTAACTTTGGCTTGAGGGAATAGGATTAGGATGTTATTTGCTACTTGCTAATGTGGAGTACGGTGTATAGGCATGGTGACGGTTATCTATGCACCGGAGTCTAGCATGACCGTGAGTCTTAATTGCTTTTAATTCGAATAATGTGACACAATCTCCTTGTTTACTTGATGAGTTTCATATAATGTGAACGATTGAGGTAGAATTGTGATTGGTGTACTTTTGGAGCGTTAGCTCGAACATGAATGTGTTAGTTGAGGAAGAAGTGATTTAAAAAGAGAATGTGTTGTGAGTACTCCCTTGCCGGGATGTGTAGACTGATATATACTCTCCCTTGTCGGGATATTTTGGGCTGTTAGTTGTACCCTTATCGGGTTAAAGGTATTGAGTTGTTATCCTCCCCTGAAGGGGTCTACTATATAAAGTCAGATATTATAAACTATATTATGGGATCGTGTGGCATGTGGTCCACTTGGTTATTGACCTCCGTTTCCGGTGACATATTGTGCACTGTGATAAAGATGAATTGGGATCGTATGGCACGCCGTCCACTTATATATGATATTATCAGATCGTGTGGCACGTCGTCCACTTACATATGACATTATGGGATCGTGTGGCACGCCGTCCACTTATATATGATATTATGGGATCGTGTGGCACGTCGTCCACTTATATATGATATTATGGGATTGTGTGGCACGCCGTCCACTTATATATGATATTATGGGATCGTGTGGCACGCCGTCCACTTATATATGATATTATGGGATCGTGTGGCACGTCGTCCACTATATATATATATATATATATATTATGGAAACCGGAGTTTCTTCTGTTTATTTCCGATATTTCATTTTTATCTGTTACTCCCCGATAGCATGTCCCCTCCCAGCTTTACTTTGTATTATCTTGTTATTGTTTTCTTGCACTTGTTATATATATCTGTACAGGTTAATTGTGGTAGGTCCTGTCTAGCCTCGTCACTACTTCGCCGGGGTTAGGCCAGGCACTTACCAGCACATGGGGTCGGTTGTGCTGATGCTGCACTCTTTGCAATTTTGTGCACAGATCAGGGAGCAGCTTTCGGACCGCAGCAGTAGGACTTTTGGTAGCTATCTTCAGTCCAGGGACTCTCGAGGTAGCCTAGCTGGCGTTCGCAGGCCGAAGTCCCTTTCCATATTTTTCGTTTGTTTATCTTGTATCAGACAAACATGATGTATTTTCCTTTCAGACATTGTTTGTAGCATTCTGTAGTAGTCCGTGAGCTAGTGACACCAAACTCTAGGTAGCATTTTGGTTCAAACCTCCGCACTTTTGGTTTTCAGTTGTTTTAAATTTAAAGTCTTCCGCTTAGATTTTGTCTCGCTTATCATATTGTTGAAAGAAAGCAGGAAAGGTATTTTAAACATTTGGCTTGCCTAGCTCCGATAGTAGGCGTCATCACGACACCCGATGGTGGAAAATCCGGATCGTGACAAATACACATAGCAATGTAAGACAAATTAAATAAGAATTTAGGAAAGACTTAGGATAAAGTTAAAAGGATAAGAAGAAAATATAATATATTAATTTGTATCACATTCGAAGATTTAGAAAATCTTCATTTTTAATTGGACTAATAAATGCCTAAAGTTACGGGATATTGTAAATCCTATTTAAAACTAAATTGCCGCTTTAATTTTAGGCGTTTAAAAAAGTTTATTTGCAATAAATATATATTTGAAAGGACAACATTGAAAGAATTTTCTTTGAAGCCTACGTCTTTTTCCTAATTTAACTTTGAGTTTTTTAATATTTTTACCTTCTATGAAAATCGAAAAAATTTATAAATCAAATTCCAAGAGAATATGTGTGTGCGCATATATATATGTGTGTGTGTGTCTGTGCGCGCGTGTGTGTGTGCGTGCGTGTAAATTATTACAAGAAAAAAATCACATTAATCTATAATGTATTGTAATCTATCTATATTATATTAAAAGGAGAGCAGTGAAGCATGTGGTTAAGCCAAGTGGCAAGCTAAAAAGAAGTCACTTGGCAATTTTAAGACAACATTAAAAATTTGAATTATAAATAGAAACATAATTAATGAAAATTGTTTAATGAATCTTATACTTAATCTAAATAGATCTTAGACAAATTTAATCTAATATCTACATTTAAATTTATATTTATAAGTATATTTATATCTATATTGATTCACCCATAGATTTCTTTCTATATTAGCTAGAGATATGGAGGTAAAAATTAATTAAAAATTCTAATCGAAAAAATTAAAAAATAAATATAGAAAGACGTAATTGAGATAACCTATGACTATTTATACATTGGAGTAAGTTAAAATATAAAATAAAATTAAAATTTACTCAAGTTATTAAAGATATATTGAGTTTAAAAATTAAATAAATTCAAGCAGCAAAATAAGATCTTACATAAAGTATATAAATTATTTATAAGGTAAGAAAAAACTTAAATAATTAGTAAAAAAAATATTTTTAAAATAAGAATAATAAAGTCATATTAATATTGATAAATCGGTCAAATGAATATTTTATATGTAAATATTACTACAACATTCAGATATAATGTGTTCAAACAATTCGAGGCTAGACCCAGACTCCAGATAAACCTGTGCATATATGGAAAATAGTAGAAAGTAAAAAATTAAAGATGGGAGGGGGAGCATGCGTACGGGGATAGCAGATAAAATAGAATATTAGAAATAATAAGGGAAAACTACATTTGCTCACTTCTACCGTAGAATAAGGGAAAAACAACCACTTTCACTTGTCTCAGTTTTCTCTTGTTGCAGGCGTGCAACCCGATCCCATTTCATCATATCTTGTGGTAGGCGTACCACCCGCTCCCATTTCATCACATCTCGTGGTAGGCGTACCACCCGCTCCCATTTCATCATATCTTGTGGTATGCGTACCACCCGCTCCCATTTCATTTTATCTTGTGGTAGGCGTACCACTCGCTCCCATTTCAGTCCAACATAATATCACAGGATAATCCCGACAAGGGAGCAAGAAAACATAATAAGTTTCACGGCAAGGGAACAAGATACCAATTCAAATATCCCGGCAAGGGAGATCCAGCTATAACCAATTTACTCAATTCCTACTTAACACAATTAATTTCATCACATCTCGTGGTAGGCGTACCACCCGATCCCATTTCATTTTATCTTGTTGTAGGCGTACCACCCGCTCCCATTTCATCATATTTTGTGGTAGGCGTACCACCCGCTCCCATTTCAGTCCAACACAGTATCACAGGATAATCCCGACAAGGGAGCAAGATAACATAATAAGTTTCTCGGCAAGGGAACAAGATACCAAATCAACTATCTCGGCAAGGGAGATCCAACTATAACCAATTTACTCAATTTCTACTTAACACAATTAATACAAATGCTCAATCATAACATTTACTTGCTCAGTTTCAAAGATGTTCAACCAAGTTCTCATAAGCATTACTTAAGAATACAACAATTTAGCAATTTAGGACTCACGGTCATGCTCGACCCCCAACGTATAGATACTCGTCACCATGCCTATACATCGGACACAATACAATGCAAGTAGTAAGTAAGACTCAACTCCTAATCCCTGAAGCTAGAATTAGATCGAACACTTACCTCAACTTCCACGGCTAAATTAATCCACAACGACCGCTTTCCCTCTCGAATTCGACTCCAACTCTATCAAATCTATGAAATAACGACTTTATAGTATCAATATAAGCTAAACAAATCAAACCTAATGTCTAAACATAGATTTCTAAGCTTTCTTCCCAAAATTCCAAAAATCGACCCCGGGCCCGCTTGGTCAAAACACGAGGTTTAGACCAAATTCATTTCACCCATTCATCCACGAGCCCGAATATATAATTTATTTTAAGATCCGACCCCAAATTGAGGTTGAATCACTCAAAATTCCCAAAAATCTAACTCTACCCAAAACCCTTAATTTCTACTTTGATTTCATGATATTAGGTTTAGAAACTCACTAATTAATGAAGGAAGATGAAGGAAATGAGAGGGAATTTACTTACCCAAGAAACTTTGGTGAAGAAGTGCTCAAAGATTCGCTCAAGAGCTGTGGTGAAGAAGAACTCGTGTGAAATATGGACTAAATCTCGTCACTGTTCTGTTTTGGGTATTTAAAAATCGCTGGGCAAAAATGCCCTATGCGATCGCGAAGAAGGTAATGCGATCGCATAGGGAAAGGGTAAGCTGGTCATTGCGATCGCGGAAGGGCTGCTGCGAATGCATAGAACAAAAGGTTGTGCATTCCAGGTTTGGATTTAATGAAATGCGAACGCAGATTAAAGGTTGCGTTCGCATTGAAGGATATGGCTAAGCTATGCAATCGCGGATGAATATATGCGATCGCATAGAATAAATGTGGGGCACCTGAAGGATTACTCTATGCGATCGCAATGCTACCTATGCGATCGCATAGAACTAGATACAAGAACACCAGAACTGAATCTTCTGCAACTTCTCTAAGGCCAAAACTACTCCGAAACATTTCCGAAACACTCCCGAGCCCTCAAGGATCCTAACCAAACACTCACACTAACTCAACAACATCCTAAGAACTTAGCCATGCAATTAAATCGCCAAAATAACATCATAAACGAGCAATCAAACCTCAAAATCATCACTTTTTCATCAATCTTCATAAACTTTCAAACTTAGAGTTTTAAGTCTGAAACACGTCAAACGACGTCCGATTTCAATAAAATTTCACAGAAAGCGCTTAAACCACATATAAGACCTGTACCAGGCACCAGAACCAAAATACGGGCCCGATACCAATGCTTTCTAATTCATTTTTATTTCAAATTTCCAAATAAATTTAAGAAAAATAATTTCTTTTAAAAATTCATTTCTCGGGCTCGGGACCTCGGATTTCGATTCCGGGTATATACCCGAGTCCCATATTTTTCTACGGACACTCCGGGACCGTCAAATCACGGGTTCGGGTCCGTTTACTTAAAATGTTGACCAAAGTCAACTTTAACCATTTTAAAGCCACAATTTATCAAATTTCACATTATTTAACACATAAGCTTTTCCGGCTACGCACCCGGACTGTGCACGCAAATCGAGGCAATTAAAGGTGAGGTTTTCAAGGCCTTGGATGCACGGAAAAAGGGAGAAAACCGGTAATGACCCTTTAGGTCGTCACATTCTCCACCTATAAAACAACCATTTATCCTCGAACGGACATAAGAAGGAAGTACCTGAGTCGGGGAAAAGGTGAGGATAACAGTCCCGCATATCGGACTCGGACTCCCAGATCGATGCCTCAGGAGGCTGACCTCTCCACAGAATACGAACCGAAGGAAAACTCTTCGACCTCAACTGGCGAACCTGCCGGTCTAGAATAGCTACCGGCTCCTCCTCATAAGATAAGTCCTTGTCAAAATGGACAGTGCTAAAATCTAACACGTGGGATGGATCGCCGTGATATTTCCAAAGCATGGACACATGAAACACTGGATGTACGGCTGATAAGCTCGGTGGCAATCAAGTCTATAAGAAACCTCTCCCACTCGATCAAGAATCTCAAATGGACCAACCTAGGGCTAAGCTTGCCCTTCTTCCCAAATCTCATCACGCCCTTCATAGGCGACACTCGGAGCAATACCCGCTCACCAACCATGAAAGCCACATCTCAAACCCTTCGATCTGCATAGCTCTTCTGACTGGACTGAGCTGTACGAAGCCTATCCTAAATGATCCTGACCTTGTCCAAATCCTCCTAAACCAAATCTGTACCCAACAACCGAGCCTTTCCCGGCTCAAACCATCCAACCGGAAATCCACATCGCCTACCATTCAAAGCCTCATAAATAGCTATCTGGATGCTCGACTGGTAGCTAATGTTGAAGGCAAACTCTGCTATAGGCAAGAACTGATCCCACGAACCTCCAAAGTCAATGACGCAAGCTCGGAGCATATCCTCCAATATCTGAATAGTACGCTCGGACTGCCCGTTCGTCTGAGGATGAAATGTTGTACTCAACTCAACCTGGGTGCCTAACTCTTGTTGGACTGCTTTCCAGAAATGCGAGGTAAACTGCGTACCTCGGTCCGAGATGATAGATACCGGCACACCATGAAGGCGAACAATCTCCCGGATATAGATCTCAGCTAACCTCTCGGATGAATAGGAGACTGCCACAGGAATGAAATGCGCTGACTTGGTCAGCCTATCAACAATGACCCAAACTGCGTTGAACTTCTTCCGAGTCAGCGGAAGTTCAGTAACGAAGTCCATAGTGATCTGCTCCCACTTCCACTCGGGAATCTCAATCCTCTGAAATAAACCACCAGGCCTCTGATGCTCATACTTAACCTGCTGACAATTCAAACATCGAGCCACATGTGCAACTATATCTTTCTTCATTCTACGCCACCAATAGTGCTGCCTCAAATCCTGATACATCTTTGTGGCTCCCGGGTGAATAGAATACTGGGAACTATGGGCCTCCGCTAAGATCAACTCTCGAATCCCATCAACATTGGGCACACAAACTCGCCCCTACAATCTCAAAACACCATCATCATCTAAGGTCACCTTCTTGGCACCTCCATGCTGCATTGTGTCTCTTAGAACACACAAATGGGGATCATCAAACTGCCGATCACGGATATGCTCCAACAATGAAGAACGAGCGACCTTGCAAGCTAACACTCGGCTAGGCTCAGAAATATCCAACCTCACAAATTGATTGGCCAAAGCCTGAATGTCCAAAGCATGCGGTCTCTCACCGATCGGAATAAAAGCAAGACTGCCCATACTGGCTAACTTCCTACTCAAGGCATCGGCCACCACATTGGTCTTTCCCGGGTGATATAGGATAGTGATGTCATAATCTTTCAACAACTCCAACCACCTCATCTGCCTCAAATTCAACTCCTTTTGCTTGAACAAATACTGAAGACTCTTATGATCCGTGAACACCTCACACGCCACACCATAGAGATAGTGCCTCCAAATCTTCAATGCGTGAACAATGGCTGCCAACTCCAAATCGTGCACTGGATAGTTCTTCTCATGAACCTTCAACTGCCTCAAAGCATAGGCAATGACCTTGCCATCCTGCATCAACACTGCACCAAGTCCAATACGAGATACATCACAATAGACTGTATAAGGCCCTGAACCTGTGGGCAAAACCAATACCGGTGCCGTAGTCAGAGCTGTCTTGAGCTTCTGAAAGCTCGCCTCACACTCGTCCGACCATCTGAACTGGGCTCCCTTTTGGGTCAACCTAGTCAACGAGGCTGCAATGGATGAAAACCCCTCCATGAACCGACAGTAGTAACCTGCTAACCCCAAGAAACTCCGAATCTCTGTAGCTGAAGCTGGTCGAGGTCAGTTCTTGACTACCTCTATCTTCTTCGGGTCCACCTGAATACCCTCTGTTGATACAACGTGACCCAGAAATGCAACTGAGCTCAACCAGAACTCGCACTTCGAGAACTTAGTATATAACTGACTATCCCTAAAGGTCTGAAGAACCACTCTAAGATGTTGCTCGTGCTCCTCCCGGCAGCGGGAATATATCAAAATATCATCAATGAAGACTATCACGAACGAGTCCAAATAAGGCCTGAACACTCGGTTCATCAAATCCATAATGGCTGTTGGGGCGTTGGTCAACCCAAATGACATAACCAAGAACTCATAATGCCCGTACCGAGTGCGGAATACTGTCTTAGGAACATCGGAGCCCTAATCCTCAACTGATGGTAGCCAGATCTCAAGTCAATCTTTGAGAATACCTTGGCACCCTGAAGCTGATCGAACAAATCATCAATCCTCGACAGTGGATACTTATTCTTAATTGTAACCTTGTTCAATTGTCGGTAATCAATGCTCATCGAGCCATCTTTTTTCTTTATAAACAGAACCAGCGCACCCCAAGGCGACACGCTGGGTCTAATGAAACCCTTCCCAAGCAAGTCTTGTAACTTCTCCTTCAACTCTTTCAACTCTGGCGGGGCCATGCGATATGGTGGAATAGAAATGGGCTGAGTGTCCGGAGCCATATCAATACAAAAGTCGATATCCCTGTCGGGCGGTATACCTGGCAGGTCTAAAGGGAAAACCTCGGGGAACTCTCGCACAATAGGTATAGAATCAATAGAAGGGAGCTTTGCGCTGGAATCGCGAACATACGCCAGATAAGCTAAACAACCCTTCTCGACCATGCGTCGAGGCTTCACATATGAAATAACACTGCGAGTGGCATGACCTAGGGTCCCTCTCCACTCTAGTCGGGGAATATTAGTAAAGCCAAGGTCACGGTCTTGGCATGGCAATCCAAGATAGCATGATACGGGGACAACCAATCCATCCCTAATATAACGTCGAAATCCACCATATCTAAGAGCAACAAATCAACACGGGTCTCAAGACCCCTAAACACCACAACACAGGAACGATGAACCCGATCAACCACTATAGAATCACCTACCGATGTAGATACATATACATGAATACTCAAGGCCTCACTAGGCATAACCAAGTAGGGTGCAAAATAGGATGACACATATGAATACGTAGATCCAGGGTCAACTAGCACTGAAGCATCTCTATCACAGACCAGAATAGTATCTGTAATGACAGCATCTGATGACTCAGCCTCTAGCCTGGCTGGAAGAGCATAACATCGGGGCTGGGCCCCACCTCCCTGAACTGTCTCTCTGGGACGACCGGCTGTTGGCTGGCCCCCACCTCTGGCGGCCTGAGCTCCACCTCTATGACCTCTACCTCCACCTCTAACACCCCTACCACCACATCTAGCTGGCTGGGTAAGTTGTGAAACCTCCGGTGCCTGAATCATAGTACAAGAACTCTGGTGCTGAGAGCTACTCGAAGCTCGAGGGAAATACCTAGCAATGTGCCTCGTGTCTCCACACGTGAATCAAGCCCTCGGCTGCTGGGGATGACGGCCCTGAAAACTCTGGAGCGGTGGTGCACTAATAGGTGCTGATGGTGAACTATAAGGCTGCTGGTCTAAATAATGCGGCTGAGAACCACGACCACCCGAAGTACCGTGAGAGACCTGTAGGGCTGACTGAAAGGTCCTAAGAGGATGGCCTCTACTATACGAATCTCTACCTCCAGACGAGGTACCACTGAATATGCCTGAATGACGGGGCCTCTTATCCGACCCATGACCACCTCCCTATAACAGAACCATCTCAACTCTGCGGGACACATTGGCTGCCTTCTGAAATATAATCTTACTCCCGGCTCCCATAGCCATCTAAAGACAGATCGGCTGAATCAAACCGTCGATAAACCTTTGCACCCTCTCTCTCTCTCTCGGTGGGGAGTATGACAATAGCATGGCGAGCTAGATCAATGAACCGGGTCTCGTACTGAGTGACTGTCATAGAGCCTCTGCTAGAGGTGCTCGAATTGTCTGTGAAGAGCCTCCCTCTGAGTGACTGTGAGAAACTTCTCCAAAAATAACTCTGCAAACTGGTCCCATGTCAAAGACGACAATCCGGCTGGTCTCGCTAAGCAATAATCCCTCGACCAAGTCTTGGCAGACCCAGACAAGCGAAATATAGCAAAATCAACTCTATTGGTTTCAATAATACCTATGTTTCTTAGAACCTCGTGGCAACTGTATAAGAAATCCTAGGGATCCTCTGAAGAAGCACCGCTGAATGTGGTAGTGAACAGCTTGGTGAATCGATCCAATCTCCACAGAGCATCGGCGGACATAGTCGTACCATCATCGGTCTGATGAAACCCTTCCCAAGCAAGTCTTGTAACTGCTACTTCAACTCTTTCAACTCTGGCGGGGCCATGCGATATAGAGGAATAGAAATGGGTTGAGTGCCTGGAGCCAGATCAATACAAAAGTCGATATCCCTGTCGGGCGGCATACCCGACAGGTCTGAAGGGAAAACCTTGGGGAACTCTTGCACAATAGGTACAGAATCAATAGAAGGGAGCTCTGCGCTGGAATCGCGAACATACGCCAGATAAGCTAAACACCCCTTCTCGACCATGCGTCGAGGCTTCACATATGAAATAACACTACGAGTGGCATGACCTGGGGTCCCTCTCCACTCTAGTCGGGGTAAATCTAGAAAAGCCAAGGTCACGGTCTTGGCATGGCAATCCAAGATAGCATGATACGGGGACAACCAATCCATCTCTAATATAACGTCGAAATCCACCATATCTAAGAGCAACAAATCAACACAGGTCTCAAGTCCCTTAAACACCACAACACAGGAGCGATGAACCCGATCAACCACTATAGAATCACCCACCGGTGTAGATACATATACAGGAATACTCAAGGCCTCACTAGGCATAACCAAGTAGGGTGCAAAATAGGACGACACATATGAATACGTAGATACAGGGTCAACTAGCACTGAAGCATCTCTATAGCAGGCCAAAATAGTACATGTAATGACAGCATCTGATGACTCAGCCTCTGGTCTGGCTGGAACAACATAACACCGAGGCTGGGCCCCACCTCCCTGAACTGTCTCTCTGGGACGATCGGCGGCTGGCTGGCCCCTACCTCTAGCGGCCTAAGCTCTACCTCTATGACCTCTACCTCCACCTCTAACACCCCTGCCACCACCTCTAGCTGGCTGGGCAGGTTGTGAAACCTCCGGTGCCTGAATCATAGTACGAGAACTCTGGTGCTGAGAGCTACTCGAAGCTCGAGGGCAATACCTAGCAATATGCCTCGTGTCTCCACACGTGAAACAAGCCCTCGGCTGCTGGGGATGATGGCTTTGAAAATTCTGGAGCGGTGGTGCACTGATAGGTGTTGATGGTGAACTGTAAGGTTGCTGGTCTGAATAATGCGGCTGAGAACCACGACCACCCGAAGTACTGTGAGAGACCTGTAGGGCTGACTGAAAGGTCCTAGGAGGATGGCCTCTACTATACGAATCTCTACCTCCAGATGAGGTACCACTGAATATGCCTGAATGACGGGGCCTCTTATCCGACCCATGACCACCTCCCTATAACAGAACCATCTCAACTCTGCGAGACACATTGGCTGCCTCCTGAAATGTAATCTCACTCTTGGCTCCCATATCCATCTGGAGACAGAACCGTCGATAAACCTCTGCACCCTCTCTCTCTCTCGGTGGGGAGTATGACAATATCATGGCGAGCTAGATTAATGAACCGGGTCTCGTACTGAGTGACTGTCATAGAGCCCTACTGGAATCGCTCGAATTGACTGCGAAGAGCCTCCCTCTGAGTGATTGGGAGAAACTTCTCCAAAAACAACTCTGCAATTGGTCCCAAGTCAAAGACGGCAATACGGCTGGTCTAGCTAAGAAATAATCCCTCCACCAAGTCTTGGCGGACCCAGACAAGCGAAATGTAGCAAAATCAACTCCATTGGTCTCAACAATACCCATGTTTCTGAGAACCTTGTGGCAGCTGTAGAAGAAATCCTGGAGATCCTCTAAAGAAGCACCGCTAAATATGGTAGTGAATAGCTTGGTGAATCGATCCAATCTCCACAGAGGATCGGCGGACATAGCCGCACCGTCATCGGTCTGAGCTGTTGTACCCGGCTGAACTGTCACTGCTGGCTGAACCACAGGAACCTGAACCTGGAGAGCTACCTACTCCAGAGTACGTGTAGCGGGAGTCTAAACCCATCCTCCATCCTGAGAAGTGGCTGGTGCTACTGGAAGCAAACCCGCTCGAGAGACGCTCTCTATGAAGCCTACCAATCAGACCAAAGCATCATAAAGCACTGGAGTGGCTATGAAACCCTCTGGGACCTGAGTTGGGCCCACTGGAGATGCTGGAGCTGGAACCTCCTCATCATAGTCAACATGAGGCTCCACCTCTGGAACTGCTGCTCGGGGCTGAGCTCTGCCCCTGCCTCGGCCTCTAACATGGCCTCAGCCTTGCCCTTTACCCCTAATAGGATCTGTTGTTGGGGGCTCGGGCTGCTGCGCGTCGATGAGGAAGCACGTGTCCTCGCCATCTGCAAAGAACGGAGTAGAAATTAAATTAGTATTGGGGAAACAGAACCGCACGACAAGAAAGAACAGATGTGAAGTTTTCCTAACTCAATAGCCTCTGCGGGATAAATATAGATGTCTCTGTACCGATCCCTCAGACTCTACCGAGCTTGTCCGTAAGTTGCGAGACCTAAGTAACCTAGTGCTCTGATACCAACTTGTCACGACCCGGATTTCCCACCCTCGGGAGTCGTGATGGCACCCACTAATAGGAGCTAGGCAAGCCAACTTAAATTACTTTCCATTTAACGCGCATTTCTTTTCCGAAATTATCAACATGTAATAAAGGCAACATAATTAAAATTTCATGCGGAGGTCTCAACTTATATAAAAAAAACTAAATAGAATTGCGGAAAGTTTAACAAAATCCTCTACCCAAGATTGGTGTCACAATGCTCACGAACTTCTAAGATTACTAAATACAATCGTCTGAAAGAAAATTTTAAACTGTTTGTTTCGGTACAAAAGATAACAAACTGAATAAAGAGAGAAAGACTCCGGGCCTGCGGACGTCAGCAAGGCTACCTCGGTGTCTCTGGATTGAAGGCCTACTCTCGATCTACTGCTGTTTTCCAAAGGCTGCTCCAACTCCGTGATCTATGCAAAAGAGCACAGAGTGTAGCATCAGCACAACCGACCCCATGTACTAGTAAGTGCCTGGCCTAACCCCGGCGAAGTAGTGACGAGGCTAGACCCAGACTCCAGATAAACCTGTGCAGATATATATATATATATATATATATATGTATGTATATACAAGTACAATGGAAAACAGCGAAAAGTAACCAACTAAAGCTGGGAGGGGGAGCATGCGTACGGGGATAGCAGATAAAACAAAATATTAGAAATAATAAGGGAAAACTACATTTTCTCACTTCTATCGTAGAAAAAGGGAAACACAACCACTTTCACTTGTCTCAGTTTTCTCTTATTGCAGGCGTGCAACCCGATCCCGTTTCATCATATCTTGTGGTAGGCGTACCACTCGCTCCCATTTCATCACATCTCATGGTAGGCATACCACCCGCTTCCATTTTATCATATCTTGTGGTAGGCGTACCACCCGCTCCCATTTCATCACATCTCGTGGTAGGCGTACCACCCACTCCCATTTTATCACATCTCGTGGTAGGCGTACCACCCGCTCCCATTTTATCATATCTTATGGTAGGCGTACCACCCGCTCCCATTTCATCACATCTCATGGTAGGCGTACCACCCGTTCCCATTTCATCATATCTTGTGGTAGGCCTACCACCCGCTCCCATTTCATTTTATTTTGTGGTAGGCCTACCACCCGCTCCCATTTCATCTTATCTTGTGGTAGGCGTATCACCCGCTCCCATTTCAGTCCAACACAGTATCACAAGATAATCCCGACAAGGGAGCAAGATAACATAATAAGTTTCCCGGCAAGGGAACAAGATACCAAATCAACTATCCCGGCAAGGGAGATCCACCTATAACCAATTTACTCAATTTCTACTTAACACAATTAATACAAATGCTCAATCATAACATTTACTTGCTCAGTTTCAAAGATCTTCAACCAAGTTATCATAAGCATTACTTAAGAATACAACAATTTAGCAATTTAGGACTCACGGTCATGCTCGACCCCCAACGTATAGATACTCGTCACCATGCCTATACGTCGGACACAACACAAAGCAAGTAGTAAGTAAGACTCAACTCCTAATCCCTCAAGCTAGAGTTAGACCGAACACTTACCTCAACTTCCACGGCTAAATTAATCCACAACGACCGCTTTCCCTCTCGAATTCGGCTCCAACTCAATCAAATCTATGAAATAACGACTTTATAGTATCAATATAAGCTAAACAAATCAAACCTAATGTCTAAACATAGATTTCTAAGCTTTCTTCCCAAAATTCCAAAAATCAACCTCGGGCCTGCTTGGTCAAAACACGAGGTTCGGAACAAATTCATTTTGATCCATTCATCCACGAGCCCGAATATATAATTTATTTTAAGATCCGACCCCAAATTGAGGTTGAATCACTCAAAATTCCCAAAAACCTAACTCTACCCAAAACCCTTAATTTCTACTTTGATTTCATGATTTTAGGTTTAGAAACTCACTAATTAATGAAGGAAAATGAAGGAAATGAGTGGGAACTTACTTACCCAAGAAACTTTGGTGAAGAAGTGCTCAAAAATTCGCTCAAGAGTTGTGGAGAAGAAGAACTCGTGTGAAATATGGACTAAATCTCGTCACTGTTCTGTTTTGGGTATTTAAAAATCGCTGGGCAAAAATTCCCTATGCGATCGCGAAGAAGGTAATGCGATCGCATAGGGTAAGGGGAAGCTGGTCATTGCGATCGCGGAAGGGCTGCTGCGAACGCATAGAACAAAAGGTTGTGCATTCCAGGTTTGGATTTAATAAAATGCTAACGCAGATTAAAAGTTGCGTTCGCATTGAAGGATCTGGCTAAGCTATGCGATCGCATAGAACAAATGTGGGGCACCTGAAGGATTACTCTATGCAATCGCAATGCTACCTATGCGATCGCATAGAACTAGATATCAGAACACCAGAACTGAAACTTCTGCAACTTTTCTAAGGCCAAAACCACTCCGAAACACTTCCGAAACACTCCCGAGCCCTCGGGGCTCCTAACCAAACACTCACACTAACTCAACAACATCCTACAAACTTAACCATGCGATTAAATCGCCAAAATAACATCATAAACGAGGAATCAAACCTCAAAATCATCACTTTTTCATCAAACTTCGTAAACTTTCAAACTTAGAGTTTTAAGTCCGAAACACGTCAAACGACGTCCGATTTCAATCAAATTTCACAGAAAGCTCTTAAACCACATATAAGACCTGTACCGCGCGCCGGAACCAATATACGGACCTGAAACCAATGCTTTCTAATTCATTTTTATTTCAAATTTCCAAATAAATTTCAGAAAAAAAATTTCTTTTAAAAATTCATTTCTCGGGCTCGGGACCTCGGATTTCGATTCCGGGCATATGCCCGAGTCCCATATTTTTCTACGGACACTCCGGGACCGTCAAATCATGGGTTCGGGTCCGTTTACTTAAAATATTGACCAAAGTCAACTTTAACCATTTTAAAGCCACAATTTATCAAATTTCACATTATTTAACACATAAGCTTTTCCGGCTACGCGCCCGGACTATGCACGCAAATTGAGGCAATTAAAGGTGAGGTTTTCAAGGCCTCTAAAGCACAGAAAAAGGGAAAAAACCGGTGATGACCCTTTGGGTCATCACATTCTCCACTTTTAAAACAATCGTTCGTCCTCGAACGGACATAAGAAGGAAGTACCTGAGTCGGGGAAAAGGTGAGGATAACGGTCCCGCATATCGGACTCGAACTCCCAAGTCGATGCCTCAGGAGGCTGACCTCTCCACAGAATACGAACCGAAGGAAAACTCTTCGACCTCAACTGGCGAACCTGCCGGTCTAGAATAGCTACCGGCTCCTCCTCATAAGATAAGTCCGTGTCCAAATGGACAGTGCTGAAATCTAACACGTGGGATGGATCGCCGTGATATTTCCGAAGCATGGACACATGAAACACTGGATGTACGGCTGATAAGCTCGGTGGCAATGCAAGTCTATAAGAAACCTCTCCCACTCGATCAAGAATCTCAAATGGACCAACCTAGGGCTAAGCTTTCCCTTCTTCCCAAATCTCATCACGCCCTTCATAGGCGATACTCGGAGAAATACCCGCTCACCAACCATGAAAGCCACATCTCAAACCCTTCGATCTGCATAGCTCTTCTGCCTGGACTGAGCTGTACGAAGCCTATCCTGAATGATCCTGACCTTGTCCAAAGCCTCCTAAACCAAATCTGTACCCAACAACCGAGCCTCTCCCGGCTCAAACCATCCAACCAGAAATCGACATCGCCTACCATACAAAGCCTCATAAAGAGCTATCTGGATGCTCGACTGGTAGTTGTTGTTGAAGGCAAACTCTGCTACAGGCAAGAACTGATCCCACGAACCTCCAAAGTCAATGACGCAAGCTCGGAGCATATCCTCCAATATCTGAATAGTACGCTCGGACTGCCCGTCCGTCTGAGGATGAAATGTTGTACTCAACTCAACCTGGGTGCCTAACTCTTGTTGGACTGCTTTCCAGAAATGCGAGGTAAACTGCGTACCTCGGTCCGAGATGATAGATACCGGCACACCATGAAGGCGAACAATCTCCCGGATATAGATCTCAGCTAACCTCTCGGATGAATAGGAGACTGCCACAGGAATGAAATGCGCTGACTTGGTCAGCCTATCAACAATGACCCAAACTGCGTTGAACTTCTTCCGAGTCAGCGGAAGTTCAGTAACAAAGTCCATAGTGATCCGCTCCCACTTCCACTCGGGAATCTTAATCCTCTGAAATAAACCACCAGGCCTTTAATGCTCATACTTAACCTGCTGACAATTCAAACATCGAGCCACATGTGCAACTATATCTTTCTTCATTCTACGCCACCAATAGTGCTGCCTCAAATCCTGATACATCTTTGTGGCTCCCGGGTGAATAGAATACTGGGAACTATGGGCCTCCGCTAAGATCAAATCTCGAATCCCATCAACATTGGGCATACAAACTCGCCCCTGCAATCTCAAAACACCATCATCATCTAAGGTCACCTTCTTGGCACCTCTATGCTGCACTGTGTCTCTCAGAACACACAAATGGGGATCATCAAACTGCCGATCACGGATACGGTCCAACAATCAAGAACGAGCGACCGTGCAAGCTAACACTCGTCTAGGCTCAAAAATATCCAACCTTACAAATTGATTGGGCAAAGCCTGAACGTCCAAAGCAAGCGGTCTCTCACCCGACCAGAATATAAGCAAGACTGCCCATACTGGCTGACTTCCTACTCAAGGCATCGGCCACCACATTAGCCTTTCCCGGGTGATATAGGATAGTGATGTCATAATCTTTGAACAACTCCAACCACCTCCTCTGCCTCAATTCAACTCCTTTTTCTTGAACAAATACTGAAGACTCTTATGATCCGTGAACACCTCACAAGCCACACCATACAGATAGTGCCTCCAAATCTTTAATGCGTGAACAATGGCTGCCAACTCCAAATCGTGCACTGGATAGTTCTTCTCATGAACCTTCAACTGCCTCGAAGCATAGGCAATGACCTTGCCATACTACATCAACACTGTACCAAGTCCAATACGAGATACATCACAATAGACTGTATAAGGCCCTGAACCTGTGGGCAAAACCAATACTGGTGTCGTTGTCAGAGCTGTCTTGAGCTTCTTGAAAGCTCGCCTCACACTCGTCTGACCATCTGAACTAGGCACCCTTTTGGGTCAACCTGGTCATTGGGTCTGCAATGTATGAAAACCCATCCACGAACCGATGATAGTAACCTGCTAACCCCAAGAAACTCTGAATCTCTGTAGCTGAAGCTAGTCAAGGCCAGTTCTTGACTGCCTCTATCTTCTTCGGGTCCACCTGAATACCCTCTGCTGATACAACGTGACCCAGAAATGCAACTGAGCTAAACTAGAACTCGCACTTCGAGAACTTAGTATATAACTAACTATCCCTCAAGGTCTGAAGAACCACTATAAGATGTTGCTTGTGCTCCTCTCAGCTGCGGGAATATATCAAAATATCATCAATGAAGACTATTACGAACGAGTCCAAATAAGGCCTGAACACTCGGTTCATCAAATCCATAAAGGTTGCTGGGGCGTTGGTCAACCCAAATGACATAACCATGAACTCATAATGCCCATACCGAGTGCGCAATGTTGTCTTACGGACATCGGATGCCCTAATCCTTAACTGATGGTAGCCAGATTTCAAGTCAATCTTTGAGAATACCTGGCACCCTGAAGCTGATCGAACAAATCATCAATCCTTGGTAGTGGACACTTATTCTTAATTGTAACCTTGTTCAATTGCCGGTAATCAATGCACATTCTCATCGAGCCATCCTTTTTCTTTACAAACTGAACTAGCGCACCCCAAGGCGACACGCTGGGTCTAATGAAACCCTTCCCAAGCAAGTCTTGTAACTTCTCCTTCAACTCTTTCAACTTTGGCGGGGCCATGCGATATGGTGGAATAGAAATGGGCTAAGTTCCCGGAGCCAGATCAATACAAAAGTCGATATCCCTGTCGGGCGGCATACCCGGCAGGTCTAAAAGGAAAACCTCTGGGAACTCTCGCACAATAGGTACATAATCAATTGAAGGGAGCTTTGCGCTGGAATCGCGAACATAAGCCAGATAAGCTAAACACCCCTTCTCGACCATGCGTCGAGGCTTCACATATGAAATAACACTGCGAGTGGCATTACCTAGGGTCCCTCTCCACTCTAGTCAGGGCAAATCTAGTAAAGCCAAGGTCACGGTCTTGGCATGGCAATCCAAGATAGTATGATACGGGGACAACCAATCCATCCCTAATATAACGTCAAAATCTACCATATGTAAGAGCAACAAATCAACACGGGTCTCAAGACCCCTAAACACCACAACACAGGAACGATAAACCCGATCAACCACTATAGAATTACCTACCGGTGTAGATACATATACAGGAATACTCAAGGCCTCACTAGGCATAACCAAGTAGGGTGCAAAATAGGATGACACATATGAATACGTAGATCCAGGGTCAACTAGCACTAAAGCATCTCTATCGCAGACCAGAATAGTATCTGTAATGACAGCATCTGATGACTCAGCCTCTAGCCAGGCTGGAAGAGCATAACACCGGGGCTGGGCCCCACCTCCCTGAACTGTCACTCTCTGGGAAGATCGGTTGTTGGCTGGCCCCCACCTCTGGCGGCCTGAGTTCCACCTCTATGGCCTCTACCTCCACCTCTAACACCCCTGCCACCACATCTAGTTGAATGGGCAGGTTGTGAAACCTCCGGTGCCTGAATCATAGTACGAGAACTCTGGTGCTGAGAGCTGCTCGAAGCTCGAGGGAAATACCTAGCAATGTGCCTCGTGTCTCCACACGTGAATCAAGCCCTCGGCTGCTGGGGATGACGGCCCTAAAAACTTTGGAGCGGTGGTGCACTGATAGGTGCTGATGGCGAACTATAAGGCTGCTGGTCTGAATTATGTGGCTGAGAACCACGACCACCCGAAGTACCGTGAGAGACCTGTAGGGCTGACTGAAAGGTCCTAGGAGGATGGCCTCTACTATATGAATCTCTACCTCCAGATGAGGTACTACTGAATCTGCCTGAATGACGGGGCCTCTTATCCGACCCATGACCACCTCCCTATAACAGAACCATCTCAACTCTGCGGGACACATTGGCTGCCTCCTGAAATGTAATCTCACTCTCGACTCCCATATCTATCTGGAGACAAATCGGCTGAATCAAACCATCGATAAACCTCCGCACCCTCTCTCTCTCTCTCGGTGGGGAGTTTGATAATAGCATGGCGAGCTAGATCAATGAACCGGGTCTCGTACTGAGTGACTATCATAGAGCCCTGCTAGAGGCGCTCGAATTGTCTGCGAAGAGCCTCCCTCTGAGTGACTGGGAGAAACTTCTCCAAAAACAACTCTACAAACTGGTCCCATGTCAAAGACGGCAATCCGGCTGGTCTCGCTAAGCAATAATCCCTCGACCAAGTCTTGGCAGACCCAAACAAGCGAAATATAGCAAAATCAACTCCATTGGTTTCAACAATACCTATGTTTCTTAGAACCTCGTGGAAACTGTATAAGAAATCCTAGGGATCCTCTGAAGAAGCACCGCTGAATGTGGTAGTGAACAGCTTGGTGAATCGATCCAATCTCCACAGAGCATCGGCGGACATAGCCGTACCGTCGCTTGTCTGAGCCGTTGTACCCGGCTGAACTGTCACTGCTGGCTGAACCACCAGAACCTGAACCTGGAGAGTTACCTGCTCCGGAGTACGTGTATCAGGAGTCTGAACCCCTCCTCCAGCCTGAGAAGTGGCTGGTGCTACTGGAAGCAAACCCGCTCGAGAGACGCTCTCTATGAAGCCTACCAATTGAACCAAAGCATCCTGAAGCACTGGAGTGGCTATGAAACCCTCTAGAACCTGAGCTGGGCCCACCGGAGCTACTGGAGCTGGAACCTCCTCATCATAGTCAACATGAGGCTCCACCTATGGGACTGCTGCTCGGGGCTGAGCTCTGCCCCTGCCTCGGCCTATGGCACGGCCTCGGCCTCGCCCTCTGCCCCTAATAGGAGCTGCTACTGGGGGCTCGGGCTGCTGCGGTCAATGAGGAAGAGCGTGTCCTCACCATCTGCAAAGAACGAAGTAAAAATTCAATCAGTATTGGGGAAACAGAACCGCACGACAAGAAAGAACAGATGTGAAGTTTTCCTAACTCAATAGCCTCTGCGGGATAAATACAGACGTCTCCGTACTGATCCCTCTGACTCTACTGAGCTTGTCTGTGAGTTGTGAGACCTAAGTAACCTAGTTCTCTGACACCAACTTGTCACAACCCGGATTTCCCACCCTCGGGAGTTGTGATGGCGCCCACTAATAAGAGCTAGGCAAGCCAACTTAAAATGCTTTCCATTTAACGTGCATTTCTTTTCCGAAATTATCAACATGTAATAAAGGCAACATAATTAAAATTTCATGTAGAGGTCTCAACTTATATAAAAAAAACTGAATAGAATTGCGAAACGTTTAACAAAATCCTCTACCCAAGATTGGTGTCACAATGCTCACGAACTTCTAAAATTACTAAATACAATCGTCTGAAAGAAAATTTTAAACTGTTTGTTTCGGTACAAAAGATAACAAACTGAATAAAGATAAAGAGACTTCGGGCCTGCGGACGTCAGCAAGGCTACCTCAGTGTCTCTGGACTGAAGGCCTGCTCTCGATCTACTGCTGATGTCCAAAGGCTGCTCCAACTCCGTGATCTGTGCAAAAGAGCACATAGTGTAGCATCAGCACAACCGACCCCATGTGTTGGTAAGTGTCTGGCCTAACCCCAACGAAGTAGTGACGAGGCTAGACCTAGACTCCAGATAAACCTGTGCAGATATATATATATATATATATATATATATATATATATATATATATATATATATATATGTATATGCAAGTACAATGGAAAACAGCGGAAAGTAAACAACTAAAGCTGGGAGGGGGAGCATGCGTACGGGGATAGCAGATAAAATAGAATATTAGAAATAATAAGGGAAAACTACATTTGCTCACTTCTACTGTAGAATAACGGAAAACAACCACTTTCACTTGTCTTAGTTTTCTCTTGTTGCAAGCGTGCAACCCGATCCCAATTCATCATATCTTGTGGTAGGCATACCACCCGCTCCAATTTCATCACAGCTCGTGGTAGGCGTACCACCCGCTCCCATTTCATCATATCTTGTGGTAGACGTACAACCCGCTCCCATATCATCACATCTTGTGGTAGGCGTACCACCCACTCCCATTTCATCACATCTCGTGGTAGGCGTACCACCCACTCCCATTTCATCATATCTTGTGGTAGGCGTACCACCTGCTCCCATTTCATCACATCTTGTGGTAGGCGTACCACCCGCTCCCATTTCATCATATCTTGTGGTAGGCATACTACCCGCTCCCATTTCATTTTATCTTGTAGTAGGCGTATCACCCGCTCCCATTTCATCTTATCTTGTGGTAGGCGTACCACCCGCTCCCATTTCAGTCCAACATAGTATCACAGGATAATCCCGACAAGGGAGCAAGATAACATAATAAGTTTTCCGGCAAGGGAACAAGATACCAAATCAACTATCCCGGCAAGGGAGATCCACCTATAACCAATTTACTCAATTTTTACTTAACACAATTAATACAAATGCTCAATCATAACATTTACTTGCTCAGTTTCAAAGATATTCAACCAAGTTCTTATAAGCATTACTTAAGAATACAACAATTTAGCAATTTAGGACTCACGGTCATGCTCAACCCCCAACGTATAGATACTCGTCACCATGCCTATACGTCGGACACAACACAAAGCAAGTAGTAAGTAAGACTCAACTCCTAATCCCTCAAGCTAGAGTTAGACCGAACACTTACCTCAACTTCCACAGCTAAATTAATCCACAACGACCGCTTTCCCTATCGAATTCGACTCCAACTCAATCAAATCTATGAAATATCGACTTTATAGTATCAATATAAGCTAAACAAATCAAACCTAATGTCTAAACATAGATTTCTAAGCTTTCTTCCCAAAATTCCAAAAATCGACCTCGGGCCCGCTTGGTCAAAACATGAGGTTCAGACCAAATTCATATCACCCATTCATCCACGAGCCCGAATATATAATTTATTTTAAGATCCGACCCCAAATTGAGGTTGAATCACTCAAAATTCCCAAAAACCTAACTCTACCCAAAACCCCTAATTTCTACTTTGATTTCATGATTTTATGTTTAGAAACTCACTAATTAATGAAGGAAGATGAAGGAAATGAGTGGGAATTTACTTACCCAAGAAACTTTGGTGAAGAAGTGCTCAAAAATTCGCTCAAGAGCTGTGGAGAAGAAGAACTCGTGTAAAATATGGACTAAATCTCGTCACTGTTTTGTTTTGGGTATTTAAAAATCACTGGGCAAAAATGCCCTATGCGATCGTGAAGAAGGTAATGCGATCACATAGGGTAAGGGGAAGCTGGTCATTGCAATCACGGAAGAGCTGCTGCGAACGCATAGAACAAAAGGTTGTGCATTCCAGGTTTGGATTTAATGAAATGCGAACGCGGATTAAAGGTTGCGTTCGCATTGAAGGATCTTGCTAAGCTATGCGATCGCCGATGAATCTATGCGATCACATAGGACAAATGTGGGGCACCTGAAGGATTACTCTATGCAATCGCAATGCTACCTATGCGATCGCATAGAACTAGATACCAGAACACCAGAACTGAAACTTCTGCAACTTTTCTAAGGCCAAAACCACTCCGAAACACTTACGAAACACTCCCGAGCCCTCGGGGCTCCTAACCAAACACTCACACTAACTCAAAAACATCCTACAAACTTAACCATGCAATTAAATCGCCAAAATAACATCATAAACGAGGAATCAAACCTCAAAATCATCACTTTTTCATCAAACTTCATAAACTTTCAAACTTAGAGTTTTAAGTCCGAAACACGTCAAACGACGTCCGATTTCAATCAAATTTCACAGAAAGCTCTTAAACCACATATAAGACCTGTACCGCGCATCGGAACCAAAATACGGGCCAGATACCAATGCTTTCTAATTCATTTTTATTTCAAATTTCCGAATAAATTTCAGAAAAATAATTTCTTTTAAAAATTCATTTCTCGGGATTGGGACCTCGGATTTCAATTCCGGGCATACGCCCGAGTCCCATATTTTTCTACGGACCCTCCGGGACTGTCAAATTATGGATCCGGGTCTGTTTACCTAAAATGTTGACCAAAGTCAACTTTAACCATTTTAAAGCCACAATTTATCAAATTTCACATAATTTAACACATAAGCTTTTCTGGCTACGCGCCCGGACTGTGCACGCAAATCAAAGCAACTAAAGGTGAGGTTTTCAAGGCCTCGGAAGCACGAAAAAAGAGAGAAAACCAGTGATGACCCTTTGGGTCGTCACATAATGTTATATAATTTTTATCTGAGAGGTTTATATTTTAAGGTTATTTGCACATGGTTCAAATAACCAACACCACAGTTTAACATGATTTGTGTTCGCGCATCGCGCGGGTACTAATACTAGTTATATTAAAAGGAGAGTAGTGAAGCATGAGGTTCACTAAACTATCATTAATAATTATGTGTTTGTTTTATAATTTAAATTCATATTTTTTAATAACTTAATTGTACAAATTATATATATATACCTATGGGTTCCGGGCTCGATATTTTGAGGCCCAATGGCACCAAATTAACATTAGTAATTATGTGTGTTGATACAATTATTAACTTAATTGTACAAAGTCTGCATTTTCAACTGCCAGTATTATTGACCACTAGGCCACACAGAGGCAGATTCAGGATTTTGGCAGGATGGGTGCACTACTAAAAAGAGGTGGATCCAAGATATAAATTTTACGTGTTCAACCTTCAGTTCTTACTATTTTGCACCCATTACACCTTTGGAATTATAAATTCAAAATTAATTTTTTTTAATAGTAATTTTCTTACATCTATATCTATTTTTCAAGTTGAAAATATATAGAGATCAGTTGAACTCATTGACTATATGTTACATCATACACTGCTACTAATGTTAATATACACATTTTGTTTAATCATATAAGATTTTATGATGACAAAAGAAGAATCAAAATTTTAATGTGCGAAAATCTTGAAATAATAAATCAAACAAAAAAAAGAAATAAAGAGAAAAAGTACTTTTAATACGCCAAAAGTGACACTAGACATGTCTATCTCCCGTGGACGTCTAGTTCTAGAAAAAAAAGGAAAAAACCAACAAGATTGACATAAGATTTGACCTTGCAATATCACTTAGAGATGTACACTCAGTAACTATCACATCATATAATACTTTGAGCATGGGTGCACACACATATATTTAAGTATTTAAAAAAAATAACATTACTATACATGATTTAGGGAGGGGAGCATGAGTTCAAGTGCCCCATGGAACCCCCTAGATACGCCCCTGAGGCCACACCCTGGGATGCAAAACTATTTCAGGTTTATGTACGGTATTTTAGTTGTTTAGGTAACTATCATTTACAAGCAATTAATTTCCTTAATGCAACAATTTCTCGAAATAAGGGCGGAGCCAGCCTTTTGGTTATGGATTCGACCGAACCCATTAGCTTTGGTTCAAACCTTATATTTGTCTTAGAAAATTCATTGAATATACAGATATTATTAAGTTAGAACCCAATAACTTGAAAGAACTTGAATCCTGAACCCATAACCTTCAAATCCTGGTTTTGTCTCTAACTTGAGATAGTGATTTTATTATTTACTGAAACATGACATGGAGTAAAATCAAATGATAGTCGTTTGTACATAGCTCGGAACAGAAGGATTCAACAATCTGAATCCAAATCTTCACTGCGATAAAAATGTTCGAGGGTCAATGGTTTTGCGTTGCTGGTGCAGCAGCTTGAAACTTCAAGTAGCTAGGTGTTAGGGGCCTGACTCTTTGACATCGGGCATGACACGGTTGTAGCAAGGATTGGGCGCAATGGCCTTGCCATTAGTCTATGTGCGGGCAAAACGATCATGCGGACAATGAAAAAGACATTATCATATGGGTTGTTATGGGCAATTATTGGCCAAGTTCTTGGGGCAGGCAAGATATACTTGGCAAAGGCTTAAGAAGGTAGCATGGTTAAGTTGGGGAGGTATGGCATGGCATACGCGCAAAGTCAATTACACTGGTACTTTGGGTTGTGGCAGTGCCAAGTGCAGGCTAAGCTAAGGCGGCAGTGCGGGATGATGGCAAAGACTTTCAATAGCTAAGACAAGGCTATGTGAAGCAAAAGACAAGCAATAGCATGGGTGAAACAAGTATTGATATGGGCAAGGCAGAAATTCGGTAAAGGCATGGGCGGCCGGCAGTGGCGTCGGGTGTGTGCGAAAAAATCACAGTAGGTTGCGGACAAGGCATTGGTGCGGAGCAATATCAAAATGAGCCAAGGCTGGGCGCAATGCCAGCCTTGGGCGTGCAACAGCTGACCAAGTCAAAGGGCACTTGCAGTGCACATGCCAAAGTAGTGAGCGATTACCTTTTTGTAACTACTTGTACCCATGATTGTTTAGTGCTTGTATCCACTATCATCTCGTATAGAACATGGCCTATGTAGTTGGGGATGTCAACTACAAGATAGGAACAGATTTAGTCTTAGCCCGCCAAGTGGCAAAAGCTGTAGACAATAAGTTTTCATGTGTTGTCAAGTCCCAAAGGCTGCCTATGTGCTATAAACAGGTGCCTTTGGACTTAGTCAGATTTGAAGTTGGAATTTCATGTGAAATTTAGTAAGGGAAATAAGAGAGAAACATGAGGTTTTCTAAGTGTTTCAAAAAGAGGCTAAGGCTAGGCATTGGGCATATTTTAGTGTGCAAGATCGACTTATGATCTTGGCTACACGAAGTGGGTTGTGAACGACTTGTGTTCATAGCAAAGTGAGGATTTCCTTTGTAGATTTTTGAATTAATACAAAGGTCGAGATTTTCCCGTATTTGATTGTGTTCTCTATATATTTGTTGCCTAAATTCATGTAAGGCCAAACTTGTTGAAAATTTGGCTAAGTGTTGGGAAAGGTTGAGTCAAGTGCACAACTTAATTGTCGTGCGGGTATGACTCACAGCTGACCAAAAACGCCCCCGTGACACTAGGCTAGTTGGGGTTAATCATCATGAACAACTAACTCTCTATTTTCAACAAAACCTTTTTTTACAAATATAGGTCCAAGAATTCTTTCGTGGAGTCTCCACTACTAGAAATTCGGCAAAAACCTATCAGGGTCGACCGATCAATTTTGGTCGGTCAAAAAACTGATCAAAACCGGTCGATTTTTTAAAATATTTTATTTTTTAATTTTGTTTTTACAAAACCGACCTACTTTGGTATGTTTTCTTTGGTGTAAAAATGCGGGAAACTATTTTTGAGTCCCGCGAAATTTATTTTTCAAGAAACCGACCAACTTTGATCGGTTTTCATTTAAAATAAATTAAAATTAATATTAAAAAACCGATCAAAATCGATCGGTTAATTCGGCCGGTCATTTTAAAATCGACCGAATTCAGTCGGTAATTTTATTTTTTAATAAAATCGACCTGTGACGACCCAAAGGGTAATCACTTGCTTTCAGTTGATTTTTGTGTCTCTGAGGCCTTGAAAACCTCATTAGAGTTTCCTCGATTTGCGTGTGCAATCCAGGAGTATAGCCGAAAATCTTAAATATGAAACTTTATGAAAAATGCTAAGTTTTGATGTTAAAATGAATAAATTTAACTTCGATCAATATTTTAAGTAAACGGATCCGAATCTGTGATTCAACGATCCCGGAGGGTCTGTAGACAAATATGGGACTTGGGCGTATGCCCGGAATCGAATTCCGAGGTCCCAAGCCCGAGAAATGAATTTTTAAGTGAAATTGTTTAAGGAAATTTGAAATGAAAACTGATTAGAAAGCAATGGTATCAGGCTCCTATTTTGGTTCCGGCGCCCGGTACAGGTCTTATATATGACTTGAGTCATTCCTGTGAAATTTGGTTGAAAACAGACGTCATTTGATGCGATCAAGACCTTAATTGAGAAATTTGATGTTTAAAAGAGTTTTGAGAAATTTCATTGATGTCGAGGTTTAATTCGATGCTCGTGATATTATTTTTGTAATTTGATTATACGAATATGTCCGTAGGATGTTTTTGAGGTTGTGTGTATACTTGGGTTGGAGTTTTGAGGGCTCGGGTGAGTTTCGAGTAGGTTCTGGGATGCCTTAGGCTTAGAAAATCAAATGTTGCAGTTTAGGAAGTTGCAGGTCTCTGAAGCCTCTAGTGCGGTCCGCGAGAAATCGCGTGTGACGGTAGAGGGGCCAGCGCGGCCGCGGTCGCCTTTGTGCGGAGCGCGGTGGAGGCTGTGCTACCGCAGTTGCATTTGTGCGGTCCGCACAAGGTGCTGAACTGCAGGTCTTCAGGGAGGCCTGTGCGGCCGTGGTCCATTTGATGCGGTCCGCACAGGGGGGTCCGAGAGGGTTATAAATAAACGGGAATTTCAGTTATTTTTCACTTTTCAAAACCCCAAAAACATAAGAGGCATTTTTTCAAACAACCTTTCTTCTCCAAAACGTTGGTAAGTGATTTCTAACTCATTTTCTTCACTCCTTAACATCTTTTAACATGATTTCAACTTCAAATCAAAGATTTTCATGGGGAAAATTGGGTGTTTTGGTAGAACCTAGGGTTTTTCTAAAATTGGGGATTTGAAAATCAATTTAAGGTCCGATTTCAAAACAAATTATATATTTGGGTTCGGGGGGAAATGAGTAACCAGGTTTTGGTCCGAACCTCGAGTTTCTACCATGTAGGCCCGGGGGTGATTTTGACGTTTTTCTGGTAAAACTTTGGAAAACTCATTTTCATGCATTGCGGTTGATTCATTTAGCACTTATTGATGTAATTAAGTTACTTGTGACTAGATTCGAGCCGATTGGTGGTGGAATCGAGGGGTAAAGCTATAATTGAGACTTGAGTGGTGATCAAGGCATCGAGGTAAGTGTTTGGTCTAACCCTAGCTTGAGAGATTAGGATTTGAGTCATATTTTCTACTTGCTTCCTGTTGAGTACGACGTATAGGCATGGTGATGAGTATTTATACGTTGGTGTCAAGCATGACCGTGAGTCTTAAATTGAAAGTTGTTATGTTCTTAAATGACACTTGGGTGTTTTACTTAATGATCTTCTATGATTGAGCATTTTCAATAATTGAACTGAGTACAAGCTAAGTTGAGATTAGTTATAGCTGATTCTCCCTTGCCGGGATAACTATTTCAATATTGTTGTTCCCTTGCTGGGAATATTATTACATTGTTGTGTTCCCTTGCCAGGAAGTTGTTATATTGATTATTTTCCCTTGCCGGGATTCCTTGAAATTGTAGGATATTATGAAATGGGAGCGGGTGGTATGCCTACCACAAGATATTATGAAATGGTAGTGGGTGGTACGCCTACCACAAGATATTATGCAATGGGAGCGGGTGGTATGCCTACCACAAGATATTATGAAATGGGAGCGGGTGGTAAGCCTACCACAAGATATTATGAAATGGGAGCAGGTGGTATGCCTACCACAAGATATGAGAAATGGGATCGGGTTGCACGCCTGCAACAAAATGGAAACTTGAAGTGAAAGTTGTCTTTACTTTTCTTTTTCTGTGCTAGAAGTTATATTGTTAGCATCCTTATTTATTCCTCGATATTTTGCTTAATCAGCTATACCCGAGGCATGTTCCCCTTCCCCAGCTTTAATTGCTTAGAATCTATTTACTTTTCCGCCATGTATTGTATAATTGTACAGGATTATCTGGAGTCTGGTCCTAGCCTCGTCACTACTTCGCCGGGGTTAGGCCAGGCACTTACTAGTACATGGGGTCGGTTGTGCTGATACTACACTCTGCACTGTGTGCAGATCCTGGAGCAGCTTTCGGACAGTAGTTGGAGGGCTTCCTTCAGTCCATCCGGAGACCCAAGGTAGACCTACAATATCCGCGGGCCCTGGCGTCTCCCTCTATCTCTATTTCTTGTTTCCTTTATCTCTTGCTCAAGAACAGTACTATGTATTTTCTTTAGACTTTGTATGTAGTGAATCTTAGATAGTCTGTGGTACTGTGACACCAAAGTTTGGGGTATTGAAGTTTAAAAGTGGTAATAGACGTAGCTCTAAGCTTTATAAATGTTGACTTTCGCCTATTTCCTAACTTCCGCTTTATTCATATTGTCGCCCTATGTTTGTTTTAAAAGAGGTAATATGAAAAAGGTAGTAGATAGTTAAGGGTTGGCTTTCCTAGCTCACATTGGTAGGTGCCATCACGATTCCCGAGGGTGGGAATTCCGAGTCGTGACAAGTTGGTATCATAGCACTAGGTTACATGGGTCTCACGGTTCACAGACAACCTTAGTAGAGTCTGAGGGATCGGTATGGAGACGTCTGTATTTATCCCCCAGAGGCTACAGAGTTAGGAAAACTTCACATTTGTTCTTTCTTGTCCTGTCGTTGTATTTCCCAATACTGATTGAATTTTTACTTCGTTCTTTCGTATATGGCGAGAACACGTGCTTCCTCATCTACCGCTCAGCAGATCGAGCCCCCAACAGCAACTTCCACTAGGGGCAGAGGGCAAGGCCGAGGCAGTGCTAGAGGCCGAGGTAGGGGCAGAGTTCAGCCCCAAACAGCAGCACCCTCAGGTTGATTTTGAGGAGAAGGTTCCGGCCCCAGTAGTTCTGGTGGGCCCAGCTCAAGTCCTAAAGGGGTTTATTGCTACCCCAGTTCTTCAAGAAACTCTGGTCCGATTGGTGGGCCTCATGGAAAGTGTTACCTGAGCAGGTTTGCTTCCTATAGTACCAGCCACTTCTCAGGCTGGAGGAGGGGCTCAGACTCCTGCTACACGCACTCCGGAGCAGGTAGCTCCCCAGATTCAGTCTCTAGCGGTTCAGCTAGTTGGAGCAGTTCAGCCGGTTGTCACATCTCAGACTGGCGATGGAGCGGCGATGTTTGCCGATACTTTGTGGAGGCTGGATAGGTTCACGAAGCTCTTCACTACTACTTTCAACGGTGCTTCTTCTGAGGATCCCCAGGATTTCCTATATAGCTGCCATGAGGTTCTTAGGAACATGGGCATTGTTGAGACCAATGGGGTCGATTTTGCTACATTTTTCTTGTTTGGATCCGCCAAGACTTGGTGGAGGGATTATTGCTTAGCTAGGCCAGCCGGATCGCCATCTTTGACTTGGGAGCAGTTTACAATGTTGTTTCTGGAGAAGTTTCTCCCCGTGACTCAGAGAGAGGCCTATTGGAGGCAGTTTGAGTGCCTCCAGTAGGGTTCTATGATGGTCAGTATGAGACCAGGTTCATCGACTTAGCTCGCCATGCTCTTGTCATACTTCCTACCGAGAGAGAGAGAGGGTGAGGAGGTTTATCAACGGTTTTATTCAGGCGATTCGTCTTCAGATGTCCAAGGAGGCCGGGAGTGACATCACTTTTCAAGAGGCGGCCAATGTGGCCCGCAAAGTTGAGATGGTTCTGTCGCAGGAAGGGGGTCATGGGTCGGATAAGAGGCCCCGCAATTTAGGCAGATTTAGTGGTACCTCGTCTAGAGGTAGAGATTAATATGGTAGAGGTCATCTTCCTAGGACCTTTTAGTCAGCTCTTCAGGTTTCTCACGGTGCTTCAGGTGGTCGTGGTCCTCCGATGCAGTATTCTGATCAGTAGTCCTTCAGTGCACCACCAGCACCTATCAGTGCACTACCACTTCAGAGTTTTCAGGGTCGTCAGCCCCAGCAGCCGAAGGCTTATTTTACTTGTGGCGACACGAGGCACATTGCTAGGTATTGCCCTCGAGCTTCGAGTAGTTCTCCGCATCAGGATTCTCGTGCTATGGTTCAGGCACCAGATATTCCACAGACTGCCTAGCCAGCTAGAGGTGGGGGTAGAGGTGCTAGAGGTGGAGGTAGAGGTCTTAGAGGTGGAGCTTAGGCCGCCAGAGGTGGAGGCCAGCTAATAGCAGGCCGTCCTAGAGAGGTAGTTTAGGGTGGTGGGGCCCAGCCCTGATGTTATGCCCTTCCAGCCAGGCCCGAGGCTGAGTCTTCAGATGCAGTGATCACAGGTACGGTTCTGGTTTGTGATAGAGATGTTTTAGTGTTATTTGATCCAGGATCTACATATTCGTATGTGTCTTCTTATTTTGCACCGTATCTGATCATGCCTAGTGATTCATTGAGTGTTCCTGTTTATGTATCTACACCGGTGGGTAATTCTATTGTGGTTGATCGAGTCCATCGTTCTTGTATTGTGGTGATTGGGGGTCTTGAGACTCGTGTAGATTTGTTGCTTTTGGACATGGTCGACTTTGATGTTATTTTAAGGATGGATTGGTTATCATCTTACCATGCTATCTTGGACTGTCATGCCAAGACTGTGACCTTGGCTTTACCAGGTATGCCTCGTTTAAAGTGGAGAGGAACTCCTCGTCATTCTACCCGTAGCATTATCTCTTATGTGAAGGCTTGGCGTATGGTCGAGAAGGGGTGTTTGGCCTATTTGGCTTACATTCATGATTCCAGTGCTGAGGTTCCTTCTATTGATTGTGTGCAAGTGGTCGTGAGTTTCCTGAGTTTTTCCCTTCAGACTTGCCAGGGATGCCGCCCGATAGGGATATTGACTTATGCATTGATTTGGCTCCGGGCACTCAGCCCATATCTATCCCGTCGTATCGCATGGCCCCGCTAGAGTTGAAAGAGTTGAAGGAGAAGTTACAAGACTTGCTTGAGAAGGGTTTCATTAGACCCAGCGTTTCGCCTTGGGGTGCGCCAGTGTTGTTTGTTAAGAAAAAGGATGGTTCGATGAGAATGTGCATTGATTACCGATAGTTAAACAAGGTCACAATCAAAAATAAATATCAACTGCCGAAGATTGACGATTTGTTCGATCAGCTTTAGGGTTCCAAGGTATTTTCAAAGATCAACTTGAGATCTGGCTACCATAGGTTGAGGATTAGGGCATCTGATGTCCCTAAGACAGCTTTCTGCACTTGGTACGGACATTATGAGTTCTTGGTCATGTCAGTTGGGTTGAAAAATGCCCCAGCAGCTTTTATGGATTTGATGAACCGAGTGTTCAGGCCTTATTTGGACTCGTTCGTGATAGTTTTCATTGATGATATTTTGATATATTCCCGCAGCCAGGAGGAGCACGAGCAGCATTTTAGAGTGGTCCTTTAGACTCTGAAGGATAGTCAGTTATATGCTAAGTTCTCAAAGTGTGAGTTTTGGTTGAGTTCAGTTGCATTCCTAGGTCATATTGTATTAGTAGAGGGTATTCAGGTTGATCCGAAGAAGATTGAGGCAGCCAAGAACTAGCCTAGACCAGCATCAGCTACAGAGATTCAGAGTTTCTTGGGATTGGTAGGCTACTATCGTCGGTTCGTGGAGGGGTTCTCATCTATTGCAGCCCCGATAACTAGGTTGACCCAGAAGGGTGCCCAGTTCAGATGGTCGGACAAGTGTGAGGCGAGCTTTCAGAAACTCAAGACAACTCTGATTACCGCACCGGTGTTGGTTTTGCCCACAGGTTTAGGGCCTTACACAGTTTTTTGCGATGCTTCCCGTATTGGGTTTGGTGTAGTGTTGATGCAGGATGGCAAGGTCATTGTCTATGCTTTGAGGCAGTTGAAGATTCATGAGAAGAACTATCCAGTCCATGATTCAGAGTTGGCAGCCATTGTTCATGCATTGAAGATTTAGAGGCATTATCTATACGGCGTGGCATGTGAGGTGTTCACTAATCACAAGAGTCTTCAGTATTTGTTCAAGCAAAATGAGTTGAATTTGATGCAGAGGAGATGGTTGGAGTTGTTGAAGGATTATGATATCACTATCTTATATCACCCGGGAAAGGCCAATGTGGTGGCCAATGCTTTGAGCAGAAAGTCAGCCAGTATGGGCAGTCTTGATAATATTCCGGTCGGTGAGAGGCCGTTTGCTTTGGATGTTTAGGCTTTGGCCAATCGGTTTGTGAGGTTGGATATTTATGATCCTAGTCGAGTATTAGCTTGCATGGTCGCTCGATCTTCATTATTGGAGCGTATCCGTGATCGGCAATTTGATGATCCACATTTGTGTGTCCTTAGAGACACGATGCAGCGTGGAGGTGCCAAGCAGGTTACCTTAGGTGATGATGGAGTTTTGAGATTGCAGGGGCGAGTTTATGTGCCTATTGTGGATGGGCTTCGAGAGTTGATTTTAGAGGAGGCCCATAGTTCCCGGTACTCTATTCATTCGAGCACCGCGAAGATGTATCAGGATTTGCGGCAGTATTATTGGTGGCGTAGAATGAATAAGGATATTGTTGCATATGTTGCTCGATATTTGAATTGTCAACAGGTTAAGTATGAGCATCAGAGGCCTAGTGGATTGTTTCAGAGGATTGAGCTTCCCGAGTGGAAGTGGGAGCGGATCACTATAGACTTCGTTACTGAACTTCCGCTGACTCGAAAGAAGTTTGACGCAGTTTGGGTCATTGTTGATAGGCTAATCAAGCGCATTTCATTCTTGTGTCAGTCTCTTATTCATTCGAGAGGTTAGCTGACATCTATATCCGAGAGATTGTTCGTCTCCATGGCATACCTGTATCTATCATTTTGGACTGAGGTACGCAGTTTACCTCGCATTTTTGGAGAGCAGTTCAGTGAGAGTTGGGTATTCAGATTGAGTTGAGTACAACATTTCATTCTCAGACGAACGGGCAGTCCGAGCGGACTATTCAGATTTTGGAAGATATGCTTTGAGCTTGTGTCATTGGCATTGGAGGCTCGTGGGATCAGTTTTTGCCTTTAGCAGAGTTTGCCTAAACAACAGCTACTAGTCGAGTATCCAGATGGCTCCTTATGAGGCTTTGTATGGTAGGCGATGTCGATCTCCGGTTGGATGGTTTGAGCCGGGGGAGGCTCGGTTGTTGGGTACGGATCTGGTTCAGGAGGCATTGGACAAGGTTAGGATTATTCAGGAAAGGCTTCGTACAGCTCAATCTAGGCAGAAGAGTTATGCAGACCGCAAGGTTCGAGATGTGGCTTTTATGGTTGGTAAGCGGGTATTGCTCTAAGTGTCGCCTATGAAGGGCGTGATGAGATTCGGGAAAAAGGGCAAGCTTAGCCCTAGGTTCATTGGCCCGTTTGATATTCTTGATCGAGTGGGAGAGGTGACTTATAGACTTGCGTTGCCGCCGAGCTTATCAGTCGTGTATCCAGTGTTTCATGTGTCCATGTTTCGTAAATATCACGGCGATCCATCGCACGTGTTAGATTTTAGCACTGTCCAGTTGGACAAGGACTTGTCTTATGAAGAGAAGCCGAAAGCTATTCTAGACCAGCAAGTTCGACAGTTGAGGTCGAAGAGTTTTCCTTCGGTTCGTGTTGAATGGAGAGGTCAGCCTCCTGAGGAATCGACCTGGGAGTCCGAGTTCGATATGCGTAGCCGTTATCCTCATCTTTTTCCTAATTCAGGTACTTCTTTCTTCTGTCCGTTCAAGGACGAACGGTTGTTTTAGAGGTGGAGAATGTGACGACCCAAAGGGTCATCACTTGCTTTCAGTTGTTTTCTATGTCTCCGGGGCCTTGAAAATCTCATTAGAGTTACCTCGATTTGTGTGCGTAGTCCGGGCGGGTAGCCGGAAAGCTTAAATATGAAACTCTATGAAAAATGCTAAGTTTTAATGCTAAAGTGAATAAATTTGACTTCGTTCAACATTTTGGGTAAACGGACCCGGATCCGTGATTGGAGGGTCCGTAGGAAAATATGGGACTTGGGCGTATGCCCAGAATTGAATTCCGACGTCCCAAGCCCGAGAAATGAATATTTAAGTGAAATTGTTTTCAGAAATTATTTAAGGAAATTTGAAATAAAAATTGATTAGAAAGCAATGGTACCGGGCCCGTATTTTGGTTCCGGCGCCCGGTACAGGTCTTATATATGACTTTAGTCATTCCTGTGAAATTTGGTTAAAAACGGACATCGTTTGACGCGACCCGGACCTTAATTGAGAAATTTGATGTTTAAAAGAGTTTTGAGAAATTTCATTGATCTCGAGGTTTAATTCGATGCTCGTGATGTTACTTTTGTAATTTGATTACACGAATATGTCCGTAGGATGTTTTTGAGGTTGTGCGTATACTTGAGTTGGAGTTTCGAGGGTTCGGGTGAGTTTCGAGTAGGTTCCGGGATGCCTTAGGCTTAGAAAGTCAGATGTTGCAGGTTCAGGAAGTTGCATGTCTTTGAACCTTCTAGTGCGGTCCGCGAAAAATCGCGTGCGACCGCGGAGGGACCAGCGCGGCCGCGGTCGCCTTTGTGCAGAGCGCGATGGAGGTTGTGCGGTCGCAGTCGCCTTTGTACGGTCCGCATAGGGTGCTGAACTGCAGGTCTTCAGGGAGGCCTATGCAGCCGTGGTTCATTTGATGCGGTCCGCACAGGGGTTCTAAGAGGGGTATAAATAAACGGGAATTTCAGTTATTTTTCACTTTTTAAAACCCCAAAAACATAAGAGGTGATTTTTCAAACAACCTTTCTTCTCCAAAACGTTGGTAAGTGATTTCTAACTCATTTTCTTCACTCCTTAACATCTTTTAACATAATTTCAACTTCAAATCAAAGATTTTCATGGGGGAAATTGGGTGTTTTGGGTAGAACATAGGTTTTCTAAAATTGGGAATTTGGACCTCAATTTGAGGTCCGATTTCAAAACAAATTATATATTTGGGTTCGTGGGAGAATGGGTAACCAGGTTTTGGTCCGAACCTCGGGTTTCGACCACGTGGGCCCGAGGGTGATTTTGACTTTTTTTGGGTAAAACTTTGGAAAACTCATTTTCATGCATTAAGGTTGATTCATTTAGCACTTATTGATGTAATTAAGTAACTTGTGACTAGATTCGAGCGGATTGGTGGTGGAATCGAGGGGTAAAGCTATAATTGAGACTTGAGTGGTGTTCAAGGCATCTAGGTAAGTGTTTGGTCTAACCCTAGCTTGAGGTATTAGGAGTTGAGTCATATTTGCTACTTGCTTCCTGTTGGGTACGACGTATAGGCATGGTGACGAGTATTTATACGTTGGTGCCAAGCATGATCGTGAGTCTTAAATTGAAAGTTGTTGTGTTCTTAAATGACACTTGGGTGCTTTACTTAATGATCTTCTATGATTGAGCATTTTCAATAATTGAACTGAGTACAAGCTAAGTTGAGATTGGTTATAGCTGATTCTCCCTTGTCGGGATGACTATTTCAATATTGTTGTTCCCTTGCCGGAAAAATTATTACCTTGTTGTGTTCCCTTGTCGGAAAGTTGTTATATTGATTATTTTCCCTTCCGGGATTCCTTGAAATTGTAAGATATTATGAAATGGGAGCGGGTGGTACGCCTACCACAAGATATTATGAAATGGAAGCGGGTGGTACGGCTACCACAAGATCAGCGGGTGGTACGCCTACCACAAGATATTATGAAATGGGAGCGGGTGGTACGCCTACCACAAGATATTATGAAATGGGAGCGGGTGGTACGCCTACCACAAGCTATTATGAAAGGGAGCGGGTGGTATGCCTACCACAAGATATTATGAAATGGGAGCGGGTGGTACGCCTACCACAAGATTTAAGTTGGCTTGCCTAGCTCCTATTAGTAGGCGCCATCACGACTCCTGAGGGTGGGAATTCCGGGTCGTGACACGACCGATATTGGTCGGTTATTTTCATGCGAAAATACAATTAAAGAGTATAAATGAAATAAAAGACAATTTAAAACAAAATGCACCAATGGTTTAGTGGTAGAATAGTATCCTGCCACAGTACAGACCACGGTTCAATTCTCAGATGGTGCATTTTTTAATTACATAATTAAAATACCGACCAACTTTGGTCGGAAAAAATCGACCAACTTTGGTCGGTTTTTTCGGCAATTTTTTTAATTTAATTGACCGACCAAAGTTGGTCGGTAATTTCCGAGCAACTTTGGTCGGTATGTCCTTTCGACCTTTAAAATACCGACCACACGTTAATTTTCGCGTTTTGGACGGTTATTGGCCCTTACCGACCTAAAAAAGTAACATAGTTAAAAAAGGTAAAAATATATTTTATTTTTCAAAAAAAACCACATATGTAGAAAAATCCATGTGGCAGGCGAGTGCACCCATACTCTTTGTCACATCAGCGTCCAGGGGTGGCTCTCAAAAGAACAAGTTGAGGGGGTAATTAAGACCACAAATAGTTTAAAGCTATAACTAATAATCTGTGTCAAGTTTAGGGGGTGGTAAGGTATTTTGCCTAAATTAAATCCTAGTCGATATCAATTTGACCATTGTTGTAACGCTTTGAACTCTAAAGCTAGAGTCAAGTCATAAGCAATTAGCTAAGCCGGCCTTATTGTACTACCGTAACAATAATTCTGAACTCTAGTTCATGTGTTGGTCTTTACAATGTGTTTTCTAGCCTATATATATTCATTAACTTCATGTAACACACACTGCACTCCATTAAGTCACTAGAAAGCAATTTATAGTTTATAGAAAACTTACTATATAAACTGATTTTAACTATGTCTGGATCAAGCAACCAAGCAGCCAAGAATTTGGCCCTATTTCTTTCTTTTCTTTTCATTGCACTGGCTGTTGAAAGTGCACAAATTGCCAGTAAGTTTGCATGTCTTAAATTGTGATTTCTGGAAGAGAAAAAAAAAATACGTACTATATATTTTGTGTCGCAGTTTATTTTATATATTTTAGTTGTCCAGGTTACTGTCATGTGTCAGAGTAGGGGTGTACATGGACCGGGTTAGTTCCGTTTTTATCACAACTAAATCAAATGTTCTATTTAATTTTACATATATAGTGATATGTTCTATTTAATTTTAAATTATCGAAATACTACTTCAAATTCAAAAAAGATATAAGAATTTAATAGATCTTGACATATGAATATAAAAGAACAAAGAGATTACGCATTTCACTAACCCTTGATAAGAAAGTGATCAAATAACCCATTATCTAAAGTTAATAAAAATAGAGCACTTCATATTTTACTAAACATTACATCATATAAGAGAATCGCAAATATTTCTAGACATTTTTTAAAGAAAATTCTATGAAAAGTCTTAAAAGTATATATAAAATTATATATTTATATGTCGGTTTGGTTCGAATTTTTTTTACTCAATACCAAACCAAATCAAACCAAACCTAATCGGGTTTTTCAATCGGTTTGCTTTCACCGATTTGTACACCTCTATATTTGAGCACTTAATTTTTTCTTTTTTACCATAATGCAGTTACTGGAAAGAGTGATGCTACTCTGGTCTGCAACTCGGTCTATGGAGCAGAATTGGGCGATACTTGCTTGGGCGTAGCTGAGGAATTCAAGCTCACTGCAGTAGAATTCGGTGTTTTGAACCCAAATATGAACTGTGATGTCATATTCGTGGGTCAATGGCTTTGCGTTGCTGGATCTGCTTGAACCTTCAAGTAGTCTGAGGTTTATTATAATTATGAGCAATTGAGTTACTTAACCTTTGGATTAATGTAATAATTAGAAGCTCCGTGAATTCTTTCATGGTGTCTCTGAATCCATTATAAGCTAGCTATTTGGCTGTTGTATGCCTTTTAATTTATTTCTTTTTGAAGTTTTAGTTGGAACATTTTCTTGGTTTTAGTCATCAATATAAAGTCAACTAAAATATCAGTTTGAACTATAAGATTACAATCTAAGCTCCTGTGATTTCTTGCCGCGGTCAGGGGCAGATGTACCCGTTACGGGTCTATCTGAACTTACTTTCGACGCAAGAGTAAGAATATATGTAAAAATCCATTGAAATTAACAAATATTAGATCTAAACGCATAATTTTAATAGTATAATGAGTTTAATATTAAAAATTTTAAAAATTAAACTATAAAATTTAAATCTTGAATTCGCAACAGCAGCCAAGCAGTTATATCAACAAGGAGTACCTATCAAGGAAGAATATTTTGACTAGTGCTATGTATTAATAATTCTTTATTGCACATCAAGGGAAAAGAAATTAATATTGAATATCATGAAATCTAGAGCAAGCTTGACTTAGGAAAAATTGCTTTTCCTAATAATGTCAAGGATCACCCTCTAATTTCTTTTAGCGGAGGTAGTTTTTCTATAGCGTCAAATGAACGGGCTGAGTTAGGCGATTCAAAATGAATTGTGTCAACAATTGAATCATGAGTCAATTCGCGTGAAAATTAGTTGAGCCGAGATGATAAGGTATGCACAAAGCTTGAAAAGTCCAAAGAACACATACTAGTTCAATTAAATAATAGATCAAAATAATCTGTCACAAATCAAAACAATTATAAAGAGAAAAACTTTTAAGGATATATATATAGAGAGAGTGAGATTTGACAAACCCAAACTATTTCTATTTTAAAGCTTTTTTTTTTCTTTTTATAGATCAACTTGGTTCAAGCTTTGCAATCAAACCGAGTAGGATATTGAGTTACACCTTTGGTATTTAAGATACATACAGTAAGCAGTTTACAAAAAGACAATTACTACTAATTTTGTGATAATTTAGTAAGCCATGCAAATCATAATTTAAAAGACTTCTTGCTCCCATGTTATATTTTTATATGACTGTATTTAACTAAGCACGGAATTTTTAGAAAGAGCGAAAGACTTTTGGCATATACTAAAAGTGTCTTTAGAACTTGTGGTCTTTAGATTTTAAAGTAAATTATCTCTAACTACAGAAATATGATATTTTTCTGGGACAAAATGAGCAGGGAAATATCACCACCTAAATTGGTATAGACGGAAGAAAAATTCAATAATTGTAATTTAATTTACTTAAACACGTGCTTTTGTCAGCAAGATGTGACATTCTCCTCAAGTCCTCGTCATATTTATTCTCGGAATATCCGAATAAAGGGCGGGTTCTTTAATTCTTTCCCAACAGTAAAATTCAGTAGTACCAATTTTTTTTCCAACAGTATCACCAATCAAAATTAGGAAAACTGTTAAAGCTAATGGTACATTAACATGTTCAATTTGGAAATAATCCATTTTCAAAATTAGCGACGATTTTCAAGCAAAATCCCTCAATCGATCGTTCAAAATTCAATTCAAATTAAAAAAATCGGATCATCGGAAAAAAATCAAACTTTCCGACGAACCATAAACCCTAAGACGTAGCTGATGCAGAGGATAATATCAATTTCATCGGATTATTTGAATCGAATAATCCAGAATCCTCATAGCAGTTATTCGCCGCCAATATGGGCAACTCTAGTTGCTGGATTCTTCGTAATCCTTACTATCACACTTTCTACGTATCTCATCTTCGAACACCTTTCAGTTTACAAAAATCCCGAGGTTATTTATGTCTTTTTCCTGTTTTATTTCAGTTTCTGTTTCTTTTTTAGTTTAATGTATCATCTTCTTTTTTGGGGTGTGGTAATGGCAGGAACAAAAGTTTTTGATTGGAGTAATATTGATGGTGCCTTGTTATGCTGTTGAATCAGTGAGTTCCCTTTTTTTTTTTTTTTTTTTGTTTCTTTGCTTTTTCCTGTTATCCTGAGTTTATATGAGTTGGGATTAGCAGATAGTGAAATTCTTTGAGTTATTGTGCAGAATTATGCATTAATTGTCATGATCACTTGATAAGATCAATAATTCAATATCATATAATCTTATGACACTAAGTTAAATGCACAGCAAAGGCAGACCATTTTGTTGAAGATCAGCCCCAAGTGTCTGGCTTACCTTTACTTCTAGAGTTATTGTCATAAACCCTAAGGAGTTTACCTGGTTGATTCTCTAATCTGGCTTATTTTTTCAGTTTGTGTCATTGGTAAATCCAGCGATTAGTGTTGACATCGGGATACTACGTGATTGCTATGAATCCTTTGCCATGTACTGCTTTGGGAGGTATCTTGTTGCATGTTTAGGTATGGATACTTTCTATGTTAAATTTGATTACTTGGTGACTTCCATTTAATATTCAGATTCAGGAAAGTAACCCAATTATCGTTCCTGCCTAAAGAAAGAATATATGTCCTTGTTTTGCAACTTGAGGAGATCTATTCATTGTACTTTTCTCATTCATCAGTAGATAGCTTCTCTTACACACACGCGCGTACTCACGTGTTTCTTCTTGCTATGGCAACTGAATTTGACTGCTTGATATAAAGGACTGGCGTGCTTTATTTGCTAAGTGGTATTCTTAGATGCCATGTACCGTGAAAATTCTAATTGAAGTTTGCAAAGCTTAAATTTATCTCTGTTTCATCTTACTAGTCATTTATGCCATCTGTCACCAGCAAAATGTCTCTCAAAGCTCTTTTATGAACTCGTTCAGTCATTTGTGTCTTTCTTCCTTTCTTTTCATCTTCTTTTTTCCCCTCCCATTTTTTGGAATTAGGTGGGGAAAAGAGAACCATAGAATTTATGAAGAGGGAAGGACGTGCAGGTTCAAAGATGCCACTACTAGAGCATGGTTCTGAAAAGGGGATTGTTAAGCATCATTTTCCCATGAATTATATTTTCAAGCCATGGAAACTTGGTCAGTGGGTATACCAAGTTATCAAGTTTGGAATTTTCCAATATGTAAGTATGCTACCTGACTTAGATCCTTTATCCCTTTGGACCAACAAGCTGTACTCATCTCTTGAATTAAATATATATAACACACAAATTTTGCAGGTGATAATCAAAGCATTTACTGCTACTTTGGCAGTGATTCTTGAAACTTTTGATGTATATTGTGAAGGAGACTTCAAATGGAATTGTGGGTAAGATCACTTGTTGTCATTTGATTAGCTCCCTCGCTTTGATCTCTTCTTTTTGTTTTTAGCCGGATTTGGCCTTTTAGCCATCCCTTCGATCAAATAGAGCTTCCTAACCTACATTTTCTCTTTGTTTCCCCTAGCAATATTCTTTTGGTACTTCTTTACTCAGTTAATGGAAAAAAAAAATCCTTCTGTTTACCCTCTGTCGTGCCATCAGCATCAGACTGCCTGAATGTGCCTTATACTGAATCTCAAGCAGTCTTGTCTTTATGTGAATTTTTTATTTAAGACAGCCTGCCAGCCAGGGGAAGGATCACAAGTCCAGTTGGAAGTTTATCCCATAATCCTTCACGGTTACTAGGGTAGTGACTGCATAGGCATCAAAATTTGCAAATCTGGTCAGAGTTCTGTTTCTTAGCATCTAATTATCATCTTCCTGTAGTTGCAGAATTGGTTCCTCTGTCAATATTCAATTTGTAGTTATAGAGCTGCATCTATTTGGTAGATACTCCTATAAAGTGATTTGTCTGGAAATATTGTAACATTTAAAATCATGTGATATTGCTGGGAGACCATGTAACTAATGTAAAATGGTCCAAGATATCTCTTACATTGTATGCCTTGTCTTTGTAGGTATCCGTATATGGCTGTGGTTTTAAATTTCAGTCAATCATGGGCATTGTATTGCTTAGTTCAATTTTATACTATTACAAAGGATGAATTATCTCACATCAAGCCGCTGTACAAGTTTCTAACATTCAAGTCAATTGTTTTCTTAACTTGGTGGCAAGGCGTGGTGATAGCCCTGTTTTCTACACTTGGTTTCTTTAGAAGTCCAATAGCTCAAGCTTTGCAGTTTAAATCCAGCGTTCAAGATTTCATCATATGCATTGAGGTAATTTTTTTGGGGTTGGGTATGTTTCTATTACTTCTAATACTATACATTTTGGTTGGCTATCGGGATTTTTGCCTTTGTTTATTGCTTCTGGTTAATTGCACACAAATCTCCTTGTTATGCTATTAAGGGGTGGGCAAGAAGCTTGAAAGAAAGCTTTAAGCATACATGATGGTTCTTGCATTTGCTCAACCTGTTTTGTTACAACTGATGCATGCTTATGTGCCAACTGATCCGCACGTATGATGCATACTTATGTGGTATTGGAACTGATGCATATTAATGTTGAAAGCTGCTCTTATATTAAATCTCCTTGAGACGTTTTACTACTTGTATAGCGCTCTTGAATTTGTTTACCTCAAGGTGTGAGGTTTCATATGGTTGAGTCTGGATTACTGCAGAACTGCTTTTGTTCTTTATTTGGGGTCCCATGCACGTTTCTTCCCCCACCCTCCCTCCAAAAAAAAAGAAAAAAAAAACACAAACCCTGCCAGTGATTTTTATGTATCTGAAGGTTTATTCGGGTTATGAGGGTCGAGGGATGGGGGAATGTACTGATGAATATAGGCACTAAGCTTTTACTTGTGATATATTGATGCTTGATATTCCTACAAAATTTTGAAGGTTAACAGCTCTTGTCATTCATCCAGTACAGATGGGCATTGCTTCTATGGTTCACCTCTATGTCTTCCCTGCCAAGCCATACGAGCTGATGGGAGAGCGTTTTACGGGAGATGTTGCAGTTCTTGGAGATTACGTATCTGCTGACTTGCCGGTAGATCCTGACGAGGTTAGAGATAGTGAACGTCCCACCAAATTACGTCTTCCTCAACCCGACGCTGATGATAGGGGCGGAACAACCATCAGAGAAAGTGTTAAAGATATCTTTATTGGTGGTGGTGAATATGTAAGCATCTTTTCCTCTTTGCTATTTATGCTTCGAGCCCAAATTGTTTTTGAAGCTAGGTATTTAGTGTGCCTAGACCTAATAACTTCCTATGCAAGTCCTGAAATTTCAAGTATGCTTTTTAGCGGATTCAAGTGTCATCCAATTCCTGATAGTATTGATTTTCATGAGGGTGAGTTCAAGGAGAGATGAAATGATCATCCCAAGGAATCAGAGTGTATTCTCCTCCCACTCAGAGTTACTACTCTCTGTGTCCCAATTTATGTGTCATACTTTCCTTTTTAGTTTGTCCCAAGAAGACTGTCATACTTCTTTATTTAGCAAAAGGCATCAAGAAGATGCAAGGTTACAAAGAAATTGAAAGGCATAAACAATATTAATCATTAGCTATGTTGCGCGGACTCTCCAAAATGTTGCCGCACTCGTGTCGATCCTCCAAAAATGCACTTCTTTTGGAGGATCCGGCATGCACTGAGAGACATTTTTGAGAGTCTGGACAACATAGATCATTAGTCCCTTTACATTGTGTCATTCTCCTCACTCACACATTCCTACTCTTCTATTTCTCTAGTACTAGGAGTTCATATATCATGCATGAAATCACATGTTTTGTTTATATTTATTTTTTGTTTTGAAAGTAAAATTCTTGGGATTCGAAGTTTGCTCCTTCACTTTCCAATATGTCCTCACAATCCCAATAAAGTCGACCTACTTTAGTTACTAATAAGTGCAGAAGTTCTGTGATCTTACCTGTGATTGAATACAGTCCGTGTTAATTTCTGGTATCACTCAACTCTTCCCCTTACCGAAGTCATGAAAGCAATACAAGATTCATAAAACAAAGAACAACGGGAGTTGGAAGAAAGCAAAAGTTTGAGCTACTTTAAAAGTAATGCAGTTTCAAGCATTCCGACAAATTGGAAATCTTTTGCACTGCTAAAACTTCAGTGATCATGGTTTAATAAGAATACTAAAGTAATAGTTGTAAACTTAGTTTGATAGAAAAATGATCACATCAAAGTTTAAATTCTGAATAGCTATATAATTCTTGAAAGTTGTGAAAATTTTATGCGTTTTATTATTAGCGGAATGGTGCAAACATGTTGTGACATTCCTAAATGAAAAGTCTATCATGTAAATTGGTCTGAGTAGGGAATCTATAGTACGAGTTTATCTAATAAAAAAGAGTTTTCAATATAAGCTTGAGTTGCAGACTTGCAGCTCAAATTTTACCTTGCTCCAGTTTACTCTATATAGCCAAGCTTGAATTTTTTTTTAATTTATTATCTCGAGCCTGCTGTTTCCTTATTTCACTGTCTCCCTTGTTAACAATGCTTTCTGGTCCTGCAAGCAGATAGTGAATGACTTGAAATTCACAGTAACCCATGCAGTGGAACCTGTAGAGAAAGGAATTCAAAAATTACATAAAATCTCTCAGAACATAAAGAAACACGACAAAGGGAGAAAAACTAAGGACGACAGTGACGTTGCCACATCATCTCCAACACGAAGAGTCATACGTGGGATAGATGATCCCCTTTTGAACGGAAGCGTTAGTGATAGTGGCATTTCTAGGAAGAAGCACCGTAAAAAATCTGGAAATACCAGTGCAGAAAGTGGTGGAGAGAGTAGCACTGATCAGAACTTTGGTGGTATTCAAGTTCGTGGTCGAAGGTGGGTTACTAAGGATTAACAGAAGGTCTGAGAAGAAAATTTCCAAACATTTGTATGTATGCATCTGTTGCTTTGGAAGCCTGCGGTGTTTAATTCTCCACTACATTATTCTTTTGCTCTTCCTACGGGCTTCGTTTACTTGCCATCTTTAGAAATGAAAGTGCTATATTTTATGAAAGCACTTCTTGATTGATTTTTCTGTCATTGTTGTTGCACATAATGGGTCTTGGAATCTTGTATAGAGTTATGTATGCTCCTGAATGTATGATCCCTCACTATAGCTGAATCAGTTAGCCGCTTATGGTTCTTCATTATAAACGTGGTTGGTAAATATTATTGCGCGCCACGAGCTTTTGTCAAGGATAAAAGATATTCGGATTGAAACAGTGATCACTGAGACTTCCATACATGATAATTGTGTCTGGATTTGTTTTTGAGAATTATCATATTTTCTATGGAACTTATGAGAGAGCTTCTCCAATCTCCTTGGGAGTTATTCTTCAGAGCAGATACAACTTTTTTTGAGAGGATATTTGAATTTCTTCTTTGAACAAATCTGATTATAAATTCATTTTCTGGCATTCTAAAGCCTAGCTTTAGTTTTTGTGTTGAATTTGAAAACTGGCTACGAAGATGACTGAACAAAGAAAAAAGATTCATCAACCGCACTAACACCAAGTAGTTTCACATTTCCATTTCCAAAAAGCAATTTTGGACCAGCCAGTCCTAATCATTTGCTTCCACTACTTGTCACAAATTCATAGACGTAGATGGTCTCCAAAAGTTCTAAATAGATGAACCGTTTTTTTTAAATAATCTGGAAAGGTGTGTAATCGAAAAGAGAAATGAAATAGAACAATTAAAAAATCAAAAAGGAAGGAAAAGATCAGTGGTAGAAGGTGGAAAACAACCTTTTTAAGACTTATTTAAATAACTTACAATTTACAACCACTTCTCAAAAATTACATATAATACAACTTTGTTATGAAACAATAAAAGAAGAAGAAGAGTATTGCAGAGAAAAGTAGAGAGAAGAGAATTCTTATTGATATGGGATAAATTATAATGGAATAGAACCCTCTATTTATAGGGAGAGAGTGACTTAGCCACTAAGTAATAAACCCTAGAATCTCTCTAAATATAGACATTCACCATAAATAAAATTTTATTTATAACACTCCCCTTTTAATGTCTATTCAACAGATAATGTGCCTCGTTAAAACCTTAACTAAAATAAAACCCAGTGGGAAAAAATTCTAGTAAAGGAAAAAGAGTGCACATATCTAATAATATGCCTTTTAGTTGCCTCGTTAAAAACCTTGCAAGGAAAACCCAGTGGGACAAAACCTTGTAAGGGAAAAAGAGTGCAACGTGCATTAACTCCCCCTGATGAGAGCATCAATTCACATCTTTAAGCATTTGCATTCCAATCTTGTGCACCATCTTCAAAAGATCTTTGGTAGAAGCTAAGATGTATTGTCTTCATATGATCTTGTTAGAATCGTCAGTTCAATATCTTCACATAGAGGTGAAAACTCTTGCTATCATATTATCATGCTTATAGTTATAGCAAGATACATTTGTGCACAAATTGCACTGAGAAAGTGGTACCTCAAGATCAAGAATTGTAGATGCTTCAAGCAACTTAAATCCTTCATGGATTGTCATATAAGTTAAGTCATATAAGCCATATAACAGACTTTAGATGCATATCAAGTTTTTATGTCATGCTAGACATATAAGATATCGAAAATTGATTGCACATACCATTGACTTTATACTTTCAAGTATTTGAACTACATGTCTTTCATATTAAACCAATTCTATTTGAATTGTGTCTCTTCCATTTGGCCAATATTTTTGTATCTGTCTCGACAGCCTTAAGATCCCCATCTATACTTAGCGCTATGATAGATGTCGTCGACGAACATTTTATATCGGTTCCAATAATTTTTCATAAAGACATAACATAGAGATCTCTTCATTCATATATTCAAGTACCTGAATCTCTCATGAGATTTTCTGAAGTGTCATGTCATGTTATCTTCTAGATCACTTGCCTCCTTATTATGATCACTTTGATCATTTGCTCATCTTCTTTATCAAGAAGTTTATTTGAAACCGATTTGTCTATATGGTTTAAGCGTACCATAGACTTTGTCCTTCTAGGACTTAATATGAGCATTTGTAATGAGAATATAGTTACTTTCTTTGGACCAGCAAATGCGTCTGGCATGTTTTGCAATATATTGCAAATGAATTATCCTTTTATGAACCGATAACAAATAATCGATTCGATTTATCGATAAATCGATTCGAATGCACACCCCTAGTCTCAACGGGTCCCCTGATATTGATTTTTACGAGATGAAAACGATGTATATGGTACAATTTTAATCATAAAATATGATCCTAATCATTTCGTATTTCAAACTACGTTTATTTATTGGTTCGATGATCCCCATAAGACGTGGAATTAATTAGGTATGATAGTTTCCTATGATATTAAAGATCTTTTTATAGGTAGCTGAAACATATGTATTTTATTTATATAAACGGCAAAATACCTTAAACTACCCTTAAATTTAACTCAGATTATAAATATCCTTCTCGAATTATGTTCGAGCTTAATTATCTCCCTCAACTTGGCCTTTTGATAGGCATTGCCCCCTACAAGCTGATGTGGGAATCTTTTTCAACGATGCAAGCCAACACAAATGCTCCAGTTCTCTCATTAGAATTTCCTATTTTGAACTGAGGACAAGGTTCTTATTAAGGCTGGGGTATTGTTATGAACGTAGTAAATATTTGGGAGGGCATGAATGGAAACTTAGAAACTTATTTGTGGAACCCGGGTTAGGAATAAGTGAGGTAGGTGAAATTAATAAATAGCAACCTTAGGCCAAAAATAGGCAGAGCCATTATTGTTGACTAAATGTCTGAATCCTCCCATCCCTATTATGTGTTCTCTACATTCTCATCCCCTTCTTCTAGGTTACTGTTCTATCATTCTCTAACTTTCCTTATGTATTTTGGTTATTAAATTGAACAATCAATCTTCTTATGTTATTGTGAGGGTTCATATTGGGTGTTTGTTACAGTAATTAAGACCGAACATAGTTCGGGGAGGATACTAATAATCTGAGCCAAATTTAGGGATGATTTAAGGTATTTTGCCTATATAAATGTGCAAGTTTTTGGCTTTTAGTAAACTTGTTACATTTTGAGGGATACAGTAATTTCAGTAAATCAATGGTCAAAAATTTCAATTTGAAACCCATTTTACTTTCCTCTTCAGTGAGGCAAAAGGGGGGTGATTTTTTTACCTGTATACAATATTATTTGCAGAATTTGTTATATGGCTATAGTAGACATCAAGATTTCCAAAAGGGAAAAATATCCGACCTACCGGATTCGAACCAGTGACCTAAGGATTAGCTGTTCATTCAAACTACAGTCCTCCGCTCTACCAACTGAGCTAAGGTCGGATGTCTACTTTATTCAAATAATGAATATATTGGTAAAACTTCCATTGTATTTATTCTCCATTTTACTCTTTTTCATTCGGTTTATTTCATTTTATTCATTTTAATGTTTCAAAAAATGGCATGGTTTAATTTCCAAGCACCCACTTACTTTTATATAGTGCAAAATACCCTGCTCTATAGATAATGGTTTAAAAATACTCCATATATTTCACTTTATGTGACACAGTTAGTCAAAAAAGGTTTTTTTGATTATCTTCTTGCAGATAATTTTTAAAATATTTTAAATTATTACTAATTGTAATTTGTAGTACTTTTTATGCAATTTCTAAATATGTAAATTTTATAGTTTATATTAAAAATTAATCAAGTTAACCCTCGTATCCGAACTACGTCACATAAAATAGAACCAGGGGAGTATAACATTGCGGGACTTTCTCACGTCAGCAAAAGTAAGTCAATTTTTGCTCTCATATTCTTGTCTACTTTATTTTGTTGGATCGTTGAGAATTTTTTTTACGTCATGTCGCCTCAATTTTTATTGCATGGGCTCGGACACTACAATTTAAAAGGCGAAATTTGTTTCCAACATAGGTATAAAAAAAATCAGAAAAAAGTTTCAGCTTTTACAAGCGTTGAAAAGATTTTAGGAAATCATTTTCAATCAAATGCCGTTAGAAAAAAAAGTTTTCAGGTTAAAAAAGAAGAGAAAACTACTCCCAGAGTATTTTCATTTTTTTTTAAAACTGAAATACTTTTTCCTGTTGATGTTTGGTTAAAGAAATTTAAAATAGAACATATATATTGAGTCTTTAATTTCACCACTATGTATTTGTGGCTAACAAAGGACATAGAGCCCATTGTTACGGACTGGCACTTAAATAAACATGTTACTAGAGCAAACTTCATTTGTAGCCATCCGAAAAAAATTAATAACAATAGCTAGCCACAAAATAGATCATACAATTAATAGCCCAAAACTAATTAAAAGGCTAGTCCTCCGGTACTTTCAAACCTAGATCTTCGGTACTACTTTTCCTCCTCGCATTTCTTGCTATCTCTCTTCTCTTCTACATCTTCTCTTCTTCTTCCCCGTCCCGCTATTCCTCCCGCAACCCTAACTCCGAGATCGATTACTCCTTTGTGACCAAATCTACGCGATCCTCGAAGGCCGGTGACGATAAAGTTTCAGGAACAACATCAGCTGAGGATGCTAAGAACCTGGACGAATCTGCTTGGAAAAAGGGGTCGTTAACTAATACATTTTTTTCAGATTGAAGGAAAGATTAAAAACAGATTTATTAACAAAGAAGAAGAAAAATGTGAAGAGTAAAAGGCACTACCTATATTTACAACCCATTTGGTTAAACTGAAGAAATGCTTACTTCTCACCCCAATGATCTTTAATTGCTGTTAACTAATAAATCACACAACAAACTTTACAGGTTAAAATTAAATTACCTTAGAGCTTTTTATACTCTTCTGGCTCTAATATCAAATTGAAAGATTTAAAAGCTGATTTATCAACAAAGAATAAAGAACAAAGGTAAAAAATTAAGAAGCACTGCCTACATTGACCCCTTTTATTTTCTTATGACTTATTTTGGTTGTTTCATAACACGTATAGAGAGACTTCGAATCTCACCTCTAATGGTAGTCCTGTTCACCGCTTAATTGAACAGGTAATTTTTTGGTGTTCACCTTATATATATATATATATATATATATATATATATATATATATATATATTCATTTTATTACAAATATATATATATATATATATATATATATATATATATATATATATATATATATATATATATATATATATATATATATATATATATATATATATATATATATATATATATATATATATATATATATATATATATATATATATATATATATATATATATATATATATATATATATATATATATATATATATATATATATATATATATAAAAATTATACAAAAATATATGATCACTATACAATTTATATACAATAGACTGTCACTATATAATTTATATACAAAATAGGTTGTCACTATACAAAATATATACAAAACAGACTGTCACTATACAATAAATATACACTAATAATACATTAGGGATACACTAAAATATAGAGGATACACTTAATTTTGTGAATTTATACAATGTAATAGTATATGTACAATTTTTATACATTTTATAACAATTTATATATAATTTTTATAATATACACTGAAAAATACAAGATACACTTATATACAAAATTTATACAATATGTATATAAAATATTTAATAGATTGTATAACTATATATATATATATATATATATATATATATATATATATATATATATATATATATATATATATATATAAAAAAAGAAGAAAACCTCACGACTTTTGTTGTCACTCTTGTATCATGCATCGTAATTGAGTAAATCTTTTTAATAATTGAACTAAAAAATTTGTGATTTTTCTAGGTACTCAAACAAATTTTCCAGTGAGAAATAAAAAAAATAAAGAGGAAAAATATAGATCTGAAATGGAAGATAAAGAAGGGAAGGAAAATGAAAAAACAAATAACCAAAAAAAGATAAAAGGAAGATGAAGAAGACACAGAGAAAGAAAGAGGATAGGAATGAAAATGATAATGGGAAAAAAAATCTGTGCATTGAATAGAATGAAGAAAGATAACAAGGTGTGCATTGGATAGAATGAAAGAAAGATAAAAAGGCTAGGATTAAATGTTGTCTTGGGAAGATAAATGTATTGGAAATAGATAATGGCTACAAGTTGCAAATAAATTGGGCCGAAAGGCCATTTTCGTGTAGGTGGGTAAAAACACATGCTATTAAAATTTTGAGGAGCTATAGATGGTAATTTTCTCTAATAATAACTGCATTTCAATTATAGACAAAAAAAAATAAAATAAGTACACACAAAAATGCAAGTGTACGTATACTATTACATACACGTCGAAAATTGACTTTAGTTTTTACAAAATTATTTGATATTTAGGTGAATAAATTGACTAGACAAGGTCAACACAAAATCTTCGGGTATGTTACGAAGGAGAAAATCACACTCCAAGTGGCAGAGAAACTGCTCCTTTTTTAACGACCTTCCTCAAGATTAGTTTGGTGGAACTTTAATTTAATAATAATGACTGCATAGCCTCTAATTTTTATGTCTTCCTAATCTTTTAACAAATAATGATTTTTGTTAGTTTTGATCTCTTAATGAAGGCTTTGCTCTTGTCGCCTTCTCTTCTTCTTCCTCCAATCCACCATTCCATTTATGTACTTCTAATATTCCTGCAAGGAGAGAGGAGAGAAGGTTTAGACAAGGGCACAACGTTTTCCCCTTCAACAAAAATAACAATAATCACGCCTCAATCCTAAGAAAAATTGGGAGCCATCATAAATTGATTAGTTTTGTGTTGGATGTTAACCTACCGCGGGCGTACGTTCCTCCTTTACCCAGGCTTGGGAGCGGCAACAATTTATGTTGAGTAGCAACCAAAGAAAATATTGTGTCACCATTTGGAAAGAATCAGGCCAAGGCTAATTTTGTCCAATTTGGGAACAAAGGAAAATTGAAATCAGCCAAAAATGAATGACTTGTTCTCTAATTCGTTTAAAAAATACCAGGACCTTAAAAAACAGGTCCAAGTGGATGATCTAGAGGGTGGTCAAGTTGGCCAATCAGAAAATGAAAGCATTGATCTTGCTAAATTCTTTGAAGATGTAGAGAATGTGAAAGAGGATATGAAAAATGTCGAAAAGCTCTACAAAAAACTACAAGAATCAAATGAAGAGAGCAAACTTGTACATAATGCCAAGACTGTAAAAGAAATAAGGTCCAGGATGGACTCGGATGTATCACAGGTCTTGAAACGCGTCAAGATGATCAAAGGAAAATTGGAAGCCCTCGAACGATCCAATGCTGCTCATAGGAAAATCCCAGGTTGTGGTCCTGGTTCTTCTGCAGATCGAACGAGGACTTCAGTAGTTAGCGGGTTAGGGAAGAAACTAAAAGTTCTCATGGATGATTTCCAGGCTTTAAGGGCAAGAATGAATGATGAATATAAGGAGACTGTTGCAAGAAGATACTTTACTGTGACAGGAGAGAAGGCTAATGATGAATTGATCGAGAATTTGATATCGAGTGGGGAGAGCGAGTCTTTCCTTCAGAAGGCAATTCAAGAACAAGGTATATTGTTTGTTGATTTTCTTAACATATTTGGTTTTCTCCTGCTTTTTTTTAATAAAAAAAATGGCAACACATCCTTAGTATAGACTTTCAGTTTAAGGAAAGAATTTGTGAGACACAAGTTTTAATTGTCAACTTTCTTTTGAGTGAATTTTATGAGGTTATTCTCTGGATTTGTATTCTCTTTTGTATAATCACTATGGAATAGTGATGATTGCTCATCTTCCTCTATGTAGGTCAATGACTGAACTACATTAAATTTTTAATTTTCTTTTGATATATTTCCCTTTTGTTATCTGATTTATATTAGTATATGTTATTTAGGGTTTGCTATGTTAGTTCCTGTATAACACCTTATTATTTCGATCCTAACAGGTAGAGGCCAGATAATGGACACTATTTCAGAAATACAAGAAAGACATGATGCTGTGAAGGAGATTGAGAAGAATTTGATTGAGCTACACCAAATATTTCTAGACATGGCTGCATTGGTGGAAGCACAAGGCCAACAATTGAATGATATTGAAAGTCATGTGGCACATGCAAGTTCTTTTGTTAGGCGAGGCACAGAGCAACTAACAGAAGCTAGGGAGTTACAGAAAAGCTCAAGAAAGTGTACTTGCATTGCCATTTTCCTTATCATTTTGCTTGTCATTGTTCTTACTTTTCCTCTCTGGTGGCCATTACTTGTTAGCAAAATTGCAAATTAATATAAGAAAAAAAAGAGAAGAAAAAGAAAGCAACCTACCTGAATTTTGGAAGTGTACTAAGAATTAGACTTGTTTGGTTGTTTGAAGAAGCAACAAATAAAAGTTTGATCAGGTTATTGTGAATTTTAGGAAATTTTTGGCAATATGACTATGATTTGTAAGCATTTCCTTCATTTAATCATTATAAGCACCTTCTTTTCTTTGACATTGTACTTATTGAAGCAAATTTTGTCACATTAATGGGACATATTTGTGCACAATCTTCCTAGACTTGTGAAATGAATGTGTATTTGTAGAATAAGCAGGGGGAAAAAGATGAAATTCCTAGATAGGGGTGGCAAACGGGTGTGTCGGTTTGGATATGGGCCGAGTCGAAAATGGGTAATACAAAGATGGATAAATTATCCGATCCGACCCATATTTAATATGGATAAAAAAATATGTTAAGTGGTGGATATTATGGATATCCATAACTTCTTGAAAATGATCCCTTTTGGGAGAATTCTTCGTCTCCAAAATTTAAAGAACCCCCAATTTGAGGCTTTACAAATGTAAAAGTTAAACTCATTAGTTTTCCATTGGCTATCCATTTTCTAAAGAATTAATACCCTAAAACCCGCTTAACTATACAACTTTTGTCAGTTCCCTACCTAAATTATCGCATGTCCGAAAAATTCCCTGAACTATATCCCTATTCATGATAAAAATCTCTCGTCGCTTACGTGGCATAATGTGTATAATAAATCGCCAAAAAGCGCGTGAAGGCAGAAAAATGCCATTAAAATGGCCCACCTGACAATGTTTAATGGCTTATTAGCTTTTCTTTTTAAAAAAATTTATATTTCTTTTTATTTTCTCCAATTCGGGAGCAGAACCCTAGTTTTTATCCCAATTTTCGAACAGAAACATGAATATACAAAACAATTAAAGTTAGAACTAAGACTAATGGAAAAAATCGCTACTGATAGAAGGTGTAATCATTATCCGATGAGAGCAAAGAAAAAATGAGTTTTTAATTACAATTGACCCACTAGTTTTAACCCTAGCCCCTTTTTAATTTTTACCATGTAATGATATAATAAAGAGTATTAAATTTTAATTAAGTCTGATTTTTGGATTACACTAAACAAATATCCATGTAGATTGCCACATGGCAGATTTTAAAAATAATTTGGAGCGTGTACGCACTAGTAAAAATGCAACGAGCGGGTTTTATTATGAAGGGGGTATAGTTTGGGAGTTTTCGGGACAGGCGAAAGTTTAAGTAAGCAACTGACAAAGGTTGTATAATTTAGGAGGATTGTAGGATATTAACTCTTTTCTAAAAGGATAATATGGTTTTATCCATATTTGACCTGTTATTAAAAAATGCATTATTTAATCTATTTTTTAGTGGATAATATAGGTGGATAACTATTTTCTTTAAACTATTTTGTCACCCACCATTCCAAGAGTAGACCAAAAGGATGTTTTCACTTATTGAATGTAGTGACTAATATCTCTTTGGGTCGATCTTGTTGTTGAAAGTAAGTTCCAGTTGTAACTCGGTTTTTCTGAATCAACTGTTTCTATTTGTTCTTAGAAGAAATATTTGAAGGTATTAATTCTTAAAAAAAAAAGTAATATTTTTCTAAAGTGAACAAGAAAGAGTGAGTAAGTGTGCTTTCTAAGGAAGAAGCATGGGACCTGTTTAAGCAAAAGATTGGTGACGAGGTGCTAGCATCTCCAAGAGTACAAGTTCTCGGTCATGTTTTCTTTATTGTGCATTGTACCCAGAGGATCGTCATATTGAGACTGAAGAACTGATTAAATACTGGATATGGGAAGGCATGTTGGATAATCTCGGGTATGGAGAATCCAAGATGCTGCAGGGAAATGTTACTCAATCTGAAGCATCTGGATCTCTCCTACACTACTGTTGATGGATTTGGTATTCGAATTTTAGGAACATTCAGTTGACTATTTTTTAGTGATAGACCAGTAGGAAAGCCTACATCATATTGAACTGCACTTTCTTATTTAACATTTTGGGATTGAGACGTAGTAGTAGTTATTTTTGTCGTGTTGTCACTGTCTTTTTTAACAGGTTTGAGCTATGCATTCTCACACTGGAGCCTACTTTTTTGGGTTTCTTTGTGGGGCAGGGCTCTCTGGGATCGGAAGCGCTATAGTAGGCTGTGAGTCCTATCGTGAGCCGATGGACAATCAAGTTATCTATGCTGAGTTCTGGCTGCTTTGCAGATAAGAACGTGAACTACTAACAAGTTCTAGCTTTGGGTGTTCAAAAACTATCAAGAATGTGAAAGTATCAACGAAGTATCTTGCTGGTAAATGCTTGTCAGCTATGTGAAACTATTGTAAAAAAAATCAGAAATATGCATTTCTTTCTTCTATTTTAGTCATAGACTAGTTCTGTTGCCTATATAGTATTGAACTTCAGTGTCTCGTTTTAGCAGTTTGGGATTGGGACGTAGTAATTTTTTTTTTCCGGTCGTTGTAGTCGTGTTTAACAGGTTTCATCAGGTTTCACTGGAATGTGCTCGAGTTGAGCCCATCCTGCCTACTGAATGCCCCTGAAGTTGGGGCGGGGATAGCCCATCCTACGCCTGATGGTGTCTCGAGGAGCAGGAGCATAAATATAAACAGGTACTGTTTAAATTTGCACTGTTAATGCAATTAGTGCTGATCATTTGTTAAAGTAAAGGCCATTTCAAGTAGCAAAATCTGTACTGACCTTGAAACTGGTTTCAATATCTAGCTTCAACTTTTTTAGCTCAAGGTTTATGCGGTCATAGGCATAAACCCTGAAAGGCGAGGGTGAGCACCCAAGTGCTGCTCAAGGTTTATGCGTTCATAGGCAGCAGCAGCGATGTCCACCACAGTTTGATACAAACAGCTGTAAGTAGGGCAGCATGTGCTATATATCATGAGCAACAGATATGATATAAGAGTGTAGTTTACGCTATCTTGATCGTGATCTCGAAATATGTTCATGATGACAGTTTTTCTGCATCGAGTTTACCAGCACGTTGAATGGATCCAAGAACTATTGTTTGTCGCGTGATTCAGATATGTAGACCTAGCAACATAGCAACACTGATCGTATTACAGTTTTCTTCTTGTCCTTGCACATTCTCACGACAAAGATACTAACATCAATTCAAGGTGATGTTGAGCTTTAAGCATCTTTGAGATACAGCCATTTCCTATGCCATACCATTTTTGTAAAATAACATGCAAAATGGTAGGCCTGTTTATAGTTTTAGTACTTCTAAACTTTCTTCAATTTGCTATAATAGGAGTTGCTATAATCAGAGTTGCTTCCTCGTGGTCACTCTGATCCGGCAGACTTCTCGCGTGAAGCCAAGTGTTTAGTTTGATCATTTACTTTCTCAGTAACAAAGTTGTATTAGAACTTCAAAGGCTGCACTTTATTAATGAACACATAGGCGTATTTATACATAATAATCTTTGATTAAGGAGGAGTAGAATCCCCGAAGAAGGGGAAGAGATAAAGGTTAATCTAAACTAACAAAGATAAGGATTACAAGATAGCTTTCTATCTAATATGCCCCCTCAAGATGGGCAATCGGTCGGACGAGTACAGATGCCAATCTTGTTCCTCAACCTGCCAAACTCAAGACGGGAAAGAGGTTTAGTTAGAATGTCGGCAAGTTGATCCTTGGTTGAGACATGAGCAACCAGAAGAAGACCTTTCTTCACCAAATCACGCACAAAGAGAAAATCACCTTCTAAGTGTTTCATTCGGGAATGAAAAACTAGTTTAGCACACAAATAAGTAGATCCCAAGTAGTCACAATATATCACTGGAGGACGTAAAAAGGAGACAACTAGTTCCTTAAATAAGTTCCTCAACCAACAAAGTTCAGCAGCTGTAGATGCAACCGAGCGATATTTAGCCTCGGTCGACGAGCGAGCAACAGAACGCTGCTTTTTAGAGCTCCAAGCAACTAGATTCTGTTGAATTTGTCAATCCCACATCGGTGGTTTAGCCTTTTGGTAGGGAATATTTCTTCATAAAAGGAGGCCTAATGTTTGGGATCTAAACACACCTCTCATTTGTCTTCTTATCTTCTTAAGACATTTGTATCTTCTCTCTTTAGTATTATTTCACTTGTATTTTTGGAGTGGAATAAAATATTGGTTGAGTCCGAAGAAGTAGGCAAAATTGGCCGAACCTCATAAATTCTGGTGTTCCTTTTATTGTTGTTTTATTGTCTTATTATTATTTAGTGGCTGTCATAATTTTTGGTATAGCAGTTGTGACTCATTCACACTATATACATTTAGCTTCCGCAACAATTGGTATCAGAGCCAAGGTACTGTCTAAGTATGCTCTGTGGTTGCAACAAAGTCTGATCTTCCACATCAGAAAAGATTTATCTTGGTAACTGAGTCAAGGTTATGTCTGAGTATGCTCTGTGGTTGCAGCTTAGTCTGATCTTCCACACCAAAAAGGAAATAATTTTGATTTTTGTCGTCAGCTATAAAACAATATTTGTGTCAAAGATGGGAGAAAATAAACGAGAAGAATCAATATCAAGTGTCAACAATACGTCATCATTGGCATCTCCGCTTATGACAAGAATTGTGTCAAATGCGAAATTTGCGGTAGAAATTTTTGACGAGTCAGGGCATTTTGGGATGTGGCAAGGCGAGGTTCTAGATGTCCTTTTTCAACAAGGGCTAGATTTTGTCATTGAAGAAACAAGACCAGATGTTATTGGAGAAGAAGATTGGAGAATTATCAACCGTGTTGCTTGCGGTACCATTCGATCCTACCTTGCTAGAGAGCAGAAATATCCATACACAAAGGAAATTTCTGCAAGTAAATTATGAAAAGCATTGGAGGATAAATTTTTGAAGAAAAACAGTCAAAATAAATTGTACATGAAGAAAAGACTGTTTCACCTCACCTATGTTCCTAGTATCACGATGAATGAACATATCACCAGTTTCAATAAGTTGGTCACCGATTTGCAAAATATGGATACAACTTTTGATGATGGTGACTTGGCCTTGATGTTGTTGGAGTCACTTCCTGATGAGTTCGAGCACCTTGAAACTACTCTACTCTATGGGAATGACGAAATTTCTCTCAGAGAAGTTTGTTCGGTTTTGTACAGCTATGAACAAGAAAGGGAGAAAAACAGAAGAGCGGAGAAGGAGAAGCACTGGTTGTGAGGGGTCGTCCTCAAAATCAAACGAGGACAAAGAAGGGAAGATCCAAGTCAAGATCTAGACCTAGCAAAGATGAATGTGCCTTTTGTCGAGAAAAGGGGCACTGGAAGATTGACTGTCCGAAGTTGAAAAATAAGGCCAAACATAACAATGAAAAGGCCATTATGGATTCAAATGTAGCTGATTGTGATGATTCAAACTTCTCATTAGTTACAACAGAGCCATCAACATCATCAGACATATGGTTGATGGACTCGGCTTGTAGCTATCATATGTGTCCCAACAGGGATTGGTTCGTAGATTTTCAAGAAGGAGAATATGGAGTCATCCATACAGCGGATAACGGTCCTCTTACCTCATATGACATTGGTTCAATACGATTAAGGAACCATGATGGAATGATCAAAACATTAATAGATGTTCGATATGTACCGAATTTGAAGAAGAATCTCATCTCTGTGGGATCCCTAGAATCAAAAGGGTTCAAAATCATTGTAGAAAATAGAGTGATGAGAGTATGTTCCGGTGCACTAGTGGTAATGAAGGCCAATTGAAAAAACAATAACATGTACCGTTATCGCGGTAGTAAAGACATTGGGACAGCGACAGTGACATCCAGTGACGAAAAAGAGGCAGAAGCAATCAGGCTATGGCACATGCGCTTGGGACATGCTGGAGGAAAATCCTTGAAAATTCTATCAGATCAAGGATTGTTAAAGGGAGTAAAAGTTTGCAACTTGGAGTTTTGCGAGCATTGTGTCAAAGGGAAACAGACAAGGGTTAAATTTGGTACAGCGATCCATAATACTAAAGGCATTTTGGATTATGTACACTCTGATGTTTGGGGTCCTTCCAAAACACCTTCATTGGGTGGGAATCACTATTTTGTAACCTTTGTTGATGATTTTTTTCCGAAGAGTGTGGGTGTATACAATGAAGAGCAAAGATGAAGTGTTGGGAATTTTTCTCAAATGGAAGACGATGGTGGAGAATCAAACAGGCAGGAGGAACAAGTGTATTCGCACAGACAATGAAGGTGAATACAAAAATGATCATTTTAATAAGGTCTGTGAAAATGATGGCATCGTCCGACACTTCACTGTCATACATACACCACAACAGAATGGAGTGGCAGAACGTATGAACCGGACATTGCTGGAGAAGGTATGGTGTATGTTGTTCAATGTTGGCTTGGGCAAAGAATTTTGGGCTAAGGCAATTACATATGCATGCCACCTCATTAATCGCTTACCATTTGCTGCTATTGATGGCAAGACACCATTTGAAAAATGGTATGGAAAGCCTGCTGTAGATTATGACTCTTTGCACGTATTTGGCTCAACTGCATATTATCATGTGATAGAGTCAAAATTGGATCCAAGGGCAAAGAAGGCTATTTTTATGGGGATTACTTCTGGAGTCAAAGGATATCGCTTATGGTGTCCTATGACAAAGAAAGTAATATTCAGCAGGGATGTTACATTTGATGAATCTGCTATGGTAAATAAGGTAACAGAAGATACCAAACAAAATGACGGTGCTTCTAAGCAGGTGAAGTTTGAGGGAAAATTTATTTTTCCTACACAAGAAGCAGATGAGGAAACAAATGAAGATTATCCTCTGGAAGAAGAGCCAGTAAAGAGGGAGATTCCAACTCAGGAACCTCAGCAACAACTTGAATCAATTGCAACCAGCAGGCCAAAAAGGACAATAACAAAACATGTTCATCTTATAGAGACGGTTGTTTGTGCTGCCTCAATTGTAGCTGATGATGTTCCTACCATTTATAAAGACGCAGTCCAAAGTTCAGAAGAAGATAAGTGGAGGATTTCCATGAATGATGAAATACAGTCCCTTCATCAGAATCATACATGGAGATTGGCCAATCTGCCGAAGGGAAAGAAAGCAATTGGGTGCAAATGGGTATTTGCAAAGAAAGAAGGATTTCCTAACCAAGAAGATGTTCGCTATAAAGCAAGATTAGTGGCCAAAGGATATGATCAAAAGGAGGGAATTGATTACAATAAAGTATTTTCTCTAATTGTAAAACATTCCTCCATTAGAATTATGTTGGCTTTGGTAGCATAGTTGGATTTGGAACTAGTTCAGATGGATGTAAAAACTGCATTTTTACATGGAAACTTGGAGGAGGAAATCTACATGACTCAGCCAGAAGGATTCAAAGTTACTGGAAAGGAAAATATGGTGTGCAAACTTGAAAAATTGTTATACGGATTGAAACAATCTTCTAGACAATGGTACAAATGATTTGACAAGTTTATGTTGCGGCAAGGGTACAAGAGAAGCAAATACGATCATTGTGTGTATTTGCGCAAGCTTAAAGATGGTTCCTTTATATATATTCTCCTATATGTTGTTGATATGTTGATAGCTTCCAAGAATTCGAAAGAAATTGATAAGTTGAAGATTCAACTGAAGAAGGAGTTCGAGATGAAGGATCTGGGTGAGGCAAAGAAAATTCTTGGCATGGAGATAATAAGAGATAGACGTTCAAAAAAAATCTCTTTATCTCAGAAAGAATATTTGAAAAAAGTACTACAACGTTTTGACATAAATGAAAAGACTAAGCCAGTTAGTACTCCACTTGCTCCCCATTTTAAGCTAAGTACTACTATGTCGCCAAAAGATGAAGCTGAACGAGGGTATATGTCAAAGGTACCATACACAAATGTTGTTGGTAGCTTGATGTATGCAATGGTCTGTACGAGACCTGGCATTTCACAAGCTGTTGGAGTTATTAGCAGATATATGCATAATCCAAGAAAGGAGCATTTGCAAGTTGTGAAGTGGATTCTACGGTATATTCATAATACTGTAGATGTTGGGTTAGTTTTTGAGCAGGAAGGCAATCAGTATGTAGTTGGATATTGTGACTCAGATTTTGCGGGTGATCTGGACAAAGAAAGATCAACTACTGGTTATGTGTTTATTTTTGCAAAGGCACCAGTTAGTTGGAAATCTACTTTGCAGTCAACAGTTGCTTTGTCTACAACAGAGGCAGAGTACATGGCTATTACAGAGGTTGTGAGGGAGGCAATTTGGCTTCAGGGATTGCTAAAAGAGCTTGGTATTGGACACAAAAGTATCACAATTTTTTGTGATAGTCAAAGTGCTATTCAATTAGCGAAGAACCAAGTTTATCATGCAAGGACGAAGCACATTGATGTTCGGTATCATTTCGTACGAGAAATCATAGAAGAAGGTGGAGTCTCGGTGAAGAAAATTCATACTATGGAGAATCCTGCTGATATGCTGACAAAGGTGGTGACCGCGGTTAAGTTTCAACATTGTTTGGATTTGATCAACATTGTTGAACACTGAAGATTGAAGATGAAGACACAACCAAAAATTTGTTATAGAGAGAAAATTGAAGATGTGGAATTTTGCCAAGGTGGAGATTTGTTGAATTTGTTAAATCCCACATCGGTGGTTTAGCCTTTTGGTAGGGAATATTTCTCTATAAAAGGAGGCCTAATGTTTGGATTTAAACACACCTCTCATTTGCCTTCTTATCTTCTTAAGACATTTGTATCTTCTCTCTTTAGTATTATTTCACTTGTATTTTTGGAGTGGAATAAAATATTGGTTCAGTCCGAGGAAGTAGGCAAAATTGGTCGAACCTCGTAAATTCTGGTATTTCTTTTATTGTTGCTTTATTGTCTTATTTATTATCTGGTGGCTGTCATAATTTTTGGTATAGTAGTTGTGACTCATTCACACTATATACATTTGGCTTCCGCAACAGATTCTTCCCAAGAAAAATTATGTGGGCACTCGTAGACGTGTGATCATCACGATTACCAGCCAAATCAGCATCTGAGAAGGCATGAAGAGTAAAGGAGAGTCCTTGTGAAAGAAAATACCTTTGTCAATCGTACCAAGAAGATATCTGATCACCCTTTTGAGAGCTTGCCAATGCTTGACAGTAGGACGATGAGAGAATTGAGCAAGATGCGTGGTGGCAAAGGCGATGTCTGGTCTTGTTAATTCTAAGTATTGCAAGGAACCAACAAGCATCGTGTAATCATGGGGATCACTTATTGGTGCACTATCATCAAGCTGCAATGAGTTAGTGGCTGCCAGAGGTGTAGCAACTGGATTTGGACCTAGCATAGAAGCCTTTTGGATAATATCTTCAATATATTTCCTTTGAGACAGAAACAAACCAGTATATGTACGAGTAGCCTGAATACCAAGAAAATAAGCAAGAGAACCAAGATCTTTAATTGAAAATCTAGTTCCAAGCTTTGTAATGAAACTGTCAATGGCCTTCAAATTATTGCCTGTAACTATTAAGTCATCCACATATACAATGAGATACATGATTATTCCAGCTACAGAGAAGATAAATAAACAATTATCAGAGGAGCACACCCCGAAACCCATACTTAACAAGAATTCAGACAATTCATGGTACCAAGCACGCGGAGCTTGTTTAAGACCATATAATGACTTGTACAGTTTGCACACATAATTCGGATTATTAGCATCAACAAACCCCTTTGGTTGGGCCATGTATACTTCTTCAGTTAAGGTGCCATGCAGGAAGGCATTATTAATATCCAGTTGACGAAGTAACCAGCCTTGAGAAACAGCAAGAGAGAGAACAACCCGGATAGTAGTATGTTTTGCAACAGGTGAGAAGGTCTCAATATAGTCAATACCTGGTCTTTGAGTAAACCCCTGAGCAACCAAACGAGCCTTGTATTTGTTGAGACTTCCATCAGCATTCCGTTTCACCCGAAAAATCCATTTAGACCCGATCCGAGCGTACGCCCAAGTCCAAAATCATCATACGAACCTGCTGGAACCTTTAGATCCCGATTCCGAGGTCGTTTACTCTGAAATCTAATCTTAGTTAATTCTTCTAACTTAAAGCTTCTGAAATGAGAATTCTCTCTCCAAATCAACTCCGGACTTCCCGAAATTCAATTCCGACTACGCGTACAAGTCATAATACCTGAAATGAAGCTGCTCCTTGACTCAGACTACTGAACGATGCGCTAGAGCTCAAAACGACCGGTCGGGTCGTTATATTCTCTCCCACTTAAACATACGTTCGTCCTTGAACGTGCTGAGAACTGCATTGAAATAGTCTGAAATCACTGTTTAATGCCTCATGCATTTTCCCGTGCTACCACAACTCAGTTGAGCACATTAGCTCGATCAGTTCTGAAGATATTCCCTTTTATTCAAGCAAATAAGCCTTAGAGCCCAATTCCAACATCCGGAATTCTATGCCAGACCTGTTTCTAACATACGCTCAACATATCAATAACTACACGCAACACCAAGACGCGACTACATACCTTAGTTGAATTCACACCTTGCACCAGTTTACTCATAGGACCATAATAACATTCTCTGATCAATTTAGTCGAAATTCCACGAATCTGATGCTCTCATTGAACCGCATGGCATATATAGTTCTTGCTCTAACTCTTACAATACCGACACAACGGATGAAATGTGTAGAAATTCATAACCACTGCCGAAACAACAATTCATTGGGTCTATACTCCTGACAAGAACCCTCACCTCATTCTAAACCGAATAATGGTCTTAACTTCTTAATGCACTTCATATAATCAGATTGCACTGATCCTAAATTCAAGGATCCCGTCTCAGCCAGTACGAACTGCTCGGGAAATAAGCCACCCCGACATGACCAAAAGTCCCATATTATGCCGTAACGTGCCAATAGGCTATCAATCTGAACGTGATACAAAAGGAAAATGAACTCTGAAAAAAGGAAATCTCATTACCCTGCTCGCGAATCATACGTGCGAGGCGGTCATCATAATTGAACTGACACCCCACTCGCGAATCATACATGCGACGCGGGCACACAGCTAATATGAGTTTTCCTTAGAATAATAGGAAACAAAACACATAAAAACAGATATAAGAACCTGTACTCAACATCACACTGTCGCGGCTCACAACCCGATCCAAACAACATACCCATGGCGGTGTGCCACCCGATCCACGCAATATACCCATGGCGGCGTGCCACCCGATCCATACATAAAATTCATAAAAGAGTTACACATCGAGCCAGATTGCTCATTATAACAAAATATCGGTCACAAGCACACTAAGTGCATAATACCATCCCTGGGGAGACATATAGCGCCATAGGCTACAAAACTCAAGCACAACTAAGGTGAGACATACGATCTGAATCTCGAGAGCCATCTTGCTCATATAACATCATCTCTACGCAGAACCTCAACACATAAGAAATTCACCAAGCCGTCTCATGACTCACACGGTGCAATACATTGTTACATGAAATAGCTAACGACGAAATAACACCCCATGTCTGAATACTCCTCCATAAGGAGCGCTATGCTGAAATGAACACATTTGGCCTGATATAAGGCCCATATTCACATTTAAATCCATCTACAGACCTCAAGTTGATTCTGACCGCACTGAACTAGGCTAATAACCTTTCAAAGGTCCATGATAACTCCCCTTTTTCTCATAACACATAAGAACAACCATCATAACCGGAGTAATCCTCCACAGTCCGCAACCCGATAAACTGCGTGCCCTCCAGGCATCAATTCTCAATCCAACGATATCACTGCAATCTTCATACTTGGTTTAACTCTTCAATCAATCAAGTGACTACATGCCACACTTATACCACCTTCTCATGGGGCACGCTCACATAACTTTCCGTAACGGATAATAGGTCTGTACACCCAAACCATTGGCCGCACTAATGCTGCAAAGCAATCAAGAATCCTTAACCAGGATGCAAATCCTTTTTCACAAAACACCGATCTCAAGTGACGCTGAAGACAATACTAACTTACCTTAAACATCGAAACTCCTTTCCTACTCATCCGAGCTCGTGACATCCTTACCAACACCGAACTGCAACCTTGATCTTCACTTCGAATTCCATACTACTCACTGCACCCAACATGCCAATATACGATAGAACACATTTTTCATCATAATCTCCGGGACCACTAATAGATTAACACTTCGTCATATAAAAACTTTTCAATCAACTCACTTCAGGAGAACCATCAACACACAGGTGAATTCCCATAACTCTAAAATATACAAATCTCTAAGTAGTGGACTAAGCCACCATAGCCCCTTCCAAGATCCGCCTACACACAACAGGCCATAACAGTAGAATACTTCTGAATAACATCAATTACGACGGCCGACAAGCCTCACACGTATCGCCACAAATCACTTGCATAACTTGATCACGCTGAAGGAACTGATCACTACTAGCAATAGGCCAATTCAACTATGGCTAACCAATCTGTCCTCTTTCAATTTACCCTGAATGCCTTAGAAATGATAATAACTCCATTCCACACATAACACACTCCATCCGCACTCTCTCCCTAAGTAACCTTGAATCACGAGATCATGCTGTCTCAAATCCATTTCATACCTCCCACATGCTACGTCGTAGGTCAAAACATCATAGAACATTCTGGGCCTCTTTTCACAGGCTGCTACAAAAGCTTGATTCTTAACCGTACCTACATGCTCGAAATTATTAGGCACCATACTTTACCCTTTGAATCCACTAGGACCGTTGTTGAGAGCCACCCGCTCTAACTTGGCCCCGAATATAATCAACCTCCATGAATCTCCTAGCACATGAATATCCTCTCGGCGAAGCACCCGACAGAATCACCTCCCTTGAAACTCGCATCTATACAAGGCATAAATCCTAAATCCTTCCCCAAGTCTGAACATGAAACAATAAGGCCAACCATAGAATACCTTTAACAATTCCTTTTCTCAAATTACCACTTATGTCATTTTCCCGTAGCTGAAATAACCCATCAATATGCTAATGACCAGAAACCTCGCAAGTAGTTAACGATGCAACCCAATCATAGGATGTGGGACTCTCTCACTTAGATCGAAGCCACTATTATACAACTCTGGAATTCACCAGGATTCTTTATCTCTTATTGGCACAGCCTTGCGCAATCAACCACCAAAATTCTTGGAATCTTATTATAAAACCCCTTTTTATACTCTGAATCACCAACCATATTCACTGACCGATCTCTTTGTTGTACAACCAATAGGACTCTTTACAAAAGTGTCTCCAACCACGCGATCGCTCACCTGCTCACAGGGAACAACCCACCTACGGAAATCACTTCCCGACATCTTCCAATACTGTTGCACGGGGTACAATCACTACGTCATTAATAACCCATCCTGAGTCTGAGCCCACTCTCCAACTGCACAAGTTCATTCACCCCCCCCCACCCCGTGAACATCAATTAAATGTGTGGCAACATTCTTCCAATTCAAAGTTATGGTGTATCCTTCTTTATTTCAAGCAGCTCCTTCCTGCTATATCAAATCTCCTGCCACATAATGGCCCATACCTCAAATTAAATCCGTAGACCCCAATCACCAATCACTAAAATTCCCAAGTCATTCCAAGCTATCCTTGGGGTGCATAGCCATCCTATTACAATGCCCATATGCAACTCCGCCGCTCTCCCACTTTGGCAGAACTCATCCCTTGAATCGACTACCCGACCTTTGCTCCCTATACCTGGCCTTCTAGAAATTTTAACCACTGCCTGACACTGCCCACATGTCCTTCCTCATCCTTTGCTGCTCAGTTGTTGCCTTAAATAAATCAATCTTGTAGCACTTGAACCCATGAATCACTACTAACCTTAAACCTTTCCGAAGATCATCTTTCTCGAGCCGTCAACATTAGGAACACCGATCCAGTCCTACACCACCGCACCCCGCGATATCTAACAGTCATTTCTTGAATACTGACCCACAATATCCTGCTCCAGAGGCGAATTGTAGAAGTTCATAACACAGGCGAACTTAGTACATTCAATAAGGACAACGACACCTCATCATAGAAGAAAACTCCGCCACGCTCGCAATTACCAAGTCTTGTTACCCCATCAACCCAAATCTGAACATTCTTAGCCCGATCTCCTTTCCCCTGCCAGGAATAAAATACCAAATCTCTAGATCATGCACTGAGTAAACCTCTCTTCAAGTCATTTATTGCCCCGACAAGTAGGCAAACATCCTACCATCATATCAATACTGCGGAACAATCGGTCATAAGCATCATGGTAACTTGTGCCTAGCCTCAGAGCCCTCAGAAGTACCGCTACTGGGCTGAAACAATAGAATATCCCTTCACAAGGTGATGATAATAATCCAATCAACTATACCGGGAGAAACATCCCGCACCACCTCAGTAGTACCGTTACGATTCTTCAATTCTCGATTTATAACAAGCGTTTTGCACCGCATAAGATTGAGTAGGAAAGAAACAAAGGCATAAGCCTCAAAGGAATCAAATCGCATGATGAAGAATCAAGAAGGGAAGTACTCCTAACAGCCCCGTAGCCTCCCAAAGATAAGTATAGACGTCTTCGTATCGATCCACGAGACTCTACTAGACTCATTCATGACTCGTGAGACCTAAGGGAACCTAGTGTTCTGATACCATGTTGTCAGGACCCAAAATCCACTAAGGGTCATGATGGCGCCGGACACCGCTGTCAGGCAAACCAACCATAAATACTCAATTAAGTTCCAATTTTTAGCATTTGTTGAAATTATTTTCTTTATACATCAAATAATAAATAATGAAATTTACCGAAATAACCATGAAGTCTTTAACAAACTTAATATTGAATAATCCAAAAACCATCCCAGAACCCGGTGTCACAAGTGCATGAGCTATCTCTAGGAAATAATATAATACAACAGATGTCTGAAATACAAATTGGACAGAAAGTAAGTACAGTAATTTGAAAGAGACTCTGCTGGCTGCGGGTCGGCTCGAGAAGTGCAGCTCACCTAAGTCTCCGTATCAGCCATGCTGCTACGCCCACTAGGCTACTAGAGATGCATGTGCCTGTGCAATAAAAATACACAGCAAGTGTAGTATGAGTACGAAAACAACGTGTACCCAATGAGTATCTCGTCTAATCTCGAAGAAGTAGAGACGAGAGGTCGACTTCGATACTTACTAGAGGTCCAATGATAATATATTATTGATGCGAGTAATCATGGATTTATTAAGAATGACAGAAATTTCAGATAAGTCACGAACAAGTAAAAGTTTCCTTTTTATACTAAAAATCTCCTGATTCATAATCTATTCATTTTCAATTATCTCAAGCCAGGGAAGGCAAATATCAATATCACCAAATCTCAAGGCAAGCAATACAAGCATGCGCAATTCTGCCGAGGTCGTACGACCCAATCCAACAATATTTAAACTGTGCACTGCCGAGGGTCGAACGACACGAACCATAGATACATCTATTTAATCTGCCTAGGTGTTCGGCCCGTTCCAGAATTTAAACACGCACAGACAATCAATCAAGAAGTCATTAGGAAACAATTACCCAAAGGAAACCAATTCTCTTTTAACAATTTAGAAAAAAATGAAGTTTAATTCTTTTTAGAAATCCATTTACCAATTCGATGGGATTTAAGCAATCAACTGTCAATAAGGTTACAAATATTCCAAGTATAGCATGTTTTTGTGTCCTAGACTACCCGGACAATAGCATAATAGTACACGGACTCTCGTCACCTCGTGCGTACGTATCCCCCCACAAATAGGAGCACATAACCAATTATTTCACTTATGGGGACAATTCCCTCTTACAAGGTTAGAAAGGAGACTCACCTCGCTCCGAAGCTCCAAACCGGCTTCCAAGCCCTTCCGACGACCCAAACCGATGCTCCAATGCACCAAAACTAGCAAACAATTATGTAAACTCATTAATATATGCTAAGGTACTCATTATAATCCAATTTATAACAATTCCAACCCCGATCAAAAAGTTAACAAAAATGCCCTCTGGCCCACGTGCCCGGATTCCGAAATTTCTCGAAAATAAAGTTTACCCATGAACTCACGAACTTAAATATATGATTTTCTCTTAATTCCATACCCAAAATCGTGGTCAAATTCCAAGAATATCAATTTTCTAGGTTTTCCCTCAAACCCTAAGTTTTCTACAAACTTCCATGCCCAAATCCGTATATAATCATATATTTAACTCAAGATAGGTAGGGAATATCTTACTTTATCATTGATGATGACAATCCTCTCTTGAAACCCTCCAAAAATCGCCCAAGCCAAGAAAATATGAGAGGAAATGGCCAAAACCCAACTTTAAAACAACCTATTGCCTTCAGTACTTTCCGCACCTGCGGTCTCTTGACCGCTTCTGCAGTTCTGCAGGTGCGGTTCGAATACCGCTTATGCGGTCCCTCACCAGGCTACCCTTTTCCGCTTCTGCGTCTTCTTCACCGCAGGTGCAGTCCCGCATCTGCGGCAAAATGACTGCATCTACGGTCCCAACTCTCCTCCACCAATATCGCATATGCGCCTCTTCTGGCCGCTTCTGCGGCTCCGCACCTGCGGCCCATTTCTCGCAGATGCGGTTATGACAGCAACCAGCAACTTCAGCCTTCCAAAATTTTTATTTTTGATTCGTTAACCACCCGGAATTCACCCGAGGCCCCCCGGACCCCAACCAATCATACCGACTAGTCCCAAAACACATTACGGGCTCGCTCGAGGCCTCAAATCATACCAAACAACGCTAAAACCACGAATCGACCTCTAATCCAAGCTTTATGAACTTTAGAATTTCAAACTTCTACTCTCGATGTTTAAACCTATCAAATCACGTCTGATTGACCCCAAATTTTGCATACAAGTCACATTTGGCATTACGGACCTACTCCAACTTCCGGAATCGGATTCCGACCTCATCAAAAGGTCCACTTCCGGTCAAACTTCCCAAAAACCTTCAAATTTCTATCTTTAGCAAAATGACTTCAAAATGACCTACGGACCTCCAAATTCATTTCCGATCGCGCCCCCAACTCTAGAATCACTATACGGAGCTACTCCCAGACTCTGAATCCCAAACGGACATTAATAACGCTGAAATGCACTTCAAGCCAAACTTATGAAATTTCTTCCAAATTACTAACTTCCACAATTTGCACCAAAACGCTCCCGGGTCATCCAAAACCCGATCCGGGCATACGCCCAAGTCCGAAATCATCATACGAACCTGTTGGAACCTTTAGATCCCGATTTCGAGGTCGTTTACTCTGAAATCCAATCTTAGTTAATTCTTCCAACTTAAAGCTTCCGAAATGAGACTTCTCTCTCCAAATCAACTCCGGACTTCCCGAAATTCAATTCCGACCATGCGTACAAGTCATAATACCTGAAATGAAGTTGCTCATGGCCTCAGACTGCTAAACGACGCGCTAGAGCTCAAAACAACCAGTCGAGTCGTTACATTATGGATCCATCTTTCCACTAGTCAAGCATTCCTTTCCAATAATTGATCTTATTTTCTTCAGAAGCTCTGCAAAAGAATCACATAAAATAGAATTACAACTATGTAAAAAAAACTGAAAAAATTGAAGTGGCTTGCATATTTTCCAAACTTACCCACTTCTTTTTTTGGGTCCCAAGTTTATTAGTTTCAGTCTTCTTAATTTTTTCAACATGAGAAAAAAATATTAGAAAGGTTACTTTGATAGTTTATAGAATTGAAAATTGAGTGTAGAGTACAAGATACAATAAACAAGACAAAGCTTATGTATCCCTAAAATGCAGCAACTTCTACAAAAATAACATAAGAACTTTGAATTACAAGCAAAAGTCTAGAGACAACACTGGAAACATATGATAGCACTTTTATACTAAACTTCCTTCTCTAACAGCATTGTAAAAGTTCTTTAAAATTGTAAGCTCTACTATTCACAAATCACAAAGATATCATCCAGCATAGACCCATCAATTCTAAAATACTAACTGACAAGTGAATATCAATTAAAATAAAGTAGCTATGATTAAGCAACTTCAACCATATAGTGACAGAATTTTCACCAAGCCATACCATAGGAGAAGAGGCAAAATTCATAAAGAAATAAGCCATCCAAAATTATCCTACTTATAACTCTCATATTTGTAAGCTAGACCAAAAATTATCCTACTTATATCTGAAAAAATATAAGGTCACCACCATATGCTCTGCCAACAGACTTTCTAGCTCCTATTTTCATCACTTTGATCAAGACACTCCCACATATTTTTCTCAAAAAACGAGATCATAACACCTGGACAATTAACTCGCAACTTTGATCTAAAACTCAATTTATTTTTGTGAACAATTGAAACTGGTGATAATGATTGTTGGCGATCTTCAAGTGAGTTATCAAAAACCTATCACAAAGAGGGAGGTTATTATAATTAAAAGAGAAATATATAGCAATACTAACTTTAAGTGAACAAAGTTTGTGAATGAGCATATAGTTATTTACCTGCTCATTACTGATTGATTTACTATTGAGCCAATTGTAATACCCATACTCTCTAGATATGCTCGGACCCCTGCCTTTACTTTATCATCTATTGTTGCTTTCATATCTTCTTTTGCTTCTGCCAATTTTTTCTCCATATCAGCTTGGATAGCTGTGGTAGCTTTTTGAACTTCTATCTCAACCCTTGCATCAAAATCTCTTTGCTCAGCTTTGGATCGTTTTTATACTGGGGCATAAACAAAACTTGGGGCTGCTCCTTTTCCTAGAGTTCGAACAATCCCATGAGTGTTTGGTCCCATAATTTGTGCATACACATCATTAGGAGCACTTCCAGGGACATTTAACTCAGGATATACCTCAGCAGGTTCATCTATTTGTTTCTTTTTGAAAGAACGGAAAGCAAAAATAAGTTAACAAAATTTTGTAAGCAAATGACAATATCTTTTTATTTATAAAGAATGAGAATTTACCATAACTTCACCAGCTATCTCATTTACTGGTTGATCATTCTTTCTTGAATGTGTTTCTTTAAATACCTCAATACGAGTTGGTTTTATGCCATTCTTCTTTGTCATCTGTATTTAATAGTAAAAAATTGTAGTAAAGTATTCAAGAAAATAAAAACTAGTATATAAGCTGAAGATAGTAGATAACGATTATGTCATACATTATCTATAATTTGAGAATGACTTTTTCTTCCTGATGTGTGTGACATAGTCAACTTCTTTCGGCTTTCTTTGTTCTTCTTGCTCTTTTCCTAAAAAAGTTAAATACAATATTATATTAGAGAATAGACACAATTCACCGCAAAAAATTAATAAACAATAAAAAGATAAGTTTAAAAAAAACAGAGATCTAGTGACAAGAATGCTATAGGCCTAAGGTGCAACAGAAGAAAATGCTTGATATTCTGGAACACCTTTACAACATTTGAGCTCCAATAATGAACTAATGAACGCCACCGATCTTCTTCCATCCTATTTGGACGATGAGCAAAGCGCTCAATATTAGTACCATACGATTCATAACCACAACTTTTAGCTTCATGCTTCCATTCTTTCCATTTAGATCCAACCGGTATCATCAACATGCGTCTCATATCATCAGTTGTATCAGTATTTTCCTACAGACATATTTAGCATAACTTATTTATATAGAATAATATAAAAATAAAAATCTTTTAGTATGTAATTTTTGATTTAGTACTAAGCACCTTAATATGAGCCCATATTATGTCCTTGAACATCTTTGGCACAAGCCTCCAATCTTTATAATTCAATGGTGCTAGGATACCATTTCGTGCTATGACACCAAGTTTAGAACTCAATCTAGATGTTTCTGGTCCAATTGGTTGGCCATATTCATTCAACTCAACATGTAAACTGCCACCATCATTTTTCCATCCTGAGTGCATCATAGTGGGGCCCCTTAGTCGCTTAGATTGTTCTTCACTCTCATTGGAACCTATAAATAATCAAAGATAAAAGGGAGGTGCATTCATACTAGTAAAAATCAGCAATTTTGGATTATGGCATGATAAATTTGGAGTCAGATTAATAATTTGAGATGGTATAACCCATCGTTTTTGTATGTTGTGTTTTATGTGTAGTGTATTAAATTTAGTTCAAAGAAATGCAAACCAAATGACAAAGGGGGAGGAAAGAAGGGTTAGGTTTGTAGTCTTTGAGGATAAAAGGTGATTTAGTATTTTGGTTTTGAACCTCTGAGGCAGGCTGTATTTATTGAACATTAACTTCTGCTTTCTCTACTTCTGCTTGTGTTTTATCAGGGGCAATAGATGTCCATTGCTTTATGTAGTCACTAAAATCTTGCAAACAATAATGCATGGCATTACTAATACAGCAAAAATATTATGTGCTGCTTATGGAAAAGTTTTCAAATAACATCGAATATTCTTCTCTGCAGCAGTTTTCAAATAACATCAAATGAAGATAAGGTATAACTTTAGTACCTGAGAAATTTTCTATATCATGTGAATCATTTATTGACAAGTTACCAGATCGGATAGCTTGTCTTTCATTTTGTGGCCAGTTTTGAGGTGGTTCAGGCATCGATGTGTTGTCCATTTGTTGTTCTTGTTGCTCTGAAGAACTGGATAAAAGCCCACCTTGACTAGAGTTTCTTTGCTTTTTTCTTGCCATCTCACTGAAGTTGCTCAAAAATTAGATTCCTATCAGATTGAAAATTAATTTGTACTATCCAAAAGCATAAAATAATATCTAACTACCAAGTCAAACAATAAGACATGTAAGCACAAGAGATTTAAATGACTGAATTGCATAATAAGAAATATTAATTTGTTCTCTGTTCAATAACCATCTGTACTAAAATAGTAATAATACTATGATAATATTAAGAACTAAGATATATCGTAATCTTCGTCAAATGCGTCAGTACTTTCCATAGTTTGTGGGCCAATTTCTGTTCCTGGCACTCCTTCCCTAACCCATAGTTTGTGAGTCAATATCTTCACCCATTTCTCAATCTCAAAAATTTAGTTTTCATCGGACAACATGGACAAGCATATCTAGTTTTTACACCATATCCTGATAAGTTACCTAGTGCTGGAAAATCACTGATTGTCCAAAGCAATGAAGCACACATTTGAAACATATGGTTGTTTGATACATCATAAGTGTCAACACCAACCCACAATTCTTTTAACTCATCAATTAAGGGTCGAAGATAGACATCAATATCATTGCCAGGTGCAGGAGGACCATCAATAATTATTGACAATATCATATATGGTTGCTTCATGCATAACCATGGTGGCAAGTTATATAGAACCAAGACAACTGGCATGTGTTATGTGAGATAGACATTGACTTGAAAGGATTAAAGCCATCTGAAGTCGGGCCAAGTCTAACATTCCTAGGATCTTGAGAAAAACTTGGATGCAATTTATCAAAAAAATTTCAAGTAATACTATCAGCAGGGTGCCGCATTACTCTATCTCGTGTGCGACCTTCAGCGTGCCATCTCATTTGAGTAGATGTTTTAGATGACATGAATAACCTTTGAAGCCTTAATATCAATGGAAAGTATCTAAATATCTTTGCTGGAATTTTTGAGGTTTCCATACTACTACTTGATTCACCTTTAAACTGTTTATACCTTGGAGTTTTGTAAAACTTACAATCCATTCTATCTTTTATCTCATTTCCAGTAGGTCATACAATCATTTGGACATGCATGTATTTTTGTATATTCTAAGTCCTAAATCTTTTATAATTTTCTTGGCATCATTAAAGGACTTGGGTAATACTTCATCTTCAGGAAACACATCTTTTAGCAACTCAAGCAACATGGAAAATGAATTGTTACTCCACCCATTGAGACATTTTAGATGCAATAGATGAACAAGAAAAAAAATTAGTGAATATTTGCTTCCAGGGTATAATTCACACTCAGCTTCTTTTAGTAAGTTAAAAAATATTTCAGTCTTCTTATCAAACCCTTTCCTATGTTGATTTGACCCACCAAATCCATCACCACTAGTGTCCATATCAACAAAGTCACTAGTAGGAGGAACTCCAAAAGCATCATGTACTAAGGCGTGTATTTCATAACCTTTATCCGATTGATTAGTAGACATTGATGAATATGATATCTCACCATGAAAAATCCAAGTAGTGTAACTAGTTAGAAACCCATCAACTACTATATGTTCGACAATCAAATCTTTTGAGATAAATTTTCATATTACAACACTTTCGACATGGACACAAGATTTCAGATGCATTAGGCCTATCCAATGACGCAAACTTAATAAACTCTTTGACTCCGATCTCATATAAAGAATCGTTCCTATTCAATATGTTTATCCAACTCTTATCCATTAAGAATATAGCCTACACATATAGCAACAAAGAATCAAGTTCAGTAATTCTCCTTGAGCTTAATCTAGTGTGAATATGTTTTACACCATCTGTAGATACACTTTAGAACTTCAGATAATATTTACGACAGTGTAAAGAGTCTGCAATATACTTAAAAGAGCTTCAAATATACTCTGCAAATAAACTTAAAACTTCAAATATACTCCGCAAATAAACTTAAAAGAGCCTAAATAACTAGAAAAGTAGAAAATCTAGTAAGCACTTCAAAACACAAAAATATTTTCTTTTAACTATCACAGTACAAAGAATAAGATTTTCATAGTATTAAATTAAATAGAAGACAGATACAAACCTGCAAAAGCCTTACCAAGAGTTGAACCCTATATCAATGTTCTTCCAATAGCTTGCCTCTCTTTCCCCGTTTTCTTAAATCTCCAATTAAATTGCCAAAGCGTAATGCAAAATTAGGTTGTCTGAGAATTCTGACTAATAAAGGAAAATGTAATTTTAGAATTAGGAAGAGGGAAGTCAAAAATTATTACCGCCAAAATCTTTTCTTTCTAAATCTCTCATACTCTCCATACATAGCTTTCTTCGGAACCACAATTTGTAGAGGAGGAATATATTGCCTAGGTAGAAATCAAATTTGACTAAAATTAGAATGGGTTTGCTAAAATATTGAGCCTTTGAGAATCCCCAACATCTTAGGTCTTTGGCCGTTTGGGGTCTATCACGACCCGGATTTTCCACCCTCGGGGGTCGTGATGGCGCCTACTAGTGAAAGTTAGGCAAGCCAATTATTTGAATTATTTACCTTTTTCCCAATTTTAATCCTTTAATAATTAAAAACCAACGTTATATAAACATCGAGATTTAATAAGCGGAAGACTGCAATGTAATATTTTAATAAAGATGCCAGTACCAATCCATACATAAACTACCCAAGATTGGTGTCACAATTTCACAGACTATCTAGGAGTTCTACAAATAAGGTCCGAAAGATTTATTACAACACTGTCTCTAAAATACATAAAAGAAATAGAATGAAAGGATAGAAGGAGACGCCAAGGCCTACAGATGCCTGCAGGACTACCTCGGATCTCTAAATGGACTGAAGGCAGCAACCCAAAGCTACGATCAGTATGCTCCAGTACTTGGATCTGCAAACAGTGCAGAGTGTAGTATCAGCACAACCGATCCCATGTGCTGTAAGTGCCTAGCCTAACCTCGGCAAAGTAGTGACGAGGCTAGGACCAGACTACCAAATAAACATGTGTAGTTAAATCATATACAGCGGAAAATAAAAGCAAAACCTTACAATTAAAGATAGGAAGGGGAAATCATACTGCGAGGAAATAACCAGTAACAATTGAAAACAACAGTTAAATGTAAAGAACACCATAACCCAATTATCAATAAAAGTCAGGAAATCAAAGACAAGTGCACAGCATCACCTTTCATGCTTTTACTCTCGTCCTCACCATAAAATCAATATAAATGACATTGCATCACCCTTCGTGCTTTTACCTCACATAATTATGACACGGAATGATCCTTCGTGCATTATCACTCATATAAAGGCACGGAATGGTACATCATGCGGCACGACATCACCCTTCGTGCATTAACACTCTCTCACAAATATCATACACGGTATCACCCTTCGCGCTTTAACACTCTCTTGCCAAAATAATGCACGGCATCACCCTTCGTGCTTTAACACTCTTCATCACCCAAACAACAATCACAAGCAATAAGGGCAAGGGAATCAACAAATTCACAATTAATTCCCGGCAAGGGAACAATAGTACAATAATCATATTCTGGAAAGGGAAAAAATATCAAACAATAACATTCCGGCAAGGGAGACAACATTAAACAACAATATCCTGGAAAGGGAGACAATATCATAATCCTTTTTTCTTTTTCACATTTACTTCACAACTCAATTCACAATTTGAGCCAATGCTCTAAAAGGTTCAATTGCCAATTATACTTTCACAAATCATTTTACAACTTGAGCCAATGCTCTTCAATGTTCAAATACCAATATTACTTCCACATGCCTTGTTCAACAATAGAAATCATCACATAAGACATGAGCAATACAAACGAAGTCACATTAATCATAGTATAAGACTCATGGGCATGCTTGACACCAATGTATAGATACTCGTCACCATGCCTATACGTCGTACTCAACAACCAACACATAGCAAATAGGACATAACTCCTAATCCCTCAAGCTAAGGTTAGACCAAACACTTACCTCGATGTCACGAACACAATTTAAGCCTCAACCACCGCTTTACCACTTGATTCCACCACCAATTCGCTTGTATCTAGCCACAAGTTACTTAACAATATCAATAAATGTTAAATGAATCAATTCTAATGCATGAAAATAGGTTTTCTAAAGTTTTTCCCAAAAAGTCAAAAATCGACCCCGGGCCCACGTGGTCAAAACCCGAGGTTCGAATCAAAACCCGATTACCCAGTCACCCACGAACCCAAATATATAATTTGTTTTGAAATCAAACTTCAAATTGAGGTCCAAATCTCCCAAATTTGAAAAATCTAGGTTCTACCCAAAACACCCAATTTCCCCCATGAAAACCCTTGATTTGAGTTGAAATCATTTGAAAAGATGTTAAAAATTAATGAAAACGAGTTAGAAGTGACTTAAAATCGATTTGGAAGAGTACTTGTCTTCGAAAAATCGCCCAAGGGTGTTTAGGTTTTGAAAAGGTTTGAAAAATGAAAGATTTTCGGCTAAGTTATGAATTTGCAGGTCGTAGATATCGCAATTGCGACCAGGGTTCGCAATTGCGAACCCTTCAAAACCTGCTAACATCGCAAATGCGAAGATTTTGTCCCATTTGTGACACTGAAGGAATCCGGTCCACTTCGCATTTGCGAGGGACCTTTCGCATTTGCGACCTAAGGCAGCTCAGGTCATCTTCGCATTTGCGAGCCAGGCTTCGCATTTTCGAAGCCTGCAGACCTGCAACATACCAGCAATTTTCTAAGTCCAAATTTCACTCCGTGGTCTATCCAAAACTCACCCGATCCCTCGGAGCTCCAAACCAAACATGCACACTAGCCTAAAAATATCATACGGACTTGCTCGTACAATCAAATCATCAAAATAACATCAACAACTATGAATTTAGTATCAAAATTAAAGAAAATCTCAAGAACTTTCAAAGTTTCAAATTTTACAACTAAGGTTCTGAATCACGTCATATGACCTCCGTTTCTTACCAAATTTCACAGGCTCAACTTAAATCACATATAAGACCTGTACCGGGCTCCGGAATCAAAGTACGGGCCCGATACCATCAAATTCAAACATATTTCATTTCCAAAAACTCATATATATTCCAGAAAATAATTTTCTTTAAAAATTTATTTCTCGGGCTTGGGACTTCGGAATTCGATTCTGGGCATACGCCCAAGTCCCATATTTTCCTACGGATCCTCCTGGACCGTCAAATCACGGGTCCGGGTCCGTTTACCTAAAATATTGACCGAAGTCAATTTAAATTCATTTTAAAAACAAAATTCACCATTTTTCACAGATTTTCACATAATGGCTTTCAGGATACACGCCCGGACTGCGTACGAAAATCGAGGTGAGGCAAAAAGGAAGTTTTAAGGCCTCAGAACACAGAATATATTTCTAAAATAAGTGATGACCTTTTGGTTTATCATAGGGTCTTACCAATTCGCTGACTTTTGGTCTCCTTTTATAGATTGTTTTAATTTTGTTTACTTTATTTTTAAATTCAACTTTTAACAAGTACTAGTAATATTATTGACTAAATGTAACATTTTTTTTTAATTTACAAAATAGTATAATAATTATAACAATAGAAAGTACATTAAAAGTTTAAAAAGATTAAAAAAACTCATAAAAAATAAAATATCTAACATGTTTTTGCAAGTATAAATAATGCAATGGTGTTAAAATTATTGTGAGATACAAATCAAATATAATATCTTAAATTTTAAATAAATAATAAATATTTTAAGAATATTATCAACTATACACAATTACCTTTCTAAAAGTAAATAATAATCAATAAATTAAATTATAGTAATTTAAAATTTTACTCCTTCATAAATAAATACATAATTACTTTCAAATTATAAAATAATAAAAGTCTAATATTTTTAGAGACACAAAACTATGAAATGGATACCAATTATAAGTGAAGATATATATTTCGTATATATGTCTATTTTCAGAAGAAATGTTCAAATAATATTCACTATGATGTTCTCACTTAGAAAATATGGAATACTCATGACTTTGTTATTTGAGTTAATCTCAATCTTCATCTTGTTAAAAAATATCAATAGACCTTTATCATTCATTTGTCAAAGTATACTTGAGCGTCAATAATATTAATAATTAAGAAATTTAACGCATAATTTGCATAGGAATTATTTGGTCATCCAAGCATTGAACAATAGTGCACAATTAGGCACTTGGAACGTAAGCCTCACAAAACTAAATTATACACATGAACCTCATGCCATTTTACAAGTGACACGCCCAAAGGCCGGCGAGTCCTGAAAAGCCTTTTAAAATATTGATTAACAATAAGAGAACTCATCTATTCTATGCGTACTAATCACAATATTAAAAAATATAGTATTAAAATAAAAATAATAACTTTTTGCTGTTAGACAAAGAATGATTTACCACTAGAAAATATAGGAAAATTCCCAACATTAATGTAAACGTTGGCAATTTAACGACTAATAATATGACATCTAAAATAAACGTCACAATCTTTTTGATATTTTGTATCAAATGTTATTGTTTTAATGACATTTGATACAAAATATCATTGTTTTTACGACATTTTGTATCAAATATCATTATTTTTACAACACTTTGATTCAAATATCGTTATTTTTACTATATTTTGTTACAAATATCGTTATTTTTATTATATTTTGTCAAAATGTTGTTACTTTAACGATATTTTGTCATAAATGTCGAGAAATTTATTTTTTTCCGATATTTATTTTAAATGTCACTAAATAAATGTCGTCGTATCCTTACTTTCTTGTAGTGAGCAATAAAACTGAAAATTGAGGAAAAAAGAACATAATACGTACATTGCCTGCTTGGCTGCTTGTAATACATTTCCTTCACAATCTTCCCAGAAGAAACTAATTAGTAGTAAATCCAAGAATTTTTCTCACATCGCTTTTCAGTCACTTCCAATTTAACCAAAAGAACATAACGGCACATTTACCTTTTAGCTCCATCTCCATCATATTCAAGCTGAGTTTTATGCTTACACTCTTTAATAAAATACATGAAATGGGCCTTCATGGCTTTTTTTTAAAATTAAGAAATTATTATTTTTAGATCTCTTATTTATAAAAGATAGATCTCTTATGTGTAAAAGATAAATTTCTTATGTATAAAAGTAAATCTCCCATGTGTAAATAAAAAATAGAGATACAGTCATAGAAGTTAAAACTAAAGAAAAAATTGTAATTAGCCACAAAACCATTTAACTACAATTATAATAAAGTTATATATATATATATATTCCAAAACAGAGAAAATGAGATTAATTATTTCAAAAAAAGAAATAGAAGATACTTGATATAAGAAATTATAATACATTGAAAACGTGCTCTCACTTACCTATATTAATATTGATTAAGAAAAATTATGTGTTTTGTGATTTTTTATATTTTAATTAAATTAATGAAAAGCTTAATAGTAATATTTAGTGGTAAATTTTGAATCATTTTATCAATTTCGTTTAACTAAATCCTACTCCTAGCATGTTAGGGAAAGGAAACGCGGGGCGAAAGCTAGAAAGGAAACAAAATTTTTAAGAAACAAGAATTTTACGAAACAAAAGTTCCCGAATCCTATTCCCTATCAAATTCGCTAAAACTTCCTTTGTCCTATAAATACGATAGATACTATCATTACATTCCAACTTTCTAAAATTCCTTGTATTTTTTCTCAAACCTAACAAAACTTTAGAATTATTTTTCCAAGAAATATGTCTCAAGATCATCACTGACGTCCCTACTTTGCTACTCGTACATTCCCAAATGGTGTTTTTCACTTGCAAAGGAATGAAATAACAACAATCTGATGTTCCACATGATCAAACAAGTGGAATATATCTAATGATACCAACATGTTTGAATATTGGAAAATAACAACTTACTATGATCCTGATATGGATATAGATGATGGCGAGGAACAAGCTGCTTGTTTCATCTGCTGCTTTTGAAATTCAGAATGGAGATTCATTATTGACACTTCCATGTGGAGATGTGTTTCATTTAGATTGCTTCGATGAGCGACTAAGGAGAAGGAGGAGTGATTGTCCGTTTTGCAATGCTGAAGTTTTGCCCGCACACGAAGAAGAAGAAGAAGAAGAAGAGGAGGAGGAGGAGGAGGAGGAGGAGTTCGAGGATGAAGAAATAGTAGAAGAAGAAGAAGAGGAGAAGTTCGAGATTGAAACAAGAACTTATTATGCTTCTGTAATGGATATAGATGACGACGAGGAACAAGAAACATGTGCGATATGTTTATGTGAGTATCAAGATGAAGACACTATTGGCAAACTTCAATGTGGCCATGAGTTTCATGTTGGCTGCGTCAACAAGTGGCTGCAGCAAAAGAATGCATGTCCGTTTTTTAGAGCTGAGGTTTTGCCCACACATGACTAGCTAGTTACATTCTTAATCTTGTGAATTCAATGGCAACAGTCCGTTGGAATTTGGACTTACGTTAATTCGTTATAGCTTGAAAGGATAGTGACGTGGCCTAAGTGGTGGATAAATAAAGGGCCGAATATTAAATATTGTGTGTGGATAAGTGAGACCCAATAACTATTGGCCTGTGATGGGTAGACACTCTTTATAAATAGAGCTCAACCCCCTTTCCCTAGCTATTAGAAAACCCTAGCGTATTCTGCCTCTTGAATACGTGGTAACGGTAGACGTCTCATCAGTCAAGTTCTCCGGGCTGTGAGAGCGCGTAGCTAGTGGATCGTGAAAGTTGGTCTCAGGCTTAATCGTTGTTTGCTATTGCTGCTGAATCGATGGAGTTTACCGGTACGCTTCCTTAGACTCTAACGCAAGATTATAATTTAATATATGTATGATTGTGTCTTAATCTCTGCGATGGCTGCGAATTAATTATCTTACAGTTGGTATCAGAGCCATCATAATTTCGAGATTAAGATCAAGATATAATCTTGAGTTTTAAAACGAAAAGAACTATCGTAAAAATTTTAGACGACAACGGTTCGACACTGTTTCTCGCCAAAACAATTAATTCATCTGTATTTAGCGGCTGTGTTTGATTGAATATGCTGGAAGTTGTGATTGACTTTTATATATAAAATATAATAACAAATTTTTGTAAAACCTTGATATTTGCTGTTGGCGGCGGCATCTGTAAAAAAAAGGTTTCTGGCTGCTACATTTTTGTTAAGTTTTAAAGAGATGTACTTCCATTAGTTATGATATTAACGTTTGTGGCTCATAAATCTATATGGTTATTTTTTAAGTTAAAATTTCTATGTTATGGCGATATATCAAACATAAATAATTAAAGTGGCTACTCAGAATTGATTGAGTACCTTGGTTGAAGCGTCACTGTTGGATTTGTGTCCTGATTTATGTTTATCAATTTTTTATTCATTAGTTGATCAAAAAAACCTTGGTTGTATTTGATAATTACGAATTTGTTTATGCCTTTTTAGCCTACTGCAAAAGTAGTACTTAAGTTATTGCTGGAAACCTTTATGATAATTTTAGTCGGAGAATGGAATTAATAACTAGATAGAAAGGCTTAAATTATATGGGTGTTATTTTATCACATGTATTGATGTGCATAATTAAGAAACTGTGATTAATAAATAGTGTCACCAAAGTGGTCTATTTATTTTGAGTCACTGAAAAGTTCTTAATACTACATACATGTGAGATCATTTAATACATGGATTGAGAGTTATGATTAATAGATAGTTTCCACCAACGTGGTCTGTTTATTTGAGTCATTAAAATATTCTCAATGTACCATGTCCAAATTATCCTTTACAAGTGTACACTAGTGTTGGAGATTTTTCTTTTGATTCTAATGACCCTAAATTAATGCTAAGGATAAGTTGTTGTAAGAGGAGGTTTTGTGTCTCTTACCTAAAGGAATGACACAATGTATGCCTTGTACTCTTGGACAATAAAGGGAAGGTTTTGTATCTCTTGCCTAAAGGTAAGGATGCAATGAATGCCTTGGACTCCTTATTTATTTTTTTTAAAAAAAGGGGAGACAATTGCATCTTCTACCCAAATGAGGGTGTAATAGATGTCTTTGACTCTTTTGATTTATATATTCCTTCCCATAATTTTATCTAATTTTGTATTGTTTGCTTATACAGCTGTTAGCAATATGACTACTCAGTTGAATTCCATTGAAACTTTGACCAGTAACAACTGCAAGAAATGGAAACGGGATGCTGAAATAGTGTTAGGTCTGATGGACCTGGACTTTGCTTGACTGAACAGAAACCTGCTGAACCTACAACTACTAGCACCGCTGATGAAAAGGCTAAGTATGAAAAATGGATGAAGGCTAACAAATTGAGTCTTATGATCATGAAGAGATCCATTTCTGATCACATAAAAGGTGCAATTAAGGATAATGGAAATGCAAAAGATTTCTTGAGTGTCATTAGACAGAAATTCCTAGAATCTGATAAAGCTGAGATAGATTGCCTAATTGATTCCTTGTCTACCATAAAGTATGACTTTGCAGGTAGTGTTCGTGATCACATTATGAAATTGGTTAACATTGCTACCAAATTGAACAGTTTAGGTATAACCATTACCGATGATTTTCTTATTCACCAATCTGTAAGGTCCCTTCCTGAGCATTTTAACCAACTTAAGACAACCTATAATGCACAAAAGGATAAGTGGAGTGTTGATGAGCTTATTACTATTTGTGTGGTAGAGGAAGGGAGGATCCAAAAGGAGAAAGTTGAGGGTGTGGTGAACTTTGTTAGTTCGTTAGATCAGCTGATTATCCCTCTTATAAAAGAAAAGGTGGACCCAAATTTCACAAAAAGAAACATGGTCATTCTCATCATCCAGGTGGTAATAGTGGTCATACTAATAAGCCTGGTGTTAATCAAGGTCAGTCTCATAATTCTCTTGGTCCTCAAGCTATAATTAAGAAAGAAATCAAGTGCTGGGATTGCAAACAAGTAGTTCATAAGAAAGCTGGTTGTTCTCTGAAAAAGAAATCAAGTAATCCTTTGGCTTTTGTCTGCTTTGAAACTAGTCTTGTTCATGTTCCTTTAAATTCCTGGTGGTTGGATAGTGGTGCAACTGTTCATGTAACCAATGACTTGCAGGACCTAGTAAGCAGACGGAAGCCAAAAGAGGATGAAGCCAGTGTTGTTTTGGGCAATGGACTCAAAGCAAAAGTAGAGTTTATAGGGATATCTATTTTACCTTTTAAGAATAATTCTAGTATTCGTTTAAAAAATATTGTTTTTGTACCGTCTATAAGACATAAATTAGTTTCGGTTTCCCTTTTGGACAAAGCTGGTTATTCATTTCAACAAAATAATGGTATTATTAAAATTTCCTATGATTCACATGTTGTTGCTGATGCTTTTTTAAGTGATGGTCCACACGCTTTAATATATTGAATGAAACTTTTTCTGCAATGCATATTGAAAATATTGCCCATAAAAGGTCTGCTATGAGTAAAACATCTTACCTATTATGGAATAGGCATCTTTGTCATATTTATAAAGAAAGAATTGAACGATTGATAAAGGAAAATATTTTACCTGTTCTTGATCCAAAAGATTTTGAAACTTGTGTGGATTGTGTTAGGGGTAAAATGACCAAGGTTAAGAGAAAGGGTTCCACTAGGAGCTTTGAACTCTTAAAAATAATTCATACTGATATTAGTGGATCTTATGTACCTATTTTGACCAATCATAAGTATTTTATTACTTTTATTAATGACTTTTCAAGGTACTCTTATATATATCTTTTAAAGGAAAAATCCGAAGCACTTGATAAGTTTAAAATTTACAAGACTAAAGTTGAAAACAGCTTGGAAAGTCCATTAAGATAGTGAGGTCTGACCGTGGTGGTGAGTACTATGGAAAATATAATGAGTCTGGTCAATGTATGAGGCCTTTTGCTTTATTTTTGCAAGAATGTAGGATAGTAGCACAATATACCATGCCAGGTACTCCTGAGCAGAATGGTGTGGCTGAAAGACAAAATCGTACTCTCATGGAAATGGTGAGAATTATGATGTCAAGGACTAGCCTACCTGAGTCTCTTTGGGGTGAAGCCTTAAAAACAGCTAGTTATATCCTAAATAGAGTTCCTACAAAACCTTTCTTGAAAACTCCATTTGAACTATGGACAACCCGAAAACCTAGCTTGAACCATTTTCACATTTGGGGATGTCCAGCTAAAGTTCGTATTTATTCACCCACAGAAAAGAAAACTGATCCTAAAATTACCAGTTGTTTCTTTATAGGCTATCCTGATCATTCTAAAGGTTTTAGGTTTTTCTGTCCTGGGCGTGGCACTAAAATCGTTGAGTCTATTAATGCAAAATTTCTTGAGCATGATGTTTGTGATTGTGATTGTTCATGTGGTAAGGAAATTGTATTGAAGAGAAGGAAGTCATTGTCCCTATATCTATTATACATGAAAAGATGGTAAACCAACCTATTCATGAGGGGAGAATCAAGGGAACAACAACATAGATCCCATAGTTCCTGAACAAAATGTACACAATGAACCACTCCGCAGGTCACAAAGAGAAAGAAGGCCTGCCATCTCTGATGATTTTATCGTGTATGTGACTGAAAATCTTAGTGATACTGGAGAGCTGACTGATCCTTTATCATATGCTCAAGCTATTTCCTCTCCATTTGTTGATAAATGGCGTGAGGCAATGAAAGATGAAATGCGCTCCATGGAACACAATGGAGTGTGGGAGTTAGTTGAATTGCCTGAAGGTTTTAGACCTATTGGTTGCAAATGGGTGTTTAAAACTAAAAGAGACTCTAAGGGAAACATAAAGCGTTATAAAGCAATGTTGGTTGCTAAGGGTTACACTCAGAAAGAAGGTATTGATTATAAAGAAACATTTTCTCCTGTTTCATCCAAAGATGCATTTAGAATTGCGATGGCTCTTGTGGCTCATTTTGATTTAGAATTGCATCAGATTAATGTTAAAACTACTTTCCTGAATGGGAGTCTACTTGAAGAAGTTTACATAGTTCAACCTGAAGGGTTTAAAGAAGCTGGTAAAGAACATCTAGTGTGCAAGCTTAACAAATCCATATATGGGCTTAAACAAGCCTCCAGGCAATGGTACTTAAAATTTGATGAAATTATTACAAAATTTGGATTTGTGGAAAATAAACTTGATGAATGTGTTTATCTCAAAATAGCTAATGGAAATTTTATTATTATGGTTCTCTATGTTGATGACATTTTGCTTGCCACAAATGATTTGCACTTGATGAATGAGACCAAGTAATTTTTGTCTAGTTCTTTTGATATGAAAGATCTTGGTGAAGCCTCTTTTGTTCTTGGGATAGAAATTAAAAGAGATAGGTCACGTGGTTTATTGGGTTTATCACAGCGTTCCTATATTGAGAGTGTTCTTAAAACTTTCAATATGTAAGACTGTAGACCTGATATTGAACCTATTGTAAAAGGAGACAAACTTAGCAAGGATCAATGTCCGAAAAATGGAGTTGAAATGAGAACTATGAAAGATGTGCCATATGCAAGTGTTGTTGGTTATTTGATGTACATACAGGTTTGTACAAGGGCTGATATTGCATTTGTTGTTAACATATTGGGAAGATTTTCTTCTAATCCTGGGTGGGCACATTGGGTGGCTGCAAAGAAAGTGATAAGATATCTACAACGCACCAAAGACTTCATGATTGTATACAAAAAGATTGATGATCTGGATCTTCTAGTATATTCAGACTCTGATTTTGCAGGTTGTCAAGACACTATGAAATCAACTTCTGGGTATACTTTTATGTTGGGTGGAGGTGATATTTCTTAGAAAAGTGAGAAGCAAAGTATCACTGCTACATTTACAATGGAAGCTGAGTTTATTGCTTGTTTTGAGACTGCTTCACATACTGTCTGGATGAAGAATTTTCTTACTAAATTGCAAATTATGGATTTTATATCTAAGCCAGTGACTATTTTCTGTGACAATAGTGCAGCTATGTTCTTCTCCAAGAATAACAAGAGAACAAGAGGCTCTAAGCATGTTAGCCTTAAGTTTCTTAAGGTTAGAGACATGGTAAAAGAAGGTGATATATGTATTAAGCATATTAGCACAAAATCTATGTTGGCTAATCCTTTGACTAAAGGTCTTAGGCTTGTAGTGTTTAATGGACATGCTAAAAATATGGGTATTTTAGAGTCTTTTGATGTGTTTTAGTCAGTGGGAGTTACTTTGTAATTGCTGACTGAGATATTGCTTTTGATAAATTCTATTTTTATGCAAACTTGTGTTATTTGATATTCGTTATGCTTATGACTAACATGATAATTTATTTATTTTTATTTCCAATTGGACATTGCATAAACTCATGATATCTTTGAGTCTTGCAGCTTGTTGCCTTGATTATCCCGGGTAAGGCACAAGGAAATCCTCCTGAGGTGATATGATTTTGTGTCACTTGGAGACTCCTGAGGTGATATAGTTATAATATAACTTGGAGGATTATTTCTTTCTAAGAGGTGTGAATCTATTCACCTTGATTAGAAAGATAAAATGTTTAACACACATGTTTGATCCATGTTGATGGAAATTCTAGCATATTTGGTCGTAGATAGAATTCATACCTTAAAATGGTGCGATGCCTACTGCGATTCATTGTTAGTCTTTTCTATTGAGACTGAATGGATTGTTATATGGGTCATTCTATCCTTGGTTATGTGAGTAGTGTGGCCACCGTAGAGTCTAAAATCCTTTTTCAAAATGATTTTCTTAAAAACACAAATATTTAAAATTGTTTTCTTGTCCTCAATTAACGTTGGCGTCTAAGTGGGAGAATGTTGGAATTTGGACTTACGTTAATTGGTTATAGCCTGAAAGGATAGTAGCGTGGCCCAAGTGGTGGATAAATAAAATGCCTAATATTAAATATTGTGTGTGTGGATAAGTGAGGCGCAATAACTATTGGCATGTGATGGGTAGACACACTTTATAAATAGAGGCCAACTCCCCTTTTCCTAGCTATTAGAAAACCCTAGTGTATTCTACCTCTTGAATACGTGGTAACGGTAGACGTTCCATCAGCCAAGTTCTCCGGGCTGTGAGAGCGCGTAGCTAATGGATCGTGAAAATTGGTCTCAGGCTTAATCGTTGTTTGCTGTCACTGCTGAATCGATGGAGTTTAACGATACGCTTCCTTAGACTCTAACGCAAGAGTATAATTTAATATATGTATGATTGTGTCTTAATCTCTGTTATGACTCCGAATTAATTATCTTACATAGTCAATTGTATTATTGTTACTATTATCTTTTTGTAATTAGTCATTGTAGTGATCGATCAACTTTTTAGTCTTTCCCCTGTTCTTTTCGGTCATGTAATCTGTTTATACATATCTACTTATTATAACACAAATGGAGTGTATGTAACATGTTTATGTCATCTATAACACATGAGAAATTGAAAATTTTCCTCATTACACAATAAAACAATAAACTAAGCATGGCTATACATCCACAGTAAAATAAGCATGGCTTACAGACAGCTATACGGTCACAAGAATTACTCCTTTAGCATTCCATACCAGTTTCCTCCCCCATATGTCTTTTGCTCCTATTCAATTATCGATGTTTTTTGCTTCAACGGTTCTGATTTTATGCAAATAAAGTAGAATAGACACTGTCTATTTCATTTACCCCAAAGACAGAGGGATGAAGAATTCAGAAACTGCTTTCCCTCTTTTATGGAACATCCCAAAATTCAACATAGCCACAAGAGGACCAAGCTCCACTCGTTTAGAAGAAAGACCGCGAGAAAAAAAGGGGAGGGACAAAAAAAAAACTCGCCAAAAAATAATAATGAGCACAAGTGTATAAACAAGGGCGGCTCAAGCATATATGGGGCCTAAGGCGAAAGTTTAACATAGGGCATTATTTTTCATTGTTTGTCAAAAATTTGTCAGGAGCTCCTTTTTGAGATTTTATTAAATTTTCAAGTATTCTTTTCTTTTGTTTTTTTTGACTAACCAGATGCATATTTTCTTGTTGACATATTTATATTCTAAAAAAAATTAAACAATATGTACAGAGTAAAATTAATTAAATAATAAATAACAAATAAAAAAAATACTAGAAAGTTAGATGATATTACCCAATGACTGACTGATTCAAGAAGTTTGAAGACTTTGATTCCAAAATATTTAGTTGTTGGCTTGTTGGAGTCTTGGAGAAAGAAAGAGATCCAATAGAAAGAATTAAAAAGATGAGCATGAATCATAAATAAAGAGGAAAGAAGAAGACATGTCTTCTGGAATATGAAGAATGAATGAATACTAGAAATAGAATTGAAACGTTGATTAGGGATTACTTGGAAGAATAAAAAGTAAAGTTGTCAAATCAAATCAAAGTGACAACTATTTACCTACTATTTTAAACTTTAATTTATTAATATATCTTAAAGTTTTTCTTTCTTTTTATATGGAAAGTACAAAAATATTATATACATATAATTTTTTTTAAAAAGAAATACCTATAAACCTATAAAATATACTCCTTATTCGTAAAATGAGGCACTTGCCTTACCTTATACTATGTTAGAGCCGGCCCTGTGTGTAAAAACACTAACAAGCCTCATGTATGAACTCTTCTTATATTTGACAGGTACTCCTTTGCACATCTTCACTTTATCCTTCAATGTGCCGCGCCTAGGACGAGCTATTTTGGTATTTGGATAAAAAAGGACCTCTTCAAATGCTTTGAGAGCATTACAGCATTCTCACACTGAGCAATTCCCTTGTCAATTTTCCTATCAACTAGATAACTGACACCAAGGGCATTGTAAACTTGCTCAAGGTCCTGATTATCTCCATCCCACTTTTCTACCACCTAAAGTCAGTGGCGGGCCATAATTTTCACTATGGAGACTGAAAATATTAAGAAGTAAAACTTCTGAAGAAGCCAAAGAGATACAATATCTAATATATATATAATATAATATAATTTTGACCTTGTATATACAGTATATTAACTTTCCGGCGAAGGGTTGGACCCCTAGTTCTGTCCCTGCCTGAAGCAGATGCTCGGCAGCAGCTTGGTAGAAATTTTGTCTCAATATCACAGGTCCAAGTTCGAAAAGCTTTGTCGGACTAGCTAGAACCACCAGTTATAACTTGCTCTTGCAATTCTTCGGCAGAAGATCAAACTCTCTGCAGACAAAGACTTGCCTAATCACAAAGAGGCTTCCAACCACAAGCAATGCTAGTAGTAAAAGCAGGTAGTTACATACGCTGGATTCCCAATTCAAACAAATTTCTGACCTCATAAACCATGTTTACTCTCACACCTTCACTCGCTGATGCCACTTTCCCAGATATCAACCAGAAAACAACAACAACAACATACCTAGTATAATCCCATATAGCAAGGTCTGAGGAGGGTAGTGTGTACGCAGACCTTACCCTTACCTTGTAGAGGTAGAGAGGCTGTTTCTAATAGACCCTCAGCTTAGGAAAGCATAGGTACCACAATAATAACATCACCAAGAAACCATGTAAAAGCAGCATACATAACAAGATAGAAGAGACGTCAACCAGAAAAAAGACCAAAATGACAAAGCAGATGGAGAAAGAACCTGACTACTAGTTGTAATATGTTCACATTCAGCAACTTCTCTGGAACCAAAAGTGAGAATGATTCTATCTGCTATAAGGGTCTTTTGTTAGTGTCCTTTTCTGATTTTTTGCGTAATAGGGAGTGAACTTGGAAGCATCAAGATTGAATTTTGTTGGGGCATTTGAAGAAGCATTAGCTACAGACAGTGGCGAAACTAGAAATGTCGCTAAGGGTGTTCAATGTTTAATATATGTGTACAAGAAAAACTTTTGACATATATACGTAATACAATTTTTTATTTACACAGTATAATTTTCGAATAAGGCCGGGGTGTTCAACTGACCATCATTCCCGGTATGTGGCTACTGACACTGGTGACAGATATAATACTTCAAGCATAACTCTTCAGTCTCTTGGAAAAAAGCCAAAGAGACAGATATATGATTTAAGCTTTACAGTAAGCAAGGAAGTTTATCCCACGCACAACAACAACATACTTAGTATTATCCCATGTTGTGAAGTAATCTCACACACATAATAAAATATATATTTATATATATATGTGTATTGGGAAAAATTGTATTTAAATATAAAGATGACGTGTCGAAACACGTAGACTAGTCAAATGATCAAAGAATTACAACTAGCCAAGAGGCACGAGTTGTAACAGATACGAGCAAATGGCAGAGGAAGAGGCACGAGAAGGTATACAAATAACCCAACACCCATACCTATCTAAGTCATTTATGTCCGAGAATCAAAAGGAATGAATCTGACAATAGAAAAGAGTGCAGCTACGGCATTTAATAGGCATTAAATGTGGAATATGTTAGAGAATTTGTATTGAATGTAATGATTATGTAACGTAGCATTCAATGTCTTTAATTACTCATAATAGCCTCATTATGATTTGGGCAAAACGTATATCTCCAAGATATCTATAAAAGAGAGATATCTGATCAATTGTAAGGACAAAAAAAATACTATTGATATAAACTTTGGTTTACTTGTTTTTCTCTTGATTACTCTCTTGCTACCTAAATTACTTCCTTTTATACACTCTTTTGATTATCAGTAACCCGTGTTCTTCTAAATTCTAGCTTTGACTAAAATTTTATTTTTTGGTTAAACAAATTGGTTCCGTTACCGGGAATCTGATAATCTATTTTCTTTTCGCTTAACTTTCCTTGTTGCTTCAACTATATCGAAAAACAATGATAACATTCAAGGAAACCAAGAAACCCAAATAAACCAACAACTTCAGAGAGACCCTCAGGATAATAACGCACTGATTATTTTTCCACAAGGCTCTCCTCGGCGATCTCGTGAAGGCACTCCTGAGATATCTCATACAGATGGACAGGCTCAATTCGAAAATGTTGAAGCTATGGATGAGGCTTTGCAAAAACTTATTACCGCACAGGTCAATAAAGCCATTCAGGCCTTGGTTAGCCAGTTACCTGCTGCACCACCCACACCTACTCCAAATAACAACACTCTGGAGAACCCTCGTTCCGGGCTTGTTAATTCAGGCAGCGGTGGAACCCTCAGTGAATCGCAAGATGGAGAACCAGGTAATTTAGTTAAATTCAAATTTACAAAATTTAGTACTAACCTTGTAGAAACAGCTCAAGGAGCAAAGTGAGCGCATAGAGCAGATACCCGGGGTGCCGCCCATAATCAAAGGGGTAGATATGGATAGATATTCGCAACAACCCTGGAAGCCAAGTGCTGCTCCACTCCCAATTCCAAAAAGTTCAAAATGCCTGATATTCCAAAATATGATGGAACAACAGACTCACGAGATCACGTGACTGCATTCACAACGGGCGTAAAAGGCAACGATTTGACTAAGCAAGATATTGAATCAGTATTAGTCAAAAAAATTGGTGAAACTCTCACCAAAGGAGCGCTAACATGGTATTCTCTTTTACCCGAAAATTTTATAAATTCTTTTGCTGAGCTTGCAGATTCTTTCATCAAAGCACACTCGGGATCTAAAAAAGTAGAGAAAAGAATGGAGGATATTTTCAAAATTAATCAAGGGGACTCAGAACTGCTTAGAGAATTCGTGGACAGATTTTAACGTGAAAGAATGACATTGCCACGTGTACCTGACAATTGGGCAGCTATAGCTTTCACAAACAATTTGAATGAAAAACGTTCGGAAGCTACGAGGAGACTCAAGGAAAGCCTTTGAGAATTCCCGGCTACAACATGGAATGATGTTTATAAGAGGTATAGCATGAAGTTGAGGATTGAGGAAGATACTATTCCACGATTTCAAAAAGAAGAAAAGGTAAGTTCGAGACGTGCGGAGACCGAAAAAAGATCCGGTAAAAATAAGTACGAGCCTTACATGGGACCTGCGGGAAAGGACTCACGGTCAAAGCAGGATAATCAAAGGTACGATCACAGATCAAGAAACAGAGAATCGGGTTCTTCATCAAGATTCAGGAACGAGCGAAACAACTATGAGTCACGAGATGATGATAGATATTTAAAAGTGAGATTCGGTGGTTACAACTTCAACGTCAGCACCTCCGAGCTCGTAGCTGTTTTGAGAAGCATGAGATATAAGGTTCGATGGCCAAAGGAAATAAGATCGAATCCAAACAGGCGCAACCCTGACCATTGGTGCGAGTTTCATAATGACCACGGACATAAAATAGCAGATTGCAGATTTTTACAAAGTGAAGTTGATCATTTATTAAAACAAGTATATCTTACTGAGTTGTTCAGTGAGAAAGGCAAGCAAGCTTACATGAAGAACAGACAGGAGCCTCCAAAACCACCTTCTCCCAAAAGAACTGTCAACGTTATAAGTGGGGGTGAAAACGTCAATGGTATATCATATACTGCAGCTAACAAAATTTCTTAAGTAACAATTACCCAAGGGAAACGGGTGCGGCATGTTTTAGAGGAAGACAACATTACATTCAATGACGCAGATGTAGATGGCGTATTAACCTCTCATAACGACGCACTGGTAATATCTTTAATTGCACATGATACTAATGTGAAATGAGTTTTGATTGATCCAGGTAGTTTCGTGAACATTATTTTACTAAGAGTATTACGTGAGATGCAAACAGAAGATAAAGTGATACCAAAGGCGCATACTCTATCTGGATTTGATATTTCTAGTGTCCTCACGAAAGGAGAGGTAACACTCACCACATTCGCTGAAGGAGTCGTTAAAGATACAAAGTTCCAGGTGGTAGATATGGAGATGGCTTACAACATGATTCTTGGGAGACCATGGATCCACGAAATGGATGTTGTTCCTTCAACCTTGCATCAAGTTATTAAATTTCCATCGCCATGGGGAATCTGTCAAATTCGTGGAGATCAACATACAGCCAGGGCTATCAACTCTGTTGCAGATACAAGCACGAGAAATGAAGGTAAATAGCAATCACAGAAGGCAGTTGAGGTCACCACAACACAAACCTCAACTGAACAAGGGCAAACAGATGTAGATTCAAGGCCTGATACCATTCAAGAACCAGAAGAGAATGAAAATATCAAAACAACAATAGAGGAATTAGAGCCTGTCGTGTTATTTGCTCAATGGCCTGATAAAAAAGTCTATGTTTGAGCCAATCTTAGCCAAGGTATGATCGGTAAGTTAATTGAATTTTTGAAAACTAACGTGGACTGCTTTGCTTGGTCCCATTCTGATATGATAGGAATACCACCGGAGGTGATGACTTATAAACTAAATGAAGATCCATCATACCCTCCTGTCAAGCAAAAGAAAAGAAAGCAAGGAACTTTCAGAATCAGGTGATTCAAGAAGAAGTCCAAAAATTGCTAAAAAATGGTTCCATTCGTGAGGTAAAGTATCCTAACTGGTTAGCTAACACTGTTGTAGTTCCAAAGAAGAACGGTAAGTGGCGGGTTTGTGTATATTACACAGATCTTAATAAAGCCTGCCCTAAAGATTCTTTTCCATTACCACACATAGATCAATTGATTGATGCAACTGTAGGTCACGAACTATTAAGTTTTTTAGATGCATATTCAGGTTATAATCAGATTAAAATGGATCTAGGAGATGAAGAAAAAACTTCATTCATAACAGACAGGGGACTTACTGTTATAAAGTAATGCCCTTTGGTCTAAAGAATGCAGGTGCAACGTATCAGAGGTTAGTTACCAAATTGTTTCAAGAGCATTTAGGAAAGACTATGGAGGTATATATAGATGATATGCTTGTTAAAACTCATTATTCAAAAGATCACATATCACACTTATCTGACACATTTTCAATTTTGCGCAAATTTAATATGAAGTTAAATCCCGAAAAATGTGCATTTGGCGTTGCATCAGGCAAGTTTTTGGGTTTTCTTGTTTCTAACCGTGGTATTGAAATAAATCCTGCACAGATTAAGGCTATTGAGGAAATCCCTGATATACTTTCAAACAAAAAAGAAGTTCAAAGATTAACAGGGAGAATTGCAGCCTTGGGAAGATTCATTTCTAAATCATCAGAGAAGTGTTTTAAATTCTTCTCAGCCCTTAAGAAGCAAGATCATTTTGAATGGAATGAGGAATGTCAACAGGCACTCAGGAATTTGAAAATGTACTTATCAAATCCACCTTTGCTGGCAAAATCAAAGGCTGGGGAAAGACTACTCATTTACCTTGCTGTTTCGGAAGTTGCGGTAAGCGCTATTTTGGTCCGAGAAGAACAAGGTAAATAATCCCCTATCTACTATGTTAGTAAATCTTTGTTAGATGCAGAGACACGGTATCCTCAGTTAGAAAAACTTGCACTTGCATTAATCATGGCATCTAAAAAGTTAAGACCTTACTTTCAATATCATCATATCGCTGTAGTAACTGCCTACCCTTTATGTAATATATTACATAAGCATGAGTTATTAGGTAGGTTAGCTAAGTGGGCAATAGAGTTAAGTGAATAGAAATCACATACCAACCTAGAACTGCTATAAAATCATAAGTGTTAGCTGATTTCGTGGCTGATTTTAGCCAAGGGATGCAATTAGAAGCAGAAAAAGAATTGCAGGTATTCAATGGAGCCAACCCAGAAACTTGGACTTTATTCACTGATGGCTCATCTAATGTAAATGTGCAGGTTTAGGGATTGCCTTGGTACCACCTATGGGTGAGACCATTCGACAAGCTATTAAATGTCACTCCATAACTAACAATGAAGCGGAGTATGAGGCTATGATTGCAGGTCTAGAATTGGCACGAGATCTTGGCATAAATCAGATTATAATTAAGAGTGATTCGCAACTCGTGGTTAATCAAATGCTGGGGACTTATACAGCTAGGGAAGCAAGGATGCAACAATACTTAGAAAAGGTACGGGAATTGATAATGCAATTTCAAACCTGGAAAGTTATACAAATACCAAGGGATGAAAATTTTGAAGCAGACGCCCTAGCTAATCTCGCATCTGCAGCTGATGTGGCAAGCGATGCAAACGCCTCAGTTATACATTTATTTCATTCAGTTCTCGATCCTGATAAGAATGAGGTAAATTCTAATAATTTAACTTGGGATTGGAGGAATGAGATTGTTGTTTTTTTGTAGTATGGTATCGTCCCTGATGATAAGAAGAAAGCTCATGCGCTGCGAAAGAAGGCTGCTCGGTACTGCTTAAAGCAAGGCAATTTATATCGTAAAATGTTCGGTGGTCCCTTAGCAAGATGCCTCGGACCTTCGCAAACGGAGTATATAATGAAAGAAATACACGAGGGACATTGCGGGAATCATGCAGGAGGAAGGTCATTGGTAAGAACCTTAATTAGGGCAGGTTATTACTGGCTTAAAATGGAAGAAGAAGTAGAAAGTTTCGTGGCCAAATGTGATAAATGTCAAAGGTACGGTAACAATATGCATAGACTTGCGGAGTTATTACACCCGGTCATTGCGCCATGGCCATTTATGAAATGGGGAATAGATATCGTGGGTCCATTACCACAAGCAAAAGGACATGTAAAGTTTCTGCCCATACTCACTGATTATTTTACTAAATGGGTGGCCGCAAGAACATTTAAACAGGTGCGAGAAAAGAAAGTCAAAGATTTTATTTGGCGTAATATCATATGCCGATTCGGTGTACCAAAGGAGATCGTGTGTGATAATGGCCCTCAATTTATTGGAGCTCAAATCACAGAATTCTTTCAAAGTTGGCAAATTAAAAGGATTACGTCAACACCTTATCATCCGGTGGGTAATGGGCAAGCAGAATCAACAAACAAGGTTATTATCAATAATTTAAAGAAACGATTAGAGGAATCAAAAGGTAACTGGCCTGAAGTGTTACCTGGAGTTTTGTGGGCATATCGCACAACTGCAAAAACAAGTACAGGAGAAACTCCGTTTTCATTGGTTTATGGAGCTGAGGCTTTAATTCCAGTTGAGATAGGGGAACCAAGTACACGGTTCACACAGGTGACACAAGAATCTAATGACGAGGAGATGCGGATCAATCTAGATTTACTCGAGGGGAGAAGAGAAGCTGCATTAATAAGAATGGCAGCACAAAAGCAAGTCATAGAACGATATTACAACCGAAAAGCACGCCTCAGATTCTTCAAAGTGGGGGACTTCGTGATTAAAAAGGTTTTTCAATCTACAAAGGCAGCTAACGCGGGTAAATTAAGTCCAACATGGGAATGACCCTATAGAGTTCGTGATATTACAGGAAAGGGAGCATATGAGCTGGAGACAATGGATGGCAAGATACCACCTTCACATTGGACTGCTGTTCATTTGAAGAGATACTATTTCTAAGGAATACCCACGGTCAGGTATCACCATTTTAAATTTAATTTTTTAATTGTTAAAATTTTACTAACGATTTTAGATGATAGAAAAAAAAAGCTAACCTGTACTAAATGATGAGTCACGACCTGTAAGGCACACGGAATAACCTAAAATTCCTGACCTAGGGTTATAGTTATTCTGATAGAAATTTAAACGAGTTAAACAATCTTCATCTATAATCGCATCTCCGAGTCCCGTATGTTTTTCCTTTTTAGGAATAGGACCAAATGAAATAAACTATCAAGTGCTCGAGGCTTCATACTTCAACACTCAAACACTTGGGGGACTACATAATATACACAGATATGTGTATAAAGAAGGCAAATAAGATTAAGGAAAAATCAAGCCTAAAAGAGTCAAGTGTAGAGTAAAAGTCACGAGATGGAGCTACGAGCTAAGGCCAAAGAAAAACCTCACTATAGTTAGGGTAAAGGCTATGTACTAAAACGGGTTATAATGAAAAACCCCGTGTCTATTATTCTTCTTTTGAAAAAAATCTGTTACAAGAAAAACAGTTACGAGAAAGTTATAGATGTAATTCAAATACATGTAAAGTATTATTCAAAACTTGTCAAAGTTATTTCAAAGAAACATGTGTGTTCCTATTTCTTTTATCGTATGACAACACCTTTATAAAGTTGAGACGTCTTCTTCATTAAGTGTCAAAATATAAAAGGGCCCTGTTTTATAAAACTCATGTTTAAATTAATTAGTCATGAGGTTAACAGAAGCATTTTCGAAAAATAAAAATGCAAATTATTCTGTAAGTCTTTAAAAATAAAGTCAAGAATAAAACAAACAAAAGTTTAAGATAATAACATGAAAAACTTCTTAATATATAAAAAATCTAAGACTAAGTTCGAACTTAGTCATAAAACTATAAAATTGTTTATACAGATTGCCCCATAAAAGACTTGGGGACTTGCGTTTCCAAAATGAACCCTCAAATGAAGCAAAGGGTTTGATTACAATTTTTCAAAATAAAAACAAAAACAAAATCATTCAAATGATTAAAACTGGTCACTGAGAAGTTTGTGAAACTGAAGTAGGAACATCAATAACAGCGGGCTCAATTTGGGCAGGTGCATCAACAGATGCAGTTTCAACTTGGCTTGCAGCAACATGCTCGATTGGGCTTGAAAGAGTTGGGATACCCGTATCAGCTTCAACATTCACGGGAGCTTCAACCACGGGAGAAGGGAAATCCTGAGTTTGCTGAGCTTTTTCAATAGTTTCATTGATCTTAGCTAACTCCGACTCCAGGTTGAATTTTTCTTGGCCAGCTTCAATTAGGGTATCACGACGTGAATTCAAAAATGCCCAACTTACCTCAACAACAGATTTTTCTTCAAGGGTCTCATAATCCTTTTCCCAATCAGCAATCTCATTCTTTAGCTCTTCATTTTCAACCAAGGCGGAGTTGTAAGAAGCTTGAAGAGAGGCATGAGAGCTCTCTAAAGCACGAACCTTATCAGCCGAGACTCGAAGGTCTTCTTGTGCTTGAGTTAAGCTTTGCACGAGCTCCCCAGGGTAAACTTCTTTTTGACTCAAAAGAGCCTTCAACTCTATAGAGTCTCGTCGCTGGCCTTAGATAATTGCTCTGAGAAGGAAGATTCGAGACGTTCTTTGTCTTTTTCTGCTTGGCTTGAGGAAGCTTTTACAACCGCTAACTCTGAAGTTAAAGCCTGCACCTGCTGCTCTAAGGTACTTTTGCTTTCTTGTAAATCTTCCATATCAATTTGTGCACTCTCAAATTGTTCCTTCCAATTGATCGCCTCCAACTGAGAATCACGTGCTACCTTCTCCAAGAGAGGGATCCTGTTCATCATTTCTATGCCGATAAGATTGGCCTAAAAAAAGGAAGGGAAATAAGAATATAAGAATCCCAAAGATAAATTTTTTTTTTTACAAAGTAAAGAAGGGAGAGAAGGAAAATACCTTCAAAGTGGCATGCATGATATCATTCATTAGAGTTAAGGAACTATGTCTCTCCAGCTTTGATTTTTCAATTGGACCAATTAAAGGTTCCAGCCATACATATGCTTGACGTGACTTCCTCAAAAGGCTGCTATCAGCAGGAACTTCAATGGTTACCCTCCTCATAGCGGCACTTCTACTTGAAGTGCCTATTTCCGTATGGTGAACGATAGGAGGGGGAATTGTCGAAAGAACAATGGTAGAGGAAGTGAAAACAGTAGAAGAAGGAATAGAAATAGCTCGGGTTGGTAAGGAAGGAATCACAAGCACGAGAGTTAAAAAAGAAGATAAGGGTATTTCATCTAAAACAAGCCCTAAGCTTCCACTACCAAAACCGCTGAAGAAAAGTTGATCAATAGACTCATGAGTATCATGAGGAGTGACGTCATCGTCAGGAATTATTACTGGGGTTTCAACAGGTTCGGTAAGAGAAACAGAAAGACGAGGGGAAACTTCAGCTTCGTCATCAGAGACGATGCGTCTCCTAGCTCGTGGCCTCGTCACCAGGGAACCCCCATCTTCCTCTTCTTCAGAGTCTTCTTCTTCAACAGTTTTCCTTTTCGCAGAAGAAGAACCAGAAGAAGAACCCAAGACTATTTCTCGGGCTCGTTCTAAAGAGATACGGGTTATTGAAGAGACACGAGAGGCCGCAACTGCTTCAGCAGTAACTCCTCGAATAGCAAATCCTGATAAAAAGAATGATGGAAGTTAGAACAATAAAGGAAAATATAGGCATGAAAGAACAAAATATAAACTCTTAAATAAAGAAATATATATATATATGCGTGAAAGATGAAATAAAAACTCTTACCATGAGTCTTTACTTTCCAACCGTAATGGTTAGAAAGTGTTTTCCAAGACCTACCATCTATTGGTACGGTCTTCAGCAATTTATCTACCCAACCACGAAAATTGGGAATATCCTCCACCACTCCCATGGTTGCTAAAAAAAGCAAAATTAGAGAAGTTGATAAACTTGAAGGAAAAAGGCACGAGATGGATAAAAAACTTACGTGCAAAATTTCACTTCTCAGGGAAGGGAACGTTATTCTCACCCACTAAACCAACAATGGGGGTAGCAACTCGGGCGTACCAGCCACGGTCCTTATCATCTTCAAGGCTCACTAAAACCCTCTTACTCCTGGCCACTAGGGTAAAAACACTATTACAGAAAAGTCTAGGGAAGTAAAGATGAATCAGGTGAGGGAAAGTAAAGGAAACGTCAGCCATATTAGTTAAATGCCTCAAACAGGCAACAACCCTCCATATGATTGGGCCAATTTGACCCAAACAGACATTAAAAAAACGGCAAAATTCAAGAATGACTGGGTCAATAGCTGGTTTGAACCCTAAAGTGAAAGGGTATGTATAAACAAAAGAGAACTCAGTCAAGTAAGAAGTAACTCTGATTTGGATTAGGGATAATAATGGAAAAATCATTACTCCAATGGCAGTCTTTGCGAACTACATGAGTCAAAACTTCTGTAATTTGAGTGGGGCAAGCGTCAACACGATCTAAAGCGGAAACCTGGTTTCTAAAAGATTCCCTATCATGGTAAAAAGATAGTTTTGTAGGGACTATCTCCTCTACTAAAGGCTTACGTAATTGTTTAGAAGGTTCTTTATCCCTAGAAGAAGATTTGTGAGAAAGGGAACCTCTGGTTCTATAAGAAGGACCAGAACTAGGAGAATGTATAGACGAACCACCACCACGAGTAGACCCTAAGCTACGAAGCCTACCTCCCTTTCTATGTATAATGGGGCATTAGGGAAGGTATCAACAATGTGAACTCTCCTAGGGTTAGGATTTGGTGAAGACATGGCGAAGAAGAATAATGTGAGGAAGAAGTGAACTGAGATTTGAGGAATTAAGTGTTCAATAAGCTTTATGTGGTAAAAGACAAGGAAAGAAGTTATATTTATATTAATAAGCCACCGCCAAAGGTAAAAGTGCAGTGATGGAAGGACCATAATAATGATAACTGGCACTTCGTGAATAGTGGAGCCGTAAAAAGCCTTGAAAAGGCTGCAAAATTGCAGAACCAATGGAAAAATGACACGTGTACGGAGCATTAAATGGAAGCGACAATTGAAGCGTCAATTTTGTCAAAGCATTAATGGTGACAAAAATTCTCTTTTAATGAAATCCACTTCCCAAATATTCAACTGATGAATAAATGAAAAGTGGAGGTACTATATGTATTGGAAAAAATTGTATTTAAATATAAAGGTGACGTGTCGAAACACGTAGACTGGTCAAATGATCAAAGAATTAAAACTAGCCAAGAGGCACGAGTTGCAACAGATACGAGCAAATGGCAGAGGAAGAGGCACGAGAAGGTATACAAATAACCCATCGCCCGCACCTATCTAAGTCATTTATGTCTAAGAATCAAAAGGAATGAATCTGACAATAGAAAAGAGTGCAGATACGGCATTTAATAGACATTAAATGTGGAATACGTTAGAGAATTTATATTAAATGTAATGATTATGTAACGTAGCATTCAATGTCTTTAATTACTCATAATAGCCTCATTATGATTTGGGCAAAACGTATATCTCCAAGATATCTATAAAAGGGAGATATCTAATCAATTGTAAGGACAAAAAAAATACTATTCATATAAACTTTGGTTTACTTGTTTTTCTCTTGATTACTCTCTTGCTACCTAAATTACTTCCTTTTATACACTCTTTTGATTATCAGTTACCCATGTTCTTCTAAATTCTAGCTTTGACTAAAATTTCATTTTTTGGTTAAACAATATGCCCACAGTAGGTCAACAATAACTGTTCCAAAGAGCATATTTTGCGCCTTATTTCAAAATTTATAGCAAAAGAAATCCACAAATCAGACATCCAAGGTAAAAAAAAAAAAAGGAGTGAATGAAGACCGAATAATGCTGACCAAACCCATAGATAATGTAATAAAACCAGAATAAAATGTGTGCAGAAACTCCAAACTAGAAATAAGAACATACCCGCTTAAAATAAGAAAACACACACATTTTGGCCGATAGGAAGAAGAGAAGACATACCCATTCAAAGACAAGTTTACAACTTCTGCCCAGGTGGAATTTTAATAAAATTTAGGGTCCCAACTCCCATGGCTTCTCTGCAATGGTTTATAATTTCAGACTTGTAGCTTCTCGATACAAATTTTACGAAACATGCTTTACTTTATGATATTTGGTGGTGTTTTATATCTGTGTTACATAAATTAGAAACATTAATATTGACTATGGTATTTTTTTTGCTTGCAGTCTATATCCTTGTCTGGCCAAGTTTTTTATTATTAAAAGTGTTTTTTTCTAAAGTTAAAATATTCGGCCAAGTTTTTAGAAAGGAAAAAATAGTTTTTGAGAAGCAGAAAATAGTTTTTTTTTAAAAGCATTTTTATGAAAATTACTTTTGAGAATAATACTTAAAAGTACTGTTCAAAAGTGTCTTTCAAATTAATTAGTCAAGCAAGTAACAAATAATACCATAATATAGCTAATTTTGCTATTTCTAATTTCTTTTACTGCTAGTGCTCTTCTTGTGAAAATAAATTTATGTAACTTAGAAGTTTTATCAACTTAAAAAATAATTTTACTTATGAAGATTTTGAAAAAGAATTGAATTAGATTCTTTATCTACTTAGTTAATTTAAAGATTTTTTTTGTTTTGTTTTTGTATTGGGGCGTTGTGCTGTCAAAATAACATAGAAAATATAGATAATTTTTTAACTCGATCATAATTTTTCTCTTAATTAATTTTTGAATAATATTTCAAAATTACATTCAATAATTATTATTTTTTATTAAGTACATGCCTCTTACTTTTAATAGTTACAATTTATAGAAGTTTCCCCTTATAAGAATAAGTTCCCTGTCAGAAGAATGAATACCTAAAACATATTTATATGGAAATTGCCGTAAGAAACTATAAGGAAACGAAAAAGTGTTATATAATACGTAGTTCATACACAAAAGGATAGTAGTTCAAATATAATTAAGGCAATAAGTAGTTAAGAATAATAAAGATTTTTAATTGATTTCAAAGTCTAAGTATTAGGAAAATAAAAACTAAATTACAATTTTGTCTATTGTGAAGACTATTTTAAAAGGGTAAAAGAGGTGAACGACATTTCGCTAAGGGATTTCGTGCTTTTAATATAGTATAGGTATAGATATATAAATTGTATGCTACTTTTAACCAAAAAAATTGAACGTCAATAACTTTTTTTTAGACTGGTTCAGAAGATGAAACATTTCTTGTTAATTTTTTTAACTTTTAATAATATATATTATAATAAAAAATTATCATGTTTAAGACCACAAACGGTAAACTAATTTTAGTACGCCTCAAAACTCAATCTTTTCTTTTACATCTAATGCCCAGTTAACCATGTGTATATAAAATGGCAAAGGGCCAAATCTATCTATCTACTGTGAGAAAAGGTTTAAATATATATTTTGTTATATTTTGGGTTTAAATATATTCTTGCCGTAATATTATTGGTTCAAATTTTCTGTTAAGTTTGTTCAAGGTAGACATCCAATCTTACGTGGCATGCCACCTCAGCGGCCCTAATCCATATATAAAAGATTAAAATTTGAAATACTATATTTTTTATGGTACTGGTAATAGTGATGGACTGGAAGTAAATTTTAGTGATGGAAAAAAAATAAAAGGGAGCGGTAACATAGGTTAGGAGCGCTAAGGTAGCAAGCCAACGTGACATCCATTCATCAAACATTAGTGTCACATAGGATTGCATATCGACTTTAGATAAACTTAATCAAAAAAAATTATATTTGAACCAATAATATAATGACAAGGCATATTTAAATTCAAACCATCGTAATGGTACAGTGTTATATTTGGCCTTTGTCCCGTATATAAAATGTAGCAGGGAGGAAAATGGAACAAAAAAAAGCAACAAAACTGTAAGCTACGTCGTTTCATAGACCTTAATTCCCACTCTAAGCCCTTGTCCAGTTGAAGCCTACATCCCGAGCTAATTTTATTTTCTTTCTCTCTTCGATCCCAGAACAAACAAAGCCATGGCTACTTCGTTGACAACGGCGGCTCGTCGAGCGGCGGCCTTCACTCGCTTCCCCTCCTCAACCACTTCTTCTCTCGTTCAGCGCCGTGGCCTTGCCGGCGCAGCTGGTAATAATGTTCTCTTATTCTCTGTTTCTCAATTTTTTTGATCGATTTAATCAGATGCGTAACATCTCTGGACCGATTCATTTCCATTAATTGTTGATCCAGGAATATACAATCATTTGATTTATTCTTGTAGCTCTATTTTTTTGATTCATTGATGGTATTGAAATGTGAAAAATTCTAACAGATCATCACGGGCCTCCTAAGGTCAATTGCTGGTCAGAGCCGATGAATCCTGCCCAATGGAAGGAAGAACATGTTAGTTCTCTTACTATAAAATCCACGTTATGGATGAAACTTTGTTTTGTGATAGTTTAATTGTTTTTTTCTTTTTCCATATTTTTTTTTATAAATGTAATAGATTAATTTTCGTTGGTATAAACTTATACGCACGCTCTGTTTACACCAAATCAAGCAATTTAACCTCAGCCAACAAACATTAAAGTAATAATACATATCACTAAACAATGATTAATTCGTAAATGTGTGTATGAAAGACACATGTGTGGCATTTTATTGATTTGGTGTAAACACTGTATGCGGGTGTAGTTTTTACCATTTTCTTGATTGTTTGTTCAAAAGGAGTAATTTGTTTTTGGAGATTTACCGAATTAATGCTTGTGCTAGTTTGGCAATTGCGACTCGGAATATCATAGGATTCAAAATTTCCAAAAAAATATTATTGTATGATGCCACATATTCTCGGAAAAAATGCTATACAAAATTATATATTCAGTTCTTCTTGTAATAATCATGCAAAATCAAACTTGTAACTTGAAAGAGTTCAATTACTGACGATTCAAAAAATATTTACAATTTTTTTTACACAATCATGTTTAAAAGGCTATTTAATAACGCTGATTGGTAATGTAATATAAATGGTAAGTTGGAATAACAAATTAAATTATACTGATAATGTAAAGAATGCATTACTCAGTGTATATAACTTAAATTCAATTTGAAGAGTATAACTTATTGTGGGATTTCTAAAATAACAAGGTGTTACATGAACCAGGACGGAGTATTGAAGACAATGAAGCTGGTTTTTTAACTGTGGAAAGACTAGGTATGATAGTATATGTAAATAGGTAATTTAGATTTGAACAATCTGTACACTATGCATTCAAAATGTCTTTGTATCAAAGACTTTGTTAAGGCACTACCAACAGAGTAGGTGTTACCTGGTAGCTATGTCGGTGGGGATAGCGAGTACTTGATGGATAGTCAAGGTAGGAAAGACATATCACTTTTAATTAAAAAAGAAAAGAAAAGAAGAAGAAGATAATATCAGCGGAGCAACTTGAATGTGCCTAGACACATCCATATCAAGGATGAATAGGTACTAAAAGAGTCCATGGGAACAGAATCAGTAACTACTAGAAAAGTTTTCTAGAACCCTTAATCTCACTTACAGTAGTCATAAAGAGAAAACAGGATAATAGAAGTACATATAGCTCAGTATTGAGTTTAAGCAATGTTGAGGCTTTGTTTTTTGACATAAGTATAGTTTTATCGAAATAAATAAATGCAAAATGGAATTTTTAGTGCAACTGTACATATCCAATTTATCACTGTTAGTGATCATGATCTTGTTCGATCTTACTTTGAAAAACCTAGTAAATTACGCTTATTTATATAAAGTTTGTATGACATATCTCATATATGATACGAGAAAGTGTGCTTTTTCCAAATAACTAAAGAGTAATTTGAAAAAATTGAAAAGAAACAAAATAGAGAAATGTGTTAGGAGAGCTGGTGCTTGTTTTCCTTGACCAAACTAAACCCCGACTACTTTTGTTTCAATTCTTTTTGGTGTAAAACTAATATAGGTTTAGCCCATTTTTGGACCCAATTTGATCCTATTTGGCTAAACTAGAGTCCTAAAATAGGATCAACCTTATTCCTATTAAATCTGTATTTGGAAATTCACATTCTTAACCTTAGTAAGGTTGCCTTTTGATGCTTTTTGGAAAGTAAATGGAAAGGTTATCTTTTGATGTTTTTTGGAATGTAAATGCAAAGGTTATCTGTTGATGTTTTTTGGAATGTAAATGCAAAAACTTGCAATAATATTTCTCTTGGTCTTTGCAGTTTGTGATTGTGTCTTTGTCCGGTTGGGGCTTGCTTTTCTATGGTGGGTACAAACTCTTCACTGGAGGCAAGAAGAACAAAGAAGAGGTACTTGTCTGTTCTGTTGAAAGTGCACATAGATTGCTCAATCATATAAATTGAGATAAATTGATTGAGGAAACAGAGTCAATCATATCTGCTATAAGTAATGTTTTTCAATAGATTGCTCAATCTAGTTAGAATATCAATGAACCTAGGATGAGACTGAGAAGAGAGTGTCGAGTAAATTCAATAGCCTGTTTAAAACATTAAAAGGCTATCTGGAACATCTAACGAAAAAGCATTGAATTGCTGTTTGGGAACCAAGCTTGAATCAGGAAACTTCAATGTCTTCTTTGTTAAAAACCATGTACCAGCAGTCCGTGTCTCTATAAGTTCCTAAAGAGATGCTTTGTGGCGTTCTTTATTAAAAATAGTGAACGTGAAACTTGCAAAAAGGGCACTTAATTTGTATTTCGCTCCATAACTGCCCTCTTCCTGATGGTCGCTGGTGCAAAGAGAAATAACACTATTACAACATCATGCTCAAATAGTTTTCGGCTAAACTTTTCCTGGCCAAGTGTATAATTAATTATGTAATAGGGCATATGATTGGTCATTGCTAACAAGTGTAGTCTATCAGTTTTCATGCAATTTTCTTGGCACACAATTTTCATGCATCAAAGAATAGGTTTTACCTAACTTTGCTTGAGCTTCGCAAAGCGTTGCCGGTTTCAAATTCGGATAAATTAGGAGGATCACAAAAGCTTGATGGCCTGCTAAAAATGGTTTAAATTTGATGAAATTTGAATATTGAGTGACTCGAATAAAGTCAATTGGATGCAAATGTTTCATATAGTCAGGCCTAACTAATTTGAAATTGAGGCACAGTTGAATGATTGAAAATGTAAGTTCCCGTATCAGTGAGGGAAGATAGAGAGTGTATCACCTTAGATATATGATTAGAAGGGCTAGACATAGTGAGAACAAGAACAATTCTTAAGCTTCCATTGTGTTTGGTAAATTTTGTCTATTTTAAGTGCAAGGAGGGAGAAGTGAAGAAAGACTGGAGGTGGCGTTTTGGGGGATTTATAGAGGTGTCAAGCGCCAAAGTTTTTTTATTCAAGCAGTTAGTTATATCATATTGGAGTCATGTGGCCATTTGGTATTTTAAAGTTACAAACATGCCTCCTTTCCATATGCAGTTCTATGGGTTCACCTATTCTGAATAATAGATGATACTTATTGCTGTTTCATTTGCTCAAGAAATAGGTTAAATAATCCAAATGCATTTTCTTTGTTGAAAATATCCAACACATTTCCCTAGTACTTTTTGAAGAAGCTTTTCTTGTTTAATAACATTGCTACAGATTCTTTACGGTCATAAGAAATGTGAGAAATGGAAATTCGAACAAACTTGGTTAGGTAGGGATTTCTTCAATTAGAAGAAAGAAAGAGGTTCGAGTATACTGTTGATAAAACCTTTCTTCAGAAACAAATACTAATATATTTACTTAGTGTGTACCCTAATCTCGAAAGAAGAAAAAAGTCCTGCAAGGTTTACATTTAAGTGAATTCTCATATTGATGATAGTTCATATAAGCAAGCAAATAATTAGTGTTGTCAAAGGCGAAAAGCTCTAAAAACGCTCCAGGTCTATTGGGGCTTTAGTTGCAAAGCGCATTTAAAGTAATTATACTCCCTCAGTTCCAATTTATGTGAACCTATTTGACTGGGCACGGAGTTTAAGAAAAAATGAAGACTTTTGGAATTTGTGCTCCTAAACATGTCAGAAAGGGTCCAGACTATTTGTGTGGTTATAAAAGCTTTTCATTAAAGGTAGAATTGGAAGTTTACGCTAGATTGTTTCCAAATTTAGAAAGGGGAAACCTTTACCTTATCAGAATTTTTTTTTTAGAAAGGGGTCATTATTTTTGGAATGGACCAAAAAAGAAATAGGTTCACATAAACTGGAACGGAGGGAGTATATGTTATTCAAGAAAAAAAAGTAACAAATTCATTCATAATGTTTTCTTTAACAACTAATACATTTATATGCCAATTCTATTTGTTATTAAGACCGCTCCAATCAAGATAGAACCCATGCGGAATCAGGCAGCCTTAGTGCTTTGACTATGCTAAACCGCAACTTAAGCGAGGCGGAGTGCCCTCCCTGAGCTTTTTTGAGCTTCAGGGCTTAATCGCGCCTTAAATGAGCCTTTGACAACACTGCAATTAATTAAAACTCAATTTTTGATACCTGAATAGAACAAGAATTTCCAGCTGTGCGATGCCAGATAGAATTAGATTCTATGCGAATTTTAAAATTTGGTGTAGTGAAGTTGTGTCAGTTGAAATAATAGCAGATTAGGAATTATTTTCTGATATGATAATCGCTTCTTTTTGGGTGTCCTTTACCTGCCCTGCAAACAAGGGTGAGTTTTTCTCTGTTAAAGAGGAATGATATCCTATTTTATTTTTTATTTGTGCAGAATTTGGTGCAAGCATCACAATAAGGTGGGAATTTACGTCGTATCATGCTATGGTTGGGATATTTCATGTCCTAAATTGAGAAGTTCTCTCTAATAATCCAATTTATTGGACATGACACTGATAACTTCAACTCTCATTGTATGAACTTTCTTCTTTTTATACAAAGCACCAGATAGCTTCTGAGCTACTAAATGGTGGGCTAAAGTTGGTCGCATCAGCACTGTAGTACAGTTCTTTCTTTCTTTCTTTCTTATGCTATGATAAGTGGAACTGGTTTTTCTCCATTTGCTTTTCTTTCTTCATTGTCATCTTAATCATGTTAGTCTGGAAATTGTGTACGCATTAATTGGAAGATCCTATCTACTTAAAAGCTTTGGAGATTCACTAATCTTAACGTATTTCTAGTGGAGTATGCAAATTATTCTCACTGGTAGTTGGTTAGTGAAAATGTCAAACAATAGAGTAATTTAACTAAATCACAGTGATTGAACATTCATAAGCATACTCAACTGCTGGAGAAATTAAGAAGACGCAAGTATCTTCTTTACAATATACTAAACTAAAAACATGATGATCTAACATTGAAATGAAACAAAGCATTTGGCATTCTGTCAGGCAACTATATACCTAAAATTCAGGCTCAGCTGTTTGGTCCTTGTCTTCTTCCCCCTCTTCCAAATTGGCAGAATGGTCTGCATCTTCTGTTTCCTTATCATTCTCCGGGTCAAGGTTGCCATCTTTTACAGCCCTTACAGCATTTCTCGCATGTGCGGAAGAACTGTGAAGGCTGCTGGCCAGCCTTTGCTCTGTATCTTTAAGGACAGTGGTGTTTTTCTCTTCTGATTGTGCATTTCTATTGGGTTTTTGATCTCTGGTCTCTTGTGAAATTCCTTTAGACTGGTCTAGCTGTCCTTCTGTTTCTTGATTATTCTCAAACTGAAGGTCATCTGCTTTGACGTCTCTTTCAGCAATATTTGCATGTTCTGGAGAATTGTGAAGATTGACAGCCTGTTTTTGGTCTTGACGTTTTCTATTGATGCCTGTTGCGCCTTGTGATTGTGCAGTTTCATCTGGTTTTCTATTTCTGACCTCTTTTGGAACTCTGTTGACCTCAGAAACAGCTATCTTCGCATGCACTTCCTGAGAGCTCTGGGCTATCTCAGATTCTGCGTCTTTGACTTCTCTTTCTTGCCCTTTCTCAATTTTCTCATTTGTGTTAGCTTTCCTGCCTTGGCTACTTTCTTTGGCACCTGCAGATTTCTCAGGGTTAAGTAATGCGTTACGTGGTGGAGCTTCATCGAGGTTTGAGCTATCATCTTGCATTTGCTGTCTGCCCATTTCTGGTCTCTGTTCTTGTTCTGACCTGATTTGGTTTCCAAAAGTTTCCTCCAAATCTTTAAATTGCTGATTTTTATCGGTCATGTCAATCCTTTGATTTTCTGGAGCAGATCCGTTATTCCTGTTTAGGTCCATATTTTGATCTTGCTGATGTTCCTGTTTCTCCTGTTTACTGCCTCCCATTCTCTCATTTGTTTCACTTCCATGCATTTCTTCAAAGAACTTTCTGTTTCTCATGCTTACAATGCTTCTCTTTTCAGGAAGCCCTCCACTTTCAGTGACCTTGCTCTCTGCAATTATTCGTCGGCTCTTCCCTTTTGTCTTTCTTATGTTCTCCTGGTTCACTCTTGATCTATCTCTACTCTTGGGATTGTCCTTCCGTCCAGACTGCTGGTTATTACCTTGAGAATCCGCAAAATTTCCTTGATCATCTTCCAGTGCTCTTCCATGTTCTTTCCAGTCTGGGGCATCTACTACACCAACTTCATTGATTTGCTTTTGCACTAGACCACTATGATTGATAGATTCCACAGTTGCATTTCTGCTATTGTACCTTTTCTCTTCTAGGAAGTTTTCCCCAGCTTTGGAACTGTCAGCAGCCTCTCTTTGGCCATCCAAATTCTGAAAACTGGTGCTTCTGTTGCCTGGAACATCTTCTTGATCAGTTCTCAACTCCTGAGACTCCTGTTCTCCAATATTGCTCTTCCTGTCAGCAGATGTCTCTCCATCTTGTGCTTGTCCTCTGTCTTCACCTTGCCTTGTACCTTCATTTCGACTGAGGGCAGATTCATCAGCAGTTCTCTGTATATTTTCTGTTGAATTCTTCTGGTCATCTCTCCTAAAGGATTGATGTGATTCTTCTGTTTCTCCTTCACTTGCTTCTTTTCTTTCAGTAGCCTTGGTGGTGAAGTTTATAGGTGGATTTGATGGATCATCTGCACTCACTGACCAGACCTTTACAGGTAATTCAAGACGGTGTTTTAAATCCTCAACTTCAGCTTCCTTCTGTCGCAATGATTCAGAAAGAAGCTTAACATGGGAATTATCTGGGTTTGTTTCCATATGTTTTTCTCTAAGCATCTTGATTTCATCCTGCTTTTCCTTGAGAGCCGCTTCAATTATTCTTTGTTCATCTTTAAGGGAAGAGATTGTTGATTTCATCTCCAAGATCCTGCTGTCGAGATCCCTTTTCTGAGTACGAAGTGAGTGTATTTTGGATCTCATTTCCTCTGTTTTCCTTTTAGCTTCTTGTGTATGTTCTCTTTCTTTCTGTCCCACAGGTGACAACTAACATTAGCTTGTGTAACATAATGAACTTGCAAATACACAAAAATGTGGTAGAAGATACAGATCTTGCAATTTGTGTCTTGATAGTTCATATTGTTTTGTTTCCTAAGGTTCATCTTTGCTATACACATCATACGTTTCAGCTGGTATCATGCTTAACTATAATAGTTGCATAAAATTAGAGGACTGCATTTATTAAAAGATGTCCTTGTTTGTGTGTTTTTCCTCTATTAACAGAAAGAATAAGATGTCCTTGTTCGGATTTCCTGTATTAGTTTCATTTTATTTGCAAAAAGAAAACAATAGAGTGATGTAGCATTGTTACATGGAACTTGATGTTGGTTCAGGACAATTGTTATTGTCTACACACACACACAACCCCCCCACAACACAACACACACACACTAACAACAGAGTGAGAGAAGTACCTGCAATAGGAATTTAAGGTCGTTGAGTTCACTTTCTTTATCCTTGACAAGGAGGTTGAAGATACGCCTCTCCCTGAGCTTGTGGAGAATCATAACTCCAAAAATAGCAGCCCCAAATGCCAGAAGCACCAGCACTGCATATGTTCTTCCTCTACTCCCATTGTTCTGACTCTGCATGTGCCCCTTCATGCTTCCCCCCTTTGCCATCTCTCTCTCTCTCTCACACACACACACTCTCTCTCTCTCTCTCTCTCTCAAGAAATGTATAGGAATGGAGAACAAGAATGGCCTCAATCTCTCTCTCAGCTCTTCCTATATGCCAACAGAGAATGTCACATATTGCATGTTGCTGGTCATCCCAAAGAGGTTTTCAAACTGCCTCTCTCTCTCTCTCTCTCTCTCTCTCTGTCTCACACACACACACAAACACATGGAAGCAGCTTAAGGAAAAGAGCAGCGGAAATAACAAGGCTTTGAAGGATAAATGTGCATGGCATGGGGTCTGTACAAAAGGCCACTGATTCTGGCGCACTTTTAGCATTTCTTTTTAATTAATAATACGTTCTTTTGCCTAATTACTCTGATTATCCTCTGAATTCTCGTCTTTCGTTGCAAGAGAGTTGGCTTTCAACTTTTTAAGTGGTTCAACTAACTGAGGCAGGTAAAAACTGCAACACCGCATTTGTGATCAACCAGGGCTCTGCATTTGTTTTTGCATACTTGCGACAGTGGCTTCTACTTTTCCTTTTTTTTTCTCCAGTCGTTTCAGTGTCATCTATGGCAAATTTTGGAAAAAGAAAAAGGACAAAAGTAAAAGGCTTCAAACCAGTAATTGACCGAAAACATAAGCAACAGATTGCTTGACCAAATAACTAAGGAGTTGCATTTTTATTTTATTTTTTGGTTAAAAGAAAGAAATCTTATTAATCACCTACTAAAACAGCCCCAATTACAAAAGTCCTATACTAACTGTAACTGATTAGTAATGAATAGTAATCAGTTCATCTATCTATTTCTTTGTGTCTAAATCTATCTTTCTGTACAAGTTTTGAATCCGTTCCATCTGTCTTTTGCTTCTATTTTCTAAACTAAGGGTTTTGTATCTACATTTCTCTTTTATTTGCTTGCAAATTACTTGAGTTCTTGTTACCCGATCATTCCATACCGCTTCATTCCTGACTCTCCATATTGCATAGACTAGAGCTGTATAGGCTGCATGTAACAGCCCAGCCCGCTAGTGATATTGTCTGCTATGGGCCTAAGCCCTCACGGGTTTAAAACACGTCACTAGTGTCTAAAATATGTTAACTTATATACCCAGTATCCCTCTTGTGTTTTGCCGACGTGAAACTCTGTTTAAAGTCTGGGATGTTACATACACCCCTTCTTATAGACTTAGGGCCCTCGGTAAGATTTGCCCCACTGCATGAGATTCGCTTACTGAGGTTTGCCCCGCCTAACCGGGATTTGCCTAAAGTCAGTTGAACTCTGACCCACCATCAACAAGGTTGACACAAGAATGGCTCTGATACCATCTAAGTAAACTCCCAACCCCACTATTGCATAAAAACTCAAAGGACAAATACTCAAAAGTTGATAATTTTTTTCTAATGCTTACTCAAACTTGATATTAAGATGTTAATGGTAAATCATCATTCACTGTGACATCAGCAAAATATCCAAGGATATTTAGCATTTATATTTGGTAATAAAAGACTTTTATTCGAAATAAAAACTACTTTAAGGTTCATTGCATAATGAGACTAGTCTAGGTAACATAATGCCCATACTATCTCTAACAAAAGCATGAAAGATAGGGGAGGGGGAGTCGGGTACAACAAAAGATTTTCAAAAACGTCCAAGCTACATGTATTTTTTGCTAATTAGTCCGCCACTCCATTAGCTTCTCTATACACGTGCTTTAGGGTTGGATTACCCGCATCATATAATAGGGACTTGCAATCATCAATCAAATTTTCGTAGAGACAATTATCGTTAGATAATAAACTGATTAGTTCTTGAAAGTCAGTTTCGATAGTTAATGGCACTAAGTTTTGTTTTCCAAGGCAAACTTTACCCCATAGAAGAGAGCTAGTGTTTCCATGTAGATGTTAGTAGCATGTTATATTCCCATATTGAAATCCAATATAGTACATGTAAAAATTTTGAAGTACAACACAAAATTTTTAATTTTCACCTGTAGAGAAATTTGCGAATTCTAGTATAGTATGATGAAGTTTTACATATAAAAGTATCGAGGTCTAGCTTCGATTGTTGGAGTGATTCTGTATTTTTGGTTAGAGTATTTTATCCAAATTTTCTCTTTACACTGCAAAATAATTAATTTATCAGTTCAATTTAAAAGTTGGCTAAATTCTAATAATTTTAGTTAGATAATAAAATATCTCTAACTTCACTAATTATTTGAAATAGAGTGGAACTACAAAAAGTGTTTTCATATTATATTATTCAACTCAAAATAGTACGATTTTTTTTGGAGAAGGTAACATATGTTTATATTAATATATAGCCTTCACTAAATTTGTGAAATCACCCATAATTACAAAAGGAGTGCCTAAAAAGAAAATAAAAATACTTATAATCCTTGGTCTTCTCACAAGGAATCTAGAACATCAAAAATGGATTCATGATCCTCCAAAAACTTTCTTTTACACCAAAAACAGAAAAGAGCTAAAATTTCATCTTTGTCTTCTGGATGTTACTCGACTTGTATTCAAAACATCTCTGGTTTCTCTCTTCCCAGATTGTCCACCATATGCAGGCTGAGACAATTCTCCATCTTTCTTTATAACTAGAAAGGTTGCCCTCTTTATTCCAGCAGCTAGAACATCAACAATTCTTCCAGGCATTGCCTATTAAATTCTCCTTAAGCTGATAAAAATTCTCCATATCTGTATAGTGAATTTGCAATGCAAAAAGAGATGACTAATTGTCTCTGCCTCCTCTCTACATAAGCAACATCTAGAGCACAAGTGAAATCCTCTTTTAATTAGATTATCTTGTGTTAGAACCGCTTCTTTTGCTAGTAACCATGTAAAGCAAGCAACCTTGTAAGGAATTTCTTATAAGCAAACTTAACAGAAAACTTCCCGTGCCTATTCCCTTACCATATGATGAGATATTGATTAGATTTGATTCCACTGAATAGCTCCAAAGTATTGCAAAACTCAATTACTCTGTCAATCTCCCGATCATTTAGAAGTCTTCTGAAGGTAAGATTCCAACCTTGATTAGTCCATGCCTCATCTAATGTTGCTTGTTGTTGTTGATTCAACGTATATATGTCAGGAAAGAGTAGCTTCAAAGGTCCTTGGCCTAACCAATTGTCACCCCACAAGGAAATCTTCATACCATTTCCTACTTTGAACTTGAATTTGTTAATCACTTTTGGCCACAAATTCCTAATTGACTTCCACAAACAGACACCATATAGACTTCTCACTGGTTTGGTGGTCCATTTTCCTTCCATTCCATACTTCTCCCTAACTACCTCTCTCCACAATGATTGCTCATATGCCCGCAAATTTTCATAGCCACTTCATCATCAAACTCTGATTCTGAACTCTCAGGTTTTTGATTCCCAATCCCCATGTCTTCTTGCTAGTAGTTAGATAGTTCCATTTAACCAGATGGAACTTCTTCTTCTCACTGTTTCCTTCCCATAAGAAATTTCTTCTTAATGCATCAATTCTCTTCACTACATTGACTGGAATTGGAAATGGAGACATCATATAAGTAGGCATGACATCAAATACAGAGTTAATCAAGGTTAGTCTACCCCCATAGATAGATATTGATTCTTCCAGTTTGCTAGCTTCTTTTCACACTTCACCAGCACTCCATTTCAAATTCCTTTTGATTTGCTCTTGGCTCCCAATGACATTCCCAAATATACAGTAGGCAAGTCACCTACATTCCCACCAAGAATATCAGCAAGACTTTGTGGCTCTATTACCTCATTGACTGGATAAATGAAGCTTTTGTACCAATTTATGTATAGCCCAGAGGTGGCTTCAAAAAGAATGAAGATCACCCTTAGTACTTTCAGTTGTTCTCTATCAGCTTCACAAAACACCAATGTGTTATCAACATACTGCAAGTGGGAAATCATCATGTTGCTATCAGCCCTACAATTTACCTTGAAGCCCCTGATACAATTGTTTGTCTGAGCTCTTTTCAGCATATCATTCAATCCTTCCATGACAATAATGAATAAGAAAGGGGATCCCCTTGTCTCAGACCCCTCTGAGAACGAAAAAACCCAGTTGGTGCTCCATTAATGAGTACTGAAAAGCTCATAGTAGAGATGCAGAATTTTATCCAATTAATCCATCTTCCACCAAAGCCCATTTTCCTGAGGGTTTGAAGGAGAAAATTTCAGTTCAGATGATCATATGCTTTCTCTATATCCAGCTTGCATAGTATCCCAGGTTCCTTGCTTGTTTTCCTTGTATTAACACATTCATTAGCTATTAGGATATCATCCATGATTTGTCCGCCTCTTGTGAATGCCATATGTTGAGAATCCACCAGTTTGTTGACCACCTTCTTGAGCCTCTTAGTCAATAACTTGAAAATAATCTTGTATATACTGCCTATCAAACCGATAGGCCTGAAGTCTCTCAGCTCTTTGGCCCCCACCTTCTTAGGAATCAAAGCCACAAAAGTAGCATTAAGGCTCTTTTCAAATATTCCTTGGTCATAAAAGTTCTGAACAACAGCTACCACTTCCCTTTTAACCACATCCCAACAGTTAGTGAAGAAGGCCATTGAGAATCCATCTGGGCCAGGTGCTTTGTCTCCAGCACATGCCTTTACACTATCCCATATCTCTTGTTCTCCAAATGGACTTTGTAGCATTAAGTTATCTTTTGGTGTAATCATCTGGTTATTTCTGATGGTACCTAGTGGCCTCCACTCCTCTTCTTTCGTGTAGAGCTTTTGGTAAAATCTGATACCTTCCCCCTTGATATCTTCAGGATTCTGCAAAGATTCCCTTTATACTATCAACTGATCAATATTGTTATATCTCCTGTGAGCATTAGCTGTTCTATAGAAGAACTTGGTGTTCCTGTTTCTTTTAACCAAAGGGCCCTGGATCTTTGTCTCCATGCTACTTCTTCATGGTTTGCAATCTCCTCAAACTCTATGGACAATGAAGTTTTTATGAATATTTCCTTCTCTGTCAGGCTCCTTTGGTCGTGTAACTCTTCCAGCTCTGCAAGTTGGCTGAGGATACTTGCTTTCTGTAATGCTAAGTTGCCTTGGAGAGTTTTGCTCCATTATTTAAGCTTTGCTTTCAAGGCTTTAAGTTTAAAAGCTAGAATGAAATCAGGCCTTCCTTCACAAGTGAAAGAGTTCCACCATTCTTGTATTCTATCTTTGAATCCTTCAATCTGTAGCCACCAGTTCTCAAACTTAAAGTATGATTTGACTGGATCCCAAGTACCACATTGAATCATCAGTGGGGAATGGTCTGAAGTAACTCTATGAAGCAATAATTGTTTTATGTTTCTAAAGTCTTCATTCCAGTCAGCAGAAATCAAGAATCTATTCAGTCTAGCTACTATTACATGCCTGTCACCTTTTCTCCATGTGTACTTTCCTGATAGCTGGATGTCTACCAGTTCAATGTCTTCAATAAAATTTGAAAACTCAGTCATAGCTCTTGATTCTGGAGCAATTCTTCTTCTCTGATGGGAACCTTACAGTATTGAAGTCCCCACATACCACCCAAGGTCCACTAAAAAGACCTCTTGCACCTACCAGTTCCCACTAAACTTCCTCCCTCTTTCTTGTGTCATTAGGAGCATACACGGCTGAAAGATACCATGTGTATTCCTGAGTCTTACCTAAAAATTTATAGGTAATTATATGTGCTCCCACGCACCATCCATCCCCCTTTCATATTCTACCATCCCACATTACTACAATACAACCTCTAGTCCCATTAGCTTCTAGTTGGTGCAAATTTCACCCATCTATTACCCCATAATTATTTTACTATCTCCCTGATATCCCCTTATATTTTATATTCTTAGAAACAAAAAATCTCTGCCTTCCAACTAAGTATCAAACTTTTAATCAATCTCCTTTTTCTAACTCTATTAAGTCCCCTAACATTCCATGATATAATGGTCACTAACATTGGCCATGACTGATAATGCATCCCCTCCTGCTTCTAGTTCTATTACTCTTGAAATTACTTCTAATATCCAGACCTTTAAGCTCTTTGAATCCTTTTTTCTTTGGAGTCTGAACCACCTGTGTAACTTCTCTCCCTTTGTTTGCTTGCCTTCTATTGTCAATTTTCATGAAAAGCTCTGGTTCCTCTCTCTCGCACCCGTTAAAATCCACCCCAAATTCTTTGCCCAATCTGATGATATTCTGATGCACCCAAATCGATGCCTCAAATTCCAGATCTTCTTCTACTTCTAAGCTTTGATGGTTTAGAGGCACTGCTTCTTCAATTGCTCAGTCCACAAATATATCATGTTTTTTTGATTGCATGTGCATGTTGTTGTAGTCCTCTGAATCATCTCCCTTCCCTTCGTGCTCAGCAATAATCGACATAGCATTATCCCCAAGAATAGATTCTTGTTGATTTTCCTTATCTCCATCATTGTCCCTCTTTTCTTCCTTTTATTCTGGATTTTCGTTGTTTCTACTGTCCCTGGGCTCCACTGCGTAAGTGGTTATTTGATTTCCCACAGAACTTTCAAAATGTATAGCTGCTACCTCTTCATTAAAAGGATCTGGCATAGGCTTTGTATTGGGCAATTTAAAAGCCTTTTCTTTAGATATAAATTGCGCAAAAAAATCTAGGCCCAATTCCTTTAAGTTATATTGCTGAGAGGCCTTGTTAGATATGACTAAAGAGTCACGTGACTGATCACATGACTTATTAGGGATAGGCTGTACTGGTTTCGAACTCCTCACGTATCCCATCAGAACTTTATAACATTGAGCCCCTCCCTTGATATCTGCTTGTCCTCTATTACCCGTTGGTTCAAATGGTTGTCTTCTCCATTTGCACCGATGTATGTTCTCACTGGAGCTTCACACAGATCTGGATCTCAAAGACTACCCCTTCAAATTCTATCTTCATTGCTTTTGGGACAACAGATCCATCTCCTCTAACCTTTATTCTTGCCCATTTCAAGTGATTTTTAAGTTCCATCTCCTCCTCAGTTTGAATCCAGCCACCACAAAATTCCCCAACTTCTTTGAATACTTTTTGGGACTATATATGTAACGGAAGCCCTACTAGCTTAATCCATGAATGGTTCATCGTCTTATATCTTGGAACTGACCCCACCATCGGATTCTACCATTGAAGCTTAACTTTGTGTTTCTTCCAGTACCAGTCGCCTCTCAATACATGGTTAGCGATTAATTTCGAAGAGAATTCGAAAAGAAACTGATTATGATCCATCTCATAAATATTGGTTCCATGTGCTTGCTTTCAAGAATTAGATGCCTATCTACGAATTTCCGATAAAGTTGCAATTTTGAAACTTTCTTTTGGGATGAACCCCACCAAGCACCTGCCTAGCAAATTGTTGTGTGTTAAATCACCAGAGATGCGCATGATGTCTCCTTCTTGTTGGACCGCTGCTTTATTCATTTCTCTGCTTGCCCATTTATGATTTCTGCCTGTGTTTGAGTAAAGAAGACCTTCCTAAATTATTTTGGGAGCATTAATGACAATCCTCCTTACCCTGCTATTTATGAACCTTTCAATTTTTGCTGCAATATCTAACCATCTTGAATTGAATGCCACCTCTGGAACAATAATAACTGATCTCCCCCTGCCTTGGACCCTAATGATGGTTATATAACGACCATATTTGTTGTAGTTCTTCGCACAGAATATTTCTGAGTAATGATCCTTGGTTTTCCATCTTTTCACATAGTTTCCCTTCATCTTCGATGCTTCCTTTAAATTTTTGCACAACCACACCATCATCTTCTCTCTGAATGTAGTCATTCTAATTAGGTTCCTTCCTTTTTCTATCCATTCGTACCATTCTTCATCATTTGATGAGCATCTCACAATTTCATATGACTTGAAGCCCACTGCAAAATAGATGATGTTGTTCTCCCTCATTGCAGGATTTTCACGTTAGTATGGATGAGCAAATGACTTTAACTAAAAAAAAAAGAACAAAATGACTTTTAATCAGTGATCACAGTAAGTGAACACTAGGTTTTAAGAAAGAAAAGGAGGATTTCGATGAGAAGGTACACCGGAAAGAGTAGTTCTACAATCCCAGGAAGTAGGAAAGAGAGCATCCATGGAGAATGTGCCTGAGAGCATTTTCAAGACTAGCTAAACTTTGGTGAATTTTTAAATAGTACAGATTTTGAAACACTTTATATTTTCAAAGTGGTAGATAAGAAGGTTTCAAGTGGTTGTAGTTGCTAGCACACCATTTAAAATGATATTTAAAGTTATGGAAACTATATAAAAGCTAAGATAATTTATCTTTTATCTCAATAAGATTCATGTGCTATATGTGATTGTATCCAAAAAGTAAGCGACCTTTTGTTATTGGAGACATAACGTTAATTTTATAATGAAAATTATTTCAAGCAAATGCACTTTCCCCTTTTTCCTGATAGAATAAACACCCATCTTTTTTCTTTTGATATTTCTAGATTAATTAAATCGATTTTTCGAAATTGATCAGGTAAAAAAAAAGAACTCAAGATTATAGAGTCTAAAGAAAGTTGATTAGTTCGCCTCCGCTCAATTGAAAAGTCGAACCTAAGACGGTTTTATCAGCTAACCAGTCTCGAGCTGGAATGTCTATATATATATTTTTGTATGTATAGACTGTCACAACCCTAAACCCGGACCCGGTCGTGATGGCGCCTATCGTGAAAACAAGGCCAGATGACACACACCCAATTCATTTAAGCAGTTAAAATAATACAAATTAAGTCTTTAACATAATAATAATCCCAAAGTAAAGGTGAATAAGACAATTTGCGAAATAGACATAACCCGACGTCGCGGTGTCACCATTAAAAACATGAAGGGTTTACATAGTCTATTACAGAACTAAAAAAAGAGAAAATAAGATAGAGGGAGAAGCACTGGGCTGCGGACGTCGAGCAGCTACCTAGTGAAATCTCTGAATTCGCCTGAGCTGGAAGAATCAACACTCGCTAGCGGGATCTGAAGCGCCTGAATTTGCACACAGGGTGAAGGGAGTAAAGTGAGTACTCCAACTCAGTGAGTAATAACAATAAATGAGGGATGAAAAATAAGAAATCACGTAAAAGCATATCAGCATGCTATAAAGAAGTAGTATAAAATTAGTAAAAGCAATGAAACAGTGAAAACATATAAAGACACCTTAGTTTAGAATAAGCTTCTTTAAAACACCTTTTTAACAGTTAAACAATTAAAAGAAAAGCAGCAAGAATAGATAAACACATAAAAATCCACCCCTCGGTAGAATATAGCATGATTGAGTACAAGTATAAAATCAAAACAGTGAGGAAATATCAGTAAAAATCCCCTAATGGTCCAAATAGCTGGCACGAGGCCCAAATATGGCATTCCGCCCAAAACATGATGATAGCAAATAATTTTCAACCAAATACGCAGTAAAACAGTCATTCGGGACGGAGTAAGTCACAAACCCCAATGGTGCACGACCCCACGCTCGTCATCTAGCGTGCGCGTCACCTCAATATAGCAAAACGATGTGTAATCCGGGGTTTCATACCCTCAGGATAACATTTAAAATCATTACTCACCTCAATCCGGTCCAAACTCTAGCCGCGAGGCCTTTGCCCCTCGAATCGGCCTCAACTCGCATCAAATCTATCCAAAATCATAATCACAACGTCAAAATATGCTAAGGGAATGAAACCCATGCGAAAATAATCAATTTACAACATAAATCCCGAAATTAACCAAAATCCGACCCTCGGGCCCACGTTTCGGAATTCGATAAAATTTACATCAACAGATTCCTTATCTCCCCACGAGTTCATACATATCAAAAGTCTCAAAATCTGACCACAAATGGCCTCTCAAATCCTCAAGTCAAGGTCTCCAATACCAAGCCCTAGTTTCCCAATTTTTAACCCTTGATTTCCATAATTACAGCCCTAATCCGTGAAAAAATTCCATAGAGACGAGTTTTAGGTTCAACAATCTTGCCTCCAGACGTTATCCCTTGATTCCCTCTACAAAATCTCCCAAAAAGCTCCAAAACCGACTTAGAAATGGTGGAATAACCCAAAAATTCGCGAAGGAAATAATTTATACCTTCTGGCCTAGGCTTTTTGCACCTGCGGTCCAGCTACCGCCTCTGCGGTCCGCTTCTGTGGTACGAGACTCCTCACCTGCGGTCTTCACTTAAATGACCATTTCCGTATCTGCGGTTAAAAACCTCGCACCTGCACTATTGCAGGTGTGCCCACTTCACCGCTTCTGCAGTTCCTGATGACCTTCTCCTTGGCCGCATCTGCGGCTGTCTCTACGCTTCTGCGAGCCCGCACCTGCGGTCCTCTAGCCGCAGGTAGTGCTGTATTCTGGGCTGGGCCTGGGCCTTCGTGGGCCAAACGGGCCGGGCTTCATGGGCCTGGGCTCTGGCGGTCCCGGGCTTCGTGGGCTCAATGGGTGGAACCGGCCTGTGACGGGCCTAAGCCCACATGGTCATGGGCTTAACGGGCCGGGCTCGTGGGCTTCGCGGGCCTAGCGGTTTTTTTAAGGCAATTTCTTGTAGTATCATGGCTATATTAAAAATATATATGTAGTATATATGTAGATCTAATTATTAAAGTGCTTGACGAAAAAGAAAAATAACAAAACAATAGTAAAACACTAAATTGTCATGCATAATATATTGTCTTGTAGTATATATATTGTATCTTATGTATATATATTCTCTTATATATTTTCTTGTAGTATATATATTGTATCTTATGTATATATATTCTCTTATATATTTTCTTGTAGTATATATATTGTATCTTATGTATATATATTCGCATAATATATTGTCTTGTAGTATATATATTGTATCTTATGTATATATATTCGCATAATATATTGTCTTGTAGTATATATATTGTATCTTATGTATATATATTCGCATAATATATTGTCTTGTAGTATATATATTGTATCTTATGTATATATATTCTCTTATATATTTTCTTGTAGTATATATATTGTATCTTATGTATATATATTCTCTTATATATTTTCTTGTAGTATATATATTGTATCTTATGTATATATATTCTCTTATATATTTTCTTGTAGTATATATATTGTATCTTATGTATATATATTCTCTTATATATTTTCTTGTAGTATATATTGTATCTTATGTATATATATTCTCTTATATATTTTCTTGTAGTATATATATTGTATCTTATGTATATATATTCTCTTATATATTTTCTTGTAGTATATATATTGTATCTTATGTATATATATTCGCATAATATATTGTCTTGTAGTATATATATTGTATCTTATGTATATATATTCTCTTATATATTTTCTTGTAGTATATATATTGTATCTTATGTATATATTGTAGCTTATAAATAATTCTAAGTAAAGACAAAGAAATATTGCGAAAAGATATTCAAGGGTAGAAGCAATAAATTTTATTACCAAAAATGGCATATCTTTCTTAGTCATCCTTCCCCCAATGGAATGAGCACAACAAGGTACTAATACCACCATTAGAAGGAAAAAAACTAAGGAAGATGTGCCAAAATACAAGTTACATATTAGTCTATGTATTATCTCTAACAAATCTCATAAATCCTTCAAGGTTCGGAGGAGGTTGCATTGGTGGTGGTGGAAAAGAAGCTTGTTCATCACCACTTCCGGGCAAAGCCGAATCCTCCGCAAGTTCCGCTATCATTTCTTCATAAGCTTCATCTATCGCCGGTTGTGCTTCTGCAATTCCAAAGTTTCTTCTTTCCGAGCGGATCCAATCTCTAAACAGTACTGATTTTTCCAAGCTATCCCTCATAGACGCTCTATGATCACCTATTTGCAGTCTTGCTTGACTGAAAGCGCTCTCTGATGCAACAATTGAAGCTTGAATTGATAAAATATCCCGAGCCATCCTTGCAAGAACCGGAAAATGTTTTTCCCTTTCCTTCCACCATTCCAAAAGATCAAAAGAGCCGTCTGGATTCTCCTTTTCAAGTCCCTGAGACAAATAAACTTGAAGCTCATTTAGATGTGAAGTTTCATCATAATTATCACCTTGAGAACCCCTGAACTCCGTCCAAGATTTAAGAGCTTTTAAGCCCGCAACTCTTTTAGACGATTGTGAGCTAGACGAAGTAGGGGTTGAAATAGTTGGCCTAGCATGCTCTAAGACAAGTTGATAATCATTATAAACTGTTTGAGCATTAATTTTAATTGAAGCTTTTGCATCTGCAAGTGTAGCAATTTCCTTATTTGAAAGATCTAAAGCCTTATAAATATTTGAATACCAAAAATGAGGACCTCCCAATTTCATTGTAGGATTTAGCATTGCAGCAAGACCATAAATAGGAGGGATAGGAAAAAAATATTTTTTAAACTTTTGTTTCATTTCATTTATAGCAAGTTCATAAATGTCCCCACCCTCACCAAATTCAACAAACAAATCAGATAGTGCTGCAATATAAACTAAACAGTTTGAAATAGAAGGATAATATTGCCCAGAAAATGCATTTGTAGCAATTTGAAAATGTTCTAAAAAATCTAAAAGAATTTTAACATTCGTCCAATCTTGAGTAGTAAGCATTTCATCATCATCCTCACCACCTACCCGAGAATTAAACGTTGCATTAATTGGGTTTCTATATTCATATGCAACTACTAAACTTTCGTACATACAATTCCATTTAGTCGGGCAAGGTTTAGGAACCTTTCTTTCTCTAAGGCCATATTCATCACATTTTTTAAAATACTCTCTAAGTCTACTTCTACGGTTTGAATAAAAAAGCCAATTAAGAGCCATTCTAACCTTTTCAATTTCTATGTTTAAAATTCGCATACCATCACCGACAATTAAATGATAAATATGACAAATACATCTAACATGAAAAATATTAGTAAATGCAGGATTTAGTGTTGTTGTAAGCATGCCTATAGCACTAGTGTTACTAGAAGCATTATCCATAGAAATTGCCATTATTTTATCGCTAAAGCAAAAATATCTACAAATATCTGCAACAGTGTTAGCTATAAACTTACCTGTGTGACGCGAATTAATTATTCTAGATGCAATTATGCGTTTTTGCATTATCCATTCCTCATTTATCCAATGACTTGTAACAGTTAGATAATCACAATCATTACCACTTCTACCAATATCAGTAGTAATAGAAATCCGATTAGGTATATGAGTAAATAAATACCGCAAATATTGTTCATATTCATGTTTGAATTTATAAATATCACTCTTAACTGTTGCGCGAGGCCAACCTTTATAAGTAGGATTAAAAACTCTTCTAATATAATGAACCCAATTAGGATTAGAAGCAAAAGTATAAGGTAAGCACATAACAGTAATCATCTTTGCTAATTCTTCACGATCTCTATTTGGATCGTAATATAAAATACCTCCGGTGACAGTGTTAATTCCTGGTTGAACTAGATTTGAACCTGTACTAGGGTTAACCGCAGAATCTACACTTGTCCCCTCTAGCTGCGCTTTCATTTGAAAAAATCTAGCCTTATCTCTAGGGTGTGTTTTTATGTGCCTAGTCAAACTACTCGTGCCGCTACGGTCTCCAGTATCTTTATGCCACATTAATTTTCCACAAGTTTTACACTTAGCCTTATTTTGTTCTCTTACTTGAGTAAAAAAATTTCAAACTAATGATGTTTCTAGGCGTTTAGCAGGTTCTCTATTAAAAGTAGGAGTTTCTACAGGTGGGTCGACCGGTGCATCAGTTGGGTTATTAAGAGGACTAGTAGGTGTATCATCTAAATCCGGTGCTTGGGTTTCATCATCATCCTCATTTTCCTCATTATTTTCTAAGATGGTTTCATTAGGATAAAGAGCATTCATAATTTCATCATCTAATCTTTCACCTGGTGCAACATTATGGTAAAATTCACTATCGGTAAATTGAAAAAAAGGGTGATCACTATCAAGAATTAAAGAAGGAGGAGGACGTCTAGGTTGGCGACTACTTTCAACTTGCTTATCTTTTCTAGGTCGGGGAGCCGGGGGAAGGGTAGTTGGTTGGCCACTACTTTCACCGGTTTTATCTTTTCCTTTACCAAATATTTTTTCAAAGAAAATGCCATATTAATTATTATGCAATCTAAACCACACAAAAATATATTCTTAAAATGTAAGAGTTGAAACGAGTTTACCGGATTGCCGAACAACTTCTTGAAAATTGAAAATCGTTGAACACTTGAAAACTTCAATTCAACAACTTCACAATTTTTCACGAAATTTCAACAATAGATTAAGTAATTGTAGTAGAGAGATTGAGAGAGATTGAAAGATATTGATGAATTGGTGAATAAAAATGAAAGAATGAGGGAGTATTTATAGTTGAGAAATGGGGAAAAGTGTAATTATATAAAGTTTGAGGTTAAAATAAAGTTTGGGGGCCAAATGACCATTTTCTAAACTACCAAACGGTAAAAAAAAACCCCAAATGGCTACTATTTAAATATGGCCGTTGGGCTGTTTTTAAATTTTTTTTTTTTTAAATTATAGCCGTTAGGCCCGGACCAGGCCCGCCAGCCGGTCCCGGGCTAAACGGTCCCGGGCTCATGGGCTTACCAAACAAGACGAGCCCGCCTCGGGCTTTAAGAGACCACCAGGACCGGCCCACCAGGCCCGTGAGGCCCGTTAAGACCGCGGGCCAAGTACGGTCCGGTTTGGGACCGGCCCACAGTGCAGCATTAGCCGCAGGTGCGGTTATGACAACAGACTACAACTCCAGCTACCATTTTCAATTTCCATTCTTTCCGTCAACCACCCAAAATCAGCTCGAGGCCCCGGGACCTCAACCAAAAGCACAAACAAGTCACATACCACTATGCAAACTTGTACCAATCCTCAAAACACCTCAAACAGCATCGAATCAACCAAAACACATCGAATTCAAGCCTAAGGTTCCAAAATCTTCCGAATTTTGCTTTTGATCAAAAAGTCTACCAACCACGTTCGAATGACCTGGAATTTCGCACACACATCCCAAATGATACAACGGTCCTACTGCAACTCCCGAAATTCCATTCCGACCCCTATATCAAAATTTCACCTACCAACCGGAAAAACGCCAAAATTCCAATTTCGCCAATTCAAGCCTAAATCTACTCCGGACAACACATTCTGATCACGCTTTTAAGACCCAAATCACCCCTCGAAGCTATTCGAACCATCGGAACTCACATCCGAGCCCTCTAACCTATAGTCAATATCTAGTTGACTTTTTCCAACTTGAGCTTCCTCAAAAGAGACTAAATATCTCAAACCTTACCAAAACTTTTCCGAACCCGAGCCAACCAACCCGATCACACATAGAATCGATAAACAAAGCAATAAGAAGCATAAATGGGGAAACAGAGTGGTAACTCATGAGACGACTGGCCGGGTCGTCACATAGACATTCTGTATGTTATACAAAAAAATTAGATAAATTTTATACACTTTTTCTGCTAGAAAAAGTAAAGATTAAACCTGGCGCAGGCTAAATATGAAAGGAAAACCTAAATTATATAAGTACGAATATGTATAATATGAAAATTACGAAGTGCCTTTGATATTTGTCGGCCCATAGCTGCACCAATCAAATTTTAATCTTCCGAACTCCACATTCAGGCTCAATATTTTTTATTATGGGCACCGATCACTGAATCCTTTCACACCAATCATCAATCACAAAACCCTTCACTACACTTTCACACCTCAGACAAACAAATCTCAATCTTAGGTGATTATGCACTGTTGCTACTTGTATATTTTACAAATTAACGTACCTAATTTTACAAATTCGTATGTTTATTTGCAGGAACATGCCGATTGAAGGTTATATCTCTTTTGCTAAGGAAGTTCTCAAAACCTTTGTTTTTATATCTCTAGACTAATTAAACCAATTTTGCATAATTGGTTAGTTAATAAAAAAGAATTCAAGATTCTAGAGTTTAGAGAAGGTTGATCAGTTCTTGGCATTCAGTTTCGATAGTTAATAGCAGTAAAAAAAATTTCAAGGCAAGCTTTACCCCATGGAAGAGAGCTAGTGTTTCCATGTAGATGATAGTAGCAGTTGTATTCTCATATTGAAACCTAATATAGTACATGTAAAGGTTTCAAAATACAACACACGGTATGAATTTTCACCTAGTATATATAAACACATGCAGAAAAAAGTTAGTTTTACTATTTTTTTCATACCTTTTATTTAAAGTATAACATTCTTAAATAATAAAGCCTTTAACTTCACATATTAATATTATTATTTATATTAGTAAGAGGTAACTTAAATAAATAAGATGTTAGACATGTATTTTCAATATGCTACCTTTGATATTGTTGTAAAAAAATATTTACTAATATGAAAATTTAAGTAATTTAATTCAAAGTTTTAATATATTTTTAGTATTAAAGAGTAGACAATCTTTCTTTCTGTCTTTTGTCCAAGGGTTTTTCTACATTTTTTTACAAACTTTAATATTGTCTAACTTGAAATAAAATCATAAAATCCATTATTGAAAATCAAAGCTTTACTAGTCTCCTACTTGAGCCACCTGTCCACCTCTGAAATTCTCAATCAAAATTTATAGAGTCTCAATTAAGATAAGACAAAAATCAGTGAATGTGTTATTTAGTTACCAATGTGAATGAAATTAGTTGAACAACACGTTCATGCAGGAGTGATCTATAAATAATTGTTGATTATTAATCAGGGCGGCTCAATAGAACTGGTGACTTAAAACTAAAATATATTAAGAAACCCTGAAATTTCTTTCATAAAATTCACATAATATTGAGAGAGAAAAAAGTCTAGATGGCTTTGATCTAGTGGTGAGAGAGCAACGTATAATGTGTGGCGTTAGGCGTACATCATATGGTATTGAACTCTCCCCTATATAAAATTATAACATTAGGTGAAAATGGTAAAAGGGAATTGAGCCTTATTCACCGTGTTTTGAACCTTACAACACTTGTCTCAGTGATTTCTTATTTAAAAAGATGAGAAACAAAAGAACTTGCTTTCTAATGTGTGCATCAATCAAATGTGATAAATTATTTTTATCTAATTTAGAGAATTTGAGTTGAAATTAGAAAGTAAACTAGTGAAAAATTATGAAAAAAGACTATAGAAAGAAAATAATATAGAATTGATGAGAACGTTAATATATTATTTAATTTAGTGAGAGAAACGTTTTATCCTATTAACTTATTCAATCCTTACTTCTACTAATTTTTTTAAAAAAATCAACAATAATTGTATAAATATAATTACATATGTTATATAATGATATAGTAGTACTTTATATTTTTGGGGCCTTAAATAATTTCTGGCATTTATTCCAAGAAAATTTTACCTCATATAGCAAAGATATACACCCTATTTATTATAAATCAATATTATTTTAGAATATTATTTTCTACAACTACCTTTCATATTTTATAGCAAAATAATTATTTATGGTATATACTTGTCACGATCCGGATTTTCCACCGTCGGGATCGTGATGGTGCCTAATTCTTAAAATGCTAGGCAAGCCAACAGATACGGTTCTAACACATTAATCATTAACCAAAACAATAATTAATAATAATTTAAACTAATCAAATATGAAGTGCGGAAATTTCATAGCAGTTTAAAACACTAATACACGACTACCCAAAAGATCTAGTGTCACAATTCACGAACTTCTAATAATTTGCTACAAATACAGGTTTAAAATAAATACATCTGCTTTCGAAATGAAAGAAAATAGGAAAACTAAGATAGAGGGAAGGGGACTCCAGGGTCTGCGAACGCAGACAAATCTACTTTGGGTCTCCTGATGGACTGAAAGCAGCAACCCAACTCTAATCACAAGGTCCGACATCGAAATCTGCATGGAAAGTACAAACTGTAGTATCAGTACACCCGACCCCATATACTGGTAAGTGCCGACCCCATGTACTGGTAAGTGCCAAGCCTATCCTCGGTAAAATAGTGACGAGACTAGGACACGACAAATAACATAAACATGGGCAGTTAAATTATATACGAGAAAATAATAATAACGGAAATTTAACATATAAGAACAGGAAGGGGGAAAACATATTGAGGGGAATGACAAATTCTGAAAATAGTACAGTACAGAAACACAGTAAGTATCATGCTTTGAACCAACGGAAATAATAACATAGCAACATGTACACAGCATCACCCTTTGTGCTTTTACTCTCGTCCTTACCATAAAAAATAACATAAACGGCACGACATCACCCTTCGTGGATTAACTCTCTCATAACTTGGCACGGCATCACCCTTCGGGCATTATCAATATCGGAATACGGCAGGCATCACCCTTCGTGCTTTATTACTCACTCACAAAACGTTGCATGACATCACCCTTCGTGCTTTAATCTCTTCCTCACCCAATCAATAGAAACAATAGCAACCCAACAAGGGAATCATCATTAAACAGCCTCGTTTCAACATTTAACTTCACAATATAAATCTCAACTTGAGTCAATACTCAACAAATATTCAATACCAGGAAAACATAATAAAACTTGCGTAACATGAAGAATAACCTGTTTAAGCATGAACAATACGTATAAAGAAACACAACAGTCACAAGTATAAGACTCACTCACATGCTATGACCCGACAAGAGCGTATAGATACTCGTCACCTCACCTATACGTCGTACTCAACAACTAAACATGTAGCAAATAAGGAAACAATACTTACTCCCTCAAGCTAAAGTTAGCCACAACACTTACCTCGATTCTACAACCGATCTCAAAGCTCAATCACAGCTTTTCCTTTCACACAAGCTTCCGAACCAATAGAATCTAGAAAATTACCAACCAAACGATTCCATTTAAGCCTTAGTAACTACCCACGATAGCAAGGAATTCAATTTAGGTCATTTTTGAAAAAGTCAACACCTAGGCTTGCTTGGTCCAAACCCGAAGTTCGGACAAAAATCCGATTACCATTCACCCCCGAGCCCGGATATACAATAGGTTTTGGAATCCGACCTCAATTTGAGGTCTAAATCCCCAAATTTCAAAATTCCTAAGTTCTATCCAACAATTCCCAATTCCACCATAAAAACCCTAGATTCTAGATTGAAATCTTGTAAAAAAATCTAAAGAGTGAAAGAATTGAGTTTAAAATCACTTACTTATGATTTGGGGAAGAAAAAGTATTTGAAAAATCGCTTCTTAAGGATTAGGGTTTTGAAAGATTGAAAAATGAATGAAAAGTCCCGTTTATATGGTCCTCTCTGATCCCCATTACGCAGGCTGCGAAATACTGGGTGCGGCCGCGAACCTCACCGCGGTCCGCGAAATATTGGGCGCGGCCGCGAAAATTTGGCCTTACCCACCGCGGTCCGCGAAGCCCTCTACCGCGGTCGCGAAATCCCACCTTGGTCCGCAAAATTTCTAGCGCGGCCGCACTCCTAGGTTCAGAGACCTGCAACTCTGAAACTTCCTACACTAGGTTTTTTTCTAAGCCTAGATATCCCGTAGCCTATCCGAAACTCACCCGAGCCCTCGGAGCTCCAAATCAAATATGCCCAAAAGTCTTAACACATCATATGAACTTACTCGGGCGATCTAATCGCTAAAATAACACCCAAAACTACGGATTTAGCATCAAAATCAATGAAATTCTCAAGAATACTTAAAGTTTCTATTTTCACAACCGAGGGTCCGAATCACGTCATATAAACTCCGTTTCTCACCAAATTTCACAGGCATGACTTAAATACCATATTAAACCTCTACTGAGCTCCAAAACTAAAATACTGACCAGATACTAACAAGATTAAACATTATTCAATTTCTAAATATCATTATATTTTCAATTTAACAATTTTCTTTAAAAATTTATTTCTCGGGCTAGGGACCTCGAAATTCAATTCCGGGCATACACTCAAGTCCTATATTTTACTACGGACCCTCCGGGACCGTAAAAAGTGGGGTCCAGGTCCATTTACTCAAAATATTGACCAAAGTCAACTTAAATCAATTTTAAAGGCAAAACTTAGTATTTTCCCAAATTTTTACATAACGGCTTTCCGGAAACACGTCCGGACGGCGCCACAAATCAAGGAGAAAGAAAATGGAATTTTGAAGGGCTCTAAACCCCGAATTGGGTTTGCAAATACGAGATGACCTTTTGGGTCATTGATCGAGGCCAAACCTGCACTACTATTGAGTAGCGAGAGAGGGTCGAAGTAGCTTTTACCCGATTAAGGTTGGGATCTATTTTCACAGGGAGCTAGAAGTTGGAGTCATGTGTCTGTCTAAAGTGGAGTTGTGTATGTGTTCCAAATTTCACTTCTTAACATTTTTGGGTTTTTGATTTACTTCTAATTTTATCAAACTACAATGCTAAATTAAACTAAAACAAACTAAGAGTAAACTATTGTGAGTTGTTCAAATGGTTAAAAGGCACTAGGGTAGTGACTTTCGCCTAGGTAGTCAATTGACGGATACTTGAGTCTAAGGCATGATTGACATATTTGGGGAGTATGATATAATCGTTTCACAATTTTACCCACTCTACACCTCTCGGTGGTTCGAGTGATTTTGCCCGAATTGACTTTCTCAAGACCAATTGGGTATGCAAATATGCACAAGCAATCAAGGTTCAAGTCAGGTATTACTATCTCTAGGTGTAACCCTTTAATTGAGGCTATCAATCTCTTGAGTACGCCCCTATTCCTTGTTGGACCAATTTTAGAGACTTAGGCTCTCTTTCTCAAGAAGAGCCAAAGTCATCTAAACACAAACTAGTGTTTGCAACCACCAATTTAGCAATTAAACATGAAATTAGCCCAAATATCAAACACCCATAGTCAATCTAGCCCGAAAATACAAGATCCATCAATTACCCACACTAGGGTTGAGCCACAACCCTAGCTTATGGGTCAAGCTACTCATAATTAGAGAAAAAAACAAAGAAATAGATGAAGAAAAACTCATATTAATTAATTGATAAACTCGAAGATTCAATGTTGAAATGAAGCTAAAATTACTCAAAATAGCTAAAATATTCGAAGTCACGAGCGCAGCCCAGTACCAAAACTATCTCATAACCTAAAAATGGGAAAATAAGCTATTTATACTAAGCTAAAAAATTTGGACAAAACTACCCCTACGGGGCTAGTGCGGACCGCACAAAATCACGTGCGGCCGCACTAAGGCTCTTGACATAAAATTCCAGCTCTCTGAACTCGAGGAATGCGGACCACACAGAATCGAGTGCGCCCCCGGTGGCTTCTAGTGCGATCCGCATGAAATGGAACGCGGACCGCATTGGCTTCAATCTCCCAAATTGGCACCTCTCTGATCTTTGCTTCTACGGACCGCACTAAATCATGTGAGGCCGCAGTGACTTCAATGCGGACCGCATAAAATCTCATGCGGCTGCATTGCCTGTTGGCCTGGAAATCACCTTCTCTGAATCTCAATTGTGCGGATCGCACAGAATGGTGTGCGGCCGCATTGGGCCTGTTTTGCCTGAGCTTTGTCTTGCCTTGGTGCTTGCGCAAGTTTCACTCCTTTTTGAGCTGATCTTTGACATCTTGTCACTTTTTTGATCAAACCTACAATCAAGAACAACTTGTGAGCCTTTTGGGACTATTTTGTACGACTTTCTAATCAAAACTTAAGCAAGAAGGGGTATAAAATGTATCAAAATCCCTAGTTATCATCACCCCCAAACTTAAGCTTTTGCTTTTCCTCAAGCAAATAAAATAAGGCCCACCCTTTAAGGGAAAATCCAAGAAAATTCAGCTGTCCTAAGTTGACCTCATCTAGCATCAATTGGGACTAACAATTGCCCTCAATACATGAATCATTAACAACATTTACTCTTTGAAACACAATGGATTAAGTGCGGCACAAGAGCATCAAGAGTTGACTTAACACATCAAAGAACTCTTTCTATTACTTTGGTCATTGTGGAACCCAAACTCACACATCCTCAACTCTCCCTAAGCAAACCTTACCTTTAGAATAGTAGCACTCAGAACGAGGTTAATGGAAAATCACTCATCTCTCTCAAAGAAAAGTCACAAGTCCGGCTCTAAGTACCATATGCTTTCCCCTTATGTGATTCACCACTAATGTAAGCTTCATTCAAATCAAGATCATACAGGGCTTTTGCGGAGATATAGTGAAGGCTTTTGGTTCAAGGTAGGCAATGTATGGTCTAAGTAGGTTCCATCTTCCCTTAAACACTTCTTTTGTTTCATTTTGGCACACATTCACTTGACTTTTTGAGTTTTTTCACTTCTTTCTAAGGGGTTAGAGAGACACACTATCACTCTTTATTATTCATTTCAAATCTTTTCTCCTTTTTCAACTTTCCACACTTTTCATTCTTTGCTTTTCTTGAATCCCTTTTTATTCCCTTACATAATGAACATTCTTTTTGTCTTTTTGCTTTTCTTTATTTTTCATTTCCTTTCCTTTTCTTCATTTTTGTGCCTTTTTACCACTTTGTTGCAATCCTCATCTCTCCCCCCAAGCTTATACTTTTGCCATGTGCTTAGGAAAAGATCGGGTGCCAAGAGAGGGTATCTTTTAGAACGGGTAAAGACTTGTATCATGGTTCTTGAAGGAAAAAGATCTAAGGCTCAAAAGGGTTGACTAGAGATCTTATCATTGTTAGGTTATGGAAGTGTTCAAGCTATCATTTGGACCAAGGAGAGCCTATAATAATGTCTCAAGTCAAAATTCACTTAGGATTTCACCTCAACAAACATTCAGGGAAAGTTCTAGACCAATGGCTCGGGACTTGAACTTGCTATGAAATTTTCTCACCACACAAGCTATGGGATTGCTAAAGACACATATTCGGGGGCCCACAACAACCTTAGATAAGATTTGAGCACACAATGGTCCCGAAAAACAACTTGATGATTATCGGTCAACACAAGAGTCTCAAGGTCACAACTTTCACCATCCTAAACACAACAATTTGTTTTTGACCATGAGATCAAGGGCAAATGTGCTAGGCCCAAGTGAAACTTTGCTTGAGGTACCCTTACCACTAACTACTAAAAAGCAAAAAGAAAAACGGACTCAAACCCTTAAGAAGGTTGTCACTCCATCCATCATGAGCCACCTGATTCACACAAACTCCACCTTTGGAAAGAACCGTGACATTAAGAAAACCAAAGGCTTATTACAAACGTTCAGAACAGGAAGCTACGAACATAAATAAGAAGTTAAGAAAGAAAAATTGCGGAAAGTAAAATGAATATATACAAGAGGGGATTTAATCAAATATACAATAGATGGGATGAATATGTAAAATGTAACATAACTTTATATACAGACCCAAAGTAAAATAAAAGTACAAGAAATGTAATGTAATGTTAAAATTATATACAAACCAAAGATGAAAAATAAAGGAAGCATAAAAACTGTCAAATATATACAATAATCCAAATCCATAAAAGTAGGGCCTATCCCCTCAAATAAAAACTGGCATTGTCCCCAATGTTAATTAAACCAAATAAGCACCAAAAAGAATAGGGGAAAAGGGGAAAAGGATATAGAGACTCCCTATGGCCCGTCTGTCTGCATGGGCTCCTGAGTGGTCCCTGGGTCCTCAATATACTCGGGAACCTTAGACTGGTTCCCTATAGCCTGCTGCTCTACTGCTGGGACTTGGGCCTGGACCTGGACAAACTGCTAAGATGCATTTTGAGGCTGACTGGATGAAGTCTCTGATGGGTCTGCCAACTGGATGACGACATCGTCTGCTCGGAGAATCATCCTCTTCCTCATGGGAGGCCTCTGGGACTCCTCAGGCTGGGGATGAGCTGCTGGTACCGGGTCCTATAGCAATAAGTCCAAAGGTAGATGATCTGCCTTCATCCTGTCAACCTCAGCCCTTAGCGCCTTTACGGACTCCTTGTAAGCCCGCGTCTTCCTCAACTTCTTGTGCTCCTTAGCAAGCTCCTTGAGAGCCTTGCTGTGTGAATCAACATCATCTATGAGCACTTTTTGGGTGTCAATGATTTTCTTCTGTTATGCCTGAATCTCCTTGAGGGCATCCTCGATAGATTGCGAGACCTGCGGATGCGGAGGTGCCGACTGAGCTTCCACTATAGTAGTGAGGATAGATAACTTGGATGAAGCTGTCTACATCCAGTTGTTGATGCTAAGAAGAGCCTGGCTCAGTCAGTGTGCAGTCACTGGGTAGGCTCGGGAAGAGGGTATCTCGGGATCTGATGAAGTGGATGGACCAGGAGGAATGTCTGCGGAGGTGGAGGCAAACTGAGTAGGAGCCACTACCACAACTGGCTCTTCAGACTAGCCAGTTGGAGCAGTAGTTATTCGCTTGAAGTTCTTGCTCTTTGGGTTGTCATCACCCTGCATACTGTACCATGAGAACGGGGCCTTCGCTTTTACCTTTATATCAAATGACCTCTTTTCAACTTTGATTTCCCTAAAGTACATGGTCAAGAAGCTGGGGAAGGGGTAGGTTTTGTCACTGTCACTGACTACCTGCATAATTACCCGATACATTACCTTCCCGACATTAATTGGGTACCCCGCCATGATCGATGCCGCCAAAACTGCCCGATGAAGAGGGAGGGAGTTGTCATGCGTAGTGGGGTCCAATCTGCTGCACACAAATGTTTCCCACCCCTTGGCTTCGAAATTCAGACTTCTTCTCAAAATTTTCACTCCCGCATTTAGCCAATCGGGGGTGGTACCTGGTATTTCTAGATACTGTGCCAACTAGGGACGGACCTCCTCGGGCAATTCCATCTTTGCCATATACAGTTCCTCATCCTCCTCATCAAAGCCGAGGTAATTATTTATTGTTTTCTCGTTAAAAAACACCTTCAGATTTCGCACCTTGGTCACTTTTGTGCCCTTTTTGATGTGGGCAACATTGGTATAGAATTCCTTGACCAGGTGCTTGTTTGTATCCTCACAGTTGTTCAAGAAATACTCCCAGCCAACTCTCTCCCTAAACTGCCTCCTCACTTTGGGATTGTAAGGTAATAAGTCTCTATTAACAAAGCTCCTCTCCGAGATCAACTTCATCACCGGCCACCATTCCCTAAATTTGTGATAAGCTACCTCGCTCACAAACCGGTCTTGCCACACCTCCGGGTTTCTAGTTCGTTCTACCCCGCCAACCTGGGGCTCACCCCCTTCTCCTACTGCACCCTCTCCAGATAATGAAGCTGTGGGAGAGATGGAGTATTCATACCCACTGCCTTCAGCTAAGCCCTCAGACGACCCAGAAGATACATTTACTAACGCTTGGGCAGCGGGGGAAGTAGGAGGAGTGTCTCTTAGTCTGTTTCTCTCCGGACAGTCAGGGATGTACTCTGGGATTGAGTCTGAAGATATCTCCTAGGAGAGCTCGTACTCACTCCTAGACATGTCAATGGCCCTATCAACAACTTTAATCATCTTCCTCATGTTTTTAATATTTTGCCGGGCTTGAGCCGTCAATCATACCATTTTATATTTCCCTCCCCGGGAGGATTCACCTCGGCTAGCTCGTTTAGAACCCTTGCCTCTTTGTTTCACCATTGTCTGCAAACATCATCCAATAGGCTTGTTAGTATCAGTAAAAACAATTAAGATTAGAGTTGCAGAAAAGAAAAGTTGCAGACAATTGTAGAGGTGACACAGTGCGGACCGCATAAAATGGAGTGCGGCTGCACAAAGGCCAATGCGGACCGCATAAAATGGCAATGCGGTTCGCACAGAGGTGGGGTTCAGACTACCCACTCTCTATATCTAGGCAATGCGAACCACACAAAATGTAGTGCGACCGCATAGGGACCAATGCGAACTGCACAAAATGTAATGCGGCTGCAGTCCCCAAAGATCAGATTGCAGGGCTTTCAGCAATGCGGTCTGCACAGAATGTTATTGTGGACCGCACAAAGGAACCATGAATCGCACAAAATCGATCGTGGTCTGCACTGAGTGCTCAGCTGCGGCACTAACTTAGGGTTTATAAAATTTTGATTTTAAGTCCATTTTCACACCTAATAAAGGTCTCTGAGTGTTTGCCCAGTGATTTTAACTACCTAATTCAACTTTAATCAAGAAATCAACTACGCTAACCTAACCAATTGCAGAAAATATAGGAAGAAAAGAATAATAGACAAGAAAACAAAAAGTAAAGGATGAATAACAAAATTAAAAACAATTAAAATGAAGGTGATGTTAGCAGATGTGAGAAGAAATGAAGATGAACAATTCCAAGCAGTTAGGTGCGAGTAAAAGAACAGATGAACAATGATTTATAAGTTCTGAGAGTCTAGAGATCAAAAAGTGTAACAGGAGGGTCTTGGGCCCTATTTATAGAAAAGGACCTGGGCCCAGTCTTACCAACCTAATGCGGACTGCACAGAATGGACTACGGTGCGCACCACACAACTTGTTTTAAGTTTGAGAGGGCAACCCACTGCGGTCCACACAAAATGCCATGCGGCCACAATGGTCCACCACGGACATCACAAAATATAATGTGACCGCGGTGGCAAACTTCAGAGAGTTGGACATTTCATCCTTCATTAGTGCGGTCCGCACTAAATGTAGTGCATCCGCATTGAAAACTTCAGAGACTTGACACTTTTTCCCTCTATGTCCTGCACTGTACCAACACAATTCTGTAGCATCTCACAACCAGTTAGTCCAAAAATAAATCCTATACTACCATAAAAATCAAAGAAAAAAACAAGAAGAAAAACACATGGGTTGCCTCCCAAGAAGCACCCGATTTAACGTCGCGGTACGACGCAGGTTACCATCAAATCATTTGAGATGAAGAAGTGCCACCACGTAGCTGTCATCAAGTTTTCCCAAGTAGTGCTTGACCCTGTGCCCATTCACTCTAAAAACTTCCACATTTTTGTCTTTAAATCAAAAGCACCAAACGGGGTCACACACACCTCTTCAAAAGGTCCACTCCATTTTGATTTAAGCTTTCCCGGAAACAGACATAACCAAGAGTTGAACAAGAGAACCAAATCACCAACTTTGAACTCCTTGCTACGAGCATATTTATCGTGAAGGTACTTCATCTTGTCCTTGTACAAGGACGAACTGGAGTAGGCATGGAATTGGAATTCATCAAGTTTATTAAGCTTCTTCACACGAAGATTTGATGCAACATCCCATTCAAGATTTTGCTTCCTCAAAGCCCGCATGACCTTGTGCTCTAATTCGACCAGTAGATGGCAAGCTTTCCCAAACACCAATCGATACAGAGACATACAATCAGAGTCTTGGAAGCAGTCCTATAAGCCCATAGAGCATCATCCAACTTCTTTGACCAATTGGTCCTATTTGCATTGACCATCTTTGACAATATACTTTTGATTTCCCTGTTGGAGACTTCAACTTGACCACTTTCTTGAGGATGATAGGGAGTAGAAACTTTGTGATTGACACCATACTTTGAAAGCAAAGTTTCAAAAGCTCTATTGCAAAAATGAGACCCCCATCCCTTATGATTGCACGAGGAGTACCAAACCTTGTAAAGATGCTCTTCTTGAGAAATGCAACAACACTCTGGGCCTCATTTTTGGGCAAAGCCACGGCTTCAACCCACTTTGAAACATAGTCCACCGCCACAAGAATGTATGTGTTCCCACACGAGCTAACAAATGGGCCCATAAAATCAATGCTCCACACATCAAAAATATCAACCTCAAGAATGGTATTGAGAGGCATCTCATCTTTCTTCGAAATTCCACCCGCTCTTTAAAATTCATCACACCTCTTCACAAGTTCACTTGCATCTTTGTACAACGTTGGCCAATAAAACCCACAACTAAGAACTTTGGAAGCCATCCTCTCCCGCCATGATGGACACCATAGGGAGAGGAATGACAAGCCTCCAAGATACTCAATTGCTCTTCCTCCGGGACACACCTTCGGATCACACCATCCATGCAAATGTTGAACAAGTAGGGCTCATCCCAATAGAAATCCAAAGTATCCCACTTGAGCTTCTTCTTTTGGTTAGAAGAGAGCTCACAGGGGATTATACCAGTCATAAGGAAATTAGCAACATCGGCAAACCATGGCATATCGTTCATCGACACCAAAATGAGTTGTTCTTCGGGAAATGAATCATTGATCTCTAGGCCATCATGAGGCCTCCCCTCCTCCTCCAAGCGGGACAAGTGGTCCGCCACTTGGTTCTTACTACCCTTCCGGTCCACAATCTCCAAATCAAACTCTTGAAGTAACAAGACCCATCGTATCAGTCTAGCTTTGGAATACTTCTTTGTCATCAAGTACCGGAGTGTGGCATGGTCGGTATGAATAATAACCTTAGCACCCATAAGATACGACCGGAATTTTTCCATTGCGAACACAATAGCCAAAAGTTCTTTCTCGGTCACCGTGTAGTTCACTTGAGCATCATTCATTGTCTTGCTCGCATAGTACACCAGATGAAATATTTTGTTCACTCTTTGACCTAAAACCGCCCCAACCGCAACATCGCTCTCATCACACATGAGCTCAAAGGGAAAACTCCAATTAGGTGTGGTAATGATAGGAGTGGTGGTCAACTTATGCTTGAGAAGTTCAAAGGCTTGCATACATTTTCATCAAACACGAACTTAGCATCTTTTTCCAATAATTTGCACAAGGGATTCACCACCTTTGAAAAGTTTTTGATAAATCTCTGGTAGAACCCCGCATACCCAAGAAAACTTCGGACTCCCTTGATAGATGAAGGGGGAGGGAGCCTTGAAATCACATCAATTTTTGCTTTGTCTACCTCAATACCATGCTTTGAAATTTTATGCCCAAGAACTATGCCCTCTTCCACCATAAAGTGGCATTTCTCCCAATTGAGAACAAGATTGGTTTCTTCACAACGGGCCAAAACCCTATCAAGATTTTTCAAGCACTCATCAAATGAATCCCCCACAACACTAAAGTCGTCCATGAACACCTCCAAAATGTCTTCCACCATATCGGTCAAAATGACCATCATACACCGCTGAAATGTAGCCGGTGCATTACACAACCCAAAAGGCATCCTAGAAAAAGCAGAGGTGCCATATGGACAAGTGAATGTGGTCTTCTCCTGATCTTCCGGAGCAATCAAGATTTGGTTGTACCTAGAATACCCATCCAAGAAATAGTAGAAGGCATGCCCAGCAAGTCGATCTAACATCTGATCAGGAAAAGGAAAAGGAAAGTGATCCTTGCGGGCCACTTTATTCAACTTGCGGTAGTCCATGCATACCCTCCCACCGGTGACGGTTCTGGTAGGAATCAACTCATTTTGTGAATTTGTAACCACGGTCATGCCACCCTTCTTTGGTACACATTACACCGGTGAAGTCCAAGAGCTATCAGAGATGGGGTACACAACCCCGACATCCAACCACTTGATCACCTCCTTTTTCACAACTTCTTGCATTGCCTCGTTCAACCTCCTTTGATGCTCCAATGAGGGCTTTGCATCATTTTCCAGAATAATCTTATGCATACAGAATGCGGGGCTTATCCCCTGAATATCAGCTAAAGTCCATCCAATTGCCTTTTTTCGCTTTTGAAGTACCGCCAATATGGCATCAACCTGCATGTTAGTAAGACAAGAGGAAAGAATAACTGGCAAAGTAGAATTTGAGCCTAAAAACTCATACCGGAGGTGTGGAGGCAGTGGTTTCATCTCCAACACCGGAGGCTCCTCAATTGAAGGTTTTGTTGGTGGAGTCTTTCTATTCTCGAGGTCCAAAGATAATTTCCTAGGCTCATAAGAGTAAGAGCCCATTCCATGTAAAGCATGCATGTACTCCACTCGGCTTGCATCCTCATTGACATCAAGATTCAATAATACAGCCTCCAATGGGTCCTTCACATTGATCATTGCACTGGTGTCATCAATTATCACTGCTGTGACGAGGTCCACAAAAGAGCACACATCGGTACTGTTGGGCTGCTTTATTGATTTGCGCACATGAAAGACCACTTTCTCGTCACCCACCCGGAAGGTGAGTTCCTCTGCTTCCACATCAACTAAGGCCTTCCCTGTAGCAAGGAAAGGTCTTCCCAAAATGATAGGAACTTCATAATCTACCTCACAATCCAAGATCACAAAGTCAGTTGGCAAGATAAATTTGTTCACCTGGATAAGCACATCATCAATAATACCCAATGATCTCTTCATCATTCTATCTACCATTTGTAATCTCATGGAAGTCATCCTTGGCTGGCCAATACCCAAAGTTTAAAATGGAATAGGGCATCAAATTGATACTAGCCCCCAAATCACATAGAGCTTTAGCAAAATTCACACTCCTAATGGTGCAAGGAATGGTGAAAGCACCGGGATCTTCAAGCTTCAGGGCTATTAAATGTACTAATGCACTAACTTGGTGAGTCATCTTTATAGTTTCACAATCCATAGACTGATTCTTTGTTACCAAGTCCTTCATGAATTTAGCATAGCCCGACATTTGTTCAAGAGCCTCCACCAAAGACACATTGATGGATAAGCTCTTCATCATGTCAATGAACTTTTTAAATCGATTTTCATTTTTCTGCTTCGCGAGCCTTTGAGGATAAGATGGAGGTGGCTTTGGCAAAGGAGCCTTGGCTTTAGGCACAACCGGCTCCGGCATGACTATTATGTGTTCCCTAGACGGGTTCAATCATTTTGAGTTTCCACCTCTACATCTTGAATATCAATCCTCACTTGTTCATTCACATTTTCATCAATCACATTTTAAACAACCAAAGGAACTTCATCTTCTTGCAACTCAACATCATCATCCACAATTTGCTTTTGATTGGAGGTATGCACATCACCTCCTCTCCCACTTCTTGTTGCGACCACCATAACATGATTGTTCCCACCCTTCGGGTTCACTACCGTATCACTTGGTAGCGCACCCTTAGGGCGAGTATTTGAAGATTGTAAGATTTGGCCTAACTGCACCTTCAAGTTTCTGATAGAGGTATTGTAGGAAGCCAACTGAGCATCCGAGTCCGCATTCTTCATCATCATCTATTCGAACATCATTTTATTTCTACCCACATCATTTCTAGAAGAACTAGGACCTTGAGATGGAAATAGGGGTAGAGTGTTCGGTTGTTGGTACATTGGGGGCCTTTGAAAGCCTTGCCCCCGGTTTCCTTGGTTTCCATTATTCCATCCACCTTGATTGTTATTACTACCCCAATTGTTGTTATTACCATTCCAATTTCCTTGGTTGTTTTGATTGTTGTTCTGATTGACCTAGTTGTTGTTCTCCCAATTACCATCCTTGTTGTTGATTGCCCCAATTGCCTTGGGGTCTCCATTGTTGTTGGTTGGAAGAATTGCCTCTTTGGCCTTGATAATTATTCACGTATTGCACCTCTTCACTTTGTTCATCATAACCATCATTTTGAAATCCACCATAATCATTGTCAAATTGCTCTGAATTCCCTTGGTTCTGTTGCCCTCTTTGTCTTCTATTGTTGACAAGCATGTTAACACCCTCCATGGCATTCACTTGGCAAGGATTTTGAACTTGTTGCAACTGTGCCTTCACTAGTTGGTTCATCGTGGTTGTCAACTCAGCTTTAGCCTGCCCATGATCATGTAATTCCTTGTGCAAATGAATAATTGTGGGGTCACCCTGGGGCACATTGGCTCTACTTTGGCAAGCGGAAGAAGTGTCAGCCATCTCGTCAAGAATGTCACAAGCCTTATCATACGACAGCTTCATGAAGTTGCCCCCAGTAAGTTGGTTCACTATGCATTGGTTTGTTGTATTAATGCCCCGGTAGAAGGTTTGTTGGATCATTACCACAATCATATCATTGTTGGGGCATTCCTTCACCATTGTTCTATAACGCTCCCAAATCTCATGCAAAGGTTCTGTGGGCTCTTGCTTGAACGCCAAGATCTCATCTCTCAATGCAGCCATATGCCCCGGTGAGAAAAATTTTGCAATGAACTTATTCGCCAACTCATCCCAAGTAGTGATGGAATGGTTGAGAAGTCTCTCTAGCCAATCCAATGCCTTCCCTCTAAGTGATAATGGGAAGAGTCTCAATCTAAGAGCATCCTCGGACACATTAGTTTGCTTGCTCCCCCAACATGTATCCACGAACCCCTTGAGATATTTGTAAGCATTTTGATTTTCAGCGCCCGTGAAGTACCCACGTTGCTCTAGTAAGGTCAACCTCACATTGGTTATTTGAAAATTATCCGCCCGGATTCGGGGTGGGACAGTAGCACTTACATAGCCTTGGTTCGGAAGTACTCTAGGAGCCACTCTTGGAGGTGGTGGAGGAGGGTCTGGGATATTGTCATTAACATTAGCATTAGACTGGCGGCCTCAACATTGTCCTTGAGGTACAAGAGGCACCTCATCATCTCCGACATCATCTACCTCCTCCCCCACAATCACATTTCCAAGAGGGTCATTGACATTGTTCGCTGCCATTTGGTACCTGAGTTGTGACACAAACAAAATTAGTAACAAAGAAGGAAAGAAGAACAATACACAAAACTATTTAGATAGATAGGCAAAACCATTAGCTCCCCGCAACGGCGCCAAAAAGTGATCGAGGCCAACCCTGCACTACTATTGAGTAACGAGAGAGGGTCGAAGCAGCTTTTACCCGATTAAGGTCAGGATCAATTTCTACAGGGAGCTAGAAGTTGGAGTCGGGTGTCTGTCTAAAGTGGAGTTGTGTATGTGTTCCAAATTTCACTTCTTAATATTTTTGGGTTTTTGATTTACTTCTAATTTTATCAAACTACAATGCTAAATTAAACTAGAATAAGCTAAGAGTAAACTATTGCGAGTTGTTCAAATGGTTAAAAGGCACTAGGGTAGTGACTTTCGCCTAGGTGGTCAATTGACGGATACTTGAGTCTAAGGCATGATTGACATATTTGGGGAGTATGATATAAACGATTTTACCCACTCTACACCTCTCGGTGGTTTGAGTGATTTTGTCCGAATTGACTTTCTCAAGACCAATTGGGTATGCCAATATGCACAAGCAATCAAGGTTCAAGTCGGGTATTATTATCTCTAGGTTTAACCCTTTAATTGGGGCTATCAATCTCTTGAGTACGCCCCAATTCCTTGTTGGACCAATTTCAGACACTTAGGCTCTCTTTCTCAAGAAGAGCCAAAGTCAACTAAACACAAACTAGTGTATGCAACCACCAATTCAGTAGTTAAATATGAAATTAGCCCAAATATCAAACACCCATAGTGAACCATCAATTACCCACACTAAGGTTGAGCCACAACCCTAGTTTATGGGTCTAGCTACTCATAATTAGAGAAGAAAACAAGAAAATAGATGAAGAAAAACTCATATTAATTAATTGCTAAGATAAACTAGAAGATTCAATGTTGAAATGAAGTTAAAATATTCAAAGTCATGAGTGCAGCCCAGTACCAAAACTATCTCATAACCTAAAAATGGGAAAAAAAGCTATTTATACTAAGCTGAAAAATCTAGACAAAAATACCCCGGCGGGGCTAGTGCGGACCGCACAAAATCATGTGCGGCCGCACTAAGGCTCTTGACATAAAATTCTAGCTCTCTAAACTTGGGCAATGCAGACCGCACAGAATCGAGTGCGACCGCGGTGGCTTCTAGTGCGGTTAGTATGAAATGGAGCGCGGACCGCATTGGCTTTAATCTCCAAAATTGGAACCTCTATGATCTTGGTTCTGCGGACCACACTAAATCGAGTGCGGACCTCATAAAATCTCATGCGGCCGCATTGCCTGTTGGCCTGGAAATCACCTTCTCTGAACCTCACTTGTACGGACCTCACAGAATGGTGTGCGGCCGCATTGGGCCTGTTTTGCCTGAGATTTGTCTTGCCTTGGTACTTGTGCAAGTTTCACTCCTTTTTGAGCTGATCTTTAACATCTTGTCACTTTGTTGATCAAACCTACAATCAAGCATAACTTGTGAGCCTTTTGGGACTATTTTGTATGACTTTCTAATCAAAACTTAAGCAAAAAGGGGTATAAAATGTATCAAAATCCCTAGATATGAGTCATCACATTCTCCAACAACCGTTCATCCTCGAATGGACATAGAAAAGTACCTGAGATAGAGAAAAGATAGGGATATCTGCTCCGTATATCAGAATCGAACTCCTAGGTAGCTGCCTCAACAGGCTGACCTCTCTACTACACACAAACTGAAGGATAACTCTTCGATCTTAACTGATGAACCTGTCAGTCTAGAATAGCTATCGGCTCCTCCTCGTAGGTCAAATCCTTGTCCAACTGGAAAATGCTGAAGTCTGACACGTGGGATGGATCACCATGATACTTCCGAAGCATGGACACATGAAACACTGGATGCACTACTCATAAACCTGGTGGCAATGCAAGTTTGTAAGCCACCTCTCCCACTTGATCAAGGATCTCAAAAGGCCCGATGAACCTAGGGCTTAGCTTTCCCTTCTTCCCAAATCTCATCACACCCTTCATGGGTGACACCCGAAGCAACACTCTCTCTGACCATAAATGCTATGTCACGAACCTTATGGTCGGCATAACTTTTTTTTGCCTGGACTGAGCTATACAAAGTCTCTCCTGAGTGATCTTAACCTTATCCAAGGCATCCTGCACTAAATCTGCACCCAACAACGGAGCCTCCCTCGGCTCGAACCACCCAACTAGAGATCAACACCGTCTACCATACAATGCCTCATAGGGAGCCATCTGGATGCTCGACTAACAACTGTTGTTGTAGGCAAACTTCGCTAATGGAAAGAATTGATCACAAGAACCTCCAAAGTCAATGACACAGGCGCATAGCATATCCTCCAAGATCTGAATAGTACGTTCGGACTATCCGTCCGTCCGTCTAAGGATGAAATGATATGCTAACATGACCCATGTACCCAACTTACGATGTACTGCCCTCCAAAAATGCGAGGTTAACTGCGTACCTCGGTTAGAATTGATAGACACGAGCACACCATGAAGGTGAACGATCTCACGGATGTAAATCTCTGCCAACACTTCGAAGAATAGGAAACTACCACAAGAATGAAAGACGCTGACTTATTCAAGTATCTAAATCTTCTGAAGCAAAACACCAGGTATCTGATGCTCGTACTTTACTTGATGACAATTCAAACACCGAGCTACATATGCAATAATATCCTTCTTCATCCTCCTTTACCAATTATGCTGCCGCAAGTCCTGATACATCTTAGTAGTGCCCAAATTAATAGAATGCCGAAAACTGTGAGCCTTCTCCAGAATCAACTCATGAAGTCCCTCCACATTAGGCACACAAACACGATTTTGCATCCTCAAAATTCCATCATCTCCAACTGTGAACTGCTTGTCATCTCCCTGTCGTATTGTGTCCCTAAGGACAAGCAAATGAGGAACATCATACTGCCGATCTCTGATATGCTCAAATAGTGAAGACCGAGTGACTGTACAAGCTAGAACACGACTGGGCTCAGAAACATCCAACCTTACGAACTGATTGGCCAAAGCCTGAACATCTAAAGCAAGCAGTCTTTCACTGACTGGAATATACGCAAGGCTACCCAAACTATCCGACTTCCTACTCAAGGCATCGACCACCACATTAGCCTTCCCGGGGCGATACAAGATGATGATATCATAGTCTTTCAATAGCTCTGTTGGCCCAAGTAAATGTGAAGTTTTGAATACTGATAAAAGGAACTCAGACATAGACCAGGTCCATCTTGTGAAGCACAGTCATGATCAACCCAAACATGTGAGATGCATGTGAAGGAGATAAATCTAACTTATCAGAAGTAATATCTCCTAATCTGATCGAACTGTTTGCATATTGGATAAGGAGAGAAAGACTCCTTCCACGAAGAGAACACAGTTTAGGAAGAAGATAGTGTTAAAGTATGAGATCAACTAGAACTCTTCTACCATAGAAGAGTAACATCTGTATCCCAGTCAATCTCTAATTACTAACCCATTAAATATCAGTGTTGTTCTCTTTTATAGGTAATGCACATAAGCAGAAGTTAAATGTAAATTGAGAGCAAAATAGCAAGACAATTTTGTAAGCAATTTATGAGTGATTCAAGCGTGCAATCCTGAAGCTACTTGAACAAGATAAAAGAACCAGTTCCAAGTGTCTATCTTTTATTCTAGTTCAATGGATGTAGTAGGTGATTTTACATTGTACCTTTCAGCTTTTATAGAAGCAATTGTATTAGGTACCTAGAGTGTTCAAGTTAGAGTTAACTTGAAGTTGTCGCAACAGTTGAGGCTATGTGCCACAACGGGATTAGAGTTAATCCTAGGTTTACAAAAGAGTTTTTGTAAATGCAGTTTTTGGCTTAGTGATTTTAGTGGAAGTATGGGAAAATCCTACTAAGTAGTAGGTCGTGGTTTTTTCACCTTTTGAGCCAGGTGTTTTCCACGTAAAAATCTCTGTGTTCTTTATTTTCTTTACTTATTATTCCGCAAATAGTAGTAGTTGGAATACATAGAAGAACCAGGTCCTTCTATACTCTAGTTAAGTGAAAATTGGATACCCCACAAATCACCCCCTTGTGTGGTATTGAAGTATAAAACATCAAATGGGATCAGAGCGGGTTATCCTTGAAGAGGTTAACACCTTAGGAAAAGATCAAGATGAGGGCACCACCTGAAAACTAGGAAGGGCAATCCACTACTAGGCCCCCACTCTTTAATGGTCAGTACTATTCTTGGTGGAAGAACAGGATGAGAGATCACATCATAGGAGAAGACTATGAACTCTAGGACATAGTCACTAATGGTCCCCTGGCTACTACAAAGAAGAATGCTGAAGGAGTGGACGTGCCAAAGACAAGAGCTGACTGCACTGCTAAAGGCTTGAAGAAATGGGACAAGAATGCCAAGGCCAAGAAATGGCTTGTGTGTAGATTGGGTCAGATGAGTACAACAAGATTCAAAGCTGTACCACTGCTAAGGAGATATGGGACACTTTACAAGTGGCTCATGAAGGAACTCCTCAAGTAAAGAGATCAAGAGGAACACTGCTATATTCTCAATATGAGAATTTCACTATGAAGGAAGGAGAAACTATCCAAGAGATGTACACAAGGTTCACAACACTAACAAATGAACTTAAATCTCTTGGGAGAATTATCCTTGAAGAAGACAAGGTTGAGAAAATCTTAACAAGGGTCTTACCAGTAACTTGGGAAAGCAAAATCACTGTTATTCAGGAATCAAAGAACATTGCTACTCTCAAGTTGGATGAACTGATTGGAAATCTCACTGCCTATGAACTGAGAAGGCAAACCATAAAAATGGATGCACCCAAGAAGGAAAGGAGTCTGGCTCTCAGAATAGCTGAAGGTGCAGATCTAGAGGATGATGTAATGGCCATGATCACAAGGGATTTGAAAGAGTACCTAATGAGAGGAAATGGTTCTTCAAGAGGTACAACCTTTAACAAACCAAGGGCTCTTGAGAAACAGACCAACAAGGGTTGCTACAAATGTGTCAAGACCGATCACATGATCAAGAACTATCCTCAGTGGGGAATTAAATGGAAGAAGGAAAGGGCTGAACGAAGGAACATGAAGAAGGAACAGGTTCAATCCAAACGGAACAAAGGATCAACAAAGGCTATGGTTGCTGCTTGGGGAGAAATATCAGATGAGGATGAAGCTGGTGATGAACAAACACTTATGGCCATCAGAGAATCAGATGATGAACAAGAGGTAAGTGTGATTCATCTCAAAGACAAGATTAAATTTCTGTCTAAAGAAAGGTTATCTGAACTATTGCTAGACTTCATCAATGAGTCTGAGGTAATTAACAATGAGAAGGAACAGCTGTCTATGGAGTGTGATCTTAAAAGCCAAGTGCAAAAATCTAGAATCTAGGGCTAATGAGAGTGACAGTAAAAATGCTGAGTTGAAGAACCAGGTTCTTGAACTTGACATCTGTGTCTCAGAACTTAGGTCTGAAAATTTAAAACAAAAATTAGGAATAGATAAGAAGAAAGCTGATCACACACATATCACCTTGGAAGAAAATCTAGGAAAATTGAAGGATGAGCTGTACAAGAAAGATGAACAAATAAGAGTCTTAAAAGAAGACCTAGGGAAGGTAAACCATGAACTTGACAGAACTTGCAAATGGAATAAGGCTTCTGATGCACTATCCTGACTACAAGAACACCACATTAGCAACAAGAGAGGACTTGTCTATGGGACCCAAGAAACTAAGTGGGACCCCAAAAGCAAGTACATCACTCTTCCTGAAAACAAAATCTACACACACTGTGGCAAGACTTGTCATTACAAAAATGAATGTAATGCAAAAGAAAAGTCTAGTCAAAAGAACAAAATCTTTGTTCAAGAGAAAAATAGGCTTCCTGGGTGGGCCAAAAGGAATTTAATTTACCTCTTTGCCTATAGAAAGGGACCCAAACTAGTTTGGGTTCCTAAGACTAACCCCTGATTTCTTGTTGCAGGTCCAAGTGAAGGGAAGTAGCCAAATATGGTACATGGATAATGGCTGCTCAAAATATATGACTGGAAGCAAGAACCAGTTCCTTTCACTTGAGGACTTAAAATGAGGTAATGTCTCCTTTGGAAATGGGAAGAAATGTGAGATTATTGGGGTTGGAAAGGTAGGTAAGACAGACTCACATTCCATTGAGAATGTCTACTTGATAGATTGCTTGAAATATAGCCTAATCAGTGTATCACAACTGTGTGACAGAGGTAACCTTGTAGCATTTACCTCTACCAAATGCTTTGTGATTAATCTTACCACTAACAAGATTGTTTTGCAGGGAAAAAGAGTTAACAATATTTACATTGTAGATTTGTCCACTCTTTTAGAAAATGAACTCACTTGCTTGAGTGTGTTAGACAATGATCCCCTCCTGTGACACAAAAGACTTGGTCATGCAAGTCTGAATTAACTCAACAAATAAGTCTCCAAGGACCTGGTGATAGGGTTACCTAACATCAAGTTCAAGGAAGACAAAGTTTGTGACACTTGTGCAATAGGAAAGCAGGTAAGATCATCCTTTAAAAGCAAGAAAATGGTAAGCACAACTAGGACGATGGGATTGGTTCATATGGATCTCTGTGGTCCAATGAGAACATTGAGCAGAGGTGGTAAACAATATGTGATAGTACTTGTTGATAATTATTCTAGGTTTACCTGGGTACTGTTTTTAACATCTAAGGATGAAACATTTAACATGTTTACTGCCTTTGTTAGAAATCTCGGAAACAACTAGGTAATCATCTTGCATCAATCAAGTCTGATCATGGAACTAAATTTGAAAATGCTAAGTTTGCTGAATTTTGTGATGAGCATGGTATAGATCATAATTTTTCTACCCCTAGGACTCCTAAAAAAATGGAGTAGTTGAAAGAAAGTATAGGACTCTTGAAGATATGGCTAGAACTATGCTTCTTTCTAGTAAACTGCCCCATAGCTTCTGAGCAGAGGCTGTAAATACTGCATGTTACATCATTAATAGATGCATGACTAGACCTCTTGTAGAGAAGGCTCCCTATGAATTACTTAAAGAGAGAAAACCAAATATATCTCATCTTAGGGCATTTGGATGAAAGTTCTTTGTGCACAACAATGGAAAGGACTCCCTATGTAAGTTTGATCCCAGAAGTGACGAGGGAGTATTCTCGGGATATTCTTCACATAGAAAAGCTTATAAAGTGTACAATAAAAGAACTTTGTGTGTAGAAGATAGTGTACATGTAGTTTTTGATGAAGACATGAAGATGAAGCTATTGGGCTGGTAAAAGAATTGAATGAAGTCTCAGCTCAAGCTAAAGTTGCACCAAAAGAAGGAACAGGTGATGGAATAGGTTCTTCCATCCAGGGCAACCTGCCAGGGGGAACTGAACGAAGTGAAACTGAAACCAATCCCCTAAAGGAACCTGTTCATGACCTTGTTCCTCAGCAACAGAACATGGGAGAAACATCAAGCAAAAATCAGTTGGTTGTGAAACCTCACAAGTATCAAAGTTCTCATCACATTGAGAACATAATCACTGATTCAACCTCTGGAGTTAAAACTAGATCACAATTAAAGAATCTGTGTGCTTTTGATTCTTTCCTATTTGCTATTAAACCTAAAAATGTTGCTGAGCCTTACAGGATGCAGATTGGGCAAATGCAATGCAAGATAAACTTTATCAGTTTGAGAGAAGTCAAGTTTGACATCTAGTTCCAATACCCAAGGACAGATCAGTAATTGGCACTAAATGGGTCTTCAGAAACAAGCTTGATGAATATGGAACAGTTACAAGGAACAAAGAAAGACTGGTGGTCCAAGGTTATAGCCAAGTGAAGGGTATAGATTATGATGAGACCTTTGCTTCAGTTGCAAGATTGGAGGCAATAAGACTCCTCATAGCCTTTGCAGCACACATGGAATTCACTCTTAATCATATGGATGTCAAAAGTGCCTTCCTGAATGGCTACCTAAAAGAAGAAGTATTTGTCAAACAACCTCCAGGGTTTGAGAGCAAGGAGTGTCCGGAACATGTGTACAAATTAGACAAGGCTCTCTATGGACTCAAGCAGGCTCCTAGAGAATGGTATGAACGACTGTCCAAATTCCTTCTTAAACATGGCTACAAAAGCGGTAAAATTGACAGTACTCTATTCCTAAGGGAAAAATGTAAGGATTTTCTTTTGGTACAAATATATGTTGATGACATAATTTTTGGGGAAACCACTGACAAACTAAGTAAAGATTTTGCCAAATTAATGGGGAGTGAGTTTGAAATGAGTATGATGGGTGAGCTTAACTTTTTCTTAGGCTTACAGATCAAACAAAACCCAAATGGAACCATGATCCATCAGCAGAAATATGCAAAAGAGTTGATTAAAAAGTTTAAAATGGATGAATCAAAGGAAATAGACACACCCATTGAAACAACTACTAAATTAGACACAGATGAACCTGGTTCATTTGTTGATTAAGAGTTGTATAGGGGCATGATTGGTTCACTTTTGTATCTTACTGCTAGCAGACGTGACATAGTTTTCAGTGTAGGGCTTTGTGCTTGTTTTTAGGCAAATCCTATAGAATATCACTTGACTGCTGTCAAGAGAATACTGAGATATTTGAAAGGCACTATTGATCTTTATCTTTGGTACCCTAAAGGTAGTAATTTTAATCTAGTAGTGTATGTTGATGCTGACTATGTAGGTTTGTTTGTGGATAGGAAGAGCACCTCAGGTATGGCTCATTTTGTTGGTTCATGTCTTGTATCATGGGCCACTAAAAAGAAGAATTTAGTGGCCTTATCCACTGCTGAGACTGAATATGTTGATGCTGCCTCTTGTTGTGCTCAATTGTTGTGGATCAAACAACAACTGATAGATTTTGGCATTGAAATTGGTTGCATTCCTATCTTCTGTGATAACACTAGTGCTATAAGTATGACAAAGAACCCTATTCATCATAAGAGGACTAAGCACATATATGTTAGACATCACTTCTTAAAAGATAACTATGAGAAATGATTGATTACCATAGAATTCTATGCTACTGATAAACAAATTGCTGACATCTTTACTAAAGCACTGAGTAGAGAAACTTTGAAAGGAACAAGTTGGTATTAGGGATGATTAAGATCACCTAATGGGACCAGCTCAGAATGCACAATGAAAAAAAAAGAAAAAAAATATTGAAAAAAAGAAAAAAAAAATTTGGCTAGGAAATTTGAACTTGTGTAAATATCTAGATTAATTTTTACTCAGCTTGATACTGTAAATAGTATACTCCTGTGACATGTGTTAATATGACTCACCGATCTCTAACAAAATTTTCTCTATTGTGGTAAATTGAGGCATGGTCAAGAGAATTCTAAATGAAGAACCTGGTTCATCAGTATTGTTTCATCTGAATGCCAAGGTATGTTTTCTATACTCTTCACAATTAAAAATATAAATATTTAAATCATGAGCAGAGTCCTACAATTGTTCAACTCCTTATAAAATCCTATTCGTTTGTTTTTGAACCAGTTCCGTCCTCATTAGAATTCTAACCACAAAAATTGCCTAAAATCTACGGAAGCCTAACCATTCGTTCAACCTACAATTTCAGGTTGATTAGACCTCTAATTGACCGCTAAAGCTACCGTTATCTATTAAATGAGTCTTTCCCTTTAAATACTCATTATTACTTCCTGCCACCCTCATAATTCAAAACCGTCGAAAACCTTCTTCACCCTCAATTGCTTTCTTCTCCAAAGGTTTAACTCACTAATTCTCTTAAGAAATCAGCTATAATGATAAACCCACAAGACAACCCTAAAACTCCTCCACAACCTACTCCCTCTGATTCATCTACCCCTCATCCACCTAGCACGACTCCCCAACCCAGGCTAAGGAGAGTAAAAATGTTTGCTCGCAAAATAGTGGCATCTGGTGCTCTCTCAAAGAAATTGAATGAAAAATTAAAGGCAAGTCAGGCTCAAGATTCTGATTCTAACTTTGATTCTAAGTCGTACAAATCTGCTAGTGAGGGGGAAGGACCTGGATCTTCTGACTCTGAAAAGGCTAAAAAATCCCTTTTAAGGTAAGTTCTTCTTTAACTGAAAATTTAGAAAATAGATTTGTTTTGGTTGGGCCTATCAGGGATGTGAAATTGCCTGAGTTAAGAAGGAGTGAATGTAAAAAGATATTTGAAAAAGAAAAGGAGAGAGAGGGTGAATATGGTGATGTGAAGAGAAAAGGGAAAGTAGTGGCTGATTACTCACCCACTGTTGTATTGGCTATACCTGCTATTTGTGGGGTTGCACTGGAAATTGTTGAAGAAAGTGGCAAGAAGTCAGGGGAAGTGGTTCTGGTGAAGCTGCTGAAGGGTTAGTTAATCTAAGTTCATAGGGAGATGATTCTGGTTCATCAATTGAAGAAACCCTAGCAGATCTTCTGAAAAATGTAGGTGCAAGTTATGATCCAAAGAAAAGGAAAGCTCCCACACCAAAAGCCCCCAGTGCTGCTAAACCTTCCAAGAAATGAAAGGCTTCCTCCCCAACAACTACTGAAGCTTCCTTTCCAAAGGGAAGAGCCACAAGAAGCAGAGTAAAATAGAGTGAGAGTGATCTACAAAAGGCTTTAGCTGAAAGTAAGAAGAAAAGGATGGATAAAGGAAAATGTAAGGTTGCAAAGTCCTCAGAAGCTGTTGATGTTGAGGAGATGGAACAGGTCCATGAGGAGAAAGTTACAATAGTAGAGGTTCAGACCCCCAAGCCCAAAAAGACCAAGATTTCTTCCAAGAAGTCTTCCTCTATGTCTGAGACTCCTGAACCTTCATTGGCCAAGAGGACCAGATCTGCAGTAAAAAGCAAACAAGTTAGAGTTTCTAAAGATGAGGAATGGAATGGTGATGAAGAAAGTTAGTCTGATGGTGAACTAGACAAGCTAGCCATGTTTGGCAAAAAAAATCTTTTGAAGGGAAGATTGCTAAAAGATTTGGTAGAACCAGGAATGGTTCGTTTGGTTGACACACTAGCTGCTCAGGGCTAGAAGGACATGGTCCTTCAGATGGATGGGAGATTGGCCAAAAATGAAATCATTGAATTCATGGCAAATACTGAAGTCAAAGATGGCAAAGTTACAAGCAAAGTCAAAGGAGTTCAAGTGACATTTGATGTAGAGAAGCTGAGAGAGATTCTAGACATCCCTACTGAGGGATATGATGATCACACCAGACAAAGATGGCCAAGTCTGGATTCCCTTCCATCTACCCTTACAGTCACTAGGAGATTTTGTGATGTTGCTGAAGTGAATGAGGCCATGTTTGTGCACAAGAGTGAAATGAAGCCACAACACAAAGTCATTTTTGGGTTTGTCAACACGTGCCTACTGCCCAGGTAGGAGAGAAGGCATATTGCAAATTATATGGACTTAGTTCTGATGGAGTGCCTTGAAAATGGAAGGCAAAATAATTGGCATGCATTCATCATCAAGCTACTGGACAGGGTTATCAATGGCTCCAAGGCTCATGCTACCCCCTATGGCTTTATTCTGACTACAGTTCTGGATAGGTGCAATGTGCCTCTGAAGAAATGGAAAATGGCTACAAGCAAGGATTACTTTGGTATTAATACTCTGCTTGCTTGTGATTACTTAGTCAATGCCATCCCAAATGAACCTAGTTCATCCAAGAAGACTCCTATCAACAGTAAAGTCAGGCTCTTGTTTAGGAAAGTGAGGACAAGGATGCTAAGATAGCTAGGCTAAAGGCTCGTGTGGCAGAGGTGGAATCTGAGAGGGATGCTCTTAGAACTAAGCTCACCAAGGAAAAGAAGAAGAATGATGGAATTCTTCACAATATGATGAATCTTCTCCAAGCCCAAAACCAACCCTCTAGCTCTCCCAAGCCTTAGGAATTCTAGCCTTTATCTCCTGAACCTGTCTAGCGCCTTCAATGACCCAAATTAGAGATCTTTCTTTCTTTTTGCTCATGTTTTGAATATTTTTGCTTTCTGGTTGTGGATTGTGGTAGCAACATATCTTCTATCAATGATATCTACTATTTTTGCTCTTGTTAAATGTTAACATTTCCTTGATAGTTTAAATATGTTTGCTTGATTATCGATGATTAATCCATGATTGCACTTGCAGTTACCCCAGTGGCCATGAGTACTTATTAAAATCTGGGATTCACACTTTATGTATGCAACTTTTCGATGATGCCAAAAGGGAGAAGAGATATTGTGCTTTACATATTCTGAATAAGTGATATTTATAATCTAATTAACCTGGTCCTTAATGATAAGTGAATTTTCTAAACTTTGTATTGATGGTTAAGCTGAGTTCTTACAAGGTCCAAGTAAGTAAAAAACACAAAGTTTGTCATCATCAAAAAGGGGAATTTGTTGGCCCAAGTAAATGTGAAGTTTTGAAGACTGACTAAAGGAACTCAAACATGGACCAGGTCCATCTTGTGAAGCACAGTCATGATCAACCCAAACATGTGAGATGCATGTGAAGGATATAAATCTAACTTATCAGAAGTAATATCTCCTGATCTAATCAAAAAGGTTGCATATTGGATAAGGAGAGAAAGACTCCTTACACGAAGAGAACACAGTTTAGAAAGAGGATAATGTTAGAGTATGAGATCAACTAGAACTCTTCTACCATAGAAGAGTAGCATCTGTATCCCAGTCAATCTCTAATTACTAACCCATTAAATATCAGTGTTGTTCTCTTTTACAAGTAATGCACATAAGCAGAAGTTAAATGTAAATTGAGAGCAAAAGAGCAAGTCAATTTTGCAAGCAATTTATGAGGGATTCAAGCGTGCAATCCTGAAGCTACTTGAACAAGATAAAAGAACCAGTTTCAAGTGTCTATCTTTTATTCTAGTTCAATGGATGTAGTAGGTGATTTTACATTGTATCTTTCAACTTTTATAAAAGCAATTGTATTAGGTACCTAGAGTGTTCAAGTTAGAGATAACTTAAAGTTGTTGCAACAGTTGAGGCTGTGTGCCACAACGAGATTAGAGTTAATCTTAGGTTTACAAAAGAGTTTTTGTAAATGCAGTTTTTGGTTCAGTGATTTTAGTGGAAGTTTGGGAAAATCCTACTAAGTAGTAGGTCGTGATTTTTTCACCTTTTGAGCCAGGTGTTTTCCACGTAAAAATCTTTATGTTCTTTATTTTCTTTACTTATTATTTTGAAAACAGTAGTAGTTGGAACACATAGAAGAACCAGGTCCTTCTATATTCTAGTTAAGCGAAAATAGGGTACCACACAAATCATCCCCTATTGTGTGGTATTGAAGTATAAAACACCAAGCTCCAATCACCTTCTCTGCCTCAACTTGAGCTCCTTTTACTTGAACAAATACTGCAAACTCTTGTGATCCGTGATCATTTCACATGACATGCTATATAGATAATGCCTCCAGATCTTCAGTGCGTGAATAATGGCTGCCGTCTCCGAGTCATGAACTGGATAATTCTTCTCATGAATCTTCAACTGTCGTGAAACATATGCAATAACCTTGCCACCCTACATAAATACCGCACCAAGTCCAAGACGAGATGCGTCACAATATACTATATATGGCCCTGAACCTGTAGGCAACACTGGCACCGTAGTTAAAGCTGTCTTGAGCTTCTGAAAGCTCGCCTCACACTAGTCCGACCACCTGAACTAGGCACCCTTTTGGTTCAACCTGGTCTTCGGGCTGATATAGATGAAAACCCCTCCACAAACCGTCGGTAATAACCGCCAAACCTAAGAAACTTCAGATCTCTATAGCTGATATGGGTCTGGGCCAGTCCTTGACTACCTCAATCTTCTTAGGATTCACCTGAATATCCTCTGCTGATACAACGTGACCCAAGAAAGCAACTGAACTCAACTAAAACTCATATTTCGAAAACTTAGCATATAACTGGTTGTCTCTCAGAGTCTGAAGAACGATCCGAAGATGCTGCTCATGCTCTTCTCGGCTGCGGGAGTAGATCAAGATATCATCAATAAAAACAATCACAAATGAATCCAGGTAGGGCTTGAACACTCATTTCATCAAATCCATAAATGTTGTTGGGGTATTTGTCAACCCAAATGACATCACTAGAAACTCATAATGCTCATACCGAGTGTGAAAAGCTGTCTTAGGGACATCGAATGCCCTAATCCTCAACTGATGGTAGCCAGACCTCAAATCAATCTTTGAAAACACCTTGTCACCCTGAAGCTGATCAAATAAGTCATCAATTATCGGCAATGGATTCTTGTTCTTAATGGTGACTTTGTTTAACTACTGATAGTCTATGCACATCCTTATAAATCCATCCTTTTTCTTTACAACAACACTGGCGCACCCCAAGCTGAGACACTGGGCCAAATAAATCCCTTATCAAGCAAATCTTGCAACTGCTCCTTCAATTATTTCAACTCTGGTGGGGCCATTAGGTATGGCGGAATAGAAATGGGCTGAGTGCCCGAAGCAAAATTAATGCAAAAGTCAATATCCCTGTTAGGTGGCATCCTCGACAGGTCTGAAGGAAATACCTCTGGAAACTCACGAACAACTGGTAGGAAATCCATGAAAGGAACCTCCGGATTGGAATTGCGAACATACGCCAAATAAGCCAAACACCCCTTCTAGACCATACGCCGAGCCTTCATATAAGAAATGCCCCTACTGGTAGAATGACCGGAGTCCCTCTCTACTCCAATCGAGGCAACCCCAGCAAGGCTAAGGTCACGGTCTTGGCGTGATAGTCCAATATGGCATGATAAGGTGACAATCAATCCATCCCCAAAATGACATCAAAATCGACCATATCAAGAAGTATGAGATCTACACGGGTCTCAAGACCCCCAATAATAAACACACACGAGAGATAGACACAATCTACAATAATAGAATCACCCACCAGTATGGACATATGTACAGGAGCACTCAAAGAATCACGAGGCACAACCAAGTACGTAGCAAAATAAGTTAACACATAGGAGATTGTAGACCCTGGATCAAATAGAACTGAAGCATCTCTACTACAAACTAAAACTGTACTCGTGATAACAGCATCGGATGCCTCAGCTTCATGCCTGGCTGGGAAAGCATAAATTCGAGGCTGGGCCCCACCACTCTGAACTGTATCCCTAGGACGGCCTCCTGCTGGCTGGCCTCCACATCTAACGGTCTGACCTCCACCTCTAACTCCTTGACCTCTACCTTTAGATGTATGACCCCTACCTCTATCTGACTAAGTGGGCGGTGGAACACCCGGTGCCAAAATAATGGCACGCGAACCCTGATGCTGAGAACTACTCGATGCTCGAGGGTAAAATCTAGAAATATGCCTCGGATCGCTACAAGTATAACAAGACCTCGGCTGTTGAGACTGTTGACCCTGAAACTGACACTGATGGCCTGAGTAACCACTCTGGAAACTCTGGAGCAGAAGTGCACTGATACGAGCTGAGGGTGCACTGTAGGGTAGCTGATCAGAATACTACATATGTGAGCCACAACCACCTGAACCACGGTGAGAAGCATGAAGTGCTGAATGAAACGGTCTAGGAGGATGGACTCTACCAAAAGAATCCCACCCCCAGATGAGTCACCACTAAAACTACCATAATGACGAGGCCTCTTGTCAGACTACTGACCACTCCCCTAAGTTAAAACCATCTCCTCTCGTCTGGCCACATTGGCCGCATCCTGGAAAGAAATCTCGCTCTCTGTCTCCTTAGCCATCTGCAATCTGATAGGCTGAGCGAGTCCCTTAATAAACATCCTCACCCTCTTTCTCTCAATGGGGAGTATAAGAAGAGCATGACGAGCCAAATCAACAAACCTAGTCTCGTACTGAGTGACGGTCATAGAACCCTACTAAAGATGCTCGAACCGCCTGTGATAATCCTCTCTCTGAGTAACTGGAAGGAACTTCTCGAGAAATAATTGAGAGAACTAGTCCCAAGTCAAGGCAGGCGACCTAGCTGGCCTAGTCAGCACAAAATCATTCCACCATCTCTTGGCGGACCCTATCATCTGGAATACAACAAATTCGACCACATTGGTCTCCACTATCCTCATGTTCAGCAATACCTCATGGCAGTGGTCAAGATAATCCTGGGGGTCCTCAGAAGCTACCTCACTTTAATGAACCGAAAAAAGCTTGGTGAACTTGTCTAACCTCAACAAAACCTCGGAAGACATAACTGATCTACCAGAGGCCTATGCCGCAATAACTGGATGAACTACTCCAACTAGCTGAGCTACCGTAGTCTAAAATTTAGGAGCCAAATGCTCTAGGGTGTGGGTAGCGGGAGTCTATGCTCCTCCCCCAGCCTGAGAGACAGCTGGTGCTATAGGAAATATGGTGGTCTAAGCTACACTCTCCATCAGGCCCACTGGACGGACCAAAATCTTGAAGCACTAGGGTGTTTATGAACCCCCTCGGGACCTGAGCTGGTCCTGATGGAACTGTCTAGGTAGGAGCCTCCTCATCAAACTCTACCTGAGGCTCCACCACTGGTGTTGCTGCTCAAGCTCTAGGCTAGGCTCGGCCCCTGCCTCAGTGTCTGGAACGGACTCGGCCTCGTCCTTTGCCCCTCGTAGGAGCTGCCACTAGGGGCTCAGGCTGTTAGTCAGCTGATATGTGTTCTCGCTATCTATGAAAGAACAAGACTATAAAGTTCGATCAGCATTGAGAAATCAAATCGCACGACAAAGAAGAATAGAAATGAAGTTATTCATAAACTCTGTAGCCTTTGGGGATAAGCACAGACATCTCTGTACCGATCCCTCAAACTTTACCTAGCTTATTCGTGAATTTTGAGACCTAGTCAACCTAGTGCTCTGATACCAACTTGTCACGACCAAGATTCTCCTCCCAGCTTTCTTCTTCCCTCGATCGCCAGAATGGTCTGGCAACTGTATATAAGGTTGCTACCGTCACTGTGAATGATCACTTCCTGGTAATTCCATTTGAACTTTACTGCCTGATGCAGCGTTGATACTACGGCCCTAACAGCATGAATCCACGACCGTCCCAGCAGCAAGTTGTAAGACGCTGTTACATCTATTACCTGGATATCGACCTTGAACCAGGTTGGTCCCATCTGCAGGCATAGACTAATCTCACCAATGGTGGACCTCTGAGAACCATTGAGGGCTTTCACATTGATTGCTCCATCATTTATCTCATGCAGCCCTTTTCTCAACTTCTTGAGTGTTACCAGCGGACAAATGTTAAGACTGGAACCTCCATCGATCAGGATTCTGGTGATGAAATAATCTTAGCATTGCACGGTGATGTGTGGTGCTTTGTTATGCCCCAGCCCTTCAGGTGGTAGCTCGTCCTCATAAAAGGTGATCTTATGGCTTTCCAGCACTTGTCCTACCATATTAGCTACTTCTCCGCTAGTGATGTTATTTGGTACGTACGCTTTATTTAGCACCTTTAACAAAGCATTCTTGCGCGTCCCAGAATTTTGAAGCAAAGAGATAATGGATATTTGTGCTGGTGTCTTGTTTAGCTGGTCGATGACCAAATATTCCTTGGCCTGTATCCTCCAAAGGTTGTCCAGACCCGTCTCAATGAGGGGCACCAATTGGAGGTCTGTTTGCTTGATTCAGCTAGATGTTCAGGGGTATAGACTCTACCAGTTCTTGTCACACCCTATGCTGCGAGAGTTTCTTCAATCCTGACCTTGCCCTTCCTTCTCGCCTCGACTGTATAGTCATAGGGTACAACATTTGTATAGAATGATGGCACGATAGACATTGCCACTGGCATTGGCGTGGCTATCCTCACTTCGAATGGAACATGTGTCTTGGGTGGCAAGACTAGAACCTCAAATAGTGCAGGTGCATTCGCCGGAGACACGAATTCAACCTTAATTGGTGCAGGTGCTTTTGCGGATGGAGCTACTTCAAGCTCAAAAGGTATAGACATATTCACCTCAGCATCCTCAAACGGTTGGATCTAAACTATGATTGGATTGTGAATAATTGTCGGTTTCTTCGGGTCATCGCCTTCTGCGATCAACCCGATTGATCCATCAGGATCCGAGTCATATTCTACTTTAATCATGTGGATACCTCCACCCTTATGGTCCGACAGAGGGTTTTTGCGGATGTTTGGAGTAGGTTCCTTTGCCACAATAATCTTGTTATCAATCAAAGACTGAATCTTTTCTTTCAAGGAGCAGCATTCATCGATGGTGTGCCCTTTCATGCTAGAGTGGTATGCACAGGACTTGTTTAGGTTAACCCACTAATAAGGATTCTCAGGGGTTGCAGCAGGGATGGGGGTGACATAACCAATAGCTTTGAGCCTCTCATACAGCTGGTCGATGGGTTCAACGATGGTTGTATACTGTTTTGGAGGTCTGCGATCAAAATTAGGTCGGGGTCTAGGGAAATTTGGGTGTGCAGGGAGTGATTGATAATGTGATGGTTGAGCATTATAAGTTTGGTAGACATGAGTGGGTTGGGAGTATCTGGGTGAAGTAGATTGATATGTAGGGGTAGAGATGATTGATAAGTTGGTGGCGGAGCTTGGTACAAGGGTGAGAGTGCTTGGTAATTTTGGGTTGGTTGGTATGTGAGTGGAGGTATTGGATAAGTTTGGTATTTGAGGGGAGACTTGGTCCTTTGTGCAACCATCACGGCCCCCATGTCCCTTTTCTTGGACACACCAACGGACTGTAAAGACTTATTTGTAGCTTGCAAGGCCTCAAAATTTGTAACCATACCACGTTTAATACCTTCTTCAATTCTTTCACCTAATTTGATAATGTCGAAGAACTTGTGGTTCTCAATCATCATTAGTCGTTCATAGTACTGCGGGTCCTGAGCCCGGACAAAGAACTTGTTCATTTGCTCCTCTTCTAAGGCGGGTCTGACCTTAGCAGCTTCGGACCTCCAACGAGTAGCATACTCGCGAAATGTCTCTGTGGGCTTCTTCTTCAAATTCTGGATATAGAACACGTCTGGTGCGTTCTATGTATTAAACTTGAATCTGTCCATAAAGTCATATGCCATGCCTACCCAGTTTGACCACTTCTTGGGATCTTGGCTGATGTACCAAGACAGTGCATATCCTTTCAAACTCCTCATGAATAGCTTCATGCGGATCCTTTCATCCATCCCTACTCCAACCAACTTGTCACAATATGTCCTCAAATGGACCCTTGGATCACCCGCACCATCAAACATTTCGAACTTAGAAGGTTTGTACACCTCAGGAAGTTCGACATCAGGCTGTATGCAAAGGTCCTCATAGTTCAGCCCCTCGATTCCTTTGCTTCTGTCAATGCCCTGAATTCGGCTGGTTAGTTTCTTATGTTCCTTGACCAAGTTCCTGATAAGAAGATCATTTTCATCAGACTCATGTGTGCATGAGATAGGTTGGGTGGAGTGTGGAATGGTCTCCAGGTAGATAAGAGTGTTATGGTGTCCTGGTGTATGAGTGTGGAAATGGTCGTTTGCGGAGTTCTAAGGTTTTGGGATGAGTAGTGGGGTGTTGTTTGGGGTATAACAGGTGTTACATTGGTTCTTTGGTGGAGCAGTGTGATGGTGAGGAGCGGGATGATTCTACTGTTTTGGGATATTTTGAGGAGGTATAGGGTTTTGAGCGTTGGGGAAGTTGATATCTGGGGTGTTGAGGGAAAATGATAGGTTTTCCAGATTCCGAACCTGATCGAGCTCTTCCTGGAATTTCAACAGTTTCTATTCAAGTTGTGCCACATTCTCGTTAGGAACCCGAATACCCTGGCCATCAGCGGCCTCTACCCGTTCAGCTGTGTTCTCCTTCTTGATGTTGTTTAAATCTTCCATTTTATTCTTGCCTCTGTCCTTGCCTTTAATGGGACTAAGAGGAGGAGTGGGTGGAGGGCCCATAGATCTTGTGAAATAAGATGACGATACTAGAGTGCACGAACTAACCTTTGGAGAGGGGGAATAATACAAACAAAAATAAAAATAAAAGGTAATCAAGTCAGTGAGGATTATAAAAAGTATTGCAATATTTAAACACATAGTGCGACAATGTAAACCGTGTCCTGATTTGGGAACCTCTTTGTGCCCGAGGTAAGCCTAGCAACAAATAGACTTGGAGAACTTTTAATGCTAAATGCCTCATTTTATTGATAAAGATAGGCGAATCCCAAAACGATGCTAAATAAGCAAGAAATAAAAGTCACTAATGGCCATTGGCCTTATTACATTTGGAAGGCGAGTAAACCTAATCTATTTGGTCTCAGAAGGACCTTCCTCAGGTTGAATGCTCTCATTGATCAAATCCTCCAGCTCGCGTAGGTTCACCAGTAAAAATGCCTTTGCCAGGTGCTTTCCTTCATTTCCTTCAGCATTCTGGCAGTCGGTGACTCTCTTCCTCACTTTTCCTTCCAATTCCAGCAGATTGTATCCTAGATATTCCAACTTTTTGCTAGCTTTGGCGGCCCTCTCTTTCCACTCATTGATTTGGTCATTTGATGGAATACTCCTCCACCAGTCTAGCAAGAGTGGGGGCGTGCTAATCATACCGAAACTGGGGACCTCGTGCCTCATTTTCTACAAGACAAACAAGGTTAGGCCCTTACTCCAACCAGACTCGAATATTTAATATCAACAATTAGCATGAAGCATTTAGTTCTGCAAATAAATGCACAGAACGTGATGATGTCCATTTGGGTTTAGGGAAACCCAATGGATTTTTGGAGAAGGCTATCTTAATGGATCATTATGTAAACAATATAACTGACCCGACTAGGTTTGACCATGATGCATGCACAATTTGAATAGAGTAAGGTTGTTATGGGGTTTTAGACTGGTACCCTTGAGCGGACAACTCAAGGGGGAAGGCACGGAACTATCGACTGCACCGCTGATCGACTAGTTTTACCGCAAATAAGCCTTTCCGAATTTAGGGGGTAATGATATAGGAAGGGCGCAACTGCTCACCAAGCGTTGCTATAGTATTTGTTTGGCATGAATGGAGTATAATGTTGAGCATGATTATGTAATAGTTAAAAGCATGTTGACATGTATTTGCACGTTAAGAAAGCGATAAATACAGCAGTTTTATAATTTAAAGCAGCTATAAAGGAAGGAAACAAGAAAAATATGTCAGTTTTGCTTTTGAAGAAGAAATTAAGTGCTTAAAGAAATTAAACAAATAATTGCACATAAGGGGGGGGGGTACAAATTCACAAAAAACGGTATGAAATGGTAAAAGCCTAAATATCCCCAGCAGAGTCGCCATGCTGTCGCGCCCCAATTTTCCTTCGCAGAATCGGGTTTATGATATTTTTGGTTGGGACACCTCTTTCCTTTTGGGAAAGGGGGTTTGCATTTTTGAAGAGTCGCCACCTAACGATTTAAGGTGCGTTAGGGCACCTATAGGGTTCATTTATAACTACGTTTGGTAACCAGAGACATGGTAAGGGCTTGAAATTATCCTAAGAGGAAGGTGTTAGGCACCCCTCAGGATCCACTAGTGTGGTTCCCGGCCAAACAGATTTTTGTGAATTTGTACAATTAGCAAATAACAAGTATGGCTCAAATAGTAGGGGATTTATGTTTAAGAACAGATGTTTGGAAAGCAGTTAATGAAAGCAAGATTTTGAAAAGAATTACAATCTAAGCATATTCGAAAATGTAAAGGGGGGTGTCCTAGGTTTGTTTATAATATGAATCACATCAATGCAATACCCGGTATGACACTCCTCAAAGAGGGGCTATGCGTGGTATTAATGCACTAGTCATCATATCCATATCTACCCTTTCCCGCCCCGTGAAGGTAATTAAATGAGGGTTGGTCTCGACCCCTTTTGCATGCTGTTACCCGTCCCTTCCTATCAGTCCTGGAGGAATTTAAGACTCATATCCTATAAGAGGTTTCTAGGCAGACCCTCAAGTTTAAAGGTAAAATACTAAGGCGACATATAATAAACAAGTAAGACTTCAATTAAAGGGAGTATGGAAAACAAATGAAAGGCTCAGATATACTCCCACACATAGTACACATAAACAACATGACTCATACACAATTAAGGTTTGAATTCAGATTCTAAGCATGGTATCTAAGTGATAACACTAGAGTCATATTTATAACATAACTCAAATTTTAACATGCTGACAGTAAAATAATATGCAGCAATTACCAGAATTATAAAACAGTTATTTTACCTAAAGCATGTTGTTCTAAATGTTGCAAAGACATGCAGGATTATGACCATCTTTACTCAAACAAGACAATCAAACATAAGACAGTTTTATGTCCTTTTTTCATGCATTATTGGATTAACTAGGTGTGACTGAGCGAGTTCCTAAAATAGGGTATCTAACGTGCACATATGAAGAATGAAGAATGATTGCAGAATATGCAGAATTCTTAGATCATGATTTCTAAGTGTAGGAGCAACATTTTATGTTAATGCTATTATTTAGCCTAAAGTAGGATTTCTAAGTGATCAAGTGATGTCAAATGAGATGCTGAAACAGTAAACCTAAGAACATGGTATCTAATGCATGACATGTTTTGAATATGTTGATCCTATACATGGATTCTAATGCACATATAGGAAATTTAAACCTAAGGCATGGTTTCTACCCATTGATGTTGATAGCATATAACTACCCTCCCCTTTTTACTAGCCAGCCCCAATACTTGTTTACAATAGATTATTACAGACCGATACTGAAATTAATTACATAAGAAAAATAAAGTTACACTATAGAGAGCTTGAAAATAGGCCCAGATTTCCAGGACCTGATTAAGACTTCCTCTCTGAGTTATGTAATAAATCACCTCAAGTGCCAAGATTTTCCATAGCTTTTCTCATATCCGGGTGTGTCATAGTTCCCTAAGGATCTCAAGGGATCTCGGGCAGTGCTCACACCCATATTTCATAGCCAAGATAGAGTAAGTGCAGTGTGAAAAGTCCAGCTTTTGTGTGTCCAAGTTCAGAGGGCGTTCAAGGGTCCCAAGGCAAGGCTCACACAAAAGGGGCAGAACTTAGTGGTTTAAGAGTAAGGTGAGAGTGCTTGACATAGTGATAAAAGACTTAGTAAAGCAGTTTAGAAGTGAAAAAGGTTCAGAAATAGTTTTTAAAGATACTAGGAGTTATTAGTTTTGAAATCATTTTTTGAGAAAAGCATACTCAGCAAACAACCCAATGTGACGATCCGAGCCGGTCGTCTTAATAATTAATGCCCCGATCCCCTATTAACTGCTTTTCCCAAGTTTATTTCTGCTATTTTGATTTGTCGGGATGTTCGGTTTTGAGTTTCGAAGAGTTTTGGGACACTTAGTCCCTAAATGAGAGCTTAGGTGTTGGAAAGTTGACCGTAGTCGTAGCAATGTGAAGATGGCCTCAGAATGGAAATCCTATAGTTCCGTTAGCTCCGTTGGGCAATTTTGGGTTTAGGAGCATGACCGGATTGTATTTTGGAGGTCCGTAGCTAATTTAGGCTTGAAATATCGAAAGTTGAATTTTTAGAGTTTCCAGTCCAATAGTGAGATTTTGATCCGAGGGTCGGAATAGAATTCCAGAAGTTGGAGTAGCTCCATAGTATTGAATGTGATGTGTGTACAAAATTTCAGGTCATTCGGATGAGGTTTGATAGACTTTTTGATCGAAAGCGTATTTCTAGAGTTTTGGAGTTCTTAGGCTTGAATCCGAGGATAAATTGGTGCTTTGGTGTTGTTTTGAGCATTCCAAAGGTTGGAACAAGTTTGAATGATGTTTTGGGATTATTTGGTTGAGGTCCCGGGGTCCTCGGGTGAGTTTTGGGGGCTTAACAAAAGTTGAATTTGGACTTAGGAAGATTTTTGCATTGCTGGTATCTGTCATAAACGCACCAGCGGTTTGGGTCCTGCAGAAGCGGCATTTCAACTGCAGAAGCGAAATTGGGAAATTCCAACAGGAGTCATGGTGGAGCCATCGCAGAAGCGGAGCTAGGAAGGAGCTACAGGTTGCGCAGATGCGGAAGTAATACCGCAGAAGCGATGCCGCATCTGCGAAAAAGGAATCGCAGGTGCAGAGTTAGGACTCTAAGTGAAAATTGTAGGTGCGACATTTTGTCCACAAAAGCGGGACTGCAGATGTGGTTAGTGGACCACAGATGCGAAAACAGCTGGGCAAAATATAAAAATTTCAAAACGAGGGTTTAGCCATTTTTGAGAAAACTTAAGCTTGGGAGCTCCCATTTGAGCGAGATTTTGAGGGATTTTTAGAGCGATCGATTGGGTAATAATTCCTAACTCCTTTTTCTTGTAACTCATAATTTAAACATGAATTCATCCATTAATTTTGGGAATTTGTATGAAAATTGGGGAAAAGTTCTTAGGTCAAGAATTTGAGTTTCAATTGGGGATTTGACATTAGATTGAGATAATTTTGATATGGTTAGACTCTTGAGGGTGTGAGGATTCTGGAAATGTGAATTTTACCCAATTCTGAGATGTGGGCCCGAGGGGTGTTTTGGTCATTTTACATAATTTCACGTATTAGCTTAGAATTTAATTGTAGAATCAGTTACTTGAAGTGTTATTTACATTATGAAATTGAATTGAATAGATTTGGGCCATTTGGAGTCGAGTAATCGTGGCAAGAGCATGGTTTCAGATTGATTTTGAGCCGGTTCGAGGTAAGTGGCTTGTCTAACCTTGTGTAGGGGACCTTCCCTTAAGGATATGATATATTTGATAATTGAAATGCCTTGTACGTGAGGTGACGAGCACGTACTTGAGCTAATTGTTGAAAATCCGGTTTTTCCTTAAGTATTTCAATTGAGTTCTTTTTCCTGTTTTATTCTACTTGTGAATTTAGCCTGTTGCTAGTTTAGAAAAGCATGTTTAGTTGACTTAATTGCCTATTTGCTTAAACTGCCTTAATGGCATTACGTGAAGCATGTTAGGCTAGAATTAACTATTTATTTGGTACGGAATTTATCTTAATTAGGTATTCTTGTATTGTTGCTGTGTGTTTTTACTTTGGGACTATGGAACGGCATCCTGGGAGATCCCCTGTACGTATTTATGATCTGAACTGAGGTGCGGGATACCAAGAGATCCCTAGCACGTATATTGAGGATACTAAGAGATCCTCGAGATACTACGAGATCTCTAGCATATATTGAGGATGCCAATATATCCTCGGGATACCGAGAGATCCCTAGCATATATTGAGGATACCAAAATATCCTCGAGATACCAAGAGATCCCTAGCATATATTGAGGATACCAAGAGATCCTCGGGATACCAAGAGATCCCAGTTATCATCCTTGTTATGAGTGGTACTTCCTTGTGGTTTGCCTTCATCTCTATTTTCGTTATTGTACTCTTATTATCCTGTATATATTCTTACTGTAGATTCTCAATTGCATTGCTTATCTTATCCTGTCATCTTTATATTGACCTTCCTCGTCACTACCCAACCGAGGTTAGGCTTGGCACTTATTGAGTACCGCTATGGTGTACTCATGCCCATTCTGCGCATGTTTTTCATATGCAGATCCAAGTACCGCTACTCAGGCCTATCATCCTTGAGGAGGCGACTGCTCTAGAGACGTCGAGGTACATCTGCCGTATCCACAGACCGAGAAGTCCCTTTCTATTCCTGCTTTTAGTATTTTAGCACTTCTGTATTTTTTTCTGCTCTTATTAGACATTCCGGAGTTAGAGCCATGTAGTATTGATCTTAGCTTGTGATTCGTGGGTTTCCGTGTCTTGGATTTATGTTTTGGTATTGAGAGTTAAGCATGGTGTATACCGAGCGACACATTTAAATACTGTTACTACTTTATTTCTATTTTAAATTATTTAATTCCGCAAAATTTTGGGTTTTTCTTCCACAAATTAGGCTTACCTAGTCGTAGAGACTAAGTGCCGTCACGATGGTTCACGGAGGGCGAACCGGGGTCATGACAAGTTGGTATTAGAGCTCTAGGTTCATAGGAGTCATGGATCATAAGCCGGATTATTAGAGTCTTGCTGATCGGTACGAAGATGTCTGTACTTATCTACGAGAGACTATGTAACTGTTAGGAAAATTTCCACTTCATTTGATTCCTTGTCATGCGATATTTTGACATCACAATTCTAAACTTCTGTCTTCTATTCTCTCATATATGGTGAGGACACGTGCTACCAGAGATGATCAGGCACCCGCGCCCCCTACTGTAGCCGTCAGAGGCCGGGGCCGGGGTAGAGGCCAAGGACGCGCACGTGGTGCAGCTAGAGCACCTGTGCGAGCTACCGCCGAGGTACCACCCACAGTTCCAGCCAGAGTCCAGGCACCTGATACGCCTACTACTACTACTATTCCAGCCCTACAGGAGACTTTGGCGCAGTTCATAAGCATGTACACCACCTTGGCTCAGGTAGGGTTGTTTGCCCTTGCTGCAACCACATCTCAGGACAGGGGAGGAGCACAGACTCCCGCCGCCTACACTCCTGAGCAGCGAGTGCATGTTGAGAAGGTCCCTGAGATTATTCCTTGACCGCCTGCAGTGCCAGTTTAGCCCGAGGACAGGGCAACGATTTCCAAGGAGGAGCATCTGAGGCTTGAGAGGTTCAAGAAGTACAAGCCTCATATATTCAGCGGTCTAGCATCGGAGGATGCTCTAGGATTTTTAGATGAGAGCTAACACATTCTCCGTACCATGAGTATATCAGGATCGAGCGGGGTTTCCTTCACTACCTTCCAGCTTCGAGGAGTCGCCTATGAGTGGTAGCGCACCTATGAGTTAGACAGTTCGGATGAGGCTGCTTCACTGACTTGGACTCAGTTTTCAGATTTGTTCCTGAGAGAGTATGTTCCTCAGAGCCTCAGGGACACATGGCGCGCAAAGTTTAAGCATTTATACCAGGGCACTATGGCTGTCTCAGAGTATACTATTCGTTACACTAGTTTGGCTATGCATGCACCAGCCTTGGTTTCTACTGTTCGCGAGAGAGTTCGCCGGGTTACTGAGGGCCTTATTCCTGGCATCAGGTCTAGCATAGCTCGTGAGTTGGAGATAGATATTTCGTATCAGTAGGTGGTGAGCATTGCTAGGAGGATTGAGGGTATGCATGCTAGGGAGAGAGAGAAGAGGGAGGCCAAGAGGTCTCGAGAGTCAGACCATTAAGTGCCCGTACCCCAGCTGCAGGTCATCATGGTAGGGGTTATATGATTCGTCCTGTTCATTCAGCTCTTTCAGCAGCCAGTAGTGCTCCAGCTCCTCCTAGGCCTCAGGAGCCTTATTATGCACCTCCGGTTTCTAGCGCGCCTTCTGTGTGGGGTGCTTTCCGAGATCAGTCCAGCAGACCTGGCCCTAGCCAGTCGTAGCCACCACGTCCTCCCAAAGCTTGTTTTGAGTGTGGTGACACACGCCACGTGGTGAGGTATTGCCCTAGACTTGGGAGGAGTGCACCTCCACAGACTTCTCAGCCACAGCATGCCCCGCAGAGTTCACATGCTATGATTACAGCTCTAGTTGCTACCCGACCTGCTCAGCTAGCTAGAGGTGGAGGTCGCCCTAGAGGGGGAGGCCAGGCCAGATACTATGCCCTTCCTGCCCGTACCGAGGTTGTTGCCTCCGATTCTGTCATCACATGTATTATATTGGTTTGTCACAGAGATGCATCGGTTCTATTCGATCCAGGCTCCACTTACTCTTATGTGTCTTCTTATTTTGCTCCACATTTGGGTGTACTTCGGGATTCTTTGAGTTCCCCTGTTTATGTTTCTACTCCGGTGGGAGATTCTCTTATTGTGGACCGCGTTTATCGGTCGTGTTTGGTTGCTCTTAGTGGTTTTGAGACCAGAGCTGATCTATTATTGCTCAACATGGTAGATTTTGACATTATCTTGGGCATGGACTGGTTGTCGCCCCATTATGCTATTCTTGATTGTCACGCCAAAACCATGACGCTAGCTATGCCAGGTGTACCGCGTGTTGAGTGGAGGGGTACTTTAGATCACACTCCTAGTAGAGTTATTTCTTTTCTTAAAGCTCAGCAAATGGTTAAGAAGGGGTGTGACACATATTTAGCTTATGTGAGAGATGTCGATATTGATACCCCTTCAGTTGATTCAGTTCCAGTAGTACGAGATTTTCCCGATGTGTTTCCAGTTGATCTTCCAAACATGCCGCCTGCTAGAGATATTGATTTTGGCATTGATCTGTTGCCGGACACTCAACCCATTTCTATTCCTCCGTATCGTATAGCATCTCATGAGTTGAAGGAATTGAAGGATCAATTACAGGAATTGCTTGATAAGGGTTTTATTCGGCCTAGTGTATCACCTTAGGGTGCTCTTGTCTTGTTTGTGAAGAAAAAATATGGTTCTATGCGTATGTGTATTGATTATCGCCAGTTGAACAAAGTTACAGTTAAGAACCATTATCCTTTGCCTCGTATTGACGATCTGTTTGACCAGCTTTAGGGCACACGAGTGTTTTCTAAGATTGACTTGCGCTCAGGTTACTATCAATTGAAGATTCAGGAGCCAGATATCCTAAAGACTGCTTTCAGAACTCGGTATGGTCATTACGAGTTCCTTGTTATGTCATTTGGGCTGACCAATGCCCCAGTAGCTTTTATGCATTTGATGCACAGTATGTTCCGGCCATATCTTGACTCGTTCGTCATTGTATTTATTGATGATATTCCGGTGTATTCTCGGAGTCGGGAAGATCATGAGCAGCACCAGAGGACTGTGCTTCAGACTTTGAGAGAGAAGAAGTTATATGCTAAGTTCTCGAAATGTGAGTTTTGGTTGGATTCAGTGGCATTTTTAGGCCACGTGGTATCGAGTGAGGGTATTCAAGTGGATCCGAAAAAGTAGAGGTCGTGCAGAGTTGGCCCAGACCATCCTCAGCTACCAAGATCCGCAGTTTCCTTGGCTTGGCGGGCTACTACCATCGTTTTATGGAAGGGTTTTCATCGATTGCAGCCCCTATAACCAGATGACCCAGAAGGGTGCTCCGTTCCAGTGGACGGAGGAGTGTAAGGAGAGCTTTCAGAAGCTCAAGACAGCTTTGATCACAGCCCCAATTTTGATATTGCCTACAGGTTCGGGGTCTTATACGGTCTATTGGGATGCCTCGAGGGTTGGCCTCAGAGCGATGTTAATGCAGGATGGTAGGGTTACTGCCTACGCATCCAGATAATTGAAGATACATGAGAAGAACTACCATGTTCACGACCTTGAGTTAGCTGCCATTGTTCACGCCCTGAAGATTTGGTGCTATTACTTATACGGTGTGCCTTGTGAGATTTATACTGACCATCGGAGCTTGCAGCACATGTTCAAGCAAAATGATCTAAATTTGCTCTAGAGGAGGTGGTTAGAATTGCTGAAGAACTATGATATCATTATTTTGTATCACCCAGGCAAGACCAATGTAGTGGCTGATGCCCTGAGTCGCCAGGCGGAGAGTTTGGGGAGTTTGGCATATTTACCAGCATTGGAGAGGCCTACGGCGATGGATGTTCAGGCCTTAGCTAGCCAGTTTGTGAGATTGGATCTTTCAGAGCCCAGTCGGGTTCTAGCTTGCGTGGTTTCTCGGTCTTCCTTATTTGATCGTATCAGGGAGTGGCAGTATGATGACCCTCATTTGCTTGTCCTCAAGGTTCAGCACAATGATGCCCAAGATGTGACTATTGGTGATGATGGGGTATTGAGGATGCAGGGTTGGATTTGTGTACCCAATGTTGATGGGCTGCGAGAGTTGATTCTAGAGGAGGCCTATAGTTCGCAGTATTCCATCTATCCGGGTGCCACGAAGATGTATCAGGATTTGAGACAACACTATTGGTGGAGGCGGATGAAGAAACATATAGTTGGATTCGTAGCTCGGTGTCTCAACTGTCAGCAGGTGAAGTATGAGTACCAAAAACCGGGTGGGTTGCTTCAACATATAGAGATCCCGGAGTGGAAGCGGGAGCGGATCACCATGGACTTTGTAGTTGGGCTCCCACGGACTTTGAGAAAGTTCAATGCTATTTGGGTGATTGTGGATCGGCTGACCAAGTCCGCTCATTTCATTCCTGTATGTACTACTTATTCTTCGGAGTGGTTGGCAGAGATTTATATCCGGGAGATTGTTCATCTGCATGGAATTCCAGTTTCTATCATTTCAGATAGAGGTACTCAGTTCACATAACGGTTCTGGAGGGCCGTTCAGCATGAGTTAGGTACTCGGGTGGAGTTGATACAACATTTCACCGTCAGATGGATGGACAGTCTGAGCGCACTATTCAGATTCTTGAGGATATGCTCCATGCGTGTGTGATTGAATTTGGAGGGTCTTGGGATCAATTCTTGCCATTGGCGGAGATTGCTTGCAACAATAGTTATCAGTCCAGCATTCAGATGGCACCGTACGAGGCTTTATATGGGAGGCGGTGTAGATCTCCGGTGGGTTGGTTTGAGCCGGGTGAGGCTAGACTATTGGCATGGACTTAGTTCAAGATGCTTTGGAGAAGATTAAGGTGATTCAGTATAGACTCCGTACAGCCCAGTCGAAACAGAAGAGTTACGCGGACTGGAAGGTTCATGATATTTCCTATATGGTTGGGGAGCGGGTTCTGCTTTAGGTTTTGCCTATGAAGGGCGTCATGAGATTCGGGAAGAAAGGAAAGTTGAGTCCGAGATTTATTAGCCCTTTTGAGATATTGAGGCGTGTTGGGGAGGTTTCTTATGAGCTTGACTTACCTCCCTGCTTGGTCGGAGTTCATCTGGTATTTCATGTTTCGATGCTCCGGAGGTATCACGGTAACCCATCGTACGTGTTGGATTTCAGTTCAGTCCAGCTGGACAAGGATCTATCTTATGTTGAGGAGCCAGTGGCAATATTGGACAGGCAGGTCAGAAAGCTGAGGTCAAAGAACATTGTATCAGTGAAGGTTCAGTGGCGGGGTCAGCCGGTCGAGGAGGCGACCTAGGAGACTGAGCAGGATATGTGCAGCCGTTACCCTCATCTTTTCACTACTTCAGGTATGTCCCTATGCTCGTTCGAGGACGAACGAATGTTTAAGTGTAGGAGGATGTGACAACCCGACCGGTCGTCTTAAGAATTAACGCCCTGATCCCCTATTAACTGCTTTGCCCAAGTTTATTTCTACTATTTTGATTTGTCGGGATGTTCGGTTTTAAGTTTCGGAGAGTTTTGGGAGACTTAGTCCCTAAATGAGAGCTTAAGTGTTGGAAAGTTGACCATAGTCGGAGCAATGTGAAGACGGCCTCAAAATGGAAATATGATGGTTTCGTTAGCTCCGTTGGGCAATTTCAGGTTTAGGAGCGTGATCGAATTGTGTTTTGGAGGTCTGTAGCTAATTTAGACTTGAAATGCTAAAAGTTGAATTTTTGGAGTTTCTGATCCGATAGTGAGATTTTGATCCGTGGGTCGAAATGGAATTTTGGAAGTTGGAGTAGCTCCGTACTATTGAATGTGACGTGTGTGTGCAAAATTTCAGGTCATTCGGATGAGGTTTGATAGACCTTTTGATCGAAAGCGTATTTCTAGAGTTTTGGAGTTTTTAGGGTTGGATCCGAGATTAAATTGGTGTTTTGGTGTTGTTTTGAGTGTTCTAAAGGTTGGAACAAGTTTGAATGATGTTTTGGGATTGGTTGACATATTTGGTTGAGGTCCCGGGGGCCTCGGGTGAGTTTCGGGTGCTTAACGGAAGTTGAATTTGGACTTAGGAAGATTTTTGCATTGCTGGTATCTGTCATAACCGCACCTGTGGTTTGGGTCCCGCAGGTGCGGAGCCGCAAAAGCGGAATTGGGGAAGTCCAGCCGGAGCCGCAGATGCAGTGGAGCCATCGTAGAAGAGGAGCTGGGATGGAGCTACAGGTTCCGCAGATGCGGAAGTAATACCGCAGAAGCGGTGCCGCATCTGGAAAAGGGAATCGTAGGTGTGGAGTTAGGCCTCTAAGTGAAACTCGCAGGTGCGACCTTTTGTCTGCAAAAGAGGGACCGCAGATGCGGAAACAACTGGGCAGAATATAAAAATTTCAAAACGAGGGTTTAGCCATTTTTGAGAAAACTTAAGCTTGGGAGCTCGGATTTGAGCGAGATTTTGAGGGATTTTCAGAGCTATCGATTGGGTAATAATTCCTAACTCCTTTTTGCTTGTAACTCATTAACCTAAACATGAATTTAGCCTTTAATTTCGGGAATTTGTATGAAAATTGGGGAAAAGTTCTTAGGTCAAGTATTTGAGTTTCGATTGGGGATTTGACATTGGATTGAGATAATTTTGATATGATTAGACTCGTGAGGGTGTGAGGATTCTGGAAATGTGAATTTTACCCGATTCCGAGACATGGGCCCGAGGGGTGTTTTGGTCATTTTACATAATTTCACATATTAGCTTAGAATTTAATTGTAGAATCAGTTACTTGAAATGTTATTTACATTATGAAATTGAATTGAATAGATTTGGGTCATTTGGAGTCGAGTACTCGTGGCAAAAGCATGGTTTCGGATTGATTTTGAACCGGTTCGAGGTAAGTGGCTTATCTAACCTTGTGTAGGGGACCTTCCCTTAAGGATATGATATATTTGATAATTGAAATGCCTTGTACGTGAGGTGACGAGCACGTACTTGAGCTAATTGTTGAAAATCCGGTTTTTCCTTAAGTATTTCAATTGAGTTCTTTTTCCTGTTTTATTCTACTTGTGAATTTAGCCTGTTGCTAGTTTAGAAAAGCATGTTTAGTTGACTTAATTGCCTATTTGCTTAAACTGCCTTAATTGCATTACGTGAAGCATGTTAGGCTAGAATTAACTGTTTACTTGGTACGAAATTTAGCTTAATTGGGTATTCTTGTGTTGTTGCTGTGTGTTTTTACTTTGGGACTACGGAACGGTATCGCGGGAGATCCCCTGTACATATTTATGATCTGACTGAGGTGCGGGATACCAAGAGATCAATGGCACGTATTAACAGCCAAGGGCAAGAAACCTGACGATCCATCTGTAGCCTACCCTGAATAAAAATAGATGACCAGAAAACATTTAGAAAGTGCCTTTCATATTTATTTAGTAATGACATTAAGATTTGAGGGGTAAATATATCTCTAAGGGTTTTAATTTCAAAAGAAAAATATAGATATTTCTACAAGATTTTGATTTCTGCTTTTGTTCAAAGTTCATCTTATTCTCATTCATGGATAGCTAGTATGGACTACGTTCAACACCCAATAGCTAGTCATTCACTACCGAAGAGTACAATGTCGTAAAAAATTCCCAATCGCAACAAAAAAAAAAAATGAAACTTTCACTTCAGGAGAAAACAAAAAAATATATGTAGGCAGTGCAAGCAATCATTATAATACAATAGTAAGCCACTTGGGCTACCATAACCGTGGTATGATGCCATTGATGCGCACAGAGCCCATACTTGTTTGCCCTAACAATGGATGAGCTTACCAACACAATACAAGATAGGGTCATGTGGGGTATGCTATTTACAGATGATTCTTTTATTAACTGACGAAATTAGCTAGATGAGGGTTTTAGGATAAGTAGAAGTAAGACTGACTATATGGCTGCCAAATTTACCAACATAAGAAGAGTAAAGTTGAGTTGAGGTGAGATCAGACGGCTTTGTGATGCCTAACTGCAAACAGTTCAGATATTTAGACTTAATATTCCAAGAAAATGATGTGAGATATTAAGACATAAGACATAGAATCATAATAGGATAGTTGAAATGGAAATGTGCCAACGGAGCGTTATGCAATAGAAGGCCACCTAACAAAGTGTAAGACAATTTATAGAGAAGTGTCAAATAGAAATTTGTTCATGGACATGCAGGCCATGGTGTTTACACCGTATTTTAAGTAGAGGACCATAATGCTACATTCTTGGGGTTGATTTCCCAATCAAAATTCAGTTCCATCTCACACAAGTTGACATAACCAATTTCAATGGTTCCAGTGTAGTCATCTAAAGATTGGAGAAGAAAGGGACAGAAGTTTTAGAAACATCTTGGACCTCGGAGCAGTAATATGAGACTTGGCTAGGAGGCAGATAAAGGGTTGTTGCAATTTGCAATGACACTAACGGTATTGACAAGCTCAAAAGTTTAGAATATTCAATGAGTTAACAAGAATGACATTGATTGGCTAGCTAAAAAGGTTAATATTAAAAGAGTGCTACGCATTCTAAGAGCTACTCATGAAAGGGTAGGGTGAAATGAAAAATTTGGTGATAAACAATCAAGTGGTTTCTTCATAACAAGTGCTAAAGCTGAGTTTAAGTAGTCTAGTTAAATAGCGGTACGGAAGAGCAACAATAAAGAATATCCTAAATGTTGCTGTGTAGGGTAAAAATTGATGGGGTGGAGCCTTCGGATAGCTGAATCAATCTAGCAGATAAGGGCACAGAGAGAAAGCATAGTTTTAATTTGACCATCTAAGATGGAGCCAGATCTCTAGCGGGATGACTTGGACGTGCTGATCTAAAAGACGCTAATCTGATATGCATAACTCTTTTATATTGATGGAGGACAGAAGAAAATCAGTAAATGCATTTTCTCCTCTCCCAAAGTTTGGTTGGCAGGGAGAGAATTCATTTCTAGGAGGCTTGCAGGCAAAGCTTATTCCTTCCACTTCACTTCCAACTAGTCATTTTTACCAATCGGCTTCTTGAATATGCCAGCTAAATGGCCAAACCACCAAATATAGATACGTGGCTAGAAACTTATCTTCAATCACGATAAGTGCAGGTGAGAAACGTAATCTTGCTGCCTATTATATGTCTGCTCCAGTCCTCAAGTTAACCACTCTCTTCGTTCTGTAGCGGTGTAACTTCAGGTATAAACAGTTGCCTTCTCATTTCACTTCTCATTCATATTATGCTACTTCCAATAACACATTAAATTACATGAAAGGTGAAGTAAGGTGGTGCACATATCTATTCATCAGTATGATAGGCTCTATTCTAACATCTAAGCATTCGCCCGCGGGCTCAGTTTGGGCTTTCCAGTCTCATTCCCTTTAATTGCATGAGATAACAAAATCAAGATATCCAGCAGGAAGGCAATGACGGTGAGGGAAAGGCAAGTAGTCCAAAGATAGTTCGATCGAATAATTATTCTATACTTATCTGTTAGAAAGACATATATAAATTTTGAGCTGGTATGATCTTTCAGAAACATGTGCAACACTTCATTTTCGCAATTGAAACTATTACCCTATTGTCTTACAGACTAAATAATGTTTCCTATTCTATAAAGTAAGGATTATAGTTCAGTTGGATATCTTACTTTAAATATCTTCTTACAAGTGAATTTCTTCAAATGTAGAAAAAGGAAGATTTTTTTACTTGGCTCATGGAGCATACTCAAAATGTGGTTGAAAAGAGCTTGTGTAAGTTAAAGTTGGCTAGGTAGCAACTAGCAATATCCAGTTCCATTCCTTGGACCGACAGATTTACATATTAGGCAACATTTGGCCAAAACTATACCCCTTAATAGGTTCACATAAAAGTCATAAAACAACAATCCTAATCCAATTTCTTTCTGCTTCTCTTAACCAAGAACCGAGAGATTAATTGTGTTAACAGAAAGATACAAACATACATAGTAATGCCATTCACATCATCACCGCAATCTAAGACATCAAAATAAGGGGAAAAGGATCAAATTTCAGAACTTTCAAGTCTTTCCAAGAAGACAAACCAAAATAATAAACAAATTCAAACATGTAAACAACAAAACTATTATTCCCTCTATCCCAATTCATGTTATGCACTTCCCTTTTGAATCTTGTCCAAAAAAATGACACCTTTCTATATTTAGAAATAATTTAACTTCAAATATTTATTTTTACCCTTAATGACATAATTTGTAGCTACACAAACATCTATAACTTGTTTTAGACCATAAGTTATAAAAGTTTTTCGTTCTTTCTTAAACTCGGTGATCGATGAACGTGCATCACATAAAATGGGACGGAGGGAGTATTCTCCAAAAAAAAGGGCAGTCCGCTGCACTAAGCTCGCGCTATGTGCGGAGTTCGAGGAAGGGCCAGACCATAAGGGTCTATTGTACGTAACCTTACTGCATTTCCATAAGAGGTTGTTTCAACAGCTTGAACCCGTGACCTCCTCATCGCATGACATCAACTTTACCACTTATGACAAGGCTGCCCTTCAGAGTATTTACCAAAATACTTTTAAAAAAAGGTTTTACCCGAGATATCGCAAGAGGGTAAAGCTAAGCTTAGTAACAACAAAAGTATCAGAAGCAGCCCTTTCCATATCTTGGCTACAACTTTCAACAGCTACTGAACAAAGGGAGTTTTCACTTGCAATACGTCTCCTCCTTTGCTGCTGCTTAAGCAAATTTGAAGAAGAAGAAGATGAAGTGTAACTAAAGGTTCTAGACAAAAGGGGTTTTTTCTCAATCTTAGAATCATCATTTTCTTGTACAAGAATTAACATTGTGTCAGCAGTAGCTGAAGATGATGTTGGGATCATATTTGATGAATTGGGGTTAGAAATAGGAAGAAGGTTTTGTGATTGCATTGTGGAGTCCCTTGTTGACGCCTTGAATTGTAATCTGAGATGTTTCCCTTTCTCCAGGCGGGCACCTGATTGCTGAAATTGAAATGTATTCCCTTGTTCTCCATGTGGGCGCCTAATTTCCACAAAATAAACACAACAAAGAAAATGTCCGCCCCGGTTTGGCATGTTACCAAACATCAGTAAGAAACTTGAACTATTCTCCCTTGTTCTCCAGGTGGGCGCCTGACTGCTGAATTTGAATGTATTCCCTTGTTCTCCAGGTGGGCGCTTGATTTCTGAACTTGAAATGTATTCTCTTGTTCTCCAGGTGGGCGCCTGATTTCAAAAAAATAGACAAAAACAAAGAAAATTTTCTGCCCAGTTTGGCACGTTACCAAATATCAGTAAGAACTTGAAAACCGAAACTTGAACTATACTCCCTTGTTCTCCATGTGGGCGCCTGATTGCCGGACTTTGAAAATGTATTCCCTTGTTCTCCAGGTGGGCGCCTGATTACCAAAACTTGAAATGTATTCCCTTGTTCTTCAGGTGGGCGCCTCATTGCTGAACTTGAAATGTATTCCCTTGTTCTTCAAGTGAGCGCCTGATTGGTGAACTTGAAAATGTATTCCCTTGTTCTCTAGGTGGACGCCTGATTACTGAACTTGAAATGTATTCCCTTGTTCTCCAGGTGGGCGCCTGATTACTGAACTTGAAATTTATTCCCTTGTTCTTCAGGTGGGCGCCTGATTGCTGAAACTTGAAAAATGTATTCCCTTATTCTCCATGTGAGCGCCTGATTGCTGAAACTTGATAAATGTATTCCTTTGTTCTCTAGGTGGGCGCCTGATTGCTGAAACTTGAAAAATGTATTCCCTTGTTCTCCAGGTGGGCGCCTGATTTCCATAAAATAAACACAACAAAGAAAACGTCTGCCCCGGTTTGACATGTTACCAAAAATCAGTAAGAAACTTGAACTATACTCCCTTATTCTCCAGGTGGGCGCCTGAGTGCTGAATTTGAAAATGTATGTCCTTGTTCTATAGGTGGGCGCCTGATTTCTAAACTTGAAATGTATTCCCTTGTTCTCCAGGTGGACGCCTGATTTCAACAAAAATAGACAAAAACAAAGAAAATTTTCTGCCCCAGTTTGGTGGCTGGGCATATCTGTGAGCGTTAATTGACATGTTACCAAATATCTCTATGAATCTGAAAGCTAAATCCCATTATCCAAGAGGGTCCTGAAACTCCTAGTTAAATGATGGCTTTTAAAATCTAAATTATATCTTCTAAAGGTGTGAATCCTGCTACATTTTGTTATCTAAGAAAGTCTTAAACTACATCCCATTATCCAGGAGGGTCCTGACAACAAAATTTAAATCCCATTATCCAGGAGGATCCTGAGAACTTAAAACTAAATCCCATTATCCAGAAGGGTCCTGAACGCCTAAAACTAAATCCCATTATCCAGGAGGGTCCTGAAAATCAAAAACCAAGTCTTATCTCAAGAGTGACTATTCTTTTTCGGCCGAATTATGCTGCCCCACAACAGAACTTACGGTAAATGTTGTTATCTAATTGAAATCTTAAAACTAAGTCCCATTATTCATCAGGGTCCTTAGAATTTAAAATTGAATCTTATCCTAAGCATGAAAACTTCAAAGCCAAACTTATATTTTCTCAAGGTAGATCCTAGCTAGATCTTGTTACTCATGAACGTTTTGAATTTTAACTAAGTCCCACTATCTATGAGGGTCCTGAGAATTTTTTTAAGATTAAACCCCATTATACAGGAGTGCCCTGAAATTTTAAAATTGAATCCCATTATCCAGGAGGGTCCTGAAAATTTTAAAAAACTAAATCCCATTATCCAGGCGGGTCATGAGAATTTTAAATTAAATCCCATTATCCAGGAGGGTCCTGAGAATTTTAAAACTAATTCCCGTTATCCAGGAGGGTCCTGAAAACTTAAAAACTAAATCCTATTATCCAGGAGGGTCCTGAGAATTTTAAATTAAATCCCATTATCCAGGAGGGTCCTGAGAATTTAAAAAACTAAACCCCATTATCCAGGAGGGTCCTGAAAACTTAAAAACTAATTCCATTATCCAGGAGGGTCTTGAAAACTTAAAAACTAAACCCCATTATCCAGGAGGGTCCTGAAATTTTGAAATTAAATCCCATTATCCAGGAGGGTCTTGAAAATCAAAAATCAAACCTGTTTGGTGACTGCTTTCTTCACGGAGGGTTTCTTCGAACCAACCAAAATTTTCGGCCCCTGTTTTAATCAAAGAAATTTTTTGTCAATTTTAAAATGTGGTGGTTAGTTGACGGCATTCTTTGTTGAAGACCTCTCCGCTGCCATGATTTGTTTTGATTGGCTTCCTCTGCACTGGCTAAGAACCACTTGACTTCCCGGCTGACTTCAAACCCCCATGACTTTGGATTACCCGAGTGTTCTAAACCCGAACCGTTGTTTCACACCTCTGACCCCTTTAACTGAACCTCTGCATCTCCCATGAAATTACAAAATCATTCTGTCGATGGAACATTTGCTGATACTTTATCCCACTTTACATCATGCTATATTTGGTATGCTCTAGCCGCGCTGTGCTTTGCAATTTTGAAGCTGGTAGTGAGCTTTGAAATTCCTTCTTATTTTCTTAAATAGAACTGACATTGGGGACATCTTAGAGAAATAAACCCAAAAGAAATGAAATGCAATGACTTTCAAAGTTAAGGATAAGAAAATCCAAAACTGGAAGACTATCTGAAGAGGAAAAAGAAAAGAGATTTATCTGAGTGGAGCAGCTGGCAGCAGTGATCATAATATGCATTTCGGATTAATCGGCCCAATCTGTTCGACCAATCAACTTTCAGTTGCCATACTTTGCTGCCCCGGAGTTTCCATAACCTAATTTCTTTCCCAAAACCTTGACCTTGTTTGGCCTGCGGTGCCCTGAAGGGTTTTCTCCAACAAGCCTTTCTCATTTGTTCATCTCTCATCTCATTTTTGCCTTACGGTTCCCGTGAGGGTTTTCACCAATAAGACTCTCTCATTTTTAATTTCTCTCAGCTCCCGTCGCCTTATGGTGCCCGTGAGGGTTTTCACCAATAAGACTCTCTCATTTTCAATATTTTCTGCTTGGACCAGAGTGTTGCCCTTGATATGAATCACCTCCACTTGCTTGACTTGGCATCTCTCGAAGACTGATCGGAAAGTCTTTCTTTGGACTGTAACGTAGGCTTTTGGATAGGGTTAGAAAGAAAGGATATCAAAGGCTCAAAACAATTTGAATGAGTTCAAAATTACAACTTTCAGAATCATATTTCTGACAACAACCACAACTTCTTCCCCAGTTTCTTATTTGGGGATTTTTGGATTTTTATTTCGATGAGACCGAACTGTGAGGCTGCCTACGTATCCTTAAAATGAATCAGGTCGAATGTAGTTCATGTTATAAGAATCACTTTGTTTGTTGTGATTTTCTTTTCTCTTCTTTCCTTCTTTTTCTTTTTGTTGTTTTTCTTCTCTTTTTTTTCTTTTCATTCTTTTCTTTCTTTTTTCATTCTTTTCTTTCTCTTTTCTTTTTTTTTCTTTCTCTTTTTCTCTTCTTCCTTTACTTATCTCTCACGCTTGGGTTTTTGATATTTGCTACTGATTCTGAAAAAGGGGTATGAAAGAAAATAAAGAAGGCTCAAAGGAGGTAAAATAAATAAGGTTCAAAGGGGGTAACGAAGGATAACGTGTTTAGATACTAGAACAAAATGCCTTCGTCATTCCAAATCTTCAAAAATATGCCAAGTACAAACAAATATAAATTAACTAGAGAAAATCATACATAGTATCTCTTGACCGCATCGGAATTAATGGCCATTTATACACACTTGCCTTCTATATCTGTTAAATACAAAGCGCCATTTGACAACACTCTAGTTACGATGAATGGCCCCTGGCAGTTTGGAGCGAACTTGCCTTTGGCCTCAGCTTGATATGGAAGGATATGTCTCAATACTAACTGACCCACTTCAACTTCCGTGGACGTACCTTCTTATTATATGCTCTTGCCATTCTCTGTTGATACAACTAGCCATGACACACTGCTGTTAATCTTTTCTCATCAATCAGACTCAATTGTTCCAAGCGGGTTTTGACCCACTTATCATCATCGATCTCAGCCTCCGCGATAATTTGAAGGGATGTAATTTCCATTTCTGCGGGTATCACTGCTGCGGTACCATACACCAATAAATAAGGAGTCTCCCCTACTGAAGTACGGACAGTAATGCGATAACCCAGCAATGAAAATGGCAGTTTTTCATGCCATTGCCTAGAACCCTCCACCATTTTTTGAAGTATCTTCTTTATATTCTTGTTGGCTGCCTCGACTGCTCCATTCGCCTTGGGGCGATATGGGGTGGAATTACGATGTGTAATCTTAAACTATTAACACACCTCTTTCATCATATGACTATTGAGATTAGCCCTATTGTCTGTAACGATCACCTTTGGTATCCCAAACCGGCAAATGATATTTGAGTGCACAAAATCAACCACCGCCTTCTTGGTTACAGACTTCAATGTTTTAGCCTCTACCCACTTGGTGAAGTAGTCTATGGCCACCAGAATGAACCTATGCTCGTTTGATGCTGATGGCTGAATTGGCCCAATGACATCTATGCCCCATGCAACAAAAGGACACGGTGCAGACATCGTGTGTAATTCAGATGGTGGAAAATGAATCAAATCTCCATGCACTTGGCACTGATGACATTTACGCATGAAACTGATACAATCTCGCTCCATAGTGAGCCAATAATAACATGCTCAGATAATCTTCTTTGCCAACACGTAGCCACTCATATGCGGTCCACAGACTCCAGAATGTACTTCGGTCATAATAGTTGTAGCCTGCCTAGCATCTATGCATCTTAGCAGCCCAAGGTCTGGAGTCCTTTTGTACAGAACCCCCCCGCTGAAGAAAAAACCGCTTGCCAACTGCCTAATTGTTCTCTTTTAATCACTTGTGGCTTGTACTGGATACACCCCCAGCCTGATGTATTCCTTGATATCGTGAAACCAAGGTTCCCCATCGAGCTCTTCTTCCACCACATTACAGTAAGCATGCTGATCGTGGATCTGAATCTGCAAAAGGATCCATATAAGCCTTATCTAGATGGTGTAACATTGACGCTAGAGTAGCCAAAGCATCAGCGACCTCATTGTGAATCCTCGGAATATGCCCGAACTCTATTGACTGGAACCGCTGACAAAGATCATGTAAACATTGTCGATACGGTATAAGTTTTAGATCCCTAGTTTCCCATTCTCCTTGAATCTGGTGCATCAGAAGGTCCGAGTCACCCAAGATCAAGACTTCCTGGACACCCATGTCTACGGCTAACATCAAACCCATAATGCACGCCTCATACTCAGCCATGTTGTTAGTACAATAGAAATGAAGCTGAGCTGTAACAGGGTAGTGATGCCCTGTTTCAGAAATAAGTACCGCTCCTATCCCAACGCATTTCATGTTAGCAGTCCCATCAAAGAAAAGTTTTCATCCTGGCTTTTTAACCTGTTCCAACTCATAAATGTGCATTACCTCTTCATCAAGGAAATAAGTCTTCAAAGGTTCGTATTCTTCATCCACAGGATTCTCAGCCGTGTGGTCGGCCAATACTTGTGCTTTTATCGCAGTTCGAGTCACGTAGACAATGTCAAATTCTGTGAGCAAAATCTGCCACTTTGCTAGCCTTCCCGTGGGTATAGGCTTCTGGAAGATATACTTCAATGGATCCAAGCGAGAGATGAGGTAAGTAGTATTAGACGACAAATAATGTTTCAGCTTCTGGGCTACCCAAGTTAGGGCGTAACACGTCCTCTCAAGATGTGTGTACTTAAACTCGTAAGATGTGAACTTCTTGCTGAGATAATATATGGCCTGCTCCTTCCTGCCAGTGATGTCATGCTGTCCCAACACACATCCAAATGAATTGTCCAAGACTGTCAAATACAGAATCAAAGGTCTCCTTGGTTCTGGCGGGACCAACACAGGTGGGTTCGACAAGTACCCCTTTAACTTATCAAATGCTTCTTGACATTCATCTGTCCACTTGACTGCAGCATCTTTCTTTAACAGTTTGAAAATAGGCTCGCAAGTTGTTGTGAGCTGAGCAATAAACCTGCTGATATAATTCAATCTCCCCAATAAACTCATCACCTTAGTCTTGTTCTTTGGGGGTGGCAATTCCTGGATAGATTTGATCTTTGACGGGTCTAATTCAATACCTCGGCGGCTGACTATGAAACCCAACAACTTTCCAGACGGAACACCGAACGCGCATTTTGTAGGATTGAGCTTGAGATTATACCTGCGAAGCCTTTGGAAAAACTTTCTCAGATCTATGACATGGTCAGACTGCTTTCTAGACTTTACGATCACATCATCCACATAAACCTCAATCTCCCTATGTATCATGTCGTGGAATATGGTCGTCATTGCCCTCATGTAGGTTGCCCCAACATTTTTCAAACCAAATGGCATAACCCGATAGCAGTACGTTCCTCATGGTGTGATGAATGTCGTCTTTTCTACATCCTCCTCATCCATTAAGATCTGGTGGTAGCCCGCATAACAATCCACAAAAGAACCAATCTCATGTTTTGCACAATTATCGATTAATATATGGATGTTCAGCAATAGGAAGTTATCCTTGAGGCTTGCCTTGTTGAGATCTCGATAATCAACACACACCCTGGTCTTGCCATCCTTCTTCGGCACAAGCACAACATTGGCTTACCAGGTGGGATACCGGGTGAGCCGGATGACTTTGGCCTCAAACTGTTTGGTGACCTCTTCCTTAATATTCACACTCATATCAGTTTTAAATTTTCTCAGCTTCTGCTTCATAGGGGGGAATACCGGGTCAGTGGGCAATTTGTGAACCACCAAGTCAGTGCTTAGACCCGGTATATCGTCATAGGACCATGCAAAAACATCTTTATACTCAAATAGTGCTTTAATTATCTCCTCTCTGAGTTGTGGCTAAAGATGGACACTTATTTTAGTTTCCCGGACATTATCTTGGTCCCCTAAATCGACTGCTTCTGTATCACTCAGGTTAGGCTTGGGTTTTTCTTCAAAATGGCTTAGTTCTTTACTAATCTCTTCAAAGGCTTCATTCTCATCATATTCCGATTCGTCATCACACTCTACTTCTTGAATTATTATTTCAGAATTAGATTGGTTTTTAAGACTGGGCCGGAGATTCCTCATGCATGTCATATCATTGAAGCCAGCATAAAAAGAAATATACACGGAAAAGAAAAACAAAAATAAGACTATCAGGAAGGGAAAAAAAGGAAATTGCATTTCATTGAAATTAAAGATAACAATGTTTATACATCCAAACGGACGGAACATAGAATCTGAATTACAACCCTGGAATAATCCAGATAAACTGAAAGAAAATCAAAGCAAACTACCAAAACTCCTTTCTGGCGGGGAGATGAGTAGCTTCCCAATTGTTAATCTTTGTACTGGGCCCTACAAACTGCACATCCGCTTTACTCGAACCCTCTCTAGCTTCTAACATGTTCACATCGGCGAATAACCTCTCGAATTTTTCAATCAAATTTCCATCCACATTAACCATTAAACTGGGAACCGTCGTCACTGGGCGCTTTCTGGTACCAGGTCTGACAAATGATCTGGAAAGACGCGGGACCGGCTTGGGAAAGGCCCATGCCTTCTGTTTTATTTTTCTGGCTCTTCTTGCGTCTGCGACTGTGGGCTTGAATCCCAAACCAAATGTATCCAGGTTTTTAGGAAGAGAAACCTGCTGTACGATACCTTGTAGAGATGCACCCAAACTCTTGCTCAGTACAAAACCATTTTTTAATATTTCAACGACTACCATGACTGATGCAGCAGCTACCCTTGGAGTTGGCATGCACTTCCCTTCAGGAATTTTCTCTACCGATATCTTGTCAAAAACCTGATAAACCCATGGCCCCTTGTCATCTTCAAACTCTATGAACGGAACAATGGAATCACTGGGAACACACAAATTATCTTCGCCATGCACAACAATTTTCTGTCTATCCCATTCAAACTTAACCATTTGATGCAGAGTGGACGGGACCACTTTGGTAGCATGAATCCAGGGTCGACTGAACAACAGATTGTAAGAAACAGCCACATCGAGCACCTGGAATTCCATAGTGAATTCAATTGGCCCTATTGTACGCTCGATCACTATGTCCTCGACTGAATCTTTCCCTCCACCGTCGAATCCCCGAACGCAGATACTGTTCTTGTGAATTCTTTCATCATCCACCTTCAACTTGTTCAGAGTGGAAAGAGGGCAAATGTTTGCACTGGAACCATTGTCAACCAGTACCCGAGTAACCACGAAATCTTTACATTTCACCGTCAAATAGAGGGCTCTATTGTGCTCAGTACCCTCCACGGGCAACTCATCATTAGAAAAAGTGACTCTGTTTACCTCAAATATCTTGTTAGCTATCTTTTCCAAGTGGTTTACTGATATTTTGTCAGGAACCTGGGCCTCATTCAGGATCTTCATCAAAGCCCGACGGTGCTTGTCTGAATGGATCAATAATGACAATAATGAAATCTGAGCCAGTGTTTTCCTCAACTGCTCCACAATGGAATAGTCCTGCACTTTCATCTTTCTCAAGAATTCCTCGGCTTCTTCCTCGGTCACAGCTTTCTTCGCCAATACTGGGCTATCTTTTGAGGTCCTAGCTTTTGTCAACTCTTCGGGGGAAAAGCATCTCCCCGATCGAGTCAAACCATAGGTCTCACATACTTATTCTTTAACTTCTTTCCCCTTGTAAGTCACTGTCACTCGTTCATAATTCCATGGGACTGCCCTGCTGTTAACTATTGGTAATTGCGTTACCGGCTTGATAATGACAGGGTCTATACAGGCACCTTCCACAATTACCACAGGCTTGTTCGCCATTCCTGGCACAACCACTTTCGCTCCTTCATGTTTCCCTGTAACGTCACTTGAGGACCCTTTCTTGACCACCACAGATGGTTCACTTTTTGTCTCGTTCAACTTGATCACAGACTTCTCACTTGTTAACTTTTCAAATGGCCTAACATCACTGGACCGAATCATCATGATAGTTTGCGAAGGCTTCTTAGGCTCCCCTCCCTTATGCACTATCTCAATCATATTTGTCTCATGATGGGCTAACAATGGGTTCTGGTTAATATTAGGTGCCTCCGGAGATTGGACCTCAATCCGATTAGTATCAATAAGCTCTTGAATAGCTGTTTTCAATTGCCAGCACTTCTCTGTGTCGTGTCCCGGAGCACCAGAATAATATTCGCAACTCACAGAGTGATCAAGATTCCTCAGGGGAGGATTTTGCAGTTTTGGCTCGATCGGACTCAGCATACCCAATTGTTTCAACCGGTGGAATAAACTAGTACAGGATTCTCCCAATGGAGTGAGAGTCTTCTTCTTCTGCAATCTCTCATTTTTGGTGGCCTGATTGGGCTGAAACCTGTTCTAGGGGGATTTTTGTAGGCTCTTGGGGTGGATAGGTATTTTGTGGAACTAGGTATGGGTTCTGTGGAGCTGGCGCACGCCATTGTGCGTGTGCGGGAGGTTGAGTATATGTTTGTGCGTGATGGACAGAAAAATGGGGATCTGGCGGTGGGTAGTAGTGTCGTGGTGGGCTATATGGAGTGTGGTGGTAAGTTTGGTGATAAGGTCGAAGCTGGTTGTAGTAATGTGAAGGACCCCTAGATCCGACCCAAGCTCCTGACTCAATTGTCGCAACATCCTCTTTCTTTGTTTTCCCAAGTACACCTCTAGTACCGTTTTTGAATGGCCTGGGTGGTCGCTTTGATTGCTGAATAACTCATGATCTTGTTGGACTTGAGTCCCTCCTCAACCATGCCTCCCATTTTTACAACCTCATTAAAGGACTTGCCTACTGCTGACACCAAGTGACCAAAATAAGTGGGCTCCAAAGCCTGTAAGAAATAATCAACCATCTCACTTTCTTTCATCGGAGGGTCAATCCTCGCTTCTTGCTCCCTCCAACGGAATCCACATTCCCTGAAACTCTCACCGGGCTTCTTCTCAATCTTTGTCAGTGACAGATGGTCTGGGATAATTTCAAGATTGTACTGAAAATGGCAAGCGAAGGCTTGGGCCAAATCGTCCCATGTGTACCACCTACTATGATCTTTTCTAGTATACCATTCTAATGCCGATCCACTCAGACTTTGGCTGAAATATGCCATCAATAATTCCTCTCTTCCGCCTGCCCCTCTCATCTTGCTACAAAATCCTCTTAAGTGTGCTACTGGGTCACCATTCCAGTCATACATATCAAACTTGGGCATCTTGAACCCTGCTGGTAACTGAACATCTGGGAACAAACATAAATCCTTATAGGCCATACTTACTTGACCTCCCAACCCCCTCATATCTCTGAACGATTGTTCCAAGCTTTTGACCTTTCTGATCATCTCCTCATGTTCGGGATTTTTGGGTGGCTTCTCGGTCACTGCCGGGAGATCAAGATGAGGGGTGTCAGAATATGGTTCCGGAACTTTGAAGGTGGGTTCAGGGGGATAATACTGGTTGTCATGAGTCTGGAACAGAGGTTCATTGGAAGATCGGTGTAATGCAGCAGGTGGTGGTGCCACAAAAACGGGAGTGACTATGGGACTTGTTTGGGTGGTGGAGCTTGAGAAGTATGAGAAGTGGTGCCATAGAATTGTTGGTAGATGGGGAAGGCTGGAGATGAGTTCATAGTGGGAGGCTCCTAAGGTTGGGCTGATGGTGGGATATAAGCAGGGTTGGCGGGATAAACCGGTGGTGGATGACCCTTTACCCAGGCCTGGTACATTTCAGCCATTTGCTGCTTTAACTTATACATCTCTTCCTTCATCGCATTAACATACAATTCTTCCACCTCTTTTGACGGATTAACAATACTTGTTTCCGGTTCTTGGTTGGCCATGTTCAGCTTGTCTTTTGATCGAGTGTTGTAGGAGTGAGGTTCTAGAATGACAATCAACTAACCACCTGCCTGGACTCAATACATCAACAACAACCTTGTTAGCGATTAGGACTTTAACAGTTTGGTAGTCACGCATTTTGGGGAATGAATGCACCTAAGCATTTAACCGTTTCTATTATGCATTTGATCGGCTGCTTGCATCATCCCGACTTTTCCTTATTTCCATTTGCAACTTCTCTTTTCCCCCTTTTTCTCTTCTTTCATTATGGCCTTTGCTTTTTCTTTGTTTTCATCCTCTCATTTCCCTCTTGTTTTGCCATTGTTTCTTTCTCTTGGTTTTCTTATTTTTCTCTCTTTTCTTTTCTTTTTCTCTCTTGTTTTCCCTTTTTTTTCCTTTTGGTTATGGTCGAATCCTGTGGAGATTGCCTACGTATCATGACCCCGCATGAATCAGACCGAGCGTAGTTCTAGGAGATAAGTGTGAAAGTAAATACTAAAACATTTTTAGGATTTTCAATTTTCATAAAAGCAAATGCTTTGATTATAAAGACTCAAAACTAACAAACTCCAAGAGAAACTAACAGACGCCGATGAAAAGACAAAATACAGACTCCAAAAATAAACTATCATACTCCAACAAAAGAAAATATAGACTCGAAAACAATTGATAGACTCTAGTAGAAAGAAAAATACAGACTCAAAACAACTGACAGACTCTAACGGAAAAGGAAATACATAATCAAATGAAAAATTATGAATACATTAATGCTCCTGGTGCCCGCGGGACATCATTCGGTCTCGCCACGGGCCTATATGCAATATCCCTTTGAAGTCTATCCAAGTCACTCATTATCTGTTTAACAAATGTCATCACAGCCGTGAAGAAGGTGGTGTGAGTCATATCCTCACAGGCTTGGAACTTCACAACAATGTAATCGGCGATGTTTCTAATTCTCTCTCTTATGACACTTTTTTCTTGTAACAAACGCCCGATCTGCTGAGCCTTGGCTTCCAAAGTTTGCTCAGCCACATGATTCTGCTCCTGAAGTTGTTGCAAATCTATTTCTAATTGTGCCAATGATGTATAACAATGTTCCCTTTCACCCTTGTAGTCTTTCGCCTGTTTGATCATTTTGTTTTCCGTGGCGATGACCTTTTTCTTTAATCCCGCGACCTCATTGTCGTACTTTTCTTTCAACTGCTTAACTAGGCGTGCTCGTTCATTTGCATTTTTGGCCAATTGCTTTCGAGCCCTGGCTAGTTCACTTTCTGCTTTGTTCAAATCAAAACTATGGTCACTCATTTTCTGCCTCAAGTTAACTATGAGTTTTTCATTATTGGCACTTCAGGCGGGGTTTTCTGCCGCTATTTTCATTTTTTGAATTTGGGCTTGAAGGGCCTCATTTTCTTTAGCTAGTTTTTTCTTTTCTCCTTCGTCTACCGCGGCTTGCAAGCTATTTTCAAACTGAGGGTCCCTGACTTGTTTTTCCAATTTGCTTATGGTAGCCCTGTACTCATTTTCTTTGATCAACCAATCCCATTGCACTTGTGCTCCGTCGGTGAACTATTGGACATGGGGTCTCTTTGCGGGCCTTCCGGGCTCATGTTGAACTCGGGATCTTTTACCATACCAAGTAGTGTAACTAGGTTCCACCTCGCCTCTGGATAGATCTCGTACTTGAGTATTAGGCCCTAAGAATCTACACTGATGCCAAATCCGCCACACCTTTTCTTCTGGGAAGGCAGCTTTTGGTTCTAACTCAATGACTTGCCGACTCAAATCTTCATCGTGTGGGATGGTTTGGTATCGGCCTAACTGACGTAGGACTCTGTGCAGAGCATAAGGCTGGATACTCCGAAGACCCATCAATAGCAAAAAATACACCTCAACTGACATATAGATTACTTCACTGACCGAGAGCCACCCGATCGTCCATTCGATCTTGTTTGCAGTCAAAGATCTCAAATGAGCTAGCCATGCTTCCGTACCATCCGAGTTCTCATAACCCTATACCCGTTTTTCAAGTTTTTCAATGCATTCAAGGTCAGTCATACCGGAATTCAAGTATCCGGGATGGTGGCAAAGGTGTTTCTCCATCCATAGTTGTAACAGCATATTGTACCCTTCAAAGAACTTTTCTCCTTCCCGACAAAGGGTCAAAGCTCGGTAAATGTCTGCCAAGATTATCGGCACTATAGTCCCATTTGCTTTTTTCATCATAAAGTCAGTTATCCCTAGAAGCCCCAACTCTACGTTCCCGTCTTTTCTGGGAAAAAACAAAATACCCAGGAACGCCACTATGAAAGCCAATCCTCTCCGAGCTTCCCCCTTGTCTTGGTTTCCCACGTGAGTAAGACCGGTATCTGGCGTTTCGAAACCACGAGGATTCCCATAACGTCGATACAAAAAGTAGAAGGTACAGAATCCTTTGGCCAAATTTCCATCTCGGATGTCTCGACTGATGCTTAACAAGTCCAAAAATTTGTGAGGGGTTACTGTTCTCGGTGCCACTGGGTGTTGACTTCTAAGATTCCCTTTGAAACCCGCATAGACTGCTATCTCTTCCAGTGTATGAGTTAACTCGAAATCAGCAAAGTGGAATACATTATGTGCGGGATCCCAAAATGGTATCAAGGCCTCAGTCACGTCTTTTCTTGGCTTAACCTTCAAGAGCCCGATAAGACCACTCAACGCTTTTGTTACAACCTTTCTACTATCTTCCCCCAAATCATGCCACCACATATGTAGCTCCAAAGGGATCTCTTCACAGACTGAGAAAGGTTCATTTTGAATTGTGCTCATCCTGCACATTTATTAAGGTGATTTTAATTAAAAGAAAACTATGACTTATTTTGACTTAAGAAAAATGGCCATTGTTTTTCAAAATTTTCACAAAATATCCGGCCTTGCCAATACGGCCTTTCAGCACTTCGAAAACGAAGATTTTAAGGTTGTGTCGGCTAACCAGCCAAAACCTTTAAAAGTGTATAAAGGTGGTTGTTCTTGCAAAAATAGCCTTCTGGCGCCTTTCTAGGGACATTCGGCTATTTCTGACAAGAATGGCATCACCCTAATTATTTTCAAATTAAAGTAAATTTTTTATTTTTTGGGCTATTTTTGCAAAAAGGAAGTTGAACCCGATGGGGGTTGCCTACTTATCTCAAACCCTGTGAGAATCAAACTGGCGTAGTTCGGGCAGATTGGAAGAAAATAAACCAACTATTTTTTAAAACAGAAAGTTTTCGGTAGAGTTTCAGCATATTTTGGACACTGATTTTTCAAAACAAGTAATTATCTCTCCGAGCCCTCACATTGAGTTCTTTTTCCCAACTTTTCTCCTATTATTCATAAGTCGGTAAACATGCAAATCCGAAGCAAATAAATGCACAAGTAGCAAGTAAGATGCATCAGGATGGTCTTTTCATTTCGGGTACACCTGTCCTAGACAGACCCAACCCCTGTGTTGAGTCTCCAAGGTCAAATGCACGTGATGCAAACAAACGTTCCTACTAGGGATCCGGCATAAGACTTTGTTATACTAGGTTTAAAACCTGGGTTTATTGTTCTAGACCTGGCTTACCTGAGCTCGAGCCGAGGGGGGCAGCGTACAGGGAATACAGAAGCTTCACCGGCTTAGCAACTTATCCGAACCTCATTCTAACATGGGAAAAGACTCTAGACAGAAGAGAAGCCACACGAAGTGCACCCTTCTTCATGATTTAGAAGACTCAGAGAGAAGAAAGGTTTCATAGAAGTTTATATATACAATTCACAAAATATCAAAGCGGTAAAGCATTTAGCACATTAGGCTCAAACATGCAGAAAATCAGATAATAGACAAAGCCAATCATAACAGTTATTCTAAGCTTGAATTCTTGAACCCTGAACTAGAGATTCTGGGTTCGATCCCCAGCAGAGTCGCCATAGTTATCACACCTCCTTTTTACACACCCCTGGAAGGGTATGTATAAGGGAGTTTTTCCAATTAAAGGACAATTGAAACGTGATTTATTTATTAAAAGATTCAGAGTCGCCACTTGGGATAATTTATGGTGTCCCAAGTCACTGGATTAAATCCCGAATCGAGGAAAAAATTGACTCTATTATACAGTCCGTGAACCAGAAATCCGGGTAAGGAATTCTATTAACCCGGGAGAAGGTGTTAGGCATTCCCGAGTTTCGTGGTTCTAGCACGGTCGCTCAACTGTTATAATTGGCCTGTTATCTGATTTTAAACATGTTTAATCCTATGAGCAATGTTAACTTTTAACCGCTTTTATTTAATTTTTAAAGAAGATTGAACGTCGTATAAAACATGTCTTTGGATCGCACCACATGAAATGCACCCGCAATCCAAAACATATATTATTCAACGTTGTTGAGATTTGGATTTGGTTCACATGAAATGCACACCCGAGTTTAGGAAGGTAATGTTATTAAAATAACATGCCAAAAGCAACTACGCGTTTTTTACTTTGCGAGGCCATAGAAATTTGCTAAATGGCACGCCCCGAGTTCTAAGAGGTTAAAATTAATAAATGAGGGCCATGCATTTAAGATTTTATTTGGCATGACACACCTCGATTCTGATTTTAAAAGGAAGCTCGAACTAGGCTTTTGAGGTCCATAAACTATATCTTACCTAATATGGCACGCCCCATCTAATTAAAGAATTATAACAACGTAATGGGAAACGTTTATTGCGTGGATATTAGTTACAAAGGAAGCATTGGATTTCTGGGCTAAACTCAACCCACAACCATGGACGGACAAGAGGCAGTCCAAACGATGGAGTCCTTTCACCAAACTGGGCCAGCATTAGGCCAAATTCTTAGAACCAAACAATTCATACCAAAAGCATTTAAACGCAAATCAACTAAGGCTGCATGAAACATGACATTGAATTAACATTTTTAACTTCTAAATTTTAACTATTTAAACACGAATCACTAATTGAACTTTTGAATTACCTTTCACACATTCTTGTTCAAACAATAGCCCTTAACTGAGATAACTGGATCAAAAAGAAAACAGGCTCACACATGACAAAGCATACTATTTTTCTATTCACAAAGGCCTTCGGGCATGGGCATAAAATGAGCCCGCATTTAGTGAATAACATGGACTTAATATCGAATCCCCACAGAAGTATTTCTAATTTCTAAATTCTACATTTGGCAATACCAAATAAGCTTAATGAGCTTTCATTAGTACACCAAACAGGCTAAATGCCATCTCATTCTTAAAAGAGAGCACTATTTGAGTTCAATGGTATTAGTGACATACAAACACAAACCATATAGCATTCACCTTTAACTTTTATCCCAAACTAACTTAAGAATACTAATATGGAAAGCAAAAAATCTCGATTAAACCTGCTCGATACACACCATAGAAAAACTTGATAGGGATATAACAATCCTGAGCTTACATACCAAGTCCAACAAATTTAAGTACAAGCCAATCAATTCAACACATGCTTAAATGCAAACACAAAGGGAATTTTCCTTCATCTATAGCAAGTTTCAGCCAAGCTAACCATTAAGCAAGAGAATCAGACAGTTGGACTTCAGACTAATGCTATGACATCTCATTCGTGATCAATAGATTAATCAAGATATCTCTATAGCTAAATATTACAGCCATAAATGAGATTGAAGGGAGGAGAAATGAAGTTCAACAAACAACACAAGTTTTATCATAGTCCCAAATCCAAATTCAATATTACACTCAAATGATGTCCATAGTTCCAAAAAATACCTGGAAATGCCAAAAGAAAACAAAGAGAGTGAGGAAGTATGCAACAACAACAGACCAATCAGCAAAGTAACAGTAATAAACAGCAACTCCAAGCGAAATTCAGCTTCTTCAAACCAGTAGAAAAACCATATGAAGACCACTCTATGGAGACTCAAATACCCGGATCCACTATGAAGTTTTGACAGAATTGAACCAATTTTTGACTAAAAAATGCAAGAAATTCAGTGTTCTTTCAAAGATTTTTAGACTTAGCCGTTTCTCTTCAATTTTTAGTATATTTTTAGTTCTAAAACCTTTTTTCAATCTGAATGGAACCCCAAGTAACTATGCCTTTATAGGCAAGTTACTAGGGCAGCCTTAAGGGTTCAGTTTTTTCATTTTAGTCCTTTTCAAATTTTCCTTTTTGCTGCTTAGTCCTTCAATTATTGACTTGTTGGTCAAGTTAGTCTATTTTGCAGCTTCTAGGCAGCTTCTTAGTTGGTTATAGCAAGATTCCCTTAAGTGACTTACCAAATTTACCCCTATTACCCCTGTATTTTACCTTGAAGCCCAGCCAGACTTGAACATGGGCTATGAATCCCCGAACAGGCTCAATGATTAAAGAGACATGGGCTCAGACTCAAACCAAATAAAATTCCTTTAACATGAGGTCTTGGACTGACCTCAGAGCCCAAAGATGAAACCCAAACAAATTCAGAAAACTTAAAAACCAAACAAATCGACTAATTAATGATCACAAACAGGCGGAGAACTAATTAAGCTTAGTGACCAATCCAAAAATTCTAACAGGACAGCTAATAAATCAGAAAACAAATTAAACGAGAGGAAAGGAACAGAGGTGACACATAGACGATTTTGAAAACAAAGATGAACGGTACTTACCAGCTAGACTTGAAATCAAAAACTAAGGCACTGATTCAACCCAACACAGTGGCAAACGTTTGTTCTTGGTGAGGAACAAACGAGTGTCACTATTTTGTGTCAAAACCGACTTGAAACAACCTGAAAATTCCTGAAAATGCTTACATGCATGATTCCGACCTTAGGCTCTCTGGGCTCGACTCTTCGATTTGATATTCGAGGAGTTCCAGAGATGTTTGAAGAAATCTGAGTGAAAATTTGGGATGAGGGAGAGAGGACGATCCTAGGGTGTTAATTTGGGGTTGAACAGAGGTGGTGCCGCCACCGGAGAGAAAAAGGGCGACACTAGGGTTTCGATCTTTGATCTAAAATTGGATTAGTTCTGGAAGGATTTGAGAGGAGTTGTTTGGGGATTTGGGATATGGAGGCGGAAGAGAGTGTGGGGTGTTAATCTCAGGGTGATTGGTGGTGGCGCCGCCACCGGAAGTAATAAGGATTTTGGGGCGGTGGATTAGGGTTAGGCGATTCTCTTGATGGTGAAAGAGATGAAGTGAGAGATGGAATGAGAGGGTAGGGGAGTCGGTCGGACAGTTATATGTAATTTGGGGCTCAGTTCTAGACCGTTTGATCAAATGAGATCAACGGCCCAGATAACGGGTGGCTTAAACAGGGTCGTGTGGTTTATTAGTGGGGCGGACCAAGTTGGACCAGGGTTTTGGGACGGGTTTGGGCCAATTTTAACGGTTAATGGGTGTTTAACACTTGGACCTTGGGAAAATTCAATTGTAACCGCCCAAAATCGGATTTTCTTTTATTTCTTTTCTTTTTCTTTTTCAATATCAAATCCTTTTCTTTTTAAATTAAAATAAAACCTAAATTAATTTTTTAAACAAAATTAACCTACCCAATTAGTTTAATCACTCATCATAGTATTTACAATAATTAATTAAATCCTAAATTTAAAGAAAAACTATAAAATTCAAAATTAAAGAGTTAAAATGCAAAATGAACTATTTTTTGTGGTTTTCATATTTTATAAAACAAACTAATTTACTAAATAATCTAAAAAATATTAAATTAAATTCTAAATGCAGTGCGTGATATTTTTTGCTATTTTTCATAATTTAAATAAAATTAATTATGCACACAAAATGTAAACAAACACGAAAATTGAGCAATTAATTCTTGAAAACTAAATAATAAAAAGAAAATCCTAATTTTGGAGATTCTGTATGAGTAATTCATGCGAGGAAAAAATCACGTGCTTATAGTTGCCCCTCTTTGCTCGGAGACACAAAGGGTTTTCCGGCAAAGATAAAATGAGCAATTATGAGGGATTTTTCCCTGTTTGACACTCCATGAGAAGCATTTTTTGAAAAGAGTTTGACCGAACCTTGTTTCAAAGGTTGCCTACATATCCCTGGCTGTAAAGGAATCAGGTCAATGTAGCTTTGGAAGCTTTGGTAGCTGGGACTACCAAGAAGCTGTGATTTCGCTGCTGTTGCTGCTGTTTCTGGTTGCTGAGCTCCTTATTACACCATGATAAAGTAAAAAGAAGCTAAACTAGACTATAATCTATGCATTACAAAATCCTATCTACATCTTCGAACTTGCTCTTGTGGTTCTTATTGCCTCGTTTACTGGTATTCTCCTGGTGGAGTCCCTTTGTTGCCGCCTTGAATTGTAATCTGAGATGTTTCCCATTCTCCAGGCGGGCGCCTGATTGCTGAAATTGAAATGTATTCCCTTGTTCTCCAGGTGGGCGCCTGATTGCTGAGCTTGAAAAATGTATTCCCTTGTTCTCCAGGTGGGCACCTGATTTCCACAAAATAAACACAACAAAGAAAACGCCCGCTCCGGTTTGGCATGTTACCAAACATCAGTAAGAAACTTGAACTATACTCTCTTGTTCTCCGTGGGCGCTTGACTGCTGAATTTGAATGTATTCCCTTGTTCTCCAGGTGAGCGCCTGATTGCTGAACTTGAAATGTATTCCCTTGTTCTCCAGGTGGGCGCCTGATTTCAACAAAAATAGACAAAAACAAAAAAAAAAATTTGCCCCAGTTTGGCACGTTAGCAAGTATCAGTAAGAACTTGAAAACTGAAACTTGAACTATACTCCCTTGTTCTCCAGGTGAGCGCCTGATTGCTGGACTTTGAAAATGTATTCCCTTGTTCTCCAGGTGGGCGCCTTATTACCAAAACTTGAAATGTATTCCCTTGTTCTTCAGGTGGGCGCCTGATTGCTGAATTTGAAATGTATTCCCTTATTCTTCAGGTGGGCGCCTGATTGCTAAACTTAAAAATGTATTCCCTTGTTTTCCAGGTGGGTGCCTGATTACTGAACTTGAAGTGTATTCCCTTGTTCTCTAGGTGGGCGCCTGATTACTGAACTTAAAATGTATTCCCTTGTTCTTCAGGTGGGCGCCTGATTGCTGAAACTTGAAAAATGTATTTCCTTGTTCTCCATGTGGGCGCCTGATTGCTGAAACTTGAAAAATGTATTCCCTTGTTCTCCAGATAGGCGCCTGATTGCTGAAACTTGAAAAATGTATTCCCTTGTTCTCCATGTGGGCGCCTGATTTCCACAAAATAAACACAACAAAGAAAAAGTCCGCCCCAGTTTGGCATGTTACCAAACATCAGTAAGAAACTTGAACTATACTCCCTTGTTCTCCAGGTAAGCGCCTGACTGCTGAATTTGAAAATGTATTTCCTTGTTCTCCAAGTGGGATCCTGATTGCTAAACTTGAAATGTATTCCCTTGTTCTCTAGGTGGGCGCCTGATTTCAACAAAAATAGACAAAGACTAAGAAAACTTTCTGCCCCAGTTTGGTGGCTGGGCACATCTGTGAGTGTTAATTGACATGTTACCAAATATCTCTATGAATCTGAAAGCTAAATCCCATTATCCAGGAGGGTCCTGAAACTCCTAGTTAAATGATGGCTTTTAAAATCTAAATTATATCTTCTAAAGGTGTGAATCCTGCTACATCTTGTTATCTAAGAAAGTCTTAAACTACATCCTATTATCCAGGAGGGTCCTAACAACAAAAATTAAATCCTGTTATCCAGGAGGATCCTGAGAACTTAAAACTAAATCCCATTATCCAGGAGGGTCCTGAACGCCTAAAACTAAATCCCATTATCCAGGAGGGTCCTGAAAATCAAAAATCAAGTCTTATCTCAAGAGTGACTATTCTTTTTCGGCCGAATTATGCTGCCCCACAACATAACTTACGGTTAATGTTGTTATCTAATTGAAATCTTAAAACTAAGTCCCATTATTCATGAGGGTCCTGAGAATTTCAAATTGAATCTTATCCTAAGCATGAAAACTTCAAAGCCAAACTTATATTTTCTCAAGGTAGAGCATAGCTAGATCTTGTTACTCATGAACGTTTTGAATTTTAACTAAGTCCCATTGTCCAGGATGGGGTCCAGAAAATTTAAAAACTAAATCCCATTATCCAGGCAGGTCTTGAGAATTTTAAATTAAATCCCATTATCCAGGAGGGTCCTGAGAATTTGAAAACTAAATTCCGTTATCTAGGAGGGTCCTGAAAACTTAAAAACTAAATCTCATTATCCAAGAGGGTCCTGAGAATTTAAAAAACTAAATCCCATTATCCAGGAGGGTCCTAAAAACTTAAAAACTAAATCCCATTATCCAGGAGGGTACTGAAAACTTAAAAACTAAACCCCATTATCCAGGAGGGTCCTGAAATTTTGAAATTAAATCCCATTATCCAGGAGGGTCCTGAAAATCAAAAATCAAACCTGTTTGGTGACTACTTTTCTTCACGGAGGGTTTCTTCGAACCAACCGAAATTTCCTGCCCCTATTTTAATCAAAGAAAAATTTTGTCAGTTTTAAAATGTGGTGGTTAGTTGACGGCATTCTTTGTTGAAGACCTCTCCGCTGCCATGCTTTGTTTTGATTGGCTTCCTCTGCACTGGCTAAGAACCGCTTGACTTACCGGCTGACTTTCAACCCCCCATGACTTTAGATGACCCGAGTGTTCTAAACCCGAACCGTTGTTTCACACCTCTGACCCATTTAAACGAACCTCTGCATCTCCCATGAAATTACTAAATCATTCTGCCGATGGAAATTTTGCTGGCACTTTATCCCACTTTACATCATGCTATATTTGGTATGCTCTAGCCGCACTGTGCTTTGCAATTTTGAAGCTGGTGGTGAGCTTTGAAATTTCTTCTTATTTGCTTAAACAAAACTGACATTGGGAACATCTTAAAGAAATAAACCCAAAAGAAATGAAATGCAATGACTTTTAAAGTTAAGGATAAGAAAATCCAAAACTGGAAGACTATCTGAAGAGGAAAAAGAAAAGAGATTTATATGAGTGGAGCAGCTGTCACCAATGATCATGACATGCATTTCAGATTAATCGGCCCAATCTGTTCGACCAATCAACTTTCAGTTGCCATACTTTGCTGTCCCGGAGTTTCCATAACCTGATTTCTTCCCCAAAACCTTGACCTTGTTCGGCCTGCGGTGCCCTGAAGGGTTTTCTCCAACAAGCCTTTCTCATTTGTTCATCTCTCAACTCACTTTCACCTTACGGTGCCCGTAAGGGTTTTTACCGATAAGACTCTTGCATTTTTAATTTCTCTCAGCTCCCGTCGCCTTATGGTGCCCGTGAGGGTTTTCACCAATAAGACTCTCTCATTTTCAATATTTTCTGCTTGGACCAGAGTGTTGCCCTTGATATGAATAACCTACACTTGCTTGACTTGGCATCTCTCGAAAACTGATCGGAAGGTCTTTCTTTGGACCGTAACGTAGGCTTTTGGATAGGGTTAGAAAGAAAGGATATCAAAGGCTCAAAACAATTTGAATGGGTTCAAAATTACAACTTTCGGAATCAGATTTCTAACAACCACAACTTCTGCCCCAGTTTCTTGTTTGGGGACTTTTGGATTTTTATTTCGATGAGACCAAACTGTGAGGCTGCCTACTTATCCTTAAAAGGAATCAGGTTGAACGTAGTTCATGTTATAAGAATCACTTTGTTTGTTGTGATTTTCTTTTCTTTTCTTTTCTCTTCTTTCCTTCTTTTTCTTTTTGTTGTTTTTCTTCTTCTTTTTTTCTTTTCATTCTTTTCTTTCTTTTTTCATTCTTTTCTTTCTCTTTTCTTTTTTTCTTTCTCTTTTTCTCTTCTTCCTTTACTTATCTCTCACGCTTGGGTCTCTGATATATGCTACTGATTCCGAAAGAGAGGTATGAAAGAAAATAAATAAGGCTCAAACAGGGTAACAAAGGATAAAGTGTTTAGATAGTAGAACAAAATGCCTTCGTCATTCCAAATCTTCAAAAATATGCCAAGTACAAACAAATATAAATTAACCAGAGAAAATCATACATAGTATCTCTTGACCACATCGGAATTGATGGCCATTTCTACACACTTGCCTTCTATATCTGTTAAATACAAAGCGCCATTTGACAACACTCTAATTACGATGAATGGCCCCTGGTAGTTTGGAGCGAACTTGCCTTTGGCCTCAGCCTAATGTGGAAGGATATGTCTCAATACTAACTGATCCACTTCAAACTTCCGTGGACGCACCTTCTTATTATATGCTCTTGCCATTCTCCGTTGATACAACTGGCCATGACACACTGCTGCTAATCTTTTCTCATCAATCAGACTCAATTGTTCCAAACGGGTTTTGACCCACTATTATCGATCTCAGCCTCCGCGATAATTCGAAGGGATGTAATTTCCACTTCTGCAGGTATCACTGTTGCGGTGCCATACACCAACAAATAAGGAGTCGCGCCTACTAAAGTACGGACAGTAGTGCAATAACCCAGCAATGCAAACGGTAGCTTTTCATGCCACTGCCTAGAACCCTCCACCATTTTTCGAAGTATCTTCTTTATATTCTTGTTGGCTACCTCGACTACTCCATTCGCCTTGGGGCGATATGAGGTGGAATTATGATGTGTAATCTTAAACTGTTGACATACCTCTTTCATCAGATGACTATTGAGATTAGCCCCATTGTCTATAATGATCACCTTTGGTATCCCAAACCGGCAAATGATATTTGAGTGCACAAAATCAACCACCGCCTTCTTGGTTATAGACTTGAATGTTTCAGCCTCTACCCACTTGGTGAAGTAGTCTATGGCCACCAGAATGAACATGTGCCCGTTTGATGCTTATGGCTCAATTGGCCCAATGACATCTATGCCCCATGCAACAAAAGGCCACGGTGCAGACATCGTGTGTAATTCAGATGGTGGAGAATGAATCAAATCTCCATGCACTTGGCATTGATGACATTTACGCACGAAGATGATACAATCTCGCTACATAGTGAGCCAATAACAACCTGCTCGGAGAATCTCCTTTGCCAACACGTACCCACTCATGTGCGGTCCACAGACTCCAGAATGTACTTCGGTCATAATAGTTGTAGCCTGCCTAGCATCTATGCATCTTATTAACCCAAGATCTGGAGTCCTTTTGTACAGAACCCCCCCGCTGAAGAAAAAACCGCTTGCCAACTGCCTAATTGTTCTCTTTTAATCACTTGTGGCTTGTACTGGATACACCCCCAGCCTGATGTATTCCTTGATATCGTGAAACCAAGGTTCCCCATCGAGCTCTTCTTCCACCACATTACAGTAAGCATGCTGATCGTGGATCTGAATCTGCAAAAGGATCCATATAAGCCTTATCTAGATGGTGTAACATTGACGTTAGAGTAGCCAAAGCATCAGCGACCTCATTGTGAATCCTCGGAATATGCCCGAACTCTATTGACTGGAACCGCTGACAAAGATCATGTAAACATTGTCGATACGGTATAAGTTTTAGATCCCTAGTTTCCCATTGTCCTTGAATCTAGTGCACTAGAAGGTCCGAGTCACCCAAGATCAAGACTTCCTGGACACCCATGTCTACGGCTAACCTCAAACCCAGAATGCACGCCTCATACTCAGCCATGTTGTTAGTACAATAGAAACGAAGTTGATCCATAACAGGGTAGTGATGCCCTATTTTAGAAATAAGTACCGCTCCTATCCCAACGCCTTTCATGTTAGCAGCCCCATCAAAGAAAGGTTTCCATCCTAGCTTTTTAACCTGTTCCAACTCATCAATGTGCATTACCTCTTAATCAGGGAAATAAGTCTTCAAAGGTTCGTATTCTTCATCCACAAGATTCTCAACCAAGTGGTCGGCCAATTCTTGTGCTTTCATCATAGTCTGAGTCACGTAGACAATGTCAAATTCTGTGAGCAAAATCTGCCACTTTGCGAGCCTTCCCGTGGGCATAGGCTTCTGGAAGATATACTTCAACGAATCCAAGCGAGAGATGAGGTAAGTAGTATAAGACGACAAATAATGTTTCAGCTTCTGGGCTACCCAAGTTAAGGCGCAACATGTCCTCTCAAGATGAATGTACTTAACCTCGTAAGATGTGAACTTCATACTGAGATTTTAGATGGCCTGCTCCTTCCTGCCAGTGATGTCATGCTGTCCCAACACACATCCAAATGAATTGTCCAAGACCGTCAAATACAGAATCAAAGGTCTCCCTGGTTCTGGCGAGACCAACAAAGGTGGGTTTGACAAGTACCCCTTTATCTTATCAAATGCTTCCTGATATTCATCTGTCCACTTGACCGCAACATCTTTCTTTAACATTTTGAAGATAGGCTCGCAAGTTGTTGTGAGTTGAGCAATAAACCTGCTGATGTAATTCAATCTCCCCAATAAACACATCACCTTAGTCTTGTTCTTTGGAGGTGGAAATTCCTAGATAGCTTTGATCTTTGATGGGTCTAATTCAATACCTCGGCGGCCGACTATGAATCCCAACAACTTTCTAGACGGGACACCGAGCACGCATTTTGCAGGATTGAGCTTGAGATTGTACCTGCGAAGCCTTTGGAAAAACTTTCTCAGATCTCTGACATGGTCAGACTGCTTTCTAGACTTTACGATCACATCATCCACATAAACCTAGATCTCCCTATGTATCATGTCGTAGAATATGGTCGTCATTGCCCTCATGTAGGTTGCCCCTACATTTTTCAAACCAAATGGCATAATCCGATAGTAGTACGTTCCCCATGGAGTGATGAATGACGTCTTTTCTACATCCTCCTCATCCATTAAGATCTGGTGGTAGCCCGCATAAAAATCAACAAAAGAACCAATCTCATGTTTGGCACACTTATCGATTAATATATGGATGTTCGGCAATGGGAAGTTATCTTTGGGGCTTGCCTTGTTGAGATCTCGATAATCAACACACACCCTGGTCTTGCCATCCTTCTTAGGAACAGGCACAACATTGGCTAACCAGGTAGGATACCGGGTGACCCAGATGACTTTAGCCTCAAACTGTTTGGTGACCTCTTCCTTAATATTCACACTTATATCAGTTTTAAATTTCCTCAGCTTCTGCTTCATAGGGAGGAATGTCGGGTCAGTGGGCAATTTGTGAACCACCAAGTCAGTGCTTAGACCCGGCATGTTGTCATAGGACCATGCAAAAATATCTTTATACTCAAACAGTGCTTTAATTATCTCCTCTCTGAGTTGTGGCTCAAGATGGACACTTATTTTAGTTTCCCGGACATTATCTTGGTCCCCTAAATCGACTGCTTCTGTATCACTCAGGTTAGGCTTGGGTTTTTCTTCAAAATGGCTTAGTTCTTTACTAATCTCTTCAAAGGCTTCATTCTCATCATATTCCGATTTGCATAGCACTCTACTTCTTGAATTATTATTTCAGAGTTAGATTGGTTTTTAAGACTGGGCCGGAGATTCCTCTTGCATGTCATATCATTGAAGCCAGCATAAAAAGAATTGTACAGGGAAAATAAAAACAAAAATAAAACTATCAGAAAAGGGTAAAAAATGAAATTGCATTTCATTGAAATTAAAGATAACAAGGTTTATACATCCAAATGGACGGAACATAGAATCTGAATTAAAACCCTGGAATAATCTAGATAAACTGAAAGAAAATCAAAGCAAACTACCAAAACTCCTTCCTGACGGGGAGATGAGTAGCTTCCCAATTGTTAATCTTTGCACTGGGCCCTACAAACTGCACATTCGCTTTACTCGAACCCTCTCCAGCTTCTAACATGTTCACATCGGCGAATAACCTCTCAAATTTTTCAATCAAATCTCCATCCACATTAACCACTGAACTGGGAACCGTCGTCACTGGGCTCTTTCTGGTAACGGGCCTTACAAATGATTTGGAAAGACGTGGGACCGGCTTGGGAAGGGCCCATGCCTTCTATTTCTTTTTTCTGGCTCTTCTTGCGTCTGCGGCTGTTGGATTGAATCCCAAACCAAGTGTATCCAAGTTTTTAGGAAGAGAAACTTGTTGTACAATACCTTGTAAAGATGCACCCAAACCCTTGCCTGGTACAAAACCATTTTTCAACATTTCAACGACTACCATGACTGATGCAGCAGCTACCCTTGGAGTTGGCACGCACTTCCCTTCAGGAAATTTCTCTACCGATACCGTGTCAAAAACCTGATAAACCCATGGCCCCTTGTCATCTTCAATCTCTATGAATGGAACAATGTCATCATTGGGAACACACAAATTATCTTCTCCATGCACAACAATTTCCTGTCTATCCCATTCAAACTTAACCATTTGATGCAGAGTGGACGAGACCGCTTTAGCAGCATGAATCCAGGGTCGACCAAACAACAGATTGTAAGAAATAGCCACATCGAGCACGTAGAATTCCATAGTGAATTCAACTGGCCCTATTGTAAGCTCGAGCACTATGTCCCCGACTGAATCTTTCCCTCCACCGTCGAATCCCCGAACGCAGATACTGTTCTTGTGAATTCTTTCATCATCCACCTTCAACTTGTTCAGAGTGGAAAGAGGACAAATATTTGCACTGGAACCATTGTCAACCAGCACCCGAGTAACCACGGAATCTTTACATTTCACCGTCAAATAAAGGGCTCTATTGTGCTCAGTACCCTCCACGGGCAACTCATCATCAGAAAAAATGACTCTGTTTACCTCAAATATCTTGTTAGCTATCTTTTCCAATTGGTTTACTGAGATTTAGTCAGGAATGTGGGCCTCATTCAGGATCTTCATCAAAGCCCGACGGTGCTCGTCTGAATGGATCAATAATGATAATAATGAAATCTGAGCCGGTGTTTTCCTCAACTGCTCCACAATGGAATAGTCCTGCACTTTCATCTTTCTCAAGAATTCCTCGGCTTCTTCCTCGGTCACAACTTTCTTCGCCAATACTGGGTTATCTTTGGAGGTCCTAGCTTTTCGCAACTCTTCGGGGGCAAAGCATCTCCCCGTTCGAGTCAAACCATATGTCTCACATACTTATTCTTTAACTACTTTCCCCTTGTAAGTCACTGTCACTCATTCATAATTCCACGGGACTGTCCTGCTATTGACTATTGGTAATTGCGTTACCGGCTCGATAATGACAGGGTCTATGCGGGCACCTTCCACAATTACCACAGGCTTGTTCGCCATTCCTGGCACATCCACTTTCGCTCCTTCATGTTTCCCTGCAACGTCATTTGAGGACCCTTTCTTGACCACCACAGATGGTTCACTTTTTGTCCCGTTCAACTTGATCACAAACTTCTCACTTGTTAACTTTTCAAACGGCCTGACATCACTGGACCGAATCATCATAACAGTTTGTGAAGGCTTCTTAGGCTCCCCTCCCTTATGCACTATCTCAATCATATTTGTCTCATGATGGGCTGGCAATGGGTTCTGGTTAATATTAGGTGCCTCCGGAGCTTGGACCTCAATCCGATTATTATCAATGAGCTCTTGAATAGCTGTTTTCAATTGCCAGCACTTCTCTGTATCGTGTCCCGGAGCACCAGAACAATATCTACAACTCACAGAGTGATCAAGATTCCTCGGGGGAGGATTTGGCAGTTTTGGCTCGATCGGACTCAGCATACCCAATTGTTTCAACCGGTGGAATAAACTGGTATAGGATTCTCCCAATGGAGTGAAAGTCTTCTTCTGCAATCTCTCATTTTTAGTGGCCTGATTGGGCCTGAAACCTGTTCCAGGGGAATTTCTGTAGGCTCTTGGGGGTGGATAGGTATTTTGTGGAACTGGGTATGGGTTCTGTGGAGCTGGCGCACGCCATTGTACGTGCGCAGAAGGTTGAGTGTATGTTTGTGCGTGATGGATAGAAAAATGGGGATCTGACGGTGGGTAGTAGTGTCGTGGTGGGCTATATGGGGTATGGTGGTAAGTTTGGTGATAGGGTCGAAGCTGGTTGTAGTAATGTGAAGGACCCCTGGATCCAACCCAAGCTCCTAACTCAATTGTCGCAATATCCTCTTTCTTCTTTTTCCCAAGTACACCTCCAGTACCATTTTGAATAGCCTGGGTGGTCGCTTTAATTTCTGAATAACTCATGATCTTGTTGGACTTGAGTCCATCCTCAACCTTGCCTCCCATTTTTACAACCTCATTAAAGAACTTACCCACTGCTAACACCAAGTGACCAAAATAAGTGGGCTCCAAAGCCTGTAAGAAATAATCAACCATCTCACTTTCTTTTATCGGAGGGTCAATGCTCGCTTCTTGCTCCCTCCAATGGAATCCATATACTCTGAAACTCTCACCGGGCTTCTTCTCAATCTTTGTTAATGACAAACGGTCTGGGATAATTTCAAGATTGTACTGAAAATGGCAAACGAAGGCTTGGGCCAAATCGTCCCATGTGTACCACCTGTTGTGATCTTGTCTAGTATACCATTCCAATACCGATCCACTCAGACTTTGGCTGAAATATGCCATCAATAATTCATCTCTTCCGCCTGCCCCTCTCATCTTGCTACAAAATCCTCTTAAGTGAGCTACTGGGTCACCATGCCCGTCGTACAGATCAAACTTAGGCATCTTGAACCCTGCTAGTAACTGAACATCTGGGAACAGACATAAATCCTTATAGGACACACTTACTTGACCTCCCAACCCCCTCATATCTCTGAACGATTGTTCCAAGCTTTTGACCTTTCTGATCATCTCCTCATGTTCAGGATTTTTGGGTGGCTTCTCGGTCGTTGCCGAGAGATCAAGATGAGGGGTGTAAGAATATGGTTTCGGAACTTTGAAGGTGGGTTCAGGGGGATAATACTGGTTGTCATGAGTCTGGAATAGAGGTTCACTGGAAAATCGGTGTAATGCAGCAGGTGGTGGTGCCATAAAAACGGGAGTGACCATGGGACTTGTTTGGGTGGTGGAGCTTGAGAAGTATGGGAAGTGGTGCCATAGAATTGTTGGTAGAGGGGGAAGGCTGGAGATGAGTTCACAGTGGGACGCTGCTAAGGTTGGGCTGATGGTGGGATATAAGCAGGGTTGGCGAGATAAACCGGTGGTAGATGACCCTTTGCCCAGGCCTGGTACATTTCAGCCATTTGGTGCTTTAACTTATACATCTCTTCCTTCATCGCATTAACATCCAATTCTTCCACCTCTTTTGACGAATTAACAATACTTGTTTCTGGTTCTTGGTTGACCATGTTCAGCTTGTCTTTTGATCGGGTGTTGTAGGAGTGAGTTGCCAGAATGCCAATCAACTAACTACCTACCTGGACTCAATACATCAACAACAACCTTGTTAGCGATTAGGACTTTAACAGTTTGGTAGTCACGCATTTTGGGGAATGAATGCACCTAAGCATTTAACCGTTTCTATTATGAATTTGATCGGCTGCTTGTGTCATCCCGGCTTTTCCTTATTTCCATTTGCAACTTCTCTTTTCCCCTTTTTTCTCTTCTTTCATTGTGGCCTTTGTTTTTTCTTTGTTTTCATCCACTCATTTTCCTCTTGTTTTGCCATTGTTTCTTTCTCTTGGTTTTCTTATTTTTCTCTTTTTTTTTCTTTTTCTCTCTTGTTTTTCCCTTTTTTTCCTTTTGGTTATGGTCGAATCCTATGGAGATTGCCTACGTATTATGACCCCGCATGAATCAGACTGAGCGTAGTTCTGGGAGATAAGTGTGAAAGTAAATACTAAAACATTTTTGGGATTTTCAATTTTCATAAAAGCAAATGCTTTGATTACAAAGACTCAAAACTAAAAGACTCCGAGAGAAACTAACAGAAGCCGATGAAAAGACAAAATACAGACTCCAAAAATAAACTATCATACTCCAACAAAAGAAAATACAAACTCGAAAACAATTGGCAGACTCTAGTAGAAATAAAAATACAGACTCAAAACAACTAACGGACTCTAACGGAAAAGGAAATATAGACTCAAATGAAAAATCATGAATACATTAATGCTCCTGGTGCCCGCGGGACATCATTCGATCTCGCCGCGGGCCTATATGCAAGATCCCTTTGAAGTCTATCCAAGTCACTCATTATCTGTTTAACAAATGTCATCACTGCCATGAAGAACGTGGTGCGAGTCATATCCTCACAGGCTTGGCACTTCGCAACAATGTAATCGGCGATGTTTCTAATTCTCTCTCTTATGACACCTATTTCTTGTAACAAACGCCCGATCTGCTGAGCCCTGGCTTCCAACGTTTGCTCAGCCACATGATTCTGCTCCTGAAGTTGTTGCAAATCTATTTCTAATTGTACCAATGTTGTGTAACAATGTTCTATTTCACCCTTGAAGTCTTTCGCCTGTTTGATCATTATGTTATCCATGGCGATGACCCTTTTCTTTAATCCTACGACCTCATTTTCATACTTTTCTTTCAACTGCTTAACCAGGCATGCTCGTTCATCTGCATTTTTGGCCAATTGCTTTCGAGCCCTGGCTAGTTCACTTTCTGCTTTGTTCAAATTAAAACTATAGTCACTCACTTTCTGCCTCAAGTTAACTATGAGTTTTTCATCTTTGGCACTTCAGGCGGGGTTTTCTGCTGCTATTTTCATTTTCTGAATTTGGGCTTGAAGGGCCTTATTTTCTTTAGCTAGCTTTTTCTTTTCTCCTTCGTCTTCCGCGTCTTGCAAGCTATTTTCAAACTGAAGGTCCCTGACTTGTTTTTCCAATTTGCTTATGGTAGCCCTGTACTCATTTTCTTTGGTCAACCAGTCCCATTGCACTTGTACTCCGTCTGTGAACTGTTGGACATGGGGTCTCTTTGCGGGCCTTTCGGGCTCATGTTGAACTCGGGATCTTTTACCATACCAGCAGTGTAACTAGGCTCCACCTCGCCTCTGGATAGATCTCGTACTTGAGTATTAGGCCCTAAGAATCTACACTGATGCCAAATCCGACGCACTTTTTCTTCTGGGAAGGCAGCATTTGGTTCTAACTCAATGACCTACCGACTCAAATCTTCATAGTGTAGGATGGTCTGGTATCGGCCTAACTGACGTAGGACTCTGTGCGGAGCATAAGGCTGGATACTCCGAAGACCCATCAACAGCAAAAAAAACACCTCAGCCAACATATAGATTACTTTACTGACCGAGAGCCACCCGATCATCCATTCAATCTTGTTTGCAGTCAAAGATCTCAAATGAGCATTCCATGCTTCCGTACAATCCGGGAACTCATAACACTCTACCCACTTTTCATGTTTTTCGATGCATTCAAGGCCAGTCATACCACAATTCAAGTATCCGGGACGGTGGCAAAGGTGTTCCTCCATCCATAGTTGTAACAGCATATTGCACCCTTCAAAGAACTTTCCTCCTTCCCGACAATGGGTTAGAGCTCGGTAAATTTCTACCAAGATTAGCGGCATTATAGTCCCATTTTCCTTTTTCATCATAAAGTCAGCTATCCCTGCAAGCCCCAACTCTATGTTCCCGTCTTTTCTGGGGAAAACCAAAATACCCAGGAACGCCACTATGAAAGTCAATCCTCTCTGAGCTTCCTACTTGTCTTGGTTTCCCGCGTGAGTAAGACCGGTATCTGGCGTTTCGAAGCCACGAGGATTCCCGTAAAGTCGATACAAAAGTAGAAGGTACAGAATCCTTTGTCCAAATTTCCGTCTCGGATGTCTCGACTGATGCTTAACAAGTCCAAAATTTGTGAGGGGTTATTGTTCTCGGTGCCACCGGGTATTGACTTCTAAGATTCCCTTCGAAACCAGCATAGCCTGCTATCTCTTCCAGTGTAGGAGTTAACTCAAAATCAGCAAAGTGGAATACAATATGTGCGGGGTCCCAAAATGGTATCAAGGCCTCAATCACGTCTTTTCTTGGCTTAACCTTCAAGAGCCCGATAAGACCACCCAACGCTTTTGTCACAACCTTTCTGCTATCTTCCCCCAAATCATGCCACCACATATGTAGCTCCAAAGGGATCTCTTCACGGACTGAGAAAGGTTCATTTTGAATTGTGCTCATCCTGCACATTTATTAAGATGATTTTAATTAAAAGAAAACTATGACTCATTTTGACTTAAGAAAAATGACCATTGTTTTTCAAAATTTTCCCAAAATATCTGGCTTTGCCAATACGACCTTTCAGCACTTCGAAAACGAAGATTTTAAGGTTGTGTCGGCTAACCAGCCAAAACCTTTAAAAGTATCTAAAGGTGGTTGTTCTTGCAAAAACAGCCTTTCGACGCCCTTCTAGGGACATTCGGCTATTTCTGACAAGAATGACATCACCCTAATTATTTTTAAATTAAAGTAAATTTTTTGTTCTATTGGGCTATTTTTGCAAAAAAGGAAGTTGGACCCGATGGGGGTTGCCTACGTATCTCACACCCTGTGAGAATCAAACTGGCGTAGTTCGGGCAGATTGGATGAAAATAAACCAACTATTTTTTAAAACAGAAATTTTCAGCAGAGTTTCAGCATATTTTGGACACTGATTTTTCAAAACAAGTAATTATCTCTCTAAGCCCTCACATTGAGTTTCTTTTTCCCAACTTTTCTCCTATTATTCATAAGCCGGTCAACATGCAAATCTGAAGCAAATAAATGCACAAGTTGCAAGTAAGATGCATCAGGATGGTCTTTCATTTCGGGTACACCTGTCCTAGACAGACCCAACCCCTGTGTTGAGTCTCCAAAGTCAAATGCACGTGATGCAAACAAACGTTCCTACTAGGGATCTAGCATGAGGCTTTGTTATACTAGGTTTAAAACCTGGGTTTATTGTTCTAGACCTGGCTTACCCGAGCGGACAACTCGAGCTGAGGGAGGAAAGCGTACCGGGAATACATAAGCTTCACCGACTTTGCAACTTGTCCGAACCTCGTTCTAAAATTGGATAAGACTCTAGAAAGAAGATAAGCCACACGAAGTGCACCCTTCTCCATGATTTAGAAGACTCAGAGAGAAGAAAGGTTTCGTAGCAGTTTATATATACAGTTCACAAAATATCAAAGCGGTAAAGCATTTAGCACATTAGGCTCAAACATGCAGAAAATCAGATAATAGATAAAGCCAATCATAACAGTTATTCTAAACTCAAATTCTAAGCCAATCATGTTTAATCCTATGTGCAATGTTAACTTTTAACCTCTTTTATTTAATTTTTAAAGAAGATTAAACGTCGTTTAAAATATGTCTTTGGATCGCGCCACATGAAATGCACCCGCAATCCGAAACACGTTTTATTCAACGTTGTTGAGATTTGGATTTGGGTCACATGAAATGCACACCCGAGTTTAGGAAGGTAATGTTATTAAAATAACGTGCCAAAAACAACTACGCATTGTTAACTTTGCGAGGGCCATAGAAATTTGCTAAATGGCACGCCCCGAGTTCTAAGAGGTTAAAATTAATAAATGAGGGCCATGCATTTAAGATTTTATTTGGCACGGCACACCTTGACTCTGATTTTAAAAGAAAGCTCGAACTAGGCTTTTAAGGGCCATAAACTATATCTTACCTAATATGGCACGCCCCATATAATTAAAGAATTACAACAATGTAATGAGAAACGTTCATTGCGTGGATATTAGTTACAAAGGAAGCATTGGATTTTTGGGCTAAACTCAACCCACAAGCATGGACGGACAAGAGGCAGTCTAAACGATGGAGTCCTTTCACCAAACTAGGCCAGCATTAGGCCAAATTCTTAGAACCAAACAATTTATACCAAAAGCATTTGAACGCAAATCAACTAAGGCTGCATGAAACATGACATTGAATTAACATTTTTAACTTCTAAATTTTAACTATTTAAACACGAATCACTAATTGAACTTCTGAATTAACTTTCACGCATTCTTGGGCCAACAATAGCCCTTAACTGAGATAACTGGATCAAAAAGAAAACAGGCCCACACATGACAAAGCATACGATTTTCCTATTCACAAAGGCCTTCGGGCATGGGACTAAAATGAGCCCACATTTAGTGAAGAACATGGACTTAAAATCGAATCCCCTCAGAAGTATTTCTAATTTCTAAATTCTACATTTGGCAATACCAAATAAGCTTAATGAGCTTTCATTAGTACACCAAACAGGCTAAATGCCATATCATTCTTAAAAGAGAGCACTGTTTGAGTTCAATGGTATTAGTGACATACAAACACAAACCATATAGCATTCACCTTTAACTCTTATCCCAAACTAACTTAAGAACACTGATATGGAAAGCAAAAAATCTCGATTAAACCTGCTCGATACACACCATAAAAAAAACTTGAGAGGAATATAACAATCCTGAGCTTACATACCAAGTCCAACAAATTTAAGTACAAGCCAATCAATTCAACACATGCTTAAATGCAAACACAAAGGGAATTTTCCTTCACCTATAGCAAGTTTCAGCCAAGCTAACCATTAAGCAAGAGAAACAGACAGTTGGACTTCAGACTAATGCTATGACATCTCATTCGTGATCAATAGATTAATCAAGATATCTCTATAGCTAAATATTACAACCATAAATGAGATTGAAGGGAGGAGAAATGAAGTTCAATAAACAACACAAGTTTTATCATAGTCTCAAATCCAAATTCCATATTACACTCAAATGATGTCCATAGTTCCAAAAAATACCTGTAAAAGCCAAAAGAAAACAAAGAGAGTGAGGGAGTATGCAACAGCAACAGACCAATCAGCAAAGTAACAGTAATAAACAGCAACTCCAAGCGAAATTCAGCTTCTTCAAACCAGTAGAAAAACCAGATAAAGACCACTCTATGGAGACTCAAATACCCGGATCCACTATGAAGTTTTGGCAGAGTTGAACCAATTTTTGACTAAAAAAATGTAAGAAATTCAGTGTTCTTTCAAAGCTTTTTAGACTTAGCCGTTTCTCTTCAATTTTTAGTATATTTTTAGTCTTTAAAACCTTTTTCCAATTTGAATGGAACCCCAAGTAACTATGCCTTTATAGGCAAGTTACTAGGCCAGCCTTAAGGGTTCAGGTTTTTCATTTTAGTCCTTTTCAAATTTTCTTTTTGCTGCTTAGTCCTTCAATTACTGACTTGTTGGTCAAGTTAGTCTATTTTTGCAGCTTCTAGGCAGCTTCTTAGTTGGTTATAGCAAGATTTCCTTAAGTGACTTACCAAATTTACCCCTATTACCCCTGTATTTTACCTTGAAGCCCAGCCAGACTTGAACATGGGCTATGAATCCCCGAACAGGCTCAATGATTAAATAGACATGGGCTCAGACTCAAACCAAATAAAATTCCTTTAACATGAGGTCTTAGACTGACCTCAGAGCCCAAAGATGAAACCCAAACAAATTCAGAAAACTTAAAAACCAAACAAATCGACTAATTAATGATCACAAATAGGCGGGGAACTAATTAAGCTCAGTGACCAAACCAAAAGTTCTAACACGACAGTTAATAAATCAGAAAACAAATTAAACGAGAGGAAAGGAACAGAGGTAAAACATAGACGATTTTGAAAACAAAGATGAACGGGACTTACCAGCTAGACTTGAAATCAAAAACTGAGGCACTGATTCGACCCAACACAGTGGCAAACGTTTGTTCTTGGTGAGGAACAAACGAGTGTCACTATTTTGTGTCAAAACGGACTTGAAACAACCGTAAAATTCCTGAAAATGCTTGCATGCATGATTCTGACCTTAGGCTCTCAGGGCTCGACTCTTCGATTTGATATTCGAGGAGTTCCAGAGATGTTTGAATAAATATAAGTGAGGATTTGGGATGAGGGAGAGAGGACGGTCCTAGGGTGTTAATTTGGGGTTGAACAGAGGTGGCGCCGCCACCGGAGAGAACAAGGGCGGCGCTAGGGTTTCGATCTTTGATCTGAAATTAGAGCAGTTCTGGAAGGATTTGAGAGGAGTTGTTTTGGGATTTGGGATGTGGAGGCGGATGAGAGTGTGGGGTGTTAATCTCAGGGTGATTGGTGGTGGCGCCGCCAACGGAAGTAATAGGGATTTTGGGGCGGCGGATTAGGGTTAGGCGATTCTCTTGATGATGAAGGAGATGAAGTGAGAGATGGAATGAGGGGGTAGGGGGTCGGTCGGACAGTTATATGTAATTTGGGGATCAGTTCCGGACCGTTTGATCAAATGAGATCAACGATCCAGATCACGAGTGGTTTAAACGGGGTCTTTTGGTTTATTGGTGGGGTGGACCAGGTTGGACCCGGGTTTTGGGACGGGTTTGGGCCAATTTTAACGGGTAATGGGTCTTTAACACTTGGGCCTGGGGAAAATTCAATTGTAACAGCCCAAAATCGGATTTTTTTTATTTCTTTTCTTTTTCTTTTTCAATTTCAAATCCTTTTCTTTTCAAATTAAAATAAAACCTAAATTAATTTTTTAAACTAAATTAACCTACCCAATTAGATTAATCACTCATCATAGTATTTACAATAATTAATTAAATCCTAAATTTAAAGAAAAACTATAAAATTCAAAATTAAAGAGTTAAAATGCAAAATGAACTATTTTTTGTGGTTTTCATATTTTATAAAACAAACTAATTTACTAATTAATCTAAAAAATATAAAATTAAATACTAAATGCAGTGCGTGATATTTTTATCTATTTTTCATGATTTAAATAAAATTAATTATGCACACAAAATGTAAACAAACACGAAAATTGAGCAATTAATTCCTGAAAACCTAATAATTAAAAGAAAAATCCTAATTTTGGAGATTCTGTAGGAGTAATTCATGCGAGACAAAAATCACGTGCTCACACCTAGTACATGAACCTTTACGATAAATTTGCCAAAAGGAGGGCACTTCCTCCTTTAATGGGCCTTATGTAGTGTGGGTTTTAATGAGGTAGAAATGGTGTGGGGTAGCCACTTTTTAATGTGGCATTTAGTTTTTATCTAGCATTTTTAATGCTGAGCAAAAATAGCCACTACTCTATTAAAATTAATACGAAAAGACGGTCTTACCCTTTCTTCATGAGTGTTGTGTAAATATTAAGGACATAGTGTCCTTAACTTCATGAGTGCTGTGTAAATATTAAACATATTTTGTGATTTAATATTGAATAAAAAAATTAATGTGGTTTGTGATTTTTCATATTTTAATTAAATTAAATTGATAATTTTAATATTGGTCTTTCATGGTAAATATTTGAAACATTTTACCTATTTCGTTTAACCAAATCCTGCTCCTAGCATGTTAGGGAAAGGAAACGTGGGGGGAAAAGCTAGAAAATTAAGAAACAAGAATTTTAGGAAACAAAAATTCCCAAATCCTATTCCCTATCAGATTCGGTAATACTTCCTTTGCCCTAAAGTACCATATATAGTATCATTACACTTCCAACTTTCTAAAAGTCCTTTGTATTCTTTTTCTCAAAACCTAACAAAACTTTTGAGTGCGACTCATACATTACCAAATGATGTTTTTCACTTGCAAAGAATGAACCCACAACAACTTCATATTCCACATGATCAAACAAGTGGAATATCTAATAATACCAACATGTTTGAATATTGGGAAATAACAACTTACTCTGATCCGGCTATGTATGCAGATGATGTCGAGGAACGGGCTGCTTGTTTCATCTGTTGCTATGAATTTCAGAATGGAGATATATTAGTCACACTTCCATGTAACGATGTGTTTCATTTAAATTGCTTCAATGAGCGGCTGATGAGGAGGAACGATTGTCCGTTTTGTAGTGCTGAAGTTTTGCCCACACACGTAGTAGTACTAGAAGAGGAAGAGGAGGAAGAAGAAGAGGAGTTCGAGGATCAAGAAATAGTAGAAGAACAAGAAGAGAAGTTCGAGGTTGAAACAAGAACTTATCGTGCTCCTGCGATGGACATAGATGATGATGAGGAACAAGAAACATGTGCGATATGTTTATGTGAGTATGAAGATGAAGATACCATTGGCACACTTCAATGTGGCCATGAGTTTCATGTTGGCTGCGTCAACTAGTGGCTGCAGCAAAAGAATGCATGTCCGTTCTGTAGAGCTCTAGTGTTGCCCACACATGACTGGTTACATTTTTAATCTTGGCTGTAACATTCTTTTTGTAATAGTTATGGTAGTGACCTATCAACTTTTTTGTCTTTCCCGTATTCTTTTTGGCCATGTAATCTGTTTATACATCTACTTATAACATAAATGGAATGCTGATTACAAGAAAAGGCTCAATTTGTGGTGGTTTTTGACCCCCACATATGAAATTGTGACGGTTTTGAAAAATGACACAATTACATTCACCACAAGCATATTTGCGCCAGTTTTTATAAATCGTCATGACGGCAGCCACAAAATGACTTTAATTTGTGATGGTTTTTAAAGTCAATTTGCAACGGTTTAGAACATCCATAATATGATCTCAATATTTCAAAATATTAAATTTGTATGGGTTTTAAACCGCCACAATATGATATCGATATTTATATAATTTAATTTGTGGAGGCTTATGACCGCAACTAATTGCTATTTTTTATTGGAAAAAAATAGAATTTGAATTACAAATAATCATACATAGAAATAACTTTAGTAAATATATCACACATTCAATCAAAATCAAATTGAATTAAACAAATTCATAGTAACAATCATCACAAATTCAAATTTATGTCAAACTAAAGTAACACAAAATCGTTTATGGTTACTTAGAACTTACAACTTTAATTCCATAAAAATATAATATTGTTCTACATCAAATAAACATAAAACAGTACTAAGGAAGATTAGCATAGTTGAATCCTGATTGAAAGCTAAATCCGAGATCTGCAAAACAGAGAATAGAACGTCAAAATTCCAAAAACTAATAGTATCCACATAAAATGAACTATGGAAGAAGAAATTTCCTAATAAAATAGGAAGAATAAGGGCAAAAGAAAAAAAAATGCTCTTGTACATAAGCTGTAATCGACATATGAAATAAACAATCCTTAATCATGCAATATTGTTACCTTTAGATAAACAACAACAACAACACCAACAACAACCCAGTGTAATCCCACAAGTGGGGTCTGGGGAGGGTAATATGTACGCAGACCTTACCTCTACCCCGAGGGGCAGAGAGGCTGTTTCCAGGAGACCCTCGGCTCAAGAAGACAACAAGAGACACTATATTAGTACTATCAATAGACTCATAATAAAATAACATAAAATACCATAAAATACATAACATAACATAAATACCATAAAATAACAAAATAACAGCAATATAAGAGATATAGGAAATACGAGAAAGATGTAAGGTATACTAATAAACAGCAGATAAAGCCCATCACCAGTAGTTGATCAATAGCATTCTAAGACTAATTCCTAACTGGCTAGTCTCACTCTGGCTAGTCCCCTAACCTACAACCTTAATGCTCGATCTCCATAATTCCCTGTTTAGGGCCATGTCCTCAGTAACCCTAAGTCGCGCCATATCCTGTCTGATCACCTCTCCCCAATACTTCTTAGGTCTCCCTCTACCTCTCCTCGTACCCACCACAGCCAGTCGCTCAAACCTCCTCACCGGTGCATTAGTGTTCCTCCTCTGAATGTGCCCAAACCATTTGAGTCTTGCTTCCCGCATCTTGTCCTCCATGGGGGCCACACCCACCTTCTATCGAATATCTTCATTTCTAATCTTATCCTTCCTTGTATGCCCGCACATCCACCTCAACATCCTCATCTCTGCAACTTTCATCCTCTAGATGTGTGAGATCTTCACCGGCCAACACATGGTCCCATATAACATAGCAGGCCTAACCACTACCCTATAAAATTTACCTTTCAGTAACGGTGGCACTTTCTTGTCACACAAGACTCCCGTCGCTAACCTCCATTTAATCCACCCCACCCCTATACAGTGTGTGGCATCCTCGTTGATCTCTCCAGTCCCCTGAATAAACGACCCCATGTACTTGAAACTACCCCTCTTAGGGATGACTTGAGAATCAAGCCTCACTTCCACTCCCGCTTCCGTCGGCTTTGCCCCAAATTTGCACTCAAGGTATTCCGTCTTCGTCCTGCTCAACCTGAAACCTTTGGACTCAAAGGCATGTCTCCAAACCTCTAACTTCTCGCTGACGCCGCGTCGTGTCTCGTCGATTAGGACTATGTCATCAGAAAATAGCATGCACTATGACACCTCCCCTTGAATATGATGCGTTATAGCATCCATCACCAGGGCAAATAGGAAAGGACTGAACGCAGACCCTTGGTGCAACCCCGTAATAACCGGAAAATAATCGGAATCACCTCCTGCTGTCCTAACCCGAGTCTTAGCTCCATCATACATGTCCTTAATCGCCCTAATGTAGGTAACCGGGACCCCTTTAGCCTCTAAGCATCTCCATAAGACCTCCCTAGGAACCCTGTCGTACGCTTTCTCTAGATCGATAAACACCATGTGGAGATCCTTCTTCTTATCCCTGTATTGTTCCACCATCCTCCTAATAAGGTGGATAGCTTCTGTGGTAGATCGCCCCGGCATGAACCCGAACTGGTTGTCTGAAATAGACACTGTCCTTCGCACTCTCATTTCTACCACTCTCTCCCAGACTTTCATGGTATGACTTAGTAATTTAATACCCCTATAATTGTTACAGATCTGGATATCGCCTTTGTTCTTATACAACGGAACCATTGTACTCCACCTCCACTCTTCGGGCATCCTATTAGTCTTGAATATAACATTAAGCAACTTTGTAAGCCATTCCAAGCCTGATCTACCCACACACTTCCAAAGCTCAACCGGAATTTCATCCGGTCCGGTAGCTCTGCCCCTTCTCATCTTACGCATTGCCTCCATGACCTCATCGACCTCAATGTCCCTACAATCACTTAGTTCATGGGGGCTGTCGGCATTCCTCAATTCACCTAGTGCAATATCCGGATCCCCTTCCTTATTTAGAAGTTTATGAAAGTAGGTCTACCATCTCCTCTTAATCTGGTCATCCCCCAACAAAACTTTGCCGTCATCATCTTTTATGCACCTCACTTGGTCCAGATCCCGAGCCGTCCTCTCTCTCACCTTAGCGAGGAGTAACTTCTTCTCCCCGCCTTTGTTCCCTAGTTCCTCATACAAACGATCAAAAGCTGTCTTCTTAGCCTCCGTCACTGCCATCTTTGCCTCCTTCCTAGTTACCTTATATCTCGCAATGTTCGCTCTCTTCTCCTCTTCACCAGTGCTCCCCACTAACTGCAGGTAAGCCACCTTCTTCGCTTCCACTTTACCTTGTACAACTGCATTCCATCACCAGTCTCCTTTATGGCTACTGGTGCGGCCTGAAGATACCCCTAACACCTCTCTCGCCGCCTTCCTTATATAGTCTGCCGTCGTCGACCACATAGTGTTTGCGTCCCCACTACTTCTCCAAGCTCCCATTGCCGACAACCTTCCTTCCAACTCCTGGGCTTTAACCTTAGTCAAGGCGCCCCACCTAATCCTCGGGCGGCCTCATAGTGACCTCTGCTTCCTTCTTATCATAATACTAATGTCCATCACCAAAAGCATATGTTGCGTTGCAAGTGTCTCACCTGGGATAACTTTGCAATCCTCGCACAACCTTCTGTCGCATCTCCTGAGGAGGAGATAGTCAATTTGAGTCTTCGCCACCGAACTTTGGTAAGTAACCAAATGCTCCTCCCGCTTCGAAAAACTCGAGTTTGCAATCACTAGATCGAATGCCTTGGCAAAATCCAGCAGTGAGGTGCCCCCTCCGTTCCGTTCCCCGAAACCAAAGCCGCCATGCACCTCAGTATAACCACCTGCAGACGACCTAATATGACCATTGAAATCCCCTGCTATAAATAACCTCTCGGAAGGCAGAATACTACGAACAATGTCATCCAACCCTTCCCAAAAGCGCCTTTTAATCTCCTCATCACAACCTATTTGCGGTGCGTACGCGCTAACGACGTTTAAAGTACACTCACCCACCACCAATTTAATAGTCATTAGTCTATCATTCACACGCCTGACCTCTACCACCGACTCCCTAAGATGGCTATCTACCAGGATACCCACTCCATTCTTACCCCTCACGACTCCAGAGTACCACAACTTATACCCATCCGTGTTTCTCGCCCTCGATCCGACCCACCTAGTCTCCTGGACACACGCTATATTAATCTTCCTCTTCTGAAGGATCTTCGCCAACTCTATAGACTTACTCGTTAGCGAACCTATGTTCCATGACCCGATTCTCAACCTATATGCTCCCTTGTCCCCTCTACCTCTCCTGCCTCCCGACCCACCCCCTGACCCCGGCCCCACTCTTTGCCCCACACTCTGCCCCACCTGAGGACATGCCTTTAATCTATCATCCCAGACTGCCACCTGTGAGCACGTGATTTTTGCTTCACGAAAACTACTCCAAAAGAAATCAAAAAATAAAACAAATTTCATCTGTGTACAATTTTGAGAATTTGAGTGACATTTTGGTAATTTATTTTGTCCGTAAATGTTTACCCATGTGGCGATTAACTAAAAATACAAAAACACATGTTGCATGCACATTTAAGATTTATTTGTACATTTTGGAATTAACTAAGCCATGTTTTATTTTAAAAGAAAGAAAATCAAAAAAAAATATGTATTTGTTGCGTTTGTCATTTATGTGTGCCGTTGTGCAATTTTATTTTTTCTAATTAAATGTTTGACCTTGTGCGTTAATTATTGTTAAGGTTTAATTGACATTTCGTAGGCTAATTTTGGGTTTATAGATTATTTTTAGAATTTTATTGATTGTTAATTAAAATTAGAAAAAGAAAAAGAGTTGAAAAAAATGAAAAAACTCAGATGGGGCCGAAATATAAATGAAAAAGTCAGGCCCAAATCAATTACCACAACCCAGTCCAAACCCAGGCTGCCCAGGCAGGGTCCCAAACGACGTCGTATCAACATCCCCATCTTGAGCCATTGATTGATTCAAATGAACGGTCCAGATCAGGCCATTCACTTACCCAAACGGCGCCGTATAGGGCCATCTGATCTCAACTGTTAACCCAACCCCATCCAACGGCCTCAGGCCATCCCCATATGCCCGACCCATTTAACCCCGGACCAACCCGATCCCCTTTTAAGTGGAACGACACCGTTCTACATTAGCCAAGGGATCCTGGCCATTGATCACTCTCTGTCCAACATCCAGGATCAAACCACCCCCCTCCGTATATAAGCTCCCCAGCACACCCGATGCCCCAAACCAAACCCCACCCTTCACCACTGTACACCATCGTCCCAAATACAAACCCAAGCCCCCGTTCCAAACCCTAGCCGCCCCCATACACTCTCACCATGAACCCGGCGGCCCCGACGCCAGTGACCACCAAAGTAACACCCCTGATGCACCTCACCACCCTAAACAAGGATTTGCTACCCCCTTGCCTCGAATCATCCCCCATCATCTCGAATCTTAATTTGAAGGTTCGAGCCCAACCCTGACCTACACCAACCCACCCCAGTTTCACACCAGTCACCACCCTGGCCTCACGCGTGACCAAACCATGCTTGGTTTGGTCCGAATCTACCCACAAATCCTCAAGCCCCAAATCGGACTGGTTCGAACCCTAGAACACAAGAACCTTGGAATCCGGCTAGTTTAACAGAGGGTTTGGGTCTAATAGACCTTAATCAAGGTGTTCTCGGTTGAGAACACCTCGATTAAAGTTTGTTCGACCTCTAAATGGGCAAATACGGTCAAGGCTGGGGTCGTCTGTGTCTAAGCTTTTCAAAGTGAGTTCCCTCTTTCTTTTCTATTTTTGTTTAAATTGTTGTTTTAGTTTGTCAGCATGTTTGGTTAGTTTGTTTGGTATTTCTAATATTTGTTTTCCAATTTGTTCTCCTTCTTCGTAAGACCTTTTATTTGGTCGATTGTTCTTCTGTTTATGTTTGAACACGTATGATAATATGCATGTTCAATTTGATTGATATCGTCGGGCAGATAATTCATATGGGTTCCCAGTGTCGTGCAAAAAATTGTTGAAGGCAATTGATGCCCTATTCGTTTGTTTGTTTGTTTGATTGTTCTATGTTATAATTAGTATAGTCGATTAGATAAACATCGTCGATTAGTTTTTATAGGACTGAATGTGCAACTATTCTGATTCGTATGGTTTCTTATGACTGGTCGAATCATTGTCGTTTAGCTAATTGTTTGACATATCTGTGAATGGTTTGTAGCTGCAATGTAATAGTTAGAGTTTAGTTTAGGGCAATTTGAATTAGAACTTTCAGAAGTCCAAAGTTCCTGCTACTGAAGTAGGGTAATACTGTAATAATCAGGGTTTAGCAGGGTTAGTTTGGGGGTTTGAAAAGATCAGAAATGTTTAGTTTAAGTTGGGCTGACAATAGGGTACTGAAATAGGATTAAACTAAGGCAATAGTGGGGAACAAGATTAAATGGCATGGGGGAGGTTAATTAAAATAAGTTAGACACCCATAATTTTGAAAAGCATGCGGTATGGGGAGCTGTCAGGAATATCATGGGCATTTTCTGATTAGTTTAGTATGTTTCAGGGGTATGGGCAGAGTTAAGGAAAAAAGATATCAAGGCAGCCTGGGGTTTGCCTATTTTTGGCTATAAAGAGGCTCATTCAGAAGAAGAAAAAAAGAAAAAAGTCTTTTCTGGATCCTCAGAAGCCAGAGAAAAACAAGAGTGTTAAGGCTGGTTGATCCATAAGGCTAAACTTTACATCAAAAGCTTGAGCTTGTCCTTTTATTTTTCCTTTGAGTGTTTGACAAATCAGAAAACTGTTGTTTCTCGCATCTGTCTGTGTTCTTTTGGTACTATTGGATTTCAGCTGGTACTCTCCTAGCTTTCTATTGTTTGAACACTGTTCCATTGGGTTACTGCTTGGTTTTCTTTAAATCTACCACGGGGTGTCTATTACTAATGCTGCTCGGTGGGCCGGGCCTGAACCGGACCGGACCGGGCCCGCGGTCCTAACGGGCCTGGTGGGCCTGGTGGGCCGGTCTTGGTGGGCCTCCTGAGCCCGTCACGGGCTGGTCTCCATGGTTGAGCCTACGAGCCCGGGACCGTTTAGCCCGGGACCGGCAGGCGGGCCTGGGCCGGTCCTGGCGGGCCCAACGGCTATTTTTCAAAAAAAAAAAAAAAAAAATTCAAACGGCCATATTTAAAATCTAGCCGTTTGGGCTGAAAATATGACCGTTGTTTAAGTTAAAAAAATGGCCATTTGGCCCCCAAACTTTATTTTAACCCCAAACTTTATATAATTACACTTTTCCCCATTTCTCAACTATAAGTACCCCCTCATTCTTTCATTTTTATTCACCAATTCATCAATATCTCTCAATCTCTCTCAATCTCTCTACTACAATTACTTAATTTATTGTTGAAATTTCGTGAAAAATTGTGAAGTTGTTGAATTGAAGTTTTCAAGTGTTCAACGATTTTCAATTTTCAAGAAGTTGTTCGGCAATCCGGTAAACTCGTTTCAACTCTTACGTTTTTAGAATATATTTTTGTGTGGTTTAGTTTGCATAATTATAATTAATATGGCATTTACTTTGAAAAAAATGTTTGGTAAAGGAAAAGATAAAACCGGTGAAAGTAGTGGCCAACCAACTACCCTTCCCCCGGCTCCCCGACCTAGAAAAGATAAGCAAGTTGAAAGTAGTCGCCAACCTAGACGTCCTCCTCCTTCCGTAATTCTTGATAGTGATCACCCTTGTTTTCAATTTACCGATAGTGAATTTTATCATAATGTTGCACCAGGTGATAGATTAGATGATGAAATTATGAATGCTCTTTATCCTAATGAAACCATCTTAGAAAATAATGAGGAAAATGAGGATGATGATGAAACTCAAGCACCGGATTTAGATGATACACCTACTAGTCCTCTTAATAACCCAAGTGATGCACCGGTCGACCCACCTGTAGAAACTCCTACTTTTAATAGAGAACCTGCTAAACGCTTAGAAACATCATTAGTTTGGAATTTTTTTACTCAAGTAAGAGAAAAAATAAGGCTAAGTGTAAAACTTGTGGGAAATTAATGTCGCATAAATATGTAGGAGACCGTAGTGGCACAGGTAGTTTGACTAGGCACATAAAAACACACCCTAGAGATAAGGCTAGATTTTTTCAAATGAAAGCGCATCTAGAGGGGACAAGTGTAGATTCTGCGATTAACCCTAGTACAGGTTCAAATTTAGTTCAACCAGGAATTAACACTGTCACTGGAGGTATTTTATATTACGATCCAAATAGAGATCGTGAAGAATTAGCAAAGATGATTACTGTTATGTGCTTACCTTATACTTTTGCTTCTAATCCTAATTGGGTTCATTATATTAGAAGAGTGTTTAATCCTACTTATAAAGGTTGGCCTCGCGCAACAGTTAAGAGTGATATTTATAAATTCAAACATGAATATGAACAATATTTGCGTTATTTATTTACTCATATACCTAATCGGATTTCTATTACTACTGATATTGGTAGAAGTGGTAATGATTGTGATTACCTAACTGTTACAAGTCATTGGATAGATGAAGAATGGATAATGCAAAAACGCATAATTGCATATAGAATAATTAATTCGCGTCACACAGGTAAATTTATAGCTAACACTGTTGCAGATATTTGTAGATATTTTTGCTTTAGCGATAAAATAATGACAATTTCAATGGATAATGCTTCTAGTAACACCAGTGCTATAGGCATGCTTACAACAACACTAAATCCTGCATTTACTAATATTTTCCATGTTAGATGTATTTGTCATATTTATCATTTAATTGTCGGTGATGGTATGCGAATATTAAACATAGAAATTGAAAAGGTTAGAATGGCTCTTAATTGGCTTTTTTATTCAAACCGTAGAAGTAGACTTAGAGAGTATTTTAAAAAATGTGATGAATATGGCCTTAGAGAAAGAAAGGTTCCTAAACCTTGCCCGACTAGATGGAATTGTATGTACGAAAGTTTAGTAGTAGCATATGAATATAGAAACCCAATTAATGCAACGTTTAATTCTCGGGTAGGTGGTGAAGATGATGATGAAATGCTTACCACTCAAGATTGGACTAATGTTAAAATTCTTTTAGATTTTTTAGAACATTTTCAAATTGCAACAAATGCATTTTCTGGGCAATATTATCCTACTATTTCAAACTGTTTAGTTTATATTGCAGCACTATCTGATTTGTTTGTTGAATTTAGTGAGGGTGGGGATATTTATGAACTTGCTATAAATGAAATGAAACAAAAGTTTAAAAAATATTTTTTTCCTATCCCTCCTATTTATGGTCTTGCTGCAATGCTAAATCCTACAATGAAATTGGGAGGTCCTCATTTTTGGTATTCAAATATTTATAAGGCTTTAGATCTTTCAAATGAGGAAATTGCGACACTTGCAGATGCAAAAGCTTCAATTAAGATTAACGCTCAAACTGTTTATAATGCTTATCAACTTGCCTTAGAGCATGCTAGGCCAACTATTCCAACCCCTACTTCGTCTAGCTCACAATCCTCTAAAAGAGTTGGGGGCTTAAAAGCTCTTAAATCTTGGATGGAGTTCAGGGGGTCTCAAGGTGAAAATTATGATGAAACTTCACATCTAAATGAGCTTCAAGTTTATTTGTCTCAGGGACTTGAAAAGGAGAATCCAGACGGCTCTTTTGATCTTTTGGAATGGTGGAAGGCAAGGGAAAAACATTTTCCTGTTCTTGCAAGGATGGCTCGGGATATTTTATCAATTCAAGCTTCAACTGTTGCATCAGAGAGCGCTTTCAGTCAAGCAAGACTGCAAATAGGTGATCATAGAGCGTCTATGAGGGATAGCTTGGAAAAATCAGTATTGTTTAGAGATTGGATCCACTCGGAAAGAAGAAACTTTGGAATTGCAGAAGCACAACCGGCGATAGATGAAGCTTATGAAGAAATGATAGCGGAACTTACGGAGGATTCGGCTTCGCCCGGAAGTGGTGATGAACAAGCTTCTTTTCCACCACCACCAACGCAACCTCCTCCGAACCTTGAAGGATTTATGAGATTTGTTAGAGATAATACATAGAATAATATGTAACTTGTATTTTGGCACATCTTCCTTAGTTTTTTTCCTTCTAATGGTGGTATTAGTACCTTGTTGTGCTCATTCCATTGGGGGAAGGATGACTAAGAAAGATATGTCATTTTTTGGTAATAAAATTTATTGCTTCTACCCATGAGCTTCTTTTCGCAATATTTCTTTGTCTATACTTAGAATTATTTATAAGCTACAATATATACATAATATACAATATATATACTACAAGAAAATATATTTATAAGCTACAATATATACATAAGATACAATATATATACTACAAGAAAATATATAAGAGAATATATATACATAAGATACAATATAATATACTACAAGAAAATATATTATGCTACAATATATACATAATATACAATATATATACTACAAGAAAATATATTTATAAGCTACAATATATACATAAGATACAATATATATACTACAAGAAAATATATAAGAGAATATATATACATAAGATACAATATAATATACTACAAGAAAATATATTATGCTACAATATATACATAATATACAATATATATACTACAAGAAAATATATTATGCGAATATATATACATAAAATACAATATATATACTATAAGAAAATATATAAGAGAATATATATACATAAGATACAATATAATATACTACAAGAAAATATATTATGCTACAATATATACATAATATACAATATATATACTACAAGAAAATATATTATTATGCGAATATATATACATAAGATACAATACATATACTAAAAGAAAATATATAAGAGAATATATATACATAAGATACAATATAATATACTTCAAGAAGTGATATTTATGCATGACAATTTAGTGTTTTACTATTGTTTTGTTATTTTCTTTTTCGTCAAGCACTTTAATAATTAGATATACATATATACTACATATATATTTTTAATATAGCCATGATACTACAAGAATTTGTCTTAAAAAAAAAAAAAAGCCCGCCAGGCCCGCGAAGCCCACGAGCCCGACCCGTTAAGCATAGGACCATGTGGGCTTAGGCCCGTCACGGGCCGGTTCCACCCATTAGGCCCACGAAGACCGGGACCGCCAGGCTCGGGACCGCCAGAGCCCGGGACCACGAAGCCCGGGACCGCGAGGCCCGGCCCGTTAGGCCCACTAAGGCCCGGGCCCGGGACAAAATACAGCACTATCTATTACTGGTTGTTGTTGGCTTCACTGGTTGTTTCTGTGTTGCTGAATCTGCTGTGTTACTGCTTACACTGCTGCTGCTTCTACTGATTTTCCCCTACTTCTTTGCTTTCCACATATCAGGTATTGATCTCAACATTGAATGATGTATAAATGTCAAGTTGATTAAAACCTATTTGGAAGAAAGAACGAAGTGCAAGCACTACTGTTATGGCATTGGTCTCGATGCTGTTTTATTTCCTAATCATTGTTGAATGGTCAAGTTCTGTTAGATAGGTAATGGTAATATAGAGACTCCAATAATTAGGATATGTTATAATTTGTGTAATTTGGATTAAGTGAATCTGTAATATGTTATAGACAGTGATGAAATGAGGAATCATTAAGTATAAATGTATAAATATGTTGGCCGTTGAGTATTAGTTGAGACTGATTCAAATTGATGACCATTGGTTAAGTTGATTTCCAGTATTATCAAAAACCCTTTCAATATGTAAATAGGAAGATTGTAAGCTATCGAAGTAAGATGACGTTTTTTTTTCAACATGGCAAATTCTAGATAACGTGAATTAGTATAAAAGTTCGAGTTCTAGAATTCAGAGAATTTAGAGTAAAGTTGTGGTTTAAAAGGCAGGAATTATTGTTAAGTAGATATAATTAGTAAGGATAATTACAGGCAGTTCGTTTTAGGCTAGCGTCACTAGACCTTGACCTTTCAATTCTCATTGTAGCCATGTTAATATTCAATGCAAGCTCATAAATCGGCATGTTAACAAAATGGAGTAATAACAAGGGATTTGAAACTCGAATTGAGTTTGCAGTATATTTGTAACTATAGTTATAGGAGCTTCTGTAGGATAAGGATGTTGAAGTTCGGTCATTTCCTAATTCATGTTCGTTATTGTACCATTGGCTCATTATTTGGCATACAGTGCGTAGTTTCGGTTTCATTCTTTTGAAGTAGATTCGGATGCGTTTTCCCTAAGGTTTAGTTTTAAGCCAGTAATTGATTAGGATTCTTTCATTTTTAGAGACGGACAAAAATAGAAAACATAGTCACTTTATGATTGTTTTTTTATGAGAGGAGCCTCGCTGGATGAACACATAAATGGTGGGGCCCTCATTAAGTGTATGTATTAAATGCTTAGATTCAGGGACAGACCGTTTAGCAAATTTCACGGCCCTACCCAAAATAATGATACGCTAGTCGCTTTAGGCGCGTATTTAATAATGATATTTTCCTAAACTCGGATGTGCATTTATGTAACCCAAATCTAAATCTCAACGGAGTCAAGACGCGTCGATAGCCTCGGGTACATTGATTGTGACGAGGTTCGAGATACGTTTTCACGACGTTGTAATTTTTTGTTTTGTAAAATAACAACAATAATAATAGAAGCGGTAAAAGAATCATAATTTGCACTAAGTACATAATTGTTAAAATCAGATAAATAAGCCGGATATAACAGTTGAGCAAACGTTCTAGAACCACGGAACTCGGGAATTCCTAACATCTTCTCCCGGGTTAACAGAATTCCTTATCTGGATATCTGGTGCGCGGACTGTAATTTAGAGTCATTCTTTTCCTCGATTCAGGATTAAAACCGGTGACTTGGGACACCATAAATCTCCCAAGTGGCAACTCTGAAATAATTAAACAAATCCCGTTCGATTGTCCTTTAATTGGAAAAAACTCCTGTACCCTCACGGGGGCGGAAAAAGGAGGTGTGACAGCTCTGGCGACTCTGCTGGGGACTTAGACCCAGAACCACTGGTTCAGGGTTAGAAATCGAGCTCAGAATAAATTGTTATGTTCAACTTTATCGGATATTTTTATGAGATATGTGCTTCATGTGCAAAATAATGTGTGTTACCGCTTTGATATTATTTGACTGTATATATAAACTGCGCCGAAACCCTTCTCTTCTTACCTTCGGGGATGCGGCTCACTGGTTTGAGACTCCCTATTCTGTTAGTGTCATGCCCAAGTAGAAAGAGGCTCGGATAAGTTACAATGCCGGACGACCCCGCGGGTCCCTGGTACGTAGCCCCCTCCTCGACTCGAGTTGTCCGCTCGGGTAAGCCAGGTCTAGAACAAAGCCCAGTTTGAAACTTAGTAAAACATGACTTCATGCCGGATCCCTAGTAGGAAAACGCTTATTTGCATCACGTTGCATCTGACTTAGGGGACTCAACACAGGGGTTGGTCCCATCTAGGAATAGCAACCTGGAACAAAAAGACCATCTTGTGGCATCTTGTCTGTTGGCGCATTTAATTTGCTTCGAATTTGCATGTTGACCGGTGGGTAATAACAGGAATTTTGAGAAATTGGGAGCTGTTCATTTGAGAAAAACCAATGTCCAAATACTTTTGATTTTTGAGGAAAGAGAATTGAATTCGTGATTTAGCTAATTTTCTCACCCGAACTACGTCGGTTTGATTCTCACCGGATGTGGGATACGTAGGCAACCCTTATCGGGTCCAACTTCCTATTTTTGCAAATAATAATATATAATAAATATATATATATATATATATATATATATATATATATATATGCAAATAATGATATATATAATAAATATATATAGATAGATAGATAGATATATTGCTTCTTTCATAAAAGAGTCGGGTGATGCCATTTTGCGGAAATAGCCGAATGTTCCCGAAAGGGACGCCAGAAGGCTGTCTTTGCACAAACGGCCGTCTTTGGCCATTTTTCTTACCTTTTGGTCGGTTAAAATCCCACTGCCTTAAAATCTTCACCCCTGAAGAGCTGAAAGGCCGTATTGGGAAAGTCAGTCTTGCTTTTCTCAAAATTAAGGAAAACGGAAAAATGGTTTTTGAGTCAAAATAAAGATGTTTGCTTTCGTCTAAAATCACCTTAATAAATGTGCAGAATGAGCACGAGTAAGAGTTCATCTGAGGCCATTATAAATAGAGTCCCTTTGGGCTTACGCATGTGGTGGAATGACTTGGAAGAATCAGGGCGAGATACAGTCAAAATATACTTAGGAAATTTGGTCGGATTGCTGGACATCGATCCGCGAGGGGACATTATAAGGGCTTTAATTTCATTTTAGGACTTGGCACACAATGTATTTCATTTCTCGGACTTTGAGCTCACCCCGACGCTAGAGGAGCTGGCAGGGTACATCGGATGTCCTAAAATCCCTATAAGAGAACAGTATCTCATTGCACCAAGGACCGTGACCATACACAGGTTCCTAGACACCGTAAAGATCTGCACAATAGTACATAACCTAGAGTTGTCACAAGGGTTTTGTAGTTTGGCATTTCTGTACGACAGGTACGGTCATCTTGGAGGGTTCAACAATCCCGAGAGTAAGATCTGCAGTGGGGAAAGCCGGTTGAAATGGGAGAGGCATAGGTGTATTGCTTTTATGATAGCCTTTCTGGGTTTTCTGGTGTTCCCTAGAAAGGATGGGAAAATTAACATACAAATCATTGAGGCCGTCAGCACTTTGCTCAAGCAAGACAACAGCACTCTGGCACCAATGATAATAGCAGACCTTTTCCGCGCACTCACTGTTTGCAAAACCGGAGAAGGTTTCTTTGAGGGATGTAATATACTACTGCAAATGTGGATGATAGAGCATCTGTGTCATCGTCCTCAGTTTCTGAAATATGGGTCATCACAAAAGACTTGTATAGAAGAGTTTCCCACCAGGGTCGACGGGTTCAGCCTGCCAGAAGGGTTCGCCGAATTGGTCACGCTGCTGCGCTCTGTTTCGGCAAACCAGATAGAATGGGCATTTGAGTGGCTACCCATAGATGAGGTCATACACATGTCAACCGTCGAGTCTCATTTATTGTTGATGGGTATCCAAAGTATCCAGCCTTATGCGCCCAACAGATTATTGAGGCAGTTGGGGCGATGCCAAATAATCCCGAAGGAAGAGGATCTCAGTAGCCAGGTGGTCGAAATCGGGCCTGGTGGGCAGTTCCCTGAAGCAGTCGTTCGGAGAATCTGGAATGAATGTCAAACCCTAAAAGGAGATACTTGTGTACAAGATCGGGCCAAGGGCGAAGTGTCGCCAAAATACCTCACGTGGTACAGAAGAGAGCTTGAGCACCAGAGACCAACTAAGAGAGCTCACGTCCAAGACTTTGCAGAATCGTCGCATGCACAGTGGGGCTGGTTAAGGAGGGAGGAAGGCTACCGGCTAAAATCGGGAATCTAAAGCAACAAGTTGAAAGGCTTATATTTGAGAATAGCATGCAAGTCGCCTCCGAGCGGGGTGAAAAGGACAAATTAGCCAAAGAAAACCAGACACTGAAAGCCCGCATTCGCCAAGTCAGTAAGAGTAACAACGACCGGCAGAAATGTTGCTCCGGCGAAAGATTGATAGCAGAGTTGAGAGATCAAGTCAGCAAAAGCCGAGAAGAATTAGAAAGATCGGAAGCTTACATAGCAAGAATAAAGGTCAGATGGGCAAAAGGTACAATGGCCCGGAGGAAGCGTCTGCAACAAGTCATAAGGGATTCTGAAATGAGCATCGGGATATTAAGGAAAACTAACTCCACTCTTCAGGAGCGGATCTTCAAACAAGCACGAGAGGCCCAAACTGACAGAAGAAGCTATTACGATGCGATGACCAGTATGGAAATACAAATGTAGAAGTTCCAGAATCGACTCGCCGACAATGCTCAAGCACTGGGATTAAAAACTGGCAAATAGAGCAATTGTTCGTTGAAAGGAACTACATTCGAGGTAGGATTGATGAGATTGGGCACTACATCTACATGAGTTGCCTAGCATGTGAGCAAACACCTCGGGATACCCTCTTTGCTTCCATCATGGGCTACGTCCAACGGATCATGAATGAGTTGAAGAGCTTGCATAAAGGCCTTACACCAAAGTCTGCGGAAAGGCCAAATGATGCCTCGCGGACCCCTAAGTTGGAATTTTAATCCCTTGTTCGAGTCTTGTTTAATTGGCTTTGTTGTCTTCCCATATGTTGTTTTCTTTTTCTTTTCATCGAGTCAGGTTAAGAACTTCGGAATCTGTACTATTGCTGTTCTTTGTTTGAGATAGGTGACTTGTAATAGAAAATTTTGGTGATGAAATGAATGATTCCAAAAGAAATTTTTGTGTCTTTACTTTGTGGCAGAACTACGCCCGGTCTGATTTACGCGGGGACGTGATACGTAGGCAATCCACATAAGATTCGACCGCCATTAAAAAGAAATATATATAAAAAATAAAAATAAAATATGGGGGTTCCCAAAGTACTTTAAAGGGGCAAATAAGCAAGTCGGGATGACGCATGTGTTTGAAGCAAAGCATGTTAGAAATGGTTAACTGCCTAGGAGCATTGCATCCCCAATGTGCTATTATCAAATCTGTTAAACTCTAACACTAACAAGTTTGTTGTTTTCCACACATATTAGACAGTTAGTTGTTAAAGCATTCTGGCAACACACCCTTACCAAACCAGATCCAAAGGACCGGTAACAACGAGCATCACTACTTCAGAAAATAGTACCGAGGAAGAAAGGCCGTTGAGCCAGTTGTTAAAAGAAGCGATAGAGAAGATAGAAAGGATGGGACTAGAGATGAATGCAATGCAGTTAGCTCTGGCCAAAGCACAAAAGAGCCCTGAACCACTGAGATATATGCCGTAATACCCTCACTCTGGCCCTTCAACAAGCCTCCCGAATCACCGTTATCTTCAGGAGAGAAGCCCCCATGATTCCCAAGCTCCACCACCCCATCAACCTCTCCCAACACCAAATGTTCCCACTTTTATGGGACCCACATCAGCCACCCTGCAAAGATCAACCAGCGAACCGTTGTTTCAGGCTCACGATACGCAATACTATCCCCCTGAACCCACATTCAATGCACCAGAACCCCATACCTACAATCCGTACTTGGAGGTACCGACGGAGATTGAAAAGCCGGTTAAGGTCCCAGAACAAGATGAGGTAATGAGGAAGTTCAAAATCCTGGAGCAATCCTTCAGGAACCTGCACGGATTGGGCAACCAGGTCAGCGTGGCCTACAAGGATCTATGCCCTTTCCCGGACGTCCAACTCCCGGCTAGGTTCAAGATGCCTAAGTTTGATTTATATGAAGGGCACGGTGATCCCATGGCACATTTGTGGGGCTTTTGTAGCAAAATGAGAGGGGCAGGCGGCAAAGATGAGCTACTGATAGCTTATTTTGGTCAGAGCATGAGTGGATCGGCACTGGAATGGTATACCAGGCAGGATTCCAGCAGATGATACACTTGGGATGATCTGGCGCAGGCTTTCGCGGGTCACTTTCAATACAATCTCGAGATAGTCCCTGACCGTCTCACATTGCTGAGGACCGGAAAGAAGCCTGGGGAAAGCTTTCGTGAGTTTGGTTTCCGCTGGAGAGAATAAGCAGCCAGAGTTGATCCTCCCATGAGAGATGGAGAAATGGTGGACTACTTCTTGCAAACACTGGATCCAACTTACTTTGGTCACTTGGTGACGACGGTTGGAAAATCCTTCAATGAAGTAGTAAAGATAGGGGTCATGATAGAGGAGGGTCTGAGGTCTGACAAAATCCTGAATTACTCGGCGCTCAAGGCAACGACCCAGGCTATTCAGAGCGGCACGGGAGGTGCGCTGGGAAGGAGGAAGAAAGAAGAAATTGCCACGATTGAGGCAAGCAGTTGGTCCAGGTCCGGCAAACCATACTACAACCAACCTATACCCCACAGGCCAAACTACCCATACAGCCCACCACAGCACTACTATCCACCTCAAGAACCACACTTCTCCGTGCACCAAGCCCAGACATACACTCAGCCTCCGGCTCGCCCGCAATGGCGCGCGCCGGCTCCCTAGAACACATATGCACCCCCACAAAACACCTACCCTCCACCGCAAAACACCTATCCTCCACCAAGAATATACAGGAATCCTCCGAGGGCAGGCTTTCGAGGGAGTCAAGCTTCTAGAAATGACAGGCTACAGAGACATAGAGCCTTTACTGAGTTGGGAGAGACCTATACCGCCGTATTCCACAAATTGAGATGGCTGGGTTTGGTGAGTCCTGTCGAACCTAGAGAGCAAAACCCCCCACCCCAAAATTTGGACAGATCGATAAGCTGCGAGTACTGCTCAGGAATGCTGGGGCATGATACTGAAAAATGTTGGAGGCTGAGGCAGGCAATACAAGATCTTATTGATGCCAACAAAATCGAGGTTCAGGCGCCGGAGGCGCCCAACATCAACCAAAACCCATTGCCAGTACACCGCGAAGCTCACATGATCGAGTTGGTATACGAGGGAGGAGAGCCAATGAGACCATCACAGACAGTGATGACAATCCAAGCCGCTCCGAAAGAAGGATCGACCGGTGGAAGACCAGGGGTACAGTTGCAGGGGGAAGGTGTCAAGCCAGTAGTGATATTGGGAAAGAATCTGTCGACTGCAACAAAGAAACCAGAGCCATCCAAATTGGTAATATCAGGGACTCCACCCACACCCGCAGTTGTGTTGAAAGGGGTATACAGGGAACTGGTCACCATAAAGCCGGTAGTCCAACTGCCAATGATTGATAGCAAGGTTGTGCCTTGGAAGTATAAGAAGGCAGTGGTGATATACAAGGGAAAACAAGTGGAGGAGGATAGTTGTGAAGCGCAAGGGCTGACTCGATCAGGACGGTGTTTTGCTCCGATGGAGTTGAGAAGACCCAACCCAGCTGCAACAAAGAAACCTGTGTCAGAAGAAGAAGCTGAGGAATTCTTTAGGAAGATGAAAGTGCAGGATTACTCCGTGGTTGAACAGTTGAAGAAAACACCGGCCCAGATCTCACTGCTATCATTACTAATCCATTCGGATGAACATCGTCGGGCCCTGATGAAGTTACTGAATGAAGCTCATGTGCCCAACGAGATTTCTGTAAATCACCTGGAAACGATTGTCAACAAAATTTTTGAGGTGAATAGGGTAACATTCTCAGATAATGATCTGCCAGTGGAGGGCATGGAGCATAATAAAGCTCTCTACCTAACTGTCAAATGTGAAGATTCGGCAGTTACTCGGGCATTGGTGGATAACAGCTCAAATGCCAATATTTGTCCATTATCCACCCTGAACCAGTTAAAGATCAACCACGGAAGAATCCACAAGAATAGTATTTGCGTCCGAGGATTTGACGGAAATGGAACAGCCACCGTAGGGGATATTGTGCTTGAATTGACCATCGGTCCAGTCCAGTTTACCATGGAGTTCCAGGTATTAGATGCCGCGATATCTTATAACCTTCTGTTGGGACGACCGTGGATCCACGCAGCTAAAGCAGTGCCTTCCACCTTGCATCAAATGGTCAAGTTCGAGTGGTATAGATAAGAGGTCATACTGCACGACGAGGACACTACGTGCACCATGGGTGGCGCCATTGTGCCCTTCATAGAGACCAATGATGACAAGGGTCCCTGGGTTTACCAGATTTTCGATGCGATATCGGCAAACAAGGTTTCTGAGGGTGAGATCATTCAGCACCCTAGGGTAGCTTCCGCAACGGTCATGATGGTTTCAGAAATGCTGGGTAATGGGTTTGTGCCAGGAAAAGGCCTGGGGGCTGAGCTTTAGGGGATTGTCCAACCTGTCTCCCTGCCTAAGAATTTGGAGACCTTTGGGTTTGGGTTCAAACCAACTGTGGCAGATGTAAAGCGAGCGCGGAAAATGAAGAAGAAAGTTTGGTTTCTTCCCAAACCTGTGCCACGTCTCTCAAGATCTTTTGTTAGAGCAAGTGCCAAGGGGTCACCTGTCCCAAAAATTCTCGGACCATTGATTGGGATGGACGGGGACTTGAATCAGAGTTTCGAGAGGCTATTCGCTGATGTCAATATGGTAGAAGTCGGAGAGAGTTCCAGCGGAGCGGGCATACAGTTTGTGGGGCCTGAGGCCAAAACCAACAATTGGACGGTTACTCCTCTTCCTATCCGGGGGGAGTCCTGGTAATAGGCTTTGATTTTTGCTTTCTTGTTTCGGATTATTCCAGGGTGTAATCCAAATTTCATTTTTATTTTTGTAAAAGTGTGAACCCTGTTATCCCACAATTTTAATAAAATTCTCTTCTTTTGTCTTGTTTTAATTTTGTTTTGTTCTTTTCTTTCTGAATAGTTCTCTTTTTACTGGTTCTAATGACATGGCATGCACAACGGATCTTCGACCTAGTCTAATAAATCAATCCGACTCCGACTTAATGATACAAGAGGTTGATCGTGACAATGAGTCTGAATATGATGAGGATGAAGCCTTCGAAGAAATAAACCGAGAACTGTGCCAATTTGAAGAGAAACCCAAGCCTAATCTAAATGACACTGAGGCTGTGAATCTAGGGGACGCAGATAATGTCAGAGAAACCAAAATCAGCATCCACATTGAGCCAAACGTCAGGGAGGAATTGATCAAAACCCTCATGGAATTCAAAGATGTTTTTGCATGGTCATATGATGATATGCAGGGATTAAGCACCAATCTAGTGGTTCACAAATTGCCCACTGACCCGACATACCCTCCGGTCAAGCAAAAGCTAAGGAAATTTAAAACAAAGATGAGTGTGAAGATCAAAGAAGAGGTGATTAAGCAGTTGCAGGCGAAAGTCATTCGGGTCACTCGATATCCCGAGTGGTTGGCCAATGTGGTACCAGTGCCGAAAAAGGATGGGAAAATCAGGGTATGCATCGACTACCACAATCTCAACAAAGCAAGTCCTAAGGATAATTTTCCATTGCCCAACATCCATATCCTGATCGATAATTGCGCTGGGCGCGAGATCGGATCCTTTGTGGACTGTTATGCAGGATATCATCAGATCTTAATGGACGAAGAAGTTGCGGAAAAGACAACTTTCATTACACCATGGGGAACTTACTACTACCGGGTCATGCCATTCGGACTAAAGAATGCTGGGGCAACGTACATGCGAGCAATGACTACTGTGTTTCACGACATGATACACAAAGAAATTGAGGTGTACGTAGATGATGTGATCATAAAGTCTTGGCGTCAGGAAGACCATGTAGCAGACCTAAGGAGATTTTTTCAAAGACTTCGAAGGTATGATATTAAGCTCAACCCGGCCAAATATGCCTTTAGGGTTCCATCAGGAAAGCTGTTATGATTCATCGTCAGTCGACGGGGTATTGAATTGGATCCATCCAAGATCAAATCCATCCAAGATTTACCGCCGCCAAAGAACAAAACAAAGGTAATGAGTCTGTTGGGGAGGCTAAATTACATCAGCAGGTTTATCGCTCAACTCACGGTGACTTGTGAACCCATATTTCGGCTGTTGAAGAAAGACGCTGTGGTGGACTGGACGGTGGAGTGTCAAGAGGCTTTCGACCAGATTAAAGGGTATCTGTCCAATCCACCTGTGTTGGTTCCACCTGAGCCAGGGAGGCCATTAATTCTTTATCTGACGGTCCTGGAGAATTCATTTAATTGCGTGCTGGGGCAACACGATGTCACAGGACGGAAGGAGCATGCCATTTATTATCTTAGCAAGAAGTTCATAGTGTATGAGGTCAAGTACACTCAACTTGAGAGGACATGTTGCGCCCTAACTTGGGTGGCGCAGAAGTTGAAGCACTACTTGTCTTCGTATACTACTTATCTCATCTCCCGTTTGGACCCATTAAAGTATATTTTCCAGAAACCTATGCCTACAGGGAGGTTAGCAAAATGGCAAATTTTGCTCACAGAGTTTGATATCGTCTACGTGACGAGGACGGCCATGAAAGCCCAAGCGCTGGCCGATCACTTGGCTGAGAATCCCGTTGATGAAGAATACGAGCCTTTGAAGACGTATTTCCCAGACGAGGAAGTAATGCACACAGGTGAGCTGGAATTACCCGAGGAACCAAGTTGGAAGCTTTTCTTTGATGGAGCCGCAAACGTAAAAGGGGTGGGAATAGGAGCAGTACTCATTTATGAAACAGGACGTCACTACCCTGTTACAGCTCAGTTACGCTTCTATTGTACCAACAACATGGCAGAGTATGAAGCATGCATTTTAGGTCTGCGACTGGCTGCAAACATGGACGTCCAGGACGTTTTGGTTTTGGGAGACTCGGACCTCCTGGTGCATCAGATTCATGGTGAGTAGGAAACACGAAATTTGAAACTCATACCATATCGACAATGTTTGCACGATCTAAGCAAGCGATTTCGATCAGTGGAATTCAAACATATCCTGAGAGTTCATAATGAGGTTGCTGATGCATTGGCCACCTTATCATCAATGTTACACCACCCCGACAAAATGTATGTTGACCCCTTGCACATCCAGGTTCGTGATCAGCATGCTTATTGCAGCATGGTAGAAGAGGAAGTGGATGGCGAGCCATGGTTTTATGATATAAAGGAGTACCTCAAGATGGGGATATATCCAGAGCAGGCCACTGGGGACCAAAAAAGAGCCCTTCGGCGTTTGTCGAATGGTTTCTTCCTCAGTGGAAAAGTGTTGTACAGAAGAACCCCGGACTTGGGATTGCTAAGATGTATAGACGCTGGCCAAGCCACGACATTTATGGCAGAGGTGCATGCTGGAGTTTGCGGGCCACACATGAGCGGATATGTATTGGCAAAGAAGATTATTCGGGCAGGGTACTATTGGCTCACTATGGAGCATGATTGTATCACTTTCATGAGGAAATGCCATCAGTGTCAGATACATGGAGATCTGATTCATTCTCCGCCGACAGAATTGCACACAATGTTAGCACCATGGCCGTTTGTGGCATGGGGGATGGACGTCATTGGGCCTATCGAGCCGGCAGCTTCGAACAGTCACAGGTTCATTCTGGTAACCATCGATTATTTCACTAAGTGGGTTGAAGCCAAAACTTTCAAGTCAGTAACCAAGAAGGCAGTGGTGGATTTTGTACATTCCCATATCATCTGTAGATTTGGGATCCCAAAAATAATAATCACGGACAATGGTGCTAATCTTAACAGCAATTTGATGAGAGAGGTATGCCAACGGTTTAAGATTACACACCACAATTCCACCCCATATCGTCCCAAGGCGAATGGAGCGGTCGAAGCAACCAATAAGAACATCAAGAAGATACTGCGGAAGATGGTGGAAGGATCTAGAAAATGGCACGAGAAACTACGCTTTGCTTTGTTGGGTTATCGCACTACAGTCCGGACTTCCATAGGTGCAACTCCTTATTTGTTGGTATACGGAACTGAAGCAGTAATACTAGCGGAGATTGAAATTCCATCCCTCCGAATTGTCGCTGAAGCCGGGATTGACGACGATGAATGGGTCAAAGCTCGACTAGAGCAGCTGAACTTAATAGATGAAAAATGATTGGCAGCAGTATGTCATGGCCAGTTGTATCAGAAAATAATGGCAAGAGCATACAATAAGAAGGTGTGCCCCAGAAAATTTGAAGTAGGGCAGCAAGTATTGAAACGGATCCTCCCGCATCAGGTTGAAGCAAAAGGCAAGTTCGCCCTAAATTGGCAAGGGCCTTATATCGTGACCAGAGTGTTGTCCAACGGTGCTTTGTGTCTAACAGATATCGAGGGAAGGTGTGTCGACATGGCTATCAATTCTGATGTAGTCAAAAGATATTATGCGTGATTTCTTTGATTATGGTAGTTATTGGTTCGTTCGTTTGTATTTGGTACTTATTGGATAATGAAATGACGGAGGCAATTCATTCTTCTATCCAAACACTTTTAACCTTTGCTTCCCCCTTTTGAGCCTTAAGTTGTTCTTTCATACCCCTCTTTTGGAATCACTAATGGGAAAAAGATATGAAAAAAGAAGAAGAAAAAAAAAAGAAGAAATTAAAATAAAAATGAAAAAAAAGGAGATAAAGATCACGAGAAAAACAAAACCATAGGAACTACGTTTGACCTGATTCCTTAAAGAGGATACGTAGGTGCCTCACAGCTCGGTCATAGTGTGCATAATGCGCATAGCTCAACATAGTGTAAATATAAAATTCCCCAAGCAAGAAAACTGGGGCAGGAGTTATGTGTTTGAATCTCCAAAAAGGGTTTGATTCCAAGAGTTGTAACATTTCACCCATCAAAGGCGCGTTAGATATTTGACAGCCTTTCCTTTTTTACCGACACAAAACCAACATCGATGTCCAAAAAAGACCTCCCGATCAATATCCGAAAGGTGCCAAGTCAGGCCAATGGAAGTCGAGAATAATACGCTGATCCCCAGCAAAGAAGGGGATCATAAATGGGAAATGAATTGATAGCCAGAAAGAATCTCCGAAAGAGAGAGTCATGTGGGCAGCACCCCAATTCCCCGTTGAAGGGCAAAATGAGAGAGTCTTGTCGGTGAAAACCTTCGCAGGCACCATAAGGCGACGAAAGATGAGAGAGATAAAACGAGAGAGTCTTATCGGTGAAAACCTTCACAGGCACCATAAGGCGACGGGAGCTGAGAGAAAAGAGAGAGAGTCTTATTAGTGAAAACCCCTCGAAGGGCACTGTAAGACGACAAAATACATTGGCGAGAAGGATCCGCATTCGCGAAGAGGTGGGCACCTGTTTATCCCCAGCAAGTATGGCCATTAGGCATATTGATTGATACAAATAGACTGGGTCGATTAATCCGTAATGCACGACATGATCGTTGGGACCGGACCTACCATCCAGATAAGTTCTTTCCTTTTCTTCTTCCCCAGCATTGGTTCATAAAGATTTTTCTCTTTTCTATCTTTTTCGTCTCTTTGTCTAAAAGACTTTTCCAGAAATTCGTTTTGAGAAGGACTCTTCAGAGTTTACTACCAGGGGCCAAAATGGTACAAAGCAAAATGCGAAGGGCACAGGCCAAAGCAAAGGCAATAGGACGGAAGGCGTCCGTTGCATAACCAAATGACAAACTAGCTTAGAAAGATAAGGGGAACATAAAGAAAACGATGGTTGAAGGACTTGTGGACCAAGTTCCAAAAAATCCTCAGCAAGAACTGCGATAGATCATGGACCAAGGTCCGAGATGGTAATACATCACAGAAAGGGGGAAGGAGGAAGAGAGAATTAATCCGCCGGCCGGGATAAAATAAACTTTTAAGGGAGTAGTTTTGGAGTTGAAAGGGACTCCCACAGCTTGTTACGAAACAAAAGAGCGGGGCAGGGATAAACAGAAAACCATCCCCAGCAAGCAACTTCATCCCCAACCAGTTCTGGGAGCGCAAAGCAAGGGAAAGGGAAAGGGATAAATGGAAAATCATCACCCAGCAGGAGTGACACGAATCACTCACCATGTTAAAAGTAACAAAATTTTCTTTCATTCTACAGGAAAATAAAGGATGAGAATGACAAAAAGACACTCCACAAGAAAGGTCACCAAGACCGGGGCAGAAAATTCTTGCCATTGTCAAAATTTTCTCGGAGGAACGAGGAAACAAACTCAAATATTTTCATGTCTTAGTTAAATAGGTGCGCACCTGTATAATGAGAGGAATATTTTCATGTCTTAGTTAAATAGGCGCCCACCTGTATAATGAGAGGAATATTTTCATATCTTAGTTAAATAGGCGCCCACCTGTATAATGAGAGAAATATTTTCATGTCTTAGTTAAATAGGAGCCCACCTGTATAATGAGAGGAATATTTTCATGTCTTAGTTAAATAGGCGCCCACCTGTATAATGAGAGGAATATTTTCATGTCTTAGTTCAATAGGCGCCCACCTGTATAATGAGAGGAATATTTTCATGTCTTAGTTAAATAGGCGCCCACCTGTATAATGAGAGGAATATTTTCATGTCTTAGTTAAATAGGCGTCCACCTGTATAATGAGAGGAATATTTTCATGTCTTAGTTAAATAGGCACCCACCTGTATAATGAGAGGAATATTTTCATGTCTTAGTTAAATAGGCGCCCACCTGTATAATGAGAGGAATATTTTCATGTCTTAGTTAAATAGGCGCCCACCTGTATAATGAGAGGAATATTTTCATGTCTTAGTTCAATAGGCGCCCACCTGCATAATGAGAGGAATATTTTCATGTCTTAGTTAAATAGGCGCCCACCTGTATAATGAGAGGAATATTTTCATGTCTTAGTTCAATAGGCGCCCACCTGTATAATGAGAAGAATATTTTCATGTCTTAGTTAAATAGGCGCCCACCTCTATAATGAGAAGAATATTTTCATGTCTTAGTTAAATAGGCGCCCACCTGTATAATGAGAGGAATATTTTCATGTCTTAGTTCAATAGGCGCCCACCTGTATAATGAGAAGAATATTTTTATGTCTTAGTTCAATAGGCGCCCACCTGTATAATGAGAAGAATATTTTCATGTCTTAGTTAAATAGGCGCCCACCTCTATAATGAGAAGAATATTTTCATGTCTTAGTTAAAATAGGCGCCCACCTGTATAATGAGAGAAATATTTTCATGTCTTAGTTAAATAGGCGCCCACCTGTATAATGAGAGGAATATTTTCATGTCTTAGTTCAATAGGCGCCCACCTGTATAATGAGAAGAATATTTTTATGTCTTAGTTCAATAGGCGCCCACCTGTATAATGAGAGGAATATTTTTATGTCTTAGTTAAATAGGCGCCCACCTGTATAATGAGAGGAATATTTTCATGTCTTAGTTAAATAGGCGCCCACCTGTATAATGAGAGGAATATTTTCATGTCTTAGTTAAATAGGCGCCCACCTGTATAATGAGAGGAATATTTTCATGTCTTAGTTAAATAGGCGCCCACCTGTATAATGAGAGGAATATTTTCATGTCTTAGTTAAATAGGCGCCCACCTGTATAATGAGAGGAATATTTTCATGTCTTAGTTAAATAGGCGCCCACCTGTATAATGAGAGGAATATTTTCATGTCTTAGTTAAATAGGCGCCCACCTGTATAATGAGAGGAATATTTTCATGTCTTAGTTAAATAGGCGCCCACCTGTATAATGAGAGGAATATTTTCATGTCTTAGTTAAATAGGCGTCCACCTGTATAATGAGAGGAATATTTTCATGTCTTAGTTAAATAGGCACCCACCTGTATAATGAGAGGAATATTTTCATGTCTTAGTTAAATAAGCACCCACCTGTATAATGAGAGGAATATTTTCATGCCTTAGTTCAATAGGCGCCCACCTGTATAATGAGAAGAATATTTTTATATCTTAGTTCAATAGGCGCCCACCTGTATAATGAGAGGAATATTTTCATGTCTTAGTTAAATAGGCGTCCACCTGTATAATGAGAGGAATATTTTCATGTCTTAGTTCAATAGGAGGCCACGTGTATAATGAGAGGAATAGTTTCATGTCTTAGTTCAATAGGCGCCCACCTGTATAATGAGAGGAATATTTTCATGTCTTAGTTAAATAGGCGCCCACCTGTATAATGAGAGGAATATTTTCATGTCTTAGTTAAATAGGCGCCCACCTGTATAATGAGAGGAATATTTTCATGTCTTAGTTAAATAGGCGCCCACCTGTATAATGAGAGGAATATTTTCATGTCTTAGTTAAATAGGCGCCCACCTGTATAATGAGAGGAATATTTTCATGTCTTAGTTAAATAGGCGCCCACCTGTATAATGAGAGGAATATTTTCATGTCTTAGTTAAATAGGCGTCCACCTGTATAATGAGAGGAATATTTTCATGTCTTAGTTAAATAGGCGCCCACCTGTATAATGAGAGGAATATTTTCATGTCTTAGTTAAATAGGCGCCCACCTGTATAATGAGAGGAATATTTTCATGTCTTAGTTAAATAGGCGCCCACCTGTATAATGAGAGGAATATTTTCATGTCTTAGTTAAATAGGCGCCCACCTGTATAATGAGAGGAATATTTTCATGTCTTAGTTAAATAGGCGCCCACCTGTATAATGAGAGGAATATTTTCATGTCTTAGTTAAATAGGCGCCCACCTGTATAATGAGAGGAATATTTTCATGTCTTAGTTAAATAGGCGCCCACCTGTATAATGAGAGGAATATTTTCATGTCTTAGTTAAATAGGCGCCCACCTGTATAATGAGAGGAATATTTTCATGTCTTAGTTAAATAGGCGCCCACCTGTATAATGAGAGGAATATTTTCATGTCTTAGTTAAATAGGCGCCCACCTGTATAATGAGAGGAATATTTTCATGTCTTAGTTAAATAGGCGCCCACCTGTATAATGAGAGGAATATTTTCATGTCTTAGTTAAATAGGCGCCCACCTGTATAATGAGAGGAATATTTTCATGTCTTAGTTAAATAGGCGCCCACCTGTATAATGAGAGGAATATTTTCATGTCTTAGTTAAATAGGCGCCCACCTGTATAATGAGAGGAATATTTTCATGTCTTAGTTAAATAGGCGCCCACCTGTATAATGAGAGGAATATTTTCATGTCTTAGTTAAATAGGCGCCCACCTGTATAATGAGAGGAATATTTTCATGTCTTAGTTAAATAGGCGCCCACCTGTATAATGAGAGGAATATTTTCATGTCTTAGTTAAATAGGCGCCCACCTGTATAATGAGAGGAATATTTTCATGTCTTAGTTAAATAGGCGCCCACCTGTATAATGAGAGGAATATTTTCATGTCTTAGTTAAATAGGCGCCCACCTGTATAATGAGAGGAATATTTTCATGTCTTAGTTAAATAGGCGCCCACCTGTATAATGAGAGGAATATTTTCATGTCTTAGTTAAATAGGCGTCCACCTGTATAATGAGAGGAATATTTTCATGTCTTAGTTAAATAGGCACCCACCTGTATAATGAGAGGAATATTTTCATGTCTTAGTTAAATAAGCACCCACCTGTATAATGAGAGGAATATTTTCATGCCTTAGTTCAATAGGCGCCCACCTGTATAATGAGAAGAATATTTTTATATCTTAGTTCAATAGGCGCCCACCTGTATAATGAGAGGAATATTTTCATGTCTTAGTTAAATAGGCGTCCACCTGTATAATGAGAGGAATATTTTCATGTCTTAGTTCAATAGGAGGCCACGTGTATAATGAGAGGAATAGTTTCATGTCTTAGTTCAATAGGCGCCCACCTGTATAATGAGAGGAATATTTTCATGTCTTAGTTCAATAGACGTCCACCTGTATAATGAGAGGAATATTTTCATGTCTTAGTTCAATAGGCGCCCACCTGTATAATGAGAGGAATATTTTCATGTCTTAGTTCAATAGGCGCCCACCTGTATAATGAGAGGAATATTTTCATGTCTTAGTTCAATAGGCGCCCACCTGTATAATGAGAGGAATATTTTCATGTCTTAGTTAAATAGGCGCCCACCTGTATAATGAGAGGAATATTTTCATGTCTTAGTTAAATAGGCGCCCACCTGTATAATGAGAGGAATATTTTCATGTCTTAGTTAAATAGGCGCCCACCTGTATAATGAGAGGAATATTTTCATGTCTTAGTTAAATAGGCGCCCACCTGTATAATGAGAGGAATATTTTCATGTCTTAGTTAAATAGGCGCCCACCTGTATAATGAGAGGAATATTTTCATGTCTTAGTTAAATAGGCGCCCACCTGTATAATGAGAGGAATATTTTCATGTCTTAGTTAAATAGGCGCCCACCTGTATAATGAGAGGAATATTTTCATGTCTTAGTTAAATAGGCGCCCACCTGTATAATGAGAGGAATATTTTCATGTCTTAGTTAAATAGGCGCCCACCTGTATAATGAGAGGAATATTTTCATGTCTTAGTTAAATAGGCGCCCACCTGTATAATGAGAGGAATATTTTCATGTCTTAGTTAAATAGGCGCCCACCTGTATAATGAGAAGAATATTTTTATGTCTTAGTTCAATAGGCGCCCACCTGTATAATGAGAGGAATATTTTTATGTCTTAGTTCAATAGGCGTCCACCTGTATAATGAGAGGAATATTTTCATGTCTTAGTTCAATAGGCGCCCACCTGTATAATGAGAGGAATAGTTTCATGTCTTAGTTCAATAGGCGCCCACCTGTATAATGAGAGAAATATTTTCATGTCTTAGTTAAATAGTCACCCACCTGTATAATGAGAGGAATATTTTCATGTCTTAGTTAAATAGGCGCCCACATGTATAATGAGAGGAATATTTTCATGTCTTAGTTAAATAGGCGCCCACCTGTATAATGAGAGGAATATTTTCATGTCTTAGTAAAATAGGCGCCCACCTGTATAATGAGAGGAATATTTTCATGTCTTAGATAAATAGCCGCCCACCTGTATAATGAGAGGAATATTTTCATGTCTTAGATAAATAGGCGCCCACCTGTATAATGAGAGGAATATTTTTATGTCGTAGTTAAATAGGCACCCACCTGTAGAATGAGAGGAATACTTTCATGTCTTAGTTCAATAGACGCCCACCTATATAATGAGAGGAATATTTTCATGTCTTAGTTCAATAGGCGCCCAACTGTATAATGAGAGGAATATTTTCATGTCTTAGTTCAATAGGCGCTCACCTGTATAATGAGAGGAATATTTTCATGTCTTAGTTAAATAGGCGTCCACCTGTATAATGAGAGGAATATTTTCATGTCTTAGTTCAATAGGAGGCCACGTGTATAATGAGAGGAATAGTTTCATGTCTTAGTTCAATAGGCGCCCACCTGTATAATGAGAGGAATATTTTCATGTCTTAGTTAAATAGGCGCCCACCTGTATAATGAGAGGAATATTTTCATGTCTTAGTTAAATAGGCGTCCACCTGTATAATGAGAGGAATATTTTCATGTCTTAGTTAAATAGGCGCCCACCTGTATAATGAGAGGAATATTTTCATGTCTTAGTTAAATAGGCGCCCACCTGTATAATGAGAGAAATATTTTTATGTCTTAGTTAAATAGGCTCACACCTGTATAATGAGAGAAATATTTTCATGTCTTAGTTAAATAGGCATCCACCTGTATAATGAGAGGAATATTTTCATGTCTTAGTTAAATAGGTGTCCACCTGTATAATGAGAGGAATATTTTCATGTCTTAGATAAATAGCCCCACACCTGTATAATGAGAGAAATATTTTCATGTCTTAGTTAAATAGGCGCCCACCTGTATAATGAGAGGAATATTTTCATGTCTTAGTTAAATAGACGCCCACCTGTATAATGAGAGGAATATTTTCATGTCTTAGTTAAATAGGCGCCCACCTGTATAATGAGAGGAATATTTTCATGTCTTAGTTAAATAGGCGCCCACCTGTATAATGAGAGGAATATTTTCATGTCTTTGTTAAATAGGCGCCCACCTGTATAATGAGAGGAATATTTTCATTTCTTAGTTAAATAGGCGCACACCTGTATAATGAGAGGAATATTTTCATGTCTTAGTTAAATAGGCGCCCACCTGTATAATGAGAGGAATATTTTCATGTCTTAGTTAAATAGGCGCCCACCTGTATAATGAGAGGAATATTTTCATGTCTTAGTTCAATAGGCGCCCACCTGTATAATGAGAGGAATATTTTCATGTCGTAGTTAAATAGATGCCCACCAGTATAATGAGAGGAATATTTTCATGTCTTAGTTAAATAGGCGTCCACCTGTATAATGAGAGGAATATTTTCATGTCTTAGTTCAATAGGAGGCCACGTGTATAATGAGAGGAATAGTTTCATGTCTTAGTTCAATAGGCGCCCACCTGTATAAAGAGAGGAATATTTTCATGTCTTAGTTAAATAGGCGCCCACCTGTATAATGAGAGGAATATTTTCATGTCTTAGTTAAATAGGCGCCCACCTGTATAATGAGAGGAATATTTTCATGTCTTAGTTAAATAGGCGCCCACCTGTATAATGAGAGGAATATTTTCATGTCTTAGTTAAATAGGCGCCCACCTGTATAATGAGAGGAATATTTTCATGTCTTAGTTAAATAGGCGCCCACCTGTATAATGAGAGGAATATTTTCATGTCTTAGTTAAATAGGCGCCCACCTGTATAATGAGAGGAATATTTTCATGTCTTTGTTAAATAGGCGCCCACCTGTATAATGAGAGGAATATTTTCATTTCTTAGTTAAATAGGCGCACACCTGTATAATGAGAGGAATATTTTCATGTCTTAGTTAAATAGGCGCCCACCTGTATAATGAGAGGAATATTTTCATGTCTTAGTTCAATAGGCGCCCACCTGTATAATGAGAGGAATATTTTCATGTCTTAGTTCAATAGGCGCCCACCTGTATAATGAGAGGAATATTTTCATGTCGTAGTTAAATAGATGCCCACCAGTATAATGAGAGGAATATTTTCATGTCTTAGTTAAATAGGCGTCCACCTGTATAATGAGAGGAATATTTTCATGTCTTAGTTCAATAGGAGGCCACGTGTATAATGAGAGGAATAGTTTCATGTCTTAGTTCAATAGGCGCCCACCTGTATAAAGAGAGGAATATTTTCATGTCTTAGTTCAATAGGCGCCCACCTGTATAATGAGAGGAATATTTTCATGTCTTAGTTAAATAGGCGCCCACCTGTATAATGAGAGGAATATTTTCATGTCTTAGTTAAATAGGCGCCCACCTGTATAATGAGAGAAATATTTTCATGTCTTAGTTAAATAGGCGCCCACCTGTATAATGAGAGGAATATTTTCACGTCTTAGATAAATAGGCGCCCACCTGTATAATGAGAGGATTATTTTCATGTCTTAGTTCAATAGGCGCCTACCTGTATAATGAGAGGAATATTTTCATGTCTTAGATAAATAGCCGCACACCTGTATAATGAGAGAAATATTTTCATGTCTTAGTTAAATAGGCGCCCACCTGTATAATGAGAGGAATATTTTCATGTCTTAGTTAAATAGACGCCCACCTGTATAATGAGAGGAATATTTTCATGTCTTAGTTAAATAGGCGCCCACCTGTATAATGAGAGGAATATTTTCATGTCTTAGTTAAATAGGCGCCCACCTGTATAATGAGAGGAATATTTTCATGTCTTTGTTAAATAGGCGCCCACCTGTATAATGAGAGGAATATTTTCATTTCTTAGTTAAATAGGCGCACACCTGTATAATGAGAGGAATATTTTCATGTCTTAGTTCAATAGGCGCCCACCTGTATAATGAGAGGAATATTTTCATGTCTTAGTTCAATAGGCGCCCACCTGTATAATGAGAGGAATATTTTCATGTCTTAGTTCAATAGGCGCCCACCTGTATAATGAGAGGAATATTTTCATGTCGTAGTTAAATAGATGCCCACCAGTATAATGAGAGGAATATTTTCATGTCTTAGTTAAATAGGCGTCCACCTGTATAATGAGAGGAATATTTTCATGTCTTAGTTCAATAGGAGGCCACGTGTATAATGAGAGGAATAGTTTCATGTCTTAGTTCAATAGGCGCCCACCTGTATAAAGAGAGGAATATTTTCATGTCTTAGTTCAATAGGCGCCCACCTGTATAATGAGAGGAATATTTTCATGTCTTAATTAAATAGGCTCCCACCTGTATAATGAGAGGAATATTTTCATGTCTTAGTTAAATAGGCGCCCACCTGTATAATGAGAGAAATATTTTCATGTCTTAGTTAAATAGGCGCCCACCTGTATAATGAGAGGAATATTTTCACGTCTTAGATAAATAGGCGCCCACCTGTATAATGAGAGGAATATTTTCATGTCTTAGTTCAATAGGCGCCTACCTGTATAATGAGAGGAATATTTTCATGTCTTAGATAAATAGTCGTCCACCTGTATAATGAGAGAAATATTTTCATGTCTTAGATAAATAGGCGCCCACCTGTATAATGAGAGGAATATTTTCATGTCTTAGTTCAATAGACGCCCACCTATATAATGAGAGGAATATTTTCATGTCTTAGTTAAATAGACGCCCACCTGTATAATGAAAGGAATATTTTCATGTCTTAGTTAAATAGGCGCCCACCTGTATAATGAGAGGAATATTTTCATGTCTTAGTTCAATAGGCGCCCACCTGTATAATGAGAGGAATATTTTCATGTCTTAGTTCAATTGACGCCCACCTGTATAATGAGAGGAATATTTTCATGTCTTAGTTCAATAGGCGCCCACCTGTATAATGAGAGGAATATTTTCATGTCTTAGTTAAATAGGCGCCCACCTGTATAATGAGAGAAATATTTTTATGTCTTAGTTAAATAGGCTCACACCTGTATAATGAGAGAAATATTTTCATGTCTTAGTTAAATAGGCATCCACCTGTATAATGAGAGGAATATTTTCATGTCTTAGTTCAATAGGCGCCCACCTGTATAATGAGAGGAATATTTTCATGTCTTAGATAAATAGCCGCACACCTGTATAATGAGAGAAATATTTTCATGTCTTAGTTAAATAGGCGCCCACCTGTATAATGAGAGGAATATTTTCATGTCTTAGTTAAATAGACGCCCACCTGTATAATGAGAGGAATATTTTCATGTCTTAGTTAAATAGGCGCCCACCTGTATAATGAGAGGAATATTTTCATGTCTTAGTTCAATAGGCGCCCACCTGTATAATGAGAGGAATATTTTCATGTCTTAGTTCAATAGGCGCCCACCTGTATAATGAGAGGAATATTTTCATGTCTTAGTTCAATAGGCGCCCACCTGTATAATGAGAGGAATATTTTCATGTCGTAGTTAAATAGATGCCCACCTGTATAATGAGAGGAATATTTTCATGTCTTAGTTAAATAGGCGTCCACCTGTATAATGAGAGGAATATTTTCATGTCTTAGTTCAATAGGAGGCCACGTGTATAATGAGAGAAATAGTTTCATGTCTTAGTTCAATAGGCGCCCACCTGTATAAAGAGAGGAATATTTTCATGTCTTAGTTCAATAGGCGCCCACATGTATAATGAGAGGAATATTTTCATGTCTTAGTTAAATAGGCGCCCACCTGTATAATGAGATGAATATTTTCATGTCTTAGTTAAATAGGCGCCCACCTGTATAATGAGAGAAATATTTTCATGTCTTAGTTAAATAGGCGTCCACCTGTATAATGAGAGGAATATTTTCACGTCTTAGTTAAATAGGCGTCCACCTATATAATGAGAGGAATATTTTCATGTCTTAGTTCAATAGGCGCCTACCTGTATAATGAGAGGAATATTTTCAAGTCTTAGATAAATAGTCGTCCACCTGTATAATGAGAGAAATATTTTCATGTCTTAGATAAATAGGCGCCCACCTGTATAATGAGAGGAATATTTTCATGTCTTAGTTCAATAGACGCCCACCTATATAATGAGAGGAATATTTTCATGTCTTAGTTAAATAGACGCCCACCTGTATAATGAAAGGAATATTTTCATGTCTTAGTTAAATAGGCGCCCACCTGTATAATGAGAGGAATATTTTCATGTCTTAGTTCAATAGGCGCCCACCTGTATAATGAGAGGAATATTTTCATTTCTTAGTTCAATAGACGCCCACCTGTATAATGAGAGGAATATTTTCATGTCTTAGTTCAATAGGCGCCCACCTGTATAATGAGAGGAATATTTTCATGTCTTATTTCAATAGGCGCCCACCTGTATATTGAGAGAAATATTTTCATGTCTTAGTTCAATAGGCGCCCACCTGTATAATGAGAGGAATATTTTAATGTCTTAGTTAAATAGGCGCCCACCTGTATAATGAGATGAATATTTTCATGTCTTAGTTAAATAGGTGCCCACCTGTATAATGAGAGAAATATTTTCATGTCGTAGTTAAATAGGCGCCCACCTGTATAATGAGAGGAATATTTTCATGTCTTAGTTCAATAGACGCCCACCTGTATAATGAGAGGAATATTTTCATGTCTTAGTTAAATAGGCGCCCACCTGTATAATGAGAGGAATATTTTCATGTCTTAGTTCAATAGTCGCCCACCTGTATAATGAGAGAAATATTTTAATGTCTTAGTTCAATTGACGCCCACCTGTATAATGAGAGGAATATTTTCATGTCTTAGTTCAATAGGCGCCCACCTGTATAATGAGAGGAATATTTTCATGTCTTAGTTAAATAGGCGCCCACCTGTATAATGAGAGAAATATTTTTATGTCTTAGTTAAATAGGCTCACACCTGTATAATGAGAGAAATATTTTCATGTCTTAGTTAAATAGGCATCCACCTGTATAATGAGAGGAATATTTTCATGTCTTAGTTCAATAGGCGCCCACCTGTATAATGAGAGGAATATTTTCATGTCTTAGATAAATAGCCGCACACCTGTATAATGAGAGAAATATTTTCATGTCTTAGTTAAATAGGCGCCCACCTGTATAATGAGAGGAATATTTTCATGTCTTAGTTAAATAGACGCCCACCTGTATAATGAGAGGAATATTTTCATGTCTTAGTTAAATAGGCGCCCACCTGTATAATGAGAGGAATATTTTCATGTCTTAGTTCAATAGGCGCCCACCTGTATAATGAGAGGAATATTTTCATGTCTTAGTTCAATAGGCGCCCACCTGTATAATGAGAGGAATATTTTCATGTCTTAGTTCAATAGGCGCCCACCTGTATAATGAGAGGAATATTTTCATGTCGTAGTTAAATAGATGCCCACCTGTATAATGAGAGGAATATTTTCATGTCTTAGTTAAATAGGCGTCCACCTGTATAATGAGAGGAATATTTTCATGTCTTAGTTCAATAGGAGGCCACGTGTATAATGAGAGAAATAGTTTCATGTCTTAGTTCAATAGGCGCCCACCTGTATAAAGAGAGGAATATTTTCATGTCTTAGTTCAATAGGCGCCCACATGTATAATGAGAGGAATATTTTCATGTCTTAGTTAAATAGGCGCCCACCTGTATAATGAGATGAATATTTTCATGTCTTAGTTAAATAGGCGCCCACCTGTATAATGAGAGAAATATTTTCATGTCTTAGTTAAATAGGCGTCCACCTGTATAATGAGAGGAATATTTTCACGTCTTAGTTAAATAGGCGTCCACCTATATAATGAGAGGAATATTTTCATGTCTTAGTTCAATAGGCGCCTACCTGTATAATGAGAGGAATATTTTCAAGTCTTAGATAAATAGTCGTCCACCTGTATAATGAGAGAAATATTTTCATGTCTTAGATAAATAGGCGCCCACCTGTATAATGAGAGGAATATTTTCATGTCTTAGTTCAATAGACGCCCACCTATATAATGAGAGGAATATTTTCATGTCTTAGTTAAATAGACGCCCACCTGTATAATGAAAGGAATATTTTCATGTCTTAGTTAAATAGGCGCCCACCTGTATAATGAGAGGAATATTTTCATGTCTTAGTTCAATAGGCGCCCACCTGTATAATGAGAGGAATATTTTCATTTCTTAGTTCAATAGACGCCCACCTGTATAATGAGAGGAATATTTTCATGTCTTAGTTCAATAGGCGCCCACCTGTATAATGAGAGGAATATTTTCATGTCTTATTTCAATAGGCGCCCACCTGTATATTGAGAGAAATATTTTCATGTCTTAGTTCAATAGGCGCCCACCTGTATAATGAGAGGAATATTTTAATGTCTTAGTTAAATAGGCGCCCACCTGTATAATGAGATGAATATTTTCATGTCTTAGTTAAATAGGTGCCCACCTGTATAATGAGAGAAATATTTTCATGTCGTAGTTAAATAGGCGCCCACCTGTATAATGAGAGGAATATTTTCATGTCTTAGTTCAATAGACGCCCACCTGTATAATGGAAAGAATATTTTCATGTCTTAGTTAAATAGGCGCCCATCTGTATAATGAGAGGAATATTTTCATGTCTAAGTTAAATAGGCGTCCACCTGTATAATGAGAGGAATATTTTCATGTCTTAGTTCAATAGGCGGCCACCTGTATAATGAGAGGAATATTTTCATGTCTTAGTTAAATAGGCGGCCACCTGTATAATGAGAGAAATATTTTCATGTCTTAGTTAAATAGGCACCCACCTGTATAATGAGAAGAATATTTTCATGTCTTAGTTCAATAGGCGCCCACCCGTATAATGAGAAGAATATTTTCATGTCTTAGTTAAATAGGCCTCCACCTGTATAATGAGAGGAATATTTTCATGTCTTAGTTAAATAGGCGCCCACCTGTATAATGAGAGGAATATTTTCATGTCTTAGTTAAATAGGCGCCCACCTGTATAATGAGAGGAATATTTTCATGTCTTAGTTAAATAGGCGCCCACCTGTATAATGAGAGGAATATTTTCATGTCTTAGTTAAATAGGCGCCCACCTGTATAATGAGAGGAATATTTTCATGTCTTAGTTAAATAGGCGCCCACCTGTATAATGAGAGGAATATTTTCATGTCTTAGTTAAATAGGCGCCCACCTGTATAATGAGAGGAATATTTTCATGTCTTAGTTAAATAGGCGCCCACCTGTATAATGAGAGGAATATTTTCATGTCTTAGTTAAATAGGCGCCCACCTGTATAATGAGAGGAATATTTTCATGTCTTAGTTAAATAGGCGCCCACCTGTATAATGAGAGGAATATTTTCATGTCTTAGTTAAATAGGCGCCCACCTGTATAATGAGAGGAATATTTTCATGTCTTAGTTAAATAGGCGCCCACCTGTATAATGAGAGGAATAGTTTCATGTCTTAGTTCAATAGGAGGCCACGTGTATAATGAGAGGAATAGTTTCATGTCTTAGTTCAATAGGCGTCCACTTGTATAATGAGAGGAATATTTTCATGTCTTAGTTCAATAGGCGCCCACCTGTATAATGAGAGGAATATTTTCATGTCTTAGTCAAATAGGCGCCCACCTGTATAATGAGAGAAATATTTTCATGTCTTAGTTAAATAGGCGCCCACCTGTATAATGAGAGGAATATTTTCATGTCTTAGTTAAATAGGCGCCCACCTGTATAATGAGAGGAATATTTTCATGTCTTAGTTCAATAGGTGCCCACCTGTATAATGAGAGGAATATTTTCATGTCTTAGATAAATAGCCACCCACCTGTATAATGAGAGGAATATTTTCATGTCTTAGATAAATAGGCGCCCACCTGTATAATGAGAGGAATATTTTCATGTCTTAGTTCAATAGACGCCCACCTATATAATGAGAGGAATATTTTCATGTCTTAGTTAAATAGGCACCCACCTGTATAATGAGAGGAATATTTTCATGTCTTAGTTCAATAGGCGCCCACCTGTATAATGAGAGGAATATTTTCATGTCTTAGTTCAATAGACGCCCACCTGTATAATGAGAGGAATATTTTCATGTCTTAGTTCAATAGGCGCCCACCTGTATAATGAGAGGAATAATTTCATGTCTTTGTTCAATAGGCGCCCACCTGTATAATGAGAGGAATATTTTCATGTCTTAGTTCAATAGGCGCCCACCTGTATAATGAGAGGAATATTTTCATGTCTTAGTTAAATAGGCGCCCACCTGTATAATGAGAGGAATATTTTCATGTCTTAGTTAAATAGGTGCCCACCTATATAATGAGAGGAATATTTTCATGTCGTAGTTAAATAGGCGCCCACCTGCATAACGAGAGGAATATTTTCATGTCTTAGTTCAATAGACGCCCACCTATATAATGAGAGGAATATTTTCATGTCTTAGTTAAATAGGCGCCCACCTGTATAATGAGAGGAATATTTTCATGTCTTAGTTAAATAGGCGCCCACCTGTATAATGAGAGAAATATTTTCATGTCGTAGTTAAATAGGCGCCCACCTGTATAATGAGAGGAATATTTTCATGTCTTAGTTCAATAGACGCCCACCTGTATAATGGAAAGAATATTTTCATGTCTTAGTTAAATAGGCGCCCATCTGTATAATGAGAGGAATATTTTCATGTCTAAGTTAAATAGGCGTCCACCTGTATAATGAGAGGAATATTTTCATGTCTTAGTTCAATAGGAGGCCACGTGTATAATGAGAGAAATAGTTTCATGTCTTAGTTCAATAGGCGCCCACCTGTATAAAGAGAGGAATATTTTCATGTCTTAGTTCAATAGGCGCCCACATGTATAATGAGAGGAATATTTTCATGTCTTAGTTAAATAGGCGCCCACCTGTATAATGAGATGAATATTTTCATGTCTTAGTTAAATAGGCGCCCACCTGTATAATGAGAGAAATATTTTCATGTCTTAGTTAAATAGGCGTCCACCTGTATAATGAGAGGAATATTTTCACGTCTTAGTTAAATAGGCGTCCACCTATATAATGAGAGGAATATTTTCATGTCTTAGTTCAATAGGCGCCTACCTGTATAATGAGAGGAATATTTTCAAGTCTTAGATAAATAGTCGTCCACCTGTATAATGAGAGAAATATTTTCATGTCTTAGATAAATAGGCGCCCACCTGTATAATGAGAGGAATATTTTCATGTCTTAGTTCAATAGACGCCCACCTATATAATGAGAGGAATATTTTCATGTCTTAGTTAAATAGACGCCCACCTGTATAATGAAAGGAATATTTTCATGTCTTAGTTAAATAGGCGCCCACCTGTATAATGAGAGGAATATTTTCATGTCTTAGTTCAATAGGCGCCCACCTGTATAATGAGAGGAATATTTTCATTTCTTAGTTCAATAGACGCCCACCTGTATAATGAGAGGAATATTTTCATGTCTTAGTTCAATAGGCGCCCACCTGTATAATGAGAGGAATATTTTCATGTCTTATTTCAATAGGCGCCCACCTGTATATTGAGAGAAATATTTTCATGTCTTAGTTCAATAGGCGCCCACCTGTATAATGAGAGGAATATTTTAATGTCTTAGTTAAATAGGCGCCCACCTGTATAATGAGATGAATATTTTCATGTCTTAGTTAAATAGGTGCCCACCTGTATAATGAGAGAAATATTTTCATGTCGTAGTTAAATAGGCGCCCACCTGTATAATGAGAGGAATATTTTCATGTCTTAGTTCAATAGACGCCCACCTGTATAATGGAAAGAATATTTTCATGTCTTAGTTAAATAGGCGCCCATCTGTATAATGAGAGGAATATTTTCATGTCTAAGTTAAATAGGCGTCCACCTGTATAATGAGAGGAATATTTTCATGTCTTAGTTCAATAGGCGGCCACCTGTATAATGAGAGGAATATTTTCATGTCTTAGTTAAATAGGCGGCCACCTGTATAATGAGAGAAATATTTTCATGTCTTAGTTAAATAGGCACCCACCTGTATAATGAGAAGAATATTTTCATGTCTTAGTTCAATAGGCGCCCACCCGTATAATGAGAAGAATATTTTCATGTCTTAGTTAAATAGGCCTCCACCTGTATAATGAGAGGAATATTTTCATGTCTTAGTTAAATAGGCGCCCACCTGTATAATGAGAGGAATATTTTCATGTCTTAGTTAAATAGGCGCCCACCTGTATAATGAGAGGAATATTTTCATGTCTTAGTTAAATAGGCGCCCACCTGTATAATGAGAGGAATATTTTCATGTCTTAGTTAAATAGGCGCCCACCTGTATAATGAGAGGAATATTTTCATGTCTTAGTTAAATAGGCGCCCACCTGTATAATGAGAGGAATATTTTCATGTCTTAGTTAAATAGGCGCCCACCTGTATAATGAGAGGAATATTTTCATGTCTTAGTTAAATAGGCGCCCACCTGTATAATGAGAGGAATATTTTCATGTCTTAGTTAAATAGGCGCCCACCTGTATAATGAGAGGAATATTTTCATGTCTTAGTTAAATAGGCGCCCACCTGTATAATGAGAGGAATATTTTCATGTCTTAGTTAAATAGGCGCCCACCTGTATAATGAGAGGAATATTTTCATGTCTTAGTTAAATAGGCGCCCACCTGTATAATGAGAGGAATAGTTTCATGTCTTAGTTCAATAGGAGGCCACGTGTATAATGAGAGGAATAGTTTCATGTCTTAGTTCAATAGGCGTCCACTTGTATAATGAGAGGAATATTTTCATGTCTTAGTTCAATAGGCGCCCACCTGTATAATGAGAGGAATATTTTCATGTCTTAGTCAAATAGGCGCCCACCTGTATAATGAGAGAAATATTTTCATGTCTTAGTTAAATAGGCGCCCACCTGTATAATGAGAGGAATATTTTCATGTCTTAGTTAAATAGGCGCCCACCTGTATAATGAGAGGAATATTTTCATGTCTTAGTTCAATAGGTGCCCACCTGTATAATGAGAGGAATATTTTCATGTCTTAGATAAATAGCCACCCACCTGTATAATGAGAGGAATATTTTCATGTCTTAGATAAATAGGCGCCCACCTGTATAATGAGAGGAATATTTTCATGTCTTAGTTCAATAGACGCCCACCTATATAATGAGAGGAATATTTTCATGTCTTAGTTAAATAGGCACCCACCTGTATAATGAGAGGAATATTTTCATGTCTTAGTTCAATAGGCGCCCACCTGTATAATGAGAGGAATATTTTCATGTCTTAGTTCAATAGACGCCCACCTGTATAATGAGAGGAATATTTTCATGTCTTAGTTCAATAGGCGCCCACCTGTATAATGAGAGGAATAATTTCATGTCTTTGTTCAATAGGCGCCCACCTGTATAATGAGAGGAATATTTTCATGTCTTAGTTCAATAGGCGCCCACCTGTATAATGAGAGGAATATTTTCATGTCTTAGTTAAATAGGCGCCCACCTGTATAATGAGAGGAATATTTTCATGTCTTAGTTAAATAGGTGCCCACCTATATAATGAGAGGAATATTTTCATGTCGTAGTTAAATAGGCGCCCACCTGCATAACGAGAGGAATATTTTCATGTCTTAGTTCAATAGACGCCCACCTATATAATGAGAGGAATATTTTCATGTCTTAGTTAAATAGGCGCCCACCTGTATAATGAGAGGAATATTTTCATGTCTTAGTTAAATAGGCGTCCACCTGTATAATGAGAGGAATATTTTCATGTCTTAGATAAATAGCCGCACACCTGTATAATGAGAGAAATATTTTCATGTCTTAGTTAAATAGGCGCCCACCTGTATAATGAGAGGAATATTTTCATGTCTTAGTTAAATAGACGCCCACCTGTATAATGAGAGGAATATTTTCATGTCTTAGTTAAATAGGCGCCCACCTGTATAATGAGAGGAATATTTTCATGTCTTAGTTAAATAGGCGTCCACCTGTATAATGAGAGGAATATTTTCATGTCTTAGTTAAATAGGCGCCCACCTGTATAATGAGAGGAATATTTTCATGTCTTAGTTAAATAGGCGCCCACCTGTATAATGAGAGGAATATTTTCATGTCTTAGTTAAATAGGCGCCCACCTGTATAATGAGAGGAATATTTTCATGTCTTAGTTAAATAGGCGCCCACCTGTATAATGAGAGGAATATTTTCATGTCTTAGTTAAATAGGCGCCCACCTGTATAATGAGAGGAATATTTTCATGTCTTAGTTAAATAGGCGCCCACCTGTATAATGAGAGGAATATTTTCATGTCTTAGTTAAATAGGCGCCCACCTGTATAATGAGAGGAATATTTTCATGTCTTAGTTCAATAGGCGCCCACCTGTATAATGAGAGGAATATTTTCATGTCTTAGTTCAATAGGCGCCCACCTGTATAATGAGAGGAATATTTTCATGTCTTAGTTCAATAGGCGCCCACCTGTATAATGAGAGGAATATTTTCATGTCTTAGTTCAATAGGCGCCCACCTGTATAATGAGAGGAATATTTTCATGTCTTAGTTCAATAGGCGCCCACCTGTATAATGAGAGGAATATTTTCATGTCTTAGTTCAATAGGCGCCCACCTGTATAATGAGAGGAATATTTTCATGTCTTAGTTCAATAGGCGCCCACCTGTATAATGAGAGGAATATTTTCATGTCTTAGTTCAATAGGCGGCCACCTGTATAATGAGAGAAATATTTTCATGTCTTGGTTAAATAGGCGCCCACCTGTATAATGAGAGGAATATTTTCATGTCTTAGTTAAATAGGCGCTCACCTGTATAATGAGAGGAATATTTTCATGTCTTAGTTAAATATGCGCTCACCTGTATAATGAGAGGAATATTTTCATGTCTTAGTTAAATAGGCGTCCACCTGTATAATGAGAGGAATATTTTCATGTATTAGTTCAATAGGCGCCCACCTGTATAATGAGAGGAATATTTTCATGTCTTAGTTCAATAGGCGCCCACCTGTATAATGAGAGGAATATTTTCATGTCTTAGTTAAATAGGCGCCCACCTGTATAATGAGAGGAATATTTTCATGTCTTAGTTAAATAGGCGTCCACCTGTATAATGAGAGGAATATTTTCATGTCTTAGTTCAATAGGCGGCCACTTGTATAATGAGAGGAATATTTACATGTCTTATTTCAATAGGCGCCCACCTGTATAATGAGAGGAATATTTTCATGTCTTAGTTCAATAGGCGCTCACCTGTATAATGAGAGGAATATTTTCATGTCTTAGTTAAATAGGCGTCCACCTGTATAATGAGAGGAATATTTTCATGTCTTAGTTAAATAAGCGCTCACCTGTATAATGAGAGGAATATTTTCATGTCTTAGTTAAATAGGCGCCCACCTGTATAATGAGAGGAATATATTCATGTCTTAGTTAAATAGGCGCCCACCTGTATAATGAGAGGAATATTTTCATGTCTTAGTTAAATAGACGCCCACCTGTATAATGAGAGGAATATTTTCATGTCTTAGTTCAATAGGTGCCCACCTGTATAATGAGAGGAATATTTTCATGTCTTAGTTAAATAGGCGCCCACCTGTATAATGAGAGGAATATTTTTATGTCGTAGTTAAATAGGCGCCCACCTGAAAAATGAGAGGAATATTTTCATGTCTTAGTTCAATAGGCGCCCACCTATATAGTGAGAGGAATATTTTCATGTCTTAGTTAAATAGGCGCCCACCTATATAATGAGAGGAATATTTTCATGTCTTAGTTAAATAGGCGCTCACCTGTATAATGAGAGGAATATTTTCATGTCTTTGTTAAATAGGTGCCCACCTGTATAATGAGAGGAATATTTTATGTCGTAGTTAAATAGGCGCCCACTTGTATAATGAGAGGAATATTTTCATGTCTTAGTTAAATAGGCACTCACCTGTATAATGAGAGGAATATTTTCATGTCTTAGTTAAATAGGCGTCCACCTGTATAATGAGAGGAATATTTTATGTCGTAGTTAAATAGGCGCCCACTTGTATAATGAGAAGAATACTTTTCAGTCTTTACATTTTATGTCTCAGGCGCCCACCTGTATAACGAGAGGAATACTTTTTAGTCTTATACTTCAGATCTTGAAATAAATAACCCACCGGAAGCTAGAAGGTTACAACAGGAATCCTCAGAAGGAAACAATAAAAATCCCCAGCACCGGAAAGCAGAAGGTTGCAACAAGAGGTCCCAACAAAAATTCAACACATGAGTCGAAAGTAAGAAAAAACGCGTCTTGAAAGAAGCGGCCTGTGAACATTAAATTATGCCCAGCATAACAAATCTTATGAAGAGAGTCGTATCCCCAGAGGAATCGCCGAAAAGCTTAATGAAGGAAGTTATATCGCAGCGCACCAAACAAAATGATGAAAACTGGTATTCAGAAAGGCAAAAGGCAGTGTAATCCCCAAGTTCTCGGAAGAAAAGCACCGGAAGAAACATAAACCGACAAGAAAGCAAGGCAACAAGGACAAGTTGAAGATAGATGAGATCTTATGATCCGTAGTCTAGTCTAGCTTCTTGTTTATTTTTAAGCACGGTGTAACAAGGAGATCGGTAAGCAGTGATAACAGCATACAGCAGCAGTTACATTGCAGTCCCAGCTACCAAAATTTCCCGAACTACATTAACCTTATTCCCTTCTAGCCAGGGATATGTAGGAAACCTTTGAAGCAAATGTTCGGTTAAATCTTTTTCCAAAAAATGCTTCACACGGAGTACTCCAACGGGCAAAAATCGCTCGTATCTGCTCACTTTATCTTTGCACGAAAACTCTTTGTGTTTTTCGGACAAAGAGGGGCAGCTGTGAGCACGTGATTTTTGCTTCACGAAAACTACTCCAAAAGAAATCAAAAAATAAAACAAATTTCATCTGTGTACAATTTTGAGAATTTGAGTGACATTTTGGTAATTATTTTGTCCGTAAATGTTTACCCTTGTGGCGATTAACTAAAAATACAAAAACACATGTTGCATGCACATTTAATATTTATTTGTACATTTTGGAATTAATTAAGCCATGTTTTATTTAAAAAAAAAGAAAATCAAAAAAAAATATGTATTTGTTGCGTTTGTCATTTATGTGTGCCGTTGTGCAATTTTATTTTTTCTAATTAAATGTTTGACCTTGTGCGTTAATTATTGTTAAGGTTTAATTGACATTTCGTATGCTAATTTTGGGTTTATAGATTATTTTTAGAATTTTATTGATTGTTAATTAAAATTAGAAAAAGAAAAAGAGTTGAAAAAAATGAAAAAACTCGGATGGGGCCGAAATATAAATGAAAAAGTCAGGCCCAAATCAATTACCACAACCCAGTCCAAACCCAGGCTGCCCAGGCATGGTCCCAAACGACGCCGTATCAACATCCCCATCTTGAGCCATTGATTGATTCAAATGAACGGTCCAGATCAGGCCATTCACTTACCCAAACGACGCCGTATAGGGCCATCTGATCTCAACCGTTAACCCAACCCCATCAAACGGCCTTAGGCCATCCCCATATGCCCGACCCATTTAACCCCGGACCAACCCGATCCCCTTTTAAGTGGAACGACACCGTTCTACATTAGCCAAGGGATCCTGGCCATTGATCACTCTCTGTCAAGCGGCCAGGATCAAACCACCCCCCTCCGTATATAAGCTCCCCAGTACACCCCACGCCCCCAAACCAAACCCCACCCTTCACCACTGTACACCATCGTCCCAAACACAAACACAAGCCCCTGTTCCAAACCCTAGCTTCCCCCATACACTCTCACCATGAACCCGGCGGCCCCGGCGCCGGTGACCACCAAAGTAACACCCCTGATGCACCTCACCACCCTGAACACGGATCTGCTACCCCCTTGCCTCGAATCATCCCCCATCATCTCGAATCTTAATTTGAAGGTTCGAGCCCAACCCTGACATATACCAACCCACCCCAGTTTCACACCAGTCACCACCCTGGCCTCACGTGTGACCAAACCAAGCTTGGTTTGGTCTGAATCTACCCACAAATCCTCAAGCCCCAAATCGGACTGGTTCGAACCCTAGAACACAAGAACCTTGGAATCTGGCCAGTTTAACAGAGGGTTGGGGTCTAATAGACCTTAATCAAGGTGTTCTCGGTTGAGAACACCCCGATTAAAGTTTGTTCGACCTCTAAATGGGCAAATACGGTCAAAGATGGGGTCGTCTGTGTCTAAGCTTTTCAGAGTGAGTTCCCTCTTTCTTTTCTATTTTTGTTTAAAATGTTGTTTTAGTTTGTCAGCATGTTTGGTTAGTTTGTTTGGTATTTCTAATATTTGTTTTTCAATTTGTTCTCCATCTTCGTAAGACCTTTTATTTGGTCGATTGTTCTTCTGTTTATGTTTGAACACGTATGATAAGATGCATGTTCAATTTGATTGATATCGTCTGGCAGATAATTTATATGGGTTCCCAGTGTCGTGCAAAAAATTATTGAAGGCAATTGATGCCCTATTCGTTTGTTTGTTTGTTCGACTGATTGTTCTATGTTATAATTAGTGTAGTCGCTTAGATAAACGTCGTCGATTAGTTTTTATAGGACTGAATGTGCAACTATTCTGATTCGTATGGTTTCTTATGACTGGTCGAATCATTGTCGTTTAGCTAATTGTTTGACATATTTGTGAATGGTTTGTAGTTGCAGTGTAATAGCTAGAGTTTAGTTTAGGGCAATTTGAATTAGAACTTTCGGAAGTCCAAAGTTCCTGCTACTGAAATAGGGTAATACTGTAATGATCAGGGTTTAGCAGGGTTAGTTTGGGGGTTTGAAAAGATCAGAAATATTTAGTTTAAGTTGGGCTGACAATAGGGTACTGAAATAGGATTAAACTAAGGCAATAGTGGGGAATAAGATTAAATGGCATGGGGGAGGTTAATTAAAATAAGTTAGACACCCATAATTTTGAAAAGCATGCGGTATGGGGAGCTGTCAGGAATATCATGGGCATTTTCTGATTAGTTTAGTATGTTTCAGGGGTATGGGCAGAGTTAAGGAAAAAAGATATCAAGGCATCCTGGGGTTTGCCTATTTTTGGCTATAAAGAGGCTCATTCAGAAGAAGAAAAAAAGAAAAAAGTCTTTTCTGGATCCTCAGAAGCCAGAGAAAAACAAGAGTGTTAAGGCTGGTTGATCCATAAGGCTAAACTTTACATCAAAAGCTTGAGCTTGTCCTTTTATTTTTCCTTTGAGTGTTTGACAAATCAGAAAATTGCTGTTTCTCGCATCTGTCTGTGTTCTTTTGGTACTATTGGATTTCAGCTGGTACTCTCCTAGCTTTTTATTGTTTGAATACTGTTCCATTCGGTTACTGCTTGGTTTTCTTTAAATCTGCCACGGGGTGTCTATTACTGGTTGTTGTTGGCTTCACTGGTTGTTGTTGTGTTGTTGAATCTGCTGTGTTACTGCTTACACTGTTGTTGCTTCTACTGATTTTTCCCTACTTCTTTGCTTTCCACATATCAGGTATTGATCGCAACATTGAATGATGTATAAATGTCAAGTTGATTAAAGCCTATTTGGAAGAAAGAACGAAGTACAAGCACTACTGTTATGGCATTGGTCTCGATGCTGTTTTATTTCCTAATCATTGTTGAATGTTCAAGTTCTGTTAGATAGGTAATGGTAATATAGAGATTCCAATAATTAGGATCTGTTATAATTTGTGTAATTTGGATTAAGTGAATCTGTAATATGTGATAGACTGTGATGAAATGAGTCGTTAAGTATAAATGTATAAATATGTTGGCCGTTGAGTATTAGTTGAGACTGATTCGAATTGATGACCATTGGTTAAGTTGATTTCCAGTATTATCAAAAACCCTTTCAATATGTGAATAGGAAGATTGTAAGCTATCTAAGTAAGGTGACGTTTTTTTTCAACATGGCAAATTCTAGATAACGTGAATTAGTATAAAAGTTCGAGTTCTAGAATTCAGATAATTTAGAGTAAAGTTGTGGTTTAAAAGGCAGGAATTATTGTTAAGTAGATATAATTAGTAAGGATAATTACAGGCAGTTCGTTTTAGGCTAGCGTCACTAGACCTTGACCTTTCAATTCTCATTGTAGCCATGTTAATATTCAATGCAAGCTCATAAATCGGCATGTTAACAAAATGGAGTAATAACAAGGGATTTGAAACTCGAATTAAGTTTGCAGCATATTTGTAACTATAGTTATAGGAGCTTCTGTAGGATAAGGATGTTAAAGTTCGGTCATTTCCTAATTCATGTTCGTTATCGTACCATTGGCTCATTATTTGGCATATAGTGCGTAGTTTCGGTTTCATTCTTTTGAAGTAGATTCGGATGCGTTTTCCCTAAGGTTTAGTTTTAAGCCAGTAATTGATTAGGATTCTTTCATTTTTAGAGACGGACAAAAATAGAAAACATAGTCACTTTATGATTGTTTTTTTATGAGAGGAGCCTCGCTGGATAAACACATAAATGGCGGGGCCCTCGTTAAGTGTATGTATTAAATGCTTAGATTCCGGGACGGACCGTTTAGCAAATTTCACGGCCCTACCCAAAATAATGATACGCTAGTCGCTTTAGGGGCGTATTTAATAATGATATTTTCCTAAACTCGGGTGTGCATTTATGTAACCCAAATCTAAATCTCAACGGAGTCAAGACGCGTCGATAGCCTCGGGTACATTGATTGTGACGAGGTTCGAGATACGTTTTCACGACGTTGCAATTTTTTGTTTTGTAAATTAACAACAATAATAATAGAAGCGGTAAAAGAATCATAATTTGCACTAAGTACATAATTGTTAAAATCAGATAAATAAGCCGGATATAATAGTTGAGCGACCGTGCTAGAACCACGGAACTCGGGAATGCCTAACACCTTCTCCCGGGTTAACAGAATTCCTTATCTGGATATCTGGTGCGCGGACTGTAATTTAGAGTCATTCTTTTCCTCGATTCGGGATTAAAACCGGTGACTTGGGACACCATAAATCTCCCAAGTGGCGACTCTGAAATAATTAAACAAATCCCGTTCGATTGTCCTTTAATTGGAAAAAACTCTTGTACCCTCGCGGGGGCTGAAAAAGGAGGTGTGACACCGCCACTACACCTACGACAAATCTACAGAAGACTCGCTAGTGCACAACGGACAACGAATCAAACTAGAAGAAAACAAGTGACTACCGGTACACCTATTGAATGATTTAACTATTGTGAATTAAAGTAACAACAATTTAGCTAACACAAAAAGAAAACAGTAGACCGGGAGGTACCAATTCCCGAGAACCAAACCTGTGTTGATTTGCAGCCCTCGATGTACTTGCAAGCTCACGCACCACTTTCCACCGCCCTTTGCTGACGCTCGTCCAGGTTGCTCTCCTTTTCTAGTGCTCGTGCGCCCAACTTGTCTCCAACAACTTTGAGAATTTCCCTGAAAACACAGAAAATACCACGACCCAAAAACCAAAAAGGGCTGTTACCGCTACCACTGGTGTAGCACCGAAAGTAACTAGCAGCCGAAATTAACTAAAGAAAAACAACAAGCAAGCTTCTGAAATAGACGAGAAGATCCGGCAACATAACAACAACAAATCGGTGACCAAACGAGCGCAACTCGATAGCAATGGGCAACGAATCAACCCCCCAAATTCCCGAAAATTATTAAGCTAAAATCAGAAATCGAAAATAGCAAAGAAACAAAATCGAAAATCTTCTCTTATTTCTGAATTTTTCTTGTTTATTCTTTTTCAGCCTTTTCTAAAATTTCAAATCTGTATTTTTATTCCAGATCTGTCAGGTTCTAGTGAGGGGATGAGAAGAAGAAGTCAGCGGCAGGTTCCTCAACGGGGAGGAATCGGGAAAGAGATAACAATTTTGGGAGGAAAAAATAACATCCAGAAAGAAACAAAAAAGAAAGAGACGAAGCAAAACAAAGATGGCGTCAAAGAGTTCAAAGAGCAGTACAAAGAAAAGTATCCAAACAACAAATTTGTTGTTGCTGTGGGTAAAGCTGCTGGAGAGAAGTGGTAATCCTTTTCAGATGCCTCGTCCTCGTGCAGCGATTTGGTCAATTCTTATTTCATTGATACGGTTAAATCCATGTTCTATCACAACTCTGTATCTTAACGTGTAGTATTCCGCCTATAGGAGCTATAAGCAGAAAGAAAATAAATTTTCTATTTATGCATCTGGATATACTTAAGAATGCTAGTATGCCTAAACCCGCAACTAATGCAGCACCGGCTGCTACAGTGCTGAAGCCCAAGCAGATTCTGTATGAGCATAATCCAATCGACTGGAGCTTGAACCCTTCCGAATCAGTGACGGAGGTAGGATTTTCGCTAAGGAGGTTCAAAATAGAAAAAGGTTAAAAAATTAGAAGAGATAATAGCTAGTGGGAATTGAACCAATGACCTTACAAAGGCTTTGAATCCCCTTGACCACCGAGCAATGCTTTTGGGCCGTGATCAAAGGGATTCAAAACATAATATATAGAGGTAAAAAAACATATTTTTACCTTATATATATGGTGTAATGTTTTAGCGAAGAGAGTTCGGGTGTACCCCTTCCGCCCCTGCCTCCGATGGCCAGTTGTTCCTGAATAGTAATCCTAACTCAATCTTCTTTCCTATTATTAGGGTATATGCTCATTCAATCAAGTAAATCATGCATCAAAATCCAGGGCCAGAGGAAAGCCAATCATACCTTCCAACCTGCAGATCTTGCATGGTTAGTAGCAATATTTGCTTCTAGTTTATCATCAATTAGATGGTATGTAGCTAGTTGAACATACTAGTCACCATGGCCAAAAAAAAGTTTAAGTTCTTGCTCTTGGTATGGCTTAAATCTCGTATACTTCATCTTCCACCACTTCTCTCATATCATACAAGTCTCGTGGCTTTAGCATATCAATACTCCACCCTTTATTGACAGCATCATCAACAAAGAATAGCATTTGTGCTCGAGATGCTTCAATGTAAGGCTCGGGTTCTTCATCCTCTATCTCAAGTAACCATATACTAAATCATAGTTTATTGTCTTTCATCAGTAGTATACTAATAATTAACCTACCCAAAGATCTTTTTATGCAGGAAACATTCAAATTTGAAGGCACATAAAATATATTCTCAAAAACTTATACAAGCTGTAAATTTGCAAAAGTAGTTTTTACAAAATGAATCAACTTCCCTGAATGTGGGTCTGAAATTACACCACCAGGCACCAGCAGTGGCGGAGCCACATTCAACCAAGGGGTATCAATCGACACCCTTCGCCGAAAAATTACACTGTATTGTTAGATAATTTTTTATTTATTTATGTGTACTACTATAAATTGATCTCCCTTGACTTTTCGGTGTATCTAATTTTTTATATTTTGACACCCCTTAGTAAAAATTCTGGCTCTGCCACTACCAGAAAGCCAGAAAATTTTGACCTTATATACATATTAGAATTTTTTAATAAAGGAGATTCAAAAGAAACCCCTTTTTGGTTTCCTAGCTCCGCCCTGGAGGCCTCCCAAAACTTGTAATAAGTTTCAAGCTGGATTGTCAGTAGAGTTTCATTACTACTTCAGCAATAACTAAACTGCAACTGAAAATCCCAAATTCTACTGCTACTGAGATAAAGTAAATAAATGGAATTAAGAGAATGAGTAAAAAAAAAACACCTAAAGACGAACAATGATATGGTAAAGTTGATTCGCCTAAATGGATAAAACCAACAATCATATCTTCAGGCCTGACTGAACTGAATAAAAAAACTACCTACATGAATCTAAACTGACAAGTCGAATAATACTTAATAATGTTGGGATAAAATAAATAATCCCGCCCAGGAATAATTTCCACAACAAATAATAATAACACAAGAGAGTAACAATGACACCAAATATTTTAGCGGGGTAAAATACAATACCCGAGTGGAGCAATATTATCACTATAATATTGCAACTTAGTAGTGTCAAGAAACTACTACAACTTTGAAAGAAATAACACTCTTTATTTAACACACTTCACTACAATATTACTACCACTCACTAATTATCTCACAGACAATAATCTGTGGATTACTCTCACTAACTATATGTTGCTTCTCTCTTTATTTTGGTGTCTCTTCAATGAGGAACGGATAGCTCCTTTTATAGGCACAATTTTTACCTACCCAACCAATCTGATTGGTTCAATAATTTGCAAAGTCCAGCCGCCCAAACTTTTGCAAATTTTCCAGCTGCCTATTTTGTCTTCTCCACATTTTTCTTTATTTAGTAGGTGAGGTATGGACCCCACAAATCTCTCCCTTAATTTTGATTTTTCTTCTTCAGTCCAAGTCTTGTTCTCAATCTTTGAAAATTTTCAAACTTGAGAGGCTTTGTAAAAATGTCTGCAACTTGATCATGAGACTTCACATATTTGAGCTCGACTTCCTTCTTGGCAACGCACTCTCTGATGAAGTGATACCTTGTATCTATATGCTTGCTTCGATCGTGGTACACCGGATTCTTGGCAAGTGCTTGTGCAGATTTGTTATCAATACAAATCTTTGTAGCTTCCATTTGTGGAAAATTGAGCTCCTTTAATAATCTCCTTAGCCAAATAGCATGACAGGTACATGATGTTGCTGCTATATATTCGGCTTCACAAGTCGAGAGAGTAACAATGGACTGTTTCTTTGAACTCCAAGAAATAACAGAATCACCCAAGAAAAATACAAAACCAGTTGTACTTTTTCTATCATCAATATCTCCCCGCATAATCACTATCACAAAATCCCACAAGGTTGAAATCATTAGAAGAAGAATAAAATAACCCAAAATCGATCGTACCTTTTAGGTAGCGAAGAATTCTTCTAGTGACCTTCAAGTGAGTAGAGGTAGGAGCCTCCATGAAGCGACTTACTACTCCAATTGCAAAAAGTATATCTGGTCTGGTACAAGTCAAGTACCTCAAACTTCCCACAAGACTTTTGAAGAATGTGGGATCCACTTTTTCTCATCAAACTTGGACAATTTTGTCCCACTTTCCATCGGTGTGTTCACGGGATTGCAATTGAGCATGTTGAACTTCTTCAATATCTCCTTTGTATAGCTTTCTTGAGAGATAAAAATTCCATCCTCCATCTGCTTCACTTCTAGGCCCAGGTAATATGACATGGGCCCTACGTCTGTCACCTCGAACTCACGGGACATATCTTTCTTAAAAGCTTCAAACAAACTTGGGTTATTACCCGTGAAAATAAGATCATCAATATAAAGACAAACAAGTAAGATATCTCCATTAGTATGAACTTTAAGGTAAAGAGCATATTCATGGAGACAACGAGTAAACCCATTATCTTGAAAATACTTGTCGATGCAGCTATTCCATGTTCGTGGGGCTTGCTTTAATCCATATAAAGCTTTCTTCAACCGCAACACTTTATCTTCATGGTTTTTGACCATGAAGCCCAATGGTTGTTCAACATAGACTTCTTCTTCAAGATAGCTATTTAAGAAGGCTGACTTGACATCTAGTTGATGAATCTTCCACTTCATTTGTGCCGCCAAAGAGATCAGCAAACGAATCGTCTCCATGCGGGCAACAGGTGCATAGACTTCTTCATAGTCAATGCCTTGCCTTTGCTTGTACCCTTTAGCCACAAGTCGTGCCTTGTATCTCTCCATATCTCCATCAGCATTCTTCTTTGTCTTGTATACCCATTTTACTCCAATTGCTCGATGACCCTTGGGAAGAGTTGTTAACTCCCAAGTGTTGTTCTTCTCTATTGACTCAATCTCCTCCTCCATGGCTTGTCTCCACCTTTTGTTTGTAACAGCTTCATCAAAGTTCATTGGTTCACTATCAGCAAAGAGACAACATAAAAAATCAAAATTAGTAACTTCTTCTGTGTCCTCATAGAGCTCTTGAATGCTCCTTGTCCTTTGCGGCTGTTCATTTGAACCTTCTTGAGAAGAGGTAGATGCAACATTTGTTGGAGAATAAGGTGGAGTTGTGTCCTGCACAGGTTCCACGGTCTTGGGTTCTTCTTCATCACCAAAGTATGGAAGAAAATCATATGAAGTTTCTTCCTCAGCTTCCCAATTTCATGCCAATTCTTCATCAAATGCAACATCACGACCTACCACCACCTTGTCGCTGCTTGGGTTGTATAGCTTGTAGCCTTTTGAACTCGTATCATAGCGAACAAATACATGCTTGACACTTCGATCGTCAAGCTTCGCTCTCCCTTGATGTGGCACATGAGCATAGGCTATGCTCCCAAAGATTCTTAAGTGCTTGACACTTGGCTTTCTTCCACTCCATGCTTCTTGAGGGGTTTGATCTCTAACATTTCTTGTTGGAGACCTGTTATTCAAATAAACTGCACAAGAAACAGCTTCGGCCCAAAATTCCTTAGGCATACTTTTAGCTTTCAACAGACATCTAGCCATATTAAGAATCGTTCGATTCTTTCTCTCTGCAACACCATTTTGTTGAGGTGAATAAGGTACCGTTAGAGGGCGACGAATTCCATGAAGTTGACAGATGTCATTAAATTCGTTTGAGGTGAATTCCCCTCCTCTATCAGACCCTAGAGCTTTAATTTCATAGCCACTTTCTTTCTCTACAAGTACTTTAAAATTTTTAAAAGCAGCAAAAGCTTCAGATTTTTGGTTCAAGAAATAAACCCAAGTCTTTCTACTAAAGTCATTAATGAAAAGCAGAAAGTATTTTCTTTTACCAAAAGAAGGTGGATTGATTGGTCCACACACATCAGTGTGGACAAGCTGGAGCGGCTTGGTTGATCTTGACATGGCCTCCTTTGGAAAACTCCTCCTTGCATGTTTTCCAAGAAGACAAGCTTCACACAATTGATTTGGATGGTTGATTGATGGTATCCCATGCACCATGTTCTTTTCTCCCATTGATTTGAGCGCTTCAAAATTTAAGTGCCCAAATCGCATGTGCCAACACCATGATTCATCTTGCACATTAGCCTTCAAACACTTTGTTTTAAGATTCAGAGAAAACAATCTATTCTTTGCCATATGCACTTTAGCTATTAGAATTCCACTTGAATCTCTAAGCCAAAGATGCATATTTTTCATGTGGATGTCATATTCCTTTTCAAGAAGTTGGCCCAAACTTAAAATATTACTTTTTAATTTTGGCACATAATAAACATCTTGAATTAACTTGTGACTACCATCTTTACAGGAGATCAGAATCGTACCTATCCCTTCGATTTGAACCTTTGAGGTATCTCCAAAGGACACATTACCTCTCACTCTTTTATTGATCTCCACAAACTTCTCTTTGCACCCACACATATGATTGCTTGCTCCATTGTCCAAATACCACGAGCTGCAATCATCTCTGTCTTCTTCCTTGAGTGTCATCAACAATGTTGACTCATTTTCTTCTTTCTTGTCGTCAACAAGGTTAGCCTTTTCTTCAACATTGCTACGACATTCACAAGAGTAATGGCCAAATTTATGACAATTATAACATTCAATTTTTGATTTGTCATACCTTTGTCCATTATTTTCTTGGTAGTATCCACGTCCTCTTCCTCCTCTTTGTCCACGACCACGACCTCTGAATGTTTGGTGGATTTTAACTTCATTGTTGAAGTTGTTACCATTACTTCTTCCTCTTCCATGACCTCCTGGACCTCGGCCTCGTCCTCGTCCGTTTCCTCGATAGCTTGTTTCACCTCCATAATCCTTGAAGGATGCCTGAGTTTTAAGAAGTTGCTCCAATGGCACTTCTTGTCTCCTTTTGATCTTTTCTTCGTGGGCCTGTAAAGAACCTTCCAATTGCTCCACCATCATAGAGTCTAAATCTTTAGACTCCTCAATAGCACACACCACAAAATCAAATTTAGGTGTTAAAGTGCGAAGGATCTTTTCTACCACACGGACATCTTCTATGTCCTCCCCGTATCTTCTTAGTTGATTTACAACAGCCTTCACTTTTGAAAAATAATCCGAGATGCATTCGGATTCTTTAATTTTTTAAACTTCAAAATCATCCCTTAGAGTTTGAAGTTTTACCTTTTTCACCTTGTCAACTCCTTGAAGAGAATTTTGTAAAATCTCCCAAGCTTCCTTTGAGGTGGCAGCATCTGCCACCTTCTCAAACATGGCATCATCCAAACATTGGTGGATGAGCGTGAGGTCTTGTTGATCCTTCTTCCTTGTCTTTGCCAAGACCTTTTTTTCATTTTGGGGCAGAGCTTACTCATTATCGGGTTTTGCATACCCTCTGTCTACGATTTCCCATACATCCTGAGAGCCAAGGATGGCTTTCATACGTAGACACCATTTCTCATAATTATCTTTTGTCAGACGGGGGTACTGAAAAGATAGCGGACCATTATTTGCCATGGCTCTGATACCACGTTGTTGGGATAAAATAAATAATCTCGCCCAGGAATAATATCCACAGCAAATAATAATAACACAAGAGAGTAACAATGACACCAAATATTTTAGCGGGGTAAAATACAATACCCGAGTGGAGCAATATTATCACTATAATATTGCAACTTAGTAGTGTCAAGAAACTACTACAACTTTGAAAGAAATAACACTCTTTATTTAACACACTTCACTACAATATTACTACCACTCACTAATTATCTCACAGACAATAATCTGTGGATTACTCTCACTAACTATATGTTGCTTTTCTCTTTATTTTGGTGTGTCTTTAATGAGGAACGGATAGCTCCTTTTATAGGCACAATTTTTACCTACCCAACCAATCTGATTGGTTCAATAATTTGCAAAGTCCAGCCGCCCAAACTTTTGTAAATTTTCCAGCTTCCTATTTTGTCTTCTCCACAGTTTTCTTTATTTAGTAGGTGAGGTATGGACCCCACAAATAAAACGTAATAAACTGGATAGAAATCAATACAGATGAAGCGAGAACGCACTTGAAACGACTGAAGTGAAGGAATGCACCAGAGAAGAAGACAATTCAGCCGAATAGTTGAAAAGAGAAAATCTAGGGCTAGAGGCGTAATGGAATTAAAAAGGGGAAAGATTTTGGGGATATTTTCTGAATAAAGGAGGGAAGAATTTAGTTAAACTAAGCAATTTGATTCAATTTTCAAGAAATGATGGAAAATTGACAAACAATTGCATGAGTTAGCAACTGACGACCTTTGTCTTAAAAGGCTTTTTTGGGACCTTTCCCGGTGCTCGTTTTGAGGCGGGGCGCTATTAAGACGCCCGAGGCTTATACGCGGGGCTTAGTACCATGAGGCTTCCGCCCCAACCGTCCGATTGTGCACTTTGAACATGCATAATGTTCAATGCTCGGGACTCGCCCAACAATTCTTACGCAAATCATGTGTTGAATTTCCTAATTAGCTTAGTTGATCCTCATAATTCTATAACAAATGAATAATAAAAGTTCTATTCATCCGCAGGAATATAAAACTTGAGAGTAACTCAAATAACGAGCCATAATTTTGCATATTATTTAATAGAACATCGTGAGAATGAATTATTTTTTGGGTAATTAAAATTTTATTACCACTCGAAATATTTACATGTATAAAATAGAAACTCCTGAAATTGACGGATCCATTCGGGCCCAAGGCGGAAGGCATGGGCGCACACAAAATTTGGGACTCGCGCGGATTTGCAGTTTTATGGCTGGAAAATGCCAAAAAATATAATGTGGTCATTTCGAGTGGGTGTAAATTGTTTCTTAGGCCGTATTTGATGTCTGGGACAAATATTAGGCGATTCCACGAGGACAAACTAAATCACTTTACCTATATCTTCAGTCATGCTATGGGTAAAAATTTAATTACTTCACTTCTCTTCTCAATCGTATCTGCATAATGCCTCTACAATGTACTTCTTGAATTATTTATCTTGTAATGTCTTCACTGCTTCTCCTTTCTTGTTGGAACGTTAGAGTGAATTTTATTTAAACATTTCTTTGGGAAATAGATAGCCAAAATTTGTATCTTCATTTGACATTGGTCTGTCTTAGTTCTATGTCTCTCAAATTTGAAAGAAATTTTTTATTTAATCGTGAAAGAATAATATTTTAAATTACAATACTAAAAAAACATTTTAGGGAGGTAAAATGTGTTGATAATAGTTTTTAAGAAATTAAAAATTTTAATTATTCGAAATTTAAATATGGTTGATTTGTCTCTCATATTAACTGTAATACCATTCCATTATCCACATTATTAAAAAATACTAGATACTTTATGTTCTATGAGTTTCTCTAATCCTTATTAATTTTAACTTTATTTTCTATGAGTTTCTATAATCCTTAATAATTTTAATGTAATTTTTATATTTTTTGTATTATTATGGTATTTTATTAATTTATAAATTAAAAAATTTAAAGATCCACGAGGCTTACGCACCATGCCTCGTGGCTTTCACCTTGCCCCATATAAAGTAAAATACCTCGCCTCAGACCCCCGCCCTTTAAAACACTGTTATCGACAAAATTATATCAAATTGCAATGATTTCGCGAATAGCCGGAATTTGATATATTTGTGGAAGTTTCTAAGAAACTTCCACAATATGAATAATTTTGTAAAAGTTGGAATAAGAGGAATTTTCAGAAACCACTATTGTTCAGTGGCTATTAACTTCCTATAACTATCATATACATAATTACTTTCTATAGTAGAAACTTCCACAATATGAATAATTTTGCAATAGTTGGAATAAGAGGAATTTTCAGAAACCACTATTATTCAGTGGCTATTAACTTCCTATAACTATCATATACATAATTACTTTCTATAGCTGCTATTTAGTTGTTACAATAGTGTATTCGTTGTCTTCACGCTGCTGTATTCATGAATACATCAGCAAAAAGTGCCAAACAATCAGGGTAGTCCAATTGTACGTGTATGTATTCACATGTATTTGCGCCATGTATTCGTGAATACAACAGCAAATATTGCCTAAAATAAGGGCAATCCGGCTGTACGCGCATGTAATCACTTGTATTTGCGCTGCTATATTCATGAATATAGCAGTAAAAAGTGCCTAAAATTAGGGCAGTCCAGCTGTAGGCGCATGTATTCGCGCCATGTATTCATGAATACAGCAGCAAAAAGCGCCTAAAATCAGGGCAGTCCAGGTGTACGCGCATGTATTCATATGTATTCGCGCTGCTGTATTCATGAATACAGTAGTAAAAAGCGCCTAAATTCAGGGCAGTCCTGCTGTATGCACTTGTATTCACATGTATTCGCGCCATGTATTCATAAATACAGTAACGACAATCACCTTAAAAATAGGTACGTCCAGCTGTCCAAGAGAAAAGAAAAATATAAATAGTGTATTTCATGCCTTAGTGGTAGTATTGTGATGACTGAAAAGGTCATATCGTATTTTAAAACCCAATTCGGGGTTCTGCGCCCTTCAAAATCTCATTTTCTTTCTCCTCGATTTGTGTGCGCAGTTCAAGAGCATTTCCAGAAAGTCTTTATGTAAAAATTTGGGAAAATACTAAGTTTTGCCTTTAAAATTGATTTAAGTTCACTTCGGTCAATATTTTGAGTAAACGGATCCGAATTCGTATTTTGACGGTCCCGGAGGGTTTGTAGTAAAATATGGGACTTGAGTGTATGCCCGGAATTAAACTCCGAGGTACCTAGCCCGAGAAATAAATTTTTGAAGAAAATTGTTAAACTGAAAATATAATGATTTTTAGAAATTGAATAATGTTTAATCTTGTTAGTATCAGGCCCGTATTTTGGTTCTGGATCCTGGTACAGATTTAACATAGTATTTAAGTCATGCTTGTGAAATTTGGTGAGAAACGTAATTTATATGACGTGATTCGGACCCTCGGTTGTGAAAATAGAAACTTTAAGTGTTCTTAAGAATTTCATTGATTATGATGCTTAATTCGTAGTTTTGGGTGTTATTTTAGCAATTTGATCGCCCGAGTAAGTTCATATGATGTGTTAAGACTTGTGTGCATGTTTGGTTTGGAGCCTCGAGGGCTCGGGTGAGTTTCGAATAGGCTACGGGATGTCTAGACTTAGAAAAGACCTGAGTAGGAAGTTGTAGAGTTGCAGGTCTCTAAACCTAGGAGTGAGACCGCGCTGGAAATTTTGTGGACAACGGTGGTATTTTGCAACCGCGGTAGAGGGCTTTGCGGACCGCGGTGGGTAAGGCCAAATTTCCGCGGCCGCACCCAGTATTTCGCGGACCACGATAAGGTTCGCGGCCGCGCCCAGTATTTCGCGAACTGCGTAATAAGGATCAGAGAGGGATATATAAATGGGACTTTTTATTCATTTTTCAATTTTTCAAAACTCTAAACCATAAGAGTCGATTTTTCAAATGCTTTTTCTTCCCCAAATCATAAGTAAGTGATTTTAAACTCATTTTTTTCACTCTTTAACTTCTTTTTACAAGATTTCATCCTAGAATCTAGGGTTTTCATGGTGGAATTGGGGATTGTTGGATAGAACTTAGAAATTTTAAAATTTGGGGATTTAGACCTCAAATTGAGGTCAGATTCCAAAATCAATTATATATCCGGGCTTGGGGGTGAATGAGTAATCGGGTTTTGTTCCGAATTTTGAGTTTGGATCAAGCAGGCCCAAGTGTTGACTTTTTTAAAATTGACCTAAATTGAATTCCTTGCTATCGTGGGTAGTTACTAAGGCTTAAATTGAATTGTTTGGTTGGTAATTTGCTAGATTCTATTGGTTCGGAGGCTTATGTGAAAGGAAAACCTGTGATTGAGCTTTGAGATCGGCTATAGAATCGGGGTAAGTGTTGTGGCTAACCTTAGCTTGAGGGAGTAAGTATTGTTGCCTTATTTGCTACATGTTTAGTTGTTGAGTATGACATATAGGTGAGGTGACGAGTATCTATACGCTGTTGTCGGGTCATAGCATGCGAGTGAGTCTTATACTTGTGACTGCTTTGTTTCTTTATACATACTGTTCATGCTTAAACATGTTATTCTTTATGTTAAACAAGTCTTATTATATTTTCCTGGTACTGAATATTTGTTAAGTATTGACCCAAGTTGATTTTTATATTGTGAACTTAAATGTTGAAACGAGGCTGTTTAATGATGATTCCCTTGTTGGGTTGCTAATGTTTCTGTTGTTTGGGTGAGGAAAAGTGTAAAGAACAAAGGGTGATGTCGTGCAACGTTTTGTGAGTGAGTGATAAAGCATGAAGGGTGATGTTGTGCCATATTCTGTGAGTGTTAATACATGAAGGGTGATGTCGTGCCGTATTCTGATATTGATAATGCATGAAGGGTGATGTCGTGCCATGTTATGAGAGAGTTAATGCATAAAGGGTGATGTCGTGCCGTTTCTGTTTTTTCTTATGGTAAGTACGAGACTAAAAGCATGAAGGGTGATGTCGTGCACATGTTACTATGTTATTATTTCCGTTGGTTCAAAGAATGATATTTATGGTGTTTATGCACTGTACTATTTTCTTGACATTCCCCTCAACATGTTTTCCCCCTTCCCGTTCTTATCTGTTAATTTTTTGTTATTATTATTTTCTTGTATATAATTTAAGTGCACAGGTTTATGTTATTTGTCGTGTCCTAGCCTCGTCACTACTTCACCGAGGTTAGGCTCGGCACTTACCAGTACATGGGGTTGGTTGTACTGATACTGCACTCTGTACTTTCCGTGCAGATTTAGGTGCCAGACCTCGTGATTAGCATTAGATTGCTGCCTTCAGTCCATCAGGAAACCCAAGGTAGATCTACCGGTGTTCGCAGACCCTGGAGTCATCTTCCCTCTATCTTAGTTTTCTCGTTTTCTTTGATTTAGAAAGCAGATGTATCAGAGCCGTATCTGCTGGCTTGCCTATCATTCTAAGAGTTAGGCGCCATTACGATCCTGATGGTGAGAAATCTGGGTCGTGACAAGTTGGTATTAGAGCACTAGGTTGCCTAGGTCTCACAATTCACGAACAAGCTAGGTAGAGTTTGAGGGATCGGTACGGAGACGCCTATGCTTATCCCCAGAGGCTACAAGATTTAGGAACAACTTCACTTCTATTCTTCTCTGTCGTGCTATTTGATTTCTCAATGCTGGTCTAACTTTCTACTCTTATTTTTTCGCAGATGGCGAGAATACGTACCTCTTCATCAGCTGAACAGCAGCCCGAGCCCCTAGTGGCAGCTCCTACGAGGGGCAGAGGATGAGGCCGAGGTTGTGCCAGAAGCCGAGGCAGGGGCAGGGCCCAAACTAGAGCTCGAGTAGCAGCACTAGTAGCGGAGCCTTAGGTAGAGTTTGATGAGGAGGCTCCCGCCCAGACAATTCCCGCAGGACCAGCTCAAGTCCCGGAGGGGTTCATAGCCACCCCAGTGCTTCAGGATGCTTTGGTCCGTCTAGTGGGCCTAATGAAGGGTGTAGCTTAGACCGTCATATTTCCTATAGCACCAGCCGTCTCTCAGGCTGGAGGAGGAGCACAGACTCCCGCTACCCATACTTTGGAGCAGTTGGCTCCTCAGTTTTAGACTCCGGCAGCTCAGCCAGTTGGAGTAGTTCAGCCAGCTATTGCAACACATGCCACTAGTGGATCAGTTATGTCTTCCGAGGTTTTGTTGAGGTTGGAAAAGTTCACCAAGCTTTTTCCAGTTCATTATAGTGGGGCAGCTTCTGAGGACCCTCAGATTATCTTGACCGCTGCCATGAGGTATTACGGAACATGGGGATTGTGAAGACCAATGGGGTCAACTTTGCTGTATTCCAAATGATAGGGTCCGCCAAGATATAGTGGAATGATTTTGTGTTGACTAGGCCATCTGGGTCACCTGCCTTAACTTGGGACCAGTACCCTAAATTATTTCTCGAGAAGTTCCTTCCAGTTACTTAGAGAGAGGACTATCGCAGGCGGTTCGAGCATCTTCAATAGGGTTCTAGGACCATCACTCAGTACGAGACTAGGTTTGTTAATTTGGATCGTCATGCTCTTCTTATACTCCACACCGAGAGAGAGAGGGGGGATGAGGATGTTTATTGAGGGACTCACTCAGCCTATCAGATTGCAGAAGCTAAGGAGAAAAAGAGAGAGATTTCTTTCCATGATGCGGCCAATGTGGCCAGGCGAGTGGAGATGGTTTTAGCTTAGGGGAGTGGTCAGGGGTTTGACAAAAGACATCGTCATTCTGGTAGGTTCAGTGGTGCCTCGTCTGGAGGCAGGGATTCTTTTTACAGAGGCCATCCTCCCAGGCCATTTCATTCAGCACTTCAGACATCTCATGGTGCTTCAGGTGGTTGTGGCTCTCATATGCAATATTCTGATCAGCTACCCTATAGTGCACCACCAGCTCCTATTAGTGCACCTATGCTCTAGAGTTTCCATAGTGGTTACTCAGGTTGTCAGGGTCAGTTTCAGGGTTATCAGTCTCAACAATCGAGGTCTTGTTATACTTGTGGCGATCCGAGGCACATTGCTAGATGTTGTCGTCAAGCATCGAGCAGTTCTCAGCATCAGGGTTCTCGTGCCATGGTTTCGGCACCAGGTGTTCCACCGCCTGTGCTCAGTCAGGTAGAGGTAGGGGTCAGACATCTAGAGTTGGAGGTCGAGGTGTTAGAGGTGAAGGTCAGACCGCTAGAGATGGAGGCCATCTAGCAGGGGGCCGTCCTAGGGATGCAGTTCAGAGTGGTGGGGCCCAGCCCTGATGTTATGCTTTCCTAGTCAAGCCTGAGGCTAAGGCATCCGATGTCGTTATCACAGGTATGATTTCAGTTCAGTAGAGACGCTTCAGTTCTATTTGATCCATGGTCTACATACTCCTATGTGTCATCTTATTTTGCTACGTATTTGGTTATGCCTCATGATTCTTTGAGTGCTCCTATATATCTGTCCACACCGATGGGTGATTCTATTATTGTAGATCGTGTCTATCGCTCGTGTGTGGTTATTATTTGGGGTCTTGAGACCCATGTAGATCTCCTACTTGATATGGTCGATTTTGATGTCATTTTGGGGATGGATTGACTGTCACCTTATCATGCCATATTGGACTGTCATGCCAAGACCACTAGTCATTCTACCAGTTGGTTCATTTTTTATATGAAGGCTCGGAGTATGGCCGGGAAGGGGTGTTTGGCTTATTTGGCTTATGTTCGTTATTCCAGTGCGGAGGTTCCTTCTATGGATTTCGTACTAGTTATTTGTGAGTTTCTAGAGGTATTTCCTGTATACCTACCGGAGATACCACCCAACAACGATATTGACTTTTGCATTGATTTGGCTCCAGGCACTCAGCCCATTTCTATTCTGTCATACCGAATGGCCCCGCCAGAGTTGAAAGAATTGAAGGAGTATTAGCAAGATTTTATTGATAAGGGCTTCATTAGACACAGTGTCTCTCCTTGGGGTGTGCCAATGTTGTTTGTAAAGAAAAAGGATGGATCGATAAGGATGTGTGTAGACTATCGATAGTTGAACATAGTCACCATTAAGAACAAGTATCCATTGCCGGGGATTGATGACTTATTTGATCAGCTTCAGAGTGACAAGGTGTTTTCAAAGATTGATTTGAGGTCTGGCTACCATCAGTTGAGGATTAGGGCATTCGATGTCCCTAAGACAACTTTTCGCACTTGGTATGGGCATTATGAGTTTCTAGTGATGTCATTTGGGTTGACAAATGCCCCAGCAGCATTTATGGATTTGATGAACCGAGTGTTCAAGCCCTACCTGGATTCCTTTGTGATTGTTTTCATTGATGATATATTGATCTACTCCCGCAGCTAAGAAGAGCATGAGCAGCATCTTCGGATCGTTCTTCAGACTCTGAGAGACAGTCAGTTATATGCTAAGTTTTCGAAATATGAGTTTTGGTTGATTTCAGTTGCTTTCTTGGGTCACGTTGTATCAGCAAAGTGTATTCAGGTGGATCCTAAGAAGATTGAGGCAGTCAAGGACTGGCCCAGACCCACATCAACCACAGAGATCCAGAGTTTCTTGGGTTTGGCGAGTTATTACCGACGGTTTGTGGAGGGGTTTTCATCTATAGCAGCCCTGATGACCAGGCTGACCCAAAAGGGTGCCCAGTTTAGGTGGTCGAACGAGTGTGAGGCGAATTTTCAGAAGCTCAGGATAGCTTTGACTACGGTGACGATGTTGGTGTTTCCCATAGGTTCAGGGCCATAAACAGTATATTGTGACGCATCTCGTCTTGGACTTGGTGCGGTATTGATGCAGGGTAGCAAGGTTATTGCATATGCTTCGCGACAGTTGAAGATTCATGAGAAGAATTATCCAGTTCATGACTTGGAACCAACAGCCATTGTTCATGCATTGAAGATCTAGAGGCATTATCTATATGGCATGTCATGTGAAGTGTTCGGGGATCACACGAGTTTGCAGTATTTGTTCAAGCAAAAGGAGCTCAATTTGAGGCAGAGAAGGTGGTTAGAGCTATTGAAAGACTATGATATCACCATCTTGTATCACCCCGGGAAGGCCAATATGGTGGCCGATTCCTTGAGTAGGAAGTCGGCTATGGGTAGCCTTGCGTATATTCCAGTCGGTGAAAGACCGCTTGCATTGGATGTTCAAACTTTGGCGAATCAGTTCGTGAGGTTGGATGTTTTTGAGCCCAACCGTGTTCTAGCTTGTACAGTCGCGCGATCTTCACTATTTGAGAATATCATAGATCTACAGTATGATGATCCTCATTTTCTTGTCCTTAGGGACACAGTGCGGCATAGAGATTCCAAGCAGGTCACAGTTGGAGATGATGGAGTTTTGAGGATGCAAGGTCCTGTTTGTGCGCCTAATGTGGAGGGACTTCATGAGTTGATTCTGGAGGAGACTCATAGTTCCCGGTATTCTATTCATCCGGACGCAGCTAAGATGTATCAGGACTTACAGCAACATTATTGGTGGAGGAGGATGAAGAATGATATTGTTGCATATGTAGCTCGGTGTTTGAATTGTCAGCAAGTAAAGTACGAGCATTAGAGACATGGTGGTTTGCTTCAGAAGATTGAGATACTTGAGTGGAAGTTGTTAATACCTAATTTTTTCCTATATATTTTAAATATGCAAAATACCTTCAAAATAGCATATATATGCATATATAAGCATGTCCAAGGTTTTTATTATTTTTTCCATAATTTTAAAGTTTTAAATTGATTTATTTTCTCCCCTTTTATCCATAAAATCCCCAATAATTATTTTCAAAGTTATTGTTTTGATAATTCATCTATTGGATTTATGTATTTATACCAAAAATATGTCTAAGGTAATTTTTATATATTTTTATAATTACATTTATTATTTTTAAAGCTAAATTGCATATAATTGCAATATTAGCCCTTTTAAGATTTAATTATGTTCTATATGCATAAAATTGGACCCTGTATTTTTAAATTGTTAATCATGTCTTTTAAATCATTTTGGCACCTTAATTTATTTTCCAGAAATTAAATGGGGGAAATTTGGCTATTTAAATAACAACCAAATTTGGTTTTCAATTATAGCCAAAATTGGACCCCTTTCCAGCCCAATTTCACACCCGAATCAACCAATCCATACCCTATTAACCCTTATCCAAACCAGGAACCCACCTACCCTTTTTAATCTAGACCGTTGATCTCCAGATCAACGGTCCAAACGCACCCTTTCCTTTTAAATTTCACCCGACCTCTAACCCTAGTCTCATAATTCAGAGACAGTCGCCCTCAAACTCTCTCATCTCCAAATTCTCTCTCCACTCACCCTAACCCTAATCGCCGTCACCGGCGAGAACCTCCTTCCTATGGTGTTTCCGTGCCTTCTCCAACCACCTCTGGTCTCCTAAACTCCATGGCTCTTCGACTTCATGAGTCCTTGAGAAGATCTCAAGGAAAGCCAACCTGCTCCGGTTTGAAACTCATTTACTGGCCTGTCTCCGACCATTCTCGTTTGTAAGAAAGGATTTCCTCTTGTTTTTTTCGTTTGAATCCATGAGTTTTTAACCGATTCTCTTCATCTCTACTATTTTCTGAAAACCCTAGTTCACTACTATTCGATTCTTCTCAGATCTTTATAGATCTGAGGTGATTCGAGTATTATTAAGCGTTTTCCTTTAAAAATCTCCTATTTTAACTAACTATTTCGATTTTAGTCATTCTTTTCTAAAACTAGGGTTTCTCGGAGTTCTTTTACGCATGTTCTAACTGATTTCGTTATGATTAAACCTTTTCCCTGGTTTGTTTTGACCGATTTTATGCTATTACTGCTTTTAACTTGACTCTGTTAAAACCCCTATTTTTTTAAAAGATTTTCTTTACTTTGTTTCTATGAATGTTAGCATGATTTTCCTTACTTTGCTTTTATGAGGGTTGGCATGCTTTCTTTACTTCATTTCTGTGTGTTAGCCGGCTTACTTGAAGTCCTGTGATTACCCTGCTTCGAATATATTTTCCTGAATCCCTAGCCTACTTATGTCGCTTCTGTGTGACTATGCTCACTTTGTTTGTTCATCTCTTGCTTCTTTCTGTGACTACGCTGTGAATATGTTTTCTTGCTACGTCTGTGGACCTCCTCTATTTATTTGTTGAAAGTGCAGAGTCATGACTCCCTTTTGATCGATTTTGGTTTCCTTAATTGATGGTGATTGAAAATTTTCTTTCAAAACCTTAAAAGTTTTACCCTGTTTGTTAAGCTAACTGATTTCCTTACCATATTTGCTATGATACTTATTTCTACTGAGTTGTGTCCTTAATCAAGGCTTTATGAATTTGGTCCTAATCGACTATTTGATGCTACTGAATCTTGACTCCTACCTTTCCACTTAATTTGATTAGTTGCTTGCCTTAATTAATTTTCCCTTGCCTTGCCTGCATTGCTACTAAATTCTTACTGATTGTTTCCTTAATTTAAAAACTTTATGAACCTAGCCTTAATTACCTGCTCTATACTGGTACTATTTTGAAATCTTTCCTTATTTGTTATACTCCAGCCGTGTATGATTTCTTTCCTTACTTTCCACCTGATAACACTGACTCCCTTAATTAAAGGGAGATTCAAACCAAATTTTTATATTGAGTTCTATAATTACTGAAGAATTGATTCTTGCCTTATTTTTAACCAGTTTTCAAACTACTATATAAATGACTCTCTTCTATAGTCTTAAGACACGATCACAGTTCAGAATACACACATACGTTCAAGCTCTCTCTTCTTTCTTTGCTACTTGTGCTAACTGTTGGCCTAGCCGACTGAAAGCCAAGGCTAGATAGTAGAGTTGCATCTATTTTTACATTCTGCATTCTTCTTCTTTAACTGGTATGTCTCTAGTTTAAATTTGAAACTCAACTTTATGTGTTCCATGCCTATACATCCATGCTTGTTCTTGTGCTAGTTATTCAGTTTGTTTCTATGTTTGCTGTTATTAAGCATGTCTAAATTCTGCCTTGTGTGTAATCATTATATCAGACATTACTTAGTTCTTTGATACTTGTCCAGTATGCTCACTTAGTTTCTTTACCCCTCCCTTAACTGGTATAAACATGTAGTCACTTAGTCTTCTGGTGCATCCTATTGGCCCTAATGGTATATCAAATTTTGTTCAACAAAACTCTTGTCTTCAACATGATCCTACTGCATCCTTCCCTATGTTTTAAATGTCTGTTACCATGATTGATTTGTTCAATAGACTCATAGCTATTTTGTATATTTATTGTGTCAAATGTTTCCCTATTTATGTGGTTTCAAACATATGTGTTCCCAATCCTTTCATTGTTGTTTGTAAGTCTGTTTGTCAAGTAAATCTGGGTATTCCATGGTTGATTGGGTGTCACGACCCCGGTTCGCCCTCCGTGAACTATGGTGACGGCACCTAGTCTCTATGACTAGGTAAGCCTAATTTGCGGAATAAAAACCCAAAATTTTGCGGAAGTAAACAATTTAAAATAGAAATAAAGTAGTAATGGTGTTTAAATGTGCCGTTCGGCATACACCATGCTTAACTCTCAATACCAAAACATAAATCCAAGACCCGAAAACCCATGAATCACAAGCTAAGATCAATACTATATGGCTCTAACTCCAGAATGTCTAATAAGAACAAACAAATATAAAAGGGCTAAAATACTAAAAGAAGGAATAGAAAGGGACTTCTCGGTCTCCGGACGCGGTAGATGTAACTCGAAGTCTCTAGAGCAGTCGCCTCCTCAAGGATGATAGGCCTGAGTAGCGGTACCTGGATCTGCATATGAAAACATGAGCAGAAGGGGCATGAGTACACCACAGCGGTACTCAGTAAGTGCCAAACCTAACCTCGGTTGGGTAGTGAAGAGGAAGGTCTGGGCCCTACTGAGGTTAAATAAAATATAAAGATGACAGGATAAGATAAGCAGTGCAATTGAGAATCTACAGTAAGAATCTATACAGGATATTAAGAGTACAATAACGGAAACAGAGATGAAGGCAAACCACAAGGAAATACCACTCATAACAAGGATGATAACCGGGGATCTCTTGGTATCCTCAATATATGCTAGGGATCTCTCGGTATCCCGAGGATCTTTTGGTATCCTCAATATATGCTAGGGATCTCTTGGTATCCTCAAGAATACCAGTCAACAAGGCAACAAGAACCACAAGAGCAAGTTCGAAGATGTAGATAGGATTTTGTAATGCATAGATTATAGTCTAGTTTAGCTTCTTTTTACTTTATCATGGTGTAATAAGGAGCTCAGTAAGCAGAAACAGCAGCAACAGCAGCGAAATCACAGCTTCTCGGTAGTCCCAGCTACCAAAGCTTCCAGAACTACACTGACCTGATTCCTTTACAGCCAGGGATATGTAGGCAACCTTTGAAGCAAGGTTCGGTCAAACTCTTTTCAAAGAATGCTTCTCATGGAGAGTCAAACGGGCAAAAATCCCTCATAATTGCTCATTTTATCTTTGCCGGAAAACCCTTCATGTTTCCGAGCAAAGAGGGGCAGCTGTGAGCACGTGATTTTTGCCTTGCATGAATTACTCCTACAGAATCTCCAAAATTAGGATTTTTCTTTTTATTATTTGATTTTCAGGAATTTATTGCTCAATGTTCGTGTTTGTTTACATTTTGTGTGCATAATTAATTTTATTTAAATCATAAAAAATAGCAAAAAATATCACGCACTGCATTTAGGATTTAATTTTATATTTTTTAGATTAATTAGTAAATTAGTTTGTTTTATAAAATATGAAAACCACAAAAAAAGTTCATTTTGCATTTTAACTCTTTAATTTTGAATATTATAGTTTTTCTTTAAATTTAGGATTTAATTAATTATTGTAAATACTATGATGAGTGATTAATCTAATTGGGTAGGTTAATTTAGTTTAAAAAATTAATTTAGGTTTTATTTTAATTTAAAAAGAAAAGGATTTGAAATTGAAAAAGAAAAAGAAAAGAAATAAAAGAAAATACGATTTTGGGCTGTTACAATTGAATTTTCCCCAGGCATAAGTGTTAAACACCCATTACCCGTTAAAATTGGCCCAAACCCGTCCCAAAACCCGGGTCCAACCTGGTCCGCCCCATCAATAAACCAAATGACCCCGTTTAAACCACTCGTGATCTGGACTCTTGATCTCATTTGATCAAACGGTCTGGAACTGAGCCCCAAATTACATATAACTGTCCAACCGACCCCCCTACCCCTTCATTCCATCTCTCACTTCATCTCCTTCACCATCAAGAGAATCGTCTAACCCTAATGCATCGCCCCAAAATCCCTATTACTTCCGGTGGCGGCGTCACCACCAATCACCCTGAGATTAACACCCCACACTCTCCTCCGCCTACACAACCCAAATCCCCAAACAACTCATCTCAAATCATTCTAGAACTGCTCGAATTTCATATCAAAGATCGAAACCCTAGTGCCTCCCTTGTTCTCTCCTGTGGCGGCGCCACCTCTGTTCAACCTCAAATTAACACCCTAGGACCGTCATCTTTCCCTCATCCCAAATCCTCACTCAGATTTCTTCAAACATCTCTGGAACTCCTCGAATATCAAATCGAAGAGTCAAGACCTAAGAGCCTAAGGTCGGAATCATGCATGCAAGCATTTTCAGGAATTTTCCGGTTGTTTCAAGTCGGTTTTGACACAAAATAGTGACACTCGTTTGTTCCTCACCAAGAACAAACGTTTGCCACTGTGTTGGGTCGAATCAGTGCCTCAGTTTTTGATTTCAAGTCTAGCTGGTAAGTCCCGTTCATATTTGTTTTCAAAATCGTCTATGTGTCACCTCTGTTCTTTTCCTCTCGTTTAATTTGTTTTTTGATTTATTAACTGTCCTGTTAGAACTTTTGGTTTGGTCATTGAGCTTAATTAGTTAGCTTAATTAGTTCCCCGCCTGTTTGTGATCATTAATTAGTCGATTTGTTTGGTTTTTAAGTTTTCTGAATTTGTTTGGGATTCATATTTGGGCTCTGAGGTCAGTCTAAGACCTCATGTTAAAGGAATTTTATTTGGTTTGAGTCTGAGCCCATATCTATTTAATCATTGAGCCTGTTCGGGGATTCATAGCCCATGTTCAAGTCTGGCTGGGCTTCAAGACAAAATACAGGGGTAATAGGGGTAAATTGGGTAAGTCACTTAAGGGAATCTTGCTATAACCACCTAAGAAGCTGCCTAGAAGCTGAAAGAATAGACTAACTTGACCAACAAGTCAGTAATTGAAGGAATAAGCAGTAAAAAGGAAAATTTGAAAAGGACTAAAATGAAAAAACTGAACCCTTAAGGCTGCCCTAGTAACTTGCCTATAAAGGCATAGTTACTTAGGGTTCCATTCAGATTGAAAAAAGGTTTTAGAGACTAAAAATATACTAAAAATTGAAGAGAAATGGCTAAGTCTGAAAAGCATTGAAAGAACACTGAATTTCTTGCATTGTTTGTAGTCAAAAATTGGTTCAATGCTGCCAAAACTTCATAGTGGATCTGGGTATTTGAGTCTCCATAGAGTGGTCTTCATCTGGTTTTTCTACTGGTTTGAAGAAGCTGAATTTCGCTTGGAGTTGCTATTTATTACTATTACTTTGCTGATTGGTCTGTTGTTGTTGCATACTCCCTCACTCTCTTTGTTTTCTTTTGGCTTTTCCAGGTATTTTTTGGAACTATGGACATCATTTGAGTGTAATATGGAATTTGGATTTAGGACTATGATAAAACTTGTGTTGTTTGTTGAAATTCATTTCTCCTCCCTTCAATCTCATTCTCCTTCCTTCAATCTCATTTATGGCTGTAATATTTAGCTATAGAGATATCTTGATTAATCTATTAATCATGAATGAGATGTCATAGCATTAGTCTGAAGTCCAACTGTCTGATTCTCTTGCTTAATGGTTAGCTTGGCTGAAACTTGCTATAGGTGAAGGAAAATTCCCTTTGTGTTTGCATTTAAGCATGTGTTGAATTGATTGGCTTGTGCTTAAATTTGTTGGACTTGGTATGTAAACTCAGGATTGTTATATCCCTATCAAGTTTTTTTTTATGGTGTGTATCGAGCAGGTTTAATCGAGATTTTTTGCTTTCCATATCAGTGTTCTTAAGTTAGTTTGGGATAAAAGTTAAAGGTGAATGCTATATGGTTTGTGTTTGTATAACACTAATACCATTGAACTCAAACAGTGCTCTCTTTTAAGAATGATATGGCATTTAGCCTGTTTGGTGTACTAACGAAAGCTCATTAAGCTTATTTGGTATTGCTAAATGTAGAATTTAGAAATCAGAAATACTTCTGTGGAGATTCGATTTTAAATCCATGTTCTTCACTAAATGCGGGCTCATTTTAGGCTCATGCCTGAAGGCCTTTGTGAATAAGAAAATCGTATGCTTTGTCATGTATAGGCCTGTTTTCTTTTTGATCCAGTTATCTCAGTTAAGGGCTATTGTTGGCCCAAGAATGCGTGAAAGTTAATTCAGAAGTTCAATTAATGATTTGTGTTTAAATAGTTAAAATTTAGAAGTTAAAAATATTAATTCAACGTCATGTTTCATGCAACCTTAGTTGATTTGCGTTTAAATGCTTTTGGTATAAATTGTTTGGTTCTAAGAATTTGGCCTAATGCTGGCCCAGTTTGGTGAAAGGACTCCATCGTTTGGACTGCCTCTTGTCCGTCCATGCTTGTGGGTTGAGTTTAGCCCAAAAATCCAATGCTTCCTTTGTAACTAATATCCACGCAATGAACGTTTCCCATTACGTTGTTGTAATTCTTTAATTAGATGGGGCGTGCCATATTAGGTAAGATATAGTTTATGGCCCTCAAAAGCCTAGTTCGAGCTTCCTTTTAAAATCAGAATCGAGGTGTGCCGTGCCAAATAAAATCTTAAATGCATGGCCCTCATTTATTAATTTTAACCTCGTAGAACTCGGGGCGTGCCATTTAGCAAATTTCTATGGCCCTCGCAAAGTTAAAAACGCGTAGTTGCTTTTGGCACGTTATTTTAATAACATTACCTTCCTAAACTCGGGTGGGCATTTCATGTGACCCAAATCCAAATCTCAACAACGTTGAATAAAATGTGTTTCGGATTGCGGATACATTTCATGTGGCGCGATCCAAACACATGTTTTAAACGACGTTCAATCTTCTTTAAAAATTAAATAAAAGCAGTTAAAAGTTAACATTGCACATAGGATTAAACATGTTTAAAATCAGATAATAGGCCAATTATAGCAGTTGAGCGACCGTGCTAGAACCACGGAATTCGGGAATGCCTAACACCTTCTCCCGGGTTAATAGAATTCCTTACCCGGATTTCTGGTTCGCGGACTGTATAACAGAGTCAATATTTTCCTCGATTCGGGATTTAATTCGGTGACTTAGGACACCATAAATTATCCCAAGTGGCGACTCTGAATCTTTTAATAAATAAATCTCGTTCGATTGTCCTTTAATTGGAAAAACTCCCTTATACATACCCTTCCGGGGGTGTGTAAAAAGGAGGTATGACACTAGGTAATTGTTTAGATTTTGTCCCTATTTAAAAAGGTGTGCAAATATAAAGAAAATTACCCTTTATGCCCTTCTGGTCTACATTAAACTCGGATTTAAGATTTGCTCATATAATTTTCAATATTCCCAATCTTATAGAGAAAATATTAAACTGTGGACTTATATTTGTAATAACTTATAAAATTTTAGACTCAAGTCTTATATTTCTCATAAAAATTTTAATTTTTCAAAAGGGATCTTTAGACCGTGGTTCGAAAGATTCATGAGTTGAAAATTTATAGATCTTTATAACTTGCTCATAACTTATAAATTTTCTCATAAAATTTATAGTTAAAAGTGAGATGAAAATTGTACAAGTAAAAGATGATATTCTAATTTTTTAAAAGTTTCTATCGCTTATAGAAACAGTTCCGTTGGTTGAAAAAAGTTTGTAAATTATATCAATAAGATATAACTTAATATTAACAATGTATGTCTCATGAGAATTACACGTATTGGCCATATTGTTAAGTGAAAAAAAATTAATTATCCAAATATATTTAACTTTCTTGCATTTTAGGAAGCTATAAGAATAACTATCAAACAAAATATGAAAAATTACTAAAAATATTTAGGGCCTCCTTTAAGTTTTGACTTTAGGTCACATACAGTCATACCTCTCTATAACAACATCCTTATATAACAATCATTCACTATAAAAGTCAAATTTTTTTCGGAACCAAAGTTTTATATTATGTTATAATATATGTCTCTACACTAGCACTTCGTTATAGTAGCCAAAAACTATCAGAACAAACAAATGAGTGATGACGTGCTATAATTCCATATATTTTGACGTTATTTACCCTACCTACTTGTTGTTTGGATGCGAATTTGTGCGACAACTAAGCTTAATAGAGCTTATTTCACGTGTAGGAATGCTTGAAAATGAATTAGAGAAAAGTTGCACGAAATGGTACCTCAGAGCTACAAAATGGAGCAATAAAAGAAGACATGCAAGGCAATGAAAAGTCATTGCCATATACAATGCAAGGCATTGTCCAGGGCACTATCATTGGCGCCCCTGACAGTGCCTCGCGCAGAAATGTTGGTACCCCTGACAGTGCCTCGCTCTGACGATGCTATCCGAGCCACTTTTATTTCCTTACTATTTTTGGACATGCAAACTTCGGCCCTAGTCTCATAAATACCTCTTAAAGTTATTTTTTGAAAGGGAAGACACTATTGGAGAGGAAAAAGGCTACAGAACACTCTGGAGCGCGGATCACAAGAGTCTTTTTCTCTATTCTTCGTTAATATGTATTTTAATGATTTTAATTATTATCATGATTGTTAGTATGGTTATGAGTAGCTAGACTTTCTCATCTAGGATTTGATGGAACCTCTTAGAGGATGACTTTTAATTATGTTTAATATGATCTAGCCTTTGGATTTCTCTACTTGTTTAACTACTGTTACATCCCATATTTTAGTACGTGAGAGTACGTCGTAAGCAATTTGATGTAAGCTCGAAAATGAGATCGCTTTTGAAAGTACATAATGTAAGTTCGTCATGTTATCTTGGAGTTTACTAATCTTTAAGATCATAAATAACAAGTACCAAAACGGTTGGAAAGCTTAGACGCTAAACGAATTGAAGAAAATAAGTTTCGTCGAAATTCGACAAGATTGGAATGTTATAACATATACTTTTGGGGTGAGACTATGGTGATTAATATAATGAGGAGGTTAGGTTATGAGCTATTTTAGTCGTATGATAGTCGTGTGTTATGTTTTTAAGTCAAGCGAGTTGTGGAACAAAAGTTGGCAAAGATCATCACAAGTGCATTCATAATGTGCTGAAATTTAGGTCAAATATAGCTACACTTTTCTCCCAATATACTGGGAATAAATGTATGATCTACATATTTAATTGAAGATCTACAAGTCTAGTTTCTAACGCATTAAACCGTTCATCGATATGACATCAGACTAGAGAGATTTTCATATTTTTTGCGAGATTGCACAGGAAGCTCCCATGGGACCCAAAAAGTCGATTAAAACTTCAGCTTGTATTCAAGTCATTTATATGTCGTTTTAACTCATTTTTCTCATCCACAACAGTTCCTAAAACCTCCTAAATACTCTCCAAGGGTTCCTCCATTATTCTAGGGTGAAAACCTAAGATACAAACATGAATCCAATGCTAGAAATCTCGTGGTGCTTGCTAGATCGTAGTTCTTCATCTTGTGGCTGTTTTGGAGGGTTCTTCAAAGGTAAGTAACCTCAAATTTCGTGTTGTTATTTATGATTAAGATAAGAATCAGTCCCTCCTTCATATATATTAGAGTTTCAGGGCAAAATACAAGTATTTACACACCAACTTGAACACAAAAGTTGATTCAAGAAAAGAATACAACTCTTATAGTGTTGTGGTGTGATTGAGGGTTGTTGTGAGCTACACTAGCTGGAGATTTCAAATTGTATCTACTGCCCCAGATATGTAAATCATGTTTTTGGTTGTTCTTAAGGTCAATCATGTGTTGGTTGAGTTGTTTGAGTGAAAATCTACAAGATAGTAATTGTCATAGCATAAGGAATCATTATCTTTTTTATGTGGGCTGTGTTGAGGCTATATATATGGTTTGTTGTGGTTGGAAATTGTTATAAATAGTTTTATTATATTTTGGCTGCTGTTGTTAAGTTTATCTATATGCTAATTTAGTGGATTGAAGAAGATAACATGAAAAATAAGATGTTGACGATAAAGGTTAAGGTGCTAGGTGTGTGGACTATATTTGAAGATTATGCTTATGATGTTTTGGGTTGAAAATGATATGGTAAGCATAAGTATGATGTTATATATGTTGTAGGTAGACTCATGGAAAAGGAATTGGATTCAAACCATATTTTGTTAATCGTAAATCGAGCTTGCCGCTCAAAATGGTTGTTGAACAAATCGGAGAGCTTACTGTGAATTATATTGTTGTTGTTTGGGCTGTTTGGTAACTTTTGGTAACATATGGGATGTAGTAAAAATAGGGGAGGTGCTGTCCATTTTCTTGTAGAATATTGGTTTTCAAATATGAGAGTTACAACACTTTTATGATGATGGCGAAATCGGTTTACTCATTGTAGACGTAAGAAGATCATACTGAGCTTGCTTGATGATTGGATAGAAGATTTCAAAGGTATGTTAAGGCACTTCCTTCTTTTTTTTGGCATGATCTAAAGTGAAATGAATACGCTATTTCATAACAGATCTACTCCTAGCAACTAAGGTTGTCCATATTATTTTTTCCTTATAAAGTTATTCTAAGCAAGTGTGTATGATCCTTGAATCCTACTGAGGTTAATATTGAGGTTATGGATGTCCATAATGTTAATCGAAGTTCCAACGACCTTAAGTCACTCCGAAAGGTTTAGAACATGATTCCATGAGTCTAGTATGCATTATATATAGTATCTATTTTACTCTACCGAGCCGCGCTATAGTCGGTCGGGTACGACACCTATTGTGCAACCACTGATCAGTTGGGTTTACCGAGATACACGTGGTCGGGTACGATTCTACCGAGCCTTATGATAGCCGGGTACGTTTTTACCGAGTCCTCTTTGAGGCCGGGTAAGATATAATGATGATGATGCCCACAGAGGCGTATATTTTTAAAAGTTTATGTATGTGTATATGTGTGTGTATATATATATTTTTAAAAGTTTATGTATATATATGTATTATGCATTTCATGTCAGTAGCCCCCAGAGGCACTCAGATGTTATAGGTTGTATCTCCTCTATCTCTCTTTACATTACTGTTCTTGTTTATGCTTTCCTACCTTACATACTCGGTACTTTATTTGTACTGACGTCCCTTTTTCCTGCAAATGTTGTGTTTCATGCCCGCAAGTCGCCATAGATAGGTTGACATTCCTCCTAGTAGGCTATCAGCTCAGCGAAAGGTGTTGGTGCACTCCACTTGCTCCGGAGTTGCCTATTTGGTTAGTATGATTTGGACATGTATTGATTGATATGACGGGGCCCTATCCCGACCTTTATGATGTGTATGTACTCTTAGAGGCTTGTAGGCAGATGTCATATACATGAAAGATCGTATGGCCTTGTTGGCCTATGTTCAGTGTATGAGCGTCCATTGTAGTCTTATAGGACCGTATGTCACATATATAAGTTTGTATTACATGGGTCATCCTATGTCAAGTATTCCCTTATCTTTTATGCTGGTTATATCATGACGGCCCTTACGACCCATTTACCTATGATAGTATAATAAGAAAGATATGTTATGTTGGTGCTAGGTTGAGTAAAGCACCGGGTGCCCGTCGCGGCCCTTCGGGTTGGGCTGTGACAACAACATACTTAATTCAGTTGATTGAATGACCATCAATTGATTGTGCCTATTTAGTGTGTATTTATTGAGAAATGATACAAATTTAGGTAGTTTTTTAACAACATCACTCCTAACGTATGTGAAAAATCAATACGGAGGGTCTAAAGGTAGGATTAGAGATAACGAAACCTTGGTGTGATCTTAGTGAGCGACAAACTAGCGCCAGCTAGCATAGTTCAAGAGAATATGTCTAGTAAATTCTGGTAGTTTCTCGAGAGAGAATTACGATACTTGAAGTACTCACAATTAGTAGAGGATGCTTAGGTGTCACAACCCGAATTTCCCACAGTCGGAACCGTGATGGCACCTAACATTGCACTCGCTAGGTAAGCCAATGTTAGAGTTCTGTTTGCCTTTTTCATTTACATTTTATAATTCACAATTAACAAAACTAAATCAAACTGAAATAAATATGGAAGTACATAATAAGTCGATTATCCATATACTATTAACATTACCGAAACTTTTACCACTCAGAAATTGGTGTCACAATCCACGAACATACTAAGAATGTCTACAAGTATTGGTCTGAAAGAAAAGTACATCTGTCTCGAAAGAATATAAAACAGGAAAATAAAAACATAGGAGGGGACGTCAGGGCCTACGGAAGCCTGCGGGACTACCTTGGGTCTCCTAGATGAATGCCTGCAACCGACCTCTCGATCAGCCACAACTAGCTCCAAAATCTGCACAGAAAGTGCAGAGTGCAGTATCAGTACAACCGACTCCATGTACTGGTAAGTACCGAGCCTAACCTCGACGAGGTAGTGAAGAGGCTATGGCGGGGCATCTACAAAATATAACCTGCATGCAGTATATAATAAATCAAAAAGGAAGTACGGAACGAAATGGAATAGTAACTTGCAGTAAATAAATAAGGAACCCACTTATCTTGCCAGTACTTAGCTATAACCAATCCTTAAGAGAGTTACAATGCTACAGAAAAAAAATCATAGCAGAAGAAGAATAGATAAACAACAAATTGATGCGGTGCGCATCCCGATCCCACCATATAATCAGTAACAATATGAACATTCACCCTTATTACTCCTGTTGCGGCATGCAACTCAATCCCACCAGTCCACCCTTATTGCTCCTCAATATATCACCCTTATTCCTCCTGTTGCGGCGTGCAACCTGATCCCACATGTCCACCCTTATTACTCCTGTTGTGGCGTGCAACCCAATCCCACCAAACAATCACATTTCACCCTTATTCCTCCTCAATATACAACCCTTATTCCTCCTTTTGCGGCGTGCAACCCTATCCCACCATATTAGTACCAATCACACAATCAGAACAAGTATTTCAAAATTTAGCTCAAAACCCTCCACAACATTTATGCCTCAAACCAAAGCAAACGTAAATCAACATAAATATGAAACTTCATCAATTAATACTACACAGCGAGACCAACCAAAATGTACCATGAAACACCGATAAACCAACTTAAACCAATAATGTGACACAATGAACTACGGAACAATTAATACTTTCAGTAAAGAAAACAACATCTAAGAAGAAGCAATTAAACATGGAAGCACTAATAAGCATATAGCAGTAAGACAAGAAAACAATATTTTAGGAATGGGGAAAGGAACAGGCTAAACAGATAATTTGACGGCACATAGGTACTCGTCACCTCACATATATGTCATACACATGGATTTCCACATAGCAATTAATTCGGGGATGCCTAATCCCTCAAGTCAAAGTTAGACACAACATTTTCCTCAATCCAGTGGCCAATTCAAAGCTCAATTACCGCTTTTCCTCTAGATTCCACCTCCAATCCACTCGTATCTAGTCATAATTAACTTAATTATCGCTAAAGAAATCAATTCCGATGCATAATTATAGGTTTCCCAACATTTTTTCCAAAAAGTCAAAAATCGATCTCGGGCCCGCTTGGTCAAAACTCGGAATTCGAACCAAAACCCGATTACCCATTCGCCCCCGAGCCCGGGTATACAATTGGTTTTGGAATCCGACCTCAATTTGAGGTCTAAATCCCCAAATTTCAAAATTCCTAAATTCTACTAAAAATCCCAATTCCATCATGAAAAACCCTAGATTCTAGGATGAAATCTTGTAAAAAGATGAAAAAGATTGAAAGAAATGAGTTAAGGATCATTTACCTATGATTTGGGGAAAAAATAGCCTTTGGAAAATTGCATCTTGAAGTTTAGGTTTTGAAAAATGGGAGAACGAATGAAAAATCCAGTCCAAAATCATTTTTGAATAGTTGCAGATATCGTATTTGCGATTAGGGGTTCGCAAATATGAACCCCACAAATGCGAACATCCTTTTGCAAATGCGAAGAATGTCTAGGACCTACTACTATCACAAATGCGAACAATCATTTGCTAATGCGACATGTTCTTATCGCAATTGCAATCCTGAGCTTCGCAATTGCGAAGGTCCCCTCCCAGCCCTTCTGATCGCAAATGCAAAACTTCTTCACAAATGTGATGCTCACATTTGTGAGCCAGATGTGAAGTCTGCAGAGCTGAATACCAGCAAAATTCCATAAGTCCAAATCACTCTGTAGCCTATCTGAAACTCACCCTAGCCTTCAGGGCTCCAAACCAAACATGCACACAAGTCTAAAAACATCATACGAACTTGCTCGTGCGATCAAATCGCCAAAATAACATCTAGAACTATGAATTTAGCACAAAATTGCATGATATTTTCAAGAAAGCTTCAAAACTTCTATTTTCGCAACCAAAGGTCTGAATCACGTCAATTTAGTCTCATTTCTCACCAAATTTTACAAATAGGGTATAAATATCATAACGGACCTATACCGGGCTCCGAAACCACAATACGGACCCAGTACCAACAAGATCAAATATTAACCAAGTTCTTAAAACCTTTATAATTTCAGTCTTACCATTTTCATCAAAATTTTATTTCTCGGGCTAAGGACCTCGAAATTCGATTCCGGGTATACGCCCAGGTTCCATATTTTACTACGGACCCACCGGGACTGTCAAAATACGGGTCCAGGTTCGTTTACCTAAAACGTTGATCGAAGTCAACAAAAATCAACTTTTTAGGCCAAAAATTATTATTCATCAATTTTCCACATAAAGGCTTCCCAGATGTACGCCCGGATTGCGCACGTAAATCGAGGAGGAATAAAATGAGGTTTTTAAGGCCTCGAAACACAGAATTGAGTTCTAAAATAGAAGATAACCTTTTGGGTCATCACAATTCATCCTTGAATGGACATAGAAAAGTACCTAAGCCAGTGAAAAGATGAGGATATTTGCTCTGCATATCGGACTCGGACTCCCATATAGCTGCCTCAACAGGCTGACCTCTCTACTGCACTCGAACCGAAGGATAACTCTTCGATCTCAACTGACGAACCTGGTGGTCTAGAATAGGTACCGGCTCCTCCTCGTACGTCAAATCATTGTCCAACTGGATAGTGCAGAAGTCTAACACATGGGATGGATTGTCGTGATACTTCCGAAGCATGGACACATGAAATACTGGATGTACTACTGATAAGCCTAGGGGCAACGCAAGTCTGTAGGCCACCTCTCTCACTCGATCAAGGATGTCAAAAGACCCAATTAACCTAGGGCTCAACTTGCCCTTCTTCTCAAACCGCATCACACCCTTCATGAGTGACACCCGAAGCAACACTCTCTCTCTAACCATGAATGCCAAATCACGAACCTTACGGTCGGCATAACGTTTTTTCCTGGACTGAGCTGTACGAAATTTATCCTGAATGATCTTGACATTATCCAAGACATCCTGCACTAAATCTGTACCCAATAACTGAGCCTCCCCCGGCTCAAACCACCGAACTGGTGATCGACACCGTCTACCATATAATCCTTACAGGGAGCCATCTGGATGCTCGACTGATAACTGTTATTGTAGGAAAACTCTGCTAATGGTGAGAACTGATCCCAATAACCTCCGAAGTTAGTAACACAGGCACGGAGCATATCCTCCAAGATTTGAATAGTACGCTTGGACTATCCGTCCGTTTGAGGATGAAATGTTGTGATCAACTCGACCTGCGTACCCAACTCACGTAGTAATGCCCTCCAGAAATGAAAGGTAAAATACGTACCTCAATCAGAAATGATAGACACGGGCACACCAAGAAGGCGAACGATCTCACAGATATAAATCTCTGCCAACCGCTCCGAAGAATATGAAACTTCCACAGGAATGAAATGCACTGACTTTGTCAGGCTATCCACAATAATCCAAACTGCGTCGAACTTCCTCTGAGTCCGTGGGAGTCCAACAACGAAATCAATAGTGATACGCATCCACTTCCACTCAGAAATCTCAATCTTCTGAAGCAAACCACCAGGTCTTTGATGCTCGTACTTTACTTGCTGATAATTTAAACACCGAGCTACATATGCAACAATATCCTTCTTCATCCTCCTCCACCAATAATGTTGCCACAAGTCCTGATACATCTTAGCGGCGCCTAGATGAATAGAATATCGGGAACTATTGGCCTCCTATTGAATCAACTCATGAAGCCCATCTGTATTAGGCACACAAACATGACCATGCATCCTCAAAACTCCATCATCTCCAACTTTAAACTGCTTGGCATTACCATGTCGCAATGTATCATAAGGACAAGAAAATGAGGATCATCATACTGCTTCTCCCTGATATGATCAAACAAGGATGACCGAGCGACTATACAAGCTAGAAAATGGCTGGGCTCAGAAACATCCAACCTCGTGAACTAATTGGCCAAAGCCTGAACATCTAATGCAAACAGTCTCTCACCGACTGGAATATATGCAAGGCTACCCATACTAGTTGACTTCCTACTCAATGCATCAGCCACCACATTATCATTCCTGGGATGATATAAAATGGTGATATCATAGTCTTTCAATAGCTCCAACCACCTTCTCTGCCTCAAATTGAGCTCCTTTTGTTTGAACAAATATTGCAAACTCTTATGATCCGTGAACACCTCGTACGACACGCCATATAGATACTGCCTCCAAATCTGCAGCGCGTGAACAATGGTTGCTAGCTCCAAGCCATGAACTGGATAATTATTCTCGTGAATCTTCAACTTCTACGAGGCATATGTAATAACCTTGCCACCCTGCATCAATACTGTACCAAGTCCACTACGAGAGGCGTCGAAATACACTGTATAGGGCCCTAAACCTGTGGGCAACACCAACACTGCCGCCGTAGTTAAAGCTGTCTTGAGCTTCTGAAAGCTTGCCTCACACTCATCCGACCACTTGAATGGGGTAACCTTCTAGGTCAACCTGGTCATCGAGGCTGCTATAGATGAAAACCCTTCCACATACCGATGGTAATAACCCTCCAAACCCAAGAAACTCTGGATCTCTATAACTGATGGGTCTAGGCCAGTCCTTGACTGCCTCAATCTTCTTAAGATCCACCTGAATACCCTTTGCTGATACAACTTGACCCAAGAAAGTAACTGAACCTAACCAAAACTCACATTTCGAAAACTTAGCATATAACTGGTTGTCCCTAAAAGTCTAAACAACGATCCGAAGATGCTGCTCATGCTCCTCTCGGCTACAGGATTAGATCAAGATATCATCAATAAAGACAATCACAAAGGAATCCAGATAGGGCTTGAACACCCGGTTCATCAAATCCATAAATGTTGCTGGGACATTTGTCAAGCCAAATGACATCACTAGAAACTCAAAATGCCCATACCGAGTTTGAAAAGTTGTCTTAGGGACATCAGATGCCCTAATCCTTAACTAATGGTAGCTAGACCTCAAATAGATCTTTGAAAACACCTTGGCACCCTGAAGCTAATCAAATAAGTCATAAATCATCAGCAATGGATACTTGTTCTTGACGGTGACTTTGTTCAACTGCCGATGGTCTATGCACATCCTCATTGATCTATCCTTCTTCTTTACAAAAAATATTCGCGCACCCCAAGGAGAGACACTAGGTCTAATAAAGCTCTTATCAAGCAAATCTTGCAACTACTCCTTCAATTCCTTCAACTCTGGTAGAGCCATACGGTGTGGCGGAATAGAAATGGGTTGAGTGCCCGGACCAAATCAATGCAAAAGTTAAGATCCCTGTTAGGTGACATCCCCGATAGGTCTGGAGGAAATACCTCTAGGAACTCCCGAACAACTGGTACAGAATTCATGGAAGGGACCTCTGCACTAGAATCACGAACATACAAATAAGCCAAACACCATTTCTCAACCATACGTCGAGCCTTCACATAAGAAATAACCATGCTGGTAGAATGACCAGGAGTCCCTCTCCACTCTAATCAAGGCAACCATAGCAATGCTAAGGTCACAGTCATGGCGTTACAGTCCAATATAGCATGATAAGGTGACAGCCAATCCATCCCTAAAATGACATAAAGATGAAATATATTGAGAAGTAGGAGATCTATGCTAGTCTCAAGACCCCCAATAATAACCACACACGAGCGATAGACACGATCTAAAATAATAGAATCCTCTACTGGTGTGGACACATACACGGAAGCACTCAAAGAATCATGAGGCACAACCAAATATGAGGCAAAATAAGATGACACATAGGAGTATGTAGACCCTGGATCAAATAGAACTGAAGCATCTCTACTGCAAACTGAAACAATACCTGTGATAACAACATCAGATGCTTTGGCCTCAGGCCTGGCTGGAAAAGCATAACATCGGGGCTAGGCCCCACCACTCTGAACCATATCCCTTGGACGGCCTCCTATTCGCTGGTCTCCATCTCTAGCGAACTGGCCTCCACCTCTAATGACCTGACCTCCACCTCTAGCGGGCTGACCCCTACCTCTGGCTCCCTAACCCCTACCTCTAGCTGACTGAGCGGGTGGTGCCGAGATCATGGCATGAGAAACCTGCTACTATGATTGAACACCCACTAATCTCGGACAGACCCTCCGGATATACCCATACTCGCTACACTCAAAACATCCATCCTGATATTGTGGATGAGGAAACTGAGGCTGACCTTAACGGGTCGACTGACCGCGATAATAACTTTGAAGAGGAGGTGCTCTGATAGGAGCTGACGGTGCACTATAAGCTGGCTGCCCTGAAGGAGGTACATAGGGACCACAACTCCCTGAAGCTTCAAGGGATGTCTGAAGTGCTAAATGAAATAGCTTGGGAGGATGGCACCTACTAAAAGTACCCCTGCCTCCAGATGAGGCCCCACTGAATCCTCCGGAGTGACGAGGCCTCTTGTCATACCCCTGACTACTTCCTTTAGCTAAAACCATCTCAACTCTTCTGGCCACATTGGCTGCATCCTGGAAAGAAATCTCACTCTCTGTCTCTTTAGCCATCTACGATCTAATAGGATGAGCAAGTCCCTCAATAAACCTTCTCACCCTCTCTCTCTCGGTAGGTAGTACAAGAAGTTCATGACGAGCCAGATCAAAAAATCTAGTCTCGTACTAAGTGACGATCATAGAATCCTGCTGCAGGCGCTCGAACTGCCTCTGATAGTCCTCTCTCTGAGTGATAGGAAGATACTTCTCCAAAAATAGCTGAGAAAAATGGTCCCAAAGGAGAGCTGGTGACCCGGCTGGTCTGGCCAAACAATAGTCCCTCCACCATTTCTTGGCGGAACCTGACAGACGAAAGGGAGCAAAGTCGACCCCATTGGTCTCCACTATCCCCATGTTTTGTAACACCTCGTGAAAACTGTCTAGATAGTCCTGGGGATCCTCTGAATATGCACCGCCATAGGTAGTGGTAAAAACTTGGTAAACCTATCCAATCTCCACAAGGCCTCAAAAGACATAGCTGATCCATCGTCGATATGTGCTACAACACCCGACGAAACTACCCCAACTGGCTGAGCTGCTGGAGTCTAAAACTGGGGAGCCATCTTCTCCGCAATGTGAGTAGTGGGAGTCTATGCTCCTCCCCTAGCCTGAGAGACGGCTGGTGCCACAGGGAATGTACCGGCCTGAGTAACACTATCCATAAGTCCCACTGACGGACCAAAGCATCCTAAAGTACTAGGGTAGCGATGGACCCCTCTGGAACCTGAGTTGGCCGCACTGGAACTGTCACAACCCAAACCGATAGGTTACAACGGGCACTTGGTACCTTACTCAACCAGGTACCAACGTAACGTATCTTTTCATGTCATAGTATCATAGATAAATAAGGCTTAAGGGATGCTGTAGGATAGCTAGAATAAAATATGTAATGCCAACTTATACATAAGACATACGGGCCTATAAGGCCAAAATGATCACTCGTACACTAAACATAGGCCGACAAGGCCATACAATCTTTTACGCACATGACATATATATACAAGCCTCTAAGAGTAGATAAATACCATAAAGGTCGGGACAGGGCCCCGCCATACTAAAGAATACATGTCCAAATTATACTAACCAAACAAGCGACTCTGGAGCAAATGGAGCACACCAACATCTTCCGCTGAGCTGATATCCTACTTGGAGGACTCTCGACCTGTCTATCAAAACCTGCGGGCATGAAATGCACCATCCCCAGGCAAAAGAGATGTCAGTACAAATAATGTACCGAGTATGTAAGGAATGAAAATTAGTAAACAATAGACATGAGAGAAACATGGAGTAAAAGACTCAACATGTATATCTGAATAGCTCTGTGAATCATTTAACACTATAATGTCATGCATATGCGTATAAATATCATATCATGCATGGGTATATGCGTTCATAACATCATCAAACCTCTGAGGTCATCCCATCATATCATCTCGGCCACTATGGGCAAATCATCAACGTATACTAGCTGATCAGGTGGTGGTGCATATATAACGCCGCAAGCTTTTCCCATATCTCATATATTTATATATACGCGTAATATAATGCTATCTAGTCATGTGTCAATGTAAATGAATTCAATGCATGAGAAGTACATCAATAAAATCTTTCGGAGTGTCATAAAACCATTGTTCCTTTGATTAATATCATGAAATAAACTTTATCAACTTACGTATTTTCTGAGACCCATGAACAGATGATAGAATAATATAACACATGGGGAATCAAGGACATAAGCATATCTAATATTTCTATGAATAGAGTCATGTAAGGAAATTGCGCATTTGCTAGTTTCGTTTGCATCGTATGGATCATGCCAAAAGAAATAAGGGATAGCCTTAACATACCTGAACCGATTCTCTTGACAATCCCTCCAATACACATTGATTGTGATAAAATATGTAACGGTGGATCAACTCATAAAATATGTTCAGGTATAGCCTTAACATACCTGAACCCACTAATGTCTTTTACCTTAGTGGGTGTGGGCCCCACTAAGATGATGAGTTGGCCATAAAACCCCTCCAAATGCCACCTATCCACTTGAATTCAAGAGCCAGAACTTTGAAATTGGGGGCTGCCACGTTAAACACCCTAAAACTTATCCAAATTGTTTTAATTTCATAAGTAGCTTCATTACTTAATTAATATCCCACTAAAAATCCATAATTACCCAATTATCCACATAATTAAGAATTATCCCAAATTACTTAAAATAGTAATTACTTTTAACACACTTTATACCCATTACTATCATAGTCATGTGGTACCTTGTATGGCACTAGTCTATAAATACGGGGTATTACAGCTTGGACCGTATTTTACCTCAAAATGTCAACTTTGACGAAACTCATTTTCTTTGATTTGCTTACTCTCGCACCTTCACGAATTTATTTATCACTTATTTGAAATAGCGTAATACTGATAATCTCAAAATAATCTCATTCATGAGCTTACGTCGATTAACTTATGGCGAAACTTTAATGTACAAAAATGCGGGATATAACATTATTCCCCCCTTTGGAACATTCGTCCTCGAATGTTGACTGAAGCACTTATCATTATCATATCCTATAGTTCTTTCTAATACTTTAGTACTCTTCTTGCCATCTAGGTAACTGTTCTTATGAATAAATCCAAAGACCGGGGCATTCCCCCTTTAGGCGTCTTTCTCACACCACGACTTGCGATCGGAATCCTTCCAATCTCGTAATTGTTGCTACCTGCTATCGTGCAGCCTGTATGACTCTAACCTTGTAAGTGCGCCTATGCAATCTCCTTTTCCTCCAATTTTTAGCCAATCTCTACGTCTCACTTTGTAGACATATACATAGCTTGATAAAATGTCCCTCTGGGAATCTATAGGTATATTAAAGTTCTTCATTCGGTACTTTGTTGAACTTATGAATATTGTTATACCTTATTTTGTAGATCCGTTTATCCATCCGTGTGACTTTACTGCATCCAGGTAGGTCATACTATACCGTAACTCTTACTTTGATTTATTGTTACTGAGGTATTCTACCAAACTCCAGGTTACTCTCGTTGCTTATCCTATATGTATAAATCTAAATCCTTTAATGCTCCTTCATTATCGTTTAGCTTAAGAATGATTGCCTACTCTTATCTCATACTTTGTAACTTTTATCCATCCATTGTTGATTTACCTCAATGTTGATCTACAATCCACTACTGATACCTTGACCTTTTTATGTAACACTGCCGCTAGAGGTCGCATTGCATAGTGGAACATTTAAAGTGATTTTCCTGGTCCATCTTAGGTGATACGATACTATACTTCCATTACCGTTTTTCATAGCATCCAAATGTGCTTTACCTTACGTGGGTATTTTAATCCTGTACAGTTCATGAAATCCCTTCAAATCATCACTCAATCGAAGGCCCTAACGTCATCCTTCATTTATCACAATTACACCCTCATTCTACTATCAGGGTAGCATTCCATCTTTTTTTTTAAAATGCTATTATTCTTAGACTTTTGGGTTCATTCAGTCTATACTGAGCTTTCTGTAATTTAGGGAAACCCTCAACTCTCTTGTTTTCATAGGCTTAATCCTAAGGACATGTCTACACATATTCGTTTATACTACTCGCAACCTTTTTTCAACTTGCTTGCACCACATATTTCCTTATGTGATTTTGGAACATCAAGCAAGACATCACATCATCTCAAACTCTTCTTTACTCTTTTAACTAGACCTCTCGATACCTAGAAACCATAGGCTGGAAGATATGCCACTAACGATGCCGCTATCATTCTTAGATATTGAATCCCTGTGCTTCTAGCCTTTTATCCGAAGTATGGACTATTCACAACCTTCTGCATTTGAGTATCTCGTACGTTGTTCACCTTTACCTTACTTACCTTAAAGTCTTGTGTCACATCTTCTATCTCCTTCATGACCTCCCTTCCACATAGGTATAATTCACATCCACAACCCGAACTTCTATTATAATACTTACACCTCTTTACATGATTCAGTGAGAGCTTCATACTGACTTCTTATGAGGTTGGTACTCTTCTAACTTACTGATCACATCCAACTATGTCTTATAAAAAGGACAATGCGGTCGTTGCAAATATAATCTGGTTTACAAGTCCGGAGTCGAATCCCACAGAGAACTAAGGTTTAGCTACAGCTGTTCACTATCACCAAGAAGACAAGCTTGAACAGTTCCTAACTTATAGATATTTAGATTCTTGTGTTTAACTAATTGATTAACAAATTAAAATAATAAATTAACAACTAAAGATACTAAGAGTTAGAGACAAGATTAAGGAGGTCTAGAGTTATGATTTCCCCAATTGTCGAAATCCTTCGCGCTATGTCTTCTATAATTTCGCCTAAGTATTCTCTACCGATCATGAGCACTCTTATTACCGTAAATCTCTCCCGAGTAATCACGACAATTTACTAGACGCACTCTCCCGAGCTACGCTAGCTGGCTTTTGATACAGCTCACTTCAGATCGCACTCAAGGCTTCGTTATCCCTAATCCCGCCTTTAAACCCTCGGCTATTGATCCCTCATATACTCTGGGAGTGGTGTTGTTCAACAATTATCTAAATATGCACTCTCTCTCGAGTTATGCATACTAAATAGGCACAGCTAATTCAGAGCTCTTCAATTAACTACAATAAGAACGTAGTTGAACAAATAGAGATTATACTACGGCTCAATTATATAAAAACATAACAAGAATTTATCCTACAAAAGATTCTATCAAAACTTTAGATAACAAATTAGCTATTCATAATAGTATGTAAAACTACAATACTAAAAGTCATAACCAACAATGAAAAATAGGAAGAGGAAAGAAAAAACTTGTAGAAGAATTCCCAAGCCTTGCTCCTATTGTGTCTCTGCCTCCTTAGGTCAAACCTATGTCAAAAATATGTCCAATCCTTTTCTTGGCCGGCTTCCTTAGTTTAATATAGGGTTTAGGGCTTAAAATCCCGTGTTTTTCACCTTGGTCCCTGAAATTTACGCATCCTTCCGCGGTTCCACCGCGGTCGCACCGGAACCGCGGCCAAACACCCTCTCAGATTCTTCAGTTGTCCGCGACTGCCCTCTGCCACGGTTCTGCCGCGGTCGCAGTTTTTGACCCTGTTCCGTTTGGAATTTGGAAAAATGTAAAACATGAAAGTTGTAGCCCTTTGAGTTAGCTTTCCAATCATATATTGTTTAGCCCAAATTTAGTTCGGAGTAAAAAGGTATATCTATTTTACTAGACAGTGCGCAATATACCTCTTCGAGTTTTTGTTTTGTTGTTTTATCATCCGTTGATCCCCGAACGCGATCTCGGCTTAATTCCTTGAGCTCTTACTCAGACTTCAAATCTCCAAACCACTTAAATTCATTCCATAACATCTATATAGCTCGGAATCACACCTACAAGGCATAAAACACACAATTAGTGCAAAACAGTAGCGATTAAAGTGCAAACTCAACTAAAGTGCAGTAAATTAGAGTGTAATAATCGACTAAAATACGTAATTATAGCCTATCATCAACACCCCACACTTAAACCATTGCTCGTCCTCGAGCAATCAAACTACACCTTTTTTTTATAGACACGACCTTTTTAAATAATTCTCCTAACTCATCACACCAAGAGTATTTAAAATAGACTAAGCACAAAAGCGTAACATCTTCACCTCAAGATTTGACTCATAAGTACCATGCATTATTCACAATTCACCTACTTACTCTAACATAGAGGTCACTGACATTACCTTTTCTTCATGAATCAAGTGTCCTCACACAACAAAAGAGAGTAGTTCCACACAGTAAAATTTAAGAACACTTAGGAACTCAAGATAGAAAGAATTCACTCACTCTCAGAAATAGCATTCATATGCCACAAAAGATGCAACATAAGCTTGCCCGTAGTGTACTACTCTACTAATGGAGCTTATTCAATCTAGGATAAATTAGGACTTTATTTGGTTGTAATGTAGGCTACGGGACGGGTATGATACATTTAGATATAAGAGTAACTACACCTCCCTAAGCACTTTAATACATATTCTTTAACATTCAAACCCCATACTTATGTCAATCCAAACTCCACCTTCACATCAATATACATCAACTCCCAAATTATTTAAGCCCAATTATATCAAGAGTCACCACTATCAAATAATATATTTTTTTACAGCAATACAACTTCTTCTTTTTTTCAATTCAAGAGGCTCTTGCTTTTCAAATCAGTGCACCCTTTCTCCTTATTTCATTAGTTCCACTCAAAAGCCAAACCAATCACCCCACACTTTAACTTTTACAAAGTTCATAAACAATTCAAGTGCTCATGAGAGGTTACAATGGTTCAATAGATGGTTAATTCAAACAAATGGGTAAGGCTTGTAATGTGGTTGCCAAAGAAACAAGAATACAGGCTCAAAGGGGTTAACTACGATACATAACAATTAGGTGGGTAAAATATACATATTTGGCTCAACAAAGAAATGCCTATATCACTTCCTAGACTGAATAAAACTACTATTTTGCTTTGCAAACACACGGGACAAGTTCTAGGCATCAAATGCAATGCACAGAATATAACAAATTCTTACACACACATAGCACATGACTCACTCAAGATTGGATCATCAAGACACTCTAGTCAAAGCAGTTAAGCAAAGTTAAGATCATACAATTTAAGGTACTTCTACAAGAGTCAAAAACTGAGCCTAAGCGTCACAACCAAAGTACTCACTATTCTCAAGGCATAACAAAGTCAAGAGATATTGCTTCACTTCAAAACACAACACAATGGCTCCTACTCCCAAAAAAAACTAACTACACCCGGTTCAAATAAAACCCTTGGAAAAGAACCGTGGTTTAAAGAAAAACCAAGGGGGAATTATTACACTACCTAACAAAAGAAAACCTTTTTGTACTTTTTCTTTAGACTTAAATCCCTCAAGAAAATTGTCTAATAGATCCATCGGTGGGAAAAGTCCAATCTTTTCTATTTTAAAAAATAAATTATTCAATTAAACTAACATAACTAAAATAGCATAGAAAGTCACCCAGACAATCTCCTCACCCCACACTTAAAATTGTGCATTGTCCCCAATGCACACCATACTAATAAGAGGGTAAAAGAAACTCCCTGGTAGGCCAAAGGTCGAAGCATTAACAGCTCATGGGGTACTCAGACTTCTCCCAAGCTTGGTCCTTTGTGCGGGTACCTCACACTTAGTTCCAACCATTTAGTTTGTTGTTGCATCCTTCCAATACCTTTGCTTTCCATGCTCCTAGAAAATAAAAGATTGACACTACAAAAATAATACAATTAAAAAAATAAAAATAAAAATAAAAGAAAGCAATAAAGTTAGGTTACCTCCCAACAAGCACTTGATTTAATGTCGCGGCACGACGCGGATCACTTTTTGCCTCCACCTCGAGCTTATGAATTGAAACCCAAGTTTTGATTCAAGCTTATGATTATGGTCATGGGGCAGTGGAACGAATCTGACTGAACTAATAAAATAATGTAGTATTCTGCACTTCTTGGCCTTTAGATGAGGTGTGTAATCCCGACTTTCTGGAAAGAAGAATTCCAGAATGTAAGCACTTTGTTCCTCATTCCTTGACTCCTCAAGTGGCTCGGACGACTCTATTTTCATATCATCATCTAAACACAATGTGGAAAAATGCTTGGAGTAAGGACCAATGCGCTCAATTACTTGAACATTGGGACAGTCTACATTCTCAACACTAATGACAATAGAGTCAACTAAATATGTATCCTCAATATCCTTGGTTGACTCTTGTATCTCATCTACAACATCGACATCCTCAAAATCTGTTCGATTGATTGTTGGTGTTCTACTCTAGCCTTATCCTCTAGCTCATCCTCGTATTTTTTTAAATCCTCCAGTAATATGGCAATTTCTACAGCCCGTTCTTGCTCATAGTGGCTACTATCCACAATGTCAACTTGTTGCGCTTTACCAGGTTCAATTAATTTATTCGCTTGAGCCTCCAAGTTGTGAATAGTTGCCCCTTGCCTTTGTACCCGTAGTTGTATCTCATCATATTGTTTCGTAAGGCACTTTAACATATCCTCGATCTCTTTCAGGTCCTCATACTTGGGTTCTTTGCTCCTATTATCCTCACAAGAAAACATAGAATCATCATAATAAGGGGTTGGGGAAGATAAGAAATATAGGCACAACCATGAAAGTGACCATCTTGACCACCACACATATCACACACATTCCACACATAAGATTGAGTTGGTGCACAAAACTCACTCTCGGAAATATTTTGATAATTTTGCCAAGGGTGGTTTTCATCACAATATGCATAAGGAGGATTAAAAGTAGAATTACCAACATCAAAACTTTCATAATTCCATAATGCCATGTTTTTTTTAATCAACAAGTAAAAGAAAAAATAAAAGAAAAAAAATCAAATACAAAAAATAAAAATAAAAGTTCAAACTTGAAACCTAGTAATATGTACACCTACAGCTACACCGTTAGTTCCCCGGCAATGGCGTCAAAATTTGATCACGTCCAACTATGCCTTATAAAAAGGACAATGCAGTCGTTGCAAATATAATTCGATTTACAAGTCCGGAGTCGAATCCCACAGAGAATTAAGGCTTAGCTACAGTTGTTCACTATCACCAAGAAGACAAGCTTGAACAGTTCCTAACTTATAGATAATTAGATTCTTGTGTTTAACTAATTGATTAACAAATTAAAATAATAAAATTAACAACTAAAGATACTAAGAGTTAGAGACAAGATTAAGGAGGTCTAGAGTTATGATTTCCCCAATTGTCGAAATCCTTCCCGCTAGGTCTTCTATAATTTCGCCTAAGTATTCTCTACCAATCATGAGCACTCTTATTACCGTAAATCTCTCCCAATTAATCACGACAATTTACTAGATGCACTCTCCCGAGCTACGCTAGCTGGCTTTTGATACAGCTCACTTCAGATCGCACCCAAGGCTTCGTTATCCCTAATCCTACCTTTAAACTCTCGGTTATTGATCCCTCATATACTCTGGGAGTGGTGTTGTTCAATAATTACCTAAATATGCACTCTCTCCCGAGTTATGCATACTAAATAGGCACAGCTAATTGAGAGCTCTTCAATTAACTACAATAAGAATGTAGTTGAACAAATAGAGATTATACTACGGCTCAATTATATAAAAACATAACAAGAATTTATCCTACAAAAGGTTCTATCAAAACTTTAGATAACAAATTAGCTATTCATAATAGTATGTAAAACTACAATACTAAAAGTAATAACCAACAATGGAAAATAGGAAGAGGAAAGAAAAAACTTGTAGAAGAATTCTCAAGCCTTGCTCCTATTGTGTCTCTGCCTCCTTAGGTCAAACCTATGTCAAAAATATGTCCAATCCTTTTCTTGGCCGGCTTCCTTGGTTTAATATAGGGTTTAGTGCTTAAAATCCCGTGTTTTGCACCTTGTTCCCTGAAATTTACGCATCCTTCCGCGGTTCCACCGCGGTTGCGCCGGAACCGCGGCTAAACACCCTCTCAGATTCTTCAGTTGTCCGCGACTGCCCTCTGTCGTGGTTCTTCCGCGGTCACGGTTTTTGACCCTATTCGGTTTGGAATTTGGAAAAACGTAAAACATGAAAGTTGTATCCCTTTGAGTTAGCTTTCCAACCATATATTGTGGAGCCCAAATGTAGTTATGAGTAAAACGTTATGTCTATTTTACTAGACAGTGCGCAATATGCCTCTTCGAGTTTTCGTTTTGTTGTTTTATCATCCGTTGATCCTCGAACGCGATCCCGGCTTAATTCCTTGAGCTCTTACTCAGACTTCAAAGTTCCAAACCACTTAAATTCATTCCATAACATCTATATAGCTCGGAATCACACCTACAAGGCATAAAACACACAATTAGTGCAAAACAGTAGCGATTAAAGCGTAAACTCAACTAAAGTGCAGTAAATTAGAGTGTAATAATAGACTAAAATACGTAATTATAGCCTATCATCACTTACTTTATCATAGAGCCATCATATTATCGCACCCCCTTTTTCCCGCGAAATTGGGTTTTTGATATTTTTGGTTGGGACAACTCTTTCCTTTTGGAAAGGGGGTTTGCATTTTTGAAGAGTCGCTACCTAACGATTTAAGGTGTGTTGGGGCACCTATAGGGTTCATTTATAACTAAGTTTGGTAACCAGAGACAGGGTAAGGGCTATCCTAAGGGGAAGGTGTTAGGATCCACTAGTGTGGTTCCCGGCCAAACAGTTTTTTGTGAATTTGTACAAGTAGCAAATAAACAAGTATGGCTCAAATAGTAGGGGATTTAAGTTTAAGTACATAGATGTTTGGAAAGTAGTAAATGAAAAGAAAGATTTTGAAAAGAATTACAATCTAAGCATATTTGGGAATGTAAAGGGGGTATCCTAGGTTTGCTTATAATATGGATCACATCAATGCAATACCCAGTATGACACTCCTCAAAGAGGGGCTACACGTGGTATTAATGCACCGGTCATCATATCCATATCTACCCTTTCCTGCCCCGTAAAGGTAATTAAAGCGAGGGTTGGTCTCGACCCCTATTGCATGTTGTTACTCATCCCTTTCTATTAGTCCTGGAGGAATTTAGGACTCATATCCTATAAAAGGAGGTTCTAGGAAGACCCTCAAGTTTAAAGGTAAAATACTAAGGCGACATATAATAAACAAGTAGGACTTCAATTAAGGGGAGCATGGAACCAGTGAAAGGCTCAGATATACCTCCATATACAGTACACATAAACAACATGACTCATACACAATTAAGGTCTAAATTCAGATCTTAAGCATGGTATCTAAGTGATAACAACAGAATCAGATTTATAACATGACTCAGGGAAGAAGTCCAAATCAAGCTTTCCTACTGATTTTTACATGCTGACAATCAAACAATAATCACAAAGATGGTTCTGATTTATTTTAAGTTGATTACCTAAGACTTGCCAAAGTGTAATGTGCAGCAGTTACCAGAATTATTAAAATAGTTTGGAAGTTATTTTACCTAAAGCATGTTGTTCTAAATGTTGCAAAGACATGCGGGGATTGTGACCAGTTTTACTTAAACGGGATAATCAAACATGAGACTGTTTTATGTTCTTTTACATGCATCAGTAGTTTAACTAGGTGTGACTGAGCGAGTGTGAACAAGATCCTAAAACAGGGTATCTAACATGCATATATAAAAATGCAGAATGATTGCAGAATTCCTAAAGCGTGATTTCTAAATGCCCAAAGAGTTACAACACGACTTCAAGACGTGCAGAAGCAACAGTTTTATGTTAATACTATTATTTAGCCTAAAGCAGGATTTTTAAGTGGTAAAGTGATGCCAAATAAGATGCTAAAACAGTAAACCTAAGAACATGGTATCTAATGCATGACATGCTTTGAATGGGTTGATCTTACACATGGATTCTAATGCACATATAGGAAATGTAAACCTAAGACATGGTTGCTACCCATTGATGTTGATAGCATATATAACTACCCTCCCCTTTTCACTAGCCAGCTCTAATACTTATTTACAACAGATTATTACAGACCAATACTAAAATGGATTAACATAAGTAGAAAAGAAAAATAAAAAGTAAAAAGTTACACTATAGAGAGCCTGAAGACATGCCCAGATTCTCAACACCTGATTAGGACTTCCTCTCTAAGTCATTTAATAAATCACCTCAAATGCCAAGATTGTTCCATAGCCTTTCTCATATCTGGGTGTGTCAGAGTTCCCTAAGGACCTCAAGGGATCCCGGGCAGTGCTCACACCCAGATTTCATAGCCAAGATAGAGTAAGAATAGTGTGGAAAGACCAGCTTTTGTGTGTCAAAGTTCAGAGGGAGCTCAAGAGTCCCAAGGCAATGCTCACACAAAAGGGGTTGAACTTAGTGGTCTAAGAGTAGAGTGAGAGTACTCGCATAGTTTTGAAGAGTTTAAGTAAGAAAACAATTTTGAAAAAGGGTAAGCAAGAAACAGTTTTGAAAAAGAAAGACTTATGCCAAAGTTTAACTGATGAAAACTATTTGAATGAGCATGCATACCAATCTCAGAACCAAAACAAAGTCAGCATCACACCAACGACCAAGGATAGTCCAGCAAACACAAGCAAGGGAATGGGATTGGAGGGACAAGTATGGAGCATGTGAGGGCAAACATGTAGCAGGCAGGAACATATACGAGCACATAATCAGAAACTCCTACAGGTTCAATGGATCAAGGGGACAGTAGGGTATTAGATTAGATTAACATATCAACACCAAACAACTAAGACCATGATTGTACTAATCATAGGGATTCACATAAGAAACATGCACTAAGTATATAGAAACATGTTGATTATTGACAAGTAAAGCATAACTTAACATGTAGAGGGAACTCAGGGTCCTAATTACATGTTGAACCACAAAATAGTGAATAAAAGCATATCAGAAGTACAAGGAAATGTAACAGTAATAGAAACATGTTGGTTTGAGGACTGAATTCTGAATTAGAACATACCAGTGAAGTGAAGAAAGCAAAAACACAAAGCAGAAATAGGAGAGGCATAGTAGTCAGCCTTGGCTTACAACCGGCTAGCTTAGAATAGTAGCAAGTAGCACAGAAGAGAGAATCGAGAGTTTTTAGTTGTGAGAGAGAGTTTTTGAACTACTGTGTTCGTGTGTAATGAAAAGAAAAAAGGGTGTTTATAATAGTTTGAAAGTCAGGTCCATAAGGCAAGAATCAATTGTTCAACAATTATAGGACTACAAAATCAATTAAGAACGAAAATCAGCCAAGTATCCCTTAATCAAGGGAGTAATTTACCAACGGTAGAAAGCAGGTAACAGATAAGGAAAGAATTCAAATAACATAGGTACAGAATATGTAAATTAGGATAGATACATAAGGGTCTAATTAAGGAAATAACAGTAGAAATCAATTAATAATATAGTCAACCACATAATAAGGTAAAAAATAATTATAAGGGATAGGAAAATAGCCAAAAATACGTATAAGAGCATCAACACTGTAAATCAAGGATTCAAGAATCTAAAAATAATACTAATATTAAGGGAAATAGTATAGACTTCCATGAATAAACCAATAAACGGAGTACAAATAGGAAGAACCAAATCGGAAACCTTAACAGGGTACTACTAGGATAAAAACCATAAAAATACTCTAATTTATTGCAGCATATTCATGAGAATCAAACATACAGGCAAATCGAATGAGCAAACAATAAATACGAACTCAGAATCCGAGACTAAAGCCCAAAAAAATTAGGGGTTTTCAACATGATGAGTCAGATAAAAGAAAACTTAAATAAACTGTTTTAAAATAGTAAAAATTATATGATACTACTGAAATCAGAGGAGTAATCATTTTAAAAAGAGGTTAAGAAACCCTAGTCTTGAAGACGAAGGGCTACTTTAGAAAAATAAAAAAAACCTTCGAGGAAAACAACAAAAGCTCATAATATACACAGATCTAAGACATATCTAAAAGAAATCAGAAAATCTTAAGAGTTAGGGTTTTAGAGAACCCAGAGAAGATGAGAAAACCTTAAAATGTTACCGGTTTTAGCCGGAAAAGTCATAGATCTTACTTGAACGGCCATGGATGGCCGGAAAATGGCATGAGAAACCATGGGAGGTGAGTGAACCTCCTCTGGTTCACTTGAAGGCCTCAAAACAATGACAGACATTCAAGAAGGAGCCATAAGGCTGGTAGGTGGCGAGACCTCCGTGGATTCTGGCAAGGAGACGGCCGGAGAAGGGAGGAAATGGCCGAGCAGGTAGAACGTGTCTGAGAGAGAGATGAGAGAGACCGGCTGAGTGAATGAGAGAATGAGGGTTTGGAGGGGGTAGACCATTAGGTTAATTATGGTAAGAGTGAACCTGGGCCGTTGATCAAAATTGATCGACAACCAAGATTAAATCAGGTTTGGGCCAGGTAGACTTAGGGATTGGGTCGAGTGATTTTAACAGATTGGGCCTGGGGTTTTGGGCTTATCTAATTGGGGTTTTGGGGCTGGTTTAATTGGGTTATAATTGAAATAAAAATGGCTAATTGTTAAATACCTATCAAAATTAGATAAATAATCAATAAAAATAGTTAATAATTAGATAAAATGAAATTAAAGCTAAATAGGTGAAATTAAGGTAATTAACTAATATTTAAAATATAAAATGAACGACTATTGAATTAAATAGCATAAAGTGTACAATTAGGCTATAATTACAAAATTATTGTAATTATAGCCAAACAATGCCAAATTGGCTAATTTGTGAAATAATTAAATCCTAATAGGATTAAAATGATATATTGAGCTAAAAAATACTTTGAAATTACTTGTAATATAATTTATGAATAATTATTGGATATAAAGTACTGAATAAATTAGAAAAAGAAATTAATAATATGGAAAATTATGGGAAAAAATACCAATTATTATAAAAAGTGATTTTGAAGGTATATATGCAAATCTAAAAATATTTTAGGAAAAATTGGGTATCAACAGCTGCCTCTCTTTACCTAGGAAAGATGAAAGAGTTGTCGGGTTAAGATATGATGGCCAATTTTGACCGAGCGAAGCGGTTCGAAGAGGTTTAGGCCGCACCCTGGTTTCTGAGTTGCCTACATATCCTTGGTTTTACACGAATCAGGTCGTATGTAGTTCAGGCTCCATCGGCGGAGTATACCGATGAAGCAATTTCAAGAACGGACGCAACATCTAGGGCTGGGTGAATGAACGGTTTACAGGAATGGTTAGGTTTGATATGGATTTAGGGAACTGGAGCAAGATCACTCTTGTAGGGATAGTCGTTGCTTGCCGTCTTACCTGCAAATATAAGCAACACAAGCGTATATTGTGCATAAATTTAAACATGATGCAAATTCCAGTTGGACCATGAATGTTGTCTTCGGACGATGAGGATGATGTCCTTAGACCATGATGTCCTGGGCCTTGAAGCGTATGATAAGGGATTCACAGGCCATGAAATGATGTTCTCGAGCTATGAAGATGGTGCCTCCGAACCATGGTGCCTTTGAATAATGATATGCAAAAGATTGAAAGAGATCTTCAGGCCATGACATGGTGTTCTCGGGCTATGAAGATGGTGCCTCAGAACGATGATGCCTTTGGATGAGTTGGCGATATTTCAGCCCATGAAGGATGCAGGAGTATGATGCGGATAAGAAAGAGCCCAGTCTTGCGAATTGAAGGGCGGAGCTTAGCCCGTAAGAGAAGCGAGATAAATAGTGTTTGGCATAACGCTTAGTTTCGAAGAAAATAGGAGGCAAAGCTTAGCCTCGGAAGGCAGAATGGTAGCCTTATGCAGATTGGAAGGCAGAATAGTAGCCTTATGCAATGTAGATGCAGATGGAGGTAGAGCTTAACCTCAGAAAGAAGAATGGTAGCCTTATGCAAATTGGAAGGCAAAATAGTAGCCTTATGCAATGCAAATACAGATGGAGATAGCATTTAGTCTCGGAAGGTAGAATGGTAGCCTTATGCAATGCAAATGCAGATGGAGACAACGTTTAGTCTCAGAAGGCAGAATGGTAGCCTATTGCAATGCAGATGCAGATGGAGGTAGAGCTTAACCTCGGAAGGCAGAATGGTAGCCTTATGCAGATTGAAAGGCAGAATAGTAGTCTTATGCAATGCAAATGCAGATGGAGATAGCGTTTAGTCTCGGAAGGCAAAAATGTAACCTTATGCAATGAAGATGTAGATGGAGACAACGTTTAGTCTCAGAAGGTAGAATGGTAGCCTTATGCAGATTGGAAGGCAGAATAGTAGCCTTATGCAAGAAATAAAATAACCAATGACAGTAGAGTTTTCTTAGCTAATAGCAAATTGCGGCATTGTGATTACTGGGAGCATTGTGACTATGGAGCATTACTTGTGTGTGCTGATAGCAAATATTGGCAAGTGCAATGGTTTAGAGAGTCATATTCTTGAACAATGTTTGTTCCATGGGCGTACAATATGTTTAATGATTTCACAGATTTCGCAATCCTAGTGCCTGCATCCAAATAAAAATCGTGAGTTTTGCGAGGGGAAAGGTTAGTTCGTATCCCTGCTGGCTTTGCTTGACTTGTTCGGTTTTGATCTGGTGATACCGTTTGTATTATTGGGGTAGCATTGCTAGACAAAGTAGTTTCTATAATAACATGCATGATTTTGTAAAAGTATGACATAAATTAAAAATAGCTTTTAGATGAACCAACGACTGTGATGCAGTTTAGGACATTGCAACCTCCCCTTCTATGAAATGTTGAGGGCCCTCCTCAAAATTCTGCCCCAGTTTGATGGGTTGACGTTTTTGACTGTTGCTCGTGTGGCGATCGGCTGAAATTATTTCGGAATTTTGAGGGTCCTCCTCAAAATTCTGCCCCAGTTTCCAATTGCGGGGGGGATGAAATTTTATTGAATTCTGACCGAACCCGTAGGGCTGCCTACGTATCCCCTCTTAAACGAGAATCAGGTCGGGCATAGTTCAGTTTACATCATATAACAAAAGCATAAAGATTACACATAGTAATGCTTGACTGCATCTGAATTGATCGACTTTGGCCAGACTTCTTCGTCCATTTCTGCAAGTATGAGGGCTTCTCCTATAAAAACCCGGTGAACCATATATAGACCCTACCAGTTGGGAAAGAACTTCCCTTTGGCTTCATCTTGATGTGGAAAACTTTTCTTCAACACCAGCTGCCCTGGTGTGAACTGTCTTGGCTTGACTCTTTTGTTGAAGGCTCTGGACATTCTGTTCTGATAGAGTTGACCATGGCAGACTGCATTCATTCTCTTTCCGTTTATAAGGGATAGTTACTCATAACGACTTTTTACCGACTCTATGTCGTCGAGCTTAGCTTCTTCTATGATCCTTAGGGAAGGAATTTCCACCTCAGCGGGAATGATAGCCTTTGTACCGTAAACCAGTATATAGGGGGTTTCCCCGATTGATATGTGGACTATGTTACGATATCCCAGAAGAGCAAATGATAACTTCTTGTGCCACTGTCTGTGATGCTATATCATTTTCCTCAATATCTTCTTGATATTCTTGTTGGCGGCTTCTACAGCTCCATTCATCTGAGGTATGTAGGTTGTGGAATTCTTGTGTTTGATCTTGAAAGTTTCACACATAGCTTTCATCAAGTAATTGTTGAGGTTGGAGCCATTATAAGTAATGATTTACTCTGGAATTCCAAATCGACAAACAATGCGGTCGTGGACAAAGTCTTCCACGACTTTCTTAGTCACTGCTTTGTAAGATGCTACTTCGACCCATTTGGTAAAATAGTCGATGGCTACCAGGATAAACCTGTGTCCGTTGGAAGCAGCAGGCTCAATTGGTCCATAGCGTCCATTCCCCAGGCGGCGAATGGCCACGGTGAGCTTGTTGTGTTAAGCTCGCTTGGAGGTACCTTTTATCATGTATGCATGTATCTGATAGTGGGTGGAATTTCCGAACATACTGGATGCAGTCCGTTTCCGTAGTAATCCAAAAGTAACCTTCTCGGAGTATCTTCTTTGCTAAGACAAAACCGTTCATATGTGGGCCGCAAGTCCCAGCATGAATTTCCTCAAGTAGCCTTCATGCTTCCGGTGCGTCGACACATTTTAATAATCCTAAATTGGGAGTCCTCCTATACAGGATTCCTCCGCTATGAAAGAAGTTGTTGGACAATCTCCGAAGTATGCGTTTCTGAGTAGGATTCGCAAGCTCCGAGTACTTTTCTTTTGCTTAATATTTCTTGATATCATGAAACCGAGGCTTTCCGTTTGCTTCCTCTTCAACATGGGCACAGTAAGCTAGCTGATTATGGATTTTCACCTAAATGGGATCAATGAAATTCTTGTCGGGATGTTGTATCATAGATGATAGGGTAGCCAATGTATCGGCGAACTCATTCTGGATTCTGGGAACATGCAGGAATTCCATCTTCGTGAACCTCTTCTCAATTCCTATATGTAATGCAGATACGGGAGTATCTTGTAGTTCTTGGTTGTCCATTCTCCTCGTACCTGATGTATAAGCAAGTCTGAATCTTCAATCACTAGCAGCTCTTGAACGTTCATGTCAATGGCCATTTTGAGTCCTAAGATGCAGGCTTCATACTCGGCCATATTGTTGGTGCAGGGGAACCTAAGTTTGGCAGACACCGGATAATGCTGACCAGTTTCTGACACTAGGATTGCTCCTATGCCAACTTCTTTGAAGTTTGTTACTCCATTGAAGAACATTCTCCAACCGTCATAGGATTCCGCAATGTCTTCTCCTATGAATGATACCTCTTCATCAGGAAAATACATTTTCAGGGGTTTGTATCCTCCATCCACGGGGTTTTTAGCAAGGTGGTCTGTCAATGTCTGTCCCTTGACCATTTTCTGAGTTACGTAAATGATGTCGAACTCACTCAACAGGATTTACCACTTGGCTAACTTGCCGGTGGGCATGGGCTTCTAAAAGATGTACTTCAAGGGATCCATTCCTTATATGAGATATGTAGTATAGGTGCAGAAGTAATGTCTCAGCTTTTGATCTACCCAAGTCAAAGCACAACAGGTGCGTTCCAATAGAGAATACCAGGCCTCGTACGGGGTGAACTTCTTACTGAGATAATAAATGGCTTGTTCCTTCCTTCTTGTTTCATCATTCTGCCCCATAACGCATCCAAAAGCTCCATCTAACACTGCAAGGTAGAGTAATAAGAGTCTACCTGGCTCGGGCGGGACTAAGATTGGTGGTGTTGACAGGTACTCCTTGATTTTGTCGAAGGCCTTTTGGCAGTCATTGGTCCATTTGGTGGTGGCGTCCTTCTTTAACATCTTAAAGATTGGCTTACAGATAATTGTAGATTTTGCTATGAATCGACTGATGTAATTAAACCTTCCTAAGAAACTCATCACATCCTCCTTGTTCCTTGGCGGTGGTAGTTCTTGAATGGCTTTGACTTTCGATGGATCTAGTTCTATTCCTCGGCGACTCACAATAAACCCAAGCAATTTCCCAGCAGGAACCCCAAATGTGCACTTTGCGGGGTTTAGTTTCAGGTTGTATCTCCGCAGTCTATTGAAGAACTTTCTCGGGTCTTTTATATGGTCAGTGGCCTTCTTGGATTTGATAATAACATCATCCACATATATCTCCATCTCCTTATGTATAATATCATGGGAAATGGCAGTCATGGCCCTCATGTAAGTGGCCCCTACATTCTTCAGGCCGAATGGCATCATCTTGTAGTAGTACACTCCCCACGGCGTAATGAAAGTCATTTTCTCAGCATCTTCCTCATCCATCTAGATCTGATGATAACCAGTGAAGAAATTTACGAATGACTGTAGCTCATGCTTGGCGCAATTATCAACCAGGATATGTATATTTGGCAAAGGGAAGTCGTCTTTCGGACTGGCCCGGTTGAGATCCCGGTAGTCAACACAAACTATGACCTTCCCATCCTTTTTTGGCACTGGCACAATGTTGGCTAACCATGTCAGGTATTCTACTACCCTGAGAACCTTAGCGTTGATCTGCTTGGTGACTTCTTCCTTGATTTTCAAACTCATATCAGACTTGAACTTTCTGAGCTTTTGCTTTACCGGTGGACACATTGGATCGGTTGGCAGTTTGTGAGCCATGATAGATGTACTCAGTCCAGTCATGTCATCATATGACCAGGCAAATATGTCCTCATACTCCTTGAGAAATTCTGTGTATTCTTTCTTCTCTGATGGCGATAGGTGAATGTTGATTCACGTTTCCTTGATGTTTTCTGCATCTCCCAGGTTGACAATTTCAGTCTTGTCCTGGTTGGACTTAGGTCTGTTCTCAAAGTTCTCAACTTCTTTGACAATCTCGTCAGGTATGTCATCTTCCTCTAAATCCATGTCTGTTTGTTGCGTTGTCTCATTGCATGTCAAAGTCATTAGTTCATCAAGACAAGTAATATTAATGTTGTATTGGTAAAGCAAGGAGAGAAAAGATAGCAATAAATATTAATTCATAAGAAAAATTAAAAGTGCTTTTGATAAATTGAGCAACGGTTTTGGACATTGAATATCTTATTGCGGGAATTAAAAATGCGAAAAGAAAATTATTTAGTAAATAAAATAGTGAATAATACTTGTTTTAGCCTTGCTACCCCGAGACTCGTCGGGCTTTGGTTGTCCTGATGGTCCAATTTTTGAGATCTGCCCCTCTGCTCACAGCCTGTATGGAAGGGCCTTCCTCCCTCTCCTCCTCGAGAATAATGCAACAGTCTATATCACTGTCCTCTAGAAACAAATTTTTCACTGTTGCAAGTGCTTCTTCTTCATCTGACCCATAGATAATGTCGGCCTGTTGGAAGGTCTGCTCCAGATGCGGTATTGGCTGCTCTAGTGGGTAGTAAGGATTGTGCCATGGTGGCGACCAGCTATTGAATTCTTCTCAGGTGTATTCATATCCCAAACCAAAGGTAGTGCCATGTTTCTTGAGTTTTATGGGTTTAGAGATTCCTTGGAGGTTCTTGCCGAGCCCTTTGCCAGGTTTGTACCCACTCCAACTCAGTATACTCTCAATTTTGCTATCCCACCATTTTTCTTTGTCGATAGCATTGACCCGCTCAATGTGGTGATAAGTTTCTCCACCCAGCTTCCTCCTTCCCTCGATCGCCGGAATGGTCTGGCGAGTGTATATAGGGTTGCTACCGTCGTCGTGAATGATCACTTCCTGGTGATTCCATTCAAACTTTACTGCTTGATGCAGCGTTGATGCTACGGCCCCAGTAGCATGAATCCATGGCCGTCCCAGTAGCAAGTTGTAAGATGCTGGTACATCTATTACCTGGAAATCGACCTCGAACCAGGTTGGTCCCATCTGCAGGCATAGGCTAATCTCACCAATAGTGGACCTTTGAGAACCATTGAAGGCTTTCACATTGATTGCTCCATCATTTATATTATGCAGCCCTTTACCCAACTTCTTGAGTGTTACCAGTGGACAAATGTTAAGACTGGAACCTCCATCGATCAGGATTCTGGTGATGAAGTGATCTTCGCATTGTGCAGTGATGTGCAGTGCTTTGTTGTGCCCCAGCCCTTCAGGTGGCAGCTCGTCTTCATGAAAGGTGATCTTATGGCTTTCCAGCACTTGTAATACCATATTAGCCACTTCCCCGCTAGTGATGTTACTTGGTACGTATGTTTTATTTAGCACATTTAACAAAGCATTCTTGTGCGTCTCAGAATTTTGCAGCAAAGAGAGAATGGATATTTGTGTTGGCGTCTTGTTCAACTAGTCGATGACCGAATATTCCTTGGCTTGTATTTTCCTCCAAAGGTCGTCTGGACCTCTCTTAATGAGGGGCATCCGGTTGGAGGCCTGCTTGCTCGATTCAGCCAGAGGTTCAGGGGTATACACTCTACCAGTTCTTGTCATACCCTGTGTTGCAACAACTTCTTCAATCCTGACCTTGCCCTTCCTTCTCACCTCGGTTGTATAGTCCTAGGGTACAACATTTGTATAAAATGGTGGCATAGATATCGCCACTGGGACCGGCGCAGCTATCCTTACTTCGAATGGAATAGGAGCCTTGGGTGGCAATACTGCAACCTTAAATAGTGCAGGTGCATTTGCCGGAAACGCGAATTCAACCTTAATTGGTACTGGTATCTTTGCGGGTGGCGCTGCTTCAAACTCAAGAGGTATAGACATATTCACCTCAGCATTCTCAAACGGTTGGATCTGGACTATGATTGGATTGAGAGTAATTATTGGTTTCTTTGGGTCATCACCTTCTGTGATCAACTCTATTGATCCCTCGGGATCCCATCCATCTTCTACTTCAATCATGTGGATACCTCCACCCTTATGGTCTGGCAGAGGGTTATTACGGACATTTGGAGCGGGTTCCTTTTCCACAATGATCTTGTTATCAATCAAAGATTGTATCTTGTCTTTCAAGGAGCGGCATTCATCGATGGTGTGCCCTTTCATGCCGGAGTGGTATGCACAGGACTTGTTTGGGTTAACTCACTGAGAAGGATTCTCAAGGGTCGCAACAGGGTTAGGGGTGACATAACTAGCAGCTTTGAGCCTCTTATACAGCTGGTCGATGGGTTTAGTGATGGTTGTATATTATTTTGGAGGTCTGCGGTCAAAAATTAGGTTGGGGTCTAAGGAAATTTTGGCGTGCAAGGGTGATTGATAGTGGGATGGTTGAGCATTATAAGTTTGGTAGACATGAGCGGGTTGGGAGTATCTAGCTGAAGTAGGTTGATATGTAGGAGGTGGAGATGACTGATAAGTTGGTGGCGGAGCTTGGTATGAGGGTGCTTGGTAATTTGGGGTTGGCTGGTATGTGAGTGGGGGTGTTGGGTAAGCTTGGTATTTAAGGGGGGACTTGGTCCTTTGTGCAACCATCACGACCCGTACGTCCCTTTTCTTGGACACACCAACGGACTGTAAAGCCTCATTCGTAGCTTGCAAGGCTTCAAAATTTGTAAACATACCACTTTGAATACCTTCTTCAATTCTTTCTCTTAATTTGATAATGTCGGAGAACTTGTGGTTCTCAATCATTATCAGCCGCTCATAGTATTGCGGGTCCTGAGCCCGGACAAAGAACTTGTTCATTTGCTCCTCTTCTAAGGAGGGTCTAACCTTAGTAGCTTCGGACCTCCAGCGAGTAGCATACTCGCGAAACGTCTCTTTGGGCTTCTTCTTCAAATTCTAGATATAGAACACGTCTGGTGCGTTCTCTGTATTAAATCTAAATCTGTCCATAAAGTCAGATGCCATGCCTACCCAGCTTTACCACTTTTTGGGATCTTGGCTGATGTACCAAGATAATGCATCTCCTTTCAAACTCCTTATGAACAGCTTCATGCGGATCCTTTCATCCTTCCCCACTCCAACCAGCTTGTCGCAATATGTCCTCAGATGGACTCTTGGATCACTCGTACCATCAAACATTTCAAACTTAGGAGGTCTGTACCCCTCAGGCAGTTCGACATCAGGTTGCATGCAAAGGTCCTCATAGTTTAGCCCCTCGATTCCTTTGCTTCCCTCAATGCCCTGAATTTGGCTGGTCAATTTCTTAAGTTCCTTGGCTATGTTCCTGATAAGCAGATCCTTTTCATCGGACTCGGTGTGCATGAGATAGGTTGGGTGGAGTGTGGCATGGTCTCCACGTAGATAAGATTGTTATGGTGGCCTGGTATATGGTTGTTGTGGAGTTCTGAGGTTTTGGGATGAGTAGTGGAGTGTTGTTTGGGGTATGGAAGATGTTGCATTGGTTCTTTGGTGGAGAAGCGTGATGATGAGGCGTGGGATGATTATGTTGTTTTGGGATATTCTGAGGAGGTGTAGGGTTTTAAGCATTGGGGAAGTTGATATCTGGGGTGTTGAGGGAAAATGACAGGTTTGCCAAATTTCGAACCTTATCGAGCTCTTCCTGGAATTTCAACAGTTTCTGTTCAAGTTGTGACACATTCTCGTTAGGAACCCAAATACCCTGGCCATCAGTGGCCTCTACCCATTAAGTTGTGTTCTCCTTCCTAATGTTGTTTAAATCTTCCATTTTACTCTTGCCTTTAGAGGGATTAAGAGGAGGAATGGGTGGAGGGCCCCTGGATCTTGTGAAATAAGATGATGATGCCATAGTGCACAAACTAACCTTTGGGGAGGGGAATAGTAAAAAAAATAAACAAAAGGTAATCAAGTCAGTGATGATTATAAAAAGTATTGCAACATTTAAACACATAGTGCGGGAATGTAAACTGTGTCCTAGTTTGGGAACCTCTTTGTGCCCGAGGTAGGCCTAGCGACAAATAGAATTGGATAACTTTTAATGCTAAATGCCTCATTTTATTAATAAAGATAGTCAAATCCCAAAATGACACTAAATAAGCAAGAAATAAAAGTCACTAATGGTCATTGGCCTTATCACATTCATAAAGCGAAAAAGTAAACTCCTATCTATTTGGTCCCAAAAGGACCTTCCCCAGATTCAACATCCTTGGCTCCGTCGAACAGCTTCCCCAATTTGCGAAGTCCTAGTAACAGGTATGCTCTAGCTAGATGTCCACATTCGGTCCCTTCAGCCTTTTGACAGTCTTCAACCCTCTTGAGAAATTTTCCCTCTAGTTCTACTATGCCTCGCTCCAAGTATCTTAGCCTTTTGTTGGCACTGATAGCCATGTCTTTCCATTACTCAATCAGCTTTTTGTTGGACTCTTGTATCTCGCAGTGTTCGCTCTCGCATTCACGGATCCTTTTGCATAGCTGGTTGTACTTGACTTGTGCCTCGGCCTTCTCATCTATAATTCTATGACCTCGAACGAACCCTGGCTGGCCCAGACCATCCCAATTGTCTTCCGACCAACTAGAATAGAAAGGGGTACAACCGGCATGATATCTGTCTGGCTCGATGGTGTGTTTCTCCATTACAATTTTGTAGTGTCACATGTGCTGGGCTTGGTACTTGTGGGTACTATCATCATTTTGGAAGTCAGCTCGAAGATGGATCATCTTGTCGGCCCTAGGTATGACTTGCTTCCTACCTGCATGCCTTATAACTCGAAGAGGGACATAAGGGTATGTTCCTCTTAGACCAATCAGTATCAGGAAAGGTGCATCTCTAGATCGGGCAATGAACTCCTCTATCGGAAACCACTCAAACATCCATTAAACCTGTTCTACAGTCAAATTATCAAATAGCTCAACCCATTCTTTCGTATTCTCAGGCTGAGCGAACATGTCGGGGATGTAATTCATTCGCTTTGGATGGTGGAAAGCGATGTGATCATCCCAGGCCCTTCGCTGACTTTCTTGTCGGTATTTGCCCTTTTGGAGATGTTCCATGAGCCAAAGCTGAAGTAGTAGATTGCAGCCTTCAAAGTGTCTCGCTCCTCATTGACACTTCGCTAAGGCTCGGTATATGTCTGCAATGATCATGGGTACAATGTTGAATGTCTGGCCACCAATCCTCTTCATTAGGATCTTGGTTACCATAGCCAGCCTAGTATGTATTCTCTCTTTCTTCATTGGAAACACGATCAGACCTAGGAAGCAAAACATGAAGACAAATACCCTACAATGGATATGTCCCAAGGATGTGACGGCAAACTCGTCATGGTAGGTACGGTATGACTTGTTGTGACTGTACTATTCATACATATAGTCAAAAGGGATGTACGACTCCTTTAGGCATACCAATTCTGCATTCTTCTTCAAACCCATCATTTTTAGGAAACCCTTGCCTGTGCGGTTCTCAAGCATTAGCAAACTCGAGATTTCCCACGCTAGACCGGCCAGTCCTCTTATATCCTCTAGCAAAGGTGTCATTTCAATGTCCCTAAAGCGGAACACGGCCCTTTCACAATCCCAAAATAAGGTATCAACTTCTATTATCATGTTGTTAGGCTAGATCTCCAAGAGGGATGGTAGATTACCCAGATATTTTCTAACTAGGGTTTTGTCACTAGAATGTAAATCTTCCCACCAACTTAGCAATCTTGGGTGGATATTGGCGACCATGCCGAATCTGGGGACTTCGTGCCTCATATTTCTGCAAGGCAAACAAGGTTAGGCCCTTACCCCCACCAGACTCGACTATTTAATATCAACAATTAGCATGAAGCATTTAGTTCTCCAAATAAATGCACAGAACGTGATGATGTACGTTTGGGTTTAGGGAAAGCCAGTGGACTTTTGGACAAGGCTATTTTAAAGGATCATTACGTGGACAACATAACTGACCCGGCTAGATTTGACCATGATGCATGCGCAATTTAAATAGAGTAAGGTTTCTATGGGGTTTTAGACTGGTACCCTTGAGCGGACAACCCAAGGGGGAAGGCACAGAACTGTCGACTGCACCGTTGATCGACTAGTTTTACTGCAAATAAGCCTTTCCGAATTTAAGTGGTAATGATATAGGAAGGGAGCAACTACTCATCAAGCGTTGCTATAGTATTTGCTTGGTACGAGTGGAGTATGATATTGAGCATTATTATGCAATAATTAAAAGCATGTTGACATGTATTTTCACGTTGAGAAAGCGATAAATACAATAGTTTTATAATTTAAAACAGTTATAAAGGAAGGAAACAAAAAACATATGTCAGTTTTGCTTTTGAAAAAGAAATTAAATGCTTAAAGGAATTAAACAAATAATTGCACATAGGGAGGGTACAAATTCACAAAAACGGTATGAAATGGTAAAAGCCTGAATATCCCCAGCAGAGTCGTCATGCTGTCATGCCCCATTTTTCTCGCGAAATCTGGTTTATGACATTTTTGGTTGGGACAACTCTTTCCTTTTGGAAAGGGGGTTTGCATTTTTGAAGAGTCACCACCTAATGATTTAAGGTGCATTAGGGAACCTATAGGGTTTTTTTATAACTACGTTTGGTAACTAGAGACAAGGTAAGGGCTTGAAATTATCCTAATGTGAAGGTGTTAGGCACCCCTCAGGATCCACTAGCGTGGTTCCTGGCCAAACAGTTTTTTGTGAATTTGTACAAGTAGCAAATAAACAAGTATGGCTCAAATAGTAGGGGATTTAAGTTTAAGTACACAGATATTTGGAAAGCAGTAAATGAAAAGTAAGATTTTAAAAATAATTACAATCTAAGCATATTTGGGAATGTAAATGGGGTATCCTAGGTTTGTTTATAATATGGATCACATCAATGCAATACCCGATATGACACTCCTCAAAGAGGGGCTACACGTGGTATTAACGCACCAGTCATCATACACATATCTACCCTTTCCTGCCCCGTGATGGTAATTAAAGCGAGAGTTGGTCTCGACCCCTATTGCATGCTATTACTCGTCCCTTCCTATCAGTCCCGAAGGAATTTAGACTATCCTATAAAAGGGGGTTCTAGGCAGTCCCTCAAGTTTAAAGGCAAAATACAAAGGCGACATATAATAAACAAGTAGGACTTCAATTAAGGGGAGCATGGAAGACCCGTGAAAGGCTCAGATATACCTCCACATAGAGTACACATAAATAGCATGACTCATACACAATTAAGATCTAAATTCAAATCCAAGCATGGTATCTAAGTGATAACAGTAGAGTCAGATTTATAACATGACTCAGGGAAGAAGTCCTAATCAAGCTTGCCTACTGATTTTAACATGTTGACAGTCAAACAATAATCACAAAGACGGTTTTGGTTTTATTTTAAGTTGATTACCTAAGACTTGCCTAAGCGTACAATAATGTGCAGCAGTTACCAGAATTAATAAAACAGTTTGGAAGTTATTTTACCTAAAGCATGTTATTCTAAATATTACAATGGGGATTGTGACCAGTTTTACTTAAATGGGATAATCAAGCATGAGACTGTTTTATGTCATTTACATGCATCAGTAGTTTAACTAGGTGTGACTGAGCGAGTGTGAACAAGATCCTAAAACAGGGTATCTAACGTGCACATATGAAAATGTAGAATGATTGCAGAATTCCTAAAGCATGATTTCCAAATGCCCAAAGATTTACAACACGACTTCAAGACGTGCAAAAGCAATAGTTTTATGTTAATGCTGTTACTTAGCATAAAGCAGGATTTCTAAGTGGTAAAGTGATGCCAAATGAGATGCTGAAACAGTAAATCTAAGAACATGATATCTAATGCATGACATGCTTTGAATGGGTTGATCTTACACATGGATTCTAATGCACATATAGGAAATGTAAACCTAAGACATGGTTGCTACCCATTGATGTTGATAGCATATATAACTACCTTCCCCTTTTCACTAGCCAGCCCCAATACTTATTTACAACAGATTATTATAGACCAATACTGAAATGAATTAACATAAGTAGAAAAGAAAAATAAAAAGTAAAAAGTTACACTATAGAGAGCCTGAAGACATGCCCAAATTCTCAATTGAAATAGTTTTATGCCAAAGTTTAACTGATGAAAACCATTTGAAGGAGAATGCATACCAATCTCAGAACCAAAACAAAGTCAGCATCACACCAAGGACTAATAATAGTCTAGCAAACACAAGCAAGGGAATGGGATTGGAGGGACAAGTATGGAGCATGTGAGGGCAAACATGTAGCAGGAAGGAACATATACGAGCACATAATCAGAAACTCCTACAGGTTCAGTGGATCAAGAGGGGGCAGTGGGGTATTAGATTAGATTAATATATCAACACCAAACAACTAAGACCATGATCATACCAATCATGGGGATTCACATAAGAAACATGCACTAAGTATATAGAAACATGTTGATTATTGACAAGTAAAGCATAACTTAACATGTAGAAGGAACTCAGGGTCCTAATTACATGTTGAACCACGAAATAGTGAATAAAAGCATATCATAAGTACAAAGGAAATGTAACAGTAATAGAAACATGTTGGTTTGAGGACTGAAATCTGAATTAGCACATACCAGTGAAGTGAAGAAAGCAAAATCACAAAGCAGAAATAGGAGAGGCGCAGTAGACAGCCTTAGCTTGCAGCCGACTAACTTAGAATAGTATCAAGTAGCACAGAAGAGAGAATCAAGAGTTTTTAGTTGTGAGAGAGAGAGTTTTTGAACTATTGTGTTCATGTGTAATGAAAAGAGAAGAGGGTGTTTATAATAGTTTGAAAGTCAGGTCCATAAGGTAAGAATTAATTGTTCAGCAATTATAGGACTACATAATCAATTAAGAGTGAAAATCAGCCAAGTATCCCTTAATCAAGGGAGTAATTTACCAATGGTAGAAAGCAGGTAACATATAAGGAAAGAATTCAAATAACATAGGTACAGAATATATAAATTAGGGATAGATACATAAGGGTCTAATTAAGAAAATAATAGTAGAAATCAATTGATAATATAGTAAACCACATAATAAGGTAAAAATAATTTTAAAGGATAGGAAAATAGCCTGAAACCCGTATAAGAGTATCAACACTATAAATCAAGGATTCAAGAATCGAAAAATAGTACTAACATTAAGGGAAATAGTATAGACTTCCATGAATAAACCAATAAACGGAGTACAAACAGGAAAAACCAAATCAGAAACCTTAACAGGGTACTACTAGGATAAAAACCATAAAAATACTCTAATTAATCGCAGCATATTCATAAGCATCAAACATACAGGCAAATCGAATGAGCAAACAGTAAAAACTAACTCAGAATCCGAGACCAAAGCCCAAAAAAAATTAGGGGTTTTCAACATGATGATTCAGATAAGAAAAAACTTAAATAAACCGTTTAAACGTAGTAAAAGTCATATGATAATACTGAAAATCAGAGGAGAAGTCATTTTAAAAAGGGGTTAAGAAACCCTAGTCTTGAAGACGAAGGGTTACTTTAGAAAAATCGGAAAACCCTTCGAGGAAACCAACAAAAGCTCATAATATACACAGGACTAAGATAGATATAAAAGAATCGGAAAATCTTAAGAGTTAGGGTTTCAGAGAACCCAGAAGATAAGAAAACCTTAAAATGTTACCGGTTTTAGCCCAAAAAGTCATAGATCTTGCTCGAACAGTCATGGATGGCCGGAAAATGGCATGAGAAACCATGGGAGGTGAGTGAACCGCCTCTGGTTCACTTGAAGGCCTCAAAACTATGACACACGTTCAAGAGGGAGTCATAAGGCTGGTAGGTGGCGAGACCACCATGGATTCCGGCAGGGAGACGGCTGGAGAAGGGTGGAAATGGGCCCAGCAGGTCGAGCATTTCAGAGAGAGAGAGAGATGAGAGAGTTGAGAGAGACCGGCTGAGTGAATAAGAGAGTGAGGGTTTGGGGGGTAGAGCATTAGGTTAATTATGGTAAGAGTGAACCTGGGCCGTTGATCAAAATTGATCGACGGCCAAGATTAAATCAGGTCTGGGCCGGGTAGGCTTAGGGATTAGGTCGATGATTTTAACAGATTGGGCCTGGGGTGTTGGACTGATCTAATTGGGGTTTTGGGGCTGGTTTAATTGGGTTATAATTGAAATAAAAATGGCTAATTGTTAAATACCCATCAAAATTAGATAAATAATCAATAAAAATAGATAATAATTAGATAAAATGAAATTAAAGCTAAATAACTGAAATTAAGGTAATTAACTAATATTTAAAATATAAAATAACTGACTATTGAATTAAAATAGCATAAAGTGTACAATTAGGCTATAATTGCAAAATTGTTGTAATTATAGCCAAACAATGCCAAATTAGCTAATTTGTGAAATAATTAAATCCTAATAGGATTAAAAATGATATATTGAACTAATAAATACTTTAAAATTACTTGTAATGTAATTTATGAATAATTATTGGATATAAAGTACTGAATAAATTAGAAAAAAATTAATAATATGGAAAATTATGGAAAAAATACCAATTATTATAAAAAGTGATTTTGAAAGTATATATGCAAATTTAAAAATAGTTTGAGGAAAAATTGGGCATCAACACATATAATATGGCTATTGTATTATCTCTCTTACACCTCTGTTAGTAAGAGTGATTCTACAATGTTCTCAATCACGATGTCCATAATTTCCTGGGTCCAATAATCAAATTCCTGATTTACTTGGGTGATGTAATTCTTTAGTTCCTTCTTTCCTCTGATTAACCTTTATGTCGGCTTAAGCTATCTTCCGATCTGCGGCTCATGGTGTTAGTTATTACTTTAGCCCTTCAAGGACGCTATGCAATATCCATGATTTAATCTTCTAACAATTCGATCCTTTGTCTATGACTTGGGCTCAATTCTTTCGTTTAACTTATACCAGAATCTTCTACGGCTGTATGATTGCCAACATATATGCTGCAAGGATAATACTCTGAACTCTTAAGTGCATTCATAACGTAACTAACTCTGGATCATTAATCTAATAATTCCTTTCATACCTTCTCAGCTTTCTTTAAACATAAGCTATTACTTTTTCTGGTCTTTCTGCCCCCTTGTTGCGTGCATACTTAGCTTTACCTTAGTGCCCACACATATTGGAATTCCACACAACCCATATGATCTTGAATATTACCTTTTGGTTTTTTTTCTTCTTCCCGCTCATTGGCCACGATAGGTGTCACACCTCCTTTTTCACCTACACTCCCAGAGGGAGGGTGTATAAGGGAGTTTTTCCAATTAAAGGATAATCAAAATGGGATTTATTGTTAAAAGTTTCAGAGTCGCCACTTGGGATAATTTATGGTGTCCCAAGTCACCGGTTCAAAATCCCGAATCGAGGAAAAGATTGACTCTGTATTATAGTCTGCGAACACAGAAATCCGGGCAAGGAATTCCGTTAACCCGGGAGAAGGTGTTAGGCATTCCCGAGTTCTGTGGTTCTAGCACGGTCGCTCAACTGTTACAATTGGCCTATTATCTAATTTTTACATGTTTTAGCCTATGGTTCGATTTTAACTTTATATCATTTTTAGGAAGATTGCAACGTCATTTAAAATATGTCTTGAACCACGTCACATAAATGCACCCGCAGTCCGCAACACATTTTATATAACATTGTTGATATTTGGATTTAGGTCACATAAATGCGCACCCGAGTTTAGGAAGGTAAATTATCAAAATAACGCGCCTAAAGCAACTACGCGTTTGCAACTTTGCGAGGGCCACAAAATATTCGCTAAATGGTGCGCCTCAATTTCTAAGGATAAAAATATTAATTAAATGAGGGGGATGGGTTTTGAGATTTTATTCGACATGGCACACCTCAATCGCCATTGAAAATATACTGTGGCATAAAAAGTATGTTATCCTTTTGGGTTTTTTTTTTTAGATACATGACACCCAAGAATATTATTGGTATGACACTTCTAATGGCAATTGTTTTTCAGGAGTTAGACCACAAAAATCAACCAAATACAAAGCTAGAAAACAATGAAATCGGAAATCAAGAAAAGTCACAAAAATTCACTGTCTAAAATTCCCCAACAAAAATCACAATCTATATGATCAGCTAAAGACTAAAGCTTGCAATTATGAATACAAATCAAGAAAATGAACACACACACAGAGATAGATAGATAGATAGATAGAGATCTCAACAACTTGAATTAATAAGATCTCTCCATTTCGGCGAAGGAACATTTCGAGGACCCGAAACGTGAAATGCATACACACTTTATTTTTCCAAACAACGAATGCCAAGTTTTAAAAATATAAGAGTGTAACTCATCTTTACAAACAAATGTCAACTTTAATAACAATAATTTCACTAGCAGACACAAAATCCCAAGCCATGCCAAAATAGCTACAACAGTAATCAATTTAGAGTAGTAACTGATTTTAGCGTCGCATACATCACAACCCAACATGAACTCCTTTTTTTTTCTTATTTCAAAAAAAACATTCTAATTTTTCATGTAACACTACAAGCCCAGTGATTAAATGGCTAAATCAAATAACAAAAAAAAACTATCAGTTTCCACATTATGGATCTCGTTTGAAAGATAAATTTAATCATTTCACCACATTTCAAGTAAAATAAATAACACTTGTTCATTCTGAAACAAATTGAATCAACCATTTCCAATCAACATAGGATAAACATCAAAATCAAGCATGACTTCATATTAGGCCAAATCTGAAAAAAATACAAGTTTTTTAAAGACATACCTAATAGTGTAAAGACTAAATCTAGGCCAACGGGACAAAGATAGAGGACGGAACTCAGTTACTCAACAATCACCAGCAACAGCGAATTGCAATCGACTCCATATTTGTAAACTTTCTATACACGATGAGAATCAGAACCAACTTCGAAGATAGATGATGCTTCAGCAGTACTTGGAAGGAGATTTAGGGAGATTTCAATTAGGCGGGAATGTTAAGGGATTTCAATGTGAATTGAATTTGGATTTCAATCTATAAAGCATTTTTCTGTTAACCTTGGATTTCAATCCAACTGATTTTGGACTTGGTTCCTTCTTCTTTTCCTCTGTTAGGCTAAGAGAAAGTAAAGGAGAGGGGTATGATTTTTGTCTGTTGAGGGGAGCGCCGTTGGGAATGGGGTTAGGGAATCCCTTCATTATTTTAGGAGTTAACATTATTATATAAAGGTAGAAATTAGGTTAGGTCAAATGGGGAAAGGGTATGGGCTCAATGTTTTTGGGCTTGAAGGGATTTGGTTCATGAATTTGGGCTAGTTAACTTTGGGGTAGGAAGACTAAATCAAATTTTTTTCATTTTTCTTTTCCTTTGATTTTAAAAATCCTAAAATTAAAATCCTGGATTATCTAAAAATGTGAATTAAGTTAATTATAAAAATTATAAAATCTACTTAATCCTAAATTAAAAGAGGAAAAATCAATAAAAGGAAAAAGTGTAAAAATGAAGCAATTTTTGTGATTTTTAATTTTTATAAAACAAATAATTACTGGTTAATTCTAAAAATGTAAAACAAATCCTAAATGCAATGCATGATATTTTGGTATTTTTTCATGATTAAAATAAAAATTAAACGTGCAGGAAAAATGCAAACAATTAATAAAAATCTACAAAAATTCCTGAATTGGCAAATAATTAAGAAAAACTCTATTTTCTTTGATTTTATAGGAGTATTTCATTTAGGGCAAAAATCACGTGCTCACAGCTGCCCCTCTTTGCTTAGAAACATGAAGAGTTTTCATGCAAAGATAAAGTGAGCGGATACGAGCAATTTTTGCCCGTTTGAATACTCCATGGGAAGCATTTTTAAAAGATTTGACCGCACCTTGCTTCCGAGGTTTCCTACATATCCTTGGCTAAAAAGGAATCAGGTCAGTGTAGTTCATGAATATTAGGTAGCTGGGACTACCAGGAGTGTGATTTCACTGCGATTGTTGCTGCTACTGCTTGCTGACCTCCCTTATTACACCATCAAAATAAAAGAAGCTAGTCTAAGCTATGAAATATGAATTACAAAGTACTATCTAAATTTTTCAAACTTGCTCTTGTATTTCTTGTTTCCTTGCTGTCTTGCATTCTCTTAGTGAAATCCATTGTTGCCCCTTCAAATTGCAAACTGAGATGTTGTTCCCTTTCTTTAAATTGTTGAACTTGAATGTATTCCCTTGTTGTACGGGTGGGCTCCCGACTTCAAAACTTGAACTGTATTCCTCTGTTCTCCAGGCGGGCTCCTGACTGCTGACTTGAAACGTATTCCCTGCTCTCCAGGCGGGCTCCTGACTCCAAGATAGACAAAACAAAGAATTTGAAAGCTAAAATTTAAATTATACTCCCTTGTTCTTCAGGCGGGCTCCTGACTGCTGCGCTTTAAAGTATTCCCTGCTCTCCAGGCGAGCTCCTGACATCAACTTGAAAGTGCTCCCTGCTCTCCAGGCGAGCTCCTAACTTCAAATAGACAAAACAAAGAAAATTTTTTCCCCAGTTTGGTGGTTGTTTGTTGACTGCCTTTCTCCACGGAGGGTTCCTCTGAAACAAACGAACTTTTTTTCCCCTGTTTTAATCAAAGAAAATTTGTCAGTTCAAAAATGGTGGTTAGTTGGTAGCATTCTTGCTGGAGATCTTTTTGCTGCATTGTTTTGTTCCGATTGGCTTCCCGAACTGGCCTTGAATCGCTTGCCTTTCTTCCTGAATTTCAAACCCCTGATTCTGACAAACCGAGTGTTCTGTACCCATGTTGTTGTTTCACACCTCTGACCCTTTTTCTGAACTTTTGCACTTCCCACGACATTTCCCAGTCATTCCACCGATGACACTTCTGGTGATTCCCTGTATTCCACCTTTCATCACATTGTTTTTGACATGCTCTGACCACATCACACTTTACACTTTCCAGAATCTGGTAGTAAGTTTTGAAATCCCTTTCCACTTGCCTTGAACAAAACTGACATTGAAACATTTTAGACAGATAAAACCCCCAAAGAGAATGAAATGCAATGAGTTTATGAGTTAAGGATAAGAAGAATCCAACACTGGATGACTGCTAAAAAGAAAAAGGGAAAGAAACTTATCTGACCGGAACAGCCGGTACCAATCGTCATGACATGCATTTCGGACTAATCGACCCAATCTGCCCAACTAACCAACTCTTGGTCGCCACCCTTTGTTGCCCCAGAATTTCCATTACTTGATTACTTTATCCAAACCTTAGCCCTATTCATCCTGTGGTGCCTCGAAACAATTTTCGACCAACAGACCTTTCTTCATTAATCATTTTTCAACTCACTTTCGCCTCAAGGTGCCCGCGAGGGTTTTCACCAATAAGACTCTCTCATTTTATTCTTTCTCTCAACTCTCGTCGCCTTACAGTGCCTGTGCAGGTTTTCACCAATAAGACTCTCTCATTTTTATCTTTTTTTTTTCTTGCTTGAACTAGAGTGTTGCCCCAGACATGAATTACCTTTACCTGCTTGACTTGGCATTTCTCAGAGACTGATCAGAAGGTCTTTCTTTGGACCGTAATGTGGGCTTTGGACGGGTCTAGAAAGAAAGGGTATGAAAGGCTCAAAATAATTTCAAAATGGGTTAAAATTACAACTTTCGAAATTATATTTCTTACAACAACCACGACTTCTTCCCCAGTTTCTTGCTTGGGGACTTTTGAATTTTATTTTGGTATGACTGAACCTCAGAGAGGCTGCCTACATACCCTTTCGGGATCAAGTCAAATGTAGTTCACGTCATGGAGACTACGTTGTTGTTTTTTTCTTTTCCGCTCTTCTATTCCTTTCTTTTCTTCATTTTCTTTTCTTTTTTTTTCGTTTCTTTTTCCTTTTCACTTTCAATTTTCTTCTTCTTTTCTTCTCCTTTTTTTATTCCTTTCTTTTCACTTTTCTTTCTTTTCTTTTTTTTCTTTTCATTTTCTTTTATTCCGCACTCGCATTTCTTAATGGTGACATTGGTTCCGAAAGAGGGATATGAAAGAAAATAAGTAAGGCTCAAAGGTATGACAAGGGGTAAAAGTGTTTAGATAGCAGAACAAAACGCCTTCTTCATTTCAATCTTTAAAGTATGCCAAATACAAACAAGTACAATCAAAATAAAGAAATCATACATAGTATCTCTTGACCGCATCGAAATTGATGGCCATTTCTACACATTTTCCTTCTATGTCTATCAAATATAGTGCACCATTAGACAATACTCTGGTTACGACAAATGGTCCCTGCCAATTTGGAGTAAACTTTCCTTTTGCTTCTGCCCAATGAGGCAAAATACGTCTCAACACTAACTGTCCGACTTCAAACTTCCTCGGACGCACTTTCTTATTGTACGCTCTTGCCATTCTTTATTGGTACAGTTGACCATGACACACTGATGTCAATCTCTTCTTGTCAATCATACTCAACTGCTCAAGGCGGCTTTTCACTCATTCATCATCATTGAATTCAGCCTCTACTATGATTCAGAGAGACGGGATTTCCACTTCTGCGGGTATCACTGCTTCCGTGCCATACACCAAAGAGTAAGGAGTTGCCCCCACCGAGGTACGAACAGTGGTGTGGTATCCCAATAATGCAAAAGGCAGCTTTTCATGCCACTGTCTAGATCCTTCCACCATTTTCCGGAGTATTTTCTTTATATTCTTATTGGCTGCCTCAACTGCACCATTTGCCTTAGGGCGGTATGGAGTAGAATGACGATGAGTAATCTTGAACTGCTCACATGTCTCCTTCATCAGATGACTATTAAGATTAGCCCCATTGTCTGTGATAATCACCTTCGGTATCCCAAACCGACAAATAATGTTCGAATGCACAAAATCCACCACAGCTTTCTTGGTCACAGACTTGAACGTCTTGGCTTCCACCCATTTGGTAAAATAATCTATAGCTACCAGAATAAACCTGTGCCCATTTGACGCTGCTGGATCAATTGGCCCAATAACATCCATGCCCCAGGCAACAAAAGGCCATGGTGCGGACATCGTATGTAGTTCTGATGGCGGAGAATGAATCAAGTCTCCATGCACTTGGCACTGATGACACTTACGTACGAAACTGATACAACCTCGCTCCATAGTAAGCCAATAGTAACCTGCCCGTATGATTTTCTTTGCCAAAACATATCCGCTCATATGCGGTCCACAGACTCCCGAATGTACCTCAGTCATGATAGATGTAGCCTGCCTCGCATCCATGCACCTCAGCAACTCGAGGTCTGGAGTTCTTTTATATAACACTCCTCCACTAAGGAAGAACCCGCTTGCCAACCGTCGAATCATTCTTTTCTGATCACCGGTGGCCTGTACTGGATACACACCCATCCTGATATATTCCTTGATGTCATGAAACCACGGCTCACCTTCAGGTTCCTCTTCCACTATATTACAATAAGCGTGCTGATCGCAGACCTGAATCTGTAAAAGGTCCACGTAAGCCTTATCCGGATGGTGCAACATTGATGCCAGAGTAACCAACGCATCGGCCACTTCGTTATGAATCCTTGGAGTGTGCTTGAATTCTATTGACTGAAACTGCTGACAAAGCTCATGCAAACATTGTCGGTACGGTATAAGCTTTAAGTCCCGCGTTTCCCATTTTCCTTGAATTTGGTGTACCAGTAGGTCCGAGTCACCCATGACCAAGACTTCCTGGACACCTATAGCTAATCTCAACCCCAAGATACATGCCTCATATTCTGCCATGTTGTTCATACAATAAAAACGAAGCTGAGTTGTAACAGGGTAATGTTGCCTTGTTTCAGAAATAAGCATCGCTCCTATTCCCACGCCTTTAATGTTTGCGGCCCCATCAAAGAAAAGTTTCCATCCTGGCTTCTCAACTTGTTCCAATTCTTCAACATGAATCACCTCTTCATCAGGGAAATAAGTCTTCAAAGGATCATAATTTTCATCAATCGGATTCTCGGCCAGATGGTCCGCCAAGGCCTGTGTTTTCGCAGTCCGAGTCACGTAGACAATGTCAAACTCTGTGAGCAGGATCTGCCACTTTGCAAGCCTCCCTGTGGGCATAGGCTTCTGAAAGATATACTTTAACGGGTCCAAATGAGATATGAGGTAAGTAGTATAAGATGACAAATAGTGTTTCAGCTTCTGTGTCACCCAAGTTAGGGCGCAGCATGTCCTTTTAAGATGAGTATACTTAACCTCGTAGGGTGTGAACTTCTTGCTAAGGTAATAGATGGCCTGCTCCTTTCTTCCGGTGATATCATGTTGACCCAATACACAGCCGAACGAATTGTCTAGTACCGTTAAATATAAAATCAAAAGTCGCACTGGTTCTGGCGGAACCAACACGGGTGTATTTGACAAATACCCCTTTATCTTATCAAACGCCTCCTGACATTCGTTTGTCCACTTGACCGCAGCGTCTTTCTTTAACAGCTTAAATATAGGCTCACAAGTTGTCGTGAGCTGGGTGAGGAATCTGCTGATATAATTCAATCTCCCCAGCAAACTCATCACCTCGGTCTTGTTCCTCGGAGGTGGCAATTCATGGATGGCCTTGATTTTTTATGGATCAAGTTCAATACCCCGGCAGTTGACTACGAACCCCAACAACTTTCCAGATGGCACCCCGAACACGCACTTTGCAGGATTAAGCTTGAGATTGTACCTGCGAAGCCTTTGGAAGAACTTTCTCAAATCCCTAACATGGTCAGATTGTTGTCTAGACTTTACAATCACATCGTCCGCATACACCTCGATTTCCTTTTGTATCATATCATGGAATATTGTTGTCATTTCTCTCATATAAGTTGCCCCAGCATTTTTCAAACCAAACGGCATGACCCGATAACAGTATGTTCCCCATGGCGTGATGAATGCCATCTTTTCTGCATCTTCCTTGTCCATTAAAATCTGATGATAACCCGCGTAACAATCCACAAAAGAACCAATCTCATGTTTGGCACAATTATCAATCAATATGTGGATGTTCGGCAGCGGAAAATTGTCTTTTGGACTTGCCTTGTTAAGATCCCGGTAATCGACACACACCCTGGTCTTGCCATCTTTCTTCGGCACAGGCACAACATTAGCTAACCAGGTGGGATACCGTGTAACCCGAATGACCTTCGCATCGAACTGCTTGGTGATCTCTTCTTTGATCTTTACACTTATGCCCGTTTTGAACTTTCTCAGCTTCTGCTTGACAGGAGGGAATGCTGGGTTAGTGGGCAATTTGTGAACCACTAAATCGGTACTTAGCCCCGGCATATCATCATACGACCATGCAAAAATATCCTTGTACTCAAACAATGCTTTGATTATCTCCTCCTTGAGCTGTGGCTCCAAATGAACACTTATTTTAGTTTCACGGACATTGTCTTGGTCCCCTAGATTAACTGCTTCTGTGTCATTTAGGTTAGGTTTGGGTTTTTCTTCAAAGTGACTTAATTCTTTACTAACTTCCTCATAGGCCTCGTCATCATCATATTCCACCTCATCGTCACGATTTCTTGCACTATTATTTCTGAGTTAGATTGGCTTTTAAAACTGGGCCGAAGATTCCTCATGCATGTCATGTCATCGATATCAGCATAAAAAGAACTGTACAGAAAATAAAAGAAAAAGAAATGGAAACAAAATTAGGAATTAAGAAAGAAAAGGAATTGCATTTCACTGAATGTAAAGATAACAGGGTTTTAACTCATCCAAACGGACGGAACATAGCAACTGAATTACAAACCCTGGAATAATCCAGGTGAACAAAAGGAAAACAAAACCCACTACCGCGACTCCCTCCGAGATGGAAGAGGAGTGGCTTCCCAGTTGTTGACATTAGCACGCGGCCCGATGTACTGTATATCTGCTTTGCTCGACCCTTCCCCGGCCTCAACCATGTTCACCTCAGCAAATACCCTCTCAAGCCCTTTCTCCAAGTTCCCATCCGCCCCAATCAGTGGACCAGACACCTTTGCCAATAATTGCTTTCCGATACTTGGCCTGACGAAGGACCTGGACAGACGTGGAAATTGTTTGGGAAGAACCCAGCCTCTTTTCTTCATCTTGCGGGCTTGTCTTACATCCGCCGCCGTAGGCTTGAAACCCAGCCCAAAGGTATCCAGATTCTTGGGCAAATAAACTGGCTGAACAATACCTTGCAAATCAGCACCCAACCATTTGCCTGGTACAAACCCGTTTTTCAACATTTCAGAGGCTACCATGATAGTTGCAGCTGTTATTCTGTCGACCGGGACGTTTTTCCCCTCAGGAACCTTTTCTACTGAGACTGTATCGAAAACCTGGTAAACCCACGGCCCCTTATCATCATCAGTTTCTATGAAGGGTACGATGGCATAACTTACAATGCTCATGTTGTGTTCCCCATGTACTATGATCTCTTGTCTATCCCACTCGAATTTGACCATCTGATGTAGTGTAGAAGGCACTGCTTTGGCAGCGTGGATCCATGGTCGCCTCAACAGAAGATTATAAGACACCGCCACGTCTAACACCTGAAACTCCATGGTGAACTCGACCAGACCAATTTTCAATTCAAGTATGATGTCACCCACTGTGTCTGTACCACCACTATCAAACCCCTGAATGAAGATGCTATTCTTATGAATTCTTTAATTATCAACCTTCAACTTGTTCAATGCAGACAAAGGACAGATATTGGCACTGGACCCATTATCAATCAGTACTCGAGTGACTACCGAATCTTCATATTTCACGTTTAAATAAAGAGCTCTATTATGTTTTGTACCCTCCACGGGCAATTCATCATCAGAAAATGTCACTTTGTTTACCTCAAAGATTTTGTTCGCGATTTTCTCCAAATGATTCACTGAAATTTTATCGGGGACATGAGCTTCGTTCAATATCTTCATCAGAGCCCGGCGATGTTCATCCGAGTGGATAAGCAACGAGATTTGGGCTGGCGTTTTCCTTAGCTGCTCAACAATAGAATAATCTTGCACTTTCATCTTTTTCAAGAACTCTTCTGCCTCTTCCTCCATAATAGTTTTCTTAACTGGCACCGAATTTTCCTTGGGAGCCCTGGCCTTTCTCAACTCTTCGGGGGCAAAACAACGTCCCGAGCGAGTTAAACCTTGTGTTTCACAGACTTTCTCTTTGATTTCCTTCCCCTTGTAGGTCACAACTATATGTTCATAATTCCACGGAACGGCTTTACTGTCAATTACTAGTAACTGGGTTACTGGCTTTATAACAACTGGTTCTATGTGAGCCCCCTTCACGACTATCGCAGGTGTGCTTGATACTCTCCGAACCACTACCTTGATCGGTTCTGGTTTCTTCGCAACAACGGACGATCCTTTTCCCATCACCACAACTGGCTTGTTGTCTATTCCTTTCAGCTGAACCGCGGGTTTCACACTAGCTGACTTTTTATTCACTTTGGCTTCACTAGAACGGATCATCATGACTGCCTGTGAGGGCTTCTTAAGCTCTGCTCCCTTATGTATCAGTTCAATCATGTTGGCCTCATGATGCGCTGGCAATGGGTTCTGGTTAATATTGGGTGCCTCCGGGGCCTGAACCTCGATCCTGTTTGTGTCAATAAGCTCTTGCACAACAGTTTTCAATTTCCAACATTTCTCAGTATCATGTCCGGGAGCCCCTGAATAATACTCACAGCTCACTGAATGGTCCAGATTTCTAGGAAGGGGATTTGGCATTTTGGCCTCAACCGGGTTCAACAGGCCTAACTGTCTCAGTTTGTGGCAAAAGAGTGGTATAGGATTCTCTCAGCGGAGTGAATGTTTTCTGTTTCTGCATTCTCTCATTCTGAAAGCCTGGTTTGGGCGGAAGTCGGATCCTGTCCTATAAGCCCTCGGGTGTGGATATGTGTTTTGTGGAGTTAGGTAGGGGTTTTGGGTAGTCGACGCACGCCATTGCGCGTGAGCCGGAGGCTGGGTATAAGTTTGGGCATGATGAACTGAAAAGTGTGGCTCTGGTGGTGGATAATAGTGTTGAGGAGGGCCATATGGGGTATACGGATAATTTGGGTGGTGGGGTCTGGGTTGGTTGTAATAGGGTGAAGGGCTTCTAGACCTGGACCATACTCCGGATTCGACAGTTGCAACCTCTTCTATCTTCTTCTTCCCAAGCACACCCCCAGTGTCGTTTGGAATGGCTTGGGTGGTTGCTTTGATTGTTGAATAACTCATGATCTTATTGGATTTGAGTCCCTCATCAACCATGCCTCCCATTTTCACGACTTCATTAAAGGACTTGCCCACTGCTGACACCAAATGACCAAAATAGGTGGGCTCCAACGCCTGCAAGAAATAATCAACCATTTCACTCTCTTTCATTGAGGGGTCAACCCTCGTCGCTTGCTCTCTCCATCGGAACCCATATTCTTGAAAGCTCTCACTGGGCTTCTTCTCAATCTTTGTCAATGACAGTCGATCTGGAATGATTTCAAGATTGTATTGAAACTGACAGGCGAAGGCTTGGGCCAAGTCGTCCCAGGTGTACCACCTGCTATGGTCTTGTCTAGTGTACCATTCCAATGTCGATCTGCTCAAACTTTGGGTGAAATATGCCATCAGCAATTCATCTTTCCCTCCTGCTCCTCTCATTGCTACAGAATCCCCTTAAATGTGCTACTCGGTCGTCATGCCCGTCGTACAAATCAAACTTAGGCATCTTGAACCCAGCCGGTAACTGAACATCTGGGAACAGACATAAATCTTTATAGGCTACACTTACTTGGCCCCCTAACCCCCTCATGTCTCGGAATGATTGCTCCAGGCTTTTGACCTTTCTGATTATCACTTCCTGCTCAGGGTTTTTGGGAAGCTTCTCGGTGCCTGCCATGAGATCAAGATGAGGGGTATAAGAGTAGGGTTCTAGAACTTTGAAGGTAGGCTCAGGGGGATAATACTGGTTGTCATGCATCTGAAACAGAGGTTCACTGGGGGATCGGTGTAAGGTAGCAGGCAGAGGTGCCACAAAAATGGGAGTGATTGGTGGAGGAGGGTATGAAACTTGTTTGGATGGAGGAGCCTATGATGTATGAGAAGTGGTGCCTTGGCATTGTTGGTAGAGGGGAAATGATGGAGATGAATTCACAGTGGGTGGCTCCTGAGGCTGAGCCAATGGTGGGATATAAGCGGGGTTAGCGGGATAAACTGGCGGTGGATATCCCTTCACCCAGGCTTGGTACATTTCAGCCATTTGTTGCTTCAGCTTATACATTTCCTCCCTCATTGCATGAACGTCCATTTTTTCAACTTCTTTTGATGGGTCAGCGATACTCGTATCAGATTCCGGGCCAGTCATATTCACTTTATCTTTAGACCGGGTGTTGTATGGATGGGTTGCCAGAATGCCAAACAACTAACCACCTGCCTGGACTCACACATTTAGACAACAATTCCGTTAGCGATTAGGTTTTAACAGATTGGGTAACCGCACATTGGGCATGAATGCACCTATACAGTTAACCATTTCTATTATGCATTTGCTCGACCGCATGCGTCATCCCGGCATTTCCTTAGTTCCAACTGTAAGCTTTCTCTTTTCTTTTATTTTCTTTTCTCTTTCTTTTCTCTCTTTCTTTTCTCCTTTTTCCTTTTCCCTTTCCTTCCTCCTTTATTCTATTACTTTCTTGTTTTTCCTCTCTTCTCTTTTCTTATTCTTTTTCCATCCTCTCTTGTTTTTCTTCTTTCTTTCTCTCTTAATTTTGTTACGGTTGAATCCTATGGAGATTGACTACGTATCGTGATCCCGCATGAATCAAACCAGGCGTAGTTCGTGAAAATGAGTGCCAAAATAAAGGAACAAACTTTTGGGAATTTTCAAATTTTTTATTACCACAACATTCTATTACAAACTAAACATTCTGAAATGGAAAATAACAGACTCCAACTAAGCTCAAATACAGACTCCGAACATACTAGCATACTTGGATGCAAAAAGAAAAAAGACTGACAAACAACAAACTCTAAAATGGAAAATACAGACTCGATCTATGAATACATTAGTGCTTCAAAAGTGGGTGCCCGCGGGGCATCGTTCGGCCTCGCCGCGGGATTAGGTGCCAAATCCCTTTCAAGTTGCTCCAGCTCATACATGGTTTGCTTGACGTAAATCATCACTACTGAGAAGAAGGTAGTGTGGGTCATGTCTTCACATGCCCGACATCTCCTAAGGATGGCGTGGGCAATGGTCTCAATCCTATCTCTTGTTCGACCCTTTTCTATAAGCAATCGTCTTACTTGATTATTGCGAGCCTCCAACACATGAGAATACTGAAGATGCTGATCCTGCAGCTGCTGTATTTCTTCTTCAATTCGGGCCAGTAAGTCATAGCAGTGTCCACCTTCGGTCTCAAAAGCTTTAGCTTGCTTAGCTGCTTTATCCTCAAGGGTGACCAATTTTCTTTTCAGACTAGCAATGGACTTTTCATAATCCTTCTTTAATTGTTGCATGTAATGGGTGCGTTCTTCTGTTCTTTTTACCCACTATGCCCGGAGTCCCGCTATGGTGCCTTCGGATTTTTTTAGCTCATCCCGGCACTCACTAATTTCATTTTTCAGCCCCTTTATCAACCGCTCATCCGATCGGCTCCTTGGTTGGTTATTGGCAGCTATCCTCATTTGCTGGATTTGGGCCCTAAGTGCCTCGTTTTCTTGGGCCAACCTGTTCTTTTCTCCCTGATCAGCAGCAGCTTGCACACTGTTCTCAAATTTCAGAGCTCCAATCTGTTGTTTCAGCTTGCCGATTTCAGCCTGATAGCCTTCTTCTTTTGCTAGCCAACCCCATTGTTCTTGTGATGATTTCGTGAAATCCCAGATGTGGGGTCTTTTATCTGGCCTCTGATGCTCAAGTTCTCTTCTGTACCATGCGAGGTATTCCGGCGAAATTTCTCCTTTGGCCCGATCCTGCACACAAGTATTTGCTTGTAGATATTGACATTCATTCCAAATCCCGTGGACTTTTGCTTCGGGAAACTGTCCGTCATGGCTAATCTCAATTACTTGAGCACTAAGATCTTCCTCCCGTGGCACTGTTTGGCATCTCCTGAGTTGTCTCAAAACCCGACATGGAGCATAAGGCTGGATGCTCTTAAGTCCCATCAAAAGAAAATGCGACCTAGCTGCTGGCATGTATATGATTTCTTCAACAGGCAACCATCCCAACGTCCACTGTATCTGACTGTCCGTGAGAGTACGAAAGTATGATATCCACGTTGTTACTCCTTCAGGCAGACTAACCCCGTCAATCCTTGTGTAAAACTCTCCTATACAGGTTTTGTCAGACGAACCATAACTCAAGAGGTGGGAACGGTGGCATAGATGTTCGGTCATCCACATTTGTAGCAACAAGTTACACCCCTCAAAAAAGTTGCCTCCGGCTTTGCAGGCAATGAGATCTCGGAAAATGTCAGACACGATCATAGGCGCAAGAGTGCTTTCATCTTGAGTAAGCAAGGTACTGACGACCCCTGCTACTTTTATATCAATATTCTCATCTTTCCTTGGGAACACCAAGAGGCCCGAAAAGGTTATCATGAAAGCCACCCGTTTGTGCTTATCCCATTTTTTACGGTTATTTTTACTGCGTAGCTTGATGCCCGTCTTGTTAAACCCTCCCACGTGGTCGTACCTGTCATATATGAAGCGCAGAGTGCAAAAGCCTTTTGCCAAATCTAGATTATGGACTGTCCTGGGTATCTTTAATGAATCTAAAAACCGATGCACTGTGATGGCTCTTGGAGCAACCAGATATTTTCCTCTTAACGGAACCTCAGCATTTCCGATGTACCCGGCTATTTCCTCCAGAGTTGGGGTGAGCTCAAAATCTGAGAAGTGGAAGACATTGTGCGTCGGGTCCCAGCAGGTGACCAACGCTCTTATAATATCACCCCGAGGCTTGATTTCCAATAAGCCCGTGAGACCTTTCAGATATTTCTTGACTTCGTCTTGTCCTTCTTTGCATAAATCGTTCCACCATAGCCGCAACTCGAAAGGGATTTTAGTCATTATTGAGAAACGTTCATTTTGCATCGTGCTCATCCTGCACATTTATTAAAGTTTTTTAAGCAAAAACAAAACTTTTATTTGACTCAAAACAAAATTAACTATTTCCTTTTCCAAATTTAAAATGAAAGACTCGGCTTTCGAACACGGCCTTTCAGCACTCCCAAGGATGAAGATTTTAAGGCTGTGAGAGTCAACCGGTCAAAAATCAAAATTGACCAAATATGGCCGTCTTGCAAAGTCAGCCTTCCGGCGTCCATTTCGGGAATGTTCGGTTGTTTTTAACGAAAACGGCAACACCCGACTTATTCATGCCAAAATTTAAACTTAAATATTTTTGGTTATTTTTGCAAAAGGGAGGTTGGACCCGATGAGAGTTACCTACGTATCTCACACACTGTGAGAATCAAACCGGCGTAGTTCGGGCAAAGAAACTAACTATATTTTTGAAAGCAAGGCTCTTTCTTTCATTTTCCATGGCAAGACAAACTATTTTTCCTTTTATATTTTTTGAAAACAAGACAAAATAACGACTCTCCTTCTCTTTTTCATTTTCAACAAACAATAAATAACCTATTTTTCCAAACTAAAACAAAGACTCTTTTTCTTTTCTTTTTAAACAAACAACTTTCCAAAAATAAAAGACTCTTTTTCTATTTTTCCTTTGCTTTTTAGTAAAACAAACTATTAAAAATAAAACATTTTCCATTTTCCATTTTCTCAAAATTTCGGCAGAGTTTCGACAGTATTTGGTCATTGGTTTTTCTAAAATAATTAATTAACCCCCTAACTGTTATTTCTCTCTTTTCTCTTTTCCTCTTTTTCTCAATTTTCCAACATTCCTGAGATTCAAAGGCCGGTCAACATGCTGGTTCGAAACAAATATATGTACAGAACAAGTAGGATGCATCAGGATGGTCTTTTCATTTCAGGTTGCTAGCCCTAGACGGATCTAACACTTATGTTGAGTCCCCTAAGTCAAATGCAGCATGATGCAATTATGCGCTCCTACTAAGGATCCGGCATGAAGTCAAGTTATTCTAGGTTCAAAACCTGGGTATGTGTTCTAAACAGTGCACTCGAGCGGACAACTCGAGTCGAGGAAGGGGCAGCGTACCGGGGACCCGCAAGATCGTCCGGCTTTGCAACTTATCCGAGCATCTTTTTTATTTCAGGGCATGACACTAACAGAATAGGGAGTCTCAACCAGTAAGCACATCCCCGGAGGTGAAGAGAGAAGGGTGTCGGCACAGTTTATATACAGTTCAAATGATATCAAAGCAGTAACATTTAGCATATTCAGCACAGAACATGTAGGAAAATCAAATATAACAAAATACAACAATTTATCTGAGCTCGAATTCTGAACCCTGAACCAGAGATTCTGGATTCGTTCCCCAGCGGAGTCGCCAGAGCTGTCACACCTCCTTTTTCACCTACACTCCCGGAGGGAGGGTGTATAAGGGAGTTTTTTCAATTAAAGGACAATCAAAACGGGATTTATTGTTAAAAGTTTCAGAGTCGCCGCTTGGGATAATTTATGGTGTCCCAACTTACCGGTTCAAAATCCCGAATCGAGGAAAATATTGACTCTGTATTACAGTCTGCGAACACAGAAATTCGGGCAAGGAATTCCGTTAACCCGGGAGAAGGTGTTAGGCATTCCCGAGTTTCGTGGTTCTAGCACGGTCGCTCAACCGTTACAATTGGCCTATTATCTGATTTTTACATGTTTTAGCCTATGGTTCGATTTTAACTTTATATCATTTTTAGGAAGATTGCAACGTCATTTAAAATATGTCTTGAACCACGTCACATAAATGCACCCGTAGTCCGCAACACATTTCATATAACATTGTTGATATTTGGATTTAGGTCACATAAATGCGCACCCGAGTTTAGGAAGGTAATTTATTAAAATAACCCGCCTAAAGCAACTACGCGTTTGCAACTTTGCGAGGGCCACGAAAAATTCGCTAAATGGTGCGCCTCGATTTCTAAGGATAAAAATATTAATTAAATGAGGGGGATGGGTTTTGAGATTTTATTCGACATAGCACACCTCAATCGCCATTGAAAATATACTGTGGCATAAAAAGTATGTTATCCTTTTGGGTTTTTTTTTTTTTAGATACATGACACCCAAGAATATTATTGGTATGACACTTCAAATGGAAATTGTTTTTCTGGAGTTAGACCACAAAAATCAACCAAATACAAAGCTAGAAAATAATGAAATCGGAAATCAAGAAAAGTCACAAAAATTCACTGTCTAAAATCCCCCAACAAAAAATCACAATCTATATGATCAGCTAAAGACTAAAGCTTGCAATTCTGAATACAAATCAAGAAAATGAACACACACACACAGAGATAGATAGATAGAGAGCTCAACAACTTGAATTAATAAGATCTCTCCATTTCGGCGAAGGAACATTTCGAGAACTCGAAACGTGAAATGCATACACACTTTATTTTTCCAAACAACGAATGCCAAGTTTTAAAAATATAAGAGTGTAACTCATCTTTACAAACAAATGTCAACTCTAATAACAATAATTTCATTAGCAGACACAAAATCCCAAGCCATGCCAAAATAGCTACAACAGTAATTAATTTAGAGTAGTAACTGATGTTAGTGTCGCATACATCTCAACCCAACATGAACTCCTTTTTTTTTCTTATTTCAAAAAAAACATTCTAATTTTTCTTGTAACACTACAAGCCCAGTGATTAAATGGCTAAATCAAATAACAAAAAAAACTATCAGTTTCCACATTATGGATCTCGTTTGAAAGATAAATTTAATCGTTTCACCACATTTCAAGTAAAATAAATAACACTTGTTCATGCTGAAACAAATTAAAACAACCATTTCCAATTAACATAGGATAAACATCAAAATCAAGCATGACTTCATATTAGGCCAAATCTGGAAAAAAAATACAAGTTTTTTAAAGACATACCTAATAGTGTAAAGACTAAATCTAGGCCAACGGGACAAAGATAGAGGACGGAACTCCGCATACATCTCAACCCAACATGAACTCCTTTTTTTTTCTTATTTCAAAAAAAACATTCTAATTTTTCTTGTAACACTACAAGCCCAGTGATTAAATGGCTAAATCAAATAACAAAAAAAACTATCAGTTTCCACATTATGGATCTCGTTTGAAAGATAAATTTAATCGTTTCACCACATTTCAAGTAAAATAAATAACACTTGTTCATGCTGAAACAAATTAAAACAACCATTTCCAATTAACATAGGATAAACATCAAAATCAAGCATGACTTCATATTAGGCCAAATCTGGAAAAAAAATACAAGTTTTTTAAAGACATACCTAATAGTGTAAAGACTAAATCTAGGCCAACGGGACAAAGATAGAGGACGGAACTCAGCTACTCAACAATCACCAGCAACAGCGAATTGCAATCGACTCCATATTTGCAAACCTTCTATACACGATGAGAATCATAACCAACTTCGAAGATGGATGATGCTTCAGCAGTACTTGGAAGGAGATTTAGGGATATTTCAATTAGGCGGGAATGTTAAGGGATTTTAACGTGAATTGATTTTGGATTTCAATCTATAAAGCATTTTTCTGTTAATGTTGGATTTCAATCCAACTGATTTTGGACTTGGTTCCTTCTTCTTTTCCTCTGTTAGGCCGAGAGAAAGTAAAGGAGAGGGGTCTGATTTTTGTCTGTTGAGAGGAGCGCCGTTGGGAATTGGGTTAGGGAATCCCTTCATTATTTTAGGAGTTAACATTATTATATAAAGGTAGGAATTAGGTTAGGTCAAATGGGGAAAGAGTATGGGCTCAATGTTTTTGGGCTTGAAGGGATTTGGTTCATGAATTTGGGCTAGTTAACTTTGGGGTAGGAAGACTAAATCAAATTTTTTTCATTTTTCTTTTCCTTTGATTTTAAAAATCCTAAAATTAAAATCCTAGATTATCTAAAAATGTGAATTAAGTCAATTATAAAAATTATAAAATCTACTTAATCCTAAATTAAAAGAGGAAAAATCAATAAAAGGAAAAAGTGTAAAAATGAAGCAATTTTTGTGATTTTTAATTTTTATAAAACAAATAATTACTGGTTAATTCTAAAAATGTAAAAACAAATCCTAAATGCAATGCATGATATTTTGGTATTTTTTCATGATTAAAATAAAAATTAAACGTGCAGGAAAAATGCAAACAATTAATAAAAATCTACAAAAATTCCTGAATTGGCAAATAATTAAGAAAAACTCTATTTTCTTTGATTTTATAGGAGTATTTCATGTAGGGTAAAAATCATGTGCTCACAGCTGCCCCTTTTTGCTCAGAAACATGAAGAGTTTTCATGCAAAGATAAAGTGAGCGGATACGAGCAATTTTTGTCCGTTTGAATACTCCATGGGAAGAATTTTTAAAAGATTTGACCGCACCTTGCTTCCGAGGTTGCCTACATATCCTTGGCTAAAAAGGAATCAGGTCAGTGTAGTTCAGGAATGTTTGGTAGCTGGGACTACCAGGAGTTGTGATTTCACTACGATTGTTGCTGCTACTGCTTGCTGACCTCCCTTATTACACTATCAAAATAAAAGAAGCTAGTCTAAGATATGAACTATGAATTACAAAGTCCTATCTAAATTCTTCAAACTTGCTCTTGTATTTCTTGTTGCCTTGCTGTCTTGCATTCTCTTGGTGAAATCCATTGTTGCCCCTTCAAATTGCAAACTGAGATGTTGTTCCCTTTCTTTAAATTGCTGAACTTGAATGTATTCCCTTGTTGTACGGGTGGGCTCCCGACTTCAAAACTTGAACTGTATTCCTCTGTTCTCCAGGAGGGCTCCTGACTGCTGACTTGAAATGTTTTCCTTGCTCTCCAGGCGGGCTCCTGACTGCTGGACTTGAAATGTATTCCCTGCTCTCCAGGCGGGCTCCTGACTACTGGACTTGAAACGTATTCCCTGCTCTCCAGGCGGGCTCCTAACTCCAAGATAGACAAAACAAAGAATTTGAAAGCTAAAATTTAAATTATACTCCCTTGTTCTTCAGGCGGGCTCCTGACTGCTGCGCTTGAAAGTATTCCCTGCTCTCCAGGCGGGCTCCTGACTTCAACTTAAAAGTGCTCCCTGCTCTCCAGGCGGGCTCCTGACTTCAAATAAACAAAACAAAGAAAATTTTCTGCCCCAGTTTGGTGGCTGTTTGTTGACTGCCTTTCTCTACGGAGGGTTCCTCTGAAACAAATGAACTTTTCTGCCCCTATTTTAATCAAAGAAAATTTGTCAGTTCAAAAATGGTGGTTAGTTGGTAGCATTCTTGCTCGAGATCTTTCTGCTGCATTGTTTTGTTCCGACTGGCTTCCCGAACTGGCCTTGAATCGCTTGCCTTTCTTCCTGACTTTCAAACCCCTGATTCTGACAAACCGAGTGTTCTGTACCCATGTTGTTGTTTCACACCTCTGACCCTTTTTCTGAACTTTTGCACTTCCCACGACATTTCCCAATCATTCCACCGATGACACTTCCGGTGATTCCCTGTATTCCACCTTTCATCACATTGTTTTTGACATGCTCTGACCATATCGCGCTTTACACTTTCCGGAATCTGGTAGTAAGTTTTGAAATCCCTTTCCACTTGCCTTGAACAAAACTGACATTGAAATATTTTAGACAGATAAAACCCCCAAAGAGAATGAAATGCAATGAGTTTACGAGTTAAGGATAAGAAGAATCCAAAACTGAATGACTGCTAAAAAGAAAAGGGGAAAGAAACTTATCTGACCGGAACAGCCGGTACCAATCGTCATGACATGCATTTCGGACTAATCGGCCCAATCTGTCCAACTAACCGACTCTTGGTCGCCACCCTTTGTTGCCCCAGAATTTCCATCACTTGATTACTTTATCCAAACCTTAGACTTGTTCTTCCTGTGGTGCCTCGAAACAATTTTCCACCAACAGACCTTTCTTCATTAATCATTTTTCAACTCACTTTAGCCTCAAGGTGCCCGCGAGGGTTTTTACCAATAAGACTCTCTCATTTTATTCTTTCTCTCAACTCCCGTCGCCTTACAGTGCCTGTTCAGGTTTTCACCAATAAGACTCTCTCATTTTTATCTTTTTGTTTTTCTTGCTTGAACCAGAGTGTTGCCCCAGACATGAATTACTTTTACCTGCTTGACTTGGCATTTCTCAGAGACTGATCAGAAGGTCTTTCTTTGGACCGTAATGTGGGCTTTGGACGGGTCTAGAAAGAAAGGGTATGAAAGGCTCAAAATAATTTCAAAATGGGTTAAAATTACAACTTTCGAAATCAGATTTCTTACAACAACCACGACTTCTGCCCCAGTTTCTTGCTTGGGGACTTTTGAATTTTATTTTGGTATGACTGAACCTCAGAGAGGCTGCCTACGTACCCTTTCGGGATCAAGTCAAACGTAGTTCACGTCATGGAGACTACGTTATTGTTTTTTTTTCTTTTCCGCTCTTCTTTTCCTTTCTTTTCTTCATTTTCTTTTCTTTTTTTTCTTTTCTTTTTCCTTTTCACTTTCAATTTTCTTCTTCTTTTCTTCTCCTTCTTTTATTCCTTTCTTTTCACCTTTCTTTCTTTTTTTTTTTTCTTTTCATTTTCTTTTCTTCCGCACTCGCGTTTCTTAATAGTGACATTGGTTCCGAAAGAGGGATATGAAAGAAAATAAGTAAGGCTCAAAGGGATGACAAGGTTAAAAGTATTTAGATAGCAGAACAAAATGCCTTCTTCATTTCAATCTTTAAAGTATGCCAAATACAAACAAGTACAATCAAAATAAAGAAATCATACATAGTATCTCTTGACCGCATCGGAATTGATGGCCATTTCTACACATTTTCCTTCTATGTCTGTCAAATATAGTGCACCATTAGACAACACTCTGGTTATGACAAATGGTCCCTGCCAATTTGGAGCAAACTTTCCTTTTGCTTCTGCCCAATAAGGCAAAATACATCTCAACACTAACTGTCCGACTTCAAACTTCCTCGGACGCACTTTCTTATTGTACGCTCTTGCCATTCTTTATTGGTACAGTTGACCATGACACACTGATGCCAATCTCTTCTCGTCAATCAAACTCAATTGCTCAAGGCCGCTTTTCACCCATTCATCATCATCGATCTCAGCCTCTACTATGATTCGGAGAGATGGGATTTCCACTTCTGCGGGTATCATTGCTTCCGTGCCATATACCAAAGAGTAAGGAGTTTCCCTCACCGAGGTACGAACAGTGGTGTGGTATCCCAATAATGCAAAAGGCAACTTTTCATGCCACTGTCTAGATCCTTCCACCATTTTCCGGAGTATTTTATTTATATTCTTATTGGCTGCCTCAACCGCATCATTTGCCTTAGGGTGGTATGGAGTAGAATGACGATGAGTAATCTTAAACTGCTCACATGTCTCCTTCATCAGATGACTATTAAGATTAGCCCCCATTGTCTGTCATAATCACCTTCGGTATCCCAAACCGACAAATAATGTTCGAATGCACAAAATCCACCACAGCTTTCTTGGTCACAGACTTGAACGTCTTCGCTTCCACCCATTTGGTAAAAATCTACAAAAATTCCTGAATTGGCAAATAATTAAGAAAAACTCTATTTTCTTTGATTTTATAGGAGTATTTCATGTAGGGTAAAAATCATGTGCTCACAGCTGCCCCTTTTTGCTCAGAAACATGAAGAGTTTTCGTGCAAAGATAAAGTGAGCGGATACGAGCAATTTTTGTCCGTTTGAATACTCCATGGGAAGAATTTTTAAAAGATTTGACCGCACCTTGCTTCCGAGGTTGCCTACATATCCTTGGCTAAAAAGGAATCAGGTCAGTGTAGTTCAGGAATGTTTGGTAGCTGGGACTACCAGGAGTTGTGATTTCACTACGATTGTTGCTGCTACTGCTTGCTGACCTCCCTTATTACACTATCAAAATAAAAGAAGCTAGTCTAAGATATGAACTATGAATTACAAAGTCCTATCTAAATTCTTCAAACTTGCTCTTGTATTTCTTGTTGCCTTGCTGTCTTGCATTCTCTTGGTGAAATCCATTGTTGCCCCTTCAAATTGCAAACTGAGATGTTGTTCCCTTTCTTTAAATTGCTGAACTTGAATGTATTCCCTTGTTGTACGGGTGGGCTCCCGACTTCAAAACTTGAACTGTATTCCTCTGTTCTCCAGGAGGGCTCCTGACTGCTGACTTGAAATGTTTTCCTTGCTCTCCAGGCGGGCTCCTGACTGCTGGACTTGAAATGTATTCCCTGCTCTCCAGGCGGGCTCCTGACTACTGGACTTGAAACGTATTCCCTGCTCTCCAGGCGGGCTCCTAACTCCAAGATAGACAAAACAAAGAATTTGAAAGCTAAAATTTAAATTATACTCCCTTGTTCTTCAGGCGGGCTCCTGACTGCTGCGCTTGAAAGTATTCCCTGCTCTCCAGGCGGGCTCCTGACTTCAACTTAAAAGTGCTCCCTGCTCTCCAGGCGGGCTCCTGACTTCAAATAAACAAAACAAAGAAAATTTTCTGCCCCAGTTTGGTGGCTGTTTGTTGACTGCCTTTCTCTACGGAGGGTTCCTCTGAAACAAATGAACTTTTCTGCCCCTATTTTAATCAAAGAAAATTTGTCAGTTCAAAAATGGTGGTTAGTTGGTAGCATTCTTGCTCGAGATCTTTCTGCTGCATTGTTTTGTTCCGACTGGCTTCCCGAACTGGCCTTGAATCGCTTGCCTTTCTTCCTGACTTTCAAACCCCTGATTCTGACAAACCGAGTGTTCTGTACCCATGTTGTTGTTTCACACCTCTGACCCTTTTTCTGAACTTTTGCACTTCCCACGACATTTCCCAATCATTCCACCGATGACACTTCCGGTGATTCCCTGTATTCCACCTTTCATCACATTGTTTTTGACATGCTCTGACCATATCGCGCTTTACACTTTCCGGAATCTGGTAGTAAGTTTTGAAATCCCTTTCCACTTGCCTTGAACAAAACTGACATTGAAATATTTTAGACAGATAAAACCCCCAAAGAGAATGAAATGCAATGAGTTTACGAGTTAAGGATAAGAAGAATCCAAAACTGAATGACTGCTAAAAAGAAAAGGGGAAAGAAACTTATCTGACCGGAACAGCCGGTACCAATCGTCATGACATGCATTTCGGACTAATCGGCCCAATCTGTCCAACTAACCGACTCTTGGTCGCCACCCTTTGTTGCCCCAGAATTTCCATCACTTGATTACTTTATCCAAACCTTAGACTTGTTCTTCCTGTGGTGCCTCGAAACAATTTTCCACCAACAGACCTTTCTTCATTAATCATTTTTCAACTCACTTTAGCCTCAAGGTGCCCGCGAGGGTTTTTACCAATAAGACTCTCTCATTTTATTCTTTCTCTCAACTCCCGTCGCCTTACAGTGCCTGTTCAGGTTTTCACCAATAAGACTCTCTCATTTTTATCTTTTTGTTTTTCTTGCTTGAACCAGAGTGTTGCCCCAGACATGAATTACTTTTACCTGCTTGACTTGGCATTTCTCAGAGACTGATCAGAAGGTCTTTCTTTGGACCGTAATGTGGGCTTTGGACGGGTCTAGAAAGAAAGGGTATGAAAGGCTCAAAATAATTTCAAAATGGGTTAAAATTACAACTTTCGAAATCAGATTTCTTACAACAACCACGACTTCTGCCCCAGTTTCTTGCTTGGGGACTTTTGAATTTTATTTTGGTATGACTGAACCTCAGAGAGGCTGCCTACGTACCCTTTCGGGATCAAGTCAAACGTAGTTCACGTCATGGAGACTACGTTATTGTTTTTTTTTCTTTTCCGCTCTTCTTTTCCTTTCTTTTCTTCATTTTCTTTTCTTTTTTTTCTTTTCTTTTTCCTTTTCACTTTCAATTTTCTTCTTCTTTTCTTCTCCTTCTTTTATTCCTTTCTTTTCACCTTTCTTTCTTTTTTTTTTTTCTTTTCATTTTCTTTTCTTCCGCACTCGCGTTTCTTAATAGTGACATTGGTTCCGAAAGAGGGATATGAAAGAAAATAAGTAAGGCTCAAAGGGATGACAAGGTTAAAAGTATTTAGATAGCAGAACAAAATGCCTTCTTCATTTCAATCTTTAAAGTATGCCAAATACAAACAAGTACAATCAAAATAAAGAAATCATACATAGTATCTCTTGACCGCATCGGAATTGATGGCCATTTCTACACATTTTCCTTCTATGTCTGTCAAATATAGTGCACCATTAGACAACACTCTGGTTATGACAAATGGTCCCTGCCAATTTGGAGCAAACTTTCCTTTTGCTTCTGCCCAATAAGGCAAAATACATCTCAACACTAACTGTCCGACTTCAAACTTCCTCGGACGCACTTTCTTATTGTACGCTCTTGCCATTCTTTATTGGTACAGTTGACCATGACACACTGATGCCAATCTCTTCTCGTCAATCAAACTCAATTGCTCAAGGCCGCTTTTCACCCATTCATCATCATCGATCTCAGCCTCTACTATGATTCGGAGAGATGGGATTTCCACTTCTGCGGGTATCATTGCTTCCGTGCCATATACCAAAGAGTAAGGAGTTTCCCTCACCGAGGTACGAACAGTGGTGTGGTATCCCAATAATGCAAAAGGCAACTTTTCATGCCACTGTCTAGATCCTTCCACCATTTTCCGGAGTATTTTATTTATATTCTTATTGGCTGCCTCAACCGCATCATTTGCCTTAGGGTGGTATGGAGTAGAATGACGATGAGTAATCTTAAACTGCTCACATGTCTCCTTCATCAGATGACTATTAAGATTAGCCCCCATTGTCTGTCATAATCACCTTCGGTATCCCAAACCGACAAATAATGTTCGAATGCACAAAATCCACCACAGCTTTCTTGGTCACAGACTTGAACGTCTTCGCTTCCACCCATTTGGTAAAATAATCTATAGCTACCAGAATAAACTTGTGCCCATTTGACGCTGCTGGATCAATTGGCCCAATAACATTCATGCCCCGGGAAACAAAAGGCCATGGTGCGGACATCGTATGTAGTTCTGATGGCGGAGAATGAATCAAGTCTCCATGCACTTGGCACTGATGACACTTACGTACGAAACTGATACAATCTCGCTCCATAGTAAGCCAATAGTAACCTGCCCGTATGATTTTCTTTGCCAAAACATATTCGCTCATATGTGGTCCACAGACTCCCGAATGTACCTCAGTCATGATAGATGTAGCCTGCCTCGCAGCCATGCACCTCAGCAACCCGAGGTCTGGAGTTCTTTTATATAACACTCCTCCACTAAGGAAGAACCCGCTTGCCAACCGTCGAATCGTTCTTTTCTGATCACCGGTGGCCTGTACCGGATACACACCCATCCTGATATATTACTTGATGTCATGAAACCATGGCTCACCTTCAAGTTCCTCTTCCACTACATTACAATAAGCGTGCTGATCGCGGACCTGAATCTGTAAAGGGTCCACGTAAGCCTTATCCGGATGGTGCAATATTGATGCCAGAGTAGCCAACGCATCGGCCACTTCGTTATGAATCCTTGGAATGTGCTTGAATTCTATTGACTGAAACTGCTGACAAAGCTCATGCAAACATTGTCGGTACGGTATAAGCTTTAAGTCCCGCATTTCCCATTTTCCTTGAATTTGGTGTACTAGTAGGTCTGAGTCACCTATGACCAAGACTTCCTGGACACCCATATCGATAACTAATCTCAATCCCAAGATACATGCCTCATATTCTGCCATGTTTTTCGTACAATAAAAACGAAGCTAAGCTGTAACAGGGTAATGTTGCCCTGTTTCAGAAATAAGCACTGCTCCTATTCCCACGCATTTCATGTTTGCAGCCAAAGAAAAGTTTCCATCCTGGCTTCTCAACTTGTTCCAATTCTTCAACATGCATCACCTCTTCATCAGGGAAATAAGTCTTCAAAGGTTTATAATTTTCATCAACCGGATTCTCGGCCAGATGGTCCGCCAAGGCCTGTGTTTTCATCGCAGTTCGAGTCACGTAGACAATGTCAAACTCTGTGAGCAGGATCTGCCACTTTGCAAGCCTCCCTGTGGGCATAGGCTTCTGAAAGATATACTTTAACGGGTCCAAACGAGATATGAGGTAAGTAGTATAAGATGACAAATACTGTTTCAACTTTTGTGCCACCCAAGTTAGGGCGCAACATGTCCTTTCAAGATGAGTATACTTAACCTCGTAGGGTGTGAACTTCTTGCTGAGGTAATAGATGGCATGCTCCTTCCTTCCGGTGATATCATATTGACCCAATACACAGCTGAATGAATTGTCCAGTACCGTTAAATATAGAATCAAAGGTCGCCCTGGTTCTGGCGGAACCAACACAGGTGTATTTGACAAAGACCCCTTTATCTTATCAAACGCCTCCTGACATTTGTTTGTCCACTTGACCGCAGCGTCTTTCTTTAATAGCTTAAAGATAGGCTCACAAGTTGTCGTGAGCTGGGCGATGAATCTGCTGATATAATTCAATCTCCCCAGCAAACTCATCACCTCGGTCTTGTTCCTCGGAGGTGGAAATTCATGGATGGCCTTGATTTTTTATGGATCCAGTTCAATACCCCGGCGGCTGACTACGAACCCCAACAACTTTCCAGACGGCACCCCGAATGCGCACTTTGCAGGATTAAGCTTGAGATTGTACCTGCGAAACCTTTGGAAGAACTTTCTCAGATCCCTGACATGGTCAGATTGCTGTCTAGACTTTACAATCACATCGTCCACATACACCTCAATTTCCTTGTGTATCATATCATGGAATATTGTTGTCATTGCTCTTATATAAGTTGCCCCAGCATTTTTCAAACCAAACGGCATGACCCGATAACAGTATGTTCCCCATGGCGTGATGAATGTCGTCTTTTCTGCATCTTCCTTGTCCATTAAAATCTGATGATAACCCGCGTAACAATCTACAAAAGAACCAATCTCATGTTTGGCACAATTATCAATCAATATGTGGATGTTCGGCAGCGAAAAATTGTCTTTTAGACTTGCCTTGTTAAGATCCCAGTAATCGACACACACCCTGGTCTTGCCATCTTTCTTTGGCACAGGCACAACATTAGCTAACCAGGTGGGATACCGTGTAACCCGAATGACCTTCGCATCGAACTGCTTGGTGATCTCTTCTTTGATCTTTACACTTATGTCCGTTTTGAACTTTCTCAGCTTCTGCTTGACAGGAGGGAATGCTGGGTTAGTGGGCAATTTGTGAACCACTAAATCGGTACTTAGCCCCGGCATATCATCATACGACCATGCAAAAATATCCTTGTACTCAAACAACGCTTTGATTATCTCCTCCTTGAGCTGTAGCTCCAGATGAACACCTATTTTGGTTTCACGGACATTGTCTTGGTCCCCTAGATTAACTACTTCTGTGTCATTTAGGTTAGGTTTGGGTTTTTCTTCAAAGTGACTTAATTCTTTACTAACTTCCTCATAGGCCTCGTCATCATCATATTCCACCTCATCGTCACACTCGATTTCTTGCACTATTATTTCTGAGTTAGATTGGCTTTTAAAACTGGGCCGAAGATTCCTCATGCATGTCATGTCATCGATATCAGCATAAAAAGAACTGTACAGAAAAGAAAAGAAAAAAAAATGGAAATAAAATTAGGAATTAAGAAAGGAAAGGAATTGCATTTCATTGAATGTAAAGATAGCAGGGTTTTAACTCATCCAAACGGATGGAACATAGCAATTGAATTACAAACCCTGAAATAATCCAGGTGAACAAAAGGAAAACAAAACCCACTATCGCGACTCCCTTCGAGATGGAAGAGGAGTGGCTTCCCAGTTGTTGACATTAGCACGCGGCCCGATGTACTGTATATCTGCTTTGCTCGACCCTTCCCCGGCCTCAACCATGTTCACCTCAGCAAATACCCTCTCAAGCCCTTTCTCCAAGTTCCCATCCGCCCCAATCAGTGGACCAGACACCTTTGCCAATAATTGCTTTCCGATACTTGGCCTGACGAAAGACCTGGACAGACGTGGAATTGGTTTGGGAAGAACCCAGCCTCTTTTCTTCATCTTGCGGGCTTGTCTTACATCCGCCGTCGTAGGCTTGCAACCCAGCCCAACGGTATCCAGATTCTTGGGCAAATAAACTGGCTGAACAATACCTTGCAAATCAGCACCCAACCCTTTGCCTGGTACAAACCTGTTCTTCTCACCGGGCTTCTTCTCGATCTTTGTCAATGACAGTCGATCTAGGATGATTTCAAGATTGTATTGAAACTGACAAGCGAAGGCTTGGGCCAAGTCGTCCCAGGTGTACCACCTGCTATGGTCTTGTCTAGTGTACCATTCCAATGTCGATCTGCTCAAACTTTGGCTAAAATATGCCATCAGCAATTCATCTTTCCCTCCTGCTCCTCTCATCTTGCTACAGAATCCCCTTAAATGTGCTACTCGGTCGCCATGCCCGTCGTACAAATCAAACTTAGGCATCTTGAACCCAGCCGTTAACTGAACATATGGGAACAGACATAAATTTTTATAAGCTACACTTACTTTGCCCCCTAACCCCCTCATGTCTCGGAATGATTGCTCCAGGCTTTTGACCTTTCTGATCATCTCCTCCTGCTCAGGGTTTTTGGGCGGCTTCTCGGTGCCTGCCGAGAGATCAAGATGAGGGGTATAAGAGTAGGGTTCTGGAACTTTGAAGGTAGGCTCAGGGGGATAATACTGGTTGTCATGCATCTGGAACAGAGATTCATTGGGGATCGGTGTAGGGTAGCAGGCGGAGGTGCCACAAAAACGGGAGTGATTGGTGGAGGAGGGTATGAGACTTGTTTGGATGGAGGAGCCTGTGATGTATGAGAAGTGGTTCCTTGGCATTGTTGGTAGAGGGGGAATGCTGGAGATGAATTCATAGTGGGTGGTTCCTGAGGCTGAGCCAATGGTGGGATATAAACGAGGTTAGCGGGATAAACTGGCGGTGGATATCCCTTCGCCCAGGCTTGGTACATTTCATCCATCTGTTGCTTCAGCTTATACATTTCCTACCTCATTGCATGAACGTCCATTTCTTCTACTTCTTTCGATAGGTCAGCGATACTCGTATCAGATTCTGTGGCCAGTCATATTCACTTTATCTTTAGACCGGGTGTTGTATGGATGGGTTGCCAGAATGCCAAACAACTAACCACCTGCCTGGACTCACACATTTAGACAACAATTCCGTTAGCGATTAAGTTTTAACATATTGGGTAACCGCACATTGGGCATGAATGCACCTATACAGTTAACCATTTCTATTATGCATTTGCTCGACCGCATGCGTCATCCCGGCATTTACTTAGTTCTAACTGTAAGTTTCTCTTTTCTTTTATTTTCTTTTCTCTTTCTTTTCTCTTTTTCTTTTCTCCTTTTTCCTTTTCCCTTTCCTTCCTCCTTTATTCTATTACTTTCTTGTTTTTCCGCTCTTCTCTTTTCTTATTCTTTTTCCATCCTCTCTTGTTTTTCTTCCTTCTTTCTCTCTTCATTTGGTTACGGTCGAATCCTATGGAGATTGACTACGTATCGTGACCCCGCACGAATCAGACCAGGCGTAGTTCGTGAAAATGAGTGCCAAAATAAAGGAACAAACTTTTGGGAATTTTCAAATTTTTTATTACCACAACATTCTATTACAAACTAAACATTCTGAAATGGAAAATAATAGACTCCAACTAAACTCAAATACAAACTCCGAACATACTAGCATACTTGGACGCAAAAAGAAAATAGACTGACAAACAACAAACTCTAAAATGGAAAATACAGACTCGATCTATGAATACATTAGTGCTTCAAAAGTGGGTGCTCGCGGGGCATCGTTCGGCCTCGCCGCGGGCTTAGGTGCCAAATCCCTTTCAAGTTGCTCCAGTTCATACATGGTTTGCTTGACGTAAATCATCACTGCTAAGAAGAAGGTAGTGCGGGTCATGTCTTCACATGCCCGACATCTCCTAAGGATGGCGTGGGCAATGGTCTCAATCCTGTCTCTTGTTCGACCCTTTTCTATAAGCAATCGTCTTACTTGATTATTGCGAGCCTCCAACATATGAGAATCCTGAAGATGTTGATCCTGCAGCTGCGGTATTTCTTCTTCCATTTGGGCCAGTAAGTCATAGCAGTGTCCACTTTCGGTCTCAAAAGCTTTAGCTTGCTTAGCTGCCTTATCCTCAAGGGTGACCACTTTTCTTTTCAGACTAGCAATGGTCTTTTCATAAACCTTCTTTAATTGTTGCATGTAATGGGTGCGTTCTTTTGTTCTTTTTACCCACTATGCCCGAAGTCCCGCTACGGTGCCTTCGGATTTTTTCAGCTCATCCCGACACTCACTAATTTCCTTTTTCAGCCCCTTTATCGACCGCTCGTCTGATCGGCTCCTTGGTTGGTTATTGGCAGCTATCCTCATTTGCTGGATTTGGGCCCTAAGTGCCTCGTTTTCTTGGGCCAACCTGTTCTTTTCTCCCTGATCAGCAGCAGCTTGCACACTGTTCTCAAATTTCAGAGCTCCAATCTATTGTTTCAGCTTGCCGATTTTAGCCTGATAGCCTTCTTCTTTTGCTAGCCTACCCCATTGTTCTTGTGATGATTCCGTGAAATCTTGGATGTGGGGTCTTTTAGCTGGCCTCTGATGCTCAAGTTCTCTTCTATACTATGCGAGGTATTCCGGCGACATTTCTCCTTTGGCCCGATCCTGCACACAAGTATTTGCTTGTAGATATTGACATTCATTCCAAATCCCGCGGACTTTTGCTTCGGGAAACTGTCCATCAGGGCTAATCCCAATTACTTGAGCACTAAGATCTTCCTCCCGTGGCACTGTTTGGCATCTCCCGAGTTATCTCAGAACCCAATATGGAGCATAAGGCTGGATGCTCTTAAGTCCCATCAAAAGAAAATGTGACCTAGCTGCTGGCATGTATATGATTTCTTCAACAGGCAACCATCCCAACGTCCACTGTATCTAACTGTGCGTGAGAGTACGAAAGTATGATATCCACACTGTTACTCCTTCAGGCAGACTAACCCCGTCAATCCTTGTGTAAAACTCTCCTATACAGGTTTTGTCAGACGAACCATAACTCAAGAGGTGGGAACGGTGGCATAGATGCTCGGTCATCCACATTTGTAGCAACAAGTTACACCCCTCAAAAAAGTTGCCTCTGGCTTTGCAGGCAGTGAGAGCTCGGAAAATGTCAGACACGATCATAGGCGCAAGAGTGCTTTCATCTTGAGTAAGCAAGGTACTGACGACCCCGGCTACTTTTATATCAATATTCTCATCTTTCCTTGGGAACACCAAGAGGCCCAAAAAGGTTATCATGAAAGCCACCCGTTTGTGCTCATCCCATTTTTTACGGTTATTTTTACTGCGTAGCTTGATGCCCGTCTTGTTAAACCCTCCCATATGGCCGTACCTGTCGTATATAAAGCGCAGAGTGCAAAAGCCTTTTGCCAAATCTGGATTATGGACTGTCCTGGGTATCTTTAATGAATCTAAAAATCGATGCATCGTGATGGCTCTTGGAGCAACCAGATATTTTCCTCTTAACGGAACCTCAGCATTTCCGATGTACCCAGCTATTTCCTCCAGAGTTGGGGTGAGCTCAAAATCTGAAAAGTGGAAGACATTGTGCGTCGGGTCCTAGCAGGTGACCAACGCTATTATAATATCACCCCGAGGCTTGTTTTTCACTAAGCCCGTAAGACCTTTCAGATATTTCTTGACTTCGTCTTGTCCTTCTTTGCCTAAATCGTTCCACCATAGCCGCAACTCGAAAGGGATTTTAGTCATTATTGAGAAAGGTTCATTTTGCATCGTGCTCATCCTGCACATTTATTAAAGTGTTTTAAGCAAAAACAAAACTTTTATTTGACTCAAAACAAAATTAACTATTTCCTTTTCCAAATTTAAAATGAAAGACTCGGCTTTCGAACACGGCCTTTCAGCACTCCCAAGGACGAAGATTTTAAGGCTCTGAGAGTCAATCGGTCAAAAATCAAAATTGACCAAATATGGCTGTCTTGCAAAGTCAGCCTTCTGGCGTCCATTTCGGGAACGTTCGGCTGTTTTTGACGAAAACGGCATCACCCGACTTATTCATGCCAAAATTTAAACTTAAATATTTTTGGTTATTTTTGCAAAGGGGAGGTTGGACCCGATGAGGGTTGCCTACGTATCCCATACCCTGTGAGAATCAAACCGGCGTAGTTCGGGCAAAGAAACTAACTATATTTTTTAAAGCAAGGCTCTTTATTTCATTTTCTATGGCAAGACAAACTATTTTTCCTTTTATATTTTTTGAAAACAAGACAAAATAACGACTCTCCTTCTCCTTTTCATTTTCAACAAACAATAAACAACCTATTTTTCCAAACTAAAACAAAGACTCTTTTTCTTTTCTTTTTCAACAAACAACTTTCCAAAAATAAAACTCTTTTTCTATTTTTCCTTTGCTTTTTAGTAAAACAAACTATTAAAAATAAAACATTTTCCATTTTCCATTTTCTCAAAATTTCGGCAGAGTTTCGACAGTATTTGGTCGTTGGTTTTTCTAAAATAATCAATTAACCTCCTAACTGTTATTTCTCTCTTTTCTCTTTTCCTTTTTTCTCAATTTTCCAACATTCCTGAGATTCAAAAGTCGGTCAACATGCTGGTTCGAAACAAATATATGTATAGAACAAGTAGGATGCATCTGGATGGTCTTTTCATTTCAGGTTGCTAGCCCTAGACGGACCCAACCCCTGTGTTGAGTCCCCTAAGTCAAATGCAGCATGATGCAATTAAGCGCTCCTACTAGGGATCTGGCATGAAGTCAAGTTATTCTAGGTTCAAAACCTGGGTATGTGTTCTAAACAGTGCACTCGAGCGGACAACTCGAGTCGAGGAGGGGGCAGCGTACCGGGGACCCGTGAGATCGTCCGGCTTTGCAACTTATCCGAGCCTCTTTTTATTTCAGGGCATGACACTAACAGAATAGGGAGTCTCAACCAGTAAGCACATCCCCGGAGGTGAAGAGAGAAGAGTGTCGGCACAGTTTATATACAGTTCAAATGATATCAAAGCAGTAACATTTAGCATATTCAGCATAAAACATGTAGGAAAATCAGATATAACCAAATACAACAACTTATCTAAGCTCGAATTCTGAACCTGAACCACAGATTCTGGATTCGTTCCCTAGCGGAGTCGCCAGAGCTGTCACACCTCCTTTTTCACCTACACTCCCGTAGGGAGGGTGTATAAGGGAGTTTTTTCAATTAAAGGACAATCGAAACAGGATTTATCGTTAAAAGTTTAAGAGTCGCCACTTGGGATAATTTATGGTGTCCCAAGTCACCGGTTCAAAATCCCGAATCGAGGAAAGGATTGACTCTGTATTACAGTCTGCGAACACAGAAATTCGGGCAAGGAATTCCGTTAACCCGGGAGAAGGTGTTAGGCATTCCCGAGTTCCGTGGTTCTAGCACGGTCGCTCAACTATTACAATTGGCCTATTATCTGATTTTTACATGTTTTAGCCTATGGTTCGATTTTAACTTTATATCATTTTTAGGAAGATTGCAACGTCATTTAAAATATGTCTTGAACCACGTCACATAAATGCACCCGCAGTCCGCAACACATTTTATATAACATTGTTGATATTTGGATTTAGGTCACATAAATGCGCACCCGAGTTTAGGAAGGTAAATTATTAAAATAACGCGCCTAAAGCAACTACGCGTTTGCAACTTTGCGAGGGCCACGAAAAAGTCGCTAAATGGTGCGCCTCGATTTCTAAGGATAAAAATATTAATTAAATGAGGGGGATGGGTTTTGAGATTTTATTCGACATGGCACACCTCAATCGCCATTGAAAATATATTGTGGCATAAAAAGTATGTTATCCTTTTGGTTTTTTTTAGATACATGACACCCAAGAATATTATTGGTATGACACTTCTAATGGCAATTGTTTTTCAGGAGTTAGACCACAAAAATCAACCAAATACAAAGCTAGAAAACAATGAAATCGGAAATCAAGAAAAGTCACAAAAATTCACTGTCAAAAATCCCCCAACAAAAAATCACAATCTATATGATCAGCTAAAGACTAAAGCTTGCAATTCTGAATACAAATCAAGAAAATGAACACACATATAGAGATAGATAGATAGAGAGCTCAACAACTTGAATTAATAAGATCACTCCAATTCGGCGAAGGAACATTTCGAGGACCCGAAATGTGAAATGCATACACACTTTATTTTCCAAACAATGAATGCCAAGTTTTAAAAATATAAGAGTGTAACTCATCTTTACAAACAAATGTCAACTCTAATAACAATAATTTCACTAGCAGACACAAAATCCCAAGCCATGCCAAAATAGCTACAACAGTAATCAATTTAGAGTAGTAACTGATTTTAGCGTCGTATACATCTCAACCCAACATGAACTCCTTTTTTTTCTTATTTCAAAGAAAACATTCTAATTTTTCATGTAACATTACAAGCCCAGTGATTAAATGGCTAAATCAAATAACAAAAAAAAACTATCAGTTTCCATATTATGGGTCTCGTTTGAAAGATAAATTTAATCATTTCACCACATTTCAAGTAAAATAAATAACACTTGTTCATGCTGAAACAAATTGAAACAACCATTTCCAATCAACATAGGATAAACATCAAAATCAAGCATGACTTCATATTAGGCCAAATCTGAAGGAAAAAAAATACAAGTTTTTTAAAGACATACCTAATAGTGTAAAGACTAAATCTAGGCCAACGGGACAAAGATAGAGGACGGAACTCAGCTACTCAACAATCACCAGCAACAGCGAATTGCAATCGACTCAATATTTGCAAACCTTCTATACACGATGAGAATCAGAACCAACTTCGAAGATGGATGATGCTTCAGCAGTACTTGGAAGGAGATTTAGGGAGATTTCAATTAGGCGGGAATGTTAAGGGATTTCAACGTGAATTGATTTTGGATTTCAATCTATAAAGCATTTTTCTGTTAACGTTGGATTTCAATCCAACTGATTTTGGACTTGATTCCTTCTTCTTTTCCTATGGTAGGCCGAGAGAAAGTAAAGGAGAGGGGTCTGATTTTTGTCTGTTGAGGGGAGCGTCGTTGGGAATGCGGTTAGGGAATCCCTTCATTATTTTAGGAGTTAACATTATTATATAAAGGTAGGAATTAGGTTAGGTCAAATGGGGAAAGGGTATGGGCTCAATGTTTTTGGGCTTGAAGGGATTTGGTTCATGAATTTGGGCTAGTTAACTTTGAGGTAGGAAGACTAAATCAAATTTTTTTCATTTTTCTTTTCCTTTGATTTTAAAAATCCTAAAATTAAAATCCTAGATTATCTAAAAATGTGAATTAAGTCAATTATAAAAATTATAAAATCTACTTAATCCTAAATTAAAAGAGGAAAAATCAATAAAATGAAAAAGTGTAAAAATGAAGCAATTTTTGTGATTTTTAATTTTTATAAAACAAATAATTACTGGTTAATTCTAAAAATATAAAAACAAATCCTAAATACAATTCATGATATTTTGGTATTTTTTCATGATTAAAATAAAAATTAAACGTGCAGGAAAAATGCAAACAATTAATAAAAATCTACAAAAATTCCTGACTTGGCAAATAATTAAGAAAAACTCTATTTTCTTTGATTTTATAGGAGTATTTCATGTAGGGCAAAAATCACGTGCTCACAATAGGTGCCACTCTTTTATAGAGTGCATACAATGTTGTAGTGAGGCTGCTATTACAAGACCATTTCTTATTCAAGTTACTATGCTTAGGTTGAAGCCTTCTTCCTTATCTCCTCAGCTAGTCTTTCATTGTAGTACTTAGGGATGACCCTCTGACTCTTGTAAATCCGCGAGCAAATTACATCGTATACTCGACCGAAATTTTTTTGATGTTCTTCCCCGCCTATAATTATCCGTAGTTACTTACCTCCATGCCTTTGTGCTTGTAGGGTTGCTTCTGAACTGATATTTTGACTATCTTTCCAGTGGCACTCTTTTTTATTTCTGTAACACTCATACGGTACCTTTAACTACCCCAACTCTTATCTGAATATTTCTCAAGTATTACAATGTTATAACTACGAGGCTGAATGCCCCATGTTGGGGTTCACTATATTTATCTTGCAAGATTTGTTGATTTGTCTGTATCCCCTTGTCTAGCCATAACTAGGCTCTTCCTGAATCAATTACTAACTACTCGTTGGCCCATTCTCATATCAATATTCTGCGTAATCTTTCTTGGGTTATTTCCTTTGTCTTAACTTATGTCTCGCACTAGTTCCTTATCTGTCAATAACATTTCGATCAGGAACCCTTACTTCCTCTCCTTGACGTCATGTTTGCATTATGTTCTGGAATCGTAGCATATCTGTAGGATTTGGATGAGTGCAATCTCATCCCTCTCTCATTTCTATCGCATTCTTCCTTTACATTCCATAGTTACTAGAACCACTTAATTCTGACTTAATGCCACATCATTCCATATCCCCCCCTTTACGGGAGTACTAAGGTTTAGAGCTACGACAATCTACCTATAGATGTTTTACCTCTTTATCTTTGTCATTTTTTTCACATCATTGATAATCCTCACTCTCCTTACGGTAATCCTTCTGCACCAAGGATAATGAAATTCTTTACTCACGACACTTAGTGTAACTGGCACATAGAGTCCCTTAAGCTTAACTTTGTTCACATTTCTTGCTTTAGGAAAGCGTCCTCCTAAATGACCTTTAAAGAATATTCTTCTATCATCTATTCTATTATCGCCGGAATGCAATCTCTTAAATTCTCATGATGCCGACTATTACTCAGTCCCTATTTATATTTAGTTTATCTTGTTCACCAGTCCATACTGATTTCTATTACTCTAGGGTCTAGCTTTTCCTTTTGGTAATCGCGTTAGAGTTGCGAACTTATTTCTCGAAATGAGGATATGATTATATGGCATATGCTCTTTTGTTGTCTTAAGGCTTTTCACCCCTCGTCTTTTCCTTTACTTGACTATAGAGTCTGTAATACTGTCTTTTTTTTCCTACCGTTGTCATCCGTGTATCACATCTTACTCATAATACTTCATTAACTCTCTCCTTATTTTCCTGCTTGCATTTCTGTCTATCACTTTATACTGAAAACTTCAACAAGACATTCTTTTGCTTTTAGCTCCCCTTTATCCATCCACTGGCTCTTTAGATTGCTTAACGTTCTCGCTCTACTAGGGACGGGAGCCATACTTAGGTAATATTTATCCCTTTAAGGCATCCAGTATCTATCTTTGTAGTACTCATATCTAGTTGTACTATTTTAGAGTGCACCATCTAGATGTCTCACAAGGAGATTTATTAGCAGTTTTGCAATATCCTTCGGAAACGTCAACTAATACAAACAATCCATTCACCATTTTGGGTTATTCTAACCCCAGCTGGATTCTGATATCCCATCCTTTTCTTAAGCCATATATATTAGCTCCTACAGGGCATAACTGAGATTGGTGTGGTCAATTGTACATACCTTTGTTATTGTTGAAAGTAACTCAAAAGGCTTATATTCCTCTGCCTGAGTTGTAAATACTGTTAACCTTCATTAACAGGGTGCCTCGTACCCTTCTTCATCTTGCTTCTTGAAACTTCTATTTATCTTCTGAATCTCTCATTGTCTTTCACCATAAAGGTGGATAGATATTCTTGCCTTAAGGCTTCTTATCAAGAGGCTTACACGTCTTAGTACACACATGATCTAATGAAGACCTTACATTTACTTATCACAGGCATCATGAAAAATCGAGTCCTTCTGACTCAACTCTTCCATAGTCACATTCAATCTCTTACCACCTGTCTTTTTAGATGTAGGCATCATCGTATTATGAATAAGGTAGAGTTTAGGAAATTGATTTCTTACAACTGAGCTCTACCACATGATCTAGAATAAGAAGAAAGAGTTACAGTCCTAAATGCCCTGTAGCATCCTGCTTATAAGTGTGGTGTACGACACACCCATAAACAAGACTCTACTAGACACGGCTTGTAGACTCTCTAGGACAGAACTGCTCTGATACCACTTCTATCATGACCAAACCGATGGGCCGCAATGGGCATCCGATACCTTACTCAACCAGGTACCAATGTAACGTATCTATCGTATCACACTATTATAGGTAAATGAGGCAGAAGGGTTGCCGTAGGATAGCTAGAATAAAATATGTAATGCCAACTTATACATAAGACATACGGGCCTATAAGGACAAAATGATCACTCATACACTAAACATAGGCCAACAAGGCCATACAATCTTTTACGTACATGACATATATCTACAAGACTCTAAAAGTAGATAAATACCATAAAGGTGGGAACAGGGCTCCGCCATACTAAACAATACACGTCCAAATTATACTAACTAAACAAGCGACTCCAGAGTAAATGGAGCGCACCAACATCTTCCGCTGAGCTAATAGCCTACTTGGAGGACTCTCGACCTATCTATCGGGACCTGCGGGCATAAAACGCATCATCCCCAGGCAAAAGGGACGTCAGTACAAATAATGTACCGAGTATGTAAGGAATGAAAATCAGTAAACCATAGACATGAGAGAAACTTGGAGTAAAAGACTCAACATGTATATCTGAATAGCTCTGTAAATCATTTAACATTATAATGTCATGCATATGCATATAAATGGCATACCATGCATGGGTATATGTGTTCATAACATCATCAAGCCTCTGAGGGCATCCTATCATATCATCTCGGCCACTGTGGGCAAATCATCAACGTATACCAGCTGATCAAGTGGTGGAGCGTATATAATGTCATAACCTTATCCTATATGCATATAAATATATATATATATATATACATATAATATACGCGTATATAATGTCATCTGATCATGGGTCAATGTAAATGAATGCAATGCATGAGAAGAAGTCAACAAAATCTTTCGGAGTGTCATAAGACCATTGTGTCTTTGATTAATATCATGAAATAAACTTTATCAACTTACGTATTTTCTGAGACCCATGAACAGATGATAGAATAATATGACACATGGGGAATCAAGAACATAAGCATCTCTAATATTTTTATGAATAGAGTCATGTACGGAAATTGTGCATTTGTTCATTTCGTTTGCGTCGTATGGATCATGCCAAAAGAAATAAGGGATAGCCTTAACATACCTGAACCGATTCTCTTGACAAGCACTCCAATACACATTAATTGCAATAAAATATGTAACGGCGGATCGAAGTAGGGGAAAATCCGTATGATATTCTTGAGAAGATTGTACCGTGCTCTCTTAGAATCACAAAATCTCGTTCTAAGAAGCCTCGTAGTATAACTTCGGATAAATTCTTGTTGAAACAAAGAAATCACGTTCCATCACTTGTATGAATTTGCAGAAGCACTGTATCTCGTTATCAAGAATTTATATGTCTTTCTTTGGATTTTTGAGATGTCTTTTACCTTAGTGGGTGTGGGCCCCACTAAGGTGATGAATTGGCCACGAAAACCCCTCCAAATGTCACCTATCCACTTAATTCAAGAGTCATAACATTGAAATTGGGGGCTGCCACGTTAAACCCCCTTAAACTTAAACAAATTGTTTTAATTTCTTAATTAGCTTCATTACTTAATTAATATCCCACTAAAAATCCATAATTATCAAAGTATTCACATAATTAAGAATTATCCCAAATTTCTTAAAATACTACTCCCTCTGTTCTAGGTTATGTGAACCTATTTCCTTTTTGGTCTGTTCCAAAAAAAATGACCCCTTTCTAAATTTGATAACAATTTAGCTTAAACTTACAATTCTACCCTTAATGAGAAGCTTTTATAATCACACAAATACTCTGGGCCCCTTTTTGACTTGTTTAGGACCACAAATTCCAAAAGTATTTATTTTTTCTTAAACTTTGTGCCCAGTCAAACAGGTTCACATAAATTGGAATGGAGGGAGTAATTACTTTTAACACACTTTATACCCCTTACTATCATAGTCATGTGGTACCTTGTATGGCACTAGTCCATAAATACGGGGTATTACAGCTTGGACCGTATTTTACCTCAAAATGTCAACTTTGACGAAACTCATTTTCTTTGATTTGCTTACTCTCGCACCTTCACGAATTTATTTATCACTTATTTGAAATAGCGTAATACTGATAATCTCAAAATAATCTCATTCTCGAGCTTATGTCGATTAACTTATGGCGAAACTTTAACGTATGAAAATGCGGGATATAATAGGAACGGTCTGGGCCGGAGCCTCCTCATCAAACTCTACCTGAGGCTCCGCCGCTGGTGCTACTGCTCGGGCTCTGGGCTGAGACCTGCCCCAGCCTCGGCCTCTAGTACGACCTTGGATTTGTCCTCTACCCCTCGTAAGAGCTGCCACTGGGGGCTCGAGTTGCAGATCAGCTGATGAAACAGTACGTGTTCTTGCCATCTGTGAAGGAACAAGAGTAGAAAGTTCAACTAGCATTGAGATATCAAATCGCACAACAGATAAGAATATAAGTGGATTTTTTCCTAACTCTGTAGCCTCTGGGGATAAGCAAAGACGTCTCCGTACCGATCCCTCATACTCTACTAAGCTTGTTCATGAATTGTGAGACCTAGACAACCTAGTGCTCTGGTACTAACTTGTCACGACCCGAATTTTCCACCATCGGGACTGTGATGGCGCCTAACATCACACTCGCTAGGCAAGCCAATGTTAGAGTTCTATTTGCCTTTTTCCTTTACATTTTATAATTTACAATTAACAAAACTAAATCAAACTGAAATAAATACGGAAGTACATAATAAGCCGGTTATCCATATACTATTAACATTACCAAAACTTTTACCACCCAGAAACTGGTGTCACAATCCACGAACATACTAAGAATGTCTACAAGTATTGGTCTGAAAGAAAAGTACATTTGTCTCGAAAGAAGATAAAATAGGAAAATAGAAACATAGGAGGGGACACCAGGCCTGTGGATGCCTGCAGGACTACCTTGGGTCTCCTAGATGAATGCCTGCAACCGACCTCTCGATCAGCCACAACCAGCTCCAAAATTTGCATAGAAAGTGCAGAGTGCAGTATCAGTATAACTGACCCCATGTACTGGTAAGTGTCGAGCCTAACCTTGATGAGGTAGTGATGAGGCTACGGTGGCGCATCTACAAAATATAACCTGCATGCAGTATATAATAAAACAAAAAGGAAGTACGAAACGAAATGGAACAGTAACTTGCAGTAAATAAATACGGAACCTAGTTATCTTGCCAGTACATAGCTATAATCAATCCTTAAGAGAGTTACAATGCTACAGAATAAAATCACAGCAGAAGAAGAATACATAAACAACAAATTGATGCGGCGCATATCTCGATCCCACCATATAATCAGTAACAATACGAACATTCACCCTTATTACTGTTGTTGCAGCATGCAACTCGATCCCACCAGTACACCCTTATTACTCCGCAATATATCACCCTTATTCCTCCTGTTGTGGCGTGCAACCTGATCCCATCTGTCCATCCTTATTACTTCTGTTGTGGCATACAACCCGATCCTACCTGACAATCACATTTCATCCTTATCCCTCCTCAATATACCACCCTTATTCCTCATGTTGAGGCGTGAAACCTGATCCCACCATATTAGTACCAATCACACAATCAGAATAAGTATTTCACAATTTAGCTCAAAACCCTCCACAACGTTTATGCCTCAAACCAAAGCAAACGAAAATCTACACAATTATGAAACTTCATCAATAAATACTACACAGCGAGACCAACCAAAATGTACCATGAAACAACGATAAACCAACTTAAACCAATAATGTGATACAATGAACTAAGGACCACTTAATACTTTCAGTAAAAATACAACATCTAACAAGAAGCAATTAAACATGGAAGCACTAATAAGCATGTAGCAGTTAAGAAAAGAAAATAATATTTTAGGAACGGGGAAGGAACATGTTAAACAGATAATTTGGCGGACATAGATCCTCGACACCTCACCTATATGTCACACACATGGATTTCCACATAGCAATTAAGTCGGGGATCCTTAATCCCTCAAGTCAAAGTTAGACACAATACTTACCTCAATCCAACGGACAACTCAAAGCTCAATTACCGCTTTTCCTCTAGATTCCACCTCCAATCCACTTGTATCTAGTCATAATTAACTTAATAACATCAATTATCGCTAAAGAAATTAATTCCAATGCATAATTATAAGTTTTTTACTATTTTCCCCAAAAAATCAAAAACTGACCCCAAACCCGCTTGGTCAAAACCCGAAATTCAGACCAAAATTCGATTACCCATTCACCCCCGAGCCCAGATATACAATTGGTTTTGGAATCCGACCTCAATTTAAGGTCTAAATCCACAAATTTTGATATTCTTAAGTTCTACCCAAAAATTCCCAATTCCACCATGAAAAACCCTAGATTCTAGGATGAAATCTTCTAAAAAGACGAAAAAGATTGAAAGAAATGAGTTAAGAATCATTTACCTATTATTTGGGGAAGAAATAGCCTTTGGAAAATCGCCTCTTGAAGATTAGGTTTTGATAAATGGGAGAATGAATGAAAAATTCCGTCCAAAATCGTTTTTGAACAGTTGCAGATATCGTATTTGCGATCAAGGGTTCGCAAATCCAAACCCTGCAAATGTGAACCCCGTAAATGCGGACATCCCTTCACAAATGCGAAGAATGTCCAGGACCTGCTACTTTCGCAAATGCGAACAATCGTTCGCAAATGCAACTTGTTCTTATCGCAATTCTGATCCTGAGCTTCGCAATTACGAAGGTCCCATCCCAGCCCTTCTGATCGCAAATGCGAAACTTCTTCGAAATGCAATGCTCGCATTTGCGAGCCAGACTTCGCAAATGCGAAGTCTGTAGACCTGAAGCATACCAGTAAAATTCCTTAAGTCCAAATCACTCTATAGCCTATCTGAGACTCACCCGAGCCCTCGGGGCTCCAAACCAAACATGCACACAAGTCTAAAAATATCATACGAACTTGCTCGTACGATCAAATCGCCAAAATAATACCTAGAACTACGAATTTTGCACCAAATTGCATGATATTTTCAAGAAAGCTTCAAAACTTCTATTTTCGGAAACAAAGGTCTGAATCACGTCAAATCAGTCATGTTTCTCACAAAAATTTATAGATAGGGCATAAATATCATAACGGACCTATACCGAGCTCCAAAACCATAATACAGACCCGGTACCAACAAGATCAAATATTAACAAAATTCTTAAAACCTTTATAATTTCAGTCTTACAATTTTCATCAAAAATTTATTTATCGGGCTAGGGACCTCGGAATTCGATTTCGACCATATGTCCAGGTCCCATATTTTACTACGGATCCACTGGGATCGTTAAAATACGCGTCCGGGTATGTTTACTCAAAATATTGACCGAAGTCAACAAAAATTAACCTTTTAGGCCAAAAATGATTATTTCATCGATTTTTCACATAAAGGCTTTTCGGAAGTACGTCCGGGCTGTGCACACAAATCAAGAAGGAATAAAATGAGGTTTTTAAGTCCTTGAAACATAGAATCGAGTTCTAAAATAGAAGATGACCTTTTGGGTCATCACATTAGACGATATTATAGGAGACATAGCGAGAAAGATTCTGACAATTGGGGAAATCATAACTCTAGGCTTTTCCAATCTTGTCTCCAACCCTTAGTATCCCTAGTTGTTAATCTACTTCTTTAATTTGTTAGTTAATTAGTTAGACATAATATTCTTAATATTTATAACTTAGGAATTGTTCGAGCTTGTCTTCTTAGTGATATTCATCAGTTATAGCAAAATCTTAGTTCTCTATGGGATTCGACTCCAGACTTTTAGACCGAATTATATTTGCAGCGACTGCTTATCCTTTTTAGGACTAGAGTTGGACGTGATCAAATTTTGGCGTCGTTTTCGGGGAACTAACCGTGTAGCTGTAGCTCTAAAAATTGCTTGGTGTCAAGTTTGCACTTTTATTTTATTTTATTTTTATTTTTGATTTGAGACGCATGGCATCTTGGAATTATGAGAACTTTGATATTGGTAATTCTACTTTTGATCCTCCTTATGCATATTTTGAAGAAAACCGCCCATGGAAAAATTATCAAAATATTTCCGAGAGCAAGTTATGTGCACCAACTCAATCTTATGTGTGGAATATGTGTGATATGTATGGTGGTCAAGATGTTCACTTTCATGGTTGTACTTATCTTTCTTATCCTCCCCCCACCTCTTACTATGATGGTTCTACTTGTGAAGTTAATAGGAATAAAGAACTTGGGGATGCAGACCTAAAGAAGATCAAGGATATGTTAAAGGGCCTTCTAGAACAAAATAATGAGAAACAACTGCAGATAGAAAGGCAAGAGGCAACTATTTGCAACTTGGAGGCTCAAGTGAGTCAAATGGTCGAAGCTTTTAATGCTCAACAATCCAACATTGGGGATAGTAGCCAAGAAGAGCGTGAATTCGAGGTGCTATTGGAGGAGGTCAGAGTAGAACATAAAAAAAACCTAGCCAACTACAATTTGAGGATGTCGATGTTGAAGACATGAGTCTAGAATCAGCTAAGGACATTGAGGATATAAATTTTATTGACTCTAGTATTATTGATGTTATGGATGTTGAAAGTCCTGAAGTTCATGTATCTGAGCGCATTGGTCCCCGCTCCAAATATTTTTCCACACTGTGCTTGGATGATTATATGAAAATGGAGTAATCTGAGCCGATTGTAGAGTCGAGGAATGAGGAACAAGGTGCCTACATTCTGAAATTTTTCTTGCCAGAAAGACAGGACTACATACTTCATCTAAAAGTCAAGAAGTGTAGAATAGTACAATGGCTGCTTGGGCCAATTAGATCTGTTCCACCTCCCCTGGAGCATAACCGAAAACTTGAAGCCAAATTGAGGGCTCAATTCATAAGCTCGACGTGGAGGCAGAAAATGGTTCATGTTGTGCCACGACGTTAAATCAGGCGCTTGTTAGGAGGCAACCCAACTTTACTGCTTTGTTTTATTTTTATTTTTTTAATTACTTTCTTATTGTATTATTTTTGTAGTGTCATTTCTGATTTTTTAGGAGCATGGGAAGCATAGCTATTGGAAGGATGCAACAACAAGCCAGATGGTTAAAACTAAGTATGGAGTGCCTGCATAAAGGAAAATACACGGGAGAAGTCAGAGTATCACATGAGCTGCTAGTGCTTCGGCCTTTGGCTTACCAGGGAGTTTCTTTTACCCTTATATTATTTATGTTGTGCATTGGGGATAATGCATTTAAATGTGGGGTGAGAAGATTGTCTGGGTAACTTTCTTTGCTAGTTTAGTTGTATTCGTTTAATTGATAATTTTTTTAAGAGAAAAGAAATTGGAATTTTCCCAACAATGAATCTCCTAGATAGTTTTCTTGAGGGATTAAAGTCTAAACAAAAAATACAAAAAAAATTAGAAAATAACAAAATACAAAAATATGTTTTTTTATTTTCCTTAGGTAGTAATAATCCCCTGTGTTTTTTTTCGTTCTGTATCGGTTCTTTTCCATGGGATGTAACTTGAACGAGGTAATAGTATTTTTTTTCCTTAGAGTAGAGTAGTACTTGGGAAATAAAGAAAAAAAATGATGTGATTCACAGCTTTTGACTTATTTGATGGTTGCATACTTAGGTTCTGGCATGTGTTCCACTTTCCCTCAGCTTTAAATATATGATGATGTCTTGGTAAAACTGAATAGCGTGTGGTATAACTCCTATGCCTCGGTTGCTAAACTTGTGTTCACTTTATGTTTAATATATCTTTTAGCTTTGTGAATACTTATTTGATTGAGAGTCCGAATGAAATCGTCCTTAGGGAGTCATGTGTCTTGTGTGAAGTGAGTTCTTTGCATAGTCCATGTTATTGCATTTGAGTCTAGAACTTGCCTGGAATGTGAATTGAATCGAAATCCTAGGTGTTGCTCGGTTTGAAAAATGATGTTAGGCTTTCTTTGATCTTTTTGAGTTTTGTTGTCTATCACAAATAAAATCATCCCTAGTTACCCTTTTGAACCTATAAGTCTTTCTTTTGGTACCCTCATAATAAGCTTATCCCCGTTTATTCTTAATTGAATCATTTTGGTCCTTAGACCTCTTAAAGCACTTGAATTGTAAAGAGAGCACTAGAAAGAAGTAATGAGGAAATTTGAGGTACCTTTTGAGTGGAACCAATAGAAGGAAGAAATGTGCATTTGTGCTATAAAATTAAAATCCATTACGGCAAGCCAAAAATACCAAAAAAAAAAGAAGAAAAAGAAAAAGGAAAAAAAGGAGAATAAATGAACAAATAAAGGTTTCTTATTTTTTCTAGTGGATGTGATATGAAGTAGTGCATAAAGAAGAAGGAAAATAATCTGGGGTGAGCTATCTTTGGATTGAAGGAATGTTGCGCTTAAAGTTGAACATGTGATGTGTTAAAGTGCTTAGGAGGGTTAGCCATTATATCCTAAATATATCATACTCGTTCCTTAGCCTACATTACAACCATAATAAAGTCATAGTTGATTTCGGACCGAGCAGGCCTATATTAGTAGAGGTTTACATAATGGGCAAGCCTATATTATCTTTTGCGTGCATGTGACTTCTTTAAGAGCCTGAGTGTTTTTTCTTCATACGTTGAGTCCTTAAATTATATTCGATCATGGGAGTTGGATGTGTGGACCGCTTACTTTTGTTTTATTGTGAGGGCACATGGTTTTACAAAGGATATGTAACGTTATTAGACCTTTCTGTTAGATTAAGTATTCAAACCTCGGGTGCATTGTGACATTGAGTTAGTTTTCGAGGCTAGGATTGTCATAATCATATTGTTCATGGATTGGATGTTTTGAAATTGGGCATAAGTATGGGAAGTGTATTTTAACCGCATATGCTAGAGCTTAATTGTTGCTATACTCTATGGTCATAGGTGTAGTGTGTTGTGAATGTGTGGTTTTTTGGGTCCTTGAAGAGGAACTGTTCGGTTGATTGACTCGAGGGTGAGCAACATTTATGTGTGGAGTGTTGATGTCGTGCTATAATTTCATATATTTTGGCATTATTTACCCGATTTGCTTGTTATTTGGATGCTAATTTGTGCAACAACTGAGCTTAATAGAGCTTATTTCATATGTAGGAATGCTTGGACATGAATTGGAGAAAAGTTGCACGAAATGGTACCTCAAAGCTACAAAATGGAGCTATAAAAGAAGATGTACAAGGCAATGAAAGTCATAGCCATAGACAGTGCAAGGCATTGTCCAGGACACTATCATTGGCGCCCCTGATAGTGCCTCGCGCAGAAACATTGGTGCCCCTGACAGTGCCTCGCGCAGAAATTTGGTGCCCCTGACAGTGCCTCGCGCCGATGATGCTATCCGAGCCAATTTTATTTCCTCAGTATTTTTGGACATATAAACTTCGGCCCCAACCCTATAAATACCTCTTAAAGTTAGTTTTTGAAGGGGAAGACACTATTGGAGAGGCAAAAGGCGACAGAACACTCTGGAGAGCGGATCACGAGAGCCTTTTTCTCTGTTCTTCCTTAATCCATATTTTAATGCTTTCAATTATTATCATGATTGTTACTATGGTTATGAGTAGCTAAACTTTCTCATTTAGGATTTGATGAAACCTCTTGGAGGATGACTTTTAATTACGTTTAATATGATCTAGCCTTTGGATTTCTCAACTTGTTTAACTACATGCTTATTTCAGTTGATTGAATGGTCATCGATTGACTGTGCCTATTTAGTGTGTATTGCTTGAGAAATGGTACATATTTAGGTAGTCGTTGAACAACATCACTCCTAAAGTATGTGAGAAATAAATATGGAGGTTTTAAAGATGGGATTAGAGATAACGAAACCTTGGTGTGATCTTATTGAGCGGTGAACTAGTGCTAGCTAGCGTAGTTCGAGAGAATATGTCTAGTAAATTGTGGTAGTTGCTCGAGAGAGAATTACAACACCTGAAGTGTTCACGATTAGTAGAGAATACTTAGGCGATATTATAGGAGACACGGCAAGAAGGATTCCGACAATTGAGGAAATTATAACTCTAGGCTTTTCCAATCTTGTCTCCAACCCTTAGTATCCCTAGTTGTTAATCTACTTATTTAATGTGTTAGTTAATTAGTTAGACATAAGAATCTTAATATTTATAACTTAGGAATAGTTCGAGCTTGTCTTCTTAGTGATATTGAACGGTTGTAGAGAAAACTTAGTTCTCTATGGGATTAAACTCCAGACCTTTAAACTAGATTATATTTGCAGCGACCGCTTATCTTTTTAGGACCAGAGTTGGGTGTGATCAACGATACTGTTATAGAGAAGTTTGATTGTATTAGATTGATCCACCACTGGTCTTAAGCCATTGCTTTTGAATAATTTAATAGATTTGTGCTTCTCTATTCTACTTTTATCGCTAATATATTAACAAAAGCATCCTGAAATTTAGTATTTGTTCGATTTAAACCCATGAAAGAGCCACAGTCAATGATAAGGGATTAGAAGCATTCTGAAGCTTCATTTCTTTATAAATAGCTTAAAGTTAAGAGATTAGAAGCATTGATCTTATTTGTTAATACTAATTCGTTACATGTGTAGAAGAATGGAAGGAGAAGCATGCAGCTTGTTCCACAGTATGGCTAATTATATTAGTCATTAGCTCTCTTAATTATGTTGAAAGTTGATTAAGAAGACGGGGGAGAAGGGATTAAAAAGGGGTCAGTAGGAGGAGCTTCCTTTTGCTGTTGGCGTTTGAGCATTCTTTTGCTGTTGGCGTCATTAGGTATTAATGTTAATATTTCTTTATAAATAAATACCTGGATTAATGTATCACGAAATTGATAAAACTTAGTGAACTATTGAAGTTATCAAGAGAGTACCAAATGCTGCCGGCGACGAAGGTTACCAACTTTCGGTGGACGCATACAATTTTATATTTAGAGGTTATTCTAATTGTAAGTAATAGCAGAGTGATACATATTAGTTTCACTTGTATATATACAATCAACTAATATTATTGTGTTAAATTTACAGATGAAAAGACTCATAAGTTAGAAATAAACCAAGGGTATCTATACATGCAATTATGATGTATATTTGTCAATTGAATTTTTAGATGTTAGTAACTATTAAGCTCCCGTTTTGTTAAAGATTTTAGCAAAAAAGTTCCAATTTTTTATTTTTTGAAAATATTGTTTGTCATGTAATTTGATCAGTTTTTGAAAAAAAAAAATTGATTTTTTTTTTCAACTTCTCAAAATCTAGTTTAGCGTAGTTTTTGGAGAAAATTCTTTTTCCACTCAAATAAAATACATGTTCAAATACAACTTCAACTTCCAAAATTTATTTTCAAAATTCTTTTTTCAAGTTTCAACCAAATTTATGTCGAAATGCTACTAAGTATCTCTGTAATTAGGGGTGTTTGTCGGTCGATACGATACGGTAATTAGACTTTAAATTGGCCTACCATTTTGCATGTTATTGTGCAAAATGGCATATAAAAAAGTTGTATCTCAAATATGTATAAAGCTCAACATCACCTTTAATTGATGTTAGAATCTTCGTCTTTCGACTATAACTGTCAAAATGGACCAGCCCAGCCCAAGCCTCGTGGGCTTTTAAATTTGGTGGGTTAGGACGAGCCGGGCCGCCATATGAATAGGCCTTAAAATGGCCAGCCCAACCCAGCCCTAAGAGGGCCGTGGGCTAGGGCGGGCCGACCCTTCAATTTTTTTTAGAAAAAAAAAATTCTTAAATCCTTAAATATTTTTTTGTGACGTAGTCGATTAATCATGTAAACAACTTCTGTTTGGTTAGGGCAAACAAAAAACTTGATATTTGACGAGGAATCTCATAATTGAAATGCAAATTATCTATATCTCTAGCTCTTCTTTTTTAATGTTACATGAATATTTTCTTAACACTTTTCTTTCATCTATCTCTAGCTCTCTTTTTTTTGTGTTTAAAATTGATCTTTTTCTATAATAAAGAGCAGTTTAAATATTAATAATATATTAAAGTAATCCAAACTGATCATTGGCCACTTAAAGTAATATTTTCTTTTGAAAAAAGATTATTATTGGCCACCTAAAACTTTTCGAGTTCGTTATTAATTAAGCAAAAGAAATTGTAATTTTGTCATATTATATGCATGTCAAAAATCTAAATTCTAATTGATATGGAAGGGTAAATGAGCAATCTAGGGTTGGGGAATTAGGATTATAGTTAATGGTATTCTTAGTTTTTACTTTTTTTAAATATTTAATAGTTAATTAATTTGAATTTAATTAATTTTTGGCCCACGGGCCGGCCCAGGCCCAACCTCGGTCAAGCCTCAAGGGCTAGTGGGTTGACTTGGGCGGGCCTATAAGCCTCGGTTTTAAATGGGCTCAAAAAATCCTAGCCCAACCCTACCCAAGTAGCGGGTTGGGTTGGACTGGCCTCACGGGCCAAGCCCATTTTGACGGCTCTATTTCGACTGTGCAAGGACAAGAAGAAAACTGTAATACAATTGTTGCTATATGTTGCAAAGTCTACATATCTAAATCATGCGACAAATTAAACAAGCTCTTGAATCCATTGAAAGTGCTGCCAAGATCGATGCAGAAACTGTCATCGTGAACATATTTCAAGCTCGCGATTACAACAGAGTTAACTACACAATTGCATCATAGATGTTGCTCATGATAACACAAGTTGTTTCATTTTATAGCCCTTCGCACCAAACTGTACGTGCTAGCCATGGCTGCTGCAGCCTATGAAGGCATAAACCTTGAGAGCAGCACTCGAGTGCTCATCCTCGTCCTGGTGTTGTGGATGCATTGTCATTCATCCGCTGGAAAGGCCTTCACTTGATGAAGCTGCTGACTCGCTAAAGAAGTTGCAGATTTTGCTACTTGAAATGGCCTTGACTTTAACAAATGATCAGAACATTTACATTAACAGTGCAAATGAAAACAGTATCCTTTATCTGTATGCTGCTGCTGATCACCCGAATGGGAAAGGTCTGGGCACCATCAGGCGGGATGTGGGCTATGACCGGCCCAATTTCAGGGGCATCCAGTGGGAAGGATGGGGTCGACCCAACCACGTTCCCCTGAAATCTGATGAAGGTCCAGAAAAGGTGTCTCAAGCCAGAGAAAGAGTGATGATGGGAGCTTGTCTATGAGTAGCTATATACAACATTCCAATCGTGTCTACGGATCTCTCAGCTGCACGACAGATTGTACAGAAGGTGAGCGCCTGAGGCGAAGACCTACTGATTGTGCAAACTCTAGGCCTGTTTCATGGAGAGGAATCAGCCGAGATAGACTGCACCTGCTGGAGCCAAACCAAACTGGAGCTGATCGTGTCCAGAACCATGTTGAGACACTGGCAAGGTCTGGACTTAGAAAAAGGGTATTTTACTGAATTTTCTCCTGAAATGATAATTGAAAGATGCATAAAAATAATCTCTGCTAATTTGGACTGATTCATCACTAAAAATGTGCATGCAGCTAAAATAATGAAAAATCACTTCTTGAAATCATGGGTTTCTATGACAATAAGAAAAACTCACCTAATAATCCCCTCTTCATTTTCGTTACGAGGACTCAAAAACAACCAAAATATTAAACACGACGACAAAAGTTTGATATGATATAGGCGACAGCACTGTTCTTTATTTAATAAAATAGAAGAAAGAAACGCATAATAGCTTAGTAGGAAACAAGTCGGGATAAACTGCAAAGTAAACAAGGCATAAGTCGTTCCATTACAATCCCTTTTTTTTGTTTTTTCTAAAGTTCCTGCCAGGATTAGCCATTAGGCATAACACAATTTTTCAGATAATTGGCCTACTCACTCAACACAATATGTCCACTATCTTAGAGGTGAACAAAAAAAATTGATTCAAAAATATTCAGTACTTGTGACTTCAAATCAATGTTGATCATATAACAATTTGAAATCCCTAAAGAGTCTTTAAGAGAGTGTAAGCTTGTTTCTTACCATGAGAAAGTTATTGTGGCCCGAAAGAAGAACTACCAGAGCTTGTAGCGTGACTGTAATAGGGAGATAATCCAGGACAATAAAACTGTAACCAAAACAACGCATAAGTGCATCTATTACAATATTAAATGGTTCTTGAGGTTTCCTGCCAGAAATAGCCATATCCGTTCTCCTATTCAGATATTTGCCTACTCAGTCAACGCTCTATATCCGTTCTCCTATTGTGTTGAATAAGAAACATGATTCACAAAATTAAAAACTTTTGACTTCAAATCAATTCTGATTAAATAACAGTTCAAAATCCCTGAGAGAGTCTTTAAGAGAGTGCAAGCTTATTACTTACAGTAAGAATATTATCGCGGCCCAAAAGAAGAACTCCCCGAGCTGCCACCATAACTGTTTATGGTGTTGGAATCAACCCTAATGTCTTCATTAGGAGCAGATTCAGGTTTAAAGAGTGGAGCAAGGAGAGACGTGGCAATAGGGTGGTTCCGCTCTAATGTCCACCACCACCTTCTGCTTCCTTTTATCTGTTTGAGAGAGTCAGCTAGTTGCTGCCTTATTTCCAGAAAGAAGGGAATTATTTCCAGCTCCGGACAATCTATGACTTCAATAGTCGTTAAGGAATCACAAATCATCGGACCTCTGCATATGCTTCTCAGTCTTGGTATAGAAACTAATCTTAATTTTTGCAAACTTGGGAGGACCACTTCATTGTCGTTCTCTTGAATGACCTCTTCACTTTCTGCTTCTGTAACAATCTCCTCCAGCATTAGACAGCTTCGCAATTCAATCTCTTCAAGGTTGTTGAGTTGCTGCACTAACTCAAGTGGCAGCAGAGTAGTGAGATTATCACAGGCAGTAACATTCAACACTTTAAGTGTTGAAAGAGTGCCCGCTGGTGGAATCCCCTTGCATATATTTTGCAGTCTGCTCAGACCCTCGATCTCTAGCAACTCTAATTCGGGAAATGTGCCCCACTCGGAAGTTATAATCCATTCCATCTCGTCGCAATACTTTATTTTGCAATGTTTTAGGTGGGAAGAGGCGTTCATAATAAACATTGGTAAGTGAGTGATACCAGAGCATTCATGAACGGCCAATTCAAGTATCGTTGGCAACCAAGAAGGGGCTTCCATTTCAACGATGTGAATCCCGAAAAATCCTACACTATTTTTTCCAGGTAATTTAGAAGATTGAGGATAGCCTAAACAAAATTTGAAACTCTCAAGCATGCTCCAGTGACCTGACAAGACATAACGATTGAAGTCGTGCAAAGTGCTGAAATTGGCTTCAAGGTTTGCCAAGTTGGTGCAGCTTGCCACGACATTAACAAAATCCAAACCGAACATTAGAGGTTGCCATAAACCAATCGTTAAGAGGTCTTCCAAAAACCTGAATGTTCCTAAAATTCGAATATCAAATCCATCAACAGTAGTGTAGGAGAGATCCAGATGCTTCAGATTGAGTAACATTTCCATTCCCTGTGGCGTACACTCGATTGATGTAGAAGAGAGATCCAAAACCCTCAGCTCCTTGAGCCTTTCCATTGTTGGCACGTAACGCAAGTTCCAACAACTGCGTAGTAGCAGAGCATGGAGGTTTTCCAGATTCGAAAGTGACTCGGGTAACCTAGCGATGCCTGTGTAAGATAAGTCCAGAACTTTGAGACTTCCTAGATGGTTAAAGAAAGAAGGAAGTATGCCCTTGGACAATGAATTATACTGCAAGAGCAAGGTAGTTAGCTGAGGGCATCTCGGTTCAAAACTCAAAGTGCTCAAATCATTTCTCATTAAGGAGATTCTTTCAAGGCCTACAAGCCATTCATTCTCAACTGGTGGGACACGAATTCCACTTCCTGCTCGGATCATAAACAGTGGATTCACTCTTGTAACAGCTATTGCCATATCCCTAATGAGGTCATGCATTTTGACAAATTCATTCAAACTACCTTCTTGACAGCCGATCTCTAACAGACACGCGTTTTTCAGTTCATCTAATATCATCTTTCCCTGCAGCATCTTGGATTCTCCATACCCGAGATTATCCAACATGCCTTCCCATATCCAATATTTAATCAGTTCTTCAGTCTCAATATGATGATCCTCTGGGTACAATGCACAATAAAGAAAGCATGACCGAGTCACATTGTCCTTCAGTCTTTCATAGCTAAATCTCAGACGTGTAAAGACTCGATTCTCCATTCCTTCTATTCTTCCCATTGCACTTTTCAGCTGGCTTAATGCATTTTCCCATTGCCTCATATCATTTTCTCTTCTTAAAGCCCGACCAACTGTTACAAGAGCTAGTGGAAGACCTCCACACTCCATCGCGACATCCTCGGCAACAGCTTGTAATCTTGGAGATGCTAGCACCTCGTCACCGACCTTTTGTTTAAAGAGGTCATATGCTTCTTCCTTAGAAAGCACACTAACTTCAACGTCTCTCATTGTTTCCATGCCACGACAAACCATCATAGATCTGGTAGTTATTATCAACTTGCACTCATGCCCATAACCTGGGGATGGGATTCCTACAACCTCCAACGAAAATGCTTCCCATAAATCATCTATAATTAAAAGAAATCTTCTTCTTCGCATCAAGGCTTCAAGTAATTGAGCTGCTCTTGCCATTTCATCGTCTTCCTCATCAAAAGATAAACATACAGCTCTAGCAATATCCTTTTGTAACTTTTGGACATTTGAATCCTTGGATGCCGTGACCCAAATGACATTATCAAAAGCTGTGCTCTCTCTCAAAAGTCGATTATTAATTGCTACCAAGATGGATGTCTTACCCACTCCCCCCATTCCATAAATACCAATTATCCCAGTGTGTCCATCATTCAAATACTCCCACACTAATTTTAAACTTCTTTGAGCAGTTTCTCCCACTAATGAAGTTGCTGGTAATATGTTTCCTCTCTGAGGCATCATGTCAACTAATGAAGCATCTGGATATATGCTCTGCGCCAACAGCCTGTCGGCTTCTTTAATTTTCTTATTAAAGTGTTTCCCCAGCTTCAATCGAGACGTATAATTTGGACAACATCCATTTAAACAACTCTTGTTTTTAGTAATTTCTTCTTGCAAGCAAGCTACAGAACTTTTGATCTTTCCTACATTAGTAAGCCACATATTTACCTCAGCTTTTGGCTCCATTCCGCGCCATACTTTTTCCACTTGTAACTTTCTTCTAACATCCTCCTCCCGAGCTTTAAGCAATTCCATCTTTTCTTCAATTCTATTTGCTAATGCATGAGGCTTTCTCATATACATACATTTTTCGGAAATGGATTGATGCGAGCAGGTCTCTCCACAAAAACATTGTATCATGCTTATCACTGCACCAACAATTTCCATGGCCAGTATGTCTGCAAACCAACAGAAGGCAAAGATAAAGAGACACAAAACCAACTATAAGGTGGCTCATGTAAGCAGACTGCTAAGAAAAAGACATTGAACCTAACCCAAGTCTAAAAGATAGTCTATGAGGTTAAGAATGTTAAGGACCAAGAGACTATGACTCATACCCTCAGCTAAAGTCCGAGTCTAGCACCAGAGGAGGAGCCGGGAATTGAAGTTTATGGGTTGAGGATTGTAGTCCGTTTTAAGTTATTCGGTTCTAAACTAATAATTTGTATAAATTTAATGGATTTCTTAAGACAAATACAATGTTTGGACCAAAGCTATTGAGTCGGGCCGAACCCGTATCTCGCATGCTAGCTCCGCCCTGCCCAGCTCTCCCACCTTCCCCCCAAAACCCTTTCCCAGCACGCCCACATTTACATATTTGAAGTGTGGATAACATAACATTTAGCTATAACAATGGATAACCCAACATCAAGGACGGGTCTGGCTCTAAAACCACCGGAGGTGTCAAGGCCCCACATTGGTTGAGGCTATGAGTTGTATTCTCTTTATACAGTCTTGAACAATCCTCAGCTCCAAAAGTTAGCATACGGGGTTAGAATCGTTCAAGAATATATAAAGATATTACAACTTAAATCCTCAACTAATGTGAGACTCTGACACTCTATAATCACAACTAATAAGGTTTAAGCTGCAAACCAGATAGTAACCGTCTATACTAAAACCATCAAATTGACTGCCAAGTTTAACATTTCCTGTTAAGTTTAATTTCTATCCACTAAAAATGAAAATAAAAGTTACTTAAAAGTCAATTGCAGATGGGTAATACTGAGTATAGTTGGGTAATGCAGAAAAAGAAATGGAAGCAGCTAACCTATTGGAACTAATCAAACTACACAAATGGTATAAACATTCTTCACACCATCAGTGTATATAAAACCAAATTCTTTCCACTTTCATGGTTGTCTCCTCAAGAACTAATTTTAATCACTATCCAACATCAATTCAGATCGAATTCACCACAGCCAGTGACGGATGCAGGTAACAAGTTAGGGGTTCAACCGAACCCATTAATTATAATACAGAACATAGACATATATGTAAAAGATTCATAACTCTATAAGCGCAATGGGTTCAATGGTAAAATTATAAAGATCAAGCCATTGAGTTAAAACCCTGGATCCGCCTTTGGTCACAGCAAAAGTAGCAGATATTCGTGTTGACAAACAGCAAGTACCCATCAACTCAACATTCATAAGATGGACCGTATTTGAGGTAAGAGTGAATTTCATTTGGCCATAAAAAAGATCTACCTTTTTTCGGAATTAGTGTTTGGCTATATAGAAATTTCAATTTCACTTAAAGTTGAATTTAACATAAAGGATATGCAACTTTCAGCAGGAATGAAAATATACTGAGAGATATTGTATATATAGCTACTAACCTGAAGTGACAAATTTGAGAAGACTTTGATTCAAACTGAGTTTATTGAAGCAAAAATATCAATATGACAATATGTTTAAAGAGTGTGAATATATATGAAGATACATGCCCTGTAATTCATTCAGATAATGAAAGTCAAGGCCAGCTACGCGTTGACGCCAAGTCATCTTCATATATAACTGAGAAGCTTCATCTGTCATTTTCTTGCCCCACATTAGAATAATTTTTCATTCCATTAACTAATCATGGTATTCCGGTTTCAAATATTAGACCTTAATTATAAGTTTGTTTGTCATAGTTTGACTCTGCTGAAATTTAAGAAAGATAGAAAAACTTTTAAAATTAATGATCTATATTGCTATAGCATTTGTAATGTAATAGTCCACTAGTGATATTGTCCGCTTTAGGCATTAGTCTTCCGTCACTAGGATCTTAGGCTTGTTAATTTATATCCCAGCATTCTCTTGTGTTTTGTCGATGTGAGACTCTATGTAAAGCCGGGATTTTCCTAAACTCAGTTTAACTCTGGCCGGCCACCATCGGCAAGGCTAATACAAGAGTGGCTCTGATACCATCTGTAACAGTCCAGCCCGCTAGTGATATTGTGCGCTCTGGGCCTAAACCCTGACGCGTTTTAAACCCGTGAAGGCTTAGGTCTAAAGCAGACAATATCATTAAGGGCTGGGTTGTTACATGTATATGACTATAAGATTTTTAAAACTTATTATTTTAAGCATATTATAATATCTATATGGCTTCTCATTAATAAAATATAAGAATGTATCATTCTTTTTGGGAATATATTAATAAAAAATTGTGCAAGACAAAGTAAAACAAGAACTTTGTCTTTATAAAAGTTCACGAAGTACATTTAATATTGAATTAATCAAGATGTGGGATTTTGATTCTTTTACATAAAAAAAAATATATTATATTTAAATTATCTTTAAAACTATATTACCCTCAAATGTTGAATAACTTTACAAATTTAACCTAACAAATGTGCCAATTTATCGGATATCATGTACCAGACCTAGGTATACGTAGATAAGTGTAAACTTAAAACAGAAGACCTTATCCAAAAGCCTCTAATAAGAACATGTTTTGAACATAACAATTTAATTGTTAAAAGGTCACAATTCGAATTGCAGAACTGTCAATTTAAATATACTTATCTTCTTTATTGCGAGTAAGACTGCAAGAAGAGAAAAATACCTAGTAAAAATTAATGTTTCTACTTTATGTAACACAGATATGAAACATAACCAAATATCATAAAGTAAAGCATGTTTCATAAAATTTGTATAGAGAAGCTACAAGTCTGAAGTTATAAACTATTGCAGAGAAGCCATGACCCCTGTATATTTAATAAATTTTTAATACAAATACAGAATCTAAGCAAAAGCTAAAGCTACCAGGTTCGTCGAACCCGTATCTAACACTACCTTCGCCCTTGATTAAGAATGTAACTAGTCATGTGTGGGCAAAACTTCAGCTCTACAAAACGGACATGCATTCTTTTGCTGCAGCCACTTGTTGACGCAGCCAACATGAAACTCATGGCCACATTGAAGTTTGCCAATAGTATCTTCACCTTGATACACACATAAACATATCGCACATGTTTCTTGTTCCTCGTCGTCATCTATATCCATTACAGAAGCATAATAAGTTCTTGTTTCAACCTCGAACTTCTCTTCTTCCTCTTCTATTTCTTCATCCTCGAACTCCTCCTCCTCCTCCTCTTCTTCTTCTTCTTCTTCTTCTATTATTATTATTTCTTCGTGTGTGGGTAAAACTTCAGTACTACAAAACGGACAATCATTCCTCCTCCTCCTCAGCCGCTGATTGAAGCAATCTAAATGAAACACATCGTTACATGGAAGTGTGACTAATGTATCTCCATTCTGAAATTCCAAGCAGCAGATGAAACAAGCAGCTCGTTCCTCGCTATCATCTATATCCATATCAAGATCACAATAAGTTGTTATTTCCCAATATTCAAACATGTTTGGAGTACTATCATTAGATATTCCACTTGTTTGATCATGTGGAATATCAGGTTGTTGTAGTTGGTTCATTCTTCGCAAGTGAAAATCATTATTTGGTAATGTATGAGTAGCGAAGTGGGGATGTTGGTGATGATCTTGAGACATATTTATTGGGGGGAAAATTCTCAAAAGTTTTGTTAGGTTTTGAGAAAAGAATACAAAGGAATTTTAGAAAGATGGGAGTGTAATGATACACAACGTTAATCTATTTTATTTATAGGACAAATAAAGGAAGTATTACCGAATTTGATAGGGAATAGGATTTGGGAACTTTTGTTTCCTAAAATTCTTGTTTCCTGAATTTTTTGTTTTTTTCTAGCTTTCCCCACACGCTTCCTTTCCCCAACATGCTAGGACTAGGATTTATTAGTTAAAAGAAATAGACAAAATGATTCAAATATTTACCACGAAAGATTAATATTAAACTTTTCAATTTAATTTAATTAAAATATAAAAAATCACAAAACATTAAAATTTTAATGAATATTACTCCCTCCGTTTCATATTAAATGAGGTACTTTCCTTTTTAGTCTGTTCCAAAACAAATGACACATTTCTAAATTTAGAAATAATGCAACTTTAAACTCTTTCATTTTACTCATTTACCCTTAATGAGAAGCTTTTATAGTCACACAAATGTCATGGCCCCACAAACTTTTTACCCCTTAAGCTTTTAAGACCACAAGTTTCAAAAATCTTCTTCTTTTTTCTTAAACTTCGTGTCGAGTCAAACTACCTCATATAATATGAAACAGAGGGAGTAATATAGTTAAGTAATTGAGGGAGGGCAAACCTCAATGTTTAGTCTACGCAAACCCCATGCTGTAGGGCAAACCTCAACGAGGGCGCCGAGTCCATAAGGGGGGTGTATGTAACACCCCGGACTTTAGACAGATTCTCACATCGGCAAAACACAAGAGGGATTATGGGTATATAAGTTAACAAGCTTTAGATCCTAGTGACGCATTTTAAACTCGTAAGGTCTAGGCCCAAATCGGACAATATCACCGGCGGACAGGGCGACTACAGTACATCTAGTTTCTATTAACTTGACCTACGAACTATTAGTAATGTGCATACAAACTAAGTATTATATGATCAACTTTAATCAAAAGAAACAACTATACAGACATTATGAATGATGTAATTGCATCAATAAAATACAACCCTTATTTTATTTTTTCCATAAAATCCGTCAAATATAATAACAATTAAAGTTTTTCCAAAATATTTGACGGAGATTTCATGCTTCATATTTTCTTTTTTCTTTTTTTGATGTGTTACCCAGTGTTCGGTAATTCAGTGGGGCCGTCTCATTTGAACGGGCGCCATATAAGACCCATTAAAGGAGTAAATGCTCTCTATAGTAAATTTTTGGCTAATTTACAAAAAGAATATTGTAACAATAATACTATTCTCATTGAATTTAATTACAAGATTAAGAATGTAACCAGTCATGTGTGGGCAACACTAGAGCTCTACAGAACGGACATGCATTCTTTTGCTGCAGCCAACATGAAACTCATGGCCACATTGAAGTGTGCCAATGGTATCTTCATCTTCATACTCACATAAACATATCGCACATGTTTCTTGTTCCTCAGATTTCTTGTTCCTCCTCATCCTCTATATCCATTACAGTAGCATAGTAAGTTCTTGTTTCAACCTCGAACTCCTCTTCTTCCTCCTCCTCGTCTTCTTCTACTATTTCTTCGTGTGTGGGCACTACAAAACGGACAATCATTCCTCCGCCTTCTCAGAGTAAGTTGTTATTTCCCAATATTCAAACATGTTGGTATCATTACATATTATTCCAATATCAGGCTGTTCTTGCTTCATTCTTTGCAAGTGAAATGCATCATTTATTGGTAATGTACGAGTAGCGTAGTAGGGACGTTGGTGATCTTGAGACATATTTCTTGGAAAATAATTCTCACAAGTTTTGTTAGGTTTTGAGAAAAGGAATACAAAGAAATTTGGGAGTGTAATGATATACGTTAATAATCTATTGTATTTATAGGACAAAGGAAGTATTACCGAATTTGATAGGGAATAGGATTTGGGAATTTTTGTTTCCTAAAATTCTTGTTTCTTTAGGAGTAGGATTTAGTTAAACGAACGAGATAAAATGATTCAAATACTTACCACGAAATTAATATTAAGCTTTTCAATTTAATTTACTTAAAATATAAAAAATCACAAAACACATTAAATTTTTAATCAATATTAATATAGGTAAGTAATAATATTAGACATCTTATCTAATTACTTAATCGTTATATGATGATTTAAATATATTAAAATAAATTATTATGTATGTGTTAATGGTGGTTAGGTTGGGAAATATATACGTCTTATGCAATTGTATTTATATTTGAGAGACATATATTTTTTTACAAGAATTGTTTTTTGAAAAATTAATGTTTTATTTATGCAGCCAAGCAGAAGCAATAGAAGGTATTTTTTTATTATGCTGCCAAGGAGAAGTTATAGATTTCTGTTTGTTCTCCCAACAGAAAAATCAATCATGCTAGTACTATATATTCAACTAGTAATGTTCATACAAACAAACTATGTATTATATTATCAACTTTAAACAAAAGAAACAACTAACAGCTTGTTTGGATGGTTGTTACGCATCATTTCATAATGTATTGTATCGTACTGTATTGTATTATACTGTATCGTTTGATAAATACAATGTTTGAATACATTGTGTCGTTTGTCATCGTTTCATGATATCACGCACCAGCAATATGAAAAATACACTTGCAATATTATAAAGAAAAATTATGATACAACGTAAAATTACTATATAAAAATGTAGAATAAATGATAAAATAATTTAATAATAATAGAGGGTGAGATTGAGAGAAAAAGACAAGGTAACGATGCGACCACACCAAATCGGTCGTTACATAAAGTGGCACATTTCGTCGTTATGTAACGACGGATTTAACGATACGATACAATAAAATATAAGTAACAATCAAAACAAACATTGTATTTAAAGTAACAATACGATACGATACAATGGGTAACAACCATCCAAACAAGCTGTAAAGAGACATTATGAATGACGTAATTGCGTCAATAAAATACTACTCCTTAATTCTTTCATAAATCCCGTTAAATATAACAATAATAAAAGTTTTTCAAATATTTGATGGAGATCTCATGCTTCATATTTCGTTTTTCTTTTATATTTAATACCCGGTGTGCGATAACTCATTGGGCATTGTCTCATTAGAACTCGCACTAAGTAAGGCCCATTAAAGGAGGAAGTGCTTTCTACCAGTAATTTTTGGCTAATTTACGCAAATGTTCATGTATTAGGCAATTTTTAGATTTTGTCCCTATTCAAAAAGTTGTGAAAACATAATCTTGAGAAAATTACCCCTTAGGCCCTTCCGATCAACGTCAAACTCGGGTCTAATGTTTGCTCATATAATTTTTAATTTGCTCAACCTTATAGACAAAATATTAAACTGTGGGCTAATATTTGCAATTACAATTTTAAATTCGAGTCTAATATTTTCTCATACAATTTATAATTTGCTCAAAAAGAATTTCTAGACCGTTGTTCGAAAGATTCACAAGTTGTAAGAGGAATAAAAAGAATAAAAAGAGAACCATTTATTAAATAGCTTATACAAAAGGAAAGAAACTATGAAAACTATGTGGACCTAGCCTACGATCAAAACTATTTATATCGTTAGTCGCAAAAGTGTATAAAATTTATCTGAAATTTCGAACACACACACACACATATATATATATATATATATATATATATATATATATATATATATATATATATATATATATATATATAATGTATATTTTTTATCATTATTTTAAAAAACGGCTATACAATTTTACTTTCTTTTTTTATGAGCAAACTACCCGCTATAGCCCCTCAAAATTTTAATAGCCCATATTTTGTCTTACTTACAAAAATGGCCCTTCGGCCCAAACGTATTGCATATAGTAGCCGAAAGGAATAAGCATGACTACACAAGCGCTTGTAGCTTAGTGGTTAGGGTGCCTGTTTCCTAAGCTGAAGGTTGCAGGTTCGACCCTCACCTGGCGCGATAGAGCAACCTTTTTTTACCTTTTAAATGTACTTCTGGATCTGATAAGAATTAGCTAACAATTGAATGAAATATGTAAATGCAAATCCGCGCGAGTCCCAAATTTTTGTGTGCTATAGCCCATGCCTTCCGCCTTGGGCCCGGATGGATCCGTCGTGGAATCGCCTAATATTTGTCCCGGACATCAAATACGGCATAAGAAACAATTTCCACCCACTCGAAATGACCACATCATATTTTTTGGCATTTTACAGCCATAAAACGGCAAATCCGTGCGAGTACCAAATTTTTGTGTGCGCCCATGCCTTCCGCCTTGGGCCGGATGGATCCGTCGTTGCGAAATGTCTATTTTTTGTGTAATAACAGCCTATTTTTTGTATAATACCAATCTATTTTTGTATATTATTTGTATATTAACAGACTATTTTTGTATATTTTTTGCATAGTGACATTCTATTTTGTATATTTTTTGTATAGTAACAGTCTATTTGTATAGTGACAGTCTATTTTGTATATTTTTTGTATAGTAACAGTCTATTTGTATATTTTTTGTATAGTAACAATCTATTTTGTATATTTTTTGTATAGTAACAGTCTATTTTGTATATATTTTGTATAGTGAGAGCTAATTATACATAAATTGTATAGTGGCAGTCTATTTAATATATTTTTATATAGTGATAGTCTATTTTGTGCATATTTTATATAATGACAGTCTATTTAGTATATTTTTTGTATAATGACATTCTATTTTTGTATATATTTTGTATAGTGACACTCTATTTGTATATAAATTGTACAGTCACAGTCTATTTGTATATAAATTGTATATTGACAGTCTATTTTGTATAATTTTTGTATAATAACAGTCTGTTTTGTAGATATTTCAACTTTATGCATAATCATCTCCTCTGTTCTTCCTCTCATTGAGAAACCAACCACCAGAATCCATGGCCTCACAGTCGCCAAAAATGGTAACAAGATCGCCGGAGTTTTAAACTTTTTGCCAAAGATCTTCAAAATATTATCTACATATTCATAGAAACTATAAGAGAAAATCTGAGAAGAAGACAAGGTTGTCTCTCTCGTTGCCTTATGCCACACCACTGCCGAAATCCAGCCAGCCAACTATGACTATGACTGCTCCTCTCGCTTTCCTCTTATTCCCTATAGGTTGCTGCTACTGATTTTTACTAGTCACCGCCGGAATTGACCACTGGCTGGCGACGGTATTAGTTCACATCAATTTTCCAAGCAATGATTTAATCATTGAAACAAATTTCACCAACAGATGCAAAAGTCACAAGCTCAAAGTAAGTGGATTTTGAATTTTACTCGTCAATTCGCTTCGCCCAATTCATCAAATCACTAAATTAATAGTATTTCAATTCAACGGAACAATTCCAAATCTCACTTTTCAGTAACAAACAAACATTAACAAAAGTTCCAAACCCAGGCATGAGTTTCTTTTCTCGATTCAAAGTGCAGAATCAATGACACCAATAAGAGTAGTAGCGGAATTTCTTTTTTAATTTTTTGATTTTGAGTTTTGTGGTGACGGGTAAAAGTCCAGATCTTCTTAGATCTAGAATTTTCCAGCGAGGGAATTCGATCAGTGAAGTTTCCGGCTAGTACTTATCATTATTTTTAGGCTATAATTTGTATGGGTCAATTTGTGGGCTATCAGATGAAATTTGTTTTGCCCGATGGGCTATAAATGAAGTTCTCTTTTTTTTTTTTTTATTAAAGCTCGGATTTGAGACGTCTTTTATGTTATTGACTGAAGAGATTATAAGCCCAAAGCCCGATGTACCTAGGCAGAGTCCCTTCTGGTTATACTGTGGCCTTTTCTTCTTTTATTTTTCAGAAAGAAACTTTTAGCCTTGTAAAATATTCTGAACCCTTAAACCCTAGGGTTTAAGAACCGGCTTTTGCCGCGAGCAATGCCTCAGTTCAAAATCCGTACGTTACTCTACATATCCGTATATATAAACCCACATTTTCTCACCCTAAAACTATTATGAAATCTCTTTTAAGAACCCTAATTATATTCCTTAAACATGGTGGGTTTTTTGCATGATGATCCCATAATAGGTAGTAATAATGAGCTTGAACAAGACATCAAGAATCAAACCTCTTCAGAGCTTAAGCAAGAAACTGACCCATTTGACATATTTACCCCTGACCTAGACGAGTTCTCTTGCTCTTTTGCTGATTCGTTTCTTGATTTTGATTCCTTAAAGGATTTTCTTGCTGAGAGCCCCACAGTAGATAGTATGGCTGATGTGAAACAAGACCCATTTGAGGTTTGTAATGAAGAAGCTGTTTTTGGCACTGTTAATGGATGTAATGAGGTGGGTATTGGTGGGATTTGTGAGAAAGTTGAAGTTTTTGACAGAAATGATAAGGTGGGTATTGGTGGAATTTCTGAGAAAGTCAAAGTTTCTGGCGCCGTTGTAAGGGATAATGAGGTGGGTATTGGTGGAAATTGTGAGAAAACTGACATTTTTGACACTGTTGACAGGGATAATGAGGTGGGTTTTAGTGGAATTTGTAAGGAAGTTGAAGTTTTTGACGCTGTTGACGGAGATGGTGATGTGGGTATAGATGGGATTTATGGGAAAATTGAAGTTGAAAAGGAAGGGGATGTAGAGGGTTGTGAAAAATTGAGTTATTTGAATCTTGAAAAGAGTAAAATGGGTGTTATTGAGAAGATGGGTAAAGTTAGTATAAATAGTAGTGGTAGTGATATTGTTAGGGAGAGTGAAAATATTAGTAGGGATGAGGAAAAAAATGTGACAAGTGAGAAGAAAAACACAGGAACGAGTGATGTGTCACAAGGTGGTGATAGTGATACTGAGTCTGATATAGAGAGTTCATCTTGTTCATCGTTGTCCGAGTTCACGAGTAGTGATGAGGGAGGAAAAAGAAGAGAGGATAGAAAGGGATGGGGAATCAAAGGGGAGATGGAATTGGAAGAAGGTGAGATACAAACATCTGATGTAGATGTAGATATAGATGAGATGGTTGCTTGGAGCGAAGATGAGGAGGAGGATTCAGGTGTTAAAGGACCCATCAGGTCTAAGAACGAGCTTCCGGTAACGATTACATCTCTAACATCATATGCATATGGATTATAATGTTGCATTATGCTGTTTCTATACAATATCTACCATGTTGGACATTTAAGTGATAAAAAGTGGTTTATCGAATCTCGGCTAAACAATTTTTTTGACCAGAAACAGCATCTCTACCTTCTTAAGATAGGGGTAAACCTTCTTAAGGTAGAGGTAAGGTCTGCGTACACTCTACCCTCCCCAGATCCCACTAGTGGGATTACACTGGGTTTGTTGTTGTTGTAAGCCGCTAAGCTAATAACTCTGTTCTAGACACTCTTTACTTGGTTATAGTCTTCAGCCCTTTGAGGTTTATATTTACAGAAACAACAAAAAGGGGGAAAAACCGGAAACAAAAAAGAAGCAAAAACAAAGTCCTCAGTCCATGGATACATGCTGCAGATCTATTTTGGGGTTGGATAATGAATCCCCAATATCTATTTTGTTTCATTTGAACCCATTTCGTCAGTCCCATATGTTCCGGATTAGGCATATCAGTCCGACTTTTTTGCCTATAAAGAAAGTGGCAAAGGGCTTGACTGACTAGTTTTTGCATTTCGTCGTATTGAGAGGTTAACATATGTTCTGCATTAGGCAAGTCCCAGTATTTGGCTATACAGAAAGTGGAGAATGGCTTAAATGAGTAGTTTTTAGGCTTATCTAGTGGTTATCATCATCAAGTTATAGTTTCCTTTTGGTGGTATTGACGTAAGTATGTTTCATTTACAGTGTAGTGTACTTTGACCTGGAGGTTAGCTTGTGACTTATTGCTGACTGCAATTGTTTGTCTGATTATAATTTTCCTTCTACTTTTACATATAGAATTTTGATAGTGCTTAGACTTGTTCAATGGTGATAGATCTTTTGTGCATAAGCTGCATCCTTCAGTTCCCCCTGGTATAAGTTGTGATATTTAGAGGATTCTGCGCATACATTATAGATCCAGATAGAAAGAAAGAACCTAGGTATGAAGAATATCAGAGACAGCAAATGAAAAATGAGGAGAGGAGACAGAAGATAGGAACTAGGGAGAAAGAGCTTGGGGTGGGGGGTTGGTAAAGTCAGTTTTTTTAAGTGTAAGTACTGAATAAATCATTTCAGTAAACTCTGACTTGCATCCGTCGACTTAATTGTCATCGTCTGGTAGACTTGTTTAGTGTTTTGCATGTTATTGACACTATAATATTGCTCTCTATGTTTCCTCACTTGGTCATCCAGTTGAAGACATAATAACAGTCTTAAAGAAATGTGTCTTCCAAACAAAAAAACGAGGCAGCTAAGAATACTAATATGGGTTTGTTTCACAAATGATCATTTTGGCATGCAAATATTAAGTCATTTGTTAATCATGCATTTGCAGGTTCTTCCCCCGGTTCCGATAGTGAATGCAACTTTGCTACCGCATCACCAGACCCTGCCTGTTGGAGTTGTTTCAGCGGTAAGACAAAACAAAACAAAAAAGCAAATCACATTGTATTTCTCACTGCATTTGATCATTTTATTTTAAAGCAACAACAAAAAAAAAAAAAAGAGGGGCCGCCCTAAAAAATAATAGCTATGTTTTATATATTAAGTATAAATATACATATAATATACATAATCAGTGTATATGTTTTGTGTATTTGGGCTAGCGTCGTAATTATATTCGGCAGATGGGCCAAGAACAGACACTGCCTGCTTGTATATTATTTTAGATTCTTAATTCAAATGTTTATTTGATCTCTATGTGGTGCAATACAGATTCTTGGTGCCCAAGTTGTTGTAGAAGGGGTGGAGAAGCATAATCCTCTTAGTGATGGTTCTATTCTTTGGATAACAGAAAGCAGATCCCCACTGGGTATAGTGGACGAGATTTTTGGGCCTGTCAAGAACCCCTACTACATTGTAAGATACAATAGTGAGAGCGAAGTCCCCGCTGAAATCAACCAAGGCACTTTGATCTCTCTTGTCCCAGAATTTGCTAATCATGTCCTTATCGATGGAAGTCTTTACAAGAAAGGGTATGATGCATCTGGTGAAAATGATGAAGAGGTGCCCACGGATGAAGAATTTTCAGATGATGAGAAGGAGGTTGAGTACAAGAGAATACTGAAAATGAAAAAGAGGGGCACAAATGACGAGAAAGTTGGAAACAAGAAGAAGGACAAAAAGAAATTCAGAAATCGATCTCAGAACTCGAAATGTGAGCAAGCTATGAAGCCACCAGTCGAGCAAAGTCAAAATCTTGTCCCACCTGTTACTGGTTCTTCCCAAGGACAGAGGTCAGGCAATAGGACTGACTTAGTTCCTTCATTTCATCATCCGCAACAGGCCCCTGCTTTTGCAGCTCCTTCAAGTGGAGTTTGGACTAATATAATCCCAAATCAGCAGCCCGGGAATATGGGCTTACCTAATACTTTGCCAACAATTGGCATGCCATGGCAACAACAATGTCATCCTCAGCAAATGTTTCAAATGCCTTTGCCTAGTGGAGTACCTTTACAACAGCAATTCAATCCAGGACCTCCTCATAACTTTATCTTGCCGTTTTTACAGCCAGATTTTGGCACAGGGCAAGCGTTTGCACCTTGGCCGGCATTCGGACAAAATGGTTTCAATCAACCACCATTTGCTTTGGGGGGCTTACCAGGCCAACTGGCACATTTACCTTTCAACTTGGGAGGTCAGATACCAGTTAACGTACCACAAGCGGTAGCCAACAACAATTCACATCCACCCGCTGCAGTTCCTGCTATTAACGGTTCTCTAAACTTCAATCAAGGCAATCATTTTGGTGGTGGCTGGAATGCAAATTTTCAGGCTGGTGGTAGTTTTGGACCACAAACAGGAGACAACAGCAATTCACAACAACCTGCTGCAGTTCCTGCTATTAACGGTTCTCTGAACTTCAATCAAAGCAATCATTTTGTTGGTGGCTGGAATGCGAATTTTCAGGGTAGTGGTGGTTTTGGACCACAAACAGGAGACAGCAGCAATTCACAACAACCTGCTGCAGTTCCTGTGAATGGACCAGAAACAGGAGACAACAATTCACATCCACCTGCTATTGTTCCAGGCAATACTAATGGTTGTCTGAACTTCAATCAAGGCAATCATTTTGGTGGTGGCCGGAGAGGAAATGGTCGGGGTGATGGTGGCCGGTTTGGCCGTGGGAGAGGGAGAGGGAGGGCGCAACGTTATTGAAGGTGAAAACAAAGTGCTTCCCGTGGAGAAAATTACTTTTAACTTTGGTTCTACATATAGCAGCTAATTTCCAGATTTTTTTCCCCATTCCCTCGTAGGTCTGGGTGTGTATAGTGCTAGTTACTGTTTTAGTTTGCATTATAGGTTTTTTATTTTTTTCCCAAAGTTCCAAATGTCTGCTTATACGACCCTTTCTTTAGGTAATTTGTTCTTCCTGTTTTGCTCTTAGGACTAAGGGATTGGTTTAATCATCAAAATGCTAGATTTAGAATCAACTTATTGGTCTTATGGTATATCTCTGTATCGTGGATGAGAAAGATGTGTATTTGTTTATAACTCTCCTGGGGGTTGGGTAATACCTGGGGTGGCTATTTGTGATACTATGCAATTTTATGCATGGGATTAGATGCTTTAATGGGATCTTTTATCCTGGTCAGAGGAGAAATTACCAAACGTCTAGCATTACCTCACGCTTGGTGCCAATGAGGTTTTTATTTGAGAGAAACGTCTAGCATTCCTTCTCGAATTTGCTAATGTTATTATCTTTAATATTCATATATTTTTCAGAAAATATCTTTTGCTCATCAAAACATGAAAAAGGATTTTCCATGAACAATGTTTTCCGTCATACCAAATACACATTGTGTCTCACAGCAGCTAATTATGTTGTAAAGTATGGAGAATTAAAGGACCAGTCTGAAGTCTGAACCATAAAAACGAAAAACTAGATAGGAAAAGATAAAGCCTTTGACTGTAATTGTAAATTTGGTTAAATCCCTGAAAGAGAATGTCAGCAAAAACATGGTGTAAACATGTAAAGGGGGTTAAAATGAATTAATGATGGGGAAAAACATGGCCATCTAAATTGAAAGAAATATTCAGGTGTGACAAAAGAAGTAATTAAGGGTGATTCCTTGTGAAATCAATGCAAGTCTGGCAACTGCAGTCTGAGAAACGGCATATTTCACATCCAAAACACACACACGAAGTGCAACCTCTACACGTTGGAGAACGCGAACATCCTCTGTACACCCTACGGCTTGCTCGTTCGTCATCATCATCACATGAAACTCTAAAACACAAGAAGACAGCAAGCAAATATGTCCAGAATGAATACAAGTTACAAAAACATAAAATATTGATCATGGACATGGTATTGTTAAAGGGATGATAAATATAGTACACATCATAAAGGAAAACCAGGAAGGTAGAGTCTGTCTTCGCTAAATATAGCCACGTTATAGAAACTTTACTGTTAATTGGACAGCGTACAGATTTTGGTAATTGGCCTGGGATAGAATTACCCTTCCCAAAACTGCTAACTCCAAAAGAAAAGGGGAAAATGATAGAAGAAGCGGGAAAGGCTCCAATTCTCAAATCAAACTGCACATTACTAACTTGGAAAATTGAATGATGCATCAAGTAAAACTAAGTGGTAAATATAATCTCTTCCTGGAGAAAACAGAAACTTATTTGGTGGTTCAACAACTACACAGTATCACCAAAAATGGCATGTTAAGTATTAGAGAAAACATTCTGCCCACTCAGTCCAAAACAAAGTCAGCAACAAAAGCAAGAAATCAGACTAAAAAGAATGATAACCAAGCAGATTGGACATATCAACGAGATGTTCCTCGCCTATTCAGCAGCGTGGATAGGATTCATTAGTATAAACGAACAAAAACAGATAGCATGGCACCTCCGGCAGAGTAGGTCCAATTGAATGATAGAATTACAACCATGTTCATAATATTGCATTTCGAATTTCCAAGTCACATAGGAAACAGTATTATTTCCTTGTCTATACCATGTCCATTAACTTGAAACTTTTGATAGAATGGAGCTCAATCTAAACTTCCTGAACCGTGAATATCACAGATATCATGAGCACATAATCACAACAATGGTAATAATTTGATAAATTCTAGACATCACTTCCGGAATAACTTATTATCTGTTCTACTCAAGTAAAAACATAGTCTGGTCAACCTTAACTTCTGATAGTGTATGCCATCAACACATCTTCTCTTGGAGATAGGGGGAAGGACTTCCTTTCCATCAAAGTTTGGGGGGGGGGGGCGTGTAAGAAATTATTTGATATCTCCTAGTATCAAAGAAAGTACTATGACATTTTCCTATATGCGACATCTTTCTGTGAATTAGCTACTCATTCCATATTTGGAGCATCACATACATAACTAAACTCCAACGCTTTACACCATTTAAGCCTTGATCATGGATCCGACCATACATCTTGAGAGCAAGCACAATGCTAATTGTAGTCTTCTGATTGCACAAAAATCTCTGTTTCTGCCAGAGTATTATTAATCCAACGTAATTCTAATAAACCTTGCAAGTTGTCTCACTCATTGCACAACACCTTTCAGATAAATTATACTTCTGTATTTTGTGCACACTTTTCTGATACCAACATTTTTTATATGCTTGCAGCTACTTTTCCAAGAACGAATTCCACAGCACACTCAGAATTCACATTCATACATTTTGTCTCTCATTATTCAGAACTTACATTTCTATCAGAAACCTTTTGTCACAAAGCATGCCGGACAATACTTGTTTAAAGCAATGTCTTGAATACATTGAGTGGAATGATATAACTTCCAACTAGCAATCTCGAATGAGTGTTGTATTCATGTAGTGATTTTTAACTATTGGATGGTCTTTCATCAAGCTGAACACAAAATTAATTAGTTATCGGATGATTGAAATAGGTACTTAATTTGTGTACGAGCTAAAGACATCAAAATTAATTTAACAGGATATTGATCAATTAGAAGAGATCTTTTTTTGAATGTGAAAAATAAATTGAAAATAACAGCCTGCATATATAAAAGATACTATTGAAGAGATTAAGCATGAGAAGGAAACCTACTTGTCATAAGGAATGTCAAAGCACTTCCAGTGCGGATTAGCCAAAGCATCATGGTAGCTCCTGCATTCTTCATTTGTGCGGAGACGAAATCTGCGTTCTTTGTTGCAATCAGTACATCTGATAAACTCATCGCGATGACAAGCTCGCCCATTTTGAGATCTATTTGAAGATTGGTTATAATATTTGAGTAGTGCAGTCTTTACCACTGGAACTTTCTCACCATCAACAATGATCCAAATATTATTCTTCCATTTCCTAGATGTCTCTCTTCCAGAATGTTTCTCAAATGCAGCAGGAGTCAGCTTGTCTAATCACAAAAGAGCAACTTTTACTAGAAGCAACACATGGGAAAATATCTATCAAATAAGGTAATAAAAACAGTATAATTTTCTGTTTCATAAAAATCAAAGAGGTAAGAATTAGAACAAATTATACCATTGCTAAATGACTCAGTGATGATAAAAAAAAAGGGGGTAGAATATTAAATTCATTCCAATATGTAAGAACGTACTAATGAACAATGATCAAGTGACATACAGAAATATACATGCGTCACAAGAAGCTACAATATTATTGATCTTATATATCTACCAAGAACTTCAAACTTTCTAATCTGACAACCTAGTTTATATGCAGGAAAAACAAATTCCACATTTAGAGTGAAGAATGCCAGCTTAATTGTTAACTTGAAAGCCCTTCTACGGCTAGCACTTAATAGAAGTTCAAAATTACTCAAGAAACTAAGTATCTTGTTCCCAGACAGAGACAGTGCCTCTATTAAGAAGTAAGTGTACATTAGTTCATATCGTGTCGCTTCTTAAGCGGCAATTAACTTGTAATAATCCTCAGAATTCATAAATGCACTTAGACGGTTTTAAATGGAGCCACATGGATAAGGAAGATCCATCCCGCCATCCCAACTTGCTCGGGAATGCGCATGCTGCAGGCTTCTTTTTTTAAACCCCTCCCTAGGAGCTCCCCCATTTTGCTTACCACTTGAGCAATCCTCTCTTGCCACATGCTACAGGCATGTGTTCAACTAAACTAGTACACACTGTAAACGCTCCTTCCAGAAAGTAATTAGCAAAGGTCAAAGGAATTTTTTTTGCGGATGGTTATTTCTTAAGCCAATATCGCATGATAACTTTATGAGATTGCTGCCACCTAAATAGAACATATCATCAATCAGAAATACTAAAAGTGCACGCAGTATTGTTGGAAAACTAATTCAAAGTTGTAGTAGGAAACCTAGTTATTTAGGATTTGATTTATTTAATTCATGTCTAAATATGATTTGAAGTTAGAATAAATATAGAAATAGGCTTTCGTGTTACTAGTTAAAATAGGTTTCATACTACTATAAATAAGGGTATTGATAGCTTCTTTTATTTGAGGAGGAAATAAAGATTTGTAGAGAGCTTTCAGAAACTAATAATAAAATATTTTCCTTCAAGTACGAAGAGTTGAAGTGATAAACATCACTTCATCAAAGCCATATAAACAGAACTCATCATCAAAGATCACACTTTTTACCAACCAAATCATCTACAGAAGAGTCACATATCAAACGTACAATATTATTGTAGGCAGGTATTCTAAAATAAAAATACCATTAGCGCTAACCATCTCGAATGATCGATAGAATAAAACCGATTAATATGGAACTGCTAAAAGTCATTGTAGTCATTGTTGAGTATATCACAAAGAACATCCCACACTCAAGAAAATTATCATATACATGAAATATTGTTTTTTTATTAAAAAAAAACAACAACGCGTCAATTCAAAAAACACAAAAACAACATTCCATCGTAAGCCCATAGTAGAATCAAGAACATGCATTTAACGCAAACACATTTCTTAAGAAGAAACAAAAAATATTGGCGACGTAAAAACCTTCAGGGCAGCCAGGGGTGCAATCGCAGGAGATTACAAGTTCACCAGAGGAGAAAACCCTAAGTTTAGCAACAGCATCACCGTAACGGTGGCTGGTGCATCCACACATGACTTCCACGTAATCATCTCCTCTCTTCACTCCACTTATCTCTCTCAACTCTTCTTCACTGAACATATCGTCCCCTAACTCTCTCTGTGTTATTGCAATAAAACAAAGACTTTTAGTTTTTACATAAAAATCGAACCTTTTTTCGTATAAGAAATCAAAAAAAAAAAAAAAAAAAAGGGATCGAATACGACAAATATGCGAGTGTTCGTTGTGTGACTTTGTCGATAGAGTTTATACGTAAAAATGCATTGGAGAGAGACAAAAGGGGAAGAACCGAGAAACCGTTTGGGTATCTGATGAGAGAAATCACCTCAGCAAGTAGGCATCTTTAAGAGATCTGGTGTCCTAAGCTTCGAAAAAGGAGGATCTTTGGGGGTTTTATAGAGAGAAAGAGAGTGTGTGTGTGTTCAAAGAGTCAGGCTTGGGGTGGGGAGGGGGGAGGCAATGGTAAAAATAATTCAAAAATTGTATTCTAGTTTTGCCATGAATATTTTATCATATTTTCTTGTTGTTGGTATTGCTTGTTAGTTTCTGCTTCTTTTTCAAGAGTTTATCGGAAACAACCACAGATCTCACCTTATAGGATTACACTAAATTTTTGTTGTTGTTATTATTATTGTTGTTGTTATTATTTTTCATTGTGTGTTTCATGGAAGGATAGATATTGGTCTCTTGGGGGCTTAGGAAGAAAGGGGAAGAAAAATCCTTCACATGGGAAATGGAAGGAGGTTTTTAGAATTAGACTTTTAGCGTGTTTTCGTCAAGCATTTCCAATTCAAAAGGCACTTTGCCTTTTTTTTCAAAATTAAAGTGTTTGACCAAGTTTTTGGAAGAAAAAAAAGTGTTTTTGAGGAGAAACAAAAGTAGTTTTGGGGAAGCAGAAAAAAATATTGTCTCTCCAAAAACACTTTTGAGAAAAATACAATTAAAATTAGTTTTTATAAGTTTGGCCGAACATTAATTGCTGTTCAAAAGTGTTTTTCAAATTAATTAGTCAAACACAAATTGTTTCTCGCCAAAAATATTTTAAAAAAGATATTACTTAAAATAAGCTTGGCCAAATCGGCTATTTGAGTAACTAGCACTGCTACTTTTAAAGCTTGTTTAACTGTTCAAGCAGTTTAGACACTATTCTCGTGAAGGCTTTTACGGAGTAGTCTTTACTGCTCAACACTCACTTTTACACTGTCATGAGTTGTATTTTAATTGGCAGCTGGTTCTGGTTCCCGCAGCAGCATGTGCATCTTTATTCCTTTCTAATCGAAGCATTCCTCATTTTAGGAGTCCTAACTTTTTTATTATCTTTTTGGACAAATGTTACCTTAAAAAAGAAAGAAGTTATTTTACTATATATAACGTCGAAATTCTTCGCACTATATCTTAACGGTAACTTTTATCGTTAAGATATAACGCACAAATTTACTGCGATATACTAGTTTAGTGCCTGAAATCTGTGCACTATCACTCTTAAAAATCCGCCGCCTACATACATTGGGAATGCCAACAAGGCAACCACACATGTTCTTTTTCTTTTTATTCACATAAAATGAAAAAGGGCCAAGTATATCAATTACTCCATCCATAAATGTATACATATCACATACATGGATGCTAACATAAACACTTTTAACTCTTAATTAAAAGCATTTTTGAGAAAAATGGAACTTAGAAATACTTTTAAAAAGCTTGACCAAAATATATTACTACAACATTTTTATATCTGTAAGAAAATGTCACTATAAATAAATAAGAAATCTTCAAATCAAAGTATTTTAAATATAAAAAGATATCTTTTTTTTGTACAAAATTAAAGAGAAAAATCTCATAAAGAAATTGGGACATAGGAAGACAGATGTTCGAAGATCCATAAATTTCTTTCTCATTATCAATCCAACCAATGAGATTTCTTCACGTCCAGTGACTCAACAAAAGTAGCAAAGGGTAGTGTGAACACACGCCGGTGTGAGATTGTACCGCGAAATGACTTGAAAAATTTCCATTTGTAAAGTGGCGGGTTTTAAGGTGCAAGAAAAAGTGGCGGGTTATTAGAAAGATTGGCCCTATATAGAGCGCAGTAATTTAAAGTGTTATGCGTGAACATGCTAACACCAGTAACCGCGCTATATTTTAATGGTTAAAATACCGTTAAAGTCCAAAAATGATCACTCTTTTTTTTTACACATATTTATGTCATACTTGTCCAAAATACCACAATTGGGTTCCTGACTCCTTATTTTAGTGTCCTTCGTGTTATAAGTATTTGTATTTTCATATTCCTAAACTTTTGTTAGTACTTATCGTTGCTTTTGCTTATATTTTATTGGAGAATTTAGTATTAGTTTTGTATTTTTGCTTCAGTTGTCAGATTGGTTTGCTTGTTAGTGTCCCTCCCTTTTTTCCTTCTTGAGTCGAGGATATACCTGTATTGGGAAAAACTGAATTTACATTATAGGTGATGTGGCATGACACGTGGACTGGTCAAACGGTCAAAACATAATAAATAGCCAAGAGGCACGGGTGACAACAGATAAGGGAAAAAGAAAGCAACATTGGTGCGGACCGTTACTAAAATAGGTACGAGTCTCGTACCTATCCAAGTCATCTAAAGACCGAAGATCGGAAGAAGTTGAAGATACGAATCTGATGACGTAAAAGAGTTTAAATACAGCATTAAATATCAAATACGTTAGAATATTTGATTTAAAAAGAAATGATTGTGTAACGTTTCTTTTAATGTTATTTATTGCTTATAATTGCCTCATTAAGACAAAGGCATTACATCTTCTCCTAGGATTAGCTATAAAAGGAGAAGAACTCACCATCTGTAAGGACAAGGAATACTATTGGAATCTTACTGAAATACAATTTTTTTTTATTGCTTTACCATCATTCACAAAAATATTTTATTTTTGTCTCCTGATTATCAGTAACCCGAATTTCTTTTTAGCTTTGATCAAAGGCTCAGATTTTTTGGTTAAACAAATTGGTTCCGTTACCGGGAATCTGATAATCTTTTCTTTTAAGCTATATCTTGTCCATTGTCGTCACCATGTCAAACAACAACACCGACAATAACAGTAATAACACATTGGGAAACCATGAAAATCAAATCCATCAAAATCAAGGTGACGTAGTTCCCTCTCCTCCAGATTCACCACGTCAATCTCGTGAAGGCATTCCTGTTACTGAATCCCGTGCTGATCAACAAGAACAATCTGAACACTTTGAAGGAGTTACAACTGAAGCTTTATAAAAGCTAATTGATGCACAGGTCGGCAAAGCTCTTCAGGCTCTAGTTAGTCGATTGCCTGCTGCACCACCCACACCAACTCCTAATAATAATACATTGGAGAATCCCCGTTCTGGTCTTGATAATTCTGGAAACGGAGCAACCCCCAGTGAACCACAGGAAGGGGGACCAGGTAATTCAAATAATTCATATTTGCAAAATTTAGTACTAACCTTGCAGAAACAGATTAAGGAACAAAATGAGCGTATTGAGCAAATCCCTGGAGTTCCGCCTGTAATAAAAGGAGTAGACATGGACAAATACTCACAACAACCATGGAAGCCAAGTGCTGCTCCCCTTCCAATTCCGAAAAAGTTTAAAATGCCTGACATCCCGAAATATGATGGTACTACAGACCCACGTGACCACGTGACTGCATTTACAACAGGCGTGAAAGGCAACGACTTGACCAAACAAGAAATTGAATCAGTACTGGTCAAGAAATTTGGAGAAACACTCACCAAGGGTGCATTAACCTGGTATTCTCTTTTATCTGAAAATTCTATTAATTCTTTTGCTGAGCTTGCAGATTCTTTTATTAAAGCACATTCGGGAGCACAAAAGGTTTAGAAAAGAATGGAAGATATTTTCAAAATCAAACAAGGGGATTCAGAGTTGCTTAGATATTTTGTTGATAGATTCCAGCGTGAAAGAATGACTCTACCCCGTGTGCCTGACAACTGGGCTGCAATAGCCTTTGCAAGTAATTTAAATGACAAAAGTTCTGAAGCCACGAGACGACTCAAAGAAAGCCTTCGAGAATTTCCTGCAACCACGTGGAATGATGTTTACAATAGGTATAGTACGAAGCTGCGAATTGAAGAAGATACCGTACCTAAGTTTCATCATGAAGAAAGGGGTGGTCCCCGAAGATCAGAAACCGAAAAAAGATCAGGTAAAAACAGGTACGATCCATATATGGGACCTGCAGGAAAAGACCCACGGTCGAAACAAGATAGCCAGCAATATGATCAAAAATCGAGGAACAGGGACTCTGGTTCTTCTTCAAAATTCAGGAATGATCGGAACTGTTACACCCCAAGTTTTCATATGTGAGAGTACATCGTAAGTCATTGATGTAAGCTCGAAAATGAGATTCTATTTGGAAGCAAATAAAGTAAGTTAATAATGTTACCTTGGAGGTTACAAATATTTAAGATCATGAATAACGATTACCAAGAGGGTTGGAAATCTTAGAAGCTAAACCAATTGAAGAAAATAAGTTTCGTCGAAAGTCGACAAGTTTCGAATGTTATAACATGTACTTTGGGGTGAGACTAGGGTTATTAACATGATAAGGAGGTTATTCTATGAGTTATTTTAGTCGTATGATATTCATTTTCTACATTTTGAAGGCAAGCAAGTTGTGGAACAAGAGTTGGCAAAGGTCATCACAAGTTACATTCATAAATTTGCTGAAATTTAGGTCAAATGTATCTGAGAATTTCTCCAAATATACTTGGAATAATGGGGTGTTCTACCTACCAAATTGAAGGTCTACGAGTCTAGTTTCTAACTCATTAAACCGTTTGTCAATACGACATCGGAGTAGAGAGATATTCGCATTTTCGCGAGACCGCGCAAGCAGCTCCCAATGGGACCCACTTAGGCGGTGGTTGACCTACTTCAATTTATAAACGATTTGGACGCCTATTTTTGCTCATTTTTCAACTAAAGTTCATCTCCAAACTTCTCCTAACCCTCCTAAACATATATCACAAGGGTTTGAAGTGATTCCAAAGTGATTACACCATATTTCAACATCAAAACTTAGTTCTAGTGAAGAACAACACCTCTTTGAGGTTGTGTTGTCATTGAGGATTGTTGTGGGCTGTATTTGGATGAAATTCCAAGTTGTTGCTGCTGTATAAGGTGAGTATAACAACCTACTAATTGTGCTTAAGCTTGCTTGTATGTTGGTTAAGTTGTTAGGATGATAAACTATAAGATAATACTTGGACTAGCTTAAGTCACTTCTATGGTGTTGTATTGCTATTAAGGGTTGTTGTAAAATGAATATAACTTGGATTTTGACTTGAAGTTACTGTAGGAGGTATGTATATTGTGTTCTTGCTTGTGTCTAAGGTTATTTTGATATTGATTAAGTTAAATGGATGGGCTAGACCTGAACTAGTGAATAAAGTTGCTAGTTGGGGATAGTTGAAGTTGTGGATTATTTTCGTTGTTATAAATATATGGTATAAGGCTGGAATCATTGATTAATGACTTCATTATCAAGTTAATGATACTTTTATGTTGAAGTAAGAAGTCTATAAGGATTGATAAGGGGTATACGGATTCCAATCGGAGTTTGCCGCTCGTCGTAATGTAGTTGTGACTTGTTGTGGTTATATGGTGTCTTGATATTGATAATTATGTATTGATGGATTGCTCTGGTCATTGTTGTTGGTATATGGTATTGGAGGAGGCCCTTGTTACAATGGAGATGCTGCCCAAATTTACGTAAACGAGCTACTAGCTTAAGTTATAGACTTAGCCTTTGCTCAGCACTGATTTTGAATCTCCTTATACTATGATAGATTGAGTTGACTTGTTTGAAGAGTTGCTTGGAAGGGATTAAGGACTCAACGGGTTTAAGGTATGTTAAGGCACTTTCTTCTTTCTTTTGGCATGGTCTAAAATGAAATGAACATAAACGATACGCTATTTCATAATGACTCTACTCCTAGCAACTAAGGTTGTCCATGTTGTTCTTTCCTTATAAAATTATTCTAAACAAGTGTGTATGATCCTTAAATCCTACTAAGGTTCATATTGATGGTAGGGATGTCCATAATGTTCTTAAGTCACTCCAAAAGGTTTAGAAGATGATTCCATGAGTCTAGCATGCATTATATATAGTATCTATTTTACTCTACCGAGCCGCGCTATAGTCGGCCGGGTACGGCACCTATTGTGCAACCACTGATCAGTTGGGTTTACCGAGCTCCACGTGGCCGGGTACGATTCTACCGAACCTTATGATGGTCGGGTACGCTTTTACCGAGTCCTCTTTGAGGCCGGGTACGATATGATGATGATGCCCACATAGGCGAATGTTTTAAAAAGTTTATGTATATATATGTATTATGCATTTCATATCAGTAACCCCCAGAGGCACTCTGATGTTACAGGTTGTATCTCCTTTATCTCTCTCTTTACATTACTGTTCTTGTTTATGCTTTCCTGCCTAACATACTCGGTACTTTATTCGTACTGACGTCCCTTTTGCCTGGGGACGCTGCATTTCATGCCCGCAGGTCCCGATTGATAGGTTGACAGTCCTCCTAGTAGGCTATCAGCTCAGCGAAGGTGTTGGTGCACTCCACTTGCTCTGGAGTTGCCTATTTGGTCAGTATGCTTTGGATATGTATTGATTGATATGGCGGGGTCCTGTCCCGACCTTTATGATTTTATGTACTCTTAGAGGCTTGTAGACATATGTCAGGTGTATGGATAATTGTATGGCCTTGTCGGCCTATGTTTCGAGTTTACTAATGGTCATGTCGGCCTTATAGGCCCGTATGTCACATATATTAGTTTGTATATCATGTTGGGTCTTCATATGTTGACTATTCCCTTATGTTTTATTCTTGTTATCTCAGGACGAGTTTTCTAGCTCATTTACTCATGATAACATGATAAGAAAGATATGTTACGTTGGTACTCGGTTGAGTAAGGCACCGGGTGCCCGTCGCGGCCCTTCGGTTTGGGTCGTGACAGGAACAGACAAGAATCACGAGATGATGACAGAAGTTTAAAGGCACAATTCGGCGGATATAATTTTAATATCTCTACCTCCGAGCTCGTGGCTGTTTTAAGAAGCATGGGAGATAAGGTACGGTGGCCAAAAGAGATGCGGTCAAATCCAAATAGACGCAATCCAGATCATTGGTGCGAATTCCACAATAATCACGGGCACAAAACTTCAGAATGTAGATTCTTGCAGAGTGAAGTGGATCATCTATTGAAGCAAGGGTACCTCACTGAGTTATTTAGCGAGAAAGGAAAACAAGCTTATATGAAAACTAGGCAAGAGCCACCACAACCTCCTTCACCCAAGAGGACAGTGAATGTGATAAGTGGGGGAGAAGATATTTACGGCATAACCTACACAGCCTCCAACAAGGTCTCTAAGGTAACAATTACACACGGGAAACGGGTGCGGCAGGTCTTATAAAATGAAAGTATTTCGTTCGATGACGCAAATACCGAAGGAGTGACAACTCCACATAATGACGCACTGGTAATATCTTTACTTGTACATGATACTAATGTAAAACAAGTTTTGATTGATCCAGGGAGTTCCGTAAATATTATACTACTAAGGGTATTACGTGAAATGCAAGCTGAAGACAAAATGATACCCAAGGCGCACACCTTGTTAGGCTTCGACAATTCAAGTGTGGTAACAAAAGGAGAGGTAATTCTAACAACTTTTGCTACGGGTGTTGTTAAAGAAACTAAATTTCAGGTAGTTGATATGGAAATAGCCTACGATATGATCATGGGGAGACCATGGATACACGATATGGATGTTGTCCCATCAACTCTACATCAAGTTATTAAATTCCCATCACCATGGGGAATTTGCCAAATTCGTGGGGATCAGCAGATGGATAGAAGTATCAACGCTGTAACAAGTTCGAGCACCGTAAATAAAGAAAAATAGCAATTACAGGAAACAGTTGAAGGTAAAAAAGATCAAACTTCAGCTGAACAAGAAAAGACAGATTTGGACTCAAGGCCTGACACAATTCAGGAACCTGAAGAAAATGAAAGCATCAAAACTACAATTGAAGAGCTCGAGGCAGTGATATTATTTGAGCAATGGCCTGAACGGAAGGTTTATGTCGGAGCCAATTTAAGCTTAGACATGCGAGGTATGATAATCGAATTTTTAAAAGCTAACTTAGACTGCTTTGCTTGGTCCCACGCTGATATGACAGGGATACCACCGGATGTGATGACTCACAAACTCAATGAGTACCCTTCTTTCACATCAATAAAGCAAAAGAAAAGAAAGCAAGGTGCTTTCAAGAACCAGGTGATTCAGGATGAGGTCCAAAAATTATTAAAAATCGGATCGATCCGTGAGGTAAAGTATCCTAATTGGCTAGCTAACACGGTGGTCGTACCCAAGAAAAATGATAAGTGGCGCGTTTGTGTGGATTATACCGATCTAAACAAAGCTTGTCTAAAAGATTCTTTTCCTTTACCGCATAGAGACCAACTAATTGATGCAACCGCAGGTCATGAACTTTTAAGTTTTTTAGATGCATACTCGGGATATAATCAAATTAAAATGGATCCTGGTGATGAAGAAAAAACTTCTTTCATCACAGACAGGGGAACTTACTGTTATAAAGTAATGCCCTTTGGTCTCAAAAATGTTGGGGCAACCTATCAAAGGTTGGTCACCAAAATGTTCCAAGAACATTTAGGGAAAACAATGGAGGTATATATAGACGATATGCTCGTCAAAACCCAGCAGTCTCATGATCATATTTCTCATCTATCTGTTACATTTGAAATTTTGCGAAAATTTAATATGAAACTCAACCCAGAAAAATGTGCTTTTGGAGTTGCATCAGGTAAGTTTTTGGGTTTTCTTGTTTCTAACCGTGGTATTGAAGTCAATCCTTCTCAGATCAAAGCAATAGAAGAAATCCCTGATATCCTTACTAATAAAAGGAAGTACAAAGATTAACAGGAAGAATTGCAGCTTTGGGGAGATTTATTTCCAAATCCTCAGAAAAGTGTTTTAAGTTTTTCTTTGCACTCAAAAAGCAAGATCATTTTGAATGGAATGAAGATTGTCAACAAGCCCTTAGAAATTTGAAAGCTTATTTGTCAAAACCACCGTTATTGGCAAAACCAAAGGTGGGGGAAAAATTTCTCATCTATCTGGCCGTATCTGAAGTCACGGTGAGTGCTGTTTTAGTCCGCGAGTACCAAGGTAAACAATCTCCTATTTATTATGTAAGTAAGTCCTTATTGGATGCTGAGACACGATACCCACAGCTAGAAAAATTAGCATTAGCTTTGATCATGGCATCTAGAAAATTAAGACCTTATTTTCAATGTCATCCCATTAATGTAATTACTGCTTTTCCGCTTCGAAATATTTTGCATAAACACGAACTTTCAGGAAGATTAGCAAAATGGGATATAGAACTAAGTGAATACGAAGTTGTTTATCAACCCAGGACCGCTATAAAATCTCAAGTACTAGCTGATTTCGTGGCTGATTTTAGCCAGGGGATGCATTTAGAAGCAGAAAAAGAATTACTAGTTTTTAATGGTGCAAACCCGGGGACTTGGGTTTTATTCACTGATGGTTCATCTAATGTAAAAGGGGCAGGCCTAGGGATAGTCCTCGTACCACCTGCGGGTGAGACTATTAGACAGGCTATAAAATGTCATTCTATAACTAACAATGAAGCAGAGTATGAGGCTGTAATTGCAGGTTTAGAATTGGCACGAGAACTCGGTATAACATAGATTATAATCAAGAGTGATTCTCAACTCGTGGTCAATCAAATGCTGGGGACTTATACAGCCAGGGAGATGCGAATGCAAGAATACCTCGCAAAGGTACGGGAGTTAATAAAGCAATTCCAAACTTGGAAAGTAGTGCAGATCCCAAGAGATGAGAATGTAGAGGCAGATGCTTTAGCTAATCTCGCATCTGCAGCAGACGTAGAAAACGATACAAGTGCTTCAGTCATACATTTATTTCATTCCGTTCTCAAATCTGATAAAAACGAGGTAAATTTTAATCATTTAACATGGGATTGGAGAAACGAAATTGTTGCCTTTTTACAGCACGGTACCGTGCCTAATGACAAAGGAAAGGCTCACGCGCTTCGCAAAAAAGCTGCTCGATATTGTTTATATCAAGGAAATCTTTATCGAAAGATGTTCGGTGGACCACTAGCAAGGTGTCTCGGACCCTCTCAAACAGAATATGTGATGAGAGAAGTGCACGAAGGACATTGTGGGAATCACGCAGGGGACGGTCACTGGTAAGAACATTAATTCGCACAGGATATTATTGGCCTAAGATGGAAGAAGAAGCAACCAGTTTCGTGTCCAAATATGATAAATGTCAAAGGTACGACAACAATATGCACAGACCAGCTGAGTTACTACATCCTATTATAGCCCCGTGGCCCTTTATGAAATGGGGAATGGATATCGTAGGTCCACTTCCACAAGCAAAAGGTCAGGTAAAGTTTCTACTTGTACTTACAGATTATTTCACTAAATGGGTAGAAGAAGGGGCATTTAAACAGGTACGAGAGAAGGAAGTTAAAGACTTCATATGGCGAAATATAATATGCCACTTTGGAACACCAAAGGAGATCGTGTGTGACAATGGACAACAATTCATTGGAGCTCAAATCACAGAATTTCTTCGAAGTTGGCAGATCAAAAGGATAACGTCTACGCCATACCATCCAGTAGGTAATGGACAAGCGGAATCTACTAACAAAGTCATTATCAACAACTTGAAGAAGAGGTTACAGGATTCAAAAGGTAATTGGCCTGAGGTGTTACCTGGAGTATTATGGGCTTATCGTACAACGACCAAAACAGGCACTGGAGAAACACCATTTTCAATGGTTTATGGTGCGGAAGCCTTAATTCCAGTTGAAATAGGTGAGCCAAGCACACGGTACGATCATGCAACGGAGGAATCTAATGATGAAGAGATTTGGGTCAACCTTGATTTACTTGAAGGAAGAAGAGAAGCTGTATTGATAAGAATGGCAGTACAAAAGCAAGTAATTGAACTATATTACAATAGGAAAGCACGCCTCAGATTTTTCAAAATTGGGGACTTCGTGCTTAAAAAGGTGTTCCAATCTGCAAAGGCTGCTAACTCAAGAAAGCTAAGTCCAACATGGGAAGGATCGTACAAAGTCCGTGACATTGCGGGAAAAGGAGCATACCAGTTGGAGACAATGGACGGCAAAGTTTTACCCTCACATTGGAATGCCGTTCATTTAAAAAGATATTACTTTTGAGAAAGTACCTACGGTCAGGTATCACCATGTTAAAATTTCTCTCTTGAATTATTAATGTTTTACTAACGATTTTAGATGCTAGGCAAAATACCCTAACTCGTGCCAAATGATGAGTCACAACCTGCAAGGCAAAATGGAGTATTCTTAAATTCCCAGCCCAGGGTTACAATTAATCTGATGGAAATACACACGAGTTAGGCGGTCTTCATCTATAATCGCACCTCCGAGTCCCGTATATTTTTCTGTTTCAGGAAAAGGGCAAAAGTAAAAGAAATAAACAAGTGCTCGAGGCTTCATACTTCACCGCTCAAACACTTGGGGGACTACATATTGTAAACAGATATGTGTAGAAGTGCAGATACGAATATCGAACAAAAGTCGGCCACAAAGAGACAAGTGTTGAGAAAAAGTTACGAAGTCTTCAGCATTCATGAGAACAACAGAGTCATCTCTCAAACTCATAAACAAAGTCACCTCTCAAACCCTTCTTAATATATAAAGATAGGGTCATGACTATGTACTGAAACAGATTATGAAGAAAAACCTTGTTTATTCTATGTTATGTACAAATCTGTTACAAAAAAAAATAGTTACGAGAAAGTTGTAGATGTATTGTAATACATGTAATAGTCAAACACTTGTTAAAGTTCATGAATAGAAACTTGCCAAAGTTGTTTCATACAAAACGTGTGTATTCCTATTTCTTTCATCGTATTATAACACCATTATGAAGTTGAGACGTCTTTTTCATTAAGTGTCGATAAAATAAAAGGGCCCTCTTTTATAAGCCTCATGTTGATAATCCATGAGAAGAATCATAAAGCATTTTAAAAGGATAAAAATGCTAAGCTATTCTATAAGTTCTAGATAAATGGGCAAGAATAAAATATACGGAAGTACCAATAAAAACTTCTTAATATAAAAGACTAAGTACAAACTTAGTCAGCAAAATATTTGTTTTTTACAAATGCCCCATTATGATAACTGGAGACTTCGTCAAAAGATCCCTTAAAGTTGCCAAGGGATAACACCACCAATTAATAAAAATATTTCATTTTTAGCTAGTCACTGAAGAGGTTGGAACATCAGAAGTTGCAATTTCATTTTCAAGAGCAATTTTAATTGGGCTTGTAATGTTGAAATCACCGAGGGGAGCAAGAATCACAGGAGCTTCAGCTTCCATGGAATGTGTCATAGAAGTTTCACCCTCGGGAGCCGGAATTGCAACCTCAATTGCTGCAGTAGCCACTTCTTCATTTAAAAGCTCTTCCGTTCCAGGAGCTTCAAGTGCAGGAGAAGGAGTATCAACAGGTTGTTGACTTTTCTCGATAGTGTCTAAGACTTTGGCTAATTCAGATTGCAAATCGAAGCTTTCCTGAGCAGCTTCCATCAAAGCATCACGGCGAGATTTCAGGAAAGCCCAACTCACCTCTATGTTGAAGTTCTCCTCCAGAAGTCCATACTCCCTTTCCCACATAGCAAGATCATTCTTCAATATTTGATGTTCAGCTAAATGGGAATCAAGGGAAGCTTCAAGGGAGGCATGAGAACTCTTCAAAGCTCGAATCTCGTCAGAGGAGGTCTGTAAGTCAGCTTGAGCTTGAGTCAAGCTTTGCACTAATTCTCCTGCATATTCTTCTTTCTTGGCTAAAAGTGCCTTAAGCTCCCTGACTTCTTCACTAGCCTTTGATAGTTGTTTTGACAATGAGCACTCCAAAAGCTCTTTATCTCTTTTAAATTGGCTTGAAGAAGCCTTGGCAGTAGCTAGTTCAGAAGTCAAACCACGTTTTTGCTGCTCTAGGAGATTTCTACTTTCTTACAACTCCTCTATGGTCCCATGAGCATTCTCAAACTGTTCTTTCCAATTAGCTGCTTCAAGCTGGGCTCCACTGGCTATTTCCTCGGCCTCATGGATGGATTTTTCAGACTCACGGGTTTTTCTTTCCAAAAGAGAAATTCTTCCCATCAATTCGGTACCAATGAGGTTAGCCTACAGAGACAACTCATAGAAATGAGGATTTGTAGATTAAAAACAAAAAACTTGTTGGTAAAGGAAAAATACCTTCAAAGTAGAATGAACTATGTCATTCATCAGAGTCAGGCAGTTGTGGCTCTCCATCTTCTTCTTTTCAATATCACCGATTAGAGGCTCGAGCCAAACATCAGCTCTACCAGTCTTTCTCAAAAGGCTATGGTTGGCAGGAATCTCAAGAGTAACACTTCTCGTAGCCATGGTTCTACTGCTAGAACCCGCCTCTGTATGTTGAACGAAGGGAGGAGGAGCCATGGAAGGAGGAGTAGTAGAAAAGGTAAACACAACAGCAGGATCCATAGGAGTCAAAGAAGGGATGGAAGGAGAAGATGAAGAAACCAATACAGGAACGGAAACATGTGCAGTTGAAACTGGCAAAGGAATGGAGGAAATAGGAACGAATGAGGAGAAAGGAGCTTCATCAAAAACAGGGCCGAGCTTGCCACTCTCAAAACCACTATCAAAAAGACGTTGAATTAATTCATTAGTATCTTTTAGCACGGTGTCCTCGTCAGAATGAATCAAAACAGGCTCGGTGGATGAAGTTTGAGCAGGGGTATCTTCAATTTTATCATTATTAATGACTCGTCTCCTAACTCTTGGCCTGGTAATTAAAGAGGTATCTTCCTCTTCCTCATTCTCAGAACTTTCTCCTATAGCTTTCCTTTTGGGAAGCGAAGCTCGAGCCTTGTTCAAATCAAGTGCAGCATTAGCAGACATGCGAATGGCCATAGCTACTTCAGCTGTCATTCCTCTAACACCAAATCCTGATCAAAAGAAGGATACATAATCAACACTGAGAAAAAGGTGCTTAACATGTAAAAAGGAAAAAAAACATATAAAAAGAGACATACCATGTGTTTTCACCTTCCAGCCATGTAAAGATGAAGTTGATTCCCAGGTTCTTTGATCCTTAGGAGCAATCTTCAAAATTGAATCTACCCAACCACGGAAGTCAGGAATAAGTTCCACATCTCCCATGGTTGCTATAAAAAACCAAAAAAGAGACGAAGTGAGAAAAAGAATCAGAATTCTCAAAAATAGGTGCGGTAAATAAAAGGAAACTTACGTGCAAAATTCCACTTCTCAGGGAAGGGAATATTTATTTCACCAAGCAAGTCCACCGTACGTACAACAACGTAACGGGTGTACCATCCACGATCCCTGTCATCTTCAGGGCTTACCAAAACCTTTTTGCTTCTTGCAGTTAAGGTAAAAACCCCATGGCGCATTAAATTGGGATGGTATAAATGAATAAGGTGAGAAAGGGTGAAGTCGACATTGGCTTTGGCATATAAGTACCTCAGACAAGCCACTGCTCTCCACACTAGGGGACCGACTTGGACCAAACAGATTTTAAAGAAATGGCAAAAACTAATAATGACTGGGTCAACCGGAGGATTAAAACCCAAAGTAAATGGGTAAGTATAAACAAAAGAGTAACCATTTCTAAAGGAAGAAATTCTCTGATTTGGGGAAGGAATTGACATTCGAAGACTATTGCTCAAGTTACAATCCCTTCTGATGGTAGGAATTGTAAGCTCGGGTACTAATGAAGGATAAGTGTCAGCTTTTTCTAAATTTACAATTTGCCTTTGAAGAGACGTTCTATCACTCCCAAAAGACAAATCACTCGGAACAATTTCATCGACTAAAGGTTCTTGCGAAGAATCAATGATTTCTTTACCTTTAGAAGAAGGGGTCTTCGGAATAGAACTCCCGATACTAAGAGAAGAAGAAGCAGGACCAGATAAACCATCACGAGCGGACCCTAGGCCCAAGCTCCGAAGCCTACCTCCTCTGCCTCTCCTATGTCTTGTGGGGGAATTGGGGAAGTGATCGAGAATTGAAACTTTTCTAGGGTTGGGGTTTGGAGATGACATTGTTGAAGAAGGATGTACCAAAAGGGAGAGAAAATACAAGTAAGTAAGAAATTGATTGTTGAAGATCTATGAAGAAGGAGGTAAACGAAAGAGGGTTAAAAATGCTTATAATGACAACCGTCAAACTTAGAAGTGCAATGAAGGAAAGCCTATAATAAAGGCAACTATCATTTCGTGAATAGTGTGAATGAAGAAGTCTCAAAAAAAGGGGTAGAATTGCAGAATCAATCAGAAGGTGACACGTATGTAAAACATTAAATGGAAGGGACAATTGAAGCGTCAGTATTTGTCATAATATTAATTACGGCAAAAATTCCCTTTTTACGAAGATCCACTTCCCAATTATTTACTTGATAAATAAATGGAAAGTGGGGGGACTATCTGTATTGGGAAAAAACTGAATTTACATTGTAGGTGACGTGGCATGACACGTGGACTGGTCAAACGGTCAAAACACAATAAATAGCCAAGAGGCACGGGTGACAACAGATAAGGGAAAAAGAAAGCAACATTGGTGCGGACCGTTACTAAAATAGGTACGAGTCTCGTACCTATCCAAGTCATCTAAAGACCGAAGATCGGAAGAAGTTGAAGATACGAATCTGATGACGTAAAAGAGTTTAAATACAGCATTAAATATCAAATACGTTAGAATATTTGATTTAAAAAGAAATGATTGTGTAACGTTTCTTTTAATGTCATTTATTGCTCATAATTGCCTCATTAAGACAAAGACATTACATCTTCTCCTAGGATTAGCTATAAAAGGAGAAGAACTCACCATCTGTAGGGACAAGGAATACTATTGGAATCTTACTGAAATACAAAATTTTTTATTGCTTTACCATCATTCACAAAAATATTTTATTTTTGTCTCCTGATTATCAGTAACCCGAATTTCTTTTTAGCTTTGATCAAAGACTCAGATTTTTTGGTTAAACAATACCGGAAACAGTCTCTCTACCTTTTTAAGAGCAGGGGTAAAATTTTCGTACACTCTATCCTCCCTAGGCCCCATTACATGATATGTTGTTGTAATCGAAGCATCCTTATGCATTGTGAATATTTGGCGCATGCTTTGCTCTTACAGTGTTTGTGACTTTGGTGTTGTTATCAGTCACAACGAAATAAGAATTGTAAAGCGTTACTAGGTAGTCGTGCGTTTGTTTTGCTCATACGTGATATTAGCGTTAGTCATGTAATTTCTATTCTTTAACAAACCGCATGAAAAGAGTACATAATTATTCTCTCTTTAAGAGAAAAAATTAATTATTCCAATCTTTATATATATCCCTCTATGCTGATCAATTCTCCTAATTTACTCAAGACAATATAATTTGATAATTTGCAAAACTTTATACGATATTTTTTACGCTTGAACTCTATATGAGACGGTATCCTATTTCATTAGAAGATCAAGCATAGAGAAAACAGTACAATTCTTTACTCTCTTATAAGAGGGCACTTTTGAAAGACAAAATACTGTATACTCCTTATACACTACTTGACTAAGCCTCTAGTTAGGCCCTACATGAGGTCTTTATTAAATAATTGAAATATAAAAGAATAAAACTTTAGTGTAATTAGATAATGACTTTTCTTCACCAGCTCATCCTGATGTTGCAAAATATTACTGATACCATCACCCCAGCTCTTGTCAAGAGGATTTTAAATATCTATCAGTTGTCATGTTTGGAGATTACGTTGTCTAGTAGTACTACAAGTTCTTTAATGTACTTGAAGATCAGCGTGCCAGGGGGCCACCAGTTATTCCTTTGGGATTTGTACACAAATAATCGGTCGGATTTATTGTTTAATTTTTTTAGCCGGTATACGTTGATTATACAATAATTATACATGGTTATATATATAGCATACATGGATGATACATATATGATATATCTACCAGTTATTTTAAGTTTAAGCAATTGGGTGAGCGGCTATTTAGATTAATTTTCATTTTCCGCTTCTAGTAGATGAAACACTAAATCTAGCTGGAAACAGAAGCAGATACTCATCAGTGAAGCTGCTTGTCAGTAGCGCAGTCCGATGCACTAAGCTCCTGCTATGAGCTGGATCGGGGAAGGGCCGGACAATAAGGGTCTATCATACGCAGTCTTATCCTGCATTTCTACAAGAGGTTGTTTCCACGACTTGAACTAATGACATACTGATCACATGGCAGTAACTTTACCAGTTAGGCTTCCTTCCTTCTTGTCAGTACGGTGACAGATTAATGCACATCTAGATAGCATCTCATCATTAAAATCATAATGCAGAGTTGCAAAATCTTTTTGTGCATGCAAAACCTTTTTCTTGTTTGGAGTTTGAAAAACCTGACGGTGTATTAGTATAAACTATATCCTAGCAAGTCAAAAAATCAAAGGTGTACGGCGTGATAGTAAAAACACTAATCAACATATGCATATTGAATGTCATTTTGTAGCACTTGAGCATTTATTTTAAGTTAAAAATCTAGGATTCATGCTAACACTAGCGTTTGAATCTCTTTTACTAGTTCTTATTATGGGTACATGCCGGATTGGTTCGGGTTTCTAATTTACCAAATTAAACTAATTGTCTCGGATTTTCAAATCTATAAACCAAATCAACAAAAATCGGGTTTTTCAGGTTTTCTTCCGACAAAATCTTCATAGCATAAAAATATAATTTGTGCTCTAATATTTCTTAGGTCCTAGTAGGATAAAACTATATAACATGTTATCCAATAAAATAATACAAAATAATGTGAGTTGAATCATGATTATACTAAAATACTCAACATATCGCATAAAATAAATATTACTAATTAATAATCCATAATAGAAATAAATACTATCATCTAAAAGTACTAAGTCATGTCAAAATAAGTACGACGAATAAGTACTAAGTAGTAATTACATGACTAAATAATATTAAAAGTAAGTTAGGCATTTTCACTCTCTAAACTAATGCAAAACTAAAAAAATAAATATCCAATACAATTGTCATTCCTAGTATTGATTGAATTTTTTTGTTAGCATTAGTATTGATTTGATTATTATTATTTTTTTTTGGAATTTATTTGAGTTACTAACTTTTATGGACTATAAAACATATTTGCTCATTCAAAAGTTCTAAGTCCAAACTTGAAATAATACATTCATAGATAGAACTATAGAAAAGTTTAAAAAAATATTTATGAATTACATTATAATTATTATTTTTATGTATAAAATAATATTAAAACTATACGTGTAATGTCGGGTTGGTTTGGTTTCGGTTTGACTTTTTTAGTTAAAATCAAACCAAACCAATTATGATTGTTTTTTTTATAACACCAAATCATAATCGAATTTTTTTTTCGATTTGACTCGAATTATCGATTTGGTACGGTTTGACAGGTTCTTACATAATATGACTCTTCCCGAAAAAGAGTGTTATGTTCGTCTCATTTGATGTGATTATAATGTATCCGAATTGTTCTTACCTCCAATGTTAAAGGGGTGATGGCAAGAGTTCTACATGTCCTTTCATATTTTTCTTCTCTTAAAAAATAAATTTTATATGAAGTGGATCTAACAAATTATGTTATTAGTGGTAAAATGAAAACAATAATAAGATTAAATAGTTACCAAATTAGATATATTTTAAAAAGTAACATATAAAAATGGAGTATGGTGACCAGCTCTACTTAGAAATTAGAATTATATATTTATTTATTTTAATCGGAAGTTAGTGTTTTCCTAATTTAGTTGTTCATAACTTCGTGCTGGAAACTTAGCTTCTAATTCGTGTTTATCAAACACTATTAAAAAATCACTCACTGAGGTCGATTACACTTGGAGGAACGCATAATTTATGAATAATCTTCCTACTTTTCTTCCTCTTTAGGAGTGTAATGTTAAACTCTTAATTAGTCCAACAAATAGTCATATAATATTCAGTATAAGGATATAGCTAATAATTTAGCCAATTTGACCTTTAGTCAAGATTCTTGTTTTAAATAGCATGCATTTGTGCTTTCTACCATTTCTTCTTGATTTCTAGCTAGTTTTCTTTTGTTGCTTTGTTTATAAATTATGAAAATACTCAAGTATATTATGAAATAAATTAGTTCATGAAAAAACAATACCAATAAATAAAATTTTAAATGCACTTTATGAATCTTGAGTTGAACAAAATGAGGAACCAATAATCCTTTTATTAAGCTCTTTGCTAGAACTTCTTTACATTACTACTGACGAAAATAATTGCAGTCTTTGTCTTCCTTATTATCCAGGGAGCATTGACCAGTAAATATTACTACTATATTTTAGTTTGTTTGTAGAATGTCACGACCCAATTTAGGATTGTGACCGACGCTTAGGAGCAAATGCTCCCAAGTAAGCTTTATCTGAAATTTTACAAAAAATTCGGACGGAGTTTTCCCTATTTTTGGACCATCCCAAAAATTTCCTGTCTCAAATCAACAACCAAACATCCTAATATCATACCAAACAATTCACAACTTGTCAATAAACCAATACAAGTCTCCATCATAACTAAACCACCAACTAACCACTAGAAATACTAATTTATCTCCAACTTTGATAAATGAGAACGATACTCAACATCAGACTATAATAACAAAAGAATACTCATGACACTAAAATAATGACTATGGAGCGACTCTAAGAGTTCAATGAAAAGACCATAACAATAAATAACACGCGAACAAGTGCGAGGCTCGCCGAGAAATATCAATCTGTGCGCTCTAATTAACGAAATTCTCGCATGCGTCAACTGTTGTCTCTGGAAAAAAAATTAGCGGGGAATGAGTAGCTAGCTCAGTGAGTAATAACACTTAACCACAACCGTTTTTATTGGGGATAACTCAGAAAACATGCTAGTATCTCAAACAGAAAATAGCATAAGAATGTCCTTTCAGAAACAATAAATAATTTTCAGTCTCATCACGCTTTTCTTGTAGTAAAATATTATTAACAATTCAGTAATAAGCTCGGTAACCACTGTATAATATCAGTATTCATATTTTGGGAGGTTTCAAGGAACGGATCATCTAATCGGTATAACTGTGGACTTCTTTGCAAGAAGTCATATATAACGGTAGTCCCTACTCGAGGGAAATCGATAACAGTATGCTAGTTCTACCTTCCCACTAGCGAGGGCTATAACTGTACTCTGTAATCGGTAATACAAGGTGCACCAGGTCTAACGAACCCACCATTAGCTACGAGATCCTTCAAAGTCTCCTCCCATTTATACTTGTCTTTGTATCTGTATATACTCATAGGAAAATATTTTAAAACAATATAGGACATTTCGGTTCTTATCAAATCATATACTAATTTCATTTCAATAACAGTAAATTCAAGTAACGGTAGAACATATCTAGTGACAACAAGAATATTTAAAATAACGGTAATCATCTCAAATAACTATTTCGGTATCATATCGAGTAAAAGACTTGTCCCACATGTAACTCAAAATAATCGGTAACATATTCATATTAAAAATCATGTGTAAATCGTGCAAGTTATGAAAGCACAAATTGCGGTAAGATTACTACTCACTATACTCGTGCCGAAATACCAAGCGCGCAACTTCGTACAACTTCTTTCGATCAATCTATATTATCACAAACACTAGTTAAGTATCAACTTCATGAACTACCAACATAATCGGGTATTATTCTGTCAAATTCCTCCTTATTCCACTTGAAATAACCTCAATTATGTCCCTATTAAACTAATTCTCTGTAATTCCTTCGTATCACCAATTCAACAACTAATCAATTTTATCATAAAAGCCCGTATCTAATACTACTCCCTATAATTAAAGACCAAACTAAATCCCAATATTATAATGGAAGAGTTAAACAATATAAAACTAAAATTCACGTTGCTAGTTTCTTGTTACAACTCTTTGATGCCAAATAGAGCACTTTTTATTCAAGAAAAACAACGGGTGCGTCTTGTTCTGATGGGCTTTGGCCTCATAAGTTGCTTTATTTCTTTCTTTTTTTAATTGTTCGCTAAATGACCAATTTGTCCTCAGATTAAATTATGGGGTATTACAATTAAACTCCGTCTCTTTTTCTTTCACTTAAAACTCTCTTATTGAGAAACTGTCGTTAGAATTTATATTTCTTTCTCATTTAAAAAGGAAAAAAAAAAAAAGAAAGAAAAGGGAAACAAGATCTGCTAGGGGAAATTGTCACTGGATTATTTGAATTGTTAATTGATAAATTATCAACAATTAATTAAAAGATGTTCACGTAGGTCCCCAACCGGATCGCAATTTTTTTTAAAATAATTTTCTACTCTTTTTTTTCCTTGTTTTCTTCAGAATTTTCACTTTTGATAATTTTACCATAATGTAAGAACACCATCTACTTGAAGGGAGCCATAGCCCAATGGAAAAAATTACAGTCATGAGACCATCTCCCTTAGCGCAATGTAGAAGTTGCCGCCATAGGATCATAAGGTCACGAGATCAGGAGTTCACCTCTAGCAAAAAATACAAGGTAAGAACGATAGATCCAATGTATTCCTGTCCTTTTCCGGACACTGCAATATAGTGGGAATTCAGTGCACCGTATTACGCGTATGAACATCATCTACTCTTCCTCTACTGCATGCCGTTGCTCGACAAGAAATGTCCCTGCTCCTCCAAGCACAATGAGCAGCAAACCAACAGACAACAAAAACTCACAGTAGAGCAGTTCAATGATTTTGTATACTTAGCATAAGGTGATAATGTTCTAAGAGTAAGAAGATCCCCAGAGACAGATAGGAAATGTTTCCAATTTAACATCAAATTTCTCAAAATGCTCGTGATTATACGTACAAATACATCTTCAGTATAGCCGGCACTGACTTCACTATGTACTTCAGAAATCACATTTCCAGCGCTCAAGTATGATATATGGTGTGAGAAGAACGCAATCAAAGAATTCAACAGTCCAAAGCTCAAAAAACTTCCTGCTTTTGCTCCTATGGTGTCATAGTGCTGCCATCATCGTTGATCTTGCAGCCTCTTTCTTCATTTCAGCAGCTTTTCCACTTCCTCGGAAATACATGTAGACTTGCTGCACATTGCACAACACGCGGAAAGATGTTCAGGTAAGAGAAAACAGCAAAAGCAATGAGATAGAAGGGCAGATGTTTCAACCTGAATAACCCATATGCTGATTAGTGATTCAAGACAGAAGAATGCAAACCCGATGAAGTAGAATACCTGCAAGTAAAAAGAAGATTTCCATTTATGGCGGGAAAAGAATTACTCATCAGATTCTCTGAAAGTCAGTAACAAGTCAATGAAACGTCTAAAAGAATTTGTTAAGAAGTCAAGAACTTAAGAAGACAACCATGCGACTAAATTCCAGTTCAAGCAAAATTTTAGACAGCAAAGAAGCTTACCCCAACCAAACCATTCCAGCCTAAAAGATCAATTGCAGGCAAGATACCACTGTTAAACAAGGGAATGAAAAAGAATTAGTCATATAATATTCAGTACAAAGATATAGCTAAAACTTATACATATAACTCAAAGCATGAGATCAGCCAGGAATTTCATTGTACCAGCACCACTGACTGTCCCTATATGACAAAGCAACTTACGCTAAAGATTTCCCCTTGAAGAAGATTGGAGGTGCCACAGCAGCAATGATGCAGAATCCGATGTGAAACTACAAGATGAATATAAACAATCAGTATTGTTCTCAAAAATCAGCTCTAAAAAGGATGAAAAAAACTAAAAAGGGTGATGTAACATTACGAGATAACATAAGAAGAACCACCCAAACTTCAGTGCACTATCCGTCCTGCAAACAGAATGGAAATAATGAAGTAGACTTCTTGCGAGGTAGAAGAGCATTATCAAATAAATAGATAGGTAATGTAAAAGTTATTTCCCACAATGAGGGAACACAAAAGAGTACCTCATTGCACGATAAAGAGGACGATACCACAACACATAGGCTCCTGGGACACCCGATATTAAGTAGATAATAGCAAGAAGCCAGATAGTTATACCTACAATGACAAAAAAGAAAGTTAGCTGGTTAATTTTCACTTTAAGGATAAAAGAATTAATTGTAGAAGGACGAGTTCAGCAGCAACCTTGTCCTTTGATCCAGGCTACAGTGACTGCTATAAGGTTCCATAGAAGACAGGCTGCCAAACCTGCAACTCAACATACTCAAATTAAATGAATAAGTGCATTAACTAGAGAGACAAATTAAAAGAAAATCGTCTGATTTAACAATTAAAAATCATATACCATGTCCTAAAACATTTCTAATAAATTATGTAGCAATGTTCCCCCATTCTCTAGTATCTCCAATTGGAGTGGCAGTTTTAAGATACAGATTCTTTTAGAAAAATTACTTGCATTTTTGGGATATTTTAGAGCCACAATCAAGCGTCATTTTGGTAATATGCACTAACAAATTTGTTGCCTGAAATTGGTTTTGAGATTTAGAAATCTAAAATGGAAATGCACTAAAACCGTATACAATGTTTTGTTTAAAATAAACCCAACCTACTAGAATAAGTAGGAAGAGTTATTAGCATGCATCTCAACCTCCAATAGCTATGTAAAGTAAAACGTTGAAGAATATTTGCAGAAATATCAGATAGGGATTAGATTAAACATACCCAACAATGTAGTGAACGCAACATACTGCAAATTTTGTAGATGGATTGGAATTTCATTTGCGATATCATGATGAATGATGGGGAAGAAAGGTGGCCAATTCTTTTCCTCTATGACAATCCCAGCTGTAGGGTAAAACAGAAACAAAATCAGCTCACACGTAAAGAAAGCAGCAAACAGATGCTTAATTTAGTTCATATTTACAAAAAAAAAAGAAGGTATATGATACAGTCAAGAACTACCTCTTGCTATAGCATCTTCCCTCCTTTTCAGTTCCTAAATGAGACCAAAAAAACTGACAATTAATATAGTGTATAAAATGCCGAAAGACAAATATAGTCAACAGTCAACACCATTCATTTTTAAAAAAAACTAATACAAGGAATCTTATAAACTATAACAAAACATTTCTCTATATAATGACAAAAAAAAAAGTCAACTTGTTTCATATGTAGCCTAAGCAAAAGCATGATATAAGTAACCACAATAGAGTGTAAACAAGCCTACCTGTTCTTTTTTCCTCAGTTCAGCTTCTTTAGCTTGAAGTTCTTTCTCTTTATTCTTCAGATCCTGAGATGTTATAAAAAGTACTTAGTGCTCGAGAAAACACCAGTACTGTGGTCAAGCAAAAAAAATTGTATAAATGTTAAAGTTAACTATTCTCTTTCACCTTTGAATTATCAAGAGGGATGTCAACAGTTGCACCACGATCATAGTCAGCAGGTTCATGAGGAAGAGGTGAAAGCCTTGAGTTTGTAGCAGGGGCAACACTTACAGGATTCTGGAGATTTAGCGAGTAAAATAATGCATAAGCAAGATAATACATGATTGGTACGGAAGATCAGAAGAGGACGTGCACATCCACATTCTCACTAGTTCAAGAATCAAAGATCAAGCATCGCATTAATATGACGAAAGAAATGGAAATAAAGACTCAAGTCCAACTTTAACATGATTAATGGAATTTTGTTCCATTTTTATCAGAGTTCAAATTATACTAAATCAGTAAGCAGAAACTCATTGCAGTCCTAAAATTAGGCTATGGGCAGAGGACAATGTGGAGGACAAAAAAACAGCCTTCTTCTTGAGGTAGTGTGGGTAGATATTCACTATTTGGAACCACTTAACTGATTGTGGCATTCACTATTACTATAAAATCAATTTAAATATTTGAAAACAGTTCCTATTGGACGATGAGGACATTCTTGGCTCTGATATTCTAGGTCCACTGTTTCTTTCTAGGTGATGGGGGTCCGTTCACCAAACAAAACCCTTAGCCTCTGCCTTTTTGATAATGATCTTAATGTCTTTTCATGATTTTCAAGATCTTTATTCATTTACAGTTCTCAGATTTGCAGGTACTACTTTTTTCTCACTTTTTTTGACGTTCTTTCCTTTCTGGGGTGTACAAAAATGTTCTGTACCACTTCATTTCTATACATCTTTCACAACTTTTAAAAATTCAAAATCACTAAACTATGTCTAAGTTCTAACTAACTTTTCGACCATTATCCTAATATCTTCAATTATCACTAAATATAATATATAAATGAAATTAACATGTTAAACTCACTGCCTCATCAAACGGCTCCATATAAAGTGGGACAGAGAGAGTATTGGTTTTGAGCAGCTCGTAGTTTCAAAATGAGAAAATAAAAATTATGAAGCAAGGAATAAGCTTACCATCATATAAAATGGACCGCCACCATAATTTGATTGACTCTTTCCTCGAGCTCCTTCGTCCTTAAGAAAAAGGGGGAGATTATCTTATGAAGACAATTATCTAGAATGCACAAAACTAATCATGTAGGTCACATTAATAAGCATATGCCAAAATTTTAGAGAACCATTACACCAAATATGTTCTTTCTGAGACTGCAACACATTAACGACTTTAGTATTCAAATAATCAAAATATAAACTCAACAGAATAAGAATTGTGATTCTTTCCCTGGCCTTTAACAAAGCAGCTCAATAACATATAAATTCTCTTTATATCGCAAGCAAAATCATTCCATACACTAAAATGTAACAAAATAATCCAATTATCACCAATATTTTAGTTAGCCAATGCACTCCGACTCGTGCAATTCTTAGTCAAAATCAAGTTACAGCTCAATTCTACATTATGTATTATACAATATGAATTGAGAGCAAGCCAGTTCATTGAAATTAAATTAGCTCCTAATCCTAAAGAACAAAACCCCCACAGAATCTTTCAGTATATTCTCCAGTTGATTAATGCTAAACAAGAAGAATTTGTAAAGGGAAACCAAAAACATTCACAGATCCGGAAATTGGACCAAACAAATAAACAGAAATCAACCCCAATATCCTCTTCAACAAGTACATCGTTTCTAAGTCAGGGAGCGGATGTAGAGTCTGACTTAGCTTTGGCTCGAGTACTGTATATATGTCTAACAATTCACTAAAAAATTAAAAATAATAAATTTTGAACCTAATAAATCGAATGGGCTATGGTAAAATCGCAAACTCATAATATTCAAATCCTGGATCAGTCTCTGTTTCTAACACGAAAAACAAAAGATACACCAACAAAAAGAATCTGAAAACCCCACCAAACAAAATCCCGAACCCGAACCCCAACCCATAATGTGGCAAAACCCCGAACTAGAACCCATAATATGGCAAATCCCGAACCCGAATCCAAATCTTTGATACGTTTCTGTTTCTAACACAAAAAACAAAAACCCACCAACAAATAAAATCTGAAAAACCCCCACCAACAAAACCCCACATTTTCCTTCAAAACTAGAAATCAAACCCACACGAATTCATCCAAATTACAGAGGGGAAAATACATAAACAAAAAGGAAGCAGAAAAGAGTTTATCTATGAAATTACCGAAAAAGGGTTCATTTCTTGTTCTTCATCAAAGGGATTGTCATTGTAATAACGTCCAGCCATCACCAAAAAAAAGTGCAAATGTGGAGAGATCTAGAAATGGGGTTTTGAAGGTAAAATCTTGAAGATGTAGGGGTTTAGATTTTGGGGGAGGATAGATCCAATTATGTATTTATCACAATGAATTGATGTGCTGTAACAGATTTATTTGTTTGTTCCTTTATGTGAAAGCAAGTTGTAATTTTACTTTCCCTTTGGGGAAATTCATGTGATAGAAAAGAAAAGGCATGTGAGAAGTTATTCCCGATGGGATAGAAGAGAGAGAAATCTTGGGAGTGTTTATGTAGGTTTTGGAGGATTAGTTGATAATTGGTGCTACAAAATTAGAATACTTTTGGGGGTGAAGATGGGTTCTTGAGTCATTCTCAGTAATTCTTCTTTCAACAACAATGACATAGTTTCAAAATTGGTTTGCACACAATTGGATTATTCCACCGGATAAGTGCATTCTTTCATCTAACTCCCCATCGAGAACTTAGATATATTACAAGTCTATTGAATTGTATGTTAAGTAATTACATGATTTACCCGTATACATGGTTTAGTGATGGTATATTATCAATTGAATGGACGAAATTGCCCCTATGGGGAGAATACATCTATAAATAGCAGGATATGAGGCAAAGGAAAGCATGCGTATTATGTCCGTTATTCTCACTTCCTCTTCTAAATCTGTCTAATTCCTTATTTCCGTTCATATTTCTTTCTTCAGTTGTTTTGCAATTTCCTTTTATTGCTTATATTCTAAGTTATAATTATTGAGATCAATATAGTACAAAAACACCTTAGTGTTTGTGATGAGAAATAATTGGTCATAATAAATACTTAGAATTCGGGATGGACTGTTTAGTGAATTTTACTGCCTTCCCCAAAGACAATAACGCGTTAGACTCTTTAGGCGCGATTTAATTAATCTTACCTTCTTAAACTCGGGTGCGCATTTCATGCGACCCAAATCCAAATCCCAAAACATTGAAATAAAAATGTGTTCCGGATTACGAGTGCATTTCATGTGACGCAATCCAAAGACATGTTTTTAAACAATGTTCACATTCTTTTTTAAAAAAAATATAATAATAAAAGTGGTAAAGAGTTAAAACTTGCACAAGAGCGCATAATTGTATAAAATCAGATAAACAAGCCGAATATGACAGTTGAGCGACCGTGCTAGAACCACGGAATTCGGGAATGCCTAACACCTTCTCCCGGGTTAACAGAATTCCTTATCCGGATTTCTGGTTCGCAGACTGTAATATGGAGTCATTCTTTCCTCGATTCGGGATTAAATTGGTGACTTGGGACACCCTAAATCTCCCAAGTGGCGACTCTGAAATAAATAAACAAATCCCGTTTCGATTGTCCTTTAATTGGAAAAAACTCCTTGTACCCTCGCGGCGACGGAAAAAGGAGATGTGACAATGGTTTCTAAATTGATCATTTACGAACAATTTATATGGCTCGATAGGATAGGTATGTTTCTTCTCAAGACTTTTCCCTCACAAGAAGTGATAAAAATGTTCGGCCAAATCAATAAGTAATACTTCTGAAATACAAGTTCAGGGAATTGGATTAAAATGAGACGTAAAAAAAAATGATCGGATTAAAAAACTAAGAAAATGATGTGGAGTAATTATTTAGTGAAAACATTTCTTAAATGACCCTAAACGTAAAGATTAGATGATTGACCAGCAATGTCAATGACAAAACGGTACTTAACATCATTTTTTGCAAGTCTATCAAGTCCTTCATCGATTTGATGAGTGGTGATAATCTCTATGTCACTCAAGATGTTATACTTTCCACATAAATCCATCATTTCTTGTGTCTCTTCTATGCTTCCTATCATGCTTCCTTTCACATTTCTCTTCCCTGCAAAATCAATTAACCTCCTTTAATTTACTTGTCAATAAATTACTCCTATATTTTTACACCATTAGAAGAATAAGCCTTTTTAAATACGAAATCTTAAAAATAAAACAACTTATATTTACAACAAGTAAATATAAAAAAACTGAATATCTTGAAAAGCGATTATTAGAAAAATGCAAGAAAATTTTATTTAATTTTTCGAGCGAAAGAATTTGAAATTGTGCTTAAATGACTTTTCTTTTGAAAAATTTACTGCAACCAACATGAAGAAATTTCAATATTATTGTTGGAAAAACTACACACATATAGTTGCATTGCATGTTTATTGAAAAATTGAGTGGAGATTGTGATGATATAAAATTTTACCAAAAATCATAGGAAAAGCAGGCAAATCAATTGGCTTTTCTGGTGCTCCAACAATTACTAGAGTTCCATTTACTTTTAGAAGCTCTAAGTAAATCCCAAGTGAGTGATTGGCTGCCACTGTATCCAAAATAAAGTCTAGAGTCCTTTTCCTTTCCTGCATTTAAGCAGAATGAATGCAAAATATAATTTTAGAAGTTGTAAATTTTTATTATCTAACAGAATTAAGTAGAGACAATGAAGATTATTCACTGAAAATATTTTTGTGCGCTATCAATCAAACAAATGAAGTGTTAGAAACCTTCACAACCCATTCAATCTTTTATTGATTCCTTCATTAAATATTTATATGTTAAATACAGAAAAACATATTTTTTGTTGAATAATAAAATAGAAAATAATTAACTATTTCAATGAGCATTAAGTATGACAAAAATTAATATTCTAGGAAATGATTTTATTTTTTCGAAATATCTTTTGAAAAAAAGTACTTTTGTATTTGGTTAGAGGGTGAAAAATATTCTTCAAAAAAAAAAATTTAATGAAGAGTGATAATAATGTCAAAAATCAAATAGAGTTTTGATGAAATTTTTCAAGATAGATTGAGGTATTATGTCAATATTAGTTGGAGAGTGATATGAAGTTAAAGTCGAGATAATTATGAAGTGACTTTAGTGTAAAAGTGGGAGAAATGATTTTCCTCCATTAATATTTTCTTACAATTGAATACCAGAAAATAACTTACTATTTTCTTATACCAAAAAAACGAATATCAAGAGTTTGTGGTGAGTTAGATAGGATCCCTCCACCTTTAACCAAAGATCTCAAGTTTGAACCCCAAGTGTATAAAAAATCCTAAATAAAGAGCGTTTCCCCCTTTCATAGGCCTTACGCGGCACAAATCCGAATTAATCAATACCCCAATACGAGTACCGACATCGGGGGAGTTGGGTTTTACTTTTAGCCCGTGCCAGAAACTATTTATATTCAGTGAACGAAAAGTATATAAATTTTTTATATGTAACATACAGAATGTGTGTGTATATATATAAAATATTTTTCGACTATTATTTTGAGAGCGACTATACGATGTCATTTTCCCGAACAAAAAATACCAAAAACTTGCAGTAGGAAGGAGAGCACAAACCTGGATTTGTTTAGGATTAGTGCTTAGTATAAAATCATCAGCACCTAAGTTGTGTTTAGCTTCTTGTTCTTTGGATGGAGATGTACTAATGACAGTAACATGATGTCCAAATGCTTTCCCAAATTTCACAGCAACATGTCCAAGTCCACCTAGACCAATAACCCCTATTCTTTTACCTTGTGTTTTCACCAAGTTATTGTCTTTCAATGGACTATAAACTGTTATTCCTGCACATAGTAATGGTGCTGCTCTATCCATTGCCAAATTATCTGGTATACGTACCACGTACCTTCATTTGTATTTAATTAGAACTTTTATAGTATCAAGTAATCGAGAGGAATATGTCTTAATACAGCTCTCTAAAATATGAGATTTGCAATATTGAAGAGTTACCTACTACAACAAGATGACATGATGGTGTCAAATTTTCTTACGCATAACACTGTATGTAAATTATATTCATTTTATAATACCCCAAATTTGACTATTTCAACAAAATCTTAAATCTATATATATATTAAAGCTACAAAGTTTGCCTTCTCATTTAGCCAAGTGGCAACCTATTAAAAATACACATGGCAACTTAATTTATTAAAACCTCAAGTTGTAATAGCCTGATTTTTCGGCCATTACACAATCAATCATCCCAAATTTATTGCTTCTGTTTTGTAAAGTTTTTATTATTTATCTATCTCTCTCTATATATTAAAGCAAGAAAGTTATCATATATAATTGACATTATGGTTAAACGAAGTGGCAAGCTAATAAATGTCAATAATATATGGTAACTTTATTTTATATTTGACTATTTTAGTTAAACACAAATATAATATATATATATATATATATATATATATATATATATATATATATATATATATATATATACGGAATTTGAATTAAAAGATAATTTTGAATTTATAGATAAAGTTCTAAAATTCTAATTTAAATTAAAAATAAAATTTATAATTTTTTTATCATGTTATTATACTTAATTTGGTTAATGCTCATATGCAATCGTATTATGAACTTTTATTATTTTTTCGAATTATTTAAATACTACTTCGCCTCTAGCAAAAAAAAATTACTCCATATAACTATAAAACACTTTCACGTTTAAAATCCTATAAGTATATTTGAAACACTGTAACTAGATTTGAATAAAACGAAATTCTTTTAAAATAAATGTAATATTTAGGGTACACGTGTATGTTTATCTAAATAACAAAAAAGAGTTTACAAAACCAAATAAAAGTTTACTTATATATATAATAAAGTAAACATACATGCTGGAGAAAGAAACATCACAAAATATTAAAAATAAAAAAAAAGTTGTTTCTTTTTTCTTCTTGAAGAATATTTGTTTGAAGAGTCAATTTACATAAATGGACATCAAACAAATAACAAAACTTTGGCTATACAATTGCTATCATTAATTTCAATTTAGCACATTCAAGGAATTGAAGGATATAAGTTGAAACCCCTTCATTTAGCTCTAGTCAAGCCAATATTGTAAGGGTATAATATTTTTTTCGTTGAAGAATATTAGTTTTGAATCATTAGATTATGTGAAAGTTCTTTTTTTCAAACTCAACAAGAGAGAAATTGGTCTCTAATTGATAGTTTCTATAGCGACTTTTAAGTGTAACAAAGAATATATATAAAGAAAAAATTGGTATGACGTGAATATTTTTTTTAAATTGTAAATAAATTATTCAAAAAAGCTCTTTACTATTTTTAATTCAAGGATAATAAAAAGATAAGATAATTAGTAGAGAGTTTTAAAATTATTATAATAGAAGTTATATCATGGATAAACTAAAAAAACCGAAATCTTATGGAATATTTATATAATATCCGGCCATATGTATTGTTTACTTTTTATAGCTAATATAAATAGATGATATACCGACAATACACAATTATACACATATTATATAAAGATTATATATAAATTACACATCATTTAAATTTTTAATTTAAGTGGTCGGGTGAGCACCTATTTAGGCTAATTAGAGAAAGCCAAAAGAAAAATATGAAATAATTTCAACCAAAGACTAAAAATATAATTAAAGTTCATATGTAGATAATTTTTATTAAAACTCATCCTTTTATAGTGAAATAAATTAATTTTTTGTAACAAAAGAAATAATGACATAAAAATAAGATAAAAGAAAATAAATATTGAAAAAAATGTTAGAAAGATCTAAAAATAAGAAATAAAAGATGACAATTTATTTCTTCTTATGTTTCATCTTTATTGAGTATAAAAAATTTGAAAGTTAATCTCATCGATTTCAAATATATTTTTTTCAACTCAAATACATAGATTATAAGATAAGGATATCTTAGAATATTTTTTTAAATTTACATTATGTGTCATTTTTAACAAATTACTATTACTAATAAACTGATATGATATTCGAATTTGAATTGGAATGCAATTTGAGTAGTTTGCATTGAGGTTAACCCAAGTATGGTGTCGAAAAATAAACTACTTGACAATTTTAAGACAATATATGCAATGTTTTATAATAATAATCAACTAATTTAACATTTAATGGTTCAAAGAACAAATTTTTTGTATATATACGGTATTAAAAATTCAAATTTTGGGGCTAGAGATATCGATAAACTTAAAGTGGAATCATACTGAAATAAATCTAGCCAAAGAATCATTTAAATTTTTAGATAGCCGATTAAAGTGAATTTTAAATTAAGGATAATATCTTCACTTGCATCATTATAAAGATAATCATTATTAAAATATATAAAGTTTTAGAAATTAAAATTTCAAAATAGAAATATATATATATATATATATATATATAAAGTTTTAGAAATTGAAATTTCAAAATAGAAATAATTTTTGAAAGATAAAATCATACCAAATAAGAGTTCAAGTCGTAGTATAAGAGTCACGTCGTAATCAAAGAATAGTTTACATCGTGTCAACTTTTGCGCTTTGCCATAAATATGAGTTATTATTTCACGTGGTGGCTATTTTTAGGTTCCAATGACACCTATGAGAATAGTGCAAAAATAAAATTATCACTACGAGAATTGAGAAAATGTTAGTCTTTTTCATGTAGTGTTTCTTAATTAATATCTGACGTTATCTATAATTATTTAGAAGGTATAAATGTTAAGGTTATTTACATATAATTCAAATAACTCAGATATTTAATATGGTTAATGTCAAATATCAAAATGGAGAAAAAAATTCACTAGCTAAAGAATTTTTTATATTTTTAGATAGCCAACTAAAATGAGTTTTGAATTAAGAATAATATTTTCAATTACATTATTATAAAATGATTATTATTGAAAATAATGTTTTAAAAACTGAAAATTTAAGAAAGAAATATTTTTTAAGAGATAGCAATACACCAAATAAGAGTACAAGTAGTAGTAAAAGAGTTAAGTCTTATCCAAAGAGTCATTCATTGTCTTAACATTTGATTGTTTTACCATAAATATGAGTTATTATTTTGCTTTCTGACTATTTTTAGGATTCAATGACACCGGCAAGAATGGTATCAAAAAAAGAAAAATAGAAGAAATGATTAATTTTTTCATGTAGTTAATATCCAATGATTATTTATATTTATTGAAAAAGTGTAAATTTTAAGATTATTTACATACAATCAAAATGACTTAAATATTTGACATGATTAGTGCCCGCGCATCTGCGCGGGGTACTAATACTAGTTTCATAATTAAGATAGGTAGGTAACAGCCTACACAGGTAGATTTACAATGTCGGCTTCATTATCGAGAAAAAAAATGTTAATTAATAATATGTATTTGTGCACTAAATTTGCTAGTGTGGAGTGTAGTAATACTCTGTACTCACTAATTTAAAATTTTAAATCCACCTATGAAGGGTAGGGGGACGTACATCTACTTATATAATCTCATAGACTTAGGGATAGTTTGGCCATAAAAAATATTTCTTTTTTTCGATTTTTTTTTTTTACTTTTTTTTAAATTAGTGTTTGGCCATAAAAATTCCAAATTTTACTTAATGTTAAGTTTTGAAATTTTTTGGAATTTGAAAAACTCCAAAGAGTTATTTAAAATTGGGAGTTTTTTCTATTATTCTTCTCCTTCATTCTTATTTAAAAACGCTTTCTACTTTTGCTCCAAGGATGTATATCTAATTGAACCTCATTGATTTCATAATTATTTTTTCTTCTTTATTTTCTTTATAATTATGTGCTAGTTAACTCGTGATCTTTCGCTCTTGTATCAATATATATAACTTAAACTCATAAACAGCACAAGAATGATATTACCTGTGATCAGCAACTAGCATATTGGAATAGCCACCATAAGTGATGGTACCATCCCAAAAAATGCCATTATAAGTGAATTGGACTTGGTCACAATAGTTCTCTTGGGAGTCCTTACAATACTCACACTTCAAACATGTTGCTGCCAAACAACCTACCCCTACTCTATCTCCATTCTTGAATTTTGTCACATTGCTTCCCACTTTTGTTATAATCCCAGTTATCTCATGCCTTCAAGAAAAAGAAAAAAATACATTTTTATTTGAATTTGATAGTTACTAATGCTCATCTCATTAAAGGGCAGCGCAGTGCACGAAGCTCTTACTATACGCGGGGTTTGGGAAAGGGCTGGACCGCAAAGGTCTATTGTACGCAACCTTACACTGCATTTCTGCAAGAGGTTGTTTTCACGGCTCGAACCTGTGACCTCCTGGTCACATGGCAGCAACTTTACCAGTTACGCCAATGCTCCATTTCCCAAATGCTCATCCCATTGCAGGTCATTTTTTTTTGTGGGTAATCTGTTTGATATTGCTCTGTGCTCATAAAAAAACATACTCATTTACGGGTCGATTCAAAGTATTTCGTGGCTAAAGCTAAATGTTGAGGAGAGGCTTTCAATTTAATTATTAAAGCTAAATATTTTTATTTGAAACTTATCCTTCTAACTTTTTGAGATAAAAAATTAGTAATTATTTTTTTGTAATAAAATTTTTCCTTTTTTTTTTGTTGAGTTTGGAGTAATCAAATTCGCATTTTCTAGTTAATATTTTAAATTCCAAAAATGACAAAAAAAAGTATATATCATTAAAGCATATATTTTAAACTGATAATTTCAGATTAAGGAAAGATAACAGATAAATTATGGAAGTTGGTAACTTAAAATCAAAATAAATTCATAAGAGAGCTTTTTGTTTCTAATTACCTCGTTCAATGATTGTCAATATTTAGCTAAAGAATTGTTTAAACTCTAAATCCAAGGAATACCCAAAAAAAACTCTGAAAATTGAATACAATTTGATAGTACGTTGAGGAGAAAAAATAAAAATAGAAGAGGAATGAGAGGCTAAGAAAATAAAGAGCTTTTCTTTTGTTTATGTTTTTTTTTCTTTCTATCGTCTCCAGAAAACAAAGAGCCAAATTTAGAAGCTTTATTTTTATATTTTCTACTCCCTCATGTCCACTTTAAATGATTTTTTTAGCCTTTTTTTTGTGGCCCATAATATTTAATTTTTTCAAATATCAAGAAGGAATTAACTTTCTTATTTCTAAAGTTTCTCCCGGAGTAAAAAGAGTAGGAGTAGTTTGTTATATTTTCAATGAGTAAATTAAGGTTAATATGATCAATTTTATTGTTAATTAATGTTAAAAGATGAATTCCTTAATATATGTGAAAAGAACCAAAAAATCAATTAAAGTGGACCAAGGCCGACTATAGGGTCAAGCGTCTAAAGCAAATGCTTGAGGCCCCAAAATTTGGGGGGCCTCATTTTTTTTTTAATACCAAAAATAATTAATTCTTGAAATTTGAAAAAATCACTTATTTTGGACCACAAGAAAAAAGCCAAAAAATTACTTATTTTGGACTGAAGGAAGTATTATTTTTGGGGCCTAAAGCAACCGCTTCATTTATTGTAGTATAAGCCTATAAGGTTAGAGCGCAGATTCTGAGAAAGAAAATAAAGTCACATGACATATCTCAATGCAACCACACAACAAAACATGCGAAATCTAGTAGTACGTAATATTGAGTCCAAATGAATTATTTTAGAGCTCCAATTCTTATTTATTTTCTTTTGGCGATTGAATTTCTTATTTTTGTATCTCCGAAGTATGATAATTGTCCTATTAACATGCAGGATATCATTTTCAGAATAGGTAAAGATAGAATTAGCTCGAGAAATAAGATAACTACCCAGGCACGACAGGGTACATAGTAATGCCCCAATCGTTCTTCACATGATGAAGATCCGTATGACACATGCCACAATACAAGATCCTAATGCTCACATCATTCTCACCATTTTCTCTGGTAAATTTCACCCAAAAAAAAAAAAAAAAGATTAGTAACTCGAAAAAAAAAAGATTGGTAACTACTATCACAAGTTAAATTATACTATTAGTATTGTAGAAAATATTTACACCGCCAGCATAACATAAAGAGTATTATCACTTTTAGCCTCCGTCAGAAACTATTTATATCTGATAGCCGAAAAAGTATATAAAATTTGTATAATTTTTGTATATAACATACAGAATGTGTATATATATATACACAAACAAAATATACAAATATTATACACTTTTTCGGCTATTATTTTTACAGCGGGTATACAGTTTATATTTTTCCATAACATAACCTAAATCCAACAATTCATACAAAGGATAAGAAAATGCCCAAAAAAGGGGTAAATATTATTTACCTTCTCTTGAAGGTAAAAGGTGTGATCTTGCCAGAAGAATCATGAGCTGCCCAACCAGAAACACTTTGTGTGTGATTTGGTGTTGTTTGAGCCATATTTCTGAGAAAAAATGCTCTGTCTTTTTTGGGAGAATGAACAGCAGATGAATGAATATATGTGATAAGTGACAAGGCTCCCCTTTATGTAAAAGCAAAAAAAAAAAAAACTTATTAAAAATCATTTGGTTGGCAGCTAGCTACAGTAGGTTAGAATTTAAGACACATTAAATAGGTCCAGCTAGGTTGAGAAAAACAGGTCTCACCATTTAATGTCACGTTCATTCTTGCTCCTCATTCTATGTAAAGACGATCTACAGCGAGTTCTACGAGTCCAACTGAACTTACTGCATTCGACTCGAACTATGTATACATACACAAGTTTAAAATGAATATGTATAATATGATCATACTCATTCTGAATCTACGTTATTGGCATGCGCCGCAACAAGTGCATGAGAAAGAATGAAGAGATCCATGTACAACCAAATGATATTGTACATGTACAACAAAATATACTACTTCAGAACTCAGGAAACACTCCTACACTTACTAACAACAAAATTATAATAGTTGTCAAACAATGGGATATGTTTATCCTAAATGATATGATGCAAAAATTTGACAAGATTGGGACGAGCAAGCTGTGTTGTTAGCAGGGCACTAAGTTTCCTGTGTTGTTTCTTTCGAGAATCGCGCTTCCTGATTGCCTTTTGTTTCAGTATGAAGTTGTATTAGCAGGGTAGCCTGCAACCTCGTTTCTTTGGTCCGAGTATCCGAGCTCACTTCACAAAACAAATAATCTTCAAATCTTGTTAGGAACTAACCAGCTGAATTTCTAGCATGAATGTCTAATTCAAATCATAATTCGCCATGCAATCTATTGTTAGGTTCTCTTTTTATCATTTGAATGAGGTCCTGAACAACTTCTGACATTGGTGGTCTGAATTCTGGCTCATGCTGCACAAAGATTCAAACTTTAGGTAAAGTAAAAAATGTGAGGGCAAACCTATTCAACAACTAAATCTTAGAAATTTCTGCTAGGATGAGTGCACCTCCCTCTCTCTTTCCCCTCATATATGCACACTTGATTTTGACAAGAACACAATGGTAGACGATCTTAAGAAAATTCCTACTCCCGACAAAGCAGGGAAATAAAAGAAGGCAAAGAAACTATCTATGTTGCACCTACAAGATTCAAATTGGAATACAGTGTGGTATTACCATCCCTTTCAAACACCTGTTTCTGAACTTAATATTTTATCGAAGTCGAAAACAAAAGATGGCGACCCTTTACCAACTACATTGATCGTTCCACCTCCAACATGTAATTATTGTAACAATATCCCCAAGTAACACAGTGATACTAAGTTTGTACTACAGTCATTAAAAGAGGTAAGAAGTAGAAAATGATTTTAAATAGAAAAGAATTTAATCAATCAATTAACTATGTCTTAACAGAAAATTAGTTTAGGTCAGTTATATGAATCCTTTATTTCCCTTTCGATGTATTCAAGCCCACTTTATATAAGAAGAAAAGCATGATAGATAACATTTTAACTTTTAAACATAATAATAGATGAAAATTACAAAAAGAGTGTGGTAATATTTAAAAGGTTATTGGGTATTGTGAAAGTTCAGTTTGGTTTTTGTTGCCGGAAAGATGTTATTCTGATTTTTTAGAAACATTTTTGTTGAAGTTGTTTTTGTTTACAGAGACATGCCCAAATAATTTCAAACGAATGGCAAATCTCTAACAGGTTGGAATCTTTCACTTAGCAGTTGAGGTAGTAAAGGAAGTAAGGTTGAAAATGACTTATTCTCAGTTTTCATCCTCCTACAAAAGTTGTAATGTAGTGAAAATGTTAACATGGTCGGACAAAGAAAAATGAAAAGCTACGCAAATCTTTTCTTTTCTCTTGTTATTGTAGTTAATGCACAAAGGTGAGAAAAAACTCTCAATTTTTTTCTCAAAATCCAATCTTCTGTTTTCTCCTTGTGACAAAGAAGCTATCAATGTTATATATGTACATTGTCCCTTTCACTTTGTATTTAAGATATTTTACGAAGGAATACAGAAATGGGTTGGCTGATACTTAATTGGCACAGACCAGAGGAATTTATACCCTGATTCCTCTGCTCTTTGAGATTAAGGACAGCTAAGACTATTGTCATCCACTCAGGGCTTAGACAATGCAGAGTAATAATTCAGATAAAGGCATAACATAATAACTCACCTGAACACAGCGAGAAATTATGTCAGCGAAGTGTGATAATGATTTAATGGGGTATTTTCCATTGAGAGAAGGATCAACCATCTTTGTCAAGGCATCAATATCGTGTAGCTGAGGGATTGCCCATCTGACCAAGAACTGCTCTCCTCGAGTCCTTGTCCTAATATGATATGCAATGCAGGTGTGTTATTCTCCGCTAAGAAAAGAGGCACAACTAAATTATCTCAACAGGATGCAGACGAGTTCTTTACCGATCAAATGACATTCTGCCTGTTAATAGTTCTAACATCACTACGCCAAAACTGTAAACATCACTTTGGGAAGTATAAATCCCTGACTCAAATTCTGGAGCACTGTAGCCATAGGTTGTGAGAAGTTGTCCCGACAACTGAAAAATCAGTATAATGTCAAACTTGATAGAGTTTTTGACATACCTCAAACTTAACGCAAAAGTAATAAAACACATAAGATTAAGAAGACTGCTTTATAAAAAGAACAATAAATAATGACAAGGTAACAAGACCGATAATCCACATGCACATTGCGAGAAGAGCACCTTCACCATTTGTATTTACTGCTTTTTGAAATATAAATGAGAAATAATGAGGTCCTTCAAGGAAGTTAGGCAAATTTTCCGTTTCTGATAACCTAATAAAGAAATACCAATATAGTGAACCAGCAATATTTGGCTAGTCTAGTGAACTAACTCCTCCGTTTCCAAATTTACAGGAAAAAGGTGTTAAGACTTCTGAGGTTCACCCTATCCAACGTCTTGTTGAAAGCACTTTGACCATCACTACTGTACTGTTTCTTTTTTAGTACATAGGGGAAAATTAATAATCCGAGGAATATTCCATCCTTTCTACTTCAGAACATTAGGATAGCAAGTTACCTGACTCGTAGCACCAGACGATAGCAATGGAGCTAAACCACAATCTGAAACATGTACTGCCAACTCATCATCAAGCAGAAGATTGGCCGATTTGAAGTTTCTGTGAATAATAGGTGGCTCGCAGACTTCATGGAGGTACCTGCATTCCATCAAAACAAGAATGGCTAATTCAAATATGCTATAGGTCACTTTTTCATGTAAATCTAAAGATAAGATTCAAACTACTTAGCAATGCTACCCAATTAATTTTAATTTTCTTCATTTTTTCTTGGACATGCGGAAGCAAAGAAAGGAGTAGCAACAAGCAAATAACAGCTACATCTGACATTTTATATTTAGTGAAGACTATTCCAGGTCATCGTTTTGTGGCTTTCTATCATGCAATATGCACAACACAAGAAAGTTATGGACTAAAATGAGCTTGTGATTGACTTCGTCACTATACCACAACCAATTTATTGTTTATATTTTTAATAAGTAACACTGATTTATCATCTAGAATCATCGGAAGTACTTATTATAGGTACGCCCTCAAAAATTCTTCACCCATTACAATTTTAAGTAGGAGCTTATACACACATACAATGCGCTCGCACACACGCGTATGTGCATAAATATTAAATGTGTGTATTGTTATTTGACTCACTCCAAAGCTCTTGCAGCTCCAAGAGCCATCCTGATTCGAGTATTCCACGAAAGTTGTTTCTTAAATTCATCGTCAGAATGAAGTGCATCCTGTAGTGTCCCATTAGTGCAATACTCATGGACCAGAAGCCTTTGACCATGCTCTGCACAATACCCCATCAGCTCAACAACATTAGCATGACGAATTATGTCGATGTTGTTTACTAGGTCAAGAAACTCGTCCTTTTGTTGACTGCAAACTCTTTTGTCAAGCTTTTTGACAGCAAGCAACTGCATAAGGATCCAAAAGGAGCACGTGTCAGAAGCAAAATGTTGAAACCACTTGAATGCTGTGGTGCACAGTGCAAGAGAAGGAAGAGAAGTAAGATTTGCATGCCAGAGAAATCCATATAGTACACCCCAAATAATTATATAGAGGAAACAACACGCTCATACATATAGTTTGTTATTTAGAATTATGACCAGAAAAAGATGCAGCTGCATCTCGCTGATCCTCTTACTAAGAGATGGACAAAAATAAGGTTAGAAAAACATACTCGAACACTAATACAGCTATAAGGTTGATTTTCATTTTAAAAATCTTAAAATATAGTTATAGGACAACATTTCGTCAACTATGTTGGTCACTGGAAGAAATTACCACATGAAGATTAACTTGGGACAAGAAGGAAAAGAAAAAAACTGGAAGGATCCTAAAGGGAAAATAGTGCAATTATTGCATCCTTGAGCGGGTGTTAACTAGCTAAAGAAATGTCAGAAACAAGAATATCAGATACAATAGGTAGAATTCCTTTAACAGATGTTCCTTGGTTTAGGGAATGCTATAGTAAAGGATACAGGAAAATGATGTTCCACAGCAAAACCCTACTGGTATCACAACCATTTGTAATAATTTTAGTGCTAAAACGCCGAAGCACTCTACCAATGTATATACTGACTAGAGTTTAGGAGGCTACTTTGATACTACTGGACGATAAATAGCAGTCAGGAATGGAGAATTACAAAAAGTTAGCAGTCTAGACTCTAGACAATCTAGTGGGAGTAGGAAACCACAGTTAATAAATTGGTGCATCATAATAAATACATGCCGATTGAAAGTTATAGTACCTTTCCATTCGGAAGCTCTGCTCTGTATACACTACCAAGCATTCCTGATCCCAACAGATTATCTTGAGAAAAGCTATTGGTATATTGCTGAAGTGATGCAATTGTGTAAGATTTCACAAAAGTTAGTGGAACCGGCCTGGTTAGAGGCTTCACTGTGGTATCTTCAGCAGGTACAATTGGCTTGACAATAACTCTCTCGTGTGGAAGAGTTGGCAGAGGAGGATGTGGAGGTGGTGGCATCAAATCAATATCAAATCTGCTAGGGTTCATATCATTATTATCCTTCTTTGGCAGTGCACTCGTGGTTAGCACATTTACCTCCTGCTCATGCGGTGGCTTCAGAATGGGAGCCGGTCTTCTTGGTTGTTTTTCTTTTGGCTTCACAACTAGAGGAGCTGTTTAACACATAAGAAGCCGACTTATCACTAAACAGTAGAAGGTTAAACTTTGAGATTCACAAACTTTTTAGTTTTAAATGCCGCACAACAGAATTCCAAACTCATGAAGATTCTAGGAGGGCATTTCAAATTACAATAGAAGAGCATTTGACAGATATCATAAACTTGGGTATTCACACCAGAATTAGAATCTAATCCTAGCGGAGCGGAGACATAAACACTATGATTTCTTCCCATATGTCCAAGCCTTGGTGGATAGAGTTACCTGGTACCTATTGGTACCTATTGCTGGTGGGAGGTAGCAGGTATCTCGTGGAATTAGTCGAGGTGCGTGCAAGCTAATCCGGATACCACAGTTATTAAAAAAATACAACAACAACAAATCCAGTGAAATCCCACAAGTGGAGTCTTGGGAGGGTAGTGTGTACACAGACCTTACCCCTACCCTTGGGAGATAGAGAGGCTGTTTCCGAAAGACCCTCGGCTCGAGAGGATGAATAGAAACAAAAAAGGTTATTAAAAAAATAATGATTATTAATTTAAATACAAACATCAATCCACATCAAATGGAATCATGAAATAACAATAGATATTGAGTAATTGTAGCACCTTTCTCTATGTCACGGCCAGGTTGGACTAATGAACCACTATCTCCGGGATTCTCTCTGGCACCCACATAAGGAGCTATTTCATGTTGTTTGGGGGTTCTTTGAGTTTCATGCCATTTCCTGAGGCACCTCGGCAGAATGAGCAGGATCGCTAAAACCAATATTATAAATGTCAAAACTGCTGCAATTGATATCCAGACCACCCTTTTAACAGATAAAGACTTTTTGCTTCCTGTTGAACTTGACTCTGCAGATGCTGCTGGTGGTGTCTGTGCTGAAGTTGGAGACCCAGAAAAGGGTGGCGCAGAAAGAGGTGTTATTGATGAATTTGGTGGAGGTAAAGGAGCAATACTACCGTCGAAAGGATTTCCATCTTTTCTGCATGAAAACAAAAAGCAGCAAGCAAACAACAACATCAGTCGTCACTAATCATAAACAACAGAGCATGTATAAGATGGTCACAAAATGATCCAACAACTGATACATCCAGAGGCGGATCTAGGATTTATAGTCCATGAGTGCACTACTAAAAAAAATGAGGAAAAATGTATTAAGTGGGAATTGATCTCTATTCCTCTTGGTAATTAACACATCCTTTAGCCAAGTGAATCATTCACCTTTCTTGAAGCATAGGTAGCAACCGTTAATATTATACCAATTTTAGAAAATGTGTACATAAAATATCCAATTTTGCGGAGAGACCATGAGTTCATGTGCCCCATATTTTTGCCTATAAATCCGACCCTGGATACATCCATCCTTGCATGGAACAAATATGTGTTCCACTGAATGAATAAGATTGCCTGACTTCCATGTAATTTTGGCCTGCCCAAAGTTAAGGGCTCAGTATATGATTAAGGCGAGTGACCTAACTTGAGCTGAGTTCTGGCCACCATGGAATATGAACTTAAATTAAGAACAGTTTAGTCAATGCGCCAACTTGCTAAACTAAATAATTTGCAATTTTGTTTATTTTGAAAGGGAATATCATACCTTGGCTGTTGCATGTTTTCATATGCATATCGTACTCTGCTTTCCGTGTATCTATATGTATATCTGTTGTCTAGTTATTGTGTCTGTATGAGTTGCTTACTTCCAATTTTGAGAGACTGACCATACGACATAATCATGAATTCAAATGACATGCTTATCAGGATTGTTCTTTTCATTTTCAGGTCAATTTCTTATTTTGTAATTCTTAAGTTTACTCATTGAGCTGTCACTTATGGGACTACACTGGGTATGTTGTTGTTATTGTTGTACTCAATGAGCTGTCATTTATGCTAAGGGCAATTGTGGGATTCATATCCATGTCAGACATTAAGCCTATATTGCTGGTCATTTTGTACGAAATGCTCTTGCAGCATACAACCACACCCATTTTATTAAGTTCGATTTCAGCAACTTGTAAACAAGAATTTTCTTGAAATGGGTTACTTTTTATGTGCTCAAGGTTTTTAAGGGAGGCATTGAGAGAGAAAGGTTACATAAGTGGTTGTAACCACTGACAAGTAACAAGACCTTATCAGAATTTCCACGGTTTCGACCTACGTGTCTTCTATGATTCTATATCTTCTCTTTTGGGATATGTTACATGTCAGATAGTATTTCCAACAAAAGACAAGGGGCACGAAATTGTTATACCTGGCCAAGTTTGCATTGTAATGTGCAAGCTGTTGACTCAACATAAAAACTGAAAGCACAAAATGAGTATATGAAAGCAGAAAATGAATGTACTTACTTGAAATTGGGAATAGAGAACAACTTCTGAGGTATGGGCCCAGAAAACAGGTTGTTTTCCACATTTCTAGAAAGGGAACAGGGAGGGTGGAGATATGTTAGTAAGATATCATCGTTCTATATAAATGAAAATAATATTCGAGTCAAATGTAGTTTGGAAGAGTACAAATCTGCAAGCGGAAGATCCTGCAAAACATCCAGAGTTCCAGAAAGCTGATTATTCTGCAAATGTCTGGAAATAAAGAAGTTTAGCTTTATCATGTAGACCAATGTTATAAACCAAGTGTATAATAAGGTTGAATTACTTACAGAGTAGCCAAGGAAGACAAACTTCCTAGCGATGGTGGCAATGATCCACTTAAACTGTTACCTGACAAATCACTGTTAAAAGATAAATAGGCAAACCAATTATGCATATGGCAAAAAAAAACTAAATGAAAGAACAGAAATGCTTTTGTTTAGCTGTCGTACAGATTGACCAAAGCCGTGAGGCCGTGAAACGAATCAGGAATTCCTCCAGTCAAATGGTTGCCATTAAGAGACCTGACACACAGAGAAATACCTTATCAGATTCTTTACAAATCAAGTAACTATTAATTTACACTAAAAGTGAAACTTACATAGCTGAAAGTTGACTCAGGTAAGATAAAGAAGTAGGGATACTTCCAGTGAACTCGTTAGCTGAAAGAAAACTGCCCAAGGTAAATATTGTCAACTTTTTGCTCAGTAAGTAAAGCTAGTTTTCTCAAACTAGTTACATCAATGTGTCCTCTTACGCCGTCTTTTTTTTTTTTGGTGTGTGTGTGTGTGTGTGTGTGTGTTTTTTTTGGGGGGGGGCGGGGGGTTGTTCCTTCATAGGTCAAATGGTAGAACTTACATATTCTGCAAGGTAACTGGCAGAATGGACGGAATGCTTCCGCCGATATGGTTGTTGCTCAGATCTCTGCCACAAGAGATAGCCACAATTTCTGCTCACATTTCATTACAGTAGACTACCACTAAATGGAAACATTCTCATAACATGAAATGTTTTGACCTAGGAGATAAACGAGAAGCTTACAATGTTTTGAGAGAAGAAAATGAGCCTAAATTATCCCCTAGTTCACCACCCAAGTTAGCAGCATTGAGTCGACTGGAAATGACATGAGAAGTAGGATTAGCATTTCAGTTCCAAATATCTATGAAATGTTGCGGCAAAATGGAAAGTCCTTACATCGTTACTATATTTGTATTTTCGCATATGACCCCTTGCCAAAGTCCATTACATGGGTCTCCACCAACAGTACCCCAGCCCGGAAGGGACGGCGATCCCAGAGCAGCATATAAGCCATTAATTGCAGCAACTTGACCAATAGAAAAAAGAAACTTTCGGTAAGGAAATTCCAAACATAAAGAAGAAAGTGCAGAAACTGATCCATGAAACCATATGAAAATTTAGAATCCAATCAAATTACAAAAGGTAAATGCAAACTTCCCTCAGAGGCAATTAACAGATCAATAGGCGCAAAAGCTGCCAGTCCTCAACTTTGCAAACCCAATAAAATGTCAGGACAGTGGGAGTAAAGGCACAAATTTTATTTTCCAAAACGTAAGCAGTGGTGGAGCTAAGTAGAGGGAAGGGGATTCAATTCAAATTCATTGAAGACTTAAACTTTGCAAATAGGGCAAAAATGAATTCTTTGGTTACATATAAATTGTTGAATTCCCTTGAGAAAAAGTCTAGTAAAGTGGCAAAAGGGGTCAAAAATTGCTTTAAGTCATTGGCACACATAATCATACATAAGAACCTTCAGTCACTTGAGTTCAAATTAAGCTAGCGTTTGGCCATAGATTCCCAAATTTGTTTTGAAAAATCTGATTTGGATGAAATTTGGTTTGAAGATGAAAATGAGTTTGGAGATATTTTTCAAAACATATTTCCCAACTTTATTTTGGAAAAACATGTATATAATTCCCAAGTTTTGGTATTTTGGCCCAAAATCAGCAATTGGGGTGATTTTGGGGTTTGGAATTTGGGGTTTTGCCAAAATATGGACAAAATTTATGGCGAAACATGAGTTTGCCAAATAAATCCCAAATTTAGTTTGGCAAAACTCATGGCCAAATGGAGCACTAGCTTAGATAATTACATAGTCAGGCATAATCAGCATTGCACAAAACATGAAATTGGAAATTCACCTTGATCATGAGAATTTAAATAAGAAATAATAAATATTAAATACTCCACGATCGTTGGTGACTTACCATCTCCAGGGTCAGTTTCATCTGAATGTTGAACAGCAAAAACTAATAGAATCCACACCAAAATCTCCAAATTCAAGCAGCACACAACAAATCTCTTCTCATCCATTGGCCCAAAAATACAATCTTTTTCTTTAAACTACTCGTTCTCTGGAAAAATACTTTGCATAGCCAATTATACATAAAATTTCCAATCTGCAATACCAATAAAAGGACATTGAAAATACAAACCTAAACCAAAAAGATTAGAAAAAATAATCAATGACTCACAAATAACAAATGGGTATCTAAAAAGAACGTAAAAGAATCAAAAAAACAAATTCTTGAGGGGGAAAAAACTAAACTTTTTAGACTTCAGCAAGGAAAAGTATAGAACAAGAAGAAAAACCCACCAAAGATTCAGTGAATTATGAGGAAATAACGAGGGGGGGGGGGGGGCACAAAAAAAAAACAGACGCTTTTACACTGAATTAAGCAAAACAAAGAGGAAAATGAAGTTTACATAAAAGTAAGCAGTGATTAAGGACCCAATTAATGTGAGATTAGTCTTACCTTTGTAATTGCTGAAAAAAGAAAAGAGTAAAAAGCTAAGCTTTAGAAAGTTGCAGAGAGACACTGAAACTTTTCTTCGTCTTTTCCCGGTGAGTGAGTGAGTGAGTGAGAGAGTGAGTGGAAGTCGTAGATAATCTGATTTTGAGTCACTTTTAGGAGGTAAATTTCAATACCACGCGCGATAGGAATGCGTGATACTTCTCTCTTCTTATGTTTCTTCTCTCTTTTCCTCTTCCTACATTCTTTCTCAGATTAATTAGACGACAATTATAATACATATATTATTATTTGTCTAAAATTTTCCACCTCCGATTTATTTTAAATGTAATTTTAATTTTAGTCCAAAATGAAACTTTGCTCAATTAAGAAGTCTTTCAAAAGTCACTGTTCATTTTGAGGAGAGATAAATTGTAATCTAATCAAATAGCCTTTATAATTAATATTATTAAATAATTTTATCTAATAAATATATTTGCATAGGAAAAAATTAGTTTATATTAAATAATCGAATGGTGTGTGACACGTGAAATCGAAGACAAGCAGAAGATAAATCAAGTAACAACCAGTATCGGGAACAACAACTGTAATTGGCATCGGATGGACCACGAAGGGAGCACAATCAACATGAGCGGATCGAATGTTTGTCACCGGATGACATTCAATGAAGAATATTTCCTAGCATTAAATGGGCAGTCGTAGCAAAGAATATTTGCATTCATGACCTGGCGTTACATATTTATCAATGATCCCTTTATTGTCATTTAAGGAAGGTTGATCCTAGGATCTTGTTTCCCTATTTATTGCTATAAATAGTAGACTCAATGGCCATTGTAAGACAGAAAATTCTTAGCAAAACTTAGGCTACATTCTATTCTCGAGCTCAATAAAATAACTCTATTTGCTCTTTATATTGTTCTTATTTCTGTCCCATAAGGCACTGCTCTCGGAGTCAAGCTTGTCATTTCCTTTGATTTTAAACGCTAAATTTTATTTTTAATCTTGTTTATTATCTATTTTGGATCAAATAATTTCGCTTGTATATAAACCACGTAACAAATTCAATTGTACCGTTTTACGAGTAAATAATAGTTCCTCTATTTCAAATTAGATGAGATACTTTCCTTTTTATTATGTTCCAAAATAAATGACACATTTCTAAATTTGAAAATAATTCAACTTTAAACTCTTCATTTTACCTATTTTACCATTAATGAGAAATTTTTATAACCACACAAATGTCATGACCCCACAAAGCTTTTAAAACTACAAGTTTCAATTTTTTTTTTCTTAAACTTCATGTCAGGTCAAATTATATCATCTAAATTGAAACGGAGGGAGTATTAAATATTAAAACGACATTAAGAACAAAACAGAGATGATAATACGAATCAGAGTGACTAATAGCCTGTTTGGCCAAAAATTGAGGTGTTTGGCCAAGCTTTTGAAAGGAAAAAAAGTGCTTTTGAGGAGAAGCAGAAGCAGTTTTGGAGAAGCAGAAAAAGTAGCTTCTCTCTAAAAGTACTTTTTTGAGAAGCCATTTTGAGAAAAATACACTTAGAAATAGATTTTTAAAGCTTGACCAAACATTAGTTGTTGTTCATAAGTGTTTTTCGAACTAATTAGCCAAACACAAACTGCTTCTCACCAAAAGTACTTTTGAAAAAACATTTCTTAAAATAAACTGATTTTTGCAGCTTGACCAAAAGGGCTATAAGAACGGAAGATGGTAATACGTTTCGAAAATGATCTTAATAAATGTTGCGAACACACATTCTTATGACATATTTTACTCCAATAAGTATAAATTCATGTGCGTTTTGTGAATATTATTAATGCAAGAGACAAAAACAATAATCAAACGTTGAATTAGACGATAAAATCACATAAGTAACAAAGATTTTTTATGCTGTGAACTATACTTAATTGTTTCAATAAAAAATTATCAGCACTTAATGTATATATCAAAGCAATAAATGTATGATGCCTATTTGAGTATAAATTTGAATTTCTAAATTATAATTCATTAATATTATATATTCTTACCTTATTAAATTCATAATAAATATTCAATCATATTTACAATTAAATACCAAATGCGCCAAGTATGTAACCATGACCGGACCAAAAAAAAGGCAATTTAGGAAGAGCGTGATGATTCAAGCACTAAAAGGAGCGTGATATGGGTTCTATAATGAGTATTGTTGTAATCTGAGTTTATAGATAAATTAATTATGTGTAAATTATAGCCGCCACTGTTGGGAATTTTGAATGCGAGGAAAAAGAAGAGAAATTCAAATGGAAAAAGGCAATAATGGGCTAAATAGACTCCATAGGTGTAGCTCAACATGATTTTCTGTGTGCACAACAATTATACTAAAAATGATGCAGTTCGTTGCACTATATTTTTGCCCTGCAATATGTTATTTTCACGATTCAAACTCGTAATCTACTGACTATATAGCAACAATTTTATCATTTCTTTAACAATCTTATATTAATTTTTTCAATTTAGTAAGATTTCTTGTTCAGACAAACATCTTACTTTCATGGACCATGGTATATTCTAGTTGGAGATCTTGATCCCTTATTTATCATACATCTGTATTATTTTCATGTGTAATAGTTTGCAAATTGCACATGAGGGTAAACTACGCTAAGCAAACCTCGTGTTACTAGCTCAATTGAGAAAGTAAGCAAGTGGATTTCGAACCCTAAACCTCTCATTCTGAAAGTCCCCTGCTCAACCAACTCGGTCACCCCAAAAGGTCATCTATAAATTTTAGTAATACTTCTTCAACTATTAAGGGCGCATTAACTAATTTCAAATAATACATTGATATGTTTTGCCAATTGGAAATGATACAATTTTATTTAAAAAATAAATTATTGATTAAACAATAGAACAGAAAACCTAGTGCTAGCTCTTGTTGTTAGGATTGTGATGTGATGAATAGGATCCCTTCATCTTTAATCGGAGATTTCAAATTCAAGATATGAGTATATAAAATTCAGATAGACAGTGCTTCTTATTAAATGGGTCTTACGCGGGTGCACATCCAGATTAATCAGGGCCCAAAACGAATATATCGAATACCAAATGAAAACAAAAATGCTAGCTTTTCATCAATTATTTCTATGGCTTCCAAACTCGCCTAATTTTAATTTATTTTCTAATAACCGATTAAAATTAAAATATAAAGCCTTAAGGGGTCGTTTGGTAGGGCGTATAAGAATAGTACGAAATAAGGTGTATTAGTAATGCATGGACTAATAATGCATGGGTTAGTAATGCAAGCATTAGTTATGCAGATATTATTTCTTATCTACTTTTGGTGTGATGTATTAAAATTATAACGCATTGCATAATTTTTAAGAAAAATAGTTGTTTACAAAAATGTCATCCATATTCTCTAGCTTTAAAGGACTTTAAGGATAATTTGGTCTTTAACCATACTAATGCATGCATTAATAGCCTTGGTATTACTAATGTCATGGTTCTCTATGCATTATTTATACATAGCATAATACCAAATATGATGTATAACTAATACACACAAGTTGAAAAAATGTACCAAATAAGGTAATAGTAATGCATAGAGTTATGCTTGCATTATTTTTTCTAATACCTCCCATCAAACGACCCATAAGAGTTAGGAATTTCTTCTTTTTTTTTTTTTTTTTGTTTATTTTACATTTCGATTGTGAAGAATTTCCAACTTTGTGTATATCGCCAAGTTTTGAACTTTCTTCCTTAGAATGAAATTTGTGAAAATTTGGAGACATATTTTTTCATTCATTTCCATGCCAAAGTCATTTTCTTTTCTCCTTTTTTTTATTTCTTTTTCTTTATTATTTTTCTTTTTGTTTCTGTGGGTAAGAAGCAAGTGGGGAGGAGGAGGCGAATAAAATTAAAGCATGATCAGCGAAAGAAAAAGTTGAAGTAAGACATTTTCTGATCATCTGATCACTAATTATTTTTTGTTTTTTTTCCTTCTTACTGTAGATTTTAAGTGGATTCTTTGTTTTTGTCTTTGCCCCTCGTAATTCATGTGAACATATTCTCATTCAATTTTTTTAATAATTAAATTCACCTAATTAAGTTTCCATCCTCACCGGAGGCGGACCTACAGCCATGCTTGAGGGGTCACATTGAGGGGTCATGTAAACTTGTTAACTTCGGCAAAAACTCTCTCTATATATATAGTTGTATATACGTTGGGGGGCCCTTAAATATTTTTCTTGTCACCCTCATTAACAAAATTACGCTTGCAGCAATGGTCCGCTTCTAAGAATAAGCCTTGCTCCTTGTCACACGACGCGGGTTCGAAACCTGCCCCATTATTCTCAAATCCTGGGTCCGCCTCTGAGCCTCACCATTCTCAAGCTAAGATTCAAGATTATGTAAATCATAATGATGCAACGCAAGAAAAAAAACTGACTCATAAACTGTAGTCAATAAACAAATTGAACAAGTACAGATGAATCAGATTTCAATCAACTCAACATCGATATATCGAAATGTGTTCAAATATTGTTTTAAACTCGACTCAAATGGAAAACAAAGAAAAATTGATACTATGATGATCAATATTACAAGAAGGTCGCTAATTCTTGCTAGTTGAAAATGTCATATATTTACGAATTTGCATTAATAATATATTCAAAAAATACAAGAGTTATCCAATGTTATTGGTGAGAGGTAGCAGGTATCCCGTGTAATTAGTCAAGATGCATGCAAGCTGGCTCGAACGTCACAGTTATTAAAAAAAAAGAATCCGAGGACGATATGCCATCTTTTCTCAACTTTGATATGTAGAGGTGTTATGGTCTAATTTCGCTCTACTTTTTATTTTTTATTTTTCAGTTTCTTAATAATTGTAATTCGAAAAAAATGTAGGTCGGACACGAATGAATTGTTTAAGATAATAAAAAAGGGGAGGTAGAGAGATAATGGCGAGCAAATTTTTTTTTTTTTTTTTGGAATGCTTTTCCATTAGCATATTCTACCAATTTTAAGCCTGTTTTTCCTACTACTTTCTAACACATATGTATAGTCTATAGATAAAAATAAAAAATAGAAGTATCCAATGTTTACCTTTCCTTCACAATGTACTCTTCCTAGTTTTTTTCTAATAAAAATAAGGACTCAAATAGATATCAACGTTAAAAAAACAAAAAGAGAAAGAATGTTTTTCTACAATAAATATAAAGTACAGCATAATTATGCTGCTTTATTTGTATTTACGTGTAAACACAAATTTCAGTAGCTAGGGCATGGATGTGGAATGGGTTGGGGAAAAAAAGGCTAAACTTTTTTTTCTTTTTGGCAAAGCAACTTATTATTTGGGTCCACTTTTTAAAGATCATAAAGCGAATTTTCTGTATGAAAAACAAAAGATAATGCTTGTCAAAGGTCTAGGTCTTTCTTTTTAATAAAATGTCCCCACAATCTATTTTGTTACACTTTGTCAAAAGTATCTCAAAATTCCAGTTTCTCTTCCACTTAACTCTCGTTTATTGTTGACCATAGATTCATCCTTTTAAGAAGAAAAAAAATAGAAAATTTGATAATTCGATGAGCTTTGTATTTGTTACTTTCTTTTAAACATGAAACAAACACAATTAAGCTGTTAAGAACATAAACAATATTCTTTTAATGCTCCTGATTTTACTTGATACTACACTACCATTATCCAAATGTTATAATTATTCATAAAGTTATTAGGACTAATTAAAGGCGGAGCTAGCCTATTATGTAGGCGGAGCTAGTCTATTATGTGGGGTTTCGGTCAAATTCAATCACTTTTGCTTACACATTGTATTTGGAATAGAAAATTCATCAAATATATATAGATATTTAATTGCGAACCTAATAATTAAAATTAGCTATAAATACTATGGCATATTTAAAATCCATAAACTTCAAATCATCCATGCCTCTAATTAGTACTATCTTGTTTATACATGAGTACTACATATTTTATTTGGATAGACTCGAGACTTTAAAAGAAAAGTAGGAGATGGTGTTGATTTAGCAAATATAAATTAAGCAATAACTTTCTAAATATAGTACTCTATTTGGTTTGTCTAGAAAGCATTGTGCTTATGCCGTTCACGCTTATTAGTAAGATCCTTCCCTAAAAATTAGTATCATTCAGAAGTTAGACTGTTGATAGACGTGCACGTAAGAAGTTTTATCGGCTATTAAAAGATTACTCCCCACGTTTCAATTTACTGTAACAATATTTGATTATATAAAAAAAAATAAGAAGTAAATATTTTTGAAATTTGTGATCTTAAAATAGTATTGAAAAATAATAATTGTTGGTAGGGGTGATAATGGTTCGGTTCAGTCGGTTAGTTTATAAAATTTATTCCATACTAATTTTTCGGTTATTCTATTATGTATAACCAGAATTAGACTTTTCAAAACAGTCCCAATCATGTTTGTTTCTCTTCGGTATCGGTACGGTTCGGTAAATATTCGGTAATTTATTTTTAAGTGTCATGTAAAAATCACTAGTAGAAGTAGAATACAATAACATACGTACTTTGATAGGACTTAGCAAAACTTTCTAGTCATTTTTATAGTTTAAAAGGTGATAAATTAAGAAAATATAAAAAATGGCTAGAGTATAGATCCATCAACTATTCCACATCAGAGATCCATCAACTATTCCACATCAGCATAAAAGAAACTAAGCAAATACAAAAAAAATAAGTCACACGAGTGGAAAGATATTAACCAAGTTGGGTCTCAAGAATAAAGTCTATAGAAATTAAATATTCAAAAAGATAAATCTAAATCATACGAAAGGAAACATATTCAATACATTATAGTTTGCTACTCATAATCGCTACAATACCTTGTGTTTAGCTACTGAATATGCTGGAAATAATTTAGTTTCAATAGGAGTAGCATAATAGGTTTGAGAATTAGGATTTTAAGTTTAATTATTTGTTGGCTTGTAACTATTACATAATTCGATGGCCGAAAAAAATTTAATGCTTTATTATTTTTAAACTTAATATATAAATATATTTTTACATTGTAAATTTATTCGGTACGGTTCGGTATTTTTTCGATTTATTTTCATAAAATAAAAAATCTACCCTAATTATCGGTTTGTTTATAAATTTATATTAAAATCTACGGTTTTATTAAAGAAACCTAAAAATCGGTTTGGTACGGTATGGTTCGGTCGGTTTTCAAATATCCATTGACACCCCTAGTTGTTGGGTTTTATGTAGTTAAATAAAGAAATGTGAATGGGAAATGGAAGGAAAAGATTTGGAGGGAAATTGAAAATTTGACATGTTCCTTTTACTACGATACTTTATCCCTCATCGAAAAATGGAAAGGAAATTCTTGTGATTATATAGAGAAGCACATCTTCTAGCTCTTAAAAGAATTGAGAAGAAGTGGTGCCTCGCGTTGTTGTCATCGCTCGGCTTCGGCCAATTGATTTGATTGATAAATTTTAGGACCAAATTTAATTTATTTCCATTTTTCGCTTTTTATTTTCTTTTCAGATATTTTTTTGCGAAAATTTAATTTAATAAATTCGCAGTTCCCAACGGTCAAATTCATGCCTAACAAGATTTTTATTTTGACGAACAAATATCTTAGCACCCGTTGAAACCCAAATCGTTGGCTATAAATACAGAGGAATAACGTCATTTTTCACCACCGAAAATTTCTAAACTCTCCCCTCACTCTTCTATGTTTCTTCATTGCTTTCTAAAGCAAAACGTAAGCATCAATGTAGTTTATCGATGTTTATTGAGTTCGATAAAATTCTGTAATTTTTGTTGCCGGTATTACAGAATAGTTGTTCCGTTCTATTCTGGGAAAAATTAATCTAATAACCTTGAGCAACAATGAAGGAATTAGATTCCTTAATAAGACACAGTTTTCTGTTGAGTTCGGAACTTTTTCATTATACTGTTTCTGTTTTATTTTGGAGAAATTATTTTCGAGTACCCGAGTGATAACAATGTTAATTATTCTAACTAAATAACGTAACCACAAAGAATCATTATAAATAAAGGATATGTTTCGTTCTAGCAATGGAGCCAAGGAAAAAGAAAGGAAGAAAAAGGAAAAGGATATGTTAGAAAGGCATGCAGTTAAGTAACTCTGTCACACTCAATATTGGCAATCTCTTCCCCAACCAATAGGAAAACCCTAAAAAAGTCGAAAAATGAAATGAATTATCGATGGTCAGTCGTCACATTCTGATGGAAAAACAGGATAGGGATAGAGATTATCATATTGAAAGTTGTTTTAGTAGATAATGACGCAGAAAAATATGATGGTGATATTAAGATAATATTATTATCCAAAAGGAATAAAGATTGTGAGTAATCAAATCAGTAAATGAATGTACAAAACGATGAAGTCCTAGTGATTCGCGCATCGTTTTCACTCGTGCATTGACAACAAAACCAACACCAAAACATTTGATTTATGATTTGTAATCCTTTGAAAGAAACCTAAAACATTTGACTTTGTCTTTTTCATTATCGATCTTTTGCATTCGCCATCAAAGACTCAAAGTCACCATCTGAATTAAACAAATTATTATAGTTATAAGAATTTTTTATTACATTATATATAACTTAAATTTATATATCTTTGTTTACTAGTATATGCTAGTAAAGCAAATCTTTTTTTTTTTTTTTGCATTACTGTCGAGTAGTAAAACTCAAACTAATTATCAGGAAACATTATCCTAAAATTAAACTTTTATGCCTTCCAAATCATATGAAATATAGTTAAGAAATTTATATTACATTATATGTAATTTGTTCCGTATTTTAAAAAGCGTTTTCGGGGCGTGTCCTTGGGCGAGGCGCACCAAAAATATCCCGAGGCGATAGTGTGGTGCAAAAGTCTCAAGAGGCGTGCGTTCAGAAATTTGGGGTGTACGCCCGGGTGTTGGAGGCGCGTTTTTGTAGTGAGGCGTAAGCCCCAGAGACTTTTTCAAATTAAAACAAAATTTGCTGAATAAGTCAATCATATTATACCCAAATTCTCAAAAGTCAGCTTGTAATTACTCAAAAGTTTTAAAAAGGAACTGAAATATTAAATTTAAAAGTCAAGTTCTTTTCTTATTGATAGAAGCCCTAATTTGTGGTCTTTTCATATTCTTTATGTTGTCCACTAGTCCGCTGCTATCGCCCAAAAGCAACGAATAGTCAACTTTTTATTTTCAGATAGAGAACTCCATTCTCGTTCATAGTAGCAAGTTCAAAGTTCAAATTGCATGTTAGCATTCTTTTTGTTCTTGTTCCTCTACGTAGAAAACTATATTCTTTTCGACTCAAGTTACTTGTACTTGAGTAATTTTGACTAGTTTTTTGGGGATGAAGCACATTTATACACATATTTATATTTTTCTTCGTTTCTTATGTAATTTTACCGATTTATAAATATTTACTGTGATTATATTATTTTAAATTTAATATCCATAGGACTTACATTTTGCTGAGACATATGTAAAAGGTTCTGCCTTTTAAAACACTTAAGACTTATTATATGCGGTTAACGCTTTGCACGTATTACGCATATCAAGTCACACTCAATACAAAGGAGAAACAAAATTGTCCAAATATTTTACTTCTTATTTGCTGTTGGGACTTGGGACTAAGTGAAATGCTATGAGATTTAAGAGAAAAGTGATTGGTTCGATATCCAACTCTTCAAGAGTCATCTTCCAGTCGTCCAAATGGAAGTGGTGAAGCCCAATTTGAAGCCTCATCGGACCTCATAGTCGACTAAATTGATATGATATGCTTGCTCCCAACTAAAATACACAACACAATTCTAACAATTGATAATGGAGTTCGAAACCCTAAGAATGATTTCTAATTTTTTAGTCTTTGCGAGAGTAAAATCCATAATGATTCCTGAAATTCAAAACAAGGTATCTAAAACAATGAGAAAGGATTCAAAACCCAGTAATCATTACTGAATTTTGAACCTATAAATATTTGAACCCCGTAATGTTACTGGGGTTTGAACCTATAAAGATTTGAATTCCAATATAGTGTACTGTAATTTTACCTTTAAAAGCTTTGAAATCCCGTACGTGTATTTTGAATTTACGTGGATAGAGTTTTTCGGATTCCAGTATATTATGCTGGAGTTTCACTTGCAGAATGCTTGAAATCCAGTAGTGATTGCTGGAGTTGTTCAGTATGTTGGGGGTACTTTTGTTGAAAATATACCTGCATTAAAATGGAGTAGCTAAAGAATAGTAGCTTTTTAAATCGTGGCTAAACTCTAATAGCATGGGTAAAAAATGGCTAATTACCAATATTACACGAAATGAGCTCATTGTTCGATTCAGTGTTTTCCACGGTTTATGGGAGGAATTACACTGGCCTCATTCACATATCCTTTTGATGATGATTTTGGTGTTGCTGCTGCTAGGGTGCTATCAGAGGCGGATTCAGAACTTAAGCTCTAGGGTTCAAATCTATTATATTTTTTAAGTTATGAGTTCTTGCAAGTTTAGTGAATTTTTACACTTAAATTTATATGTCACGTTGAAAGTACTGAGTTCAGATGGAACCGGTACTTTCAAGCTGCATCCGCTCCTGGATGCCACCAAATAATACTACTCGTACAAAGTTGGTGTTTGTACCAAAATAATAAACGTATAAAATGTTTATTACCGCATAAGTATTGTCATTCACTCTTTTTTACTCGTACATGGTGTTAGTATAATAAACTAACAAATGGAAGAGAGGTGCCTTATTGCATAGCTATGGTCAATCACTCTTCACTTCTTCATTCTTGCCACTATTAGCAGTTTCATATATTTGCATTGATCTTTTGCTATTTTGCTTGTAACTATAGTTCCATATAAGGCCCAAGTGCTAGTTTTCAGTTTCGTTTCTCAGGACTTCAGCCTGCAATTATATTTTGGGCCTCATGGCCTTAGGTTGTTAAAATAGCACGGGCTAGCCAGTTTTCGGATTAGTCATTCAAAAATAGCCAGTATTTGCAAAGTCATTGAAGAATAGCCACTATTTTGCTGCAACAGGGACCGACCCAACATAATATACTGAAAATCGGTGCACCTATGTATGAACTTCCAGCATATTATGCTGGAACTCCAACACGCGAAAAGTTCTAGCATAATATATTGGAGATTGGAGCACCTGTGTATGAACTTTCAAGCATATTATACTGGAACGATATATTATACTGGAACTCCAGTATATTATGCCGGAGTTCCAGTATACTTATGCTGGAACTCCATTATAATATGCTGGAGTAGTCCAGTATACTTATGCTGGAACTCCAGTATAATATATTGGAGTATTTCCGGATTTTGAATAGTATTTTCGTTCAGATTTATCTTTACATAAAAAGTGACTAAATTTCAATTACTTTTGAAACTGTAGCTATTTTTGAATGACCTCTTGTAAATCAGGCTATTTTTGAATTTCTCCCCCTTAGGTTTGGTCTTACTATTGATTGTGGCCATTAATTGGCAGATCTTGGGGCTTTTCCGTTAGTATCGTGGTGAGGCAAGGGCAAAGTTTTGTAGAAATGACACCAGATAGCCAAAGAGCTTCTATTTAGGAATTAGCCAGTGCATTCTGAATTTCAGTTTTTCAGTTTAATTTTTCAGGATATTTAGTTTAAATTTTCAGAATAAAATAAGTACTAGTTAATCTCTATATAACCTCCCTGAGAATGGCTATCTTGCACTTGCTCCCAAAGTTTTAGCGCACATAGAATTTTAAGTCGTACCTAGATTTGGTTTTGGTTTAGTTTTAAGAATAATTAGATTCTAAAATGTATTTTGAAGTATCCTTGAAAATCAAATCTGCATATAGCTTCTTCATAAGAAAATGCTTAGAACATATTATATTTTTGAAACTAAGTAACTGTGCTTTAATAAAAAAAGAAAAAACGTGTTTGAGTTGGCAGCTGTTTTTGAAAACCAAAATAACTTGGTTGCACAAAATTAGTCCAAATAAATATTAAACTTAGTTTCTATTGTTGGAAATGTTTTCCAACGAAATTTTATGTAACGACCCGACCGGTCGTTTTAAAAATTAACGTTCCGATCTCCTATTAACTGTTTTTCCCGTGTTTGTTTCTGCTATTTTAATTTGGGGGATGATGCGTTGTGGATTTCGGAGTGTTTTGGGACACTTAGTCCCTCAATGAGCACTTAAGCTTTAAAATTTAGACCGGAGTCGGAGTAGTATGAAGACGACCTCGGAATGAAATTATGTCGATTCGGTTAGCTATGTTGGGCGACTTCGGGCTTAAGGGTGTGTTCGGATTGTGTTTTGAAGGTCCATAGCTTATTTAGGCTTGAAATATCGAAAGTTAAAATTTTGAAGTTTTCGGTTCGATAGTGAAATTTTGATATTAGGGTTGGAATCTAATTCCGAGAGTTGGAGTAGCTCCGTAGGATTGAATGTGACTTGTGTGCAAATTTTGGGGTCAATCGGACTTGGTTTGGTTGGTTTTATCATCAAATGTAGGATTCTTGAGATTTCTAGTTCATAAGGCTTGGATTTGAGCATTGTTTTAGCGTTGTTTGATGTGATTCGAGGGTTGGAATAAGTTCGTATGATGTTTTAGGATTGGTTGGCATGTTTGGTTGAGGTCCTGAGGGCCTCAGGTGAGTTTCAGATGTCGAACGGATTGGAATTTGGACTTAGGCAAAAATCTGAGTTCCTGAACCTGTCATAACCGCAGCTGCATGTATTGGACCGCAGGTGCGGCGCCGCAGAAGCGGCTTGGTGATCGCAGAAGCGGGAATAGGCCAAGTCTCAAGAACCATAGGTGCGGCTGGGTGACCGCAAATGCGGAACCGCAGATGCGAACCCAACCCGTTAAGTGAATTTCGCACCCGCGATGCCTTTTCCGCAGGTGCGGGACCGCAGGTGCGCTCTAATGACTGCAAATACAGAAATCGCTGGACAGAAATATGAAATTTCGAGGGTTTGAGTTCATAACTTGGAAAATCAAATTTGGAGCTCGGGGTAGGGCGATTCTTTGGGGTTTTTGAAGAGAAGATCATTGGGTAACAATTCCTTATCCATTTCTAGTTGTATTCCACTAATCTATTGTTAGTTTCATCATTTAATTTCGGATTTGGGGTGAAAAATTAGAAGAAATGAGGAAAAGTTCCCCAACCTAAAAATCTGAGTTTTGAGAGAGATTTTGGTGTTGGATTCTGATAATTTTTGGACGAGTGTTCTCGTGAGTGAATGGGTATTCTAAATTGGTAACTTTTACCCGATTCCGAGATATGAACCCGGAGAGGATTTTTGGGCGTTTCCCTATTTTCTTATCGTAGCTTGGATTTTTTTAGCTAAATTAGTTGTTTGTAGTTGTATTTACGTTATGGTATTTATTTGATTAGATTTGGGCCACTCGGCGTTGGATACTCGTGGCAAGAGCGTGGTTTCGGGTGGATTTTGAGCTGGTTCGAGGTAAGTGGCTTACCTAACCTTTTGTGGGGGAACTCCCTTAGGATTTTGTTTCTGTTGTTATATGAATGTCGTGTACGTGAGGTGACGAGTGCGTGCACGTGCTAATTATTGAACAACCCCATTTTTATTAAGTAAATATTTGTGTTTCCTTTTGTTTGAACAATACTTGTATTGAAAGCCTATTGTTTAGCTTAGGAAAGCATTCTTCAGTGATTGAATTGTTCTATCTGCTTAACTGTCGATTTGAATCCTGTGCAGCATGTTTAGAATAGAAATCTCTATTTCTTTCTTGGTATGAACTTGTATAGAACTGTAGATTCGTTCTTGAGACTGTTGTATGTTTACTTTGGGACTACAGATCGGTATTCCGGTAGCCCCATGTATTGGATATTTACTTTGGGACTACGGATCGGTATTCCGGTAGATCCCCTTGCACATTTATATTTGGGATTACGGGACAACAGCCGGTAGATTCCATTGTACTAGATATTTGCTTTGGGACTACGGATTGGTATTCCGGGAGTTTCCCCTGTATATTTATGATTTGGACTACGGGACGATACCCTGGGAGATCCTCTGGACATTTACGTTTGGGACCACGGGACAATATCCTGGGAGATCCCCTGTTGTTATTTCTGTGTACTGAGTTAGATTCTTTTTGTGATTTTATTTATTATAGAATGTTAGCATTTTAATTATGTTGTCGTATTCCATACTGCTTTACTTATTTTTTTTATCTATAACCAGTAGGGCCATGACCTTCCTCGTCATTACTCGACCGAGGTTAGGTTTGGTACTTACTGGGTACCGCTGTGGTGTACTCATGCCATTTCCTGCACATATTTTTCGTGTGCAGATCCAGGTTCTTTGGCTCAACCATACTTTCAGTGAGGCGATGCGATCTTCAGAGACTTCGAGGTATATCTGCCGCATCCGCAGACCGAGGAGTCCCTCTCTATTCTCTCTTTTAGCTATAACACTTATGTATTTTCCTTTGATTAGACATTCTGGAGTTAGAACACTATGTAGTATCCACAGTTTGTGATTTCATGAGATTCCGGTTTTTGGAGTTGATTCAGCTTGAGAGTGTATATTTGTTTATGTCGAGCGGCATCTTAAACGTTTTATTTATGTTTTATCCGCAATTTTTGGCTAGTTTTATCGTTCGCTTTCTTTTTTCGCAAATTATTATCCTTACCTAATCGTAGAGACTAGGCGCCATTACGACAATTTACGGAGGGCGAACTTGGATCGTGACATTTTAAAGCCTAACCACCTAATAATCCTTATATATATATATACACACAAATGTAAATACAACTTCAAGACAATCCTGATTCGTCATTTTGATCATGCTAGTAAAATTTAACACAGCTGTGAGGTCATCGTGACGTTTGAACAAACAATGTTGATCAAATCACATCATCGTAGGATTAGTATAGAAGGAAAAAAAATATCAACCAATTAATTAAACGTGTTTGTATTTCGTAGTTTTAGTTAGTAACTTGGTTTAGTGTTAGGCCTCATTTTTTTTTTTTTTTAAGATTAAGATATTTGAATCTGAATGCATATCTGAATATCAAGATGTGTATTAAGAATAAGACATCTGAATCTGAATACACATCTGAATATTAAACAGTATTTTAAGATCTGAATACTAAATGATTAGCACTGTTTGTTTTTTAAACATCTGAATATATAGATTTATCTTTATTTTAACATTAATAAACATAAATTCAAATAAAATACTAGAGAGTATAGACTAGAGGCTAACGAAAGTGTTGTTTATGTTGTTTATTTTAACATCTGAGTATATGTTGTTTATTTTAACATATATATTTATATTGGTAGATAGTAGTGATGGCTAACGAAAGTGCTTGTGAGTATAGACTAGAGGCGATGGTTGGTGATAATATTGGTTGATGGTGGTGGTTCTGGGTAGTAGCTAGTGGTGATTGGTAGAGAAAGTGATTATGGTTGAGATGGTGGTGGTGGGTGGTAGGTTCTGATGGTGGTTGTGGTTCATGTGATTGAGGAAGGTGATGGTGGATGGTGGTAGTTTATAATAGTGGGCGGTGCCGGCTATGGTTATTGATGGTGATGGGGTAGTTGGTGGTCGTGGTTGAGGTGGGTGAGTGTATGGTTATGGTTGAGGTTGATGGTGGTGGCTGGTGGTGGTGGTAGTTGATAATGGTAGGCGATGACGACAGTTAGTAATGAATGTGGATGATAGCATCTTAATGAAATTAAGTCTCTGTTATAGATCTTAATCATACAAACCTATTCAGACCTATTAAATGATTGTGAAGTAAATAAAACAAACACACTAATGATTAAGATCTGAATGATTAAGATTCAGAGTTTAAAAACAAACACACTTAATGTCTGAGATCTAGATGACTAAAATTCAGACTTCTATTTAGTGTAAACAAATGATACCTTAATGTATTTCAACTATGTGGTGATGTGTGACTTAGCATTAAGTTTACATAAGAAAAAAAATATTTTTGAAATTTATAATTTTAAATCTGCTATGAGATTTTTTGACTATAAAATCATGTTATTAAACGTAAAATAAAAAATTTAAGTTACTATAAATTCAAAATAAAAAAGGCGTGTCACTCTTTGAAGTACTGAAAATAGTATGAGATAAAAAGAAAGATATTGATAAATTCTCTCTTAGAATTTGGATTAATAGTATTTGGCTACTGACTGTGAATGTCAATGACAGATGTTTCGAGTTTAAGTCCCTAAGTATGAAGTTGTCTTTGTTAGGGAGCGTTTTACTTTCAATATAGAATTTTCCGGCATGAATTCAAATTTAGTCGGGCCACAATATGAATACTAGACGCAGAACCAAAAAAAATGGCAGAGGCTGAAAGAAAAGGAAAAGTCCAAACGAAATTATACGAGGGAGACAGACAGAGAGCGTAGTATAACATGTGAATAGCACGCACTTTTGTCTACTTCTTTTATTTGTCATATCTGTATTACTATACCATTTTCCTCGTCTCAGAAATTTACGACATCTTTCACCTAAGCTAGTGCATAATCGGATCTAAAATTTTAAAGTTTATGAATTTTTATAAATTTTTAAGTTAATATTTCTTAATCATTGAATTCACGGTTAAGTATTTATAAAATTTAGTAAATTTTTAAATATTTTTAAGATCTGAGCAAAATTTACTGAATTCTCGTAAACCCAATACCTTGTTTAAGTGGTGTGTTTTCCCAACAAGTGTAAAATTCTTTATTAATTTTTTTTAAAAAAAATCCTTTTAACCAAACACTATTGAAGGAAAAATTTCATTTTTTTGAAAAAGATGAAAAACATGTGTGATATTTCTAACCTGTTAGGCCAAATTTTTGGAAGGCGAAAAATACTTTTCTCTCCAAATAGTACATTTTTAGAGATTAGTTTATCAAATACTAAAAGAAACACTTCTCAGATAAATTAACCAAACATAAATTGCTCTCTAGAAATATTTTTTAAAAAAAACTATTTTGATATATATAAAAGTTAAAACACATTTCTTTAATGACTTTGATTACAAATTTTTTTTTCTCATTCTTGAAACAAAAGCTTTCTAAGTGTCTTGTATGCGCTATCTAACACAACTTTTTTTTTTGAAACACAGAGAAAGAGATTACAACTTGAGAAATCGAACCCTTTCAAACAAAGTGAATATTTATATAGCTTGTCATCAACTACTAGTTTGATGTACAGGTAGTCACTTCTTTCCTTCTAGTTTGATTCGTTGTCCGTGGTGCACTAGCGAGTCTTTTGAAGATCTGTCGTAGGTGTAGTGGCGGCAGTCTGGGATGATAGATTAAAGGCATGTCCTCAGGTGGGGCAGAGGGTGGGGCAAAGAGTGGGCTCGGGGTCAGGGGGTGGGTCGGGAGGCAGGGGAGGTAGAGGGGGCAAGGGAGCCTATAGGTTGAGAATCGGGTCATGAAACATAGGTTCGCTAACGAGTAAGTCTATTGAGTTGGCGAAGATCCTTCAGAAGAGGAAGATTAATATAGCGTGTGTCCAGGAGACTAGGTGTGTCGGATCGAGGGCGAGAAACGCGGATGGGTATAAGTTGTGGTACTCCGGAGTCGTGAGGGGTAAGAATGGAGTGGGTATCCTAGTAGATAGCCATCTTAGGGAGTCGGTGGTAGAGGTCAGGCGTGTGAATGATAGACTAATGACTATTAAATTGGTGGTGGGTGAGTGTACTTTAAACGTCGTTAGCGCGTACGCACCGCAAGTAGGTTGTGATGAGGAGATTAAAAGGCGTTTTTGGGAAGGGTTGGATGACATTGTTCGTAGTATTCCGCCTTCCGAGAGGTTATTCATAGGAGGGGATTTCAATGGTCATATTGGGTCGTCTGCAGGTGGTTATACTGAGGTGCATGGCGGCTTTGGTTTCGGGGAACGGAACGGAGGGGGCATCTCACTGCTGGATTTTGCCAAGGCATTCGATCTAGTGATTGCAAACTCGAGTTTTCCGAAGCGAGAGGAGCATTTGGTTACTTACCAAAGTTCGGTGGCGAAGACTCAAATTGACTATCTCCTCCTTAGGAGATGCGACAAAAGGTTGTGCGAGGATTGCAAAGTTATCCCAGGTGAGACCCTTGCAACGCAACATAAGCTCTTGGTGATGGACGTTAGTATTAGGATAAGAAGGAAACAGAGGTCAGTACGAGGCCGCCCGAGGATTAGGTGGGGCTCCTTGACTAAGGTTAAAGCCCAAGAGTTGGAAGGAAGGTTGTCGGCAATGGGAGCTTGGAGAAGTAGTGGGGACGCAAACACTATGTGGTCGACGACGGCGGACTATATAAGAAAGGCGGCGAGAGAGGTGTTAGGGGTATCTTCAGGCCGCACCTGTGGCCACAAAGGAGACTGGTGGTGGAATGCAGTTGTACAAGGTAAAGTGGAAGCGAAGAAGGTGGCTTACCTGCGGTTAGTGGGGAGCACTGGAGAGGAGGAGAAGAGAGCGAACATTGCGAGATATAAGGTAGCTAGGAAGGAGGCAAAGATGGCAGTGACGGAGGCAAAGACGGCAGCTTTTGCTCGTTTGTATGAGGAACTAGGGAACAAAGGCGGGGAGAAGAAGTTACTCCGACTCGCTAAGGTGAGAGAGAGGACGGCTCGGGATTTGGACCAAGTGAGGTGCATAAAAGATGAGGACGGCAAAGTTTTGTTGGGGGATGACCAGATAAAGAGGAGATGGCAGACCTACTTTCATAAACTTCTAAATGAGGAAGGGGATCAGGATATTGTACTAGGTGAATTGAGGAACGCAGACAGCCCCCATGAACTAAGTGATTGTCGGGACATTGAGGTCGATGAGGTCATGGAGGCAATGCGTAAGATGAGAAGGGGCAGAGCTACCGGACCAGATGAAATTCCGGTTGAGCTTTGGAGGTGTGTGGGTAGAGCAGGCTTGGAATGGCTTACTAAGTTGCTTAATGTTATATCCAAGACTAATAGGATGCCCGAAGAGTGGAGGTGGAGTACAATGGTCCCGTTGTATAAGAACAAAGGCGATATCCAGATCTGTAACAACTATAGGGGTATTAAATTACTAAGTCATACCATGAAAGTCTGGGAGAGAGTGGTAGAAATGAGAGTGCGAAGGACGGTGTCTATTTCAGACAACCAATTCGGGTTCATGCCGGGGCGATCTACCACAGAAGCTATCCACCTTATTAGGAGGACGGTGGAACAATACAGGGATAAGAAGAAGGATCTCCACATGGTGTTTATCGATCTAGAGAAAGCGTACGACAGGGTTCCTAGGGAGGTCTTATGGAGATGCTTAGAGGCTAAAGGGGTCCCGGTTGCCTACATTAGGGCGATTAAGGACATGTATGATGGAGCTAAGACTCGGGTTAGGAAAGCAGGAGGCGATTCAGATTATTTTCCGGTTATTACGGGGTTGCATCAAGGGTCTGCGTTCAGCCCTTTCCTATTTGCCCTGGTGATGGATGCTATAACGCATCATATTCAGGGGGAGGTGCCATGGTGCATGCTATTTGCTGATGACATAGTCCTAATCGACGAGACACGACGCGGCGTCAGCGAGAGGTTAGAGGTTTGGAGACACACCCTTGAGTCCAAAGGTTTCAGGTTGAGCAGGACGAAGACGGAATACCTTGAGTGCAAATTTGGGGCAGAGCCGACGGAAGTGGGAGTGGAAGTGAGGCTTGATTCTCAAGTCATCCCTAAGAGGGGTAGTTTCAAGTACCTGGGGTCGTTTATTCAGGGGTCCGGGGAGATCGACGAGGATGTCACACACCGTATAGGGGTGGGGTGGATGAAATGGAGGTTAGCGACGGGAGTCCTGTGTGACAAGAAAGTGCCACTGTTACTGAAAGGTAAATTTTATAGGGCAGTGGTTAGGCCTGCTATGTTGTATGGGACCGAGTGTTGGCCGGTGAAGATCTCACACATCCAGAGGATGAAAGTTGCAGAGATGAGGATGTTGAGGTGGATGTGCGGGCATACAAGGAAGGATAAGATTAGAAATGAAGATATTCGAGAGAAGGTGGGTGTGGCCCCCATGGAGGACAAGATGCGGGAAGCAAGACTCAGATGGTTCGGGCACATTTAGAGGAGGAACACTGATACACCGGTGAGAAGGTGTGAACAACTGGCGGTGGTGAGGTAGGGGGAGACCTAAGAAGTATTGGGGAGAGGTGATCAGGCAGGATATGGCGCGACTTAGGGTTACTGAGGACATGGCCCTAAACAGGGAATTGTGGAGATCGAGCATTAAGGTTGTAGGTTAGGGAAATTGTGATGTCTTTGTTACAGCGCACTAGAGTGAGACTAGCCAGTTAGGAATTAGTCTTAGGATGCTATTGATCAACTACTGATGATGGGCTTTATCTCCTGTGTATTAATACCTTACATCTTTCTCGTATTTCCTATATCTCTTATATTGCTGTTACTTTGTTTTTTATGGTATTTATGTTATGTTATGGATTTTATGGTACTTTATGTTGTTTTATTATGAGTCTATTGATAGTACTAATATAGTGTCTCTTGTTGCCTCTTTGAGCCGAGGGTCTCCTGGAAACAGCCTCTCTGCCCCTCGGGGTAGAGGTAAGGTCTGCGTACATATTACCCTCCCCAGACCTCACTTGTGGGATTACACTGGGTTGTTGTTGTTGTTGTTGTCATCAACTACTAAAACTCCCTACTATCTATCACAACTTGGTAATAATTAATAAAATTCTTCCAATCTTGTATTGATTTCTTATGATACGTTCCATATACCTTTGACTCTGGAATTGCAAAATAACTAATCAAATTATCTTTTAGGATTTGAACATTAGATCTACTAGTAATTTAAGACTGCTGAGAATATTATCAGCATCTTTGGAATAAAGGTGTACATGAATAGACATAAGAAAAAAGGGCCCGTCTGCCTAGATTCCTCGAGATACTCACGGATAAGGGATATATAAGATTATTTTATCTCGTGCTAGTTGAATTTTGAATCCGAAATTAGTAATCTCTAGACTAATTTATATCATAATTGTGGTATTATTCCTTCCAACTTTGAAGGTGGATAATAATTTGAGGAATTTTCAGAAATTACTATTGTTTAGTGACTATTAATGTCACGATTCAATTTAGGATCATGACCGGCACTTAGGAGCAAGTACCCCCAAGTAAGTTTCATCGGTATTTTATAGAAAATCGGGTACAATTTCCCCTGTTTTGGGACTATCCCAAAAATTTCCCTCTCTCAAATCAAACACCAAACATCCTAATATCATACCAAATAATTGACAACTTATCAATCAACCAAAACGAGTTTCCACTATTACCAATCAACCCACTAACAACCAAAAATACTAATTTATCTCCAACTTTGATAATAAAGAACGATACTCAACATAAGATTATAATAATAAAATAATACTCATGACCCTAAAAGAATGACTATGGAGCGACTCTAAGAATTCAAAGAAAAGACCATAACAATAAATGAAATCTCCGCCCACACGAACAAGTGCGAGGCTCACCAAGAACTATCAACCTATGCGCACTAATTAACGAAATCCTCGCCTGTGTCAACTGCTGTCTCTGTAAAAAAATTAGCAGGGAATGAGTCGCTAGCTCAGTGAGTAATAACACTTAACCACAACCGTTTTTATTGGGGACAAGTCAGAAAACATGCTAGTATATCAAATAGAAAATAACATAAGAATGCCTTTTCAGAAATAATAAATAATTTTCAGTCTCATCATGTTTTTTTGTAGTATAATACACTTAAAAATTCAGTAATCACCTCGGTAACCACTATATAATATTAATATTCACATTTTGGGAGGTTTCAATGAACAGATCATGTAATCGGTATAACTGTGGACTTCTTCGCAAAAAGTCAAATATAACGGTAGTCCCTACTCAAGGAAAATCGGTAACGGTATGCTAGTTCTACCTTTCCACTAGCGAGGGCTATAACGGTAATCTGTAATTACAAGTTGCACCAGGTCTAACGAACCAGCTGTTAGCTACGAGATCCTTCAATGACTACTCCCATTTATACTTGTCTCTGTAATCTATATATACTCGTAGAATTTTTTTTAAAACAATATAGGGCATTTCTGTTCTTATCAAATCATATAATTTCATTTCGATAACAGTAAATTCAAGTAACGATAAAACAGATCTAGTGACAACGGAAATATTTAAAACCACGATAATCATCTCAAATAACTATTTCGGTATCATATCGAGTAAAAGACTTGCCCCACATGCAACTCAAAATAATCGGTAACATATTCATATTAAAAATCATGTGTAAATCATGCAAGTTATGAAAACACAGACTGCGGTAAGATTATTACTCACTGTACTCGTGTCAAATTACCAAACGCTTCACCTCGAGCAATCTGTACAACTTTCTCCGATTAATCTCTTTTGCGGTTTTTTTTCCTTCCCCCACAAACTTCCAATTCGCAGACTTTGCTTTCTTGTTCAAGCTTTAAGCAGATAAAGCAATGCTCTGTATCTCTTTCCCCAAACTCCATCACGATTTACTGCCGTTGTAAAGCACCCAAATTGAAGCCCATTTTTTTTTTCTTAATTGTCAAAGCTGTAACGTATGTGTTATCTGTGTAGCGTACTGCTTTCATTACTTTTACTATTGCTAATAAAATTAACATATTGCTTATATATCCTCTAGGCCCTTGAAACAGAGTTGTAAAATGAATGGGCTTGGCCCACTTTCCCATGATTTCTCTGCACTTCTTAGATACAAATAAAATAGGAAATCAAATAGCTTACTTTATTTCTCCAAGTATATTTGTAAACATTAGCTATGTAGACCGAGAGAAATTAAAAAATAGTCAGATTTACGATTGGTCATTCAAAAATAGCTCAGTTTCAAAAGTAATCGAAATTTAGCCACTTTTTATGTAAAGATAAATCTGAGCGAAAATACTGTTCAAAACCCGAAAAATAAGCCAGTATATTATACTGTAGTTCCATCATAAGTATGCTTGAACTCCAGCATATTATACTAGAGTTCCAGGACAAGTATACTGGAACTCCAGCATAATATGATGGAGTTCCAGCATAAGTACACTAGAACTCCAACATAATATACTGGAGTTCCAGCAAGTATAATTGTCCAGTATAATATACTGGAGTTTGGAGCACCGGTGCTCCAGTCTCCAGTATATTATACTGGAGTTAGCAAAGTATACCGGTCCAGCATAATATGTTGGAGTTCATATACAGGTGCACCGAATTCCAGTATATTATGCTGGACCGGTCTCTATTGCAGCAAAATAGTGGTTATTTTTCATTGACTTCGTAAACGCTGGCTATTTTTGAATGACCAGTCCGAAAACTAGCTCTACCGTACTATTTTTACAATTTGTTTTCATATATAACTTTCATTAAATTAATTAACTAATTTATACTCCTTTCAAACATGCAAATTAATGCTCCCCATCCTTATTGTCAGGTATGAGCCAAAAATGTGTATAATAGTGTTTTGGATAAAGTAAAATAGTGTTTTTAAGCTAAAATGACAAAAACAAACCAAAAGTCAAAGCTAGAATTCCTAAATTATAGCTTAAAAGCTATTATGGCTTAACAACCACTTAAAATAAATCCATCCAATCCAAGGATAAATACTACACTGATAAAGATGTCATTATTCAAGGCTCTTCCTCCAAAGTCTTTTATGAAATTCAAGATTAAAATTAGAATTAAAAGTTTATCCCAACTTATCTAGAGCCCGTTTGACTTAGCTGATTTAGAGTAGCTGATAAGCATTAAGTGCTGAAAAGCACTTTTAAGTGCTGAAACTGATTTAGAAAATAAGCAATTATGTGTTTGGATAAAAGTGTTGAAATTAATAATATGCAGTTGAAGAACTGAGTATACGGAGAGTTTTGTTTTAAAAAGAAGTATTTTAAGGATATAATAATAAATATTTTGGTAAAAGTTAAAGTGCTTATAAGCTGAAATTTGATAAGTTGGGGGAGACCAACTTATGACTTTTGGCTTATTTTTGGTTTATAAGCACTTTTAATTTTACCAAACACGTAGATAAACCAAAAAGTGCTTATAAATCAGTTTGACCAACCTATATGCTTAGCCAAACACCCACCTAGTCTACTCCAAACATATATTTTATATCCTAAGCTCTATATCCGTTTTTTATTCCAGTGACATTTTCTAATAAAAATATATCTATTAATAATCTTATCACTATTTAATCTCTGCATTATAGTCTCAACATTATAATCCCAAAATTACTTGTTCCCAAACGAAATTTTTTCTCTTCTATCTTTTTGGTCATGATAAAGGAGATTATGTTTCCAATATTAACAAGTAGAACAAATACGACTATCCACAAAATAAATACGAATTTACTATTGTATGCTATGGTGAAATTTTAATGTGGGTTGCATAATCCTAGAGGTTTCTTTTGATGATTCATGAACCTTTATTATTTTTAAACTAGATTCAGAAGTATGATTAGACAAAATCACTTTAGTCAGTTAGTGTCAAATGAAACGTATATAAATAATATTTTTGGCTCACATGTCATGATTGACTTGAAAGATTAAAGTTTAATGCGTTTGTGAAACATTTAACATGAATTTAATTTTGTGAGATGTCCTCTCAAAAAGGTTCAAACATAACAAATATGCCATGTTTGGTTCTAATAAGTTGGTAATAATGTTCTCTAAAACATGGAAACTCGTTTCTTTTGGAATAAAAAGAATAAATCGATTTAGCAGAAATCAAACCGAAATACTTTTTTTTCTGTTAATCAAAAAAAAAATCCACTAGTGCGATTTTACTGGGTATGATATTGTTGTTGTTGAAAAAAAAACCCAAAACATTTCAAGAAAACAAAAATAAACTTGCAAATATTATCATTTTGACCTTTCTTTAAACAAAATCAGAGATATTCCCTTCATCTTATTATTTCAAGATTTTTTTAATATAATATATTTTCATACATGTCGCCATGTGAGTTTTAAGACATGTTACTTTACATATATTGTTAAAATGGTTCCATAATGGACGAGGATTTAATAATGAAATTTACTATGAAAGGTTATGAAGTAATGAGTCACATTCTTTTTTTTTTTTTTTGTGTAGTTACAAAATTTATCAGTACAGTGGAAATGGAGTCCTCTAATTATAAGCTAGTTTTAAACATTACAAAATGTTTCTAAACTATTTCTTCACAATATTTCCAAAATTTTCAAATCCACAAAAGAAATTGTTTTTATATATGACCTTAATTAGAGGTCTAGAGTTTAAATTTTAAAAATGAAAAAAATATATTGGAAAAGAGCGATTTTCTCTTTAGTGGACCTCACACTATGTTTTCGACTCAAAACAATACCGAACACAAGATGGAAAATAATAAAAATTAAGTAAAGTTGAAGGTATTGAAACCAAACAGTTTCAAAAGTTTAAGTCTAAATGCAGTTATGTTGAATTTATATATTGATATTTTCTAATCTAGTGTGAGTTATAAAGTATTGGAGTACTTTGCATCACTTAGAATTATAAAACATTTTATATATTTCTGTATTTAAAAAATCCATTTGTTCGACGTGCTTCAGTAAGATATAGCCGAAAGTACTATAAAAGGTAAAACTCCACACATGTTCTTAAAAGGATAATTTGCCCCCTGTCACACTAATCTTTACACGAGACTCGAGAGTACGTGAAGTGTTAAACAAATTTCTTTTTAATTTAAATTATTGAGTATACAAGTTGATTAATACATCAAAATTTATTTACTCTTTTCGAAAGTAAGTTTCGAAGACGAATAGGCTATAGAATGTTAAATTATCTTTTAATACCTGTTAATTAATTGGTGCATGTTGCATTTCAATCACATATTTTTCACCGATAAGAGTTGTGGTGGAATGTGTACTATCTTGGGTTTGAACTTTGGGAGTCAAAAAACTTTGATAGGAATGAAACACTTTCTTATTTAATAGGTCTTATGTGGCACGAATTGGATTAGTCGGGTTCAAAAGTAGGTACGGAATATTAAGTAAAAAAATTAAAAAGAATATTTTCAGTAAAATTTTCTAATATAAACCCCACCTAACCACCAATTTCATTTCTCATTAAATTAAAGAATTGGTAAATGCCATGTGAAGGACTTGGTCAAATCTTCATGTGTCTTGGCTGCAAACCTATCACATGGGGTCATTACAAAAGTTGCGAAAGGATAATAATTCTAGAATTAGATAACGAATTATTTTTTTTCGCGTCTCGTTGAATTTTTAAATGCAGAATTAGCAATATAGGGATTAATTTATATCACAATTGTGTGATTACTCTATTCCATCGGCGGTGGGATAATAATTCTGGGATAACATATTACAATAATAAACTATCTTTTTCCCAAGCTCTTCTTCTAAATATCCTTTAAAAATAAGATTAAAATTTGATATAAAAATTATCCTAACTTATCTAGCTCCCGCTTCGACATAGATTCCTTTTACCCTTTTCTAAAAAAATTTTTAAAAAATTATTTTTTTTTTCATCAAATTTGATCAGTTTTTAAAATAATTTTGAAGACAATTTTCAAGTTTCAAAAAACTAATTTGGAACAGTTTTTGAATGAAAATTTTGCTTCCAATCACAAAACTTCAACTTTTTTCCAAGTAAAATACATGTCCAAACACAACATCAACTTTCAAATATTATTTTTCAACTCAACTTCAGAAAATTCTTTTTTTCGAGTTTCAACCAAATTTATGTCCAAACGCTAGTCTAGTATACAAAAAACACATTATTATATATTATATCTTACGTATCCCATTTTTAGTCCAATTTATCAAATATCTCCCAATAAAAATATCCATAGCCAAAAATACTTTTATCACTTATTTTATCTTCATATTATAATTCCGTCATTATAAATATTGGGTACTTTTGGCTTTTTTTTTTTTTTTTAATTTTGAGAAAAACATCTAATAAATTCATCATAATTGGTTCATTCGATATGTTACGCGGCGCCTTCCTGAGATTCCTTGGAAGGGCGACGTAAGGCTAAGCAACTGATGTCAGTGCAGTTATTGTCCGCCAATTGAGGCCCCTTTTGTACGCTAGACTAGATTGTTAGTGCCGTACGGGAAAACCAATGTCAAGAGCAATTGAGAGAACATAAATGAGAATTGAGAATGAAAGATAACTTGATTGCATTAATGAAAGCTATTACATAAAAGCAACACATTGTCGAGGGGGAGAGACAACAGAGAATTGGTTGCTTGCTATAAAGTTTGATTGCTTGATTCCTCCTAATAGTGCTTAAAAAATAAACCAAAGTTACAAGATTAGACTTAACTAAGCTAGAGAAACATAATGGAAGTACATGAAATAAAACTACTCTATATTTACAATGAAAATGACTTAGTTTTCTACAAGGCAGAAAACAGGTCAGTTGGTAGCAACTTTGTCTTCCGCATCAGGGTCTACGCGCGCGGTGCTGTTGGCGTGCGCATCACTATTTGGAGTCCGCCTGCGGCTGGCCACTGGCAAGGGATCAGGATCTGGGCGCGCGTCACTGTTAGCCTCATCAAGAACTCTGCACCCGGCATTGTCTGTGTGTGCGACATTGTTGGCATCTACCAGCTGCTGGGCACTGGCGTAGGCTATCGGTGGGGCGACAGAGGCACATGCACGCTTGTCACTTGGCGCTGCCGAGACCACGGGGCCGACCATGGCGCTGGGCAATGGGAGGCTTGCTAGGATGCCATGGGGTACGTCCAAAGGGTCATAGAGCATGGCTGGATAGCCACCCATGTCATTCTCCCCTACCTGAGATGGCAACGTCCTCGGAGCCTTACCTGCAAGATGATGATTGATCAGGCTCTTATTGGCTATGAGGTCTGTTCCACCCTGTCTTATAAGTTGGCTTTGTAAGTGATGTTTCATGTCTTTCCGAAGAGATCTCAGGCGACTGACATGGAAGACTGGATGGATCTTCCATCAGACTAGGATGACAACCTGGTATGTGGCTTTCCCAATGCGTCTTTCAATGGACAAGGGCCCAATGTGTTTTTGCAATAGGCGAGGGTCATGGTTCCTCTCTACGAACAAGTACCACCTTAGGATGTTTAGCATCACTTTGTCTCCTGCTCGGTGTTGGATAAAGCAAAGATTCTGATCAGCGAACCTTGTCGCTCGCTCTTGGGCTTTGATGAGATAGCTCCGCACTATCTCCAAATTGCGCTCCTATTCCCTCGAGAAGTTGGCAGCTCGAGGAGATTTTGGCATGGTTGATGCATTCACCATTTGCGGGAGAAACGGTTATTGCCCGGTAATAATTTCTGTCACACCTCCTTTTTCCGGCACCCGCGAGGGTGAAGGAGTTTTTTCCAATTAAAGGACAATCGAAACGAGATTTATTTATTTATTTCAGAGTCGCCACTTGGGAGATTTAGGGTGTCCCAAGTCACCAATTTAATCCCGAGTCGAGGAAAAGAATGACTCCATATTACAGTCTACGAATCAGAAATCCGGATAAGGAATTCTGTTAACCCGGGAGAAGGTGTTAGGCATTCCCGAATTCTGTGGTTCTAGCACGGTCGCTCAACTGTTATATTTGGCTTATTTACCTGATTTTTAAACAATTAAGAACTTATATGCAAATTTAGCATTAAACCGCTTTTATCATTATTCTTATTATTATTTTTATACAAGAATTGCAACGTCGTGAAAACGCATCTCGAACCACGTCACAACCAGTGTACACGTGATTTGTTGACGCATTTTGACTTCGTCAAGATTGGGATTTGGGTTACATAAATGCACACCCGTATTTAAGAAAATAACTTTATTAAATATGCGCCAAAATACTACGCGTTATTAAACTATTAGGTAGGACTGTGAAATTTACTAAATGGCCCATCCCGGAATCTAAATATTTTTTTAAAAAAAAAATAAATAAGATTGGAGGACCCTGCAAATTTTGTATTGTTTATATTTATTTATTTATAGCGAAATCCTCCCTTATTTTATGAATATCTTTTAATGACTACTTTTTATTATTACTAATATAAAATCAATCTCTACATACTTAAAAATAACATATTAAATACTAGTTTAAAACAAATATTAACGGAAAGTAATATTACTAAAATTATAATTATAAATACAGCATGGAATTGTCAAATAATTTTTTTTTAAAAAAACTAATTATCCCATAGTCAATTAAAATCATATTGTTAGATGACTTGAGCTATTGAAATTAATTATTTACAAATATTGAAAATTAGAAATAATCTTGATTACTAAACCGTATTTCTAAAAATTAAATAATTTAACCTTAACTAACCCTGTTTTAATTCAAATCATGTCCTAATACTTGATTCGCAAAATTAATTCATGTTTTAACTGAATTCAGCTACATGATTCCGATTAACTTAACGTTGGCGATACTAAAACCCTTATGAATAAGGAATTTAATCAATTTTGCCAAACTGATTTAATAAAGCCATTTTTACGTTTTTTTCTTCTATTTTTATTATTTGACAGTTTAATTAGTAATGAACATGCTTAAATATATACTACCTAATAATCAGGTTGAAGCAAAGCACTATTTAATACATCGCTACAATATGCCTAATTATGCCAAACGACGACGATTTACAGAATAATAATACATGAAATAACCTAAATGCAATTAATAAAAAAAAACTAAATTAAAAATTTAAACTTCCATTCTTCATTTCAGCTTACAAAAGGCCAAAATTACAGTTGTGTACCTGATATGCCAATATAAGAAGAAGAAAGTCAACCACGTAGTACGTAACACAGCAACAATAATAATAACCAGCAATCCAGTCAACAGAAATCCCATTGACAGATTTGAAAATCAAAATAAAATCCAGAAACACTATCAACAAACAACGAACAGAAACCAAGAGAATTTTCAGATTTGAAAGGCTAATTAATGTTTAACCCTTAATTTTTAAACCCGTATATCAGAATATTTATCAGATGTGTACTACTCTCTCTTCTAATTTCCAGCTCTTTTTATTTGTATTTTTTTTTCTTTTCTTTTTCTTTCTTGAAAGTTTTAATATTTTTTCTTTCTCTCTTAAATATTCAGTTTTTTTCTCTCTCTTTCTCTGTCTGTCCTCTTCTTTCTGTCCTCTCTTATTCTTATTCCCTCTCCAAACTCTCTCTTTTATTCTCTATCCTAAAATCTGATTCAAGACCTCCTATTTATTTCCAATCCCAAACCCTTTAATTCATTAATAAAACCACACTTTCTTCTACCAAACCCATTATCTTCCCACTCATCCCCCACTACATTAAACTAATATATCAAACCAAACCATTACATCTTGTCCCCCATTTATATTAAACAACTATATCACCCACACCCCATTACATTTTGTCCCCCATGCTTAACATAAAGAATTATTCAAAAATGTTCAATTACCAAACTACCCCTCCGACCTTATTGCAATTACCATTTTACCCCGAATGTACTGCAATTTACCAAACTACCCCCATCAGCTATAACAAATCAATTAATCAAACTCAACCAAAATATAGCCAATATGACCAATTTCTACACAAATTCAAACAACAAATCACATGAACACGATTTCTGAACCAATTCAACAACAAATCACATGAACACAAATTGAACAACAAAGAACAACCAAAATTTTGATTGAACGATATTTTTAGCAACAAACAAACCTACTTCACGGACAATTGCTCCAAAAGAAAATAAAAATAGTGACAAATGACTTCACTGTACAATTTTTCGAGTTTTTCGTGGCATGTGTTGTTAGTCATTTGTGGGTTTGTCCATTTCGCATTTAATCATTACCAAACAAAATACAAAAAATATGTGTCATTAAAAGAAAATGCAAAAATATATATGTGCATCGTCCGTTCTAGGTTGTGATTTAACTTACTTAAACATTTTAATTTGGTGTGATAATTATGTTGAAGTGCTACATTGTTGTTGTTTTAATTTCATTTGTTTTATTATTATTTTGTTATTTTTTTAAAAAAATTAGAAAACAAAAAGAAAAGAGTTGAAAATCGGTTTGGGCCCAAAAATGAAACAAAAAAAAACAGGCCCAAACCAAGCACTCAAGTCCAGTCCAAATCAGGCCTGCCCAGGCTCATCCCCAAACGACGCCGTATAAAGGCGTTTGATCTGAGCCGTCCATCCAGGCCAATCCAACGGCCCAGGACCCCCCTTCAGCAACCCGTTTCCAAACCCGACCCAGCTACCGGTTCAGCCCAACCCCTCACTTAAACCAAACGACCCCGTTTTAATATCAAACGACCTCGTCTCACCCCTCACCATCAGATCCAAGCCGTTGAGATCATCTGATCTAACGGCTCAGATCCAATCCCCTACTCCGTATATAAGCTTTCCCTCACACCCCACGCCCCCTATCCGAACCCCACCCTTCACTCATCTCCTTCCCCAAGCCCTGAAACCCCCAAACCCTAGCAGCCGCCCTAGTTTCCCTTTCACCAGAACCCGGCGGCATGAACGCCGGTGACCACCCCCTTCACACCCCTGAAACATCCAACCACCCTGAACACGAATCTACTAACCCTGTACCTCGAATCACCTTCCATCGTCTCGAATCTGGATTTGAAGATTCGAGACGAAACTCGATCTATACCAAACCACCCCAGATTCCCACTAGACAGTCCCCAGACCTCCCTCGTGACCAAACCAAGCTTGGTTTGGTCCGAATCTACCCACAACTCCTAAAAACTCAAATATGAGAATCTGAACCTTAGAACACAAGAGCCCGAGGAATCCGACCTGCTTCATAGAGGGTTTGAGGTCTAATAGACCTTAACCAAGGTGTTCTCGGTTGAGAACACCCTGGTTAGAGTTTGTTTGGCCTCAAATGGTCAAATCTAATTCGGAATGGGGTCGACCTGCTTTGAACATTTTTTGTAAGTTTTCCTTTTCTGTTTTTGTTTTATTTGAATGTGATTGGGTATGTTAGCATGTTCTGTTGTGTTTGTTCAGTATTTTCTGATACTTTTCTTAATTTCTTCCGTCCTTGTAAAGACCTTTTATTTGGTCGATTGTTTTCTGTGTATGTTTTGAACGTATTCTGTGATATACATGTTCGATTAGGATAGTCGTCGCATAAATAATTCATATAGGTTCCCAATAATTGCACAAAAGTTGTCCGAAGCCCTTTGGGTCCATGTACGTATTGTTTATATGAACGACTGATTGTTACCTGTTGTAATTAGTATAGTCGACTTGATAAATGTCGTCGATTAACTTCCTACGACTGAATGTTCAGATATGCTAATGCGTACAACCTCACATGACTGAACGAACCTGTATTGTGAATTGAATGTTGGACATTATCTATGAATGCTAGTTTGTAACTGCGTTGTAAACAATTAAAAGAATCAGGCTAGGGCAATTCTGAAATTGAACTTTCAGAAGTTCAAAATGCCCTGATGCTACGATGGGTTTAGGGCAGTAATAATCAGGGTTTAACAGGGGTAGTCTGGGGTTTGAAAAGAACAAAAATGATTAGTTTAAATGAGCTGACAAGTAGGGTACTAATTTGGGATTAAACTAATACCAATGGGGAACAAGACACAAGAGTATGGGGTTTAAAATGAATACTAAAATGAGCCCATGACTCTTGATTAAAGAATAAGCCAGGCGTGGGGAACAAATGGCTGGCCTCAAAAGATGCTTAGGCATGGGTTTAAAGGGTATGGGCAGTCTGCAAATTAGCAGAATCCAGGCAGCTTGACTGCACTGGTTGTTTGGCTTATAAATAGGCCATTTCAGAACTTAAAAGGGGATGGAAATTTTAGTCTTGAGGGAGAGGTCTTGTGAGTTTAAAGAAAACTGAAAAACATAAGGAAATTTCCAGAAAACACTGTAACCAAACACTGTCTGAAAACTACAGAAGAATTCATATTGGTCAAGCTGTCTTGGCCAAGTTATGCTGTTTGCACTGATTGAGCTGCTTGTGATTGTTGAACTGCTGGTGTTGCTGCATCGAATACTCTGTTACTTCTTTTGTTTCACTACTCTTTTCTGGGATTACTTGTTTGGTGCTCGACCATCTGTTGGTTTTCTTTGTTCTGGAAACTGTTGCTGTTTGTCTGTGGACTGCGGAGAACATTTGTGGTTGTTGGTTTGCTGCTGTGTTTGTTGCTGTTTGGTTGTTGTTGCTGTTGCTTGTTGCATACTACTCAACTGATTACTCTCCTTCTTCCTTTCCTTTCCTTACCAGGTACACGACTAATACCACCAATGTAACTTGAAAGTTTGAGCATGAATGCAAAAGAGAAGACCTGCAGATTGTCTTTATATATACATGGACTGTTGTATTAAATGTCATGTATTATATAATAGTTACATTTTCGTTTGGACAATAGAAGTAGCCTGCATGCCTAGTATATCAATGTAGGTTAGTGAATGCTAGTTCATATATGTATGCTGTTAGATGAAAATATTCCCATTGCAATAAGTCGTATCTTAGACTTAGTTTGATTGTGTAGTATATTCTCTAATGTAGGTCAGGTATGAAAACTATCCACTACTAGTTAAGTTCTCTCCCTTCTGTCAAATTGTCGCATATAAATTGATAAACTCATTTTTAGAACAAAGAACCAGTTCAGGGCCTCAACCTCATGAAGGTCGAGCCCAGATCGAAACAGACCAAGCAGGCCCGTATCGGATAAACAGTGGCCCAAGTTTGGCCCATCTCGCATGAGCTGGGTTTGGGCCCATAATGTTCGATTAGTTGTCCATGGGCGTGATCACGTTTTTTTATTATTCTATAAAAGCATTTTGAATCTTGCTATAAATAAGCCTGCAAGCATGTAACTAACTAGGGCTATCTACTGTTTTCAATTAGTAGAGACAAACACGACAAGAAACGTAGTTGCTATAGGATATCCTTTTAAAATAAGGACGAGATGAGCCTCGACAAAAATAAAGAAAAATGCACAAATTGCGGGGCCCTCGTTAAATGTATATATTGAAGCATTCAGTCCCTGAGGTGGGTCGTTTAGCAAATCCCACGACCTCCCGAAATAATAACGCGATAGCCTCTTTAAGCGCGTATTTAATAATTTTACCTTCTTAAATTCGGGTGCGCATTTATGTGACCCAAATCCAAATCTCGACGGATTCAAAATGTGTTTCTAATCATGGGTACATTGATTGTGACGTGGTTCGAGATGCATGTCCATGACGTCGCAAATTCCTTTTAAAAAATAGAACGAGACGAGCTTCGACAAACAAAATGTACAAAGCTGCGGGGCCCTCTAGAAACGTATATATATCAAAGTATTCAGAATTCGGGACGTGCCGTTTAGCAAATTTCGCGGCTTTTCCCAAAATAATAACACGATAGTCTCTTAGGGTGCGTATTTAATAATTTACTTTCTTAAAACTTGGGTGTGCATTTCATGCGACCCAGATCCAAATCCCAAAACATCAAATAAAATATGTTCCGGATTGAGGGTGCATTTCATGTGACGCAGTCCAAAGACATGTTTTAAGCGACGTTCACATTCTTTTGAAATAATAATAATAAAGCGGTAAAAAGTTAAAATTTGCACATAAGAATGCTTTGCTTGGTCCCATGCTGATATAACAGTTGAGCGACCGTGCTAGAACCACGGAACTCGGGAATACCTCATCGGGTCCAACTCCCTTTTTCATTTTACCAATAATGATATACCATAAAGCATATATGTACATATATATACACATGTATATAAATACATATATTGTTTGTTTTTGTTTTCAAAGATTTTTGTTTAGAGTCAAAATAAAGGTTTTGTTTTCGCCTAAGAGGTCACCTTAATAAATGTGCAGGATGAGCACAGAGCAAAATGAACCATTCTCGGCCCTCAGCGAGGTCCCTCTACAACTCCACATGTGGTGGAATGACTTGGAAGCCGATAGCAAAGGGGTAGTAGGAAGAATATTGGGAGGTTTTGTAAATTTGTTGGGTGTTAGGCCGAGGACAGATATTCTTGAAGCTCTAATACCATTTTGGGACCCAACCCGCAATGTATTCCGTTTTGTTGACTTTGAACTTTCACCGACACTTGAGGAAGTCGCCGGATATGCGGGATTGAATGAGAGGTTAAGAGGGCAATATTTGCTTTCGCCAAGGCCAGTGTCTCCGCATGCGTTTCTGGATCTACTAAGCATCAGTCGGAAGATACAACATGACGATTTATCGAGAGGATGTTGTGATCTCCATTTCTTGTATCAGCGGTACGGAGCCCCGCAGGGTTTCGAGGAACCGAACCTTGGGCTAACTCACGGCGGGAACAGAAACAAATGGGAAGCAAGACGTACTTTGCCTTTTATCACAGCGTTCTTGGGAGTCATGGTCTGTCCAAGGAAGGATAAAAAGATAGAGATAGGTCTGGTAGGGATGGCCGACGTGGCAATCAAAAGAACCAATAGTATTGTGGTTCCTTTGATTTTATCCGAAATCTACCGGGCTCTGACTATATGCCGAGAAGGAGGCAAGTTCTTCCAAGGTTGCAACCTGTTACTTCAGCTATGGATGCAGGAACATCTCCATCACCGAGTAGGATACATGAACCACGGGTTGACCGAGAGGAATTGTATCAGCGGATTCAAGAAGCGCATGACAGGCGCCAGATTTCCTGAAGGTGTCGAAGCATGGTTTACACGGTTAAGGTCAACAACAGCTGACCAAATTGAATGGGCATTTGGTTGGTTGACTGATACTGAGGTGATCTACATGTCGGCTGAAGAATGTCATGTTCTCTTAATGGGGCTTCGCAGCATCCAGGCATATGCCCCTCATCGGGTATTACGACAACTAGGCAGGTTTCAAGTAGTCCCTACTGATGAAGATCTGAGCAAGCATGCCTTGGAATTAAGCCCGGGAGTCATATTCCCCGAGGGGAAGATTAGAAAACTGTGGCATGAATGTAGATTCTTGGAGCCCAAGACCATGGTGCGAGAACTAGCTAAAGGTGAGGTAGACCCAAAGTACGATGCTTGGTTCGAAAGAAGGTTTCAGATTCGGCAAAGACCTGCTAAAAGGGCCCACGTCCAACACTTCACAGATGATTCACAAGAGCAATGGGGATGGTTAAAAAGGGAGGAAGGTTACCGGGTTGAAATCGGGAAGCTAAAGCAACAAGTCGAAAGGCTTGTATTTGAGAACAATGTGCAAGTCGCCTCGGAGCAGGCTGAAAGAAACAAGCTAGCCCAAGAAAACCAAACCTTGAAGGCCCGCCTTCGCCAAGCCAGTAAGAGTAACGTTGACCGACAGAAGCGTCGCTCTGACGAAAGATTGATAGCAAGTTTGAGAAATCAGGTCATCCAAAGCCAAGAAGAATTAGAACAATCAAAGGCTTGCATAACAAGGATAAAGGTCAGATGGGCAAAGTACACAATGGCCCGGAAGCAGCGTTTGCAACAGGTCATAAGGGATTATGAAATGAGCGTCGGGATATTAAGGGAGACGAACTCCGCTCTACATGATCGGATCATCAAACAAGCACGAGACGCCCAGGCCAACAGAAGACAGTGCTACGATGCAATGGCCTGCATGGAAAGACAAATGGAGTTGTTCCAGGATCGACTTGCCGACAATGCTCCGGCACTGGGGTTAAAGAACCGAAAAATCAGGCAGTTGTTCAGTGAAAGGGATAACATTCGAGCAAGGATTGACGAAATCGGGCATTACATCTACATGAAATGCCTGGCATGTGAGCGAACACCTCGGAAGACCCTCCTTGTTTCCATCATGGGCTGCGTCCACCGGATTATGAACGAGTTGAAGAGCCTGCAAAGAGACCTTACACCTAGAGCCGCGGAAAGGCCGAATGATGCCTCGCGGGCCCTTAAGTTGGAGAATTAGTTTTTGGTCAAGTCCTGTTTATTTGGCTTTTGTTGTTTTCCCATATGTTGTTTTCTTTTCTTCAAACCAAGTTTAAAATCGTGGAGTCTGTACTTTTGCTATTGTTATTTGAAGTAATGTGTAATAGCAAATTTTGATAATGAAATTAAGTGACTCCAGAAGAATTTCTATGTGTCTTTACTTTGAGGCAAAACTACGCCTGGTCTGATTCGCGCGGGGACGTGATACGTAGGCAATCCCCATAAGATTCGACTGATTTTAATAAAGAAAGAAAAGAAAATACAAAAATAACTAAAAAAGGGGACAAATGAGCAAGCCGGGATGACGCATGTTGTTTGAAGCAAAGCATGTAGAAACGGTTAACTGCCTAGGAGCATTGCATCCTCTATGTGTTATGATCAAATCTGTTAAACTCTAACGCTAACAAAGTTGTTGTTGTCTGATCCAGACAAGTTAGTTGTTAAAGAACTCTGGCAACACACTCCTATCAAACCATATCCAAAGGACCGATAGCAACAAGCATGACTACTTCAGAGAATAGTAATGAGGAAGAGAGGCCGATGAGCCAGTTGTTAAAAGAAGCGATGGAAAAGATTGAAAGGATGGGGCTAGAGATGAATGCAATGCAGCTAGCCATAGCCAAAACACAAAAGAGCCCTGAAACACTGGAGCACGTGCCAGAGTACCCTCACTCCGGCCCTTCCACAAGCCGCCCAAATCCCCTTTATCATCAAGAAAGAAGCCCTCATGATTCCCAAGCTCCACCACCCCATCAACCTCTCCCAACACCCAATATTCCCATTTTTGTGGGACCAACATCAGCCCCTTTGCAAAGAACGACCAGTGAGCCATTGTTTCAGGCTCACGATACACAATACTATCCCCCTGAGCCTACATTCCATGCACCCGAGCCACAAACTTACAATCCACATTTGGAAGTGCCGGCAGAAATTGAAAAGCCGGCTAAGGCCCCTGAACAGGAGGAAGTATTGAGAAAGTTCAAAAGCCTGGAGCAGTCCTTCAGGAACTTGCACGGACTGGGCAACCAGGTCAGCGTAGCATACAAAGATCTGTGCCCTTTCCCAGACGTCCAACTCCCAGCTGGGTTCAAGATGCCTAAGTTTGATTTATATGAAGGGCACGGTGATCCCATGGCACATTTGCGGGGATTCTGTAGCAAAATGAGAGGGGCAGGCGGCAAGGATGAGTTGCTGATAGCTTATTTCGGCCAAAGTCTGAGCGGATCTGCACTAGAATGGTATACCAGGCAGGATTCCAGTAGGTGGTATACTTGGGATGATCTGGCGCAGGCTTTCGCAGGTCATTTCCAGTACAATCTTGAGATAGTCCCTGACCGTCTCACATTATTAAGAACTGGGAAGAAACCCGGGGAAAGCTTTCGCGAGTTCGGATTCCGTTGGAGAGAACAAGCAGCTAGAGTCGATCCTCCCATGAGAGAGGGAGAGATGGTAGACTATTTCTTGCAAACATTGGATCCAACCTACTTTGGTCACTTGGTGACAACGGTTGGAAAATCTTTCAACGAGGTGGTCAAGATAGGGGTCATGATAGAGGAGGGTCTGAGGTCTGACAAAATCTTGAACTATTCGGCACTCAAGGCCACAACCCAAGCTATTCAAAGCGGCATGGGAGGTGCGCTGAGAAGAAAGAAAGAAGAGGTTGTCACGATCGAGGCAGGCAGTTGGTCTAGGGCTGGCAGGCCACACTACAACCAACCCAGACCTCACAGGTCAAACTACCCATACAACCCACCACAAAATTTCTATCCACCTCAAGAACCACATTGTTCCGTACACCAGGCCCAGGCATACACCCAGCCTCCGGTTCGCCCGTAATGGCGTGCGCCGGCTCCCCAGAACATATATGCACCACCACAAAATACCTATCCACCACTAAGGGCGTATAGAAACCCTTCAGGGGCAGGCTTTCGGGGAAATCCAGATGCTAGGAATGACAGGTTGCGGAAACAGAGAACTTTCACGGAGTTGGGAGAAACCTGCACCGCTTTGTTCCACAAGTTGAGGCAATTGGGTTTGGTTAGTCTTGTCCAGGCTCGAGAACCAAATCCCCCACCTCAGAATTTGGATCGATCAATAAGTTGTGAATACTGCTCAGGGATGCTCGGGCATGATACCGAGAAGTGTTGGAAATTGAGGCATGCCATACAGGATCTCATTAACACCAATAAGATCGAGGTTCAGACACCGAAGGCGCCTAACATCAACCAAAACCCACTACCAGCGCACCACGAGACTCACATGATTGAGTTGGTGTATGAGGGAGGAGAGTTGAAAAAACCCTCACAAACAGTGATGATGATCCAAGCCGCCCCGAAGGAAGTCTCAACCAGTGGGGGAATGAGGGTACAGTCACAGGGAGGGAGCGTCAAGCCAGTAGTGATATTGGGAAAGAGTCCATCCACCGTAACAAGCAAACCCGAGCCAAGCAAGTTGGTAATATCAGGGATTCCGCCCGCACCTGCAGTTGTGTTGAAGGGGGCACATAGAGAACTGGTTACCATAAATCCTGTAGTCCAGCTGCCAATGATTGATAGCAAGGCTGTGCCTTGGAAATATGAAAAGGCGGTGGTGATGTACAAAGGAAAACAGGTGGAAGAAGTCAGTTGTGAAGCGCAAGGGCTGACTCGATCAGGTCGATGTTTTGCTCCGGTGGAGCTAAGAAGAACCAACCCAGTTGCAACCAAGAAACCTGTGTCCGAAGAAGAGGCTGAGGAGTTCCTGAGGAAGATGAAAGTGCAGGACTACTCCGTGGTCGAACAGCTGAGAAAAACACCGGCCCAGATCTCACTGTTGTCATTACTGATCCATTCTGAGGAGCATCGTCGGGCCCTGATGAAGATATTGAATGAAGCTCATGTACCCAATGAGATTTCTGTAAACCACCTGGAAACCATTGCCAACAAGATTTTCGAGGTGAACAGGGTAACATTCTCAGATGATGACCTGCCGGTGGAAGGTACGGAGCATAATAAAGCTCTATACCTAGCTGTCAAATGTGAAGACTCGATGGTAACTCGAGTATTGGTGGATAACGGCTCAAGCGCCAATATTTGCCCACTATCTACCTTGAACCAGTTAAAGATCGACCACGGAAGGATCCACAAGAACAATATCTGTGTCCGAGGGTTTGATGGAAACGGAACAGCCACTGTAGGGGATGTTGTGCTTGAATTGACCATTGGTCCAGTCCTGTTTACCATGGAATTCCAGGTGTTAGACGCCACAGTATCTTACAACATGCTGTTGGGACGACCATGGATTCATGCAGCCAAAGCGGTGCCCTCCACCCTACATCAGATGGTGAAGTTCGAGTGGGAAAGACAAGAGGTCGTGTTACACGGCGAGGATACAACATGCACCATGGGTGGAGCCATTGTACCTTTCATAGAGACCGCTGATGACAAAGGTCCTTGGGTCTACCAGATTTTCGACACAGGGTCGGCCAACAAAATTTCTGAAGGAGAAATCATCCCGCACCCTAGGGTAGCTGCCGCGACAGTCATGATGGTCTCGGAAATGCTGGGTAATGGATTTGTACCAGGAAAAGGCCTGGGAGTCGAACTTCAAGGGATTGTCCAACCTGTCTCCCTTCCTAAAAATCTGGAAACTTTCGGATTGGGGTTCAAACCAACCGCAGCAGATAGGAAGCGAGCGCGAAAAATGAAGAAGAGGGTTTGGTTTCTGCCTAAACCAGTGCCGCGCCTCTCACGATCTTTTGTCAAAGCAAGTGCCAGGGGGTCACCGGTCCCGAAGATTCTAGGACCATTGGTCGGTATAAATGAGGACCTGAATCAGAGTTGTGAGAGGCTATTCGCTGATGTTAGTATGGTGGAAGCTGGAGAAGGTTCCAGCGGAACAGAGATACAGTTTGTGGGGCCTGAGGCCAAGACCAACAATTGGACAGTTACTCCTCTTCTTGTCCGAGGGGAGTCTTGGTAGTAGGCTTTGATTTATGTTTTTGTTTGTTTGTTTGTTCGGATTATTCAAGGGTGTAATCCAAATTTTACTTTCGTTTTTTGTAAAAGTGTGAACCCTTTTATCCCGCAAGTTTAATAAAGTTCTTTTCTTTTGTCCCATTTTAATTTTGTTTTGTTCTTTTTCTTTCTGAACAGTTCTCTTTTTACTGGTTCTAATGACATGGCATGCACAGCGGATCTTCGACCTAGTCTAATAAATCAATCTGAATCCGACTCAATGATGCAAGAGGTCGTTTGTGACGATGAATCTGAATGTGACGAAGGTGAAGCCTTCGAAGAGATAAACCGAGAACTGTGCCAATTTGAAGAGAAACCCAAGCCTAACCTAAATGACACTGAGGCTGTGAATCTAGGAGACGATGATAACGTCCAAGAGACCAAAATTAGCATCCACATTGAGCCGAATATCAGGGAAGAATTGGTCAAAACCCTCGTGGAATTCAAAGATGTTTTTGCATGGTCATATGATGATATGCCTGGATTAAGCACCAATTTAGTGGTTCACAAATTGCCCACTGACCCGGCATACCCTCCCGTCAAGCAAAAACTAAGGAAATTTAAAACAGAAAATGAGTGTAAAGATCAAAGAAGAAGTGATTAAGCAGTTGCAAGCGAAGGTCATTCGGGTCACTCGATATCCCGAGTGGTTGGCCAATGTGGTACCAGTCCCAAAGAAGGATGGAAAAATCAGGGTGTGCGTCGACTACCGCAACCTCAACAAAGCAAGTCCCAAGGACAATTTTCCATTGCCCAACATCCATATCTTGATCGATAATTGCGCTGGGCGCGAGATCGGATCCTTTGTAGATTGCTATGCGGGTTATCATCAGATCCTAATGGACGAGGAGGATGCAGAAAAGACAGCGTTTATTATGCCATGGGGAACCTACTGCTATCGGGTAATGCCATTCGGGTTAAAGAACGCCGGGGCAACGTACATGCGAGCAATGACTGCTGTGTTTCATGACATGATACACAAAGAAATCGAGGTGTACGTCGATGATGTGATCATCAAATCTTGGCGTCAGGAGGACCATGTAGCAGACCTAAGGAGATTTTTCCAAAGACTCCGTAGGTATGATATCAAGCTTAACCCGGCCAAATGCGCATTCGGGGTTCCATCAGGAAAGCTGCTAGGATTCATCGTCAGTCGACGGGGGATTGAGTTAGACCCATCCAAAATTGAATCCATCCGAGATTTGCCACTGCCAAGGAACAAAACAGAGGTAATGAGTTTGCTGGGTAGACTCAATTACATCAGCAGGTTCATCGCTCAACTCACCGCAACTTGTGAGCCCATATTCCGGCTGTTGAGAAAGGATGCTACGATAGGTTGGACGACAGAGTGTCAGGAGGCCTTCGACCAAATCAAAGGGTATCTGTCTAATCCACCCGTATTGGTCCCGCCTAAGCCAGGGAAGCCCTTAATTCTTTATCTGACAGTCCTGGAAAATTCATTTGGTTGTGTGCTGGGGCAACATGAATAGACAGGAAGGAAGGAGCAGGCCATCTACTATCTTAGCAAGAAATTCACAGTACATGAGGTCAAGTACACTCAACTCGAGAAAACATGTTGCGCCCTAACTTGGGTAGCTCAGAAGTTGAAACACTACCTGTCTTCGTATACTACTTATCTCATATCCCGTTTGGACCCATTGAAGTATATCTTTCAGAAACCTATGCCCACGGGAAGGTTGGCAAAATGGCAAATTCTGCTCACAGAGTTTGATATCGTCTATGTAACGAGGACGGCCATGATAGCCCAGGCGCTGGCAGACCATTTGGCAGAGAATCCCGTTGATGAAAAATACGAGCCTTTAAGAACGTATTTTCCTGACGAAGAGGTAATGCATACAAATGAGTTGGAATTACCTGAGGAACCGGGTTGGAAGCTTTTCTTCGATGGAGCTGCAAACGCGAAAGGGGTTGGAATAAGAGCAGTACTCATTTCTGAAACAGGACGACATTATCCTGTTACGGCTCAACTACGCTTCTATTGCACCAACAATATGGCCGAGTATGAGGCTTGCATTCTGGGTCTACGCTTGGCTGCTGACATGGATGTCCAAGACGTCTTGGTCTTGGGAGACTCGGACCTCTTGGTACATCAAATTCAGGGTGAATGGGAAACACGAGATCTAAAGCTCATACCATACCGACAATGCTTGCATGATCTGAGCAAGCGATTTCGATCGGTGAAGTTCAAACATATCCCGAGAGTTCACAATGAGGTTGCGGATGCCTTGGCCACCTTAGCATCAATGCTGCACCACCCTGACAAAATGTATGTTGATCCTCTGCACATCCAGGTCCGTGATCAGCACGCTTACTGCAATGCCATAGAAGAAGAAGCAGATGGCGAACCCTGGTTTCATGATATCAAGGAATACCTCAGAATGGGGATATATCCAGAGCATGCCACTGGAGACCAAAAAAGAGCCCTTCGGCGTTTGTCGAATGGTTTCTTCCTCAGCGGAGGAGTATTGTACAAAAGAACCCCGGATTTGGGATTGTTGAGATGCATAGATGCCAGTCAAGCAACGACGGTTATGGCAGAGGTACATGCTGGAGTTTGTGGGCCACACATGAGCGGATATGTATTGGCAAGAAAGATCCTTCGAACAGGGTGTTATTGGCTCACCATGGAACACGACTGTATCACTTTCGTGAGAAAATGCCATCAGTGCCAGATACACGGAGATCTGATTCATTCTCCGCCAACAGAGTTACATACGATGTCAGCACCCTGGCCGTTTGTAGCATGGGGCATGGATGTCATTGGACCTATCGAACCAGCAGCATCCAACGGCCATAGATTCATTCTAGTGACCATTGATTACTTCACCAAATGGGTTGAGGCTAAAACCTTCAAGTCGGTAACCAAAAAGGCAGTGGTGGACTTTGTTCACTCCCATATCATCTGCAGATTTGGGATCCCAAAAGTGATCATCACGGATAACGGTACGAATCTTAATAGCAGCTTGATGAGAGAGGTATGCCAACAATTCAAGATTACACACCGCAATTCCACCCCATATCGTCCCAAGGCAAATGGAGCGGTCGAAGCAGCCAATAAGAACATCAAGAAGATATTGCGAAAGATGGTGGAAGGGTCCAGACAATGGCACGAGAGATTACCCTTTGCTCTGTTAGGTTACCGCACTACCGTCCGGACTTCTATAGGTACAACTCCTTATTTGTTAGTGTACGGAACCGAGGCCGTAATACCAGCAGAGGTCGAAATTCCGTCCCTCCGGATTGTCGCTGAAGCCGGGATTAATGATGATGAATGGGTCAAAGCTCGATTGGAACAATTGAGCTTGATAGATGAGAAAAGATTGGCAGCAGTGTGCCATGGTCAGCTATACCAGAAGAGAATGGCGAGAACATATAATAAGAAGGTGCGTCCCAGGAAATTTGAAGTAGGGCATCAGGTATTGAAGAAGATCCTCCCCCATCAGGTCGAGACAAAAGGCAAATTCGCCCCAAATTGGCAAGGGCCTTATATCGTGACCAGAGTATTGTCCAACGGTGCTTTGTGTTTGACAGATGTCGAGGGTAGATGTGTCGACATGGCTATCAATTCAGATGCAGTCAAGAGATATTATGCGTAATTTCTTTAATTATGGCAATTTTTGGTTTATTTGTTTGTATTTGGCATTTATTGGATAATGAGATGACGGAGGCAATTCTTTCTTCTATCCAAACACTTTTTAACCCTTGCTTCCCCCTTTTGAGCCTTAAGTTATTCTTTCATACCCCTCTTTTGGAATCACTAAAAGAAAAGAAAAAGAAAAATGAAAAGAAGGAAAAAGAAAAAGGAAGATAAAAATCATAAGAAATACAAAACCGTGGGAACTACGTTTGACCTGATTCCTCGAAGAGGATACGTAGGCGCCTCACGGCTCGGTCATAGTATGCATCATAGGGAATATAGGATGCATAGTGTACATAGTGTGCATAATAGGCACAGTGTGCGTAACGCACATAGCTCAACATAAATGTAAAAAAATAAATTCCCCAAGCAAGAAAATTGGGGCAGAGGTTATGTTTTAAGTTCCAACAAAGGTTTGATTCCAAAAGTTGTAGCACATCACCCATCAAATTATTTTCATTTTTATAGCCTTTCTTTAACCCCACACCAAAACCAGCATCAACTCCAAAAGACCTCCCGATCAATGTCCAAGAGATGCCAAGTCAGGCAAATAAGGTCGAGAATAATACACTGATCCCCAGCAAAGAAGAGGATCGTAAGACTGGGAATGAATTGATAGTCAAAGGAATCTCCAGAAGAGAGGGTCGTATCTACAACACCCCGATTCCTCGAAAGAAATAAAATGAGAGAGTCTTATCGGTGAAAACCTTCACAGGCACCAAGAGGCGACGTAAGATGAGGGATATGAAATGAGAGAGTCTTATTGGTGAAAACCTTCACATGCACCATAAGGCGCCGGGAGATGAGAGAAAAGAGAGAGTCTCATTAGTGAAAACCCCTCGAAGGGCACTATGAGGCGATAAGACAGATCAACGAAAGCTACCACATTCGCAACGAAATGGACACTCATTTATCATCCCCAGCAAGTCCGACCATCGGGCAAATCGATTGATACAAATAGACTGGGTCGGGAATCTATGGTGCACGTCATGATCACAGGAACCAGTCATATCCTCCAGATAAGTTCTTCTGAGTTTCTTCTCCCACCAAATATTGGTTCAGAAAGATTTTCTCCTTTTCTATCTTTTATTTTCTTTTCCTAAAATTTGTCTTGAAAGGATTTTTCAAAGCTTACTACCAGAAACCGAAGGGGAATTCATCCAATGCAGGATAATACAAACAGTCTTAAAGGCCGGTCCCAGGCAATGCAGTGATCGTGCCCGGCAGTTTTGGAGGAAGTAAACTCCTAAAGGGAATGGTTTCGGGAGTTAAAAGCAGACTCCCACAGCATGTGCTTAAAGAGAAAGTAGAAAAGGGGATAAATTGAAAACCAATCCCCAGCAGGCTAGAGACCCCCAGCAGGCAATTTTGCCCACCAACCAATTATGGGGACATAGAGCAAGAAAAAGGGAAGAGAGGAAAAATCATCCGCCGGAAAGGCACCCTCTACCACCACGATTAAAACTAACTAAATCCTTTTGTCTGCTGCAGGAAAACAAAGGATTGATAAGGGCAACAAAACGCAACGCCCGGGAAACCACCAAAAATGGGGGCAGAAAATTTTGTCGGAAGAACGGGGAAACAATTTCAAATACATTTTAAGTTCTAGGTCGCCCACCAGTATAATGCGGGAATACATTTAAGTTCTAGGTCGCCTACCAGTATAATGCGGGAATACATTTAAGTTCTAGGTCGCCCACCAGTATAATGCGGGAATACATTTAAGTTCTAGGTCGCCCACCAGTATAATGCGGGAATACATTTAAGTTCTAGGTCGCCCACCAGTATAATGCGGGAATACATTTTAAGTTCTAGGTCGCCCACCAGTATAATGCGGGAATACATTTAAGTTCTAGGTCGCCCACCAGTATAATGCGGGAATACATTTAAGTTCTAGGTCGCCCACCAGTATAATGCGGGAATACATTTAAGTTCTAGGTCGCCCACCAGTATAATGCGGGAATACATTTAAGTTCTAGGTCGCCCACCAGTATAATGCGGGAATACATTTAAGTTCTAGGTCGCCCACCAATATAATGCGGGAATACATTTAAGTTCTAGGTCGCCCACCAGTATAATGCGGGAATACATTTAAGTTCTAGGTCGCCCACCAGTATAATGCGGGAATACATTTTAAGTTCTAGGTCGCCCACCAGTATAATGCGGGAATACATTTAAGTTCTAGGTCGCCCACCAGTATAATGCGGGAATACATTTAAGTTCTAGGTCGCCCACCAGTATAATGCGGGAATACATTTAAGTTCTATGTCGCCCACCAGTATAATGCGGGAATACATTTAAGTTCTAGGTCGCCCACCAGTATAATGCAGGAATACATTTAAGTTCTAGGTCGCCCACCAGTATAATGCGGGAATACATTTAAGTTCTAGGTCGCCCACCAGTATAATGCGGGAATACATTTAAGTTCTAGGTCGCCCACCAGTATAATGCGGGAATACATTTAAGTTCTAGGTCGCCCACCAGTATAATGCGGGAATAAATTTAAGTTCTAGGTCGCCCACCAGTATAATGCGGGAATACATTTAAGTTCTAGGTCGCCCACCAGTATAATGCGGGAATACATTAAAGTTCTAGGTCGCCCACCAGTATAATGCGGGAATACATTTAAGTTCTAGGTCGCCCACCAGTATAATGCGGGAATACATTTAAGTTCTAGGTCGCCCACCAGTATAATGCGGGAATACATTAAAGTTCTAGGTCGCCCACCAGTATAATGCGGGAATACATTAAAGTTCTAGGTCGCCCACCAGTATAATGCGGGAATACATTTAAGTTCTAGGTCGCCCACCAGTATAATGCGGGAATACATTTTAAGTTCTAGGTCGCCCACCGGTATAATGCGGGAATACATTTAAGTTCTAGGTCGCCCACCAGTATAATGCGGGAATACTTTTGTTTGAGTCATTGAGGTGTATAATGCGGGCATACATTTAAGTTCTAGGTCGCCCACCAGTATAATGCGGGAATACATTTATGTTCTAGGTCGCCCACCAGTATAATGCGGGAATACATTTAAGTTCTAGGTTGCCCACCAGTATAATGCGGGAATACATTAAAGTTCTAGGTCGCCCACCAGTATAATGCGGGAATACATTTAAGATCTAGGTCGCCCACCAGTATAATGCGGGAATACATTTTAAGTTCTAGGTCGCCCACCAGTAAAATGCGGGAATACATTTCAGCTCTAAATTTTGGAATCAGTAACCTCACCTGAAGGCGGAAGGTTACAACAGAGACCCCCAAGCAGGAAACAATAAAATCCCCAGCGCCAAGAAGCAGAAGGCTGCAAAGGCAGGCGCGCGATTCAAAAGGAAGAAGGAACGCGTCTCAAAAGAAGCAGTTTGGGAACGTTATAGCATGCCCAACATAACAAACTGTGATACCACTGAAGAAACCATTTGAAGGTTTAAAGAAGAGGGCCATGTTCCCAGCAAATCAAGCAAAGTGATGAAAACTGGCATTCAGAAAAGGCGAAGGACCAGCATCATCTCCCAAGTTCACAAAATAAAGGCATCAGAGGAAAGCGTTAGCCGACAAGAAAGCAAGGCAACGAGAACAAGTTGAAGATAGATGGGATCTCATATTCTAGCTTAGCTTCTTGTTTTTCCTTTAAAGAACAATGTAACAAGGAGATCAGTGAGCAGTAGCATCCTACAGCAGCATGCAACAGCGCACAACAACAGCGAGCACTACAGTCACACGGTAGTCCCAGCTACCAAAATTTTCCCGAACTACATTGACCTGATTCCTGTTCAGCCCAGGATATGTAGGAAACCTTTGAAGCAAAGATTCGGTCAAATCTTTTTCAAAAAATGCTTCACACGGAGTACTCGGACGAGCAAAAATCGCCTGCTTTATCTTTGCGCGAAAACCCTTCGTGTCTTCGTGCAAAGAGGAGCAGCTGTAAGCACGTGATTTTTCTTCACGGACAATTGCTCCAAAATAAAATAAAAATAGTGACAAATGACTTCACTGTACAATTTTTCGAGTTTTCCGTGACATGTGTTGTTAGTCATTTGTGGGTCTGTCCATTTCGCATTTAATCATTATCAAACAAAATACAAAAAATATGTGTCATTAAAAGAAAATGCAAAAATATATATGTGCATCGTCCGTTCTAGGTTGTGATTTAACTTACTTAAACATTTTAATTTGGTGTGATAATTATGTTGAAGTGCTACATTGTTGTTGTATTAATTTCATTTGTTTTATTATTATTTTGTTATTTTTTTTAAAAAAATTAGAAAACAAAAAGAAAAGAGTTGAAAATCGGTTTGGGCCCAAAAATGAAACAAAAAAACAGGCCCAAACCAAGCACTCAAGTCCAGTCCAAATCAGGCCTGCCCAGGCTCATCCCCAAACGACGCCGTATAAAGGCGTTTGATTTGAGCCGTCCATCCAGGCCAATCCAACGGCCCAGGACCCCCCTTCAGCAACCCGTTTCCAAACCCGACCCAGCTACCGGTTCAGCCCAACCCCTCACTTAAACCAAACGACCCCGTTTTAATATCAAACGACCTCGTCTCACCCCTCACCATCAGATCCAAGCCGTTGAGATCATCTGATCTAACGGCTCAGATCCAATCCCCTACTCCGTATATAAGCTTTCCCTCACACCCCACGCCCCCTATCCGAACCCCACCCTTCACTCATCTCCTTCCCCAAGCCCTGAAACCCCCAAACCCTAGCAGCCGCCCTAGTTTCCCTTTCACCAGAACCCGGCGGCATGAACGCCGGTGACCACCCCCTTCACACCCCTGAAACATCCAACCACCCTGAACACGAATCTACTAACCCTGTACCTCGAATCACCTTCCATCGTCTCAAATCTGGATTTGAAGATTCGAGACGAAACTCGATCTATACCAAACCACCCCAGATTCCCACTAGACAGTCCCCAGACCTCCCTCGTGAACAAACCAAGCTTGGTTTGGTCCGAATCTACCCACAACTCCTAAAATCTCAAATCTGAGAATCTGAACCTTAGAACACAAGAGCCTGAGGAATCCGACCTGCTTCATAGAGGGTTTGAGGTCTAATAGACCTTAACCAAGGTGTTCTCGGTTGAGAACACCCTGGTTAGAGTTTGTTTGGCCTCAAATGGTCAAATCTAATTCGGAATGGGGTCGTCCTGCTTTGAACATTTTTTGTAAGTTTTCCTTTTCTGTTTTTGTTTTATTTGAATGTGATTGGGTCTGTTAGCATGTTCTGTTGTGTTTGTTCGGTATTTTCTGATACTTTTCTTAATTTCTTCCGTCCTTGTAAAGATCTTTTATTTGGTCGATTGTTTTCTGTGTATGTTTTGAACGTATTCTGTGATATACATGTTCGATTAGGATAGTCGTCGCATAAATAATTCATATAGGTTCCCAATAATTGCACAAAAGTTGTCCGAAGCCCTTTGGGTCCATGCACGTATTGTTTATATGAACGACTGATTGTTACCTGTTGTAATTAGTATAGTCGACTTGATAAATGTCGTCGATTAACTTCCTACGACTGAATGTTCAGATATGCTAATGCGTACAACCTCACATGACTGAACGAACTTGTATTGTGAATTGAATGTTGGACATTATCTGTGAATGCTAGTTTGTAACTGCATTGTAAACAATTAAAAGAATCAGGCTAGGGAAATTCTGAAATTGAACTTTCAGAAGTTCAAAATGCCCTGATGCTACGATGGGTTTAGGGCAGTAATAATCAGGGTTTAACAGGGGTAGTCTGGGGTTTGAAAAGAACAAAAATGATTAGTTTAAATGAGCTGACAAGTAGGGTACTAATTTGGGATTAAACTAATACCAATGGGGAACAAGACACAAGAGTATGGGGTTTAAAATGAATACTAAAATGAGCCCATGACTCTTGATTAAAGAATAAGCCAGGCGTGGGGAACAAATGGCTGGCCTCAAAAGATGCTTAGGCATGGGTTTAAAGGGTATGGGCAGTCTGCAAATTGGCAGAATCCAGGCAGCTTGACTGCACTGGTTGTTTGGCTTATAAATAGGCCATTTCAGAACTTAAAAGGGGATGGAAATTTTAGTCTTGAGGGAGAGGTCTTGTGAGTTTAAAGAAAACTGAAAAACATAAGGAAATTTCCAGAAAACACTGTAACCAAACACTGTCTGAAAACTACAGAAGAATTCATATTGGTCAAGCTGTCTTGGCCAAGTTATGCTGTTTGCACTGATTGAGCTGCTTGTGATTGTTGAACTGCTGGTGTTGCTGCATCGAATACTCTGTTACTTCTTTTGTTTCACTACTCTTTTCTGGGATTACTTGTTTGGTGCTCGACCATCTGTTGGTTTTCTTTGTTCTGGAAACTGTTGCTGTTTGTCTGTGGACTGCGGAGAACATTTGTGGTTGTTGGTTTGCTGCTGTGTTTGTTGCTGTTTGGTTGTTGTTGCTGTTGCTTGTTGCATACTACTCAACTGATTACTCTCCTTCTTCCTTTCCTTTCCTTACCAGGTACACGACTAATACCACCAATGTAACTTGAAAGTTTGAGCATGAATGCAAAAGAGAAGACCTGCAGATTGTCTTTATATATACATGGACTGTTGTATTAAATGTCATGTATTATATAATAGTTACATTTTTGTTTGGACAATAGAAGTAGCCTGCATGCCTAGTATATCAATGTAGGTTAGTGAATGCTAGTTCATATATGTATGCTGTTAGATGAAAATATTCCCATTGCAATAAGTCGTATCTTAGACTTAGTTTGATTGTGTAGTATATTCTCTAATGTAGGTCAGGTATGAAAACTATCCACTACTAGTTAAGTTCTCTCCCTTCTGTCAAATTGTCGCATATAAATTGATAAACTCATTTTTAGAACAAAGAACCAGTTCAGGGCCTCAACCTCATGAAGGTCGAGCCCAGATCGAAACAGACCAAGCAGGCCCGTATCGGATAAACAGTGGCCCAAGTTTGGCCCATCTCGCATGAGCTGGGTTTGGGCCCATAATGTTCGATTAGTTGTCCATGGGCGTGATCACGTTTTTTTATTATTCTATAAAAGCATTTTGAATCTTGCTATAAATAAGCCTGCAAGCATGTAACTAACTAGGGCTATCTACTGTTTTCAATTAGTAGAGACAAACGCGACAAGAAACGTAGTTGCTATAGGATATCCTTTTAAAATAAGGACGAGATGAGCCTCGACAAAAATAAAGAAAAGCGCACAAATTGCGGGGCCCTCGTTAAATGTATATATTGAAGCATTCAGTCCCTGAGGTGGGTCGTTTAGCAAATCCCACGACCTCCCGAAATAATAACGCGATAGCCTCTTTAAGCGCGCATTTAATAATTTTACCTTCTTAAATTCGGGTGCGCATTTATGTGACCCAAATCCAAATCTCGACGGATTCAAAATGTGTTTCTAATCATGGGTACATTGATTGTAACGTGGTTCGAGATGCATGTCCATGACGTCGCAAATTCCTTTTAAAAAATAGAACGAGACGAGCTTCGACAAACAAAATGTACAAAGCTGCGGGGCCCTCTAGAAACGTATATATATCAAAGTATTCAGAATTCGGGACGTGCCGTTTAGCGAATTTCGCGGCTTTTCCCAAAATAACTACACGATAGTCTCTTAGGGTGCGTATTTAATAATCTACTTTCTTAAAACTTGGGTGTGCATTTCATGCGACCCAGATCCAAATCCCAAAACATCAAATAAAATATGTTCCGGATTGCGGGTGCATTTCATGTGACGCAGTCCAAAGACATGTTTTAAGCGACGTTCACATTCTTTTGAAATAATAATAATAAAGCGGTAAAAAGTTAAAATTTGCACATAAGACTACTTTGCTTGGTCCCATGCTGATATAACAGTTGAGCGACCGTGCTAGAACCACGGAACTCGGGAATGCCTAACACCTTCTCCCGGGTTAACAGAATTCCTTATCCGAATTTCTGGTACGCAGGCTGTAATATGGAGTCATTCTTTTCCTCGATTCGGGATTAAAATTGGTGACTTGGGACACCCTAAATCTCCCAAGTGGCGACTCTGAAATAAATTAACAAATCCCTTTCGATTGTCCTTTAATTGGAAAAAACTCCCTTGCGCCCTCGCGGGTGCGTAAAAAGGAGGTGTGACAAACAATAACAACAACAACAAACAAATATATTCAGATTTCTAAATTCAATAATCATTTGAACTTAAAAATCTAACAACTTTACAACCAACAATTCCTATATTAAAACTAAACAAAATCATGAAGCAAACCGAAGAAATAATCAAAAATGATAATCAACAAACAAGAAGATCAAACTTATACTAATTTCGGATTCAAGAACAATCAAACAAAGTATGGACATAAATGAAAAGATTCGTCAACAATAACAAGCAAGTTTTATTCAAATTCGAATTAAACTCGAATTAAGTTTAAACAAAACAAATAAACTTATTCACATCACTAAACTTCAAATAATCAATTGATCTTTTTAGATTAACTCCAACAAAATTATAACAATGATACACGATTCAAAACATTAAAAACCAAAACATAACGTCACATTAAATCACTGAATTAAAAACGAACTTTAAACAAAATGAACACGAATTTAATCTACAACAAACAACATATTCAAGCGATTTAAACTAACAATCTTTTATATTAACATTAAATCATTTTAAATTAATAAAACAAACTGAAAAATAATCAAATGAAATCAATTTAAATCTTAACAGTATTATAATTAAACTAATCAATTTTTATCTAAAAATAAATAAGAAAAATGAAACAAACTTATACTATTTTCAAATATGAAAATATCAAACAAATTACGGATGAAATAGAACTTAAACCAACTAACCGTAAATGACTAACGACGAACTCGAACGAACTTTAAACGAATCCAACGAAACTTTGACAAAAACGGACTTGAAGACGACGAAACGACAACCAAACAGTAGCAGCGACGGAACAGTAGCAGCAAAGGCAGTAGCAACAACGCAGTAGCAGCAACGAGGACGATGAAGTGAAGCAGCAGCCAGCAGCAGCGGTCGCGAAGCAATGGCGACGATGGTCGTTTGGACGCGACAACGATGGTGTAACTGCTGGGAGTCATTGCTGCTCGTCATGGCTGCTCGTTCATGGATGCTTGGGGCTGTTTGTGGTCGTCCATGACTGGACGTGGTGGAGAAGACGACAAAGAAACAAGGGGGGGGGGCAGCCATGGGTGTCGAAGCTTGAAGGTGGTCGTTTGGTTTTAATGGCGGACGGGGGGTCGACTTGGGTGGTCCGACGAGGGGCTGTGCGTGTGTGCGAAGGTGAGGCAGAGGGGGAAAGGGTAGCTGCCATGGTTGCTTGCTTTAAGCTTGAGGAAGAAGAAGGAAAGAGAGGAGGGGGAGGGGAAGGAAAGAGAGGAGGGTTTTTTAAGGAAAGAGAGGACTTGGGTGGTCCGATTTTTCTTTGCATTTTTTTCCTCTTTTCTTCTTTTATTTTTCTAAAACTAAATTATAAAAATACTTAAATTATTATTAAGAACTAAATTAAGTTATAAAAGCGCAAATTAACTCCCAATAACAATTAACGCACATTTAAGTAATAATTAAGCGTAAAATTGTATATTTGGACATTAAATGCTAAAAATGCAAAAGATGCCTATTTTTGTAATTTTCATTTTTTATAAAACAAACTTAATTACCAACAATTGTAGAATTAAATCCTACATGCAAAATGCGACATATTTTTGTATTTTTATTAATTTAACAAATAAACATGCACAGACAAATACAAATAATTATTCAAAAATATCACAAAATATCACAAAATTGCACACCAAGGAAAATCATTTTATTTTGATTTTTTTGGGAGTAATTCTTATATAGGGCAAAAATCACGTGCTTACAGCTGCCCCTCTTTGCCCGAAGACACGAAGGGTTTTCGTGCAAAGATAAAGTGAGCGATTTTTGCCCATCCGAGTACTCCGTATGAAACATTTTTTGAAAAAGATTTGACCGAACCTTTGCTTCAGAGGTTTCCTACATATCCTGGGCTAAACATGAATCAGTTCGATGTAGTTCGGGAAGTTTTGGTAGCTGGGACTACCGTGAGACTGCAATGTTACTGTTGTTGCATGCTATTACCACTGCTTACCGATCTCCTTGTTACACCGTGCTTAAAAGAAAACAAGAAGCTAGGCTAGACTGCAACTTGTTCTTGTTGCCTTACTTTCTTGTCTGCTTGCGTTTCTTCAGGTGCTTTTCTTCCGATGCTTTTCTTCCGAGACTTCTGGCCCTTTGCTTTTCTGAATACCAATTTTATCATTTTGTTCAGTCCGATGGGGACATGACTTTCTTCATTAAGCTTTTCGGCGGTTCCTCTGGGGATTCCTTTCTTCATCACATTTGTTATGCTGGGCATGATTTAACGTTCTCCCGCTGCTTCTTTCAAGACGCGTCCTTTCTTCCTTTTGACTCAGGCGCTTGAATTTGTGCTGGGACCTCTTGTTGCAACCTTCTGCTTCCCGGTGCTGGGGATTTTTATTGTTTCCTGCTGGGGATTCCTATTGTAACCCTCTGTTTTACTGTCTTCTGACTTGATCTTGAAATGTATTCCTCTGTTGTATGGGCGGGCTCCCAACTTCAATACTTGAAAAGTAATACTGAAATGTATTCCTCTGTTATATGGGCGGGCTCCCAACTTCAACACTTGAAATGAAAAGACTGAAATGTATTCCTCTGTTATATGGTCGGGCTCCCAACTTCAACACTTGAAATGAAAAGACTTAAATGTATTCCTCTGTTCTATGGGCGGGCTCCCAACTTCAACACTTGAAATGAAAAGACTGAAATGTATTCCTCTGTTCTATGGGCGGCTCCCAACTTCAACGCTTGAAATGTAAAGACTGAAATGTATTCCTCTGTTCTATGGGCGGGCTCCCAACTTCAACACTTGAAATGTAATACTGAATGTATTACTCTGTTCTATGGGCGGGCTCCCAACTTCAACGCTTGAAATGAAAAGACTGAAATGTATTCCTCTGTTCTATGGGCGGGCTCCCAACTTCAACGCTTGAAATGAAAAGACTGAAATGTATTCCTCTGTTCTATGGGCAGGCTCCCAACTTCAACGCTTGAAATGTAAAGACTGAAACGTATTCCTCTATTATATGGGCGGGCTCCCAACTTCAACACTTGAAATGTAATACTGAAATTTATTCCTATGTTCTATGGGCGGGCTCCCAACTTCAACGCTTGAAATGTAAAGAATGAAACGTATTCCTCTATTATATGGGCGGGCTCTCAACTTTAACACTTGAAATGTAATACTGAAATGTATTCCTCTGTTTTATGGGCGGGCTCCCAACTTCAACGCTTGAAATGTAAAGACTGAAATGTATTCCTCTGTTCTATGGGCGGGCTCCCAACTTCAACACTTGAAATGAAAAGACTGAAATGTATTCCTCTGTTCTATGGGCGGGCTCCCAACTTCAACGCTTGAAATGTAAAGACTGAAATGTATTCCTTTATTATATGGGCAGGCTCCCAACTTCAACACTTGAAATGTAATACTGAAATGTATTCCTCTGTTTTATGGGCGGGCACCCAACTTCAACGCTTGAAATGTAAAGACTGAAATGTATTCCTCTGTTCTATGGGCGGGCTCCCAACTTCAACACTTGAAATGAAAAGACTGAAACGTATTCCTCTATTATATGGGCGGGCTCCCAACTTCAACACTTGAAATGTAAAGACTGAAATGTATTCCTCTGTTATATGGGCGGGCTCCCAACTTCAACGCTTGAAATGTAAAGACTGAAATGTATTCCTCTGTTCTATGGGCGGGCTCCCAACTTCAACGCTTGAAATGTAAAGACTGAAATGTATTCCTCTGTTCTATGGGCGGGCTCCCAACTTCAACACTTGAAATGAAAAGACTGAAACGTATTCCTCTATTATATGGGCGGGCTCCCAACTTCAACACTTGAAATGTTATACTGAAATGTATTCCTCTGTTTTATGGGCGGGCTCCCAACTTCAACGACTTGAAATGAAAAGACTGAAATGTATTCCTCTGTTCTATGAGCGGGCTCCCAACTTCAACGCTTGAAATGAAAAGACTGAAATGTATTCCTCTGTTCTATGGGCGGGCTCCCAACTTCAACACTTGAAATGAAAAGACTGAAATGTATTCCTCTGTTCTATGGGCGGGCTCCCAACTTCAACACTTGAAATGTAATACTGAAATGTATTCCTCTGTTCTTATGGGCGGGCTCCCAACTTCAATTTTTGAAAAGTAATACTGAAATGTATTCCTCTGTTTTATGGGAGGGCTCCCAACTTCCACACTTGAAATGTAATACTGAATGTATTCCTCTGTTCTTATGGGCGGGCTCCCAACTTCAACGCTTGAAATGAAAAGACTGAAATGTATTCCTCTGTTCTATGGGCGGGCTCCCAACTTCAACGCTTGAAATGTAATACTGAATGTATTCCTCTGTTCTTATGGGCGGGCTCCCAACTTCAACGCTTGAAATGAAAAGACTGAAATGTATTCCTCTGTTCTATGGGCGGGCTCCCAACTTCAACGCTTGAAATGTAAAGACTGAAACGTATTCCTCTATTATATGGGCGGGCTCCCAACTTCAACACTTGAAATGTAATACTGAATGTATTCCTCTGTTATATGGGCGGGCTCCCAACTTCAACACTCCTTAAAGTATAACATTTTGTTGGCATTATTCTTTCCTGCCTCCTTAGTCATTTTTCCTCTTACTTGAATCATCTCCCTTTAGAACTTCTTTCTTCAAAATTAGTGTTTCATTCCTCCGAAAATTGCTGGGGATATCACTTTATCCAGACCTGCGTTGCTTTCCTTCCTTCCCCAAGTGGGTACCTGATTTTTGAGAAAATTTTTGCAATGAGAAAATTTTCTGCCCCGGTTTGATGATCTTCTTTATGGCCTGTCTTTCCGCCATCTGTAACATTTCTTTTCCCTGCTTCAAATCAAAGAAAGATTTTGTTAGTTTAAAAAACATGGTGAGTGGTCGTGCCACTCCTGCTGGGGATGGTCTTTTCCTTTCTCCCTTCCCTGCTCGGTGTTCCATTACACTATCAGGACTTGCTGGGGATGATACTATTTATTGGGGATGATATTACTGTTGGGGATCACATTCCTGCTGGTGATCACATTCCCGCTGGGGGTGGTTTTCCCCCTCTTCTTTCCTCGCTCCGCGTTGTCCGACCCTTTTGGAACTTGGTCGATGATCGGCCAAGGATGCTCTTGCATCTCGATGATCTGCTGTGGATTTTCATGGAACTTCATCCTTAGTTTTCTCAATTGTTGCTTTTCAATATTTTTTTTATCATTATACCCCCTTGACATTTAGACCAACTCATCATTTGGTCTTGCAACAAACGTCTTTTCCGTTTCATTGCCTTATCTTTGGCATGTCCTGCTCGCCTTTTGCTTCGCACCATTTTGGCAATTAGTAGTAAGCTCTGAAAAAATCCTTCTAAAAACAAACTACTGGAGAAAAACACTTTAAACCAAGAAATGAAAAGTGATGACTTCAAAAAGATAAAAGAAAAAGTCTTTCTGAACAAATGTTGGGGAAAGAAAAAGAAAAGAACTTATCTGAATGGTATAATCAATCCCAATGATCATGTCATGCATTTCCGGATTAACCAACCCAGTCTATTTATATCAATCAATTTTTCTGACGGCCTTACTTTGCTTGGGATGCGAAGAAGCCTAACTCTCGCCAGATGCGGATCATTTTTGCCAATCTTATCTTGCTAGCCCCTTTTATATCCTTGTCGCCTCATAGTGCCCTTCGAGGGGTCTCCACTGATGAGGCTCTCTCATTTTTCTCAACTCCCGTCGCCTTATGGTGCCTGTGAAGGTTTTCACCGATAAGACTCTTCTCACTTTATTTTTCTAAGCTGGAGATTGGAGTGTTACTGATATGACTCTTTGCTAGGGATTCTTTAGGTTATCAATTCATTGCCGACTTTTCTCTGCTTTCATTTGCCCGACTTGGCACTCCTCGGATTCTGATCGGGAGGTCTTTTTTGGAGATCAACATGGGTTTTTGTTTATGGCTAAAAGAAAAGGGGGCATCAAAAGGGTTCAAAATAATTCTGATGGGTAAAAACTATTACAACTCTTGGAATCGAACTTCTTTCCCAACATTACAAACATAACTTCTGCCCCAGTTTCTCGCTTGGGGGTTCTTATTTTTTGGTTACACTATGACCGAGCCGTGAGGCGCCTACGTATCCTTCTTTGAGGAATCAGGTCAAACGTAGTTCACAGGGTTCCTTTATTTTTGTTATTATTTTACTTTTTTTTCGTTTTCATTAATGATTCCAAGAGAGGGGTATGAAGGAATAAGTAAGGCTCAAAGGGGTAAAGCAAAGGTTAAAAGTGTTCGGCTAGAAGAAAGAATTGCCTACGTCATTTCATTCTCCGATAAATGCCAAGTATAAACAAACAAACAACAATTATAATTAATAGCCATGTCGATGCATCTTCCCTCGACATCTGTCTGACATAAAGCGCAACTGGATAACATCTTGGTCACAGTAGACGGCCACTGCCAATTCGGGACAAATTTGCCATTTTGCTTTGGCCTGATGTGGGAGGATCCGTTTCAACACTTGTTGTCCCTCTTCAAATTTCCTAATATCGTCTGCATCCCCTAAATTGATGTCTTCTGTGTCATTTAAGTTGGGCTTGGATTTCTCTTCCAACTAGCTTAACTCTCTGTTTGTCTCTTCGAAGGCTTCATCATCACCGTATTCCGATTTGTCATCATGATTGACCTTTTGTACAATTAGTTCGGAATCAGATTGATTTTTTAGACTGAGTTGAAGATTCGTTGTGCATGCCATGTCATTGGAATCAGTATAAAGAGCATTGTTTAGAAAGAGAAAAAGAAGAAAATAGACTTAAAACAAAATAAGAAGAGAAAAACTTTCACTTTATAAAAATACGGGATAACAGAGTTTCACACTAAAACAAAACAGGATTACAACTCTGCAATAATCCAAAACAAAAAAGAAAAATCAGAGCCCACTACCAAGACTCCCTTCAGATAGGAAGAGGAGTATCCGTCCAAATGTTGATTTTTGCTTTCAGCCCCACAAACTGTACATCTGCCTTGCTGGCCCCTTTCCCCATCACCATGACCGACTTGTCATCTATACACTGCACCCCTGCTTTTCCTGGTCGGTTTTTTTTTTCGAACTATTTTCACCGGCACAATCATCATTACCGTTTGTGAGGGATTCTTAAGCTCCCTGTGCCCTAGTTCGATCATGTGGGTCTCATGGTGAGCTAGTAGCAGACTCTAATTAATGTTTGGCGCCTCTGGAACCTGAACCTCGATCCTATTTGTGACAATAAGCTCTTGCACGACATTCTTCAACTTCCAATATCTCTCAGTATCGTGTCCGGGAGCCCCCGAACAATATTCACAACTTGCTGAAGGGTCAAGATTTCTAGGAAGGGGATTTGGCAATTTGGGCTCAATAGGATTCAATAGGCCTAACTGCCTCAATTTGTGGAACAGGGTAGTATAGGATTCTCCCAGCGGAGTATATTTCTGCTTCCTCTCATTCTTAAAAGCTTGATTCCCACGGAAACCTGACCCTGGAGGATTTCTATAGGCCCTCGGAAGTGGATATATGTTTGGTGGAGGTGGGTATGTACTTTGGGGAGCCGGCGCACACCATTGTGCGTGTGCTGGGGCGTGGGTATAGGTTTGTGCATGATGAACGGAAAAATGGGGATCTGGCAGTGGGTAATAATGTCGTGGAGGGCTATATGGAGTGCGGGGGTAATTTTGGTGGTAGGGTCGTGGTTGGCTATAGTAGGGTGACGGGCCTCTAGATCCGAACCAGGCTCCAGACTCAACAGTCGTGACATCTTCTTTCTTCTTCCCAAGTACACCCTCAGTACCGCTCTGGATGGCCTGAGTGGTTGCTTTAATTGCCGAATAGCTCAGGATTTTGTTGGACTTAAGTCCCTCTTCAATCATGCTGCCCATCTTTACAACTTCGTTGAAAGATTTGCCAACCGACATTACCAAGTGACCAAAGTAGGTTGGCTCTAAAGTCTGCAAGAAGTAATCCACCATTTCACCTTCCCTCATCGGAGGATCGACTCTTGCTGCTTGTTCCCTCCAACGAAAACCAAATTCTCTGAAGCTTTCTCCAGGTTTCTTCTCGAGCTTTAACAATGTGAGACGGTCAGGGACGATCTCAAGATTATATTGGAAATGACCAGCAAATGCTTGCGCCAGGTCGTCCCAGGTGTACCACCTGCTGGGATCCCGCCTTGTATACCACTCCAGCGCAGATACGCTCAAACTCTGACCAAAATAAGCTATCAGCAGCTCATCTTTACCACCTGCTCCTCTCATCTTACTACAAAAGCCCCGTAGATGTGCCATAGGATCGCCATGCCCTTCGTACAAATCGAACTTGGGCATCTTGAACCCTGCTGGTAATTGGACGTCAGGGAAAGGGCATAGATCCTTGTAGGCCACGCTGACCTGGTTGCCTAACCCGTGTATGTTCCTGAAGGACTGCTCCAAGCTTTTAAATTTCCTCATCACTTCATCCTGCTCTGGGCTCTTAGCCCGCTTTTCAATCTCCGCCGAGACCTCAAATTGGGGGTTATAGGTATGTGACTCGGGTGCTTTGAATGTTAGTTCAGGGGGGTAATATTGTGTAGCGTGAGCCTGAAACAACGACTTACTGGATGATATGTGCAATGGGGCTGGGGGAGGCGCCACAAAGACGGGAACATTCGGTGGTGGAGGGTTTTGATTGGGTGGCGGAGCTTGGGGAACATAGGCATCCCTCCCCTGATAGTAGTGGTGGCTTGGGAAGCTTGTTGAAGGGTCGGGGGAAGGGTATTCTGGCATGTGTCCCGGTGGGGGAGTAAGAGTGACAACTGGTTCGGGCCCCTTTTGCACCTTAGCCATGGCTAGCTGCATTTCATTCATTTCCAATCTCATTTTTTCCATATTGGCCATCGCCTCTTTCAGCATCTGATGTGCCGTCTTTTCCGACTCAACACTATTTTCTGAGCCAGTCATGCTTTCTGGTATAGGCCCTTTTGATCTTGTTTGATAATGGTATATTGCCAGTACGCTCTAACAAACTAACTGTCTGAAACTTCTGGTATACAACAAACTTGTTAGCGTTAGAGTTTTAATACATATCGCAATTGCACGTTGTAATGTAATGTACCTAGGCAGTTTAACCATTTCAATCATTTTTTTTCCAGGCTTCTTGAAAGAAAGACTTCTAAAAATAGTTTTTTTTTACCTTTTTTTTTTTAGGAAAAAGGGAGGTTGGACCCGATGAGGGTTGCCTACGTATCTCACATCCGGTGAGAATCAAACCCGCGTAGTTCGGGCAAATTAACCGAACCATTTTAAAACAAGTCTCTTTTTGATTTTCATTTTTCATTGCAAGACAAACCATTTTCCTTTTCTATTTTTGAAAACAAGACAAAATAACGACTCTTTTTTTTCATTTTCAACAAAAATAAAACAACCTATTTTTCCAAACTAAAATAAAGACTCTTTTTCATTTTCTTTTTCAACAAACGACTTTCCAAAAATAAAAGACTTTTTTTTCCTATTTTTTTCATTTTCTAAAATAATCAATTAACGCCTTAACTGTTATTTCTCTTTTTGTTTTCTCTTTTCTCTTTTTTTTTCAACATTCCCGAGATTCTGAAACCGGTCAACATGCAGGTTCGAAACAAATATATGTACATAGCAAGTAGGATGCATCAGGATGGTCTTTTCATCTAAGGTTGCTAGTCCTAGACGGACCCAACCCCTGTGTTGAGTCCCCTAAGTCAAATGCAATGTGATGCAAATAAGCGTTCCTACTAGGGATCCGACATGAAGTCACGTTATTCTATGTTCAAAACCTGGGTCGGTGTTCTAGACAGTGTACCCTAGCGGACAACTCGAGTTGAGGAAGGAGCTCCTTTCCGGGAACCAAAAGGCCAGCCGGCTTAGAAACTTTCCGAGCCTCTTTTATTTAGGGTATGACACTAACAGAATAGGGAGTCTCAACCAGTATAAGCAGCATTTAGCACATTAGGCTCAAAACATGTACAAATCAGATAAAGCCAAATATAACAATTTATCTAAGCTCGAATTTCTAACCCTGAACCAGTGGTTCAGCAAAATATCCCCAGCAGAGTCGCCAGAGCTGTCACACCTTCTTTTTCCGGCACCCGCGAGGGTGAAGGAGTTTTTTCCAATTAAAGGACAATCGAAACGGGATTTATTTATTTATTTCAGAGTCCCCACTTGGGAGATTTAGGGTATCCCAAGTCACCAATTTAATCCCGAGTCGAGGAAAAGAATGACTCCATATTACAGTCTACGAATCAGAAATCCGGATAAGGAATTCTGTTAACCCGGGAGAAGGTGTTAGGCATTCCCGAATTCCGTGGTTCTAGAACGGTCGCTCAACTGTTATTTTGGCTTATTTACCTGATTTTTAAACAATTAAGAACTTATATGCAAATTTAGCATTAAACCGCTTTTATCATTATTCTTATTATTATTTTTATACAAGAATTGCAACGTCGTGAAAACGCATCTCGAACCACGTCACAACCAGTGTACACGTGATTTGTTGACGCATTTTGACTTCGTCAAGATCGGGATTTGGGTTACATAAATGCACACCCGTATTTAAGAAAATAACTTTATTAAATATGCGCCAAAATACTACGCGTTATTAAACTATTAGGTAGGACTGTGAAATTTACTAAATGGCCCATCCCGGAATCTAAATATTTTTTTAAAAAAAAAATAAAATAAATAGGAGGACCCTGCAAATTTTGTATTGTTTATATTTATTTATTTTTAGCGAAATCCTCCCTTATTTTATGAATATCTTTTAATGACTACTTTTTATTATTACTAATATAAAATCAATCTCTACATACTTAAAAATAACATATTAAATACTAGTTTAAAACAAATATTAACGGAAAGTAATATTACTAAAATTATAATTATAAATACAGCATGGAATTGTCAAATAATTTTTTTTTTAAAAAAACTAATTATCCCATAGTCAATTAAAATCATATTGTTAGATGACTTGAGCTATTGAAATTAATTATTTACAAATACTGAAAATTAGAAATAATCTTGATTACTAAACCGTATTTCTAAAAATTAAATAATTTAACCTTAACTAACCTTGTTTTAATTCAAATCATGTCCTAATACTTGATTCGCAAAATTAATTCATGTTTTAACTGAATTCAGCTACATGATTCCGATTAACTTAACGTTGGCGATACTAAAACCCTTATGAATAAGGAATTTAATCAATTTTGCCAAACTGATTTAATAAAGCCATTTTTACGTTATTTTCTTCTATTTTTATTATTTGACAGTTTAATTAGTAATGAACATGCTTAAATATATACTACCTAATAATCAGGTTGAAGCAAAGCACTATTTAATACATCGCTACAATATGCCTAATTATGCCAAACGACGGCGATTTACAGAATAATAATACATGAAATAACCTAAATGCAATTAATAAAAAAAACTAAATTAAAAATTTAAACTTTCATTCTTCATTTCAGCTTACAAAAGGCCAAAATTACAGTTGTGTACCTGATATTGCCAATATAAGAAGAAGAAAGTCAGCCACGTAGTACGTAACACAGCAACAATAATAATAACCAGCAATCCAGTCAACAGAAATCCCATTGACAGATTTGAAAATCAAAATAAAATCCAGAAACACTGTCAACAAACAACGGACAGAAACCAAGAGAATTTTCAGATTTGAAAGGCTAATTAATGTTTAACCCTTAATTTCTAAACCCGTATATCAGAATATTTATCAGATGTGTACTACTCTCTCTTCTAATTTCCAGCTCTTTTTATTTGTATATTTTTTTTCTTTTCTTTTTCTTTCTTGAAAGTTTTAATATTTTTTCTTTCTCTCTTAAATATTCAGCTTTTTTCTCTCTCTTTCTCTGTCTGTGCTCTTCTTTCTGTCCTCTCTTATTCTTATTCCCTCTCCAAACTCTCTCTTTTATTCTCTATCCTAAAATCTGATTCAAGACCTCCTATTTATTTCCAATCTCAAACCCTTTAATTCATTAATAAAACCACACTTTCTTCTACCAAACCCATTATCTTCCCACTCATCCCCCACTACATTAAACTAATATATCAAACCAAACCATTACATCTTGTCCCCCATTTATATTAAACAATTATATCACCCACACCCCATTACATTTTGTCCTCCATGCTTAACATAAAGAATTATTCAAAAATGTTCAATTACCAAACTACCCCTCCGACCTTATTGCAATTACCATTTTACCCCGAATGTACTGCAATTTACCAAACTACCCCCATCAGCTATAACAAATCAATTAATCAAACTCAACCAAAATATAGCCAATATGACCAATTTCTACACAAATTCAAACAACAAATCACATGAACACGATTTCTGAACCAATTCAACAACAAATCACATGAACACAAATTGAACAACAAAGAACAACCAAAATTTTGATTGAACGATATTTTTAGCAACAAACAAACCTACTTTCAGATTCAATCAACAATAACAACAACAACAAACAAATATATTCAGATTTCTAAATTCAATAATCATTTGAACTTAAAAATCTAACAACTTTACAACCAACAATTCCTATATTAAAACTAAACAAAATCATGAAGCAAACCGAAGAAATAATCAAAAATGATAATCAACAAACAAGAAGATCAAATTTATACTAATTTCGGATTCAAGAACAATCAAACAAAGTATGGACATAAATGAAAAGATTCGTCAACAATAACAAGCAAGTTTTATTCAAATTCGAATTAAACTAGAATTAAGTTTAAACAAAACAAATAAACTTATTCACATCACTAAACTTCAAATAATCAATTGATCTTTTTAGATTAACTCCAACAAAATTATAACAATGATACATGATTCAAAACATTAAAAACCAAAACATAACGTCACATTAAATCACTGAATTAAAAACGAACTTTAAACAAAATGAACACGAATTTAATCTACAACAAACAACAGATTCAAGCGATTTAAACTAACAATCTTTTATATTAACATTAAATCATTTTAAATTAATAAAACAAACTGAAAAATAATCAAATGAAATCAATTTAAATCTTAACAGTATTATAATTAAACTAATCAATTTTTATCTAAAAATAAATAAGAAAAATGAAACAAACTTATACTATTTTCAAATATGAAAATATCAAACAAATTACGGATGAAATAGAACTTAAACCAACTAACCGTAAATGACTAACGACGAACTCGAACGAACTTTAAACGAATCCAACGAAACTTTGACAAAAACGGACTTGAAGACGACGAAACGACAACCAAACAGTAGCAGCGACGGAACAGTAGCAGCAAAGGCAGTAGCAACAACGCAGTAGCAGCAACGAGGACGATGAAGTGAAGCAGCAGCCAGCAGCAGCGGTCGCGAAGCAATGGCGACGATGGTCGTTTGGACGCGACAACGATGGTGTAACTGCTGGGAGTCATTGCTGCTCGTCATGGCTGCTCGTTCATGGATGCTTGGGGCTGTTTGTGGTCGTCCATGACTGGACGTGGTGGAGAAGACGACGAAGAAACAAGGGGGGCAGCCATGGATGTCGAAGCTTGAAGGTGGTCGTTTGGTTTTAATGGCGGACGGGGGGTCGACTTGGGTGGTCCGACGAGGGGCTGTGCGTGTGTGCGAAGGTGAGGCAGAGGGGGAAAGGGTAGCTGCCATGGTTGCTTGCTTTAAGCTTGAGGAAGAAGAAGGAAAGAGAGGAGGGGGAGGGGATGGGTAGTGTAGGGTTTTTAGGGTTTTTTTGTTTTTGTTTTTGTTTTGTTTTTTTGAAATGCAAGATAGGGGTATTGGGTTATGGATTGGGTCGACCCGGTTTGAAATGGACCGAGTCATGGGGAAGGTTGGACAATTTTTGGGCCTGTGGCTTACAATTGAAGAAGTGGCCTAATCCGATTTTTCTTTGTATTTTTTTCCTCTTTTCTTCTTTTATTTTTCTAAAACTAAATTATAAAAATACTTAAATTATTATTAAGAACTAAATTAAGTTATAAAAGCGCAAATTAACTCCCAATAAAAATTAACGCACATTTAAGTAATAATTAAGCGTAAAATTGTATATTTGGACATTAAATGCTAAAAATGCAAAAGATGCCTATTTTTGTAATTTTCATTTTTTATAAAACAAACTTAATTACCAACAATTGTAGAATTAAATCCTACATGCAAAATGTGACATATTTTTGTATTTTTATTAATTTAACAAATAAACATGCACAGACAAATACAAATAATTATTAAAAATTATCACAAAATATCACAAAATTGCACACCAAGGAAAATCATTTTATTTTGAATTTTTTTGGGAGTAATTCTTATATAGGGCAAAAATCACGTGCTTACAATTTCAAAAACGCTTTTGTTTGTATTAGGGCTCTTTTGAGAATTGAAACATAGTTGAGCAGCCAAAAGCTTTACCCAATGCTGTTGTGATCCGGTTGCAAAGTGACGAAGGTATTCCTCCAGCATGTCATAGAACCGTCCCGTTTGGTCATCTGATAGTGGATGGATGTTTGAGCTGTGACTCAATTTTGACCCGAAGCACTTAAAGAGATGGGTCCAGAAGTTGCTAGTGAAGCATGAGTTGCGGCCACTAACGATGTCTTTGGGCAGGCCCCAATATTTGACAATGTGCGAGAAGAAGAGTCGAGCTGTATCTTCTGCTGATATATTTTGTGGGGATGCTATGAAGGTTGCATAATTGGAGAACCGATCTATTACAACCAAGATGGATGCAAGGTTTTCGATTTTGGGCAATCCTGTGATGAAGTTAAGGGAAACACTTTCCCAAGGTCTTTCTGGGGCATGTAGTGGCTCTAGAAGTCCTGTTTGTGATGAGCGGTCTGACTTGTCCTTTTGGTCTGCTTGACGAGTCTTCCCATACTGAGGAGCATCATCGGTCATCTAAGGCCGATGATATGACTTTTGATTCTTGTTGCAAAGGGTAGCTGGAACCATAGGTTCATGTCTTTTTACTCCCTTTTTCCACTGCATGGCCGAGATGTTTTCAGCGGCTATCTTTATGGGCATTCACGGTATGATACGGGGCTTGGCCTCATTTTCTCCCATCACCAGGAGCATATTGGCATATGGTACGGGTATGGTATTGGTTTGCCTCAGGAATTCCAACCCCACTATGAGTTCAAAGTCATTTATGATTGCGACGCGTAGGTTGAATCTTCCTTCATAAGGTTCAAGCTTCATGGGCACTTCTTTGGCTACTCCACCCACTGGTTGGGGTGGTGAGTTGATAGCCTTGACATGACCCTTACTCTTTTCTACCACTATACCGAGGCGTTTCACCTGAGTCGAGGCTAAGTAGTTGTGGGTAGCATTTGTGTCGATCATTGCCCGAATGTGTTTGCCGTTGACTTTCATTTCGACGAACATTAAGGTCCTCTCTTAGATAGGAGGAGGCCTCTCATCCGCCCTATTTTTCCCTTTCTTGGCGATTGGGCATGAGTGCTTCTTGGGGATACCAGCACTGGTTCCCGCTAAGGTATCAGGGGTAGAGCCAACGATTGCATTGAATGCACCTACTTGTTCTGCTTCGTCTGAGTCGTCATTTGACTCATCCTCAATAGTCTGATGAGCGTTGATCTGTATCTGTGGGCATTCATTGTTCCAATGTGGCCCGTCACAATGGCGGCATTCTGAAGGGGGTTTCCTCCCCTCTTTGTTGTTGATGGATGGAGTGTTGTTGCTGCTTGAGGAAGGAGTCTTGGATCTGGTTGCACTTCGATCTCCCCCACTTCTGCTAGGGCCACCATTGCTAGGCTGGCTCCCGTTGTAACCCCCTCGGACAGGCGGCCGAGGCCTATCCTTTTGAGTTTTCATGTGATAATCCCCTAGGTATTCGATAGCTTGGATCGCCTTGGGGAGGGTATCTACCATTTGTCTTTGCAGCTTTATACGGGCATGAGGTTTAAAACCTTCCAGGAATGTGAAAAGCTTGTTTTGTCACCCATATCCTGTATGTTTAGCATGAGCGTGGAGAATTCCCGCACGTAATCACGCACTGACCTGATCTGGCGGAGCTCCCGTAGCTTTTTTCGTGCATTGTACTCCACGTTTTTGGGGAAGAACTACAAGCGTATGGCTGCCTTCAGTTCTGCCCATGTCTTGAGAGTATCTTCCCTGGCCTTGATGGCTTCGTATTTCACTCTGTCCCGCTCCCTTTTTCCTTGCGGAGTCCAGGTTTATGACATTTGGAAGGACAACTCATTCCTTTTGGAAATTGGGTTTGAATTTAAAGAGTCACCACCTAATGATTAGGGTGCATTAGGACACCAAAGGGTTTGATTTGAACAACCAGAGATAGGGTAAGGACTTGAAATTATTCCAAGGGAAAGGTGTTAGGCACCCCTCAGAATCCACTAGTGTGGTTCCTGGCCAGACAATTATTGTGAATTTGGAGTGCAATTAACATATAACCAAATAAGGCTCAAATAAGAGGGGATTTCACATAATGGCTTGAAAGTAAACAAAGTTTGAAAGAACGATTAGAAATCTAATTTTAAAAGAAGGAGTTGGAATGCTAAAAGAAAAGAAATAAAGAATAAAAGAAAAGGGTCCTAGGTTTATATTTAATATGGATCACCCCACACAATGTCCGGTAATCACTCCTCAATGAGGGGCTACACATGACATTATCGCGTGGTCATCATATCCATATCTACCCTTCCCACCCTGTTAAGGTATTAAAGCGTGGATTAGTCTCGATTACTTATTGCATGCTATTACCCATCCCGTTCCTATCAGTCCCGGAGGCATTTAGGACTACTAATCCTAAAGGGAGGGATGTTGGGCTTATTTGGAGTTTCAAAGGTAAAACTCTAAGGCGACATACAAAAACACATATTGCACATTTTGGGGAAAAGCATTAAACAAACAAAGGCTCAAATATACCTCCTTAATCAAAGAAAGCATATAATTAGCATGACTTGCACATACTGTTTAGTCCTACTTTTAAAGTATTAAAGATGAGGGGAGGAGATTGTTGGGACAATTTTAGTTTATTTAATAACTCAGATAAGAAGTCTGAATCAGGCCTACCTGTTGGTTGTAATAATTAACAGAAGCGAATTCAACTCTCAATTGTTACTCTAAGGCTTGCCTAAATGTTTAGACGAGGATCCTATAGGCATGGTATCTACTGAATTCAGAAGGTGATAAGATAGTAAAACTCAAATAAATTATTCTATATGCATGCTTATTCAGCGAGGGACTCAGATTATTTAAAAAAATGTAGAGTGTGAAAAGTTAAATAAATTGGTCATAGGTTTTGTAGGTGATAGCACCTAATATTACTGATTTTACAGCTAACATTGAGAGAAGGGAATCAGATTCATTTAGAAGCTCCTATAGGCGTGCTTTCTATGCATTGCTAATTTTAAACTCTTATAGACACGGTGTCGAAATGCAGAAAACCTTGTATACAGGGTATCTATATGCGGAAGTTTTAGAGACATGGTATCTAAATGCAGAAACTTTGTTTTAAACCTTATAGCATAATTTCTATATGTAGTCGAATATGCTGAATTTAGAACAGTCATATAGGCATGATTTCTCGAATATGCAGAATTTAGAACAGTCCTATAGGCATGATTTCTATATGTAGTTGAATATGCAGAATTAGAACAATCCTACATGCATGATTTCTACCCTTGACATGCATAAATATCCTACCCTTTTCACTAGCCAACCCCAAATGTTTATTACAGCTTATTACAAATCAGAATAAATAAAATTATATCAGAAAAAAAGTACAAAGAAAAGTATAACCAGAGAAAGCCCGATTCTTGACTTCCTCTCTGAGTTATGAGATAAACCAACTCAAAGACCATTGATCCAGAGCCTTTCTCCAATTTGAGTATGTCGGAGTTCCCTAAGAGCCTCAATGGGACTCCGGGCAGTGCTCACACTCAAATTGTATTACCAGAATAGGGACAAGTGCAGTGTGGAAGGGCCAGCCCTCAAGTGTCCAAGTTCAGAGGGAGCTCAATGGGTCCCAAGGCAAGGCTCACAAGAGGGAGGGGGGCAGAACTTAAGTCTAAGAGAGAGTGCAAGTGAAGAAACAAAGTTATGAGGGAATAAAGGAGAGGGAAACAGCCACAAACAAGTTGATAATTCATACAAAAGGGGTTCAGGGGGGAAGTTGCAAAGAGCCTATGCTTAGGCAAGGGTGAGCTTTGGGCATGCACATCAACAGAAGATGCTGGCATGCCTATAAGCTTACCAGAACACACAATAGCAGAGAAACATAGAAGTTAGGATTCCAGGGATCGAGCTTGATTCATGGGCAGTAATATTCAGTACTGCCATGCCTCAAACAAACCATAGCATCGAACACATTGGGGTGGGGGTTTAGGATTCATAATAAATTCAGAACAGGCAGAAGGAAATGATAGTATACTAAAATAAGTACAGAACCGAACACCTGCAACAGACAGACAAGAAGGTAAAAGTATTAAGTAAACACATTTTTGTGATCCTGGAATCTTAATCAGAACATACCAGTTCAAAGAAGCAGAATATATAGTAAAATCAGATAGCAGGACTTGAAAACAGGCCACAATACAAGTAGCAAGAGAAAATATTTTGAGTACGAGTGTGAGTTCAGAAGCTAAGAGTGTTCGTGTGTCTGTGTTAATGAAAGAGCAAGGTATTTATAGTTTGAAAATAGGTAGAAAATAAAGCAAGAATCATAGTTTAGCAGTAATTATGGAACTATGTATCAATTAAAAATCAAATTAGTAAAAGAGTTTCCTTTAATTAAGGAGTTAAAATTAAACGGTAACATGTAAATACTAAATAAGGAAAGCAATCACATAAGGCTGAATATGACCAATAAGGAAGTAACTTCAGCACAGTATCAGTACACAATAGGTAATAGAGACTAGGTTCATCAGATTCTAAACAAGGAAATGTCTATAAGAATCAAATACCAATGTAATCAAGGTAAAGGAATTAATCAAATTGTGTAGAAAAGGTAGGGATTGAAAGTTCAAAGGAAACTATTCAAATTGGTCCAAGAAACAGGGAAATCAGTAAAACAAGGAAAGAATCAATTAGAATTACACAAGGAGGTTTGAAATTAGTCCATAATTGAAGGTCATTTCAGAGGAAAATTCAGCATATAAAGAGTGCATAAACATTAGGCATGCAAGGCTGGATCTATGACAAGGAGAAGTGTCATGTAACCACAAAGCCAGTAAATAGTGGACTATAGGAACGTGATAGTCACCTAGGTCAATCTTAGTAACCCAGTAATAGAGAAAAGAGAGAGTATAAAATAACATGCAAAGGGGTCAAATGAAAAGACCTTATAGTAGAGTTTCAATGGTAGCAAGAAGTCAAAATCACATAAAGAAACAGAGGCTGAAACAAAAGATTTTGAAATTCAGTAAGCAACAGATGAAGCAACTTCAGAAACTCGAATAGATCCAAAGAAATTAGTGTTTTGAAACCAGTCGAGTTCAGAGCATGACTAACAAATAAATCACATAGCAAATAGTCTCTGAACTCGAATGAACCTCAAAGTTTAGGGTTTTCACCATCACTCGAGTATAGAGATGAAAATAAGTAAATCAAGCAAAAATATCAACAAAATAAAATTAGCAAACTCAAGAAGGGACTAAGACTTTTAATCATGCACACTCCAGTAGAAGAACAACATAAAGAAACACAGTAGAACATGCTAAAGATCAGAGAAACCTTCTAAATAACTTAAGCAAACCCTAAATCGGAAAAGATAAAGGTTCTGAAGGTAAAGTTTTGAGAGAAACTTTGAGAAAACGTTTAGAAGTTTAAAGTAAACACAGATCTACAACGGATCTAAAAAAATCGGAAGAACCTCGAATGTTAGGGTTTCAGAAGAACCCAGATGGTGAGAAAGACTTGGAAAGTCATTGATCTAAGCACGAGAAGTCAAGATCAGGCTCGAATAGCCATGGCTGGCCGAAGCAAGGTCGGAGACAGCCATAGAACTAAAATCAATCCAGGTCTGGACCAAAACTTCTTCAAGGTCTAACCTTGAAAACATGATAATCAGGCAGGTAGAAGTCATAGGAGGTAGATATAGGCCTTTAATGGCTTTGGAAACCATTGAATCAGGCGATTTTATGGTGGAAGCTGAGGGAGGCGGCTAGGGTTTGAAAGGATCTTAAGAGAGAATTGGGAGAAGGGGGGAAGTCAAATACGGATACAGATGAAAAATGATTAGGGTTTGGGGTAGTTCAGAGTTTAAAAATGGTAAGGGAAATAGGGATCGTTGATCTGGGAGATCAACGGTTGAGATTAGAGAGGGTAGGTGGGAAACGGGTCTGGGTCGGTTTGAACGGGGTTTGGGTCAGGGTAATTGGGTCTCAGATTGGGTTCAAATTGGAGGTTCAAATCCGGCAAAAATTGAAATGAAAATGGGCTAACATTTAAATAGCCACTTTTCCCTTATTTACTTTATAAAAATAGTAAAAATAATTTATGGAAATAAATTAAAAGTACTAAAATGATTAAAAATACATATTTATAAAATTAAAATATTGGCCCTAATTTTTTATGGAAATAAACGTAATTAAATCTAAATGGGGCTAATATTGCAATTAAATGTAATTTAGCTTTAAAGAATATTAAATAAATTTGTAAAAATATGAAAAAATTATATTAATTATATTTTAGTAAAATATGCGAATCCAATAAATTAATCACCAAAAATGATAATTTTAAAAATAAATATTGGGTTTTTCTTGATAAAAATAGGCAATAAATCGATTTAAAAATATCTAAAAATTAAGGAAAAATAATAAAATGTTTGAATATGCTTACATATGCATATACATGCTATTTTGAAGGTATTTTGCATATGAAAAATATACAGGAAAAAATTGGGTATTAACACACTCGCCATTAGAGTTTAGCATCACCCAGGAGATACTTGACAACAGTTGCTACGTTTTTGGCTTCTTGCAACTCGCCCATGGCATCGAAGTATTGTTCGATGTCGAAGATGATGTTTTCCACTTCTTTAGTATCCCAAGCTCCGTCGTATGGCTTTGGCTCCGGAATTTTCAGCTTTTGTGGCACATGGGCGAGGTTCACTGCACCCCTGATCTGGTTTTCGCCTCCTCGAAGTAGGCTTTGTAGAGCAGCATTGCCAACGTTGAGTTGTCCTGTTAGGTGGTCTATGGTTTGCTATATGGCAGTCACTCTGTCTGCCTCTTATTCTCTGTGAGCTAAATACTGACCGCGCTCCTATTGGAGGTCCTCGAATTTGCCATGTATTTCGGCTGCCTCTGTGGCTGCAGTTTGTCGGTCTCCTTCAGAGTCATGACTGATGTTTGCTATGTAAACTTCGGCCTGGAGCATTCTGCAGTCCAGGTCGTTCAACCTTTGTACTAGGCTGGTTCTTAGTTCAGGCACCGTATCCACAATGGGTCGTAATACGTCAACCGTCCCTTCGAGGGCCGCAATGCGGTCCCCATGATTCACCATGGTCAGAAATGGTGGTAATGGCAATACGTTCCCTCGTCCGTTGTCGACTCTAGGCTTTGATACCAACTGTTACGCGACGCCTTCCTGAGATTCCTTGGAAGGGCGACGTAAGGCCAAGTAACTGATGTCAGTGCAGTTACTGTCCGCAAACTGAGGTACCCTCTATATGCTAGACTAGATTATCAATGTCGTACGGAAAAATCAATGTCAAGAGCAATTGAGAGAACATAAATGAAAATTGAGAATGAAAGACAGCTTGATTTCATTAATGAAAGCTATTATAGAAAAGCAACACGGTGTCGAGGGGGAGAGACACCAGTGCAGATAATTGTTTGCTTGCTAGAAAGTTTGATTGCTTGATCCCCCCTAATAATGCTTAAAAAAAGTAAACAAAAGTTACAAAACTAGACCTAACTAAGCTAGAGAAACATAATGGAAGTACATGAAATAAAACTACTATATATTTACAATGAAAACGACTTAGTTTTCTATAAGGCAGAAAACAGGTCCGTTGGCAGCAACTTTGTCTTTCGCATCAGGGTCTGTGCGCGCGGTACTATTTGGAGTCCGCCTGCGGCTGGCCGCTGGCAATGCATCAGGATCTGCGCATGACGTTGTTGGCATCATCAAGAACTCTGCGCCCGACATTGTCTGTGTGTGCGGCGTTGTTGGCATCTACCAGTCGCTGGGCGCTGGCGTGGGTTATCGGTAAGGCGACAGAGGCATATGCACGCTTGTCACTTGGCGTTGCCGAGATCACGGGGCCGACCATAGCGCTGGGCGTTGGGAGGCTTGCCAGGACGCCATGGGGTGTGTCCAAGGGGTCATGGAGCATGACTGGAAAGCCGCCCATGACAAATATTATGAAAATTCGTATATTGACTCAACTCATCCATTGTCGTTGATTTAAGATCGAGAGATTCCTATCGTGTGAAAATCATTTACACCCCTAATTTTGTCTTAAAAATTAACCCCCTCCCGTTATGAATGATTCACATCCCCCTCTCCCTCCCCTATCCTGCACAATGCTTGTTTTGCTCTTACCATTTTTCATTCCCTCCTCTATGTAATATTAGTTTATTATATATGATATTTTTTAACACAATTACCTACAAATTAAATTAAATTATATTATACCTTATTATGAATTATAATTTAAGTTTATTAAAATAATAAAGAATATTATTTTTTAAAATTCTTAAAAAGTCTATTGTCATTTACTACTACTATTATTATTATATTAATATAACACATATTAAGTATATATTTAAATTATAGCGGCGGAGCCAAAAATGTATATTAGAGGATTTAAAATAACAAACTAAAATATGAATATCTAGTTCGTTGTTACTTTATTTGCACAGTCAAATTTCTGGCGAGAGAGGCTTCAATTGAACCCTTTGAACCCTCTAACGGCCTAACCACCATATAGTTTTGCTGCACTTTTTCTCTATTGTTTATTGGCAGAATGGCTAAGTGACACATATACTTGTGTCACTTTGTCATGCCGGTTCTCCTACTACACTTTTTTCATTTAGATACTTTAACTTGTTCAAAATCTATATTTTAAACCCCTCTGACCGTTGACCAAACACATGTGACAAAATAATGGTTGAGCTGGACAAAGAGGGTGTAATTCACGCGAATAATGAGCGTGACTAAGAACATTTTGAACCAGAAATAATTAAAATAAAAAGAAAAAATTATTAAAATAAGAATGTAAAATAAATAAGTAAAACAAAAATCATAAGAGATATTCTCTTTTCTGTTCCTCCCTTTTCGTCCCCCCCCCCCCCCCCCGTGATATCATTCTTCTCCCCCCCCCCCCCCCCGCACAACACCCCTCTCCAAATACAAGAAGCTACATCATGATTCCTCTACTGACGCAACATTTTGATTTTGCGATGTTCAATTTCCAGCAATTCGTCATCGTCCGTTTTTCAGTTTTTAATTGCTCATTTTTATTGCCGTACTTTAAACTTGAAATATCGCAATGTTTGTTTATTACTTGTAATTCAGTTAATTTTTCTCTTTATGCTGGCTCAAAAATTTAGTAAATACATGCTATGGCAATTTCTGAAAATACCCAATTGTGAATTCGAACTCATAAATGTGGCTAGCGTTATAGTGAATTGTATTTTATTAGAACAAAGTGTTGTTTGAGAAGTGACTTATTAGGATAATTATTTAAAATTCTAGCAAATTTTTCAAGAGATTTTAATTATATTTTCCTCTTTTTCTATTAACTTTGTATCAATGTTTATTATGTTTTCATTTAATTTTGGCATTTTCTAGGAAGAAGAAATTTGTGAATTTTAGGGAAGAGAGATGAGAATGAGGCATTGATTTTCTTTAAGAAAATAGTATACAATAAGTGTTTTTAATAGATAAAATATAAAAAAATGATGTGGAATATGATGTGTTATCCACGTCAAGCAAGTGAGATACACACACGGTCAGAGGGGTTTCAAATATAAATTTTGAACAAATTAAAGTGTCTGGATGAAAAAAAGTGAAATAAGAAGACCGACATGATAATGTAGTACAAGTATAAATGTTATTTAGGTCATTCTAACTTATTTATTTATATAGTTTAAGAAATAAATGGAGGACCGTTCATTGTTCAAAGTTGAGGGAGAAGTTTGTATTGAGAGTATAAATAATTCATCCGTTCCTATCCCATTCAAAAGATGAAAGATGTATTTTTTTTCTTCCAATATTATTTTGGGTAAGTGAGATATTCCCAAAATTAAAGGAAATTAAATTGAGATAAACAGACAAAAACAACCCTTTCAATAAAGAAAGACCTACTGAGAAATAGGAGTATTAATATATTCTACTTTCATGCCTTAATTGTAGCTCCCGCCCACGCCCTCGTCTCTCTCTCCTTTTCCATCATCTAAGCCTGTTCATTTTTTTCTGGTTTTTATTTAGTGTCGAGTATTTGTATTGGTGATCAATTAAATTTTTGATTCGGCTCGATAAATCTTATATTGGAGGATAAAGTATTCTTTGATAAAGGCGATTTAATATCCACTGTGTTAATGATATATCATACAGTCAAATTAAATTCAATAATCCAAAAAAAAGTTCCCTAAAAGTAAAAAATAGTACCTGGGTTATTTCACTTATTCTCTGGTGTGAACAAAATTGATTCCTTTTTATCCAACACCGTGAAATTCCGTTATTACAGCACAAATAAGCTAAACACTTGGTTTCTTGACGTGACACTAACGTCTTCCTAAAAAGTCCAATCTTTTTCTCATCGTTTTCTTCATTCTTTCTTTCTGCGGAAAACATGGGGGTAGTTTTTCTTGGATTTTTTGGTCATAGGGTTACGTCATTTTCCAGAAATAAACAGAATTTGTTCCTTTTTTTTCTTTTCTTTTTTGCTTTCAATCTTGGGATTGAAATTCTTGACTTGTTTGTGTTCTTATAAGATTGTGGTTTTTCCCCTAGCAATGAAAAGAGAGAATAAAAGGAAATAAAAAAGATTTCTGTTTCCTTTTATTTCTTTTATGACTAATTTTTTGAAAGTCCAAAAAGTCTTCATATTTTTTTGTCATTCACAGATAAAAGGTAATAAAACTATAAAATCCTGTTATAGTCTCTTCCTCTCTCTCTCTCTATAATTTGCTTTATTTCCTCTGTTTTGTCTTTGTTTTCCTTTGTGGGGTATCCTTGTATTCACAATTTCACAGAGTTAGAAGAGAGAAAACAGTTCTATTTCTCTTTTTCTCTCTCTGTATTTTGCTTCAATAATCATGACTATTGATAAACGTTCAATGCAATCAAATCTTGATTCTTTCTTGAATTGCACTACCCCATTAGTACCATCCCAGTTTCTTGCCAAGGTTTGTTTTCGTACATTTTTTTGTTCCTTTATAGATGAGCATGTGTTATTTTGTATGATATGATTTGGTTTTTGTGCAGAGTGAAACTAGAAACCTTAATAGGCTTTGGCATCCTAAAGAAAAGGAAGAGATTGAATACTTTACATTGGCTGATTTATGGAATTGTTATGATGAATGGAGTGCTTATGGTGCTGGAGTTCCTATTAAATTGGATAGTGGTGAAACTTTAGTCCAATATTATGTGCCTTATCTTTCAGCTATCCAAATTTTCACCAGCAGTTCATCTGTAAGCATTTTAAGGTACCATTTTGTATGTCACATTATATTCTTAGGTTATCTCAAATTGATCATAGTTCATGGTTTGGCTTAACTTTCTAACTTACTGGTCCTAGTGTTTAGAAAAGAGATTCAGATTCCTATAATTGAAAAGCTATGTTGCACGGACCGGTAAAGTTGCTACTATGTGACCAGGAGGTCATGGGTTTGAGCCGTGGAAACACCCTCTTGCAGAAAATGCAGGGTAAGGCCACATACAATAGACCTTTGTGGTCCGGCCCTTCCACGAAACCCGCGCATAACGGGAGCTTAGTGCACCGGGCTGCCCTTTTTATGTTGTGCTTGTCAGGTTCTCAAAAGTAGTGCAATTTTGTAGGATCCGAATGGGTGCAACAACAATTTTGGAGAGTCCGAGCGACATAGTTGAAAAGCACATTTCTTGTGGTATAAAGCCTTTTCTTGAAATTAAAACTGGTTTTATGTTTTTTTTATAGGGTGGAGAACGAGTCTGTTTGGGAGACAAGGGATTCTTTTAGTGATTCATTGAGTGATGAGAGTGAGAGTGAAAAGCTATCAAGATGGGATGGTTGTTCCTCAGACGAAGGTTTATTTGATCAAGATAGCAACTTGCAAATGAATGGTAGATTGGGTTACCTTTATTATCAATACTTTGAGAGATCTTCTCCATATGGAAGAGTACCTCTGGTGGATAAGGTAATTTGTCTCCCTATTCTTGCCATTCTCTTGCACTAAGAAAAACTATAGTTATAGACTGCCCATTGTTTCCGTTCCTATTTCTCTGCTTCATATTTTTGTTGCTATTAATTGATTATTGCGTCCTTTTTACTGTTCTTGAGCCGAAAGCTTATCGGAAAGAGTCTCTCCACCTTCATAACGTAGAGGTAACGTTTACGTTCACAATACCCTCCCCAGATCCCACTTGTGGGATTCCAGTGGGTTGTTCGTTGTTGTATATATATGGTATTGGCCAGTGATTCATGAGTGGTAGAAGCATATAAGTTGTACATTGATTTGTGTTCTATTCCAGGTTCAACTGTTTCTTGTTTCCTTCTTTGAGCATTATGATTGAACAAAAGATGGTAATGTCTACAACAAAATTAAACAAATGTACACTCCTTTTTTGGCGTGATTTCTTATTTATAACTATTTGATGCTACAAATACTGTATCATCTTGATTCGATTCTCCGAGCTCCTTAATTATAGAAATTACTTGCGTCTTTACTTATGTAATTCTGGTTTATTTAGGCATTTGTTCTATGCAAGGGAAACTGTAGTTTGAATTTCTTAAGATTATGATGCTTTATTTTGTATTCTATGTGCATCTAATATTCATTTTGCTTTCAGATCAGTAGCTTAGCTGAAAGACACCCTGGACTAATGTCATTGAGAAGTGTAGATCTTTCACCAGCAAGTTGGATGTCAGTTGCTTGGTATATCAACTCTTTCTATCTCTGTCTCTCCGCGCACTTATAATCATGTAACTGATGATTCTTTTCGAGTATATTTTACCAAATTCAGGTGATTTCAATGTATAAAAACTCTTACCAATCGAAATAGTTATATTGCACCTTCATTGATGTTCAAGGGATATTGTTTACCCTGTAGCAAATCCTATTGATACACCTCATTTATGTTGATTTTTAATTTTTGCAAACAGAAAATAATGAGATGGAGTTACGGAAAGATTGTGTCACTAACTTTATTGATATGAAAAATATAGGTACCCTATCTATCACATTCCCATGGGAAAAACCATTAAGGACTTGTCTACATGCTTCCTCACATTCCACACTCTTTCTTCTTCTTTCCAAGGTATTGTTCATTTTGTCCTATGAACAACTGAAATTTGGTTGCCTATGTTACTCGATCGGTAATATGCAGAAGAATTTTACACTATACTGTTGGATTTGTGCAGATATGGACCTTGAAGATAGCATGGAGAAAGGTATTAGGAAAGGAAACGGAGGGGAAACGATCCCGCTTTCACCTTTCGGTTTGGCAACTTACAAGATGCAGGGTAATGTGTGGATTTCGGACAGGAGTGGAAGGGACCAAGAGAGGCTAGTGTCCCTATTAAGCGTGGCTGATTCATGGCTAAAGCAATTAGGGGTCCAACACCATGATTTTAACTACTTCTTGGGCATTGGTCGTGGCTAAAAATACAGATGATGACATACTCTTTGAACCCCACAAAAGGACTGATTCTTGAACTAGGATTATGGTGAATGCCTCTTTGTAAAGGCAATAGACTTATGTGACAGTTTCTGTATAGGGATTAGCTTAGTTTTGAAGGGATAAAACTTGAGGTGAAGCTAAAGATAGGCGTGGACGGCGCTCATAGCTGTGGACTAATGGTGTAACATGATCATGAAATGACTATGATTAAGCCCTTTCTCTTATGAGCAATGCTTGCACGCTTCTGCAAAATGTTGTTTCCTTTTCTTGTATGATTCTGAAGACCTTTCATTAAGTGCTTTAAGCTTCCTTTTGTACATTTTCATGTAAATATCTTTACACTTCACAGTTCACATTCCATTTGAAGTGAAGAAACAGCTAATGTGCTGTTAATGGAAAGAAGACTATCTATGTTGGTTTTTTTTGTCTGTCTAAATCTTGATGGATAGTTGTAATTATTTAGTATTTGTGCTGAGGAAAATTATTAATTTCCGGTAAACTATTTGAGGTGTGTAAGTTGGTCCGAATATTCAGTGGTGGATTCACATTTTGAGGTATGGATTCACATTCAGTGGCTTTGGCCAAACTGTGTTATGTATTCATAGATAGTACTTAAAAATTTAAATAATTGACCGTTAGTGTTATGATCATGTTTGACCACGGTAAATTTATATTAAATTAGTGAAGCACTCACGACCTATATAAATCCTGGATCTGCCACTGCAAACATCTACTTCAAAAGAAACCTGTCTAAAACTACCTATAGTTGGAGTCATATTATTGATATAAGGTGGATCCAAAAAAGGGATAGTTTTAGCTATATTTCCGAGATTATTCGTATATACAATAACAAAATACCCAGTTTAATCTCATACGTGGGGTTTGAGGAAGGTAGCGTGTACGTAAACTTACCCCTACCTTTAAAGGCAGAACGATGCTGTTTCCGCGATTCGTGTATATATTTCACAAAAAACGTAAAATCAAGGTAGGCGATAAAGTGGCTAGAAGACAATACTCGAGTTGATAATGACTTCCTTGAGTAATGGACTAATGATAGTGGATGAGGTTGACTTGTTTGATGATCTCTCCTGCATTTCACAATAAGTCATTGAAGAGAGGTGGGTCCATTTGTGGGAAAAAAGAAGCCAGTGCAGTTGGAAGTTCACATTATCACATCATATCTTTGCAATACAAGTGTTTTTGTTAACTTTAATGGATAATGTTTTTTAAACCAGAAGTTATTTTTAATCCAAACGCTAGAAGTTTTCTTCGTTTATTTGCGAGTGACGAGTGAAATGGTAGCATACAAGTTATCTATCATGGAGGAGCTAACATGCATTACTGTCAAGTGTTAAATGAGAATTGATCTATCAAAATTATGGATTAGGGTATGATAAATCTTGTTTTGACAAGTTAGGTACCAATATTTAATGGTTGGAGAGATTAGTGGTATCTAAAAAAGAGTGTCCCTTAGAGAACAAGATTTTTTTTTACTTTACAGTGAATTTTCCTTTCAATGGTTCGATTCGGTTGGTTATTTTATAAAATTTACACCATACTAATTTTTCGATTATTTTATTTTATATACTTTTCAAAAACCCTCTCAATTATCCCGGTTTCTCTTCTTTATCAGTACGATTCGATTATTTTTTGGTATTTTCTTTAAAATATTATGTAAGAGTCATTAATAGAAGTTAGAATGTGATAACATGTATATTTGGATAGTGTTTGACCAAAAAATATAGACTTTCGGTTAAACTATTAAATCTTATGCAATAAAGGGTTAAACCTAGTTAATAATAATATCTCTAGATTTAGAATTAGTTGGTATAAAAAACGTGGGATAATACTGGTGGAGAATTAAAAATAGTGTGCATTTAATATTCTGAAGGATTTGAGCAATGATAGAGAAACATCAAGCAATAAATAGTAATAAATGGTATTTATGTAAATAAGGAGAATATTTCACCCAATATTGAATGAGGTGGATGATTCTTCTTTCTGAAAGTGATGAATGACAGACAAATCTTAGAATATTGGAACTATTCTCGGATCTGATGGAAAAATATGAAATAATGAATGATAAAATCTTAGTAAAAAGGTAGAGTTTGTATCTTTTAGAGGGAGAGAGTTTTCTTCTCAAAAAGTATTCTTATCAAATGAATATTACATGTCTTATCCCCTTATCTCATTTTTTATTTATATGGGACATGTCCCTAATCAACCCTAATAGTACAAGTGTAGAGAATATTCAATGGGATATTCTCTTTAATATCTTATTACAAAAACTAGCAGTTAGTGCTCTGTCGTTGGTGCTCGACTTTGACCATCGTTAACTGGCTGGCCGGCTACGAATCCCATTGTGTACTAGTCGGCCACATCATTTTCCTTAATTCCTGTCACACCTCCTTTTCGCCGCGCCCGCGGGGCGCGTGGGGAGTTTTCTCCAATTGAAGGACAGTCGAAACGGGATTTGTTTATTTGTTTTAGAGTCGCCACCTGGGAATTTTAAGGCGTCCCAAGTCACCAATTATAATCCCTGAATCGAGGAGAATATGACTCTGTTTATTATTCTGCGAACCAGAAATCCTGAGTAAGGAATTCTGTTAATCCGGAAGAAGGTGTTAGGCATTTCCGGATTCCGTGGTTCTAGCACGGTCGCTTAACTGTTTTTATTATTGGCTTAATTACCTTGATTTTATTAAATACATTGATGTTACATGTTTTTACTACCGCTTATTGATGACCCTTCTTTGAATCGAATTACGCGTACGTATATTCGTGTTAAAAAAAATTGCGGACTTGTGTCACGCGTACGTGTACACAATAACTTTTTATAATATATTTATTAAGCAATCATTTTTCGAAATTGTGTTGGATCAAGAATATTTGTTTTTCTTGAATAATGAACCGTACATCTCGGGTTTTTATGAAATTGATTTAACGCTTTTTGGAAAAATCCTTTTATTAAATATTCGTTCGAAATTGCGCGTACGCATAATCCGAATTTTTGCTTTTAAAAATATAATCAGGGTACGCGAACGTATCCCTAATTGTGCAAAATATTCGTAATGATATTAGGGATTTTCCACAAATTGTTTATTATATCTATACATTTTTATGTGAAAATCATGATAAATTCCCATTTAAGGTGCCCTTAAATTCTTTGAAAAGAATTTACAATTTATTAAATGTTGACCGTTGATTATATTTTCCGAATATAAGTTATATTCATTTCAACTATTCAATTTCAAAGGACAGAATACAAATATGATTAATATTATTTAAAAAAAAACAAATATGACATATATATATATATATATCAAAGAATAAATTATATATATATATATATATATATATATCAAAGAATAAATTGCATATAAAACTGAAAATGAATGATTCATAAAGGAAGGAAATATTTTCCAAATTTTTTTTTCATGATTTACTTAATGCAAATTCTATTTCTAATTACCATTGATATCAAGTGTTGCAATTGGTACTTATACATCTCGTTTCATTCTCATATAATCGCTTTTAATCTAATAAGCCTAATTATTTGATCAATTTGTCTTATGAAGGTATATAGGTATCGAGTTTATAAGAAAGGAATTATTATACAAGTTAATTCAATAAAATTACCTTACATGCAACTTAACTGTATATCGTAAACATTCATAACATTTTAACATTGTAACAAGCTACATCATATCACCTTTCGCCAACGTTTATACACACATCTATTATCTTATAAAAATATACCAACAACACCATCTTAACCTTATTTAACAATAAATATCACTACTGTAATTTTCTTGGCACTTCTACATCACTTCTTGCTTAACTAACAACAAAATTAAATAATGACCAACATTCATGCCATATTCCCTACTTTGACAATTTAATATGATTAAACTAATGAGATAATGAGCTAATATTATTACAAATCTTTATACGAACTTTTAAAGTAAGACAATTAGCTCATAGCTATCAAATTGAATTCACTACTAATTAACTAACATAAAACAAAAATGAAATTTAAATTGATGAACTTGGACAAATAGAAAACAGAATTTCAATTCAAACTTCATTGATGAGTCATGTTGAATCTCTTTCCAACTTAAAATTTAAAAGACATGTACCTGGTATTGGAAAACAAGAGAAGATGAAGCTGAGAAGCAGCAACAGTAGTAACAATGTAGCACAACAACGACAGTCCAGCAACACAGGAATAGACCAGTAACAGTAGGAATAGTAGTAAACCCAGGAGACTATAAACGACTCCAAGTATAGAGAAGAAGTAAAAGGCAGGAAGGTTCTGACTATTTCAGATCTTAAGCGAGGCAATGAAACAGTAACTATTCTTTTCAACTTCAAAACTCTCCAAAATGAATTCTGTCCCTGTATATTCAGTGTATCCAGAATGTATATCGGGTGTATACTTCTCACTCCGCCCCCTCTTTTTTTCTTCTCTCTATCTAGTTTTTCCTCTCTTTTTTTCCACCCTTCTTCCTAAATTTTCTCTTCTATTTATAGCAAAATTTTCGAAATTTTCAGATTTGTTTTTTATTATTTTATTATTTTTTTAATTAAAAGAAATCCCACTTACAAATTGCTTTTATTTTTTTAGAAAAAGAAATCCCACCTTTATTTACTTTTATTTTTAAAATTCCAACTTTAATTACTTTATCTTATTTAAAATCCCACTTTTTATTTTTTTAAAAGAGAATCTCACTTTATTTAACTTTTCTTTAAAAAATAAACCACTATCTTTTCTTTTTCTTTTAAAAAATGCTACTTTCAATTACTTTAAATTTTTTAAATTTTCAGATATCTTTATATTTATTTTTTAATTCCAACCTTCTTTTACTTTTAAATTTTTTAAAACTTTTACTTTTTTTTTAAATTTTCTACATTCTTTTACTTTTTTTTATTTTTTTATTTTTTATTTTTTTAAAATCATTTCCGAAATTACTATATATATATATATATATTTTTTTTTAAAATAAAAATAATAAATAAAATAAAATATTTTCGGATTTTTTTATATATATAAAAAAAACAAAAAATAAAACTATTAATAGTGATAATTCACTTTTTATTTTTATTTTTTTATTTTTTTGGTTTTGTTTTGTGTTGGACAAAAATGAAGAAGGGGTGTTGGGTTAATGGACTGGGTCGACCCAGTTCGAAATGGACTGGGTCGTAGGGAAGATTGGGCCATTTTTTGGGCCTATAGCTTGAAATTGAAGAAGAGGCCTAATTCCGACTTTCTTTATATTTTCGCTCTCTTTTCTTCTTTTATTTTTCTAAAACTAAATTATAAAAATACTTAAACTATTATTAAGAACTAAATTAAGTTATAAAGGCGCAAATTAACTCCCAATAACAATTAACGCACAATTAAGTATTAATTAAGCATAAAATTGTATATTTGGACATTAAATGCTAAAAATGCAAACGATGCCTATTTTTGTAATTTTTAATTTTTGTAAAACAATTTTAATTACTAACAATTGTAGAATTAAATCATACATGCAAAATGCGACTTATTTTTGTATTTTTTATTAATTTAGCGAATAAACACGCACAGACAAATACAAATAATTCTTCCAAATATCACAAAATATCACAAAATTGCACACCAAAGAAAAATCATTTTATTTTTGAATTTTTTGGGAGTAATTCTCATATAGGGAAAAAATCACGTGCTTACAACCCCAAGTTTGCAAGGGCGTCGTAGGGGAAATTTTGACCTATACAGATAGGACTTTGGAAAACTCGCTAGATATTTTTACTATTTAAAAGTTGATAAATCAACGGAACATGAGAGATGGTCAGAATTGAGATCCATCCTACTGTTAATTTTATAGCAACATAGAACAAATTAAATAAAGATAAGAGAAATATATAAATCACATGAATGAAAAGATATTAATCAAGTCGAGACTCAAATATAGAGTATATTAGAAGATTAAGTATCCAACAAGAGAAATATAAATTATACAAGAGGAAATATATCCAAAAACTTGTGGCTTGTTTGTTACTCAAGAATGCTAGAATACCTTGTGGCTTGCTAGTCAAGACGTTGAAAGTTATTTATTTTCAATATGAGTACCAGAACAAGTTTGGAAGTTGAAATTTTGGGGTTAATTACCTGTTGGTTTGTAGCCGTTTTCTTAGTCTCAATGTTTAATGTTTTACTGTTTTTAAATCTTCATATATGAAAATATATTTAATTAGTACGGTTTGATATTTTTTGGTTTATTTTTATAAAATTAAAAATTTACCCTAATTATTTGGTGCGGTTAGATACATATAAAACCCTACAATTGTATGATAAAAAACTTAATAATCAATTTGGTATGATATGATTCAATCGATTTAATCGGTTTTTAAAGAGGAATTTTTTTTATTCTATACACTATTGGAAACTTTATTGCCCTAAATGTTCATGTTTACTAAATTACCCTATCTACACAAGTTTGTTTACAAAATATATACATTCCATCTTAAAAGGCTCCCAATCCATTATTAGTGCCTTCAATTAAGGGATTTAGTTATACCCTTTACCTTTTTTTTCCTCTTCTTTTCTTTTAATATCTTCATTAGTAATAAAAATTATATTGTCACTCGTTCATCTTATGACTAGCTATTCACACTAGCCGTGAATTTGCACTAACTCATACAATTTGATATCACTTGGTTAGCCAATGTTACTTTTAGTTGAAATCTCTAAACTATTTTAGACCGATATTAATCTTATTTCTTAGTTTTATTTTCAACGTTTTTTCTTCTTATAGTTTACACCAAAATTATTCCTTAGTCTTACTTTTTTTTTTTTTTTTACTTTCTTTCCTTCTTAGTTATGGGGGAACGTGTAGGTTTATTTTTCGCACACGAAATAACTATAACAATCATGATTCTAAGAAAGGTAATTTCTATATATCTTAAAATGAAAAATGCATAAGTACCCCCTAACCTATACTCGTATTCCTAACTACACACTTTTTCTTTGCGGGAATTCTATTACCCCCTAAACTTATTTTAAGTGGAATTATTTGCACCCTTAACGCTGACGTGACAGAGTGTGTGTATTTGGGAGAGTGAGAAGCAATAAAAAACGATTTTTAGATTATTTTTTACCATTTTTTCTTACTTTTTTTTTTCCTTTTCCTTTTCCTTTTTCTTTATCTTTTTTCTTTTACTTTTTTTTTTCATTTCTTCTCTAATTCCGGCGGATATTCATTCACCGACGACTTTGTCTAACCGTTTTTCTTCCATTTTTTCTTTTCACACATAAATTAAACTCTCAAAATGATCTATTCATAAGCAAATCAAAATGCACTCAGATTTGGGGAAAACAATTCATCATCGGAAAACCTTCACACGCCGGAAAAAAATGATGTATTAAAATTTTAACTGGAAAAAGTTTTCTCAGCTTATATTCGTTTTTATTTCTTTTGCTCTTCTTCCCACACATAAATTACACTTTCAAGATATATATATATATATAACAAAACACACTTAGATCGGGATAAAAATCTATCGCCGGAAAAAAAAATTCGCCTGAAAAAATAGTATTTATGAAATTTCGACGACCACCATTTTATGCCGCCGGTGACCAAAACAAAAAGAAAGAGAATTAAATAACCAAAAAATATAATTGTCAGCGCGTGTAGCTCACCACGTGCCAAGAGTTTAATTGTCAGCGTTAAGGGTGCAAATAATTCCATTTAAAATAAGTTTAGGGGGGTAATAGGATTCCCACAAAGAAAAAGTGTGTAGTTGGAATTCCGGGTATAGATCAGGGAGTTACTTATGCATTTTTCCTATCTTAAAATATGATACTAATAAAAATATTTCTTTTATTACAATTTTGTCTGTTATGCTTAGGGTCTATCTATTGTTAATAATAAAGAAATTAATTAGTTCCTAAATAAAATGTGAGATTATTTTCTTTAGTGTATGGTTGGATTTTGCGATTTCATGATATCACATTGTATACATATTCAGTGATGAATATTTTAAATAACAGTTTGAAATTTTTATCCTAAAGTTACATCACACAAGAGGAAATGTATATAGGAAAAACATCATCTATTTTCATCTTTTTACGGCACAACTACAATACCAAAGGACTTGAGAATTTCCTAAACTTAAACAAAAATCAATCCCATCACTGTTAACAAAATTTTGACATGAGTCCATTATTTGAAAGACTTTCCTTCACGGGACAAATTTTGAGCAAAACGATTGACATTGAATCTAGGATTAGAGGAAAAATCTGTATATACAAAATCTAAAATTAAAGAGTACGTAATATTTTATTTGCTTACAAGCTGAACATATTTTTAGAATTCAAATGAACTAATCTACAACTTATCTATAATTTTTATACATTATTTCTACACAGTTAAATACAACTACAATATCATACAACTTAAATACAATTGTTATACAAGTTTTATACAATATGTCTTTTGTATATTTTGTATTTGCTTTATACATAGTAAAAATAAATTTCATACAATAATTATATATTATACAACTTATCTACAATTTTCATACGTTATTCTTACTCAGTTAAATACAACTACAATATCATACAACTTAAATATAATTTTTATACAATGTTGTTCAACTTTCATACAATAGTTAAATAAATAAAAGAAAAATATATAAACAACATAATACAATTTTTCTACAATTTCGTAAATATAATGTATATCATGTCTTCTTCGAGTTTCAATCTAAAATTCAGCCAAAACCAAGTCTAATATTTACCAAAATCCCTCAAAATTGAGATATAAACTCCAAATCATATTCCCAATTATTTGCAACAATACCCAATCCAAACAAATAGTGATTTTTGAAAATCCAAATTCGAATTCAAAGCTTCAAATCTTTTTAATGACTGTCAATGGTAGAATTGCTGCTCTATTTTCCTTTGCTTTACATTACTGAAATTAAGGATTGAGAGATAGTGAGAGACGTAGAGAGAATTTTCAATTCTTTGCAACAATATCCAATTAAAACAAATAATATTTTTTGAAAACCCAAATTCGAATTCAAAGCTTCAAAGTTTTTTAATGTTTGTCAATGGTGGAATCGTGGGTGGATGCAAGTTACGTGGGGGAGGGGGTGAGATGTGGAGAGAGAAACATGGGGGAGTAGAAGATATGTTAGAGTAATTTTAGGACATTAATTATTTTCATTAATTTCCTTAAAATGTACATAAATGGTAATTAGGTATATAAAATATAATTATAGTAAAACTTGAATAGGGAGGGTAATATAATTTCATATAGTGTATAGGAATGTAAAAATTACTTTTAAAGATGGGGTTTTGACACAGTTACCCACAAAAACAAAACTATTTACCCTTGTTTACCCATTTGTTTTCCTACCCATAAACTAATTACATTTCCTACCCATAGTAGGTTTTGTGGGGAATTTTTTCTTTATTCTCCCATTCTTTTTTATTTCTATGTTTATTTTCTTTTCTTTTTTCTTTTTTTTCTTTTCTCCTTTTCTTTTTTTCTCGTTTTCTTCTTATTTTTTTCTTTTTTCCTTTTCTAATTTCATTTAACTTCTTTTTTTATATTCTTTTTCTCTTCATAATCTTATTTCATTTACTGTTTTCACTATTTTTATTTTTTTTTATATTATTACTAAAGAAAAATCAAATTGTGTACCAATTAAATGTAGTTAATAAAACCAAAAAAATATTAACTAACATATGATACTAGTATAGTATATAGCTATACCAACAGGGTATACAATTGTACGCAATGAGTTAAAAAAAAATTTAGTCAATTATTGAACTAAAATAGTATCAGTTGTCAATAAAAAAATTAAAAAATTCTAAAAGGATTTAATTGTAAGAGTATACCGTTACATCATATAGCATACTATAATTTTTATTTTATTTTTTGCATTTTCAATTTGCCCCTCACGCTGGGTAAAAGCTTAAAACAAATTAAAAGGGAAAAGGCAAGTGAATTTACGGGCAATAAGTATACTATTATAGTATATTGTATACTATTACAGCATATTGTTACAGTATCTTGCATATTATTACAGTATACTATAACAATATATTGTATACTATAATAGTATATTGTTGCAGTATAACTATATACTCCTATAATATATTAGTATACTGTGGCAATATACTATTTTGTAAACTATAATAGTGTACTGTTGCAGTATAGCTATATACTCCTACAACATATTGTATACCGTATCGGTATACTGTAGCTGTGTTCTTCTTCGATTTTCAACTGAAAAATTCGACTCAATCGCCTCAAATCAGGTCCAAATACTATCAAATTTCAGTATGAACTTCCAGAAGGTACTATAAGCAATATTTAACAATACCCACTTTGAATCAAACAAGAAAACGTCAAAAATAAAATTGAGATTCAAACCCAACAATGGTGGATATTCAATCTTAGGAGTGAACTTTTCTCTTTTGAAATTAATCTTGTCGATTTGCCATATTTCTGAATGGAATTGATGTATTGTTGTGTCTGTTTGTATGTTTCTTCAAAATCTTTTTTCACTTTTTCTACTTCCTTCACCACCTCGTCCATTTGGGGGTTTTGCAGATATATAGCAAGTGAAACTAGCGGGTAAATAGTTTGGGAAGTATGGATAAAAATAGTAAATAGTTTGAGTCTGGGAAGTATAAATAGTTTGGAATTAATAGGTATAAAGTGAGATTTTCTCTTTAAAATCCATTAGCACCCCAACTTCTATTGGTTTAATAAAGAGCAGGGAAAAGAAATTGGGCTCACGCGCACAAGAGATGGACCGCAAGGCAAAATGTGTTGATTTTCCCTCCCTGCGCGCGGAATAGATACGAGGCTTGATCCAAATCACCTTCTGAAAGATTATTATTTTAATTCATTTCTTTTATTTTTATTTGCCTTCCTTGAACTTAACGGAACAATATTAAATTTGTCAAATTAGCCAGTACAACATAAGCCTATATATTCATGGTATTTTGGACTATCTTTTCTAAATTTGGCTGACGGAGTTATTTGATACCTGTGTTGGTTGGAGATAGTTGGTATTCTGTGAAATAGTTGAGCTACGCGTAAGCTAGCTCGAACATTACAATCATTAAAAAAAAAGTTGACTTGTCAAATCCTGGGGAATATGCTGCGGGCGAAATATCTTCAATAATAAAGTACTCACACGGTTGAAGCTAATTCAGTTCTTTACATTATTATATCTCCTAACACTATTCAACTCCATCAACATCCTCAAGGACAAGGACTACAAACTCAGTTAGCTGAGAGAAAGAGGATCGGATATGATTTCACTAAATTATTGAGATAAAGAACATGCAGCACGTTGATCTCCAAATTAAGTGCAACCACTGACTATAGTGAACCTTAGATAGCAACACCAACAAACAACTCATACGCATGGGGCATTTTCGTTCTTTGCTAGTCTATTAGTCAATTATGGGGCATCCCAAATTTGGTGTATATCACTTGCTCCAGTTCTATCCATCAAGAACGATATTATGATCTTACAAGTCATAATTAGCTAGGGATGTTCATGGTTCAGCAAGTGGTTCACTATTCAACTCCACAAACACCCTCAAACACGAGATACTCAGCTAGCTGAATTTGACTTTTTATCTTTACTCGTTATAATTATTTTATAGGAAATGGTCCAAAGAGAGAAAAAGGAAAAAGAAATTGGGTGTACGTGAACAAAGTCCCATATGAAAAGTAGAAAGGAAAAAGATTCCACTTATAAGGAGTTGAATGCTCTTAATTATGGTGAGGCCTTCTGGAAAAAATCGTGCGGGCTTGCCCAAAGCGGATAATATTACATAATGTTAAGAATATCTTTAGGCTATTTTAGTCCAATAACTCGTATCAAAGTTAATGATTTAGTGGGACTATGAAGGTGGCAGAGTGCGGCCTGGGAGCTCGGCTCAGTGTCTTTGCCCGTCTACAGGGTTTACAACCTTTACCGGTATCTTTAAAGACACATACACAATCTTTGGACTTTGGTAACCGTAAATACTGAGGATCGTGTGGGTGGTACACAATTAATTAATCTCCAAATTAACTCGGAAAAAATTATAGGGTGTGTGTCAACAAAACTCTATATGGAAAGTAAAAAGGAAAAAGATTCTATTCATAAGGAGTTAGATACTTGTATACGGTTAAAACCGGGCCTATCTGATTGTACTATTTGATCGAGACCAGAGAATTGCATCTAGGGTTATTGTAATGGATCAGACCAGAGCACGAAGACGAGGTATCGAATTTGAGAATCGAGGTGGCTGTCGAGATCGAGGCCACCAACGATCAAGACCCAATATGACAGACTTCGGGCAAAGCGCAATAACGGAGATCGACTAGATATCCGTAACTGGTTAAAGATCACGATGAAAATCGCGGAACATATCAAATCAAGGGCGATTGTTTAGGCTAATCATAGCATTTACTTCCGTAATTAGAATTGTACCATAAATATGATTCCTCTACATATAAAGAGGGTTCTAATCATTTTATAAACACCTGACACAGAGGCGGATGCAGTGTGAGAGTTACGGGTTCAATTGAACCCATAACTTTCAACGTGGAGTAGAAATTTATCTGTAAAAATTCATTAAAATTGTAAAAATAATAGATTTGAACCCATAACTTTAAATATATAATGGGTTCAATATTAAAAATCTTAAAAATTGAACCCATAAAATTTAAATCCTGGATTCGCCTCTGACCTGACATACACGCATATCAAAGCAATACAATAATCTCTCTTTAGTTTACACTCTCTGATTCATCAGCTTATCATATCTTTCACTGTTCTTGCATTAACCAGTTCGAGGGCATCTGAGCTCGAGGGCTTAATTACGTTGTAACACGAATTTGCTTTATTTTATTGTCTATTTCAGTTATTAATCTTTACATTTATCAATTGGTATTAGGTGAAATCACATATCCTTAAAACTACATTATAAGTTTAATTATTATCCAATTTTACGTGTAAATAATACTTTTAGTGGTATGAGATCTTTTGAGAAAAATCATATGCTCTTGATCCAAAACGGACAATATCACACCATGTTAAAATATATTTTTACCCCCCTCCCACCCCACAAAAGAGAGGATGACTTCACTTATTTATTGTGAAAAAGAACATCACATTGATCTTTTAAAGTGCAACCACTGACTATAGTGAACCTCAGTTAGCAACCACAAACAAACAACTCCAAAATACACATGGGGCATTTTGGTTCTTTTTGAAAGTCAATAAGTAAATGGAGGCATGTCCACATTTGTTGTACTCCACTTGCTCCAATTCAATTCTAATTAGCTCATCTTAGCAAATAACGCGTAGAGGATGAAATAAATTGTGTGATCTACTTCTTGGATTAAAGAATGAACGCTAAGGATATAGTTTACCTTTTATGTTATGAAGACCATTATTATGGTCATATTATGGCCTTTCTGAAACAGTCTCTCTACCCCAGGGATAGAGGTAAAGTCTGCGTACACATTACTTTCCCCAGACCCACCAGTGAGATTATGCTGTGTTGTTGTTATATTTATTGAGGAATGTGTGGAGGGGGAGGGATTGCACTATGCTTTCTAGTGGTTGATGATTGAACAAGTTTAAGCAAATAGAGTAATCATTCTTCTTTTTTTTTTTGGTAATTAAAATTTTTATTACCAAGTGAAAAATTTACAGATCAAGACAAAAAAAAGGAAAAAAATAAAAGACAAAATTGTTCTAACACTGGACAGGTAGTCCCAGTAGAGTGATCATTCTTTTCTTAACTTAAATGCCACTTAGGCTTGTTGTGTCAATACAATGTATGTGTGGTTTCGAGTTTGCTACTTCACCTGCCACTGATGAAGTTTGGTATCATTAATTGCCTAAATATGTGCTAGGCATTGAACTTTTGGGTAAAATTTGTTAGTTTACAAAGTCTGGTTTGATACTATTTCAAGGGAAGAACGTATGAAAAAAAATAAATTAGAAGAAGTAAATAGGATAATGCATAAATAGACTCTCAAACTTGACCTCAGCTGGCAAGTATGCCTTCCAACTTTGGATGTGCACAAGTTGGCACCTCAACTTGTATAATGTTGAATACATAAACACAAATACTGACGCGTCACATAAATTTTGGAAGTGTCTAGATGGTCATTTTGTAAGTTGGAGTGTTCAACTAACAAAGTAGAAACAAGATGAGGTACCTGCTGATGCACACCCAAAGTTGGAGGGCCTATTTATCGGCTGTGGCCTAGTTTGAAGGCCTATTCATATATTATGCCGCGATAACTTTGAAGTGGCAAAAGTTGGAAAATCTATAAGCAAAAGAAGTTCGAGTGATAAAATATGCCATTAGATTTTGGATTTAAAAAAAAGAAGCTTAGGAACTTTTGACAGGAAATCCTAAAGCTTTACCAGTCTATTGCCATGTTAAGAAAAAGAAAAGCATTTTCAATAAATTTTGAAAAAGCAGGCAGTGGGTGCCAATACCATCATTTAAAGAACAATGGACGGCGCTTAGTTCTAAATGGAGAAACTCCGGGTGAAGAATCTTTCTCCCTAAATGGATTATACATGAAGCGAATTTGAATTAGTTAGGTCATTAAATTTGAACTTGAATGCTTAAAATGGAATAACGTGGTGCGTAATGATTCACATATCCGACTTCAATTTGTGTGAGAATGATACGTAATAACAGTAGTTGTTGTTGCTTTAACTGACGCTCTAAGACATTACGTGAGAGTATCTATTTGTACTCCATCTTTTGTATAGAAATTGAACTTCTTCAAAATAGTTGAGTCAAACTTGTTAGAAAAAATTACATTTTATATCTGCTTCCAAAATAATAGCCGATAAAATATACTATAATTTTTATTTATTAGCATATAATATATATTTTATACATAATAATATATATTTTTGATATATTTGACTAGTGTAATTAATTATTTTTGGCCGGCCGACCCAATGTGTAAGTAGGCGTTTGACCATAGGTTTTGAAAGTTTTTTTTCTTTCGATTTTTATGTGTTTGTTTGTAGAATTAATCTAGTTTTTAGGAGATTTTGAAAACCAAACTTCAAATCCCAAATAAAGTTTAAAATCTCCTTTTGGGCCATTTAAGATTTTTTAACTGAAAAAAGAACTTTTTAACATGTCAAAACTTGCCCAAAATTCATGTCCAAACACTTTAATTTCAAATCAAAATATTTGTGAATCTATCTCCAAATGGGTCCTTAAGTTGCTCAACTTTTTACTCCCATTTGAGAAGACCCAATAATAGGACTTATGAACTGAACATATAAGCCCAAAGTTCTTGTACCATTTCATTTGATTTTCCTAAAGTGCCCTTACTTTTTTCGTTAGTTTATAAAAAAACCTCAATTCCCTAATCAAAAGAGACGAAGCAGAGTTCATCTCTAACAGTCTTACCTTTTTTTTTTGTACCACTGCAATAGCATAACCACCAATTTCATTACTTCCTTAACCAGAACCTTTTACTCATATTCTTTAATGAAATTCTCTTCCTCTACTTTTGTTTTTTTGACTTTACTCTTTAATTTCTTACAAGTAAAAATAAGGTATGTAAAATTAATAGAATGGCAATTAAATTGGGGGAACTTTTAGATGAAAAAACCAAAAAGAAAAAGAAAAGTAAGAAAACCATATATATATATATATATATATATATATATAAATCCAATTTGAATAAAGGGGTCAATTCATTTCTTTTTCTTGTCTTTTAGAGAAGTCATAGATGATCACATACTACTTATATCTAGTAGAGAAAGCAAGCAATCCTTACAATCATGACATCGATCTGCTGCCGAGGTATCTATATTTTATACTTCTATCTAATATCTCAATGTAGAATCCAGAATTCAAGTGATTGCTATAAATCACTGTGCATAGGCTTCAATAATACAAGGCCAAGCAGGAATCTCAATGATATTGTAACGTGGAAATCCAGCTTCTTTTAACAATATTTTCCATTCATTTTCACTCCTTTCTTTCCCACCACTGCTGTCTGCTGTGCGCTATCATAAGCAAATCAAGTATAAATCCCATGTCGTCGAATAAACCCTCACCCTCCGACTTCAACTACGATCACTTTTCCAGTTTTCTCCGGTATCGCCTTTCTACAGTTCTTCAAGATCTTAACACAATCTTCGTCACCCCAATCATGCATTACCCACGGCGTTTTAAAACATTACGAGTTTAACTTAGGTCACTATTAAAAAACCGGCCAAAATATTGACCCAAGTTGGTCGGTTTTTCAAAATACATTTTTTCCAATTTTTTTTTTTTTTTTTTTTTTTTTTTTTTTTTTTTTTCAACTTCGATCGTTTTTTTGGGCGCAAAAATGGAAGAAACTATTTTTGCGTCTTGCAAAATTTATTTTTTAAGAAACCGATCAATTTTAGTCGGTTTTTCATTAAAATAAATTAAAATTAATATTCAAAAAACTGACCGTAATTGGTCGGTCATTTTAAAAGACCAACCAACTTCGGTCGTTATTTATTATCGATCAGCCTTATTTCGACAGATTAAAGTCGGTCGAAAACCGATCGGTTTTTCCAATTTTCCGTCCGATTTTGGTCGATATTCCTGGATGACTTTTCACAGTTTTCTAGTAGTGAAATTTTATGTGAACCATTATTAACTTTTCAGCCAATATTATATTAACTTTTGAGTATATAATTTCAAAAGTGCAATTAACTCTTGCAATTAATTCGGCTATAAGACATAAAATTGAGCTCATTAAAAGTTTAAATTTGGGTCCCATTGGCTAAGTGCACCTATGAAGAACGGAGACAGTAAAGTTTAAAATCTTTCACATTAACATATGAATTTACTTAGATACACAGACAAACTATAATTTTTATCAAATTAACAATAAATGTTTATCAATAGAGGTATTTGAATTTAACTTAGGTACACTGTGGGGAAAAAACAAAAACTCTTCTCTCTCTCTCAGCGCATGATAGAGTGCATGTGCTAACGTACGCTAGCCAGCAATGGGGAGGGGAAGGCCAAAGAGAAATGCAACCACGATCCAACTAGTTGAATACACAGGAACGAGCATCAACACTCAAAGTCCGGGAATAGAGAGCAGTGCGGTCAGAGAAACAGGGAAAACATCAATGGAATAGTGGCCGCTACAAAGGAAGGTATGAAAACTCCACGTGATAAGGTCATTAATAGTGATAAAGTAGATTCCGGAGGTCTGATGAAACATGCGAACCTAGTGCCAGTAAAGTTGAGACAATTGAGACAACTGGAGATACAAGGGCGGCAACTAAAACTCAAGTGAATTTCCCAACTGCTGATGTCGAGACAGGTCAAAAACAGTGGGCAAATTTATTCATGGGATCTAAGCTTGCAGCGAAGGGAATGGATCCAAGATGTATTGCTCCAACCCTAAAAAAAAGTGAGGTAATTGTGGAACTATGCAAGGAAGAAGTCGAGGAGGAAACTCAGAAGTGGAAACAAGCACTAATTTTGTATATTGTTGGAGAAGCTCCAACTATAGGAGTCATGGAACGATATATTGCTTTAGCTCGGAACTTCACAGCAAAGCCTAAAGTATACTTTCACAATGATGGATACTTTGTGGTAAGATTTAACTCCATTGAAGATAGGGATGAAATGTTATACTCAGGGCCTTACATGTTGAATAATAAACCTATTATTATGAAAGTGTGGTTTGCTGACTTTGATTTCAATAAAGAAGTTTTACAGACCATTCTAGTATGGGTCAAATACCCTAATCTGCCTCTGAATTGTTGGGAAAATAAATCACTGAGCAGGATCAGTAGTGGCTCGGGAATTCCCCTATATGCTGATACTTGCACTACCCAAATAGATCAGATTTCCTATGCTAGAGTGTTGGTTGAGGTGAATGTTACTAAAGAACTGCCTAGATCCATTAAGATGAAGGAGGGAGTTCATGCAGGAGATAGCATATGATTGGGTCCCTGAATTCTGCCACAAATGTATGCAAGTAGGCTATAAATGCAGAGCAGAAGATCAGCTAGGACCAAAACCTAAGCCTAAGAATCAGAAGCAGAAGCAGGAATGACAACCTAAACCTGTGCCTAAAGTACAACAAGCACCTATAGCTGATAAAGGGAAACAAAGGATTACACCTCCTAGAGTTGAAGAAAATGCTAGTACTAGTACACAAAATGCTAGTACTAGTACACAAAATGCTAGTACTAGTGTAGGAGCAATTAAAGGAGATGAGGAACAAGCATGGTAGATAGTTATAGGAAAATCATCAGCTAGAAGCAGAGAGAGAGAGAGACAAACAATTGATATAGTTAATATGATCAATGGATTTAACCTCCTCACAGAGTCCAAACTGCAGTTAACAATGCCAAGGCAAATGGAGGAAGGAACAAGCCGGCATAGAGGCAATACTAGGTAGGATGGGCCTGCACAATCTCTTTTTATACGTGTATGAAGTTGGTAACATAGAATATAAGGGGAATAAATAAAACCCCTAGACAAAAAGAGGTAAAGTGGTTCATACGAAGTAATAAAGTTCATATAATTGCACTATTAGAGCGCAAAATAAAAGAGCAAAAGGTCATGCAAATAATAAGGAAAATCACTCCTGGATGGGAATGGCTAGATAACTATGAATATAGTTATCTAGAATCTTGCTGCTGTGGGATACAAATGAAGTAGACGGTATGGATTTGGGAAGATCATCTCAATTATACATGCTTTAGTACACATGTAACGACTCGATCGGTCATTTTGAGCTTTTGCACTTCGTTGGTTAGTTTTTGGGCATGAATAGCCTCGTGGGATGTATTATGACTTATATAAATTATTGGTTTTGGTTTTCAGGGTAATCAAAATATATTTGGAAGAGCAGTTCTCAGTTTGAAGCTTAAAATTTGAAAGGTTTGACTGAGTTTTGACTTTTTAGTATTCGATTTCGGATTTGGATTTTCATGATTTATTAGCTCCGTTAGGTAATTTTGGACTTCGGAGCGCGTCCGGAATATATTTTGGAGGTCCGTGGTAGATTTAGACTTGAATTGACGAAATTGAAATTTTGGCATTTTCCGGTTGGTACTGAAAATTTTGGTATAGGGGTCAGAGTGGAATTCCGGAAATTGGAGTAGGTCCGTTGTGTCATTTGTGATATGTGTGCAAAATTTCAGGTCATTCGGGCGAGGTTTGGTAGACATTTTGATCGAAATTGGAATTCGGAAGTTTTTGGAGTTCTTAGGCTTGAATCCGTGGTTGATTTGATATTTTGATGTTGTTTTGAGTGTTCCGAAGGTTGGAACGAGTTTTAATGATGATATTGGATATGTTGGTATGCTTGGTTGAGGTCCGAGGGCCTCAGGTGAGTTTCGGGTGGTTAACGGACCAATTCTTGGTTTTGAGAGTTGCAGATTTTGCTGGTTTTCTATTGCAGAGATTTTGTTCATCACATTTGCGAAGGGTGTTTTATGTGATGGTGATTTTGTTCTACGCGTTCGCGAAGGAGAGGACGCGAACACGAAGGTTAAGGCATCATGTGCATTGCGGATGCGTGATTGGGGTCACGTTCGAGAAAAGGAGTGAGGCCGTTGGGGACCCCATGTCTTTGTTCTATGTGTTCGCGAGATTAATGTCGCATTCGCAAAAGTCTGGCTGGCAAAGCATCGCGTTCGTGTTCGCGAAGGGTAAAGTGGAGAGGCAGTATAATTTGGTCTACGCGAACGCGAGAGGGCGGTCGCGTTCGCGAAGAAGGAAAATAATCCCTGGGTAGAATGTTTTAAAAGCGGGTTTCGTGATTTTTGGTCTATTTCCTCCATTGTTGAGTGATTTTGGAGCTTTTTGAGAAGGATTGAAGAGGAAATCGAAGGGAAACACTTGGAAGTAAGATTTTTTAACTCAATACTCGATCCTATGTTAATTCTTACTTGTTTAAACATGAAATTAGTGGGATTTGAAGCCTACAATTGGGGAATTAGGGCTTGAAATTAGAGAGTGCAAATTGGGGATTTGAGGGGCCATTTGAGGTCCGATTTTGATGTTCTTGGTATGTATAGACTCGTGGGAGGATGAGGATTCTATTGATGTAATTTCTATTAGATTCTGAGACGTGATCCAGGGGGTAGGGTTTGGCAAATTTCGGGATTCTTGGTGTAAATTGGTTATTTTCGATTGGGCTTTGTTTCCTTAGCATATTTTGATGGTATGAATCTGTTTTTGGTTAGATTTAGAGCATTCGGAGGCCGGGTCGAGAGGCAAAGGCATCGCGGGCTAGAGTTTAGATCGGATTGAGGTAAGTAATAATTGTAAATGTTGTTCTAAGGGTATGAATCCCGGATTTCATATCGTTCTGCTACTTTGAGGTGATGCACACGTTAGATGACGAGCGTGGGGTCATGCACCGTTAGAGATTACGACTTAGCCCATCCCATATGACTGTTAAGTCATGTATTTGATTGAAAACTATTTGATATCATTATGTTTTGGGCTGAATGCCATATTTGGGCCCCGTGCCAACTATTTTGGACCCTTAGGGGATTTTTACTACTATTCCTCACTATTTTAACTTTATATTTGTACTTAGTCATGATGTATTCTACTGTTTTTATAACTCAGTCATATTTACTCCGTTTTGATATTTTAAATAATATTTTGGGCTGAGCATCATGTTTTATTGTTGCCCGAGTGGCTTGAGAGATTTCTGACTGAGTGAGGCCGAGGGTCTGTGTTGTGAAGATATTATGGGATCGAGCTGTGTGCCGCAACAGTATTGTACTAATTCATGATTATAAGGCCGAGGGCTAGTTTGATTATGCCACGAGATGGCTTGTTATAGCGTTTGGGCTGTAGGAGCCCCTCCGGAATTTGCACACCTCCAGTGAGTGCAGGTACCCAGTGTGAGATGTGATATTGCCTGAGGGGATGTTGTTGTTTCATGTTGTTGCCCGAGGGGCGGTTCTTGATTCATGTTATGCCCGGTGGGTTGATTACGAGTGATTGTGAGGTAGCTCGAGAGGCTGGTTCTGTTGATATTTTGCCCAAGAGGTGGTGTATGGTACATGTTTTGCCCGAGGGACTATTTACGTTTCTATTATTTTACTCACTGTTTTGTCGCTCGTTTGAAACTATTGAAAGTTGTTTTAAAGGGTTTTACTGAAACTGAGCTTGATTTACAAAGTAAATGATTTATGTACTGTTTTGGAAATGTACTACATTTGCTATAGCGTTATGACGTGGTTTATGTATTTTCTTACTGCTCAGCTTTCATTTACTTTTATTACTTACTGAGTTGACGTACTCACATTACTCCCTGCACCTTGTGTGCAGATTCAAGTATTTCTGAACCCGATAGTGGGTGTTGATTGCTCAGTGGAAGAGTCATCGGAGTTAGCAAGGTAGCTGCCCGACGTGCGCAACCCTTCTCTTCTCGCTCTTGTCTTTCTTAGATTGTTTTTAGTATATTTAATACTCTTCGTTGTATTCAGACCTTAGTAGACGCTCGTGACTTGTGACACCCCGATGTCAGGTTTGTGTATTTATTCTACACTATTCATTTAGACTTACATTATGATATATTTGATTAATTAAATGACTTTTATTAAATAATGGGTAATTCAAAAATCGTGACAAGTTGGTATTAGAGCCTAGGTTACATAGGTCTCACGAGTCATGAGCAGGTTTAGTAGAGTCTCGCGGATCGGTACAGAGACATTTGTACTTATCCTCGGGAGGCTATAGAACCTTTAGGAAAAATTTCACATTCTTGAATTCTTATCGTGCGTCCTTAATTCAGCTTGAAATGTAACTCTTTAAATTCCTTCCACGTGTTCGTATGCGCGCATGAGCGCTCGGTATCGGCTGTGCGTCGACGACTTGTGATTCCCTAATCGAGGGGCGAGATGTGATCTCTGTGTGTTGATGTTGGGCCAGTTTGGAGGACTTGAGGCTGGGCTTTGCCTGCAGCTTGAGCCCTGAGCTGTTGATTATGTGAGCACGTGCTTTTGAATTTAATTGTTCGATAGTGTCCCTATTAGTGGAAGTGATGGCTAGATGACTATGTGATGAGTATGAATTGACTGCGAGATATATTCACATGATTTGGATGTGACAAGAGGGGTCTGCTTGAGTATAGAAAGAATTATTAGGTGCTTGATTTTCATCTTGATTTGATGTATAGCTCCGAGTTATGGGTGTGTGAAGAATCTTTTCATGTTGTCTAGTTGGGGAGTGAAGTAGATTTCATATTATTATATGAGTTTAGACTCAGGAAGATTAAGTGATTGTGTAATATTTATGACGGTGGAAGTGTGTGAAGAGCTGTTAGTTTAAGACGAAACAGGTGGGTTATCTCCTGCGGAGTGTTCTGAAGTTTGTGTGATCCTTATATTGTTTATTGGAAGATCTCTTTTTCCAGTAAAATATATGTGTTGCAATTTGAATTTGGGTCACTTAAGAGAGTGGGCTTGACTGTTACGAGGGTGAATGCGAGATTTGCAGAAGATTTGAAGTACTAGATGGTCTGTTTTGCACGAGCTTATAAAGGACTGAGTTTAATCTCACTATGGTATTATGACATTAATAAAGTATATGCATTATGAGTAATTGTATGTTTTGATCTATGGCTTTGAGCCAAATGGGGGAGTCTGCTATTGATTAGTTGATTGCACGGTTATGTACTATATTGGTTCCAGTTTGAGGTGTACTGGTGAATCAGTTATGGCCTACGGAGGTTGAGACCGAGGATGGCTCGAGTAAAAGAAATTTCAATAAAGGTTATGTTATACTTTATGGGTGTATGAGAATCACGGAATGACTTGAGTTGTTATTGGTAAAGGATGTACGGTGCATAGAACAGGAAGTTGTTTGGTTGCATTAAGGCGAGGTTACATTCTGCGTTATCGGAGTGCTAATGGAGCACAGGTCATCCGGTCCGTTTGATCGGTCTAATTGCGGTTTGAGTAGAGTGGATTACTCTCGAGAACTAATGGGTTCAAGATTTTACACGTAATAATTAGAGATTTTCAGGTTGTATATTTGACTAGAAACTAAGGTTTGTATTGGGGGGTGTCAAGACTCGTGGTATTTCTATATCATTATGGATTCCACACATCTGTATCAGGAAGGTAAAGGTAATAACTTTAAATTTGCAGAAAGTCTCTTCAGGGAAAGTATTTCAAATGTGGTACTTTTGGGGATATTTGAGAGAGTAGTCAGTGGCTTATGAACCATATGACGGTGTGGCTTTATGCTTGGGTCTCGTGTGGCAAGTCTGGGTCGAGGATTGTGATGTTATAGCAAGAAGAAGTATCAAGTTGAAGGTAAATCAGAAGGAACTTGGATAGATGTGATAGCTTGGTAGTAGGCCAGATCGACATGGTAAAGGATATGATTAGTTCTTTGGTGCTTACGAGGTAATGAGTTTCTACAGGTGTTTCGCGGCAATGCTCTTGGGTTTTAGTGGCCTGGGCAGCTTGGTTGAGTTAGAAGGATTCAGTCCTGACGGTTTATTTTTATGCACATGGAATTCAGAGATTTCTTGATGGTTTCTACCATGGTTAGAGATGTATATTTTCTACGAGCGTGAGGAGCATGTGATGTATAATGATTTTCTTCTAGATGAGATCAATGAAAAGTTCTTGGCTAGTTGAGTACGTAGTTGCCTGTAGCTTGGAATGGATATAAAGTTCTCATGTTTATCCTAAGATGTTATGGTATATGCGATATGTTGTGTAGGATTGAGATTTGCATGTGCAAGGTCACAGTTCAGTTTTGAAAGGAAGGTCACAAATTCTTAAGCAGCAGGGACAGTTTCAGATGACTAGATAAATGAGATCATTGATTGGCGTGGCTTGATGAGGGTATACATCTTAGAAAGGGTGATGTGTTCGAGTTGAGGATTCTTAATTAGTATTGCGACACTCTCTTATTGGACCGATTGCTGATATTCAAGTTTGCTTGATAGCACAGAAGAATTATAGGAGTACCTCTCGTGGGATGATTGGGTATTAGAGGTGTGCTGTATATTCGGGCGGTGAAGTTGGGATCGGATATGGTGATTCGCGTGCTGTATGGATTTGGAGGCTGGGAGTTCTCATAAATAGGTTAGGTCGTGGTTGTGGACCACGTATATCGGTCTTGTGTGGTAACTATTGGAGGTTTAGAGACCCGAGTGGATTCTTGTTGCTTAGTATACTGGGCTGTTGTGCTAGGACGACGACGTTGGCTATGCCGGGAATGCTACGGATTGAGTGGCGAGGTTCGACAAATTATGTTTCCAGTAGGGTGGTTTCATTTTTGAAGACCCAGCGGATGGCTGGGAAGGGTTGTCTTTCTTATTTGGCCTTCGTGATAGATGTCAGTGCAGAGACTCCTACCATTAATTCAGTTCCGGTGGTGAGGAATTTTCCAGATGTATTTCCTGCTGCCGGGCATGTCGCCGGACAAGGTTGTTGATTTCGTTACTGATTTGGTACCAGGAACAGTATCGTATGGCACCGACAGAGTTAAAGGAGTTGAAGGAGAAGCTTCAGGAACTCCTTGATAACAGGTTCATTGGTAGGCCAATATGGATGTGTGTTCTACGTCGAGTCGGCTTGGTTGACTCCGAGTTGTATTATTAGAGGGATGTGTTGATTCGATTGTTATAGAGCTTATTAGTTATTTGGGGAGATCTATGAGTTATCTTTCTGTGTTGCGAGGCTTTAGGATTTGTTGGTTATAGGCACATGTAGGTTTAGTGGAGTCTCGTAGTGGAATTTGAGCGGGAAGAGTATTGGGGATTGCTTGGCGAATAGCGTATCGGTTGTGTCCTTTCAGGTTTGTGTAATGTTATATCGATTGCTTCGCTGTGTTTATGATGATTTGCTTTTGGTTCTAGACATCAAATTGCGCGTGATTGTCAATTTTGAGCATAGTGACTTGAGGTGTTTCATGTGGACCGGTGTTTAGATAGGGTCGTGACAACATATTAAGAGGTTGAATATGAGATTTACATTTACAGCTGTTTATGGGCTACATAGCTTGGAGGACAGAAGAAGTCTATGGAGTGAACTGATAAACCTACAATCCATGCAACAAGGTCCATGGTTGATAATGGGTTACTATAATGCCATCAAATCAGGAGAAAACATACCAATTGGTAACCCTGTACAAGAAGTGGAGATTAGAGACTTTAATAAGTTTATTGAAGACACCAGCTTGATAGAAATGAAAATTAGTGGAAAAAGTTTTACATGGACTAATGGGCACACCTATAACAGAATTGATAGAGCTTTGATTAATGATGAGTGGATGCTGAACATGCCACACCTAGAAGTATGACTTATGGATCCATATTGCTCTGATCACTCCCCACTGAGCATAACAGTGGAAGAGGATGAAGATCATACTCCTAAGCCATTCAAATTTCTAAATCACTTAGCAGAGCATAAAGACTTTATGACTCTAGTAAGTGAAGCATGGGAGAGGCCAAATGAGCAGAATACTATGAAGGCTACATGCAGAAATTGAAAAGAGAGAAACGAGTTATGAAGACTTTAAATAATGTTGAGTATAATGCAGTTGGCAATCAAATCAAACTATGCAGACAAAAACTAAGTGATATGCAAGAATAAATGAAGGATCCTAGGCAATCAGAGGCTATAGTAGCTGCAGAGAAAGACATGAAATTACAATTGAAGAAATGGTTAGAGGTGGAGGGAAGTATTATGAAGCAGAAATCAAGAGTAAAGTGGCTAAAGCTAGGAGATGCTAATACAACATACTTCTTTGCAAACATGAAGAGTAGATACACTCAGAACAAGATTAGGAGATTAGTAAAGGGCAACAGGGATATAGTACAAACAAAGCAAGGAATTGAGGAGGAAGTGACAGGGTTCTATCAGCAATTATTAGGATCCTCAGCTACAGAACTACCTGCTATTAATCCAGTAGTAATGAGGGATGACCCATTGGTGAATAGAGTGCAACAATTGCAATTGGTGGCAGAGGTATCTATGGAGTAAATTTACATGCTCTAACAAGTATTAGTGATAATAAAGCTCCTGGTTGTGATGGCTTCGATGCATTATTCTTTAAGAAAACTTGGTCTGTGATAAGTTATATAGTTACAACTGCAGTAATGGAGTTCTTCTCAAGCTTAAATATGTACCAGCTTATAAACTGTACAATAGTTACACTTGTACCAAAGGTGAAATATCCTTCCAAAATTACTAAATACAGACCAATATCATGTTGTATACTGCTATACAAGATTATATCTAAAGTGCTAATAAATAAACTACAAGGAGTGATGTATGGCTTGGTGGATCGGAATCAGTTAGCCTTTGAACCTGGAAGACTGATAAATGATAACATAATTCTTAACCATGAACTAGTAAAGGGGTATGGCAGGAAATATGTTTTCCCTAGATGTATGATGAAAGTAGACATGAAAAAGGCTTATGATTCTATTGAATGGGGTTATTTGGAGCATGTGTTGACAAATCTGCAGCTCCCAGGGAAGTTTTTGAAATTAATTATGAGGTGTGTGACAACAGTCTCATATTCCATCATCATTAATGGGCATCCTACAACACCATTTCAAGCAAAGAGACCAGGAGATCCCCTATCTCCTTATCTATTTGTACTGGCTATGGAATATTTGACTAGGCTACTGAAAACACTCAAGAGGGATCCTAATTTCAATTACCACCCTAAGTGTGCTAAAATGAACATAGTTCAGTTAAGATTTGCTGATGATTTACTGTTGTTCTGTAGAAGAGATACCATATCTGTGCAGCTATTGTATAAATGCTTCGGGGATTTCTCAAAGGCTTCAGGCTTAGTTGCTAATACTGATAAAAGCTCTATTTTCTTTGGTGGAGTAAATGCTGACAAACAATAGGTGATACTACAAGTCCTAGGCTTTTCAAAAGGGACATTACTAGTTTCATAATTGGGAGTGCCACTGAGTACCAAACGACTATCATTAGTTCAATGCCAACCTCTCATTGAAAAGATGTCAAGGAGAATCCAGTCTTGGACTTCAAGGTTTCTGTCATATGCAGGGAGAATACAACTAATTAAAAGTGTACTCTTCTCTATTCAAGTATTTTGGTCCCAGGTTTTTCTGCTGCCAAAGAAGCGGATCCAACTTATTAAAAGTGTGTGTCGAAGATTTCTTTGGACTGGAGGGTGGGAGGTATCAAAGAAAGCACTACTGGCATGGGACAAACTATGCCAACCTAAAGTAGCAAGTGGTTTAAACTTACTTGATATAGAAGCATGGAATAAGGCAGCTGTTTGCAAACTCCTATGGAACTTATGCAAGAAAAAGGATAAGATGTGGGTACAATAGACTCACTTTTACTATAAGAAGCAGAACTCATTGTGGAATGTTGAACCAAAACAAGCCTCCTGGATTGTGCAAAAAATATTGAAAGCTAAGAATTACTTTGAGGAAGCTGGATATGCAGAAGAAGACATAGAGGAAATGGATAAGTTCTCCATCAAGGCCATGTATGTGCAACTTAGAGATGATTTTACTAAAGTGTCATGGAGGAAACTAATATGCAATAACGCTGGGTTTCCTAAGTGAATTTTCACACTATATCTGACTGCTCATAGAAGACTATTAACTAAAGATAGATTTAAGGGATGGGGCTATTTGGAAGATACAACTTGTTCATTATGCAATACAAAAGAAGAATCCATTGATCATCTATTCTTCAACTGTTCTTATTCATCACGAGTATGGACAACAATGTTACAGTTGCAAGGGATTCATTTACAGGTTATGCCATGGACAAATGAGATAGAATAGGCTGAGAGACACTACAAGGGAAGGAGCACAATAGTTGAAATATGCAAACTAACACTTGCAGGCTGCTTGTACTACATCTGACAAGAGAGGTATGGCAGAATCTTTCAAACAAAGCAACGATCAACAGCCGTACTTAGTAGAGTATGTGCATGTTGGAGGAACTTCTAAGTTGGGACTACAGAGAATATTAATGGATCTTAACTACTATCCTTATATTCAGTTAGATAGTTAAATAGTAGTATAACAGTTAGTAATGAGGAAGGCTAGTTGAATAGCTAAATCTGGGGCTTATGTCCAGATTAGGCTTGAGCAGAACAATGTAAATATTATTGGTAAATAAAATTTTTTAATTACCCAAAAAAAAGACTTAGGTACACTGTGCTACCCGCATTTGGGCCATTGTGGGCAAAATCAGCGCGGCAAAAATACCTTTATGCTTATAATTACCTAACAACTAATATTTATCAAGAGATTTACTTATGATTACTAGTTGCACTTTTCTTTTTAATATATCCAAAAAGAATGGTATTTTTTATTTTGAAAATAATTAACTATAAATATTTGTAGCTTGCTTTAGATCACTGTTCTAATTTTTTTTCCTTTTTTACATATCGTGATCAATTAAAATGCATCACATAAAGCGGGAGGGAGTAACATTTACCTTGATAAAGATAGCATCAACAGGTGGGATAGCCAGAAACATGTCCCCACCAACATGAGAAACACCATCATATTCAGGAGCAGTTGAAAGAAACTATACTATCGTATAAGAAACATGTCCCCACGAATTTTTTGGAGCCACTATCATATAAAAAGCAAAAAAGAAAGCACGTTCATATGAAAATAATAACAAACTATACTACTCAATTTATAGTTGAGGCTTTCATTACACATATAGATTATTGCTACTCAACACATAATTAGTTCCTGAAACAGCTTATATATATTATGGAAAAAAGTGCATATCACTAGGTAAAGGATATGTACGCCAATCTCAAAATATGTATTTAATAGTATTTTCACCCCCACATTATGATGCAACTGAAGAAAATCTAATGAAATAGAGAGTTCCTGTGTATTCTGTGAGTTTTTTGCATCACAAAAAGCATCAATATATATTTCCAAAATAAGATTATCAAAGGATTCCACACAATCCATTAACTAAACAAATCGCAAAGATCTCAACTAAACAAGCAAAGAAATTTTAGAGAAATTTTGGAGAATCCATTACACAAAAAAGGAATTTTAGAAATTTCAAAGAAGCCAAATTGCAAAGTTATTAAACTACCAAAAGTTTTAAAGAAATCTTACACAAGCTTTTGAAATATAGAGATCAGTAGCAACCCTAAGACTAAATATCAAAATCCTCGATTGAATTTTGATGGCGCAAAAATCTGCGATTAAAAGAAATGTAGCGCATCCGTCAGTGATTCTAGAAAATTTGCTTCATAGTTACAAGAAAATCCAATTTTTAGAGAAGAGGAAGGATGAGATTCTCCTGTAGAGTGGGTAAAACTTGGAAAAATATATTTTAGTGGGAATTTTAAGGCATAATTATTTGGCCAAATTTTAGGGAAAAATTTGAGCGGGAATTTTTAGGGGACTTTAGAGCACGCTTAGAAAGAGTTGCTTTTACTAATATAAATAAGCACGACGAAAAGTGTTGGATTACATGTGAATAAGTGTTGTTAATTATTTTATGATTCGGCATCGCTTGAAAATAGTAATCTATACAATTAAAAGCAACACTTTTTAAGTGTTGCCTAAAACCCGTAGCCAAAAATGTTAGACAAAGGCCACCCCTTAAAAAGTGGTGCCAAAGATACTTTCAACAATGCTTTTCAAGTGTTGTTTATAATTGGTGTGGCCTAATTTGTTGTAGTGTGATTTATACATTTTTATAAAATATTTTAGTATAGTTTTTGTTCCTGATCTATTTCTTGTTATTTTTCCATATGCACGGTTGGAGACTTCTATATACAACCAATTGATTATTTCCACAACAGGATTAGTTCCCATACTGAAACTGATATTTTGAGCATTTTGAAGCAATGTTTGACTGACATGCAGCTTCAAATGTTCCGTGCTAGTTGTTTTGGGTACTTCTTGGACCTTCCTCAATTTAAAATTCGAAACCAACTTATTCATTGTATATTATTGAGGGAAGTCGTCCCAGGACGGGAAAGGAAGTTGTGGGTGAAAATTAATGGCTGTTTGCTGCGTTTTGGCATTGGAGAGTTTGCTGTTATCACTGGTTTGAAGTGTGTAGAAGACGACACCACTTTCTATGACAAACCAGATGTTAATAGATTGCTAAAAGAGTATTTTATAGGAGATGGAAAAAAGGCTATAACGAGGGGGCAGCTTCTTGATCGCTTCAAGAAAAAAGACTGGAAGTTGGATGAAGATGCGTTCAAGATGGCCTTGATGGTGTTTGTCCATCATTTCATATTCTCAGATGCCAATAATCATGGTATCAACAAAGATGATTTTGATATCATTGAAAGTGGTCAATATCAGACGTATACTTGGGGGAAAAAAGTCATTTGAAGATATTTTAAAGACAATGAGGGATAGGCAGTGTGACTATTTGACAATGTATAGGCTTGGAGGTTTGCCACTTGCATTGCAAATATGGTTTTTTGAGTGTTGCTCTATGATTGACAAGCATCTAGCTGTTCGCGTTGGCACAAATGTGCCACGCATTTTTAATTGGAAAGTGACTGAAACTCCAACATATGCGGATTTGACTGGTGGGGTGATCATGTGTAGTATCGACAAGGTAAACATTTTGTACCATAATACTTCTTCATATATGATTTCAGTTTTTCTGTATGTATATTTATGAATATGTCACAATTTCCTTTTTCTATTATTGTAATCCAGTTTTTCTTCTTGTAGTTGAACTATAGGAACATTTTCCCTACTCGTGAAGAGATGTCAACTCTGAACATCGACACACTTTTTGAAGTTAATGCCGATGATGTTGCATCAGGGGAGGTGCCGTGGTGCCTGCCTTTCACACTAATGATTCTGTCCACTGCATCTCCACCTTGTCCTCAGAATATAGAGCAACAGTCTAAATGACCTTATCCTCAGAATACGGAGCAACAGTCTAAACGACCTTTTCCTCAGAATATGGATCGATAGCCTAACCCGAGTTATGATCCTTTGGTGTGTATTGATCTGTTGAATGCTGAAGTTGAGAAGTTGAGGAGTGCTGTTGGAAAGGTACTGGACCTTTAGCTTTTCTGTATTTTATCAGTACTTTTTGTATATACATGGTTTTTTGGTTATAAACATGGTTGTTGATTTGATTTTGTTGTAGTTGACTGATACAGTGACGACACTCAACAATTATATAGTTTCTTCCTTTGAAAAAGTGTTCAGTTTTCTGAATATGAAGGAAACCAAGCAAATGAGAGAGGATGTTACTGATTCTAAGGTAATTGTTTACTAATAAAACCAAATCACTCAACAGTTATGCCTTCTCTGAATCATCACCCAACATGCCTTCTCTTTCTATTGTTTTTTATTAGATTCCTCAGCGCGTGTCTGATGACAATACATCTGGTCTCGGCGAATTGGATGGCTATCAATATGATGTTGTTCCTGACTTTATCAATCAAATGAATCAAGATAACATGCTAGCTGACGAGAGAGTTACAGTGGTGTTGATCATGGTATTTGTTCTGCATTTTATCTTTTTTTGTCTGATTTTTCTTTTCTTCATTTTTAAAGTTTTTTATTATTTGTTTTCTCTATCTAAGGGGCAGCAGGTGATGTCAAGTGTGACACATTTTGGGATGACACTGGCGATGAAGATTTAGCTGCGCTACAGATGTCCCAAATTATGCTTCACAAACAATACATCATAGACGTAGAAGATGATTACATTTCTCCAGAACAACCAGTTCGACAGAAAATACCAGGAAAATATGCCAAATCTCCATATTTGCCAGTTTTTGATTCGGGGGCATCAGGATCGGCGCACAAGCTCATTTTTGATATCAAGCATCCTTTCATGATCGAAATTGATGATTTTGATCCATTGTCGCCATTGGCTAAAGAGTTTTGCGTGTTTATTGATAATGGGATGGATACGAGGCGAAGGTATCTTCACTTTCTTTAATCTTTCATGTTCAGATTTTATACTTGTCAATGAATGTAGTTCTAATTACTTTTTATTTTTTGTGATTTGAAGTGCCAAAAATATATATCCCGATAAAGTATATAAGCTTGCAGAAGCTTTTACTTTTAGCTCGTGTCATGTGACCACGACGGATTGGTTCCACTCACTTGCATATTGTGGTCGATCTTTGATTGACATGGTATTTAATCAATTTCTGTTCTAATACCTTTTTTTATTTGTTGCATATCTTTATTGTTTGAGACCCCCATAGTTTATACATAACTTTGTATAAGCACAGTATAAGATTGTATAAATATGTATACCTCTGTATAATAGTGTATAGATTTCTATATTTAAAAAATTGGTAGTGATGGTTGTTCTATTTTATTTCTTGTCTCATCACTTGGATGTCCTCTTTTATTATTTGAGGAAGAGGGGAAAATATGGGCCGAGTGTTGCCATGCAGTTTACTACAACTGACTTTGCCTTTGGTAACAAAATCAACTCCCTGTATAAAGATTTCAAAGTGAATCAAGATCCTTCAGTGATTCCTGAAGGGCATGAGATAGAAGAGTACATTAGAGGATATTATTGTGATGCAAATGTATCGTGGCACACTGTTGACCACGTCCTATTCCCTATCTATGTGAAGCACGGAAGAGCAAAATTGGGTCATTGGGTTTTAGGGCTGTTTACGTTCATAGATAGGTGCATCCACATCTATGACTCTAACCGTGGAGCTATTAATGATAGACTTTCTTTGGATGCTGCATCACCTTATGCAATTCTGATACCTTACTTCTTGAAGAATTCTGATTTTTATGTCGAGAAGAAGGGCATTGATTGGAACAATGATGAATATACCGATAAATCCCATTCTGATGCTTTGCAGATTAATCTGGTTAATAATGTGCCCCAACAGATCAAATGACAGGTTAATCTCAATTGTTTTACTATTTTACTATTAGTTTATCTATTTTAATCTGATTTATTTTTTTAATTACAGTGATTGTGGTGCTTTTGTTGCTGACTTTGCTGAGTATTTCATCCTTGGTAAGGAAATTCAAAAAGATAATTTTGACATTGAGACACTTCGCACCAGGTGGAGATCTCTATTGTGGGATTATGGAAGGAAAAAACAACAGCCCGGTGCAATTAGTGGTGATGAAATCACAGGGAGACTTTTCAGGAAGAGGAAGAGGGGACGACCGAGAAAGTAGTTCTGTTTTTTCCATTTTACTGTATTTTTTCTATGTATCAGGAGTTGTTGCCTAGTTTTGTCTAAGTACTATTCTGCTACTTGTGAGATAACCTTAAAGGATATTATAGATGTTTTTATTTTTGTGTAATTTGTGGTAGTCATTACACATTGTGGTTGTGAATGAATTACATTTTAATGAATATTTCAGTTGATTTTGTCCTTTAACAAAGTATGTATTTTCATTATGGTTGCAGTTTTGTTAGTGTAGCAGAGTTTATACATATGTATACAATAATATACATAGTTATACAAATTTATACAAACTTATACTCTCACTTATACATCTGTATACATATAATACCATTGATTGTTTGCAGTTCTATTTTGTATTTCTACAATCTATCAATATATTTAGTACTATTAAAAACAGCAAGACACTATTATTGGATAATCAAAACATGTATAATGAAACATCTCAATTGCTTGTGAAACTTAACTACTCAACATTTGTAACTCTATTGTTTGTGAAACTTAACTACTCAACATGACAACAAATATAATAGGAATTGTTATGTTGCCAACTATTTATTTTGGTCGATTCCTACATGTTTTTCTAAAGCAGGTTTGAGTCTTTCCTTTCTTGGCCTTCCTGCATTCTTTCTCCCTTTAGGTGGTAGGACCACATCTTCCATCACCTCTGTTGGGATTACCCATAAACTCTCATCTGGCATCGGATTCACTGAAAATTCATAAGTTCTAAGGAGTTTATCCTTCTTGTAGTAAAAAGAGCAATACTAGCCAGGTTTCAGTTGCTGGTTCGTTAAAACCGCCCAAGCATGCGGACATGGAAGTTCATCCATTTGAAATTTTCCGCAACTGCATGTTCCCTCTTTAAGGTACAATATGTTTCGCCTTACCCCTTCAAACACAGTATATAACTGCTCCGTAGCAGGCCTCATCTGCAATTTTTTTTAAAGTTAAAGAACATTATACATTATTATACAGAGTTATACATCCTTATACAAGCAGTAAAATGCAAGTCAGTAGTGCCAAGAATCATTATATTTGATTTATTTTACCGTCATTTGCTCCGATGCAATCAGATTTTTTCCGAAGGAGTTTGTCGTACTTTTCTCCAAGCTCTGTAGATGTCTCCATTACACTTTTTCTATTTTTGTTGTTCCACTATTGTAGCAAATTTTTCATGTACTCCAGCAATCGCATTACTGGTAACTCTCTAGCATCCTTGTTTGCTGCATTAATTGACTCTGCAATATTGGAAGTCATTACTATCGTTCTTTTCACTTTGGAATATGCCCTAGACCACCTTTCGTAGCCAATTTCAAACAAGTAGGGCTGCACCCTCGAATCAATTTTGCACATCTCTGTCATATGTTACTCAAACTTCTCTATCATGTAAGCTCTAGCCAAAGCAAAGAAGATATCCTTCAATTGTTTATGATGTTTCTTGAATGTGCGCTTTACATTCTGCCACAAGTGAAACATGCAATACAATGTGGTACTTCTGGGTACACAGCTTTTGTGGCATTGAAGATGCTTTCATTTCTATCTGAAACTATACACATCCCTTCCCTAACTCCAAAAGTACCCTTTATCTGGACAAAGAACCACTCCCGAGATTTGTTATTCTTTGAATCTGCAATTGCATATGCAAGTGGAAGGATTTTTTCTGTTTATACAAAATAGATATTAGGATTCAGACAATTATACAAATCTTATACACAGTTATACACAATTATACAACTTTATACCAACTGCAAATTTTATAAAAACAGCAGCTGTGAAATCCTATACACTTTTATACATGAAACTACAACATTGTACAAACTGTAGAAACAAGGTAGATGCAGTCAACTCATCAGCTCCATCCTATGTGCAAGCAGTCAATATGGTACCCTTATATGCTGCTTTAAGGAAAATTCCGTCAACAACCATTATCGGTCTGTAATGCTCCCAGCCATTGATAGATGCATATAGCGAAACATATGCATAAAGAAAGCATCCATCTTCTGATTTGTGCAACTTTGTAACCCTTCCTGGATTTGTTTGCTCCAACATATAAAAATACTTCGGCAACTCCTTATATGAATCACTCGGACTCCCTCTTATCATTGTCATTGCTATCTCTTTAGCTCTCTATGCTTTCATGTAGCTCACTTCAATCCCGTATTGCTTTTGTATGTCCTCTATTATATCATTTGCGGTGTAAATATTTTTTGGATTAACATACTTGTCCTTGACTATACTATCAATTATACCCGAAGTAGCTTGACGTTGTGTTAAGTATCTTTCACCATAACTGCATGTGTGATTATTATTGTAACTTCTCACTTTGAATATGTTTGCCTTGAAAATGGCAGAAGATTTGAAACTCCAAGCACAATTGTCATCCATACACATAAAGTGATACCTAGGATTAAAGATCATTCAACTTCTAAATACACTTGTATACAAAAACATAACTACATATGCACTAATTTTAATACCAATATACAAATATATACTACTTTATACATATTTATACATATATATAACAGAATATACAATTATTTACATACCTTGTTGCGTTTGATCTCTTCACCTTGAATTGGAACCTCTCGCGTACAACCAAGTTCTTCATCACACTGACAACTGTCTCTTTATCCTTATAAACTTGATCTTCCTCAACAAATTCGTTCAATATATCATCTATTATACCCGTGTTTTCACTAAATTTCATGTTTTCAATAAATTCGATATCAATAGTCTCAGTGTTATCAATTGTGGATACATCTCTAGAATTTGAACTTGTAGCAACCAAACAACTGGAACTTGTAGCAACCACACAACTAGAACTTGTAGCAACCAAACGATTATCATAAATCTCTTTCACTGTCACAAACAAGGGATATTCAGTGAAATTCAAATTTTTCTTCTTTAATTCGATATACACCTTAACACCTGTATCGTTGTAAATCAGGATCGGTGGCAAACCAACATTTGGGAGAAAGTTAATCTCTATTGTGTTTAACTCACTATCGATCCTAATCTGTTCCGAAATAGCTGCAACTAAATTGTTGTAGCTGAATGTCGACTCGCTTATTACACAATCGCTGACGAAATTGATAAATTTGTTTTCTTCCCATTCACCACTATGAAGAACGTAAACTGGAAAAATCTCTATCGAACAAAAATTGAAATCAAAATTGCAGAAAAAATGAAAATTGCGATGATTTGCAGCAAAAAAATTTCACTTTTCATGTTTGATTTGCTGTTAATTCAAGATGAAGAAGTAATTCTAGGGTTTTTGGAGCTGCATTGATCGCAAAATCTCGTTTTTGTAGTATTTGGGGAAGAAGATTGGAAAGAATCAGAGAAAATCCAGCCGAAACAAAGAAAATCCCGCTTCTTACTCCCAAAAAACGGAAATAACGCATCTTTTTTCAGACATGGGCCTCTAATTTTTGGGCTACTTAATTATAAATTGAAATATGAACTATAAAGCTTAAAAGGAAGCAGCCCAGTTGTTTTAATATGAAATTTTCCCTTTAGAATATTCTCCGCAAAAGGTAAACTTAACAGTTACTTGAAGTTAGAATTTCTTTCAGGACTATATAAAATATTGAAAGGAGGGAGTACTAGCTACATGTTGAAAAACAACTAACAACTTGAAATATATTACTAATCCCTCCATCTTAATTTACGAGATAATTTTTACTTTGAGTTAATTAAATTAATTTTGAAGTTAAATTAGATAAGATAAACTTAATATGTTAAAATTAAAATTAAAATATTATCAAAATTCTTATAATTTGAATCTTAAAAGTGAAAAGTGTCAAGTAAGTTATGACAGATCGAGTATAAAAGTGGACCAGGGATAAACTGAAAAAATTGATACCTAATAAAATCGGGTTTTATATCATTATCATAGATTTTTCTTCTTACTTTTAAAGGAAATTTGAGTCCTACTTCTGACTGTACAGAGGAGTGGAAATCAACCTACTAGCTACTAAAAAATTCTATTCGCCTTATTTACTTTACTTTTCTCTCCTTTTTATTTGAGACAATGCTATTATAAATAAAAGTCGATTTCTTTTTTCACAATTTTTCTCAAATCCCCAAAGTTCATTTTAGGGATAATTATAAAAACCTCCCTTTAAGTTTATTTTTGTAACACTATCCTTTCTTATGGTTTGATATATTATACCCACCTCCCTCATCTTATTTTCTAGCTAATTTTGTTTCTTTAATTTGATATCTAATGACTTGGGAGTTGGATCACTCACACGACGTAACTGGATATTTCTGGCAAGTTTCGCTCCTGCTCTCTGTTCCTACCTATTGTTGGTTCTGTTTGTGATTCAGGATAAAAATAATAAAAGAATTTGTCGAAAGTAATTCTGTCTTTTCAGTATTTTGGAGTGAAAATCTCCTCATTCAATAGCATTTTTAGTTAGTAACTAAGCCTGATTTTGGCGAGTGAAGTGGCTAGGCTACATGCTTAGCCTAGTGTTCCCGCCCAATTTGATATCGCATAAAAAAGATTTTGCTTCCTTCTCACACATGCAAAACGTTAAACGTTAATTAGTTGTTAGCTGCACAAGGTCGTTCACTCACATATCTCTCCTCTTTTTGACTTTATATGTGTATTATTAATTGCTGAGTGATTGGATATTCAATTACTGTTATTAATTAGTTAGTTTTTTGTCAATACTCCTCTTTTAATTTACTGCTTTGGAGGGTTGCTTGTCTTGGAATAATCACTGAATAGTTGAATTTAGGGCTGTCAAATTTGGCCCAAGCCCAAGTAACTCGTCAATTTGATACCCCTAGTTGAATTCATGCCATGTTATTCCTAATAGAAGAAAATCATTTGCCCGAAAAAGATCGATGATGATTTGAATTGAAAGAGGGGACGGGCTTAGATTAATTTAGTAATTAGGTGTTCAAATTTGGGACGGATAAAAAATGGGTTATCCGACGGAAAATATGGATATTGATATTATCCATGGCTTCTTGAATATGATGGCTTATGGGAGAATTCCTGGACCCCCAATTTGAGGCTTTACAAATGTAAAAGTTAAACACATTAGTTATCCATTGGTTAATCATTTTCTAAGTGGATAATATGGTTCTTATCCATATTTGACCCGTTTTTAAAAAGTTCATTATCCAATCTATTTTTAATGGATAATATGGGTGGATAACTGTATTTTTTCAACCATTTTGCCACCTCTACACACAACTATGGAATTGTTGCGTTAGTATACTATATTTGGAGGGAAAGAATTGCTCGGTGATTTCAAAATCACCAATACAGGAGAGTAGTCATACACTATATAAGAGATTGTAATCCAATTGCACATTTGAGGCCAAAAGCAATTCAAACGGAGAAGGATACTAGATATATTAAATACGTTCCTTGGGTAGACATAGTATAGTTTGAGTTTATTCTTTATTGATATGTCAATTGTTAAATCTCCACTAATCGATGGATTGAGTAATTCAACTGAGCACAAAAATGAAGAAGATGAGAGAATCATGAAGAAGAAGCTGAGATCGGAAAGCAGAACTTTGATAAAATGAATCGTGTATCTAAGAGCCTATTTGGACATAAGAAAATTTTGACTTTTTTTTCGAAATCAGCATTTATTCATAAATTTTTCAATTTTCACTTGAAGATGCATTTTGTAATTTTTCGAAAATTTGAAAAACTCCAAAAAGCTGTTTTTCAAAATTTTCACTCAGATCACTCACAAAACTTCAAACATCCCAAAATTATATTCATGTCCAAACACAACTCTAATTTTCAAATACCATTTTCACTTAATTTTTTTTTTATTTTTAAATTTTACAATTCTTATGTCCAAACGCCCACTAAATGTGGAGCTACAAGTCCTTTATAAAGGAGAGCCTAATCTATTTACATCTAAGCTAATGACAGCTGGATAACAGTTGTAACTAACGACCTCTTAAGTTAGTTAATATTGTTACAACTAACTAAAACAGTAAAGTAACCATGGTGCAGTTTGTCAATTCCTCTACACCCCCACCCCCAAGCTAGGAGATATGAAGAGGTTCTTCATGCCTAGCTTGGATAGCAGATAATAATGTTGAAGCTGAGTAAGCCCTTTGGTGAGAATATCAGCCTGTTGCTTTCAGGAAGCCAAGTACTCAAGATTGACCAATCCTTGTTTGACCTTCTCCTTGATGAAATGGTAATAGATGTCGATGTGTTTAGTTTGCTCATGGAAAACGGGATTAGCAACTATTTGGATGGCAGATTTACTGTCACAGTATAAAGAGATAGGCAGTTGAACATTCACATGCAATTCCTTAAACAATTCAAGAAGCCATACAAGCTCAACAACTATCGAGGCAAGACTTTTATATTCTGCCTCCGCAGAACTTCTAGAGATAGTTGACAATTTCTTGAACTTCCAAGACACTAGAGAGTTGCCAAATTTAACCAAATATCTTGTGACAGACCGACAAATATTTGGGCATGAAGCTCAATCAACATCACAATAAGCAATGAGAGGAGGAGAATGGGCAGATGACAACCGAATTCCAGGTACATGTGACTGTTTAACATAACGAACCAATTGTACAACAGCCTCCATATGATAAGCCTTAGGGGAGTGCATGAACTGGCTTAAACACTGTAATGCAAAACTGATATTTGGTCGCATGTTAGTAAGGTATAACAATATGGCAAGGAGTTTCTGATAAGTACCAGGATTTTCAAGAGGGGCGTCATCAGTCATCCCAACATGTGCATCAAAATCTGAAGAAGTCAGTTTTAAGTTAAGTTCCAAGGAAACACCAACTGATTTAGCCCCAGCCAAACCCTTCTCTGAGATCAATTCAAGGGCATACTTTCGCTGATGCATAACAATGCCCTTTTTGCTTCTAGCAAATTCTATGCCAAGGAAATACCTCTGCTCACCAAGATCCTTGATCTTGAAATTGGATTGTAGACATGCCTTAATTTCGAGAATCATGGTTAAATCATCTCATGTGATCAAGAGATCATTGACATAAACCAAAACTATGACAAACTTGCCTTGAGATTGTCTGGTAAATAGAGAATAATCCAAATGACTTTGAACAAAATCGTAGGACAACAAGGCAGAAGATAATTTGAGATTCCACTGCCTAGAGGCCTTTAAGTCCATACAGTGACCTAAGCAACTTACAAACCTATTGAGGACCATTTGACCTGTGAAAATCCTGGGGTAAAGTCATTTACACTTCTTCATCCAAATCCGCTTGCAAAAATGCATTATAGACACCCATTTGATAGATAGTCCAATGCTTGGTTGCAACTATAGCTAGAATACACCTGATAGTTACCATTTTGACTACAGGAGAAAAAGTTTCTTGGTAATCCAAGCCTTCTTGCTGGCTATAACCCTTTGCTACCATTGCCTTGAACCTTTTCACCTCCCATGTATCTTTATACTTAATTTGATACACTCACTTACAACCAATAGCTCTTTTACCTATAGGCAAAGGTCCCACATTCCATGTATTATTAGCCTATAAAGCTTGTAATTCAGCTTGCATAGCCTCGATCTACCTAGGATCTTTGGCAGCTTAGAGTATAGATTTTAGGCTCAACATCAGCAAAGAATTTAGTGAGGAAACTTTGATACCTTGGTGTCAAAGTATCATAGCTTACAATATCAGACAATGGATAGAGAGAAGTATTTGTAGTAGAACTGTGTCCTTTTCCAAGGACAACAAAGTCCTTCAACCAAATAGGTAGTTTAGACACCCTCCCTGATTTCCTTTATGCTGGCTCAGGACCAATAATAGGTGTAGAAAGTGGTAAGTCAATAGTGATGATTGGGGGGTCTGCAATGTCAAATACCTCAGGATCATACGAGTCTATTGCTGATAGCTGGTCAGAGATATGTGGTGGATTAGAAATAGGATCATCTAGTGGAGGAGAAAGGGTAGACACAATTGGAAAAGAAAAGTCCTGATCTGTTGCATGTAAATGAAAAGGAAGTATATGAAAAAAACATCTCTACTAATGAAGATTGTTCTGTGCTGCATGTCATAGAGCTTGTAACCTTTCTGAAAACCCCCATAGCCAAGCAACACAGATGATATAACTCTAGGACTGAATTTATCTTTTCTAGACAATGTTGTTGCATAGCAGAGACACCCTAGTATTCGCAAATGAGACAATGAAGGCACTTTGTTGTGCATCACTTCAAATGGAGACTTTTTCCCTAAGACAGTAGAGGGAACTGTGTGAATTATATACACAGTAGTTTCCACACAACATCTTCAAAACCTAGGTGGAAAGTGACCCTGAAATTTAATGGCTCTAGCTGTCTCAAGGATATGCCTATGCCTCCTTTCGACAATCTCATTTTGTTGAGGAGAATAAGGGCAAGAACTCTGATGAGTTATCCCATGTGACTTGAACAACTCACCACAAAGATTATTGAAAATTTCGTACCTATAAGCTTTATATTTCCTTTCAAATTGGTTCAAGATCATGGCAATGAAAGATTTAAGCAGAGTAGACACATTAGATTTAACTCGCATCATAAAGACCCAAATCCATCTAGAGAAATCATCCACAAGAGTAAGAAAATAGTTCATTACATCATAGGTTGAGACTTTGTATGGCCCCCAAACATCCATATCTATCAATTCAAATGGTGCAACAACTCTACTGTTACTATGAGAAAATGAAAGTCTAACTTGTCTAGATAATGGACATATGCCATAGTGGTCCAATGTAAGACTACATTTATTCTTCAAAACAGAAATTCTTCTTAGAAATGCCATAGGTACATGGCCTATCCTCTTGTGCCATAACTCTGAATCTGCCATCTCTCTTACTGCCAAAGATTTCATCTGCTCCTTGACTCCAGCAACTTCTTCCTTACCAATCCCCTTCACCCTATCAATGAAGAGGTCTTGGAAGATAAAGAAGTCAGGATAGAAACTAACAAAGCATTGCAAAGCCTTAGTCATCTTTGAAACTGACAATAATTTGAATTTAAATACTAGTATACACAATACATTTTTAATGAGATCACTTCTTGTCAAGTTGCAATTTCCTACATGAGTAATCTGAGTCGAATCTTTAGTAGACGTTTGAACATGTCCCAAGTTTCCTACTTTAGTAGCCTTAACCAACAATTGTTAATTACCTATCATATGATTAGTAACCCTTGTGTCTACTATCCAAGTAGGACTAAAATCAGAAGCAAACAAAGAAATACCTACCATGTGTGCACTAGGTTCACCAACTAAAGTTTTGTTCAACAAATTGAGGATATTTAGTATGGCTCAGGGGTGAAGACTGGTGCTATAATAGGTGTGAGTGGACGAGGAATAGAAGCAACATTTCCATCTGATTGTGCCATGTTTCTGCTCGGTATAACACCTTTCTTTTTTTTTTACTTAAAATTAGTAGGGTACCCTATGATTTTATAGAATTTTTTCTTAAAATGATATTTCATGTTGCAAAAGTCACATTCATTAATTTGAAATAATTATCCTTGGAATGACCTCGTGTGCGACAGTAATCACACTCCAGATTATAATTCTTCATCCCCTGCCTTGGACCAGAATATTTAGTAGTAAATAGGGTAGTATGCTCCATATTTTTAGTCAATGCACAATGCCCTCCTACGACCATTCTTTGACTCTCATCTTGAAGCAACATTGCATATGCTTGATTAACATTAGGAACATGTGATTTCATCAAGATCTGGCTGCGTGTCTGGCTATATATGTCATTGATACCTATAAGAAATTGTAACAATTGTTGGTATTGTAAATGATAAGCATATTCCTTGGATTTTGCACATTTACAAGAAGGAGGGGGCATCAATGGATCATATTCATCCTATAGGTCCTTTACTTTAGAATAATACACAGAGATGGATGAAGTACCTTGTGTTAAGATAAAAATTTCCTTATCCAGATAAAATATGCGAGAAGTTGTCACCTTATCAAAGCGCTCTCGCAGGTCCTCCCAAATAGCATAAGCACTAGAATGCAACAGAAGTCTACTAAGCAAATCATGACTAACATTAGGCATAATCTATGATTTCACTATCGCATTACAGCGACCTAGTGATTAATAAAATTCTATCCATAAGTGTCCCGCGTGATAATGCCTTCAACAAAACCAAGTGTATTCCTAGTCAGCAAAGAAACTTCCATGGCCTGTCGCCATAGAGTATAATTCTCCATTCCAATGGGGGCATCCCAATCGAAAACGAGCTCGGAGCATCCAAAGCATGAAAAAATAGTGGGTGATTGTGGTTAATCACAATCACATTTTGTGCAGTTGCGTCATCGGTTGCCATGAAAAATTAGGGCTCAAAACACACAAAAAACTCAAATTCACCAGAAAGTACCCAAGGAATCTTTTGATTTTCAACTGTCGTCGGAGAAAATCCCTAGATTCACTCAATTAGGGCCATGATACCATGTTAAATCTCCACTAATCGATGAATTGAGTAATTCAATTGAGCTCACAAATGAATAAGATGAGAGAATCATGAATAAGAAGTTGAAATCAGAAAGCAGAACTTTGATAAAATGAATCGTGTATCTAAATGCGGAGCTATAAGTCCTTTATATAGGAGAGCCTAATATATTTACATTTAAGCTAATGACAGCTGGATAACAGTTGTGACTAACGACCTCTTAAGTTAGTTAACATTGTTACAACTAACTAAAATAGTAAAGTACACCATGGTTAACTAACCATAGTGAAGGTTGTCAATTCCTCTACATCAATAAGACAAGTACCAGTTTGTAGGGAGGTATAGTGTAACGACCTGACCGGTCGTTTTGAGCAGTTGCACTTTGCTCAGTTATTTGAGGGCATGAGTAGCTCCGTATGAAGTATTATGACTTATGTAAATCATCGGTTTTGGTTTTCAGGTTATTTGGAATTGATTTGGAAAAATGATTCTCAGCTAGAAGCTTTAAATTTAAAAGGTTTGACCAAGTTTTGACTTTCTAGAATTTGACCTCGGATTAGATTTCTGATGGTTCCTTTAACTCTGTTGGGTTATTTTGGACTTAGGAACGCGACCGGATTGTGATTTGGAGGTCCCTAGTAGAATTTGGCTTTAGATAGCAAATGTTGGAATTTTGAAAAGTTTGACCGGGAGTGAACTTTTTGATAATGGGGTCGGATTCTGATTCCGAAAGTTCGATCAGGTCCATAATGTCAAATGTGACTTGTGTGCAAAATTTGAGGTCAATCGGACGTGATTTGATAGGTTTCGGCATCGGTTGTGGAAATTTGAACTTTCAAGTTCATTGATTTCGAATTGAGGTGTGATTCATCGTTTCGATATTGTTATGTGTGTTTTGAGGCCTTGAGTAGGTCCATGTTATGATATGAAACCTGTTGGTATGTTCGAACAGGCTCCCGAGGGGCCCGGGTGAGTTTCAGATATGTTTGGGTTGTGTTGCGCTCGTTTTTTTAATGTTTCGACGTCGTTTTTCAAGCATAAATAGTACTACATTAAGAAAATGAGCTCTGATTTCTTTTTTATTGAAGCATTAGATCCGTATCGTAATTATGGAGCCATAGCAAAAAGAATCGTCGAATTTGAACATCGTATAAGGATTTTATGATCATTTTACTAAGAATTGGGTTGCCGGATTTTTCAGATTAATTATGAAATTGTCACTGAATTCATATTTAAAAATCTGCACTATTTTCAAATATTAAAACCTGTTATAAATAGAATTTTATTTATAATGAATGTTTATATTTTAGAGAGATTTTAGGGATTTTACTTGGTGGCTATGTCACTTTTCCCCTATAAATAGTGGGGTTCTATTCCATTGTAATTGATCTCAAATCAATAAGAATTCTCTCTTTATACTTTTCTCTGCAATACTCTTCTTTTTTTATTGATTCATAACACGTTATCAGTACGAGACTCTAACCAATTGAGTAGAAGTTTGGGTATTGAGTATAATGATTGTCAATTGTTCTATGAACTTCCTTCACGATTAAATTCTAGATTTAAGGTAAGTATTTTATCTTATTTTCTCTTTTAGATTCTTGAAATTCTATAATTTGATTTTAAATACAAGGAAAGACAATAAATTTTGATTATAACTCTAATAGAGTTTGTAAGAAATTATAACCACCCAAAGTGGTAAAATTTTTATGCCTTGCCATGATCAAATTCATGTATGATTGTGGGCAAAAACATTAAAAACCCCGTCCCATTGAATTTGCTTCATTCTCGTTCCGTTAAGAGAATATGGTAGCAATATGTAATAAGTTTGAAAGAAGACAAAATTATTACCATAAAGATATCAATGGATGTGGATGTGGTAATAGATGAAATTATAATCGTCATCATTGTGGTAATGATAATAATAAGAATTCTCAAAATAATCCTTCACTCTGTAAAAGTAATGTTTGTCATCGATTTGACATGAGATTTTATAAATCACATATAGATGATTATGGTTCATTCTGTGAATGTGACAACATGTGATTTACGAGTACATATTCATTCTTGGAAGAATATGAACGTGCTAGTGGTAGTGAATATACCACACTCACCTCTAGAAGGAGGTTTGAAATGGAATAAGAAAATAATTTCATTATTATGGCATGAATAGTCATTGATCACGTACCTATTGTGATTAGCCAAAATATTATGGCAATGCGATTATTGCATGGCAAAAAAAAGTGAGAGAAGCAACATATTTGACCATGACCATAATGGTATAACTTTCTCCTTGAAAGAAATATTCACCATATGGATGTTAATGAATATGTGGTAGTACAAAATTAGCTGAAAGCTCTGGAAGAGCCAATTATACAATTTTGGAGAAATAAAATTAATTATCAATAAGGTATTGTGTTGTAGTAAGTCTCAAAAAAAACTTAATTAAGTTTCTAAAGTATTCGCGAAAGCGGTTGGTTATATTGAGACTATAAATAAAGGAAAGATTTAATATCTTTTATTACTACAACTTGTATCGGGGTAATATGCATGCGAAAAGTTACCCGCTTTATTCTCCAGTTTGTACTACACAAATAAAAGAATACCATACTAAGTGGATGTTTATTGATATAAAAAACCCATATCATAATAAACTTGGAGTTTATTGGTAATTGCATACATCATGGTGTAAACTTGAATTTTATCAATATTGATAATTTATTCAGTTGGCATAATTGGTTTAGCCATGTTAATTTAAGTATGATGTACAAAAATAAAAGTGTGATGACCCGGCCAGTCGTCTCATGAGCTGCCGCTCCGTTTTCTCTATTTCTGCTTTACTATACTTTAATTATCCGTGTTATGTGGTATCGGGTTGGTCAGATCGAGTTCGGAAGGATTTGGCAAGGTTTGAGACACTTAGTCTCTTTAGAGTAAGTTTAAGTTGAAAAAGTCAATCGGATGTTGACTTATGTGTTAGAGGGCTCAGATGTGAGTTCTGATGGTTCGGTTAGCTTCGGGAGGTGATTTGTGGCTTAGGAGCGCGATCGAAATGAATTTTTGGAGGTCCATAGTAGATTTAGGCTTGAATTTGCGAAGTTGATATTTTGGCGATTTCCAGTTGATAGGTGAGATTTTGATATAGGGGTCAGAATGGAATTTAGAGAGTTGCAGTAGCTTCGTTATGTCATTTGGGATGTGTGTGCAAAATTTCAGGTCATTCGGACGTGATTTGGTTGGGTTTTTGATCAAAAGCGTATTTCAGAAGATTTTAGAAATTTAGGCTTGAATCCGATGTGTTTTGGGTGATTTGAAGTTGTTTGAGGTGTTTTAATGATTGGAACAAGTTTGAATAAGATTTTAGGATATGTTGGTGCCTTTGGTTGAGGTCCCGGGGGCCTCCGGTGAGTTTCGGGTGGTCAATCGGATCATTTGAAGTTGGAAAAGATTGCAGAAAATGCTGTTTAGCTGTTGCAGGGATTTTTCCTTTCGCGTTCGCGAGTGGAGCCTCGCATTCATGAAGAGGCAGTTGAGGATGGAAAGAATTAAGCCTTCGCGTTCGCGAGAAGGTCTTCGCGTTCGCGAGAAGGTCTTCGCGTTCGCGAGAAGGTCTTCGCGTTCGCGGAGGGCTGGCAAGTGGTGCATCGCGTTCGCGAGAAGGTCTTCGTGATCGCGTAGAGGAAATTGGGTCAGATGGGTTCGAGGTTCAGTGTTCATCGCGTTCGCGTATGAGTGAGCACGTTCGCAAAGTTTAAGGTGGACGAAGCATCATGTTCGCAATGGTCATTATGCATTCGCATAGAGGAAAAGTTGGTCAACGCGAGTTTGTGCTTCGCGAATGCGTGGGTTACCGCGTTCGTGAAGAAGGAAATATAGGCCTGGGCAGAATGTTTTTAAGTCGTCTTGTTCGCGATTTTGGGGCTTATTTCACCCATAGCTGCTCGTTTTTGGAGATTTTTGAAGGAAATTGAAGAGGTATTCAAGTGGAATCATTGGGAGGTAAGATTCGTGGACTAAAAACTCGATTATTACGCGAATTCCACCTAGAAAATCATGAAAGCTAAGCCTAAAATTGAAGAACTAGGGCATGAGAAATTGGACTTTTGATTGGGGATTTGGAGGACCATTTGGGGTCGGATTTGAGAACTTTTGATATGTATGAACTCGTGGGAAGATAAAGAATCTAATAATGTAAAAATTTCTGAGTTTCGAGAAGTGGGCCCGGGGCTCGGGTTTTGCTAATTTCGGGATTTGTGCCCTTTATTGTTTGTTTTCGCTTGGGCTTTGTTCCCTTAGCATATTTTGACATCCTCGTTCTGATTTTAGATAGATTCGACGCGCGTGGAGGCCGATTCGAGGGGCAAAGGTGTCGCGAGCTAGAGATTTAGCCGGTTCGAGGTGAGTAATGATTGTAAATGATGTTCTGAGGGCTTGAAACCCCGGATTGCACATTGTAATGCTATATTGAGGTGAGACACACGCTTGATGGCGAGCATGAGGTCGTGCACTATTGGGGATTGTGAATCGGTCCGTCCCGATTGATGATTTTACCGTGTATTTGATTGAAAACTATTTGCTATCATCATTATTTGGGCTGAATGCCACATTTGGGCCTAGGGCCAACTATTTGAACCCTTCAGGGCTATTTATTGATTTTCCTCATTGTTTTGACTTATTACTTGATCTTAGTCATGTTATTTCCCACTGTTTTCATACTCAGCCATGTTTACTCAGTTTTAAGACTTAAATGATATTTTAAATGATGTTTGGACTGAGAAACACCATTTTACTATTGCCCGAGAGGCTTGTGATGATTTTTGACTAAGTAAGGCCGAGGGCCTATATTGTGAGGAAACACTGATACTGATTTAAGGCCGTGGGCCTGAGATATTTATATACGCCACGAGGTGACTTGATTGATATGAGGCCGAGGGCCTAGATTTGATGCCACGAGATGGCTTGTTATTGCGCTTGGGCCGTAAGGACCCCCTCCAGGAGTCTGCACACCCCCAGTGAGTGCGGGTACCCATTGTGATGTGAGATTGAGCCCGATGGGCTGGTATTGTTCTGAGATTGAGCCCGAGGGGCTGGTACTGTTCTGAAATGTTGCCCGAAGGGCAGATTTTGCTGATACTGTGCCCAAGGGGAGAACTTCTATTTGTTTACTTTATCCTAATTATCTGTCAATTACCTGTTTACTAGTTGAAAGAGTATTTTATTTGATTTTACTAGTTTTACTGTTGTTAAGTGATTTTACTGCTTCATATAGAATGCCTTGTGCCTTACGTGTGTTCTTACTTTCAGTCATTATTTACATTTGTTACTCACTTAGTTGGAGTACTCACTTTACTCTCTACACCCCTATGTGCAGATTCACGCGTTGCTGGTTCTGCTCCGGAGTGCTGATTTCCTCCAGTTCCAGGCGGGCCTTTCGGAGATTACGAGGTAGTTGTTGACGTCCGCAGCCCCGTGTCTCTACTCCTCTAGCACTTTTGTTCCTTTTCAAACATTTGTAGTAGTTCATGACTTTAGCAGACTTGTATTATGGCTCATAGATGCTTGTGACTTGTGTCACCCCGGTTAGGGCTGTGTTGGGTTGTACTTTCGCACTTTATTAGCATTATTCGCTACTTAGTATTGCTATATCATGTTCTAGATTGCCTTTATGTTATTTAACTGTTTAAAAAGTGAATTGTGTTTAACGATGGTTAGACCAATTGTATGAATGGTAACGATGCTCAAAATATATGTATATGTTTAACAGCGTGGATTCAACAGGAAGACTCTCACTTAAACCCCATTCTAAAGTCCTTTTAAAATGCAAGATGCTCATACACGAGCAAAAGAAGAACTAAGTGACAACTCTGAAATCATTGGACTAACACATATCACACTAATTAGACTAAGAGTCACAGTCCTCACATATTACAATAAGTCTAGAAACACTCTTGAATCAATTATATTCAAACAAAGTCCAAATCCAGCACTTAAACCAAATGTTATATCAGGGAATGAAGTATGCAAAATAAGCTAGACTAGAAAAACATGACTAAAAATATGACAGAGTCAAGCAATACTCAACAACAGGGACTAATGTTTGTCATTTAACTTCAGCTTGGTTTACATATCTTCATACAAAAACTCAATCAGGCTTCATTTCCAGTCGCAGTTCAAAAGAGTACCTGGTGCAATTTAGAGCAAAAGAAAGAGTGAGAAGATCAGCAGCAGAAACAGATGCACTTTTAGCAGGTCAACACAGCAAAAACCAGCTCCATTAAGCCATTTGAACACCAGATAGTGCAGAAAAACCTTTTCAAACTCCTTAACTACTGCTACTGTGAGATTAAAAACCAATTTCCAGTAGTCTTTTGAATTAGAAAAATGCAGAGAATTTTTTTCCTTTTAGGGTGTGACCGTGTCTGTTAAATAAAGGAAAAGCCTTATTTATAAGGTAGGTGTGTGTCTGTTGTGTGCCTTCCAAGGAAATGTAATGTGATTTTCCCAAAATACCCTCACATGGCATCTTTTAAAACTGACTTTTGTACATCTGTCCTTTTCTTTCAGATATTTCCATTTTTCAGCCTACTTTCCCTAACAATTTTGGGCAGCTGTCCATTTATGAAGCTTCCCAATCGGTTATTAAAAGATTCCCCAGGTTAAACAATCCCCAAACTACCCCTGAAGTTCTTAATTATTCAACTAACACCCTGAAAATTCTGAATAATCACAAGCAACAAACAAACAGGCTAATATCTTCATATGGATTGAAAACAAAGGAACTTCAAAACAACTGTTGAATCAAATTAATCCATGAAGAACTAGTCTGCTACAAGACCTTAAAATGGAATTTTCAGAAATGCTAGAAAATTGATGATTCTAAACATGCTTGAATGAACCAACAAATACAACTACGCCTTGAATTAAACCTAAGACCTTTCTCACACAAACATGAACTTAGAAAATTTAATGCAAACGGCGAACTACACTTGACTAGCCTTAATGTTTCAGTTCCAGAATCACTTAACAATCATAAAATAAAACCTAACTATTGATCGACCAACATAAACTAAAAAAGCAGAAAGAAGGAAACCTCATGAATTGAAACCAAATTAAACTCACACCCTATGAAATCGATTGTCATTAACAATTAGGCGTATAAACTAACTAATGAACTTATAGCCAGAAACATCATGCAGTCAAACAAGAACCAAACCTTCTGAAGAAAGAAACCAAAAAGAAAAAAAGAGGAGAAGATCAAAAGGAAACCAATCGACATAAAGGAAATTACCCCAAACCTGGCTTCAAGAAAAAACCCGTATGAACTCGAATAGCCCTTTTATAGAAGAAAATGAACCTTCGACTGTCATTAATCAATTGTCCTTAACAAAAGACAAACGATTAATGATGGTTTAGGTTCACTCGACCTTGCTGAACCAGAAAAGAACATAGGCGAGACCTAGGGCTTTCCAGACCCCTGCTCCACCATTGACAAGCTAATTTGATGGGAACCAAGAATGTGTTTGGAGTGGGAAAGAAGTGAGGGGTCATATGGTGTGAACTTGGGTAGATTTGGGGGTTTTAGGGTTTTTAGGTCTTGGATTCAGATTTGAAATTCGAGCACTTGTGGGGGGATTCGAGGGAAGTTATGTTAAGATTTGGAATAGGGAGGGTGAAAGGGTTCTGGGGTGTTAAGATGGTGGTGATTGGAGTGGTGTAAGGTGTCGTCGCCGGTGGAGGCGGATGGAATTTGAGGGCGGCGTCTCTAGGGTTTGAGAGAGACAGAATGAGGGGGAGGGTTCGTTCAGACAGTTAAATACTTAGGGGAGGTCAAGTTCCGGTCCGTTGGATCAGTGTGATCCAACGATTGAGATGGAGGGGTTCCGAAACGGCATCGTTTAGTTGGAAAGTGGGGCTGGACCGGGTACTGGCTGGGTTTGGGCCAGATTGAGACGGGTTTGATGCGAAATTATCTGGGCTGATGCGAATTTGGCCCAAAAACCACCTTCTTAATTCTTTTCCTCTTAATTTCAATTGCTTTCTTTTCTTTCCCTTTTTTTTTCAAATCAAATTAAATCCTAAATTAACTCTTAAACTAAATTAAATTCATAAATTAAACTAATTACTCAACATAATTTTTACGACAATTAATTATTTCCCAAATTAAAAGAAACTACAAAATTCAAAGTTAAAAAGTTAAAACAAAATGAGTTATTTTTCTATTTTTTTGTAAAACAACTAAATTACTAACTAATTCCAAAATGCCAAATTAAATCTTAAATGCAAATGCAATATATTTTTGTATTTTTCATGAATTTAAATAAGACAAACGTGCACGGACAAATGCAAATAGTTAACAAAAAATGCTACAAATATCTATGAAATTGTAAATAATGGAAAAATTTATTTTCTTGAATTTATGGAGTAATTCATATAGGGCAAAAATCACGTGCTCATAGGGTTTAATTGGCTGGCCTTGTCTTCACGAGAGGCGCCATCACGATCGAGTTCGGGTTAGGGTCGTGACAAGTTGGTATCAGAGCCTAGGTTACATAGGTCTCATGATTCATGAGCAGGTTTAGTAGAGTTTCGCAGATCGGTACGGAGACGTCTGTATTTATCCTCAACAGGATGCAGAACCTTTAGGAAAAAGCTTCATATTCTTGAAATTCTTGTCGTGCGAACTTGTTGATACGAGTACTAAACTTCTATTATTCTATTCTCTCACAGATGGTGAGGACACGCACTACCGGACAGGATGGATGAGCACCAGTGCCACCTGCTGTGGCCACCAGAGGTTGTGGATGCGGTCGTGGTCGTGGTAGAGGCAGAGTAGCGAGGGCAGAACCTGTGGATCCACTAGCTGCCCCAGCTCAGGATCAGGCTCCAGCTATGGATGCTCCAGCAGCACCAGCTATGCCCATCGTGATTTCGGGTCTTCAGGAGGCCTTGGCACAGATCTTATCAGTTTGCACTGGCCTGGCTCAGGTGGTTTCAGCTAAAGGTGTTTAACTGGCCGGGTTAACCCATAACCGGCCCGGTCCAGACCGGTTAAAACCAGAACCGGACCGGCCCGGTACATAGGGGGCCGGGTGGGGCTGGGTAGGAGGGGTAGAGGGGATTGATCCGTTTAAATTTTGGTAACGGTTAACCGGACCGGTCAAACCCGGTCCATGTGAATAGTACCGTGTACCGGTTAAACCGGCCCGACCGGCCCGATACAATATTTTTTTTGTTTTTTTTTTAAATTTTTTGAATTAAGTGGGGCCCACTAACCGTTGGCAATGGTAAGACCTGGCAGGGATCCGTTGCCCAACGGGTTAATTGCATTAATAGCCTCTTTTTTCTTTCAAATTTAACCTTTTTTCAATTTACAAAATTAACCTTCTCTAAAACTATAAATACACCCCCTATTCTTCATTTCTTCACTCAACTCTCATTTCTCAATCTCAATTTCTCTCATTCTCCAATTTTCAAGATTTCAAGTCTCAATCTCAAATTCTCAAATCTCAATTCAATTTAAATCATGCCTCGTACTTCTAGAGTGCGCTCATATGTTTGGCAACACTTTGAGGTGGTAGAAGAAAATGAAGAAGGTCAGAAAGTAAAGTGCAAGAACTGTGGTCAAGTCTTAAATTTTCGTTCAGAGTCTGGCACAGGCAGTTTAAGGAGGCATATCAAGTATTGTCTTGAGCGTCCTCCGGAAATTCGTATTTAAGATTTTAAGACAATTTGTGTTATTTTAAAATTATTAGACGTATTTATGCTTAATGTTTTAGTTTGTTAGATTAATTTGAAGTATTGTTAATTTATTATGCATGAAAATTTAGTTTTACTATTTTTTGTTAATTTACTTTTTAAATGCAAACTTTAATTTTGAATTTTGAAATAAATGTAGCACTTGCAATTTATATTAATACTTTTGTATTAATATAACTTGTAATCTTTAAATTAATACAAAGTATTAATATAACTTACAATAGTTATACAAAATACAAAAAAATAAAAAATACACTAAACCCGGCCCGGCCCGACCCCCTCAACCCGTAACCCATACGGTTCAATTTTTACCCGGATGAACCCGAACCCGTTAAACCCGTTAAGCTCGAACCCGTAACCGGCCCGAATCGTAACCCGTACGGGTCCAAAAAATAGCAACCCGGCCCGGTCCACCCGTTTAACACCCTTAGTATCAGCCACTACAGCCACAGCTACTTCACAGGCCGGGAGAGGTAATCTGACTCCCGCTGCTCGCACACCTAAGCAGGTTGTGCAGGGACTTCAGACGCTGGGGGCACCTCCAGCCCAGCCGGATGCACCAGCTCAGGAGTTTGTGGTACCAGTTATGCCAGATGATGAGCAATGTCGACTTGAGAGGTTTGGTAGACTACAGCCTCTGACATTCAACGGTGCAGAGGGTGAGGATGCCCAGGGGTTCTTGGATAAGTGCCAGCGAATGCTTCGTACAACAAGGATTCTTGAGACTAGTGGTATGGCATTTACTACCTTTCTGTTTTCTGGGGCTGCCTTCACTTGGTGGGAGGCATATGAGAGGCGTAGGCTTGTTGGTGCAGCGCCCCTTACTTGGCAGCAGTTCTTCGTTCTCTTCCTGGAGAAGTATGTGCTGCAGTCCCGCAGAGAGGAACTGTGTAGGCAGTTTAAGTGGTTGCGACAGAGGGATATGACTGTGTCACAGTATGAGTTGAGGTTTTCTGAGTTGGCTCGTCATGCCATCTGGTTGGTTCCGACAGATCGAGAGAGGATCAGGAGGTTTGTTGATGGTCTTACTTATCATCTCCGTATTCTTATGACCAGGGAAAGGGTGACTGGTGCTACCTTCAAGGAGGTTGTGGATATCGCTCGTGAGATTGATACGGTTTGCCTTCAGGAGTGAGAGGAAAGGGAGGACAAGAAGCCTCGAGGATCTGGCAGCTATAGTGGCGCTCCTTCGAGGGGCCAGTTTCAGCACAACAGAGACCGTTCATTCAGGCCTGCTCAGTCAGCTCGCCCAGGTTATCGTGGGGCATCTTCGGGTCATGCTTATCATGGATCTCAGCAGGGCCAGTCATCAATCAGCGCCCTTCCAGCTCAGAGTTTGACCCGTGCTCCATTAGTTCAGGGCTCTTCTATGCCGAGTGCATATGCTAGTCACTCCGGTGCGAGGGGTTCCCTTCAGTCCCCTTCTCCATCACCTAGGAGTTGTTTTGAGTGTGGTGAGACGGGTCACATGTAGAGGCAGTGTCCTTGTCGTGTTACTAGTTCGTCCCAGCAGAGGGGTTAATCATCGGCTTCAGCGCCAGTTTCTTCACCACCCCCCGCTCAGCCAGCTAGGGGTGGGGGTCAGTCAACTAGAGGCCTTCCCAAAGGGGGAGGTCGATCAGGGGGTGGTCAGCCCCATTTCTATGCACTCCCAAGCAGACCCAATACTATTGCTTCAGACGCTGTCATTACAGGTATTGTTTCAGTCTGCCACATAGATTCTTTTGTATTATTTGATCCCGGTTCCACCCTTTCTTATGTGTCATCATATTTTTGCTCATTATTTGGGTACGCCCCATGAGTTTCTTGCTTTACATGTTCATGTATCTACCCCATTGGGCAATACTATTATTGTAGACCATGTGTATCGGTCGTGTGTGGTGACTATTGGGGGTCTGGAGACCCAATTGGATCTATTGCTATTGAGCATGGTGGACTTTTATGTCATTTTGGGCATGGATTAGTTATCTCCGTGTCGTGCTATTCTGGACTGTCATGCTAAGACAGTCACATTGGCTATGCCGGGTGTGCCACAAATCGAGTGGCGAGGTGTGACTGATTATGTTCCTAGTAGAGTGATATCTTTCTTGAAGGCCCAGCGTATGGTTGGGAAGGGTTGCCTTTCATATCTAGCGTTTGTAAGGGATGTCAGAGTTGAGACTCCCAGCATTGATTCTGTTCCAATTGTGAGGGATTTTCCCGATGTGTTTCCTGCAGACCTGCCAGGCATGCTACCAGATAAAGATATTGATTTTGGTATTGACCTGGTGCAGGGCACTCAGTCCATTTCTATTCCACCATATCGTATGGCACCAGCGTAGTTGAAGGAATTAAAAGAACAACTTTGGGAACTCCTTGATAAAGGGTTCATTCGTCCTAGTGTGTCACCTTGGCGTGCGCCGATTCTGTTTGTGAAGAAGAAGGATGGCACCATGAGAATGTGCATTGATTATAGGCAATTGAACAAGGTAACAATTAAGAACAAGTATCCTTTGCCTCGTATTGATGATTTATTTGACCAACTTCAAGGAGCGAGGGTGTTCTCCAAGATTGATCTCCGTTCAGGTTATCACTAGTTGAAGATAAGGGATTCAGATATTCTTAAAACGGCTTTCAGGATCCGATAGCGTCATTATGAGTTCTTGGTGATGTCATTTGGGCTGACCAATGCCCCAGCAGCATTCATGCATTTGATAAACAGCGTGTTCCGGCCTTATCTCGATTAGTTTGTCATAGTCTTCATTGAAGATATTCTGGTGTATTCGCGTAGTCAGGAGGAGCACGCAGAGCATTTGAGAGTTGTGTTGCAGAGATTGAGGGAGGAGAAGAAGTATGAAAAGTTCTCCAAGTGTGAGTTTTGGCTCAGTTTAGTGGCTTTCTTGGGGCACGTGGTGTCCAGCGAGGGTATTCAGGTTGATCCGAAGAAGATAGAGGCAGTTCAGAGTTGGCGCAGACCGTCCTCAGCCACAGAGATTCGCAGCTTTCTTGGTTTGGTAGGCTATTATCGCCGGTTTGTTCAGGGATTCTCATCTATCGCATCGCCCTTGACCAAGTTGACTCAAAAGGATATTTCATTTGTATGGTCGGACGAGTGTGAGGAGAGCTTTCAGAAGCTCAAGACAGCTTTGACCACAACTCCAGTGTTGGTTTTACCATCAGCTTCAGGTTCATATACCGTGTATTGTGATGCTTTGAGAGTTGGGATTGGTTGTGTATTGATGCAGGAGGGTAGAGTTATTGCTTATGCTTCTCGTCAGTTGAAGCCCCATGAGAAGAACTACCCCATTCACGATTTGGAGTTGGCTGCCATAGTTCACGCGTTGAAGATTTGGAGGCATTACTTGTATGGCATATCTTGTGAGGTGTTCACTGATCATCGCAGTCTTCAGCATTTATTCAAGCAAAAGGATCTTAATTTGAGGCAACGGAGATGGTTGGAGTTGCTTAAGGATTATTATATCACTATATTGTACCATCCGAAAAAGGCCAATGTGGTGGTCGATGCTTTGAGCCGAAATGCAGTGAGTATGGGGAGTTTGGCATATATTCGAGTTGGGGAGAGACCACTTGCGGTTGATGTTCAGGCCTTGGCCAATCAGTTCGTGAGGTTAGATATTTCGGAGCCCAGTCAGGTATTGGCTTGTGTGGTGTCTTGGTCTTCCTTATATGATCACATCAGAGTCCAGCATGATGATGCCAAAGATGTGACTATTGGTGATGACGGAGTGTTGAGGATGTAGGGCCGGATTTGTGTGCCCAATGTGGATGGGCTTCGGGAGTTGATTCTGGAGGAATCTCATAACTTGTGGTATTCCATTCATCCGGGTGCCGCGAAGATGTATCAGGATTTGAGGAAGTACTACTGGTGGAGAAGAATGAAAAAAGATATTGTGGGATTTGTAGCTCGGTGTCTCAATTGTCAGCAGGTGAAATATGAGCATCAGATATCGGGTGGCTTGCTACAACAGATGGATATTCATGAGTGGAAGTGGGAGAGGATCACTATGAAATTTGTTGTTGGACTTCCACGGACTTTGAGAAAGTTCGATGCTATTTGGGTGATTGTGGATCGGCTGACCAAGTCCGCACACTTCATTCTTGTGTGTACTACCTATTTTTCAGAGCGGTTGGCAGAGATCTATATCTGGGAGATTGTTCGTTTGCATGGTATCCCAGTTTCCATCATTTCAGATAGAGGCACTCAGGATTACATCGCAGTTTTGGAGGTTTGTGCAGCGAGAGTTGGGTACTCAGGTTGAGTTGAGCACAACTTTTCACCCTCAGACGGACGGGCAGTCCGAGTGCATTATTCAGATATTAGAGTACATGTTGCATGCTTGTGTTATTGATTTAAGAGGGTCATGGGATCAGTTTCTACCGCTTGCAGAGTTTGCTTATAACAACAACTACCAGTCGTGTATTCAGATGGCTCCATATGAGGCTTTGTATGGGAGGCGGTGTAGATCTCTAGTTGGTTGGTTCGAGCCCAGTGAGGCTAGGCTATTGGGGACAGATTTGGTGCAGGATGCTTTGGAGAAGGTGAAAGTGATTCAGGAGAGGCTTCGTACAGCGTAATCGAGGCAGAAGAGTTATGTTGGCAGGAAGGTTCGAGATGTGTCTTACATGGTGGGAGAGAAGGTTCTACTGAAGGTTTTGCCCATGAAGGGTGCTATGAGATTTGGGAAGAAAGGGAAATTATGTCCGCGGTTCATTGGACCTTTTCAGGTGCTTCGGAGGATTGGGGAGGTGGCTTATGAGCTTGCTTTGCCACCCAGCTTGTCGAGTGTGCATCCGGTATTTCATGTCTATATGCTCCGGAAGTATATTGGGATCCGTCTCATGTTTTGGATTTCAGCACAGTTCAGTTGGATGATGATTTGACCTATGATGTGGAGCTAGTAGCTATTTTGGGTCGTCAAGTTCGAAAGTTGAGGTCAAAGGATATAGATTCAGTAAAAGTGCAGTGTAGAGGTTGGCCCGTGGAGGAGGCTACCTGGGAGACCGAATGGGAGATGCAGAGCAGATATTCTCACCCTTTTGAGGCTTCCGGTATGTTTCTTGACCCGTTTGAGGCTTTCGGTATGTTTCTTGACTCGTTCGAGAACGAACGTTTGTTTAAGTTGTGGAGGATGTGACGACCTGGCCAGTCGTCTCATGAGTTGCCGCTCCGTTTTCCCTATTTTTGCTTTTCTATGCTTTAATTATTTGTGTTATGTGGTATCGGGTTGGTCGGATCGAGTTTGGAAAGGATTTGGCAAGGTTTGAGACACTTAGTCTCTTTAGAGTAAGTTTACGTTGAAAAAGTTAACCGGATATTGACTTATGTGTTAGAGGGCTCGGATGTGAGTTCCGATGGTTAGGTTAGCTTCGGTAGGTGATTTGTGGCTTAGGAGCTCGATCAGACTGAATTTTGGCAATTTCCGGTTGATATGCGAGATTTTGATATAAGGGTCGGAATGGAATTCTGAGAGTTGCAATAGCTTCGTTATGTCATTTTGTATGTGTGTTCAAAATTTTAGGTCATTCGGACGTGGTTTGGTTGGGTTTTTGATCAAAAGCGTATTTCGGAAGATTTTAGAAATTTAGGCTTGAATCCGATGTGTTTTGGGTGATTTGATGTTGTTTGAGGTGTTTTGATGATTGGAACAAGTTTGAATAAGGTTATAGGATATGTTGGTGCCTTTGGTTGAGGTCCCGGGGGCCTTGGGTGAGTTCCGGGTGGTCAATCAGATCATTTGAAGTTGGAAAAGATTGCAGAAAATGTTGTTTAGCTGTTGCATGGATTTTTCCCTTCGCGTTCGTGAGTGGAGCCTCGCGTTCGCGAAGAGACAGTTGAGGAAGGCAAGAATTAAGCCTTCGTGTTCGCGAGAAGGGCTTCGCGTTCGCGGAGGGCTGGCAAGTGGTGCATCGCGTTCGCGAGAAGGTCTTCGTGATCGCGTAGAGGAAATTGGGTCAGATGGGTTCGAGGTTCAGTGTTCATCGCGTTCGCGTATGAGCGAGCGCGTTCGCAAAGTTTAAGGTGGACGAAGCATCATGTTCGCGATGGTCATTATGCATTCGCATAGAGGAAAAGTTGGTCAACGCGAGTTTGTGCTTCGCGAATGCGTGGGTTACCGCGTTCGTGAAGAAGGAAATATAGGCCTGGGCAGAATGTTTTTAAGTCGTCTTGTTCGCGATTTTGGGGCTTATTTCACCCATAGCTGCTCGTTTTTGGAGATTTTTGAAGGAAATTGAAGAGGGATTCAAGAGGAATCATTGGGAGGTAAGATTCTTAGACTAAAAACTCGATTATTATGCGAATTCCACCTAGAAAATCATGAAAGCTAAGCCTAAAATTGAAGAACTAGGGCTTGAGAAACTGAACTTTTGATTGGGGATTTGGAGGACCATTTGGGGTCATATTTGAGAACTTTTGATATGTATGAACTCATGGGGAGATAAAGAATCTAATGATATAAAAATTTCTGAGTTTCGAGAAGTGGGCCCGGGGCTCGGGTTTTGCTAATTTCGGAATTTGTGCCCTTTATTGATTGTTTTTGCTTGGGCTTTGTTCCCTTAGCATATTTTGACATCCTCGTTCTGATTTTGGATATATTCGACGCTCGTGGAGGCTGATTCGAGGGGCAAAGGCGTCGCGAGCTAGAGATTTAGCCGGTTCGAGGTGAGTAATGATTGTAAATGATGTTCTGAGGGTTTGAAACCCCGAATTGCACATCGTAGTGCTATATTGAGGTGAGACACACGCTTGATGGCGAACGTGAGGTCGTGCACTATTGGGAATTGTGACTCGGTCCATCCCGATTGATGATTTTACCGTGTATTTTATTGAAAACTATTTGTTATCATCATTATTTGGGCTGAATGCCATATTTGGGCCTAGAGCCAACTATTTGAACCCTTCGGGGCTATTTATTGATTTTCCTCACTGTTTTGACTTATTACTTGAGCTCAGTCATGTTATTTCCCACTGTTTTCATACTCAACCATGTTTACTCAGTTTTAAGACTTAAATGATATTTTAAATGATGTTTGGACTGAGAAACACCATTTTACTATTGCCCGAGAGGCTTGTGATGATTTTTGACTAAGTAACGCTGATGGCCTATATTGGGAGGAAACACTGATACTGATTTAAGGCTGAGGGCCTGAGATATATATACGCCACGAGGTGGCTTGTTGATATGAGGCCGAGGGCCTAGATTTGATGCCACGAGATGACTTATTATTGCGTTTGGTCCGTAAGGGGCCCCTCCAGGAGTCTGTACACCCCCAGTGAGCGCGGGTACCCATTGTGATGTGCGATTGAGACTGAGGGGATGGTATTGTTCTGAGATTGAGCCCGAAGGGCTGGTACTATTCTGAGATGTTGCCCGAGGGGCAGATTTTGCTGATACTATGCCCGAGGGGCAAACTTCTACTTGTTTACTTTATCTTAATTATCTGTCAATTATCTGTTTACTGGTTGAAAGAGGATTTTACTTGATTTTACTGGTTTTACTGTTGTTAAGTGATTTTACTGCTTCATTATAGAATGCCTTGTGGCTTACGTGTGTTCTTACTTTCAGTCATTATTTACATTTGTTAGTCACTGAGTTGGAGTACTCACTTTACTCCCTGCACCCCTGTGTGAAGATTCAGGTGTTGCTGGTTCCGCTCCGGAGTGCTGATTTCCTCCAGTTCCAAGCGGGCCATTCGGAGATTACGAGGTAGCTGTTGACGTCCGCAGCCCCATGTCTCTACTCCTCTGGCACTTTTGTTCTTTTTCATACATTTGTAGTAGTTCATGACTTTAGCAGATTTGTATTATGGCTTATAGATGCTCGTGACTTGTGACACCCCGGTTAGGGTTGTGTTGGGTTGTACTTCCGCACTTTATTGGCATTATTCTCTACTTAGTATTGCTATATCATGTTCTAGACTGCTTTTATGTTATTTAATTGTTTAAAAAGTGAATTGGGTTTAATTAGATGCCCTTGTCTTCACGAGAGGTGCTATCACGACCGGATTCGGGGTTAGGGTCGTGACAAAAAGAGAGTTCACACGGGTAAATATTAAAGAACTAGAAAGTTCTTTACGAATTCTCTTACATTGTTTTTGTTCTCATCAATTAATAGACCAACCAAAATTGGGATTGAATCCCATGAATGTTGGAAATTTTAAATGTGAATATGAGCTTATTCACCTGCCATGTATACCACATAAGATGCATCTATGAGATGGTTACATGTGCGGTTATTATTAATCCCCAATCTGGTGTTTGCAAGGTAACTTTCTCAATAATTCAATTTAGAGCATAATTTCCAGATTTTCTATTCAAGATAGTTTATCTTGATAAGTTGGTTTACATCTTAACACGTTATAACTAGTTTAGCAAGATGACTTATTGAGTGTCTCCACTTAATAGTTAAACTATTGCTTATGAGAACAAAATTATATATATCAGTTTGATATACGTTATATACGAAAGTATATTATATTCTCCCTCACAAACGCTCAGGGTCAGGAACTAAATAATTCCATCGTATTATTATTAAGGTGCATTGTGTATTTGATTAGCACCAAAACGAACAAAGATGAGTTTCCAAAGTTGAGGAAGCAAGTTAATTTTTCTACCATGAGGGGGAGACATGATAAACAATTGAGAAAAAAATTACATGGAATGAATTATTATTTATACATCTAGATCCTCGAATAAGATAATATGAACTTGAAGTTCATAAAAGAATAATTCATCTGCAATATATTGTAAAGCATGCCAGACACATTTGCTGACCAAAGAAACAAACTATATTCTCATTGCAAATGCTCCTATTAAGTCCTAGAAGGACAGAGTCTTACGCTTAAAGCGTATAGACAAATCGGTTTCAAATAAACTTCTTGATAAAGAAGATGAGCAAATGATAAAATGATCATAATAAAGGAGGCAAGTATTCTAGAAGATCACATGACATAACACTTCATAAAATCTCAGGAGAGATTCAGGTACCTGAATATATGAATGAAGAGATCTCTATGTTATGTCTATATGAAAATAAGGAGGTTGGAACCGATATAAAATGTTTGTCGACGACATCGCTAATATCGCTAAATATATATGAGGATCTTAAGTCTGGAGAAACAATTCAAGTAGAATTTGGTTTCATATGAAAGACTTGTAGTTTTGGACATATAGTTCAAACACTCGAAAGTATAAAGTCAATAGGTGTGTGCAATCACTTTCATGTAATTTATATGTCGACATGATATGAATTGATATGCATCTAAAGTATATTTAAATGGCTTATATCACTATACTTATATGATAATCCCTGAAGGATTTTAATTGATTGAAGCATATATAATTCTTGATCTTGAAGTACCGCATCCTTAGTGCAATTTGTGCACATATGTATCTTGCTATAACTATAAGTATGATAATGTGATAGCGAGAATACCTCTATGGAGATATTGAAAAGCAATTCCACGACATTATATGAAGACATTATATATCTATCAAGAATGATGATTTCAAGGTGCAATATATTCATTCAAGTTAATATGGCTGATTTGTTTATCAAATCTGTACCAACGATCTTTTGAATATGGTACACAAGATTGGAATGCATAGGTTTAAAGATGTGAATTGATGCTCTCATCAGGGGGAGTTAATACGCGTTGTACTCTTTTTCCCTTATAAGGTTTTGTCCCACTGGGTTTTCCTTGCAAGGTTTTTAACGAGGCAACCAAAAGGCGTATTGTTAGATATGTGTATACTTTTTCCTTCTTTAGAATTTTTTTCCACTGGGTTTTATTTTAGTTAAGGTTGTAACGAGGCATATTATCTGGTGAATAGACATTCAAGGGGGGGTGTTATAAATAGAATTTTATTTATGATGAATGTCTATATTTTAGAGAGATTTTAGGGATTTTACTTGGTGGCTAAGTCACTTTTCCCCTATAAATAGAGAGGTTCTATTCCATTGTAATTGATCCCAAATCAATAAGAATTCTCTCTTTATACTTTTCTCTGCAATACTCTTCTTTTCTTTTAATCCAACATATCTCCTTCAATATAAGGTCAAATGGAGTGATTCAAGAGCCTAACATGACTAACATTTTACAAGAAATTCATTCGAGGAATCAAAAGCGAGTTTTGGGATAGTTTAGCACAAGAATAGAGGCATAATAGATGGCAAAAAAATATATAAAATAAGGGTTTGTTCATTTGGTCATATTTTGAGTTAGGGAGCTCGGATTTGGGCGATTTTGGAGGCGATTTTCACCATATGAATTGGGGTAAGTATTCTCTACTCAGTTTTAGTTATATTTCATGAATCCATCTTCGTTTTTGGCATTTGATTGATGATTTCAAAGTAAAATTTGGAGGGTTTTGCCTAAAGTTTTTTAAAGTGAATTTTTAAGTTTTGAACTTCGATTCGAAGTCAGAATTGGATGAAACTAGTATGGTTGGACTCATAATTGAATGAGTTATCAGATTTTGTGAGTTTTGTCGGGTTTCGGGATACGGGCTAGGGTTGGGCGTTTTGGCCGATTATGGGCTTTTGATTAAAGATTCGACCTTTTTCGAATGAGATTGGTTCCTTTAGCATTGTTTGATGTATTTGAGTTATTTTTGGTTAGTTTACCTTTTTCGATTGGGATTGGTTTCTTTAGCATTGTTTGATGTATTTGAGTTATTTTTGGTTAGTTTCGAGCCGTTCGGAGGTCGGAACGCGCGAGATAGCAATTTTGGAGTATCGCTTGGCTTGCTCGGTATTGGAATTAGCTTGTTTGAGGTAAGTGATAATTGTAAATCTAGTCCAGAGGGTATGAAATCCCGGATTTTGCATCGTTTTACTACTTTGAGATGATGCACATTCTAGATGACGAACGTGTGGGCGTGCACCGCTGAGGATTGTGACTTGGTCCGTCCCGTAGCAACTATAAGTTGCGTATTTGGCTGAAACTATATGATACTTATGCGTTTTAGAAAGAATTTCTATAAATTGGGCTGAATGGGCCTTGTGCCAAAGTTGTTTTGACCCTGAGGGGCATTTTTCTTACTATCCTCTCACTATTTACGATTGAAAATCTATACTCTGTAATATTATACTCATTGATTTCATAACTCAGTCTTTACTATACTATTTTGTTGCATATAAAAATGTTGTTTTGGGCTGAGCACCATGTTTTTAATGATAGCCCGAGTGTCTTGGGAGATTGATGACTGAGTGAGGCCGAGGGCCTGATTTGTGAGGATATTTATGGGATCGGGCTGCACGCCGCATCATGTTGTTACTGATTCATGATTGAGTGATGCCTAGGGCCTGAGTGCTTATGCCACGGGGTGGCTTGTTATGAGATCGAGAGCCTGATTGATTATGCCACGAGGTGGCTTGTTATAGCGCTTGGGTTGTAGGAGCCCCTACGGAGTTTTCACACCCATAGTGAGCGCGGGTATCCTGAGTGAGTGATATGTTATTTTACCTGAGGGGCTGTTCTTGATCCATGTTTTGCCCGAGGGGTTGTTCTTGATCCATGTTTTGCCTGAGGGGCTGTTCTTGATTCATGATGTGCCCGGGGGGCTGCTTACGAGTGATTGTGTGGTATGCCCGAGGGGCTGTATATGAGTGATTGTGAGGTTTGGCCGATGGGTTGTTTATAATTCATGTTTGCCCGAAGGGCTGTTCACGAGTGATATTTTGCCAGAGGGGCTGTTTATGTTTTCATCATTTTTACTTATTGTTTCATCACTTGTTTGAAAACTATTGAGAGATGTTTTTAAAAGGTTTTACTGAAACTAGATTTAAATGAGCTGAGTTGATTTGAACCCTGATTTTAAAAGCCTGTTGTATCCTACTGAGATTTCACGATATGAACTGTATATATTTTATTGCTCGTCACTACTGCTCAGTCTTTATTACTTTTATTACTTACTGAGTTGGCGTACTCACATTACTCCCTGCACCTTGTGTGCAGATCCTGGTATTTCTGGACCCGGTAGCAGGTGTTGATTATTCGTTGGCAGATCCATCGGAGTTAGCAAGGTGGTTGTTTGTCGATCGCAGCCCTGCTTTACTACCTCTTTATCTTCCCTTAGTTGTATTCAGTTATTTCCATGCTATGTTAGTCTTGATATTGTCAGACGATTGTAGTAGATGTTCATGACTAGTGACACCCTGATGTCGGGCTTTCTTTTCTGCACTTTTATTTTGATTTGATCTCTTTTATGAAGGTTTTATATTGAATAGTTTTGGAACTATCTTTGAAATGAAAATATCGATTTGTTTTGGTAATGTGTCGGCTTATCTAGTTCCACGATAGGCGCTATCACGACAGGATTAGTTTTGGGTCGTGACACATGGTTCTAAAGTCCATATGCACTAGCTGTTGTAAATAAACACAATTCGCTATTTTTTTTTAATTTTCGACCAAAAAAGGTTGGCAAAATCGATATCCGGCCAGGTATATTTGGGCTGGAACAGAATCAAACTATCAATGCATGTGCTAATTAAACCTGTCTAATTTTTGATAAGTTGAACACACTTGTGTGAGTATATTTAGAAGCAAAAAGAGGGGCAGTGAAAAATAGACGAGTGAGTTGCAGAAAATGAAAGTAAACGACAGAAAATTTGTGCTCTGGACATTAAGAAGTAGAAAAGAAATCAAAGCCAATAATGAAAAAAGAAGCTCTCTTTGAATACACATGGGAAATAAATGCCTACAAATTAGGCTCTACACTACGAGAAAAGGAAATAAAATTGTAAGGAGCACAAATGCACAATAGGTAACAAAAATTAGAAGTGATGGCGTATTGACAATTTTACATACTCCTAGTAAGTAGTTTCTTATTTAACAAGCATATTTATATGAAGTAATCCGAACTCAGCGCTGGTAGGCATACCAACTAAGGGATAAAACACACTCCTATCAAAAAGATTTCTATTCCGATATATGAACCCCAATATCTCGATATAAGGGCAGAAGGATCCTGACCATCAACCACAGACTCCTTGGGGAGGGGTATTGTATTGGTGGTGAAATGGTGTTACACGTAGAATATTGAAGTGCTGATGTGGCATGATACGTGGAACGGTAATATAGCGACAAGTGGTATTCTCAATTGATAGAATTAATTTAGAAAAGAAGGCACGGGGAGAAACACCCACGAGACGGTACGGAGAAGAGAACCGAGTCGAACGGTTGACAAAGAATAGACGAGGACAAAATGAATAAAGAACAAAAAGAAGGAAAGATACATGAACTGGAGGTAAATAAGGAAGGAGAATCGGAATAGTTATAGGGTATTTATAGCAATAAATACGCCAGTTATAGATATCCAAGATAATGAGAAATCAATATCATTAATGCCCATAATAAACTCAAATTATGTGGGAAAAACCGTTACAATTGTACATTCCTATATAAGGACACATAATTTTATTTGTAAGGACATATCTCAAGCATTATTGAAATATACTCTTTACTTTCCTGCCTTCTCGAAGTTTTCTGTCTTGATTTTACAATGTGACCATCAATTAGTTCGTTCTTATTATTTTCCTTAAATATCATCGTGAAAGTTGTAAAACTTGGTTATCAGTAACCCATTTTCTTTTAAATTTAGATTTTGATCAAGAAACATATTTTTTTTTGTTAAACAAATTGGTTCCGTTTTCAAATTCTCTTTTTGACAACCAATCATGTCAACTGTCAACGAAAATAACCAGCTAAATCCACAGGAGGGAGGAACTCCACCCATCCCTTCACCATAAGAATCTCCTTGATAGTCCCGAGAGGGGACACTAGAAAGATCAACATCATATATGAATGATCATCAAGGGGACGAGCAAACTGTCGAACAAGACGCTTTAAAACAATTAATCACAGAACACATGAATAACACTCTTCAAGCCTTTGTTAGGGGATTTCTAACTGTGCCACCAACTCCTCCTCCAAACAATACTGCAACCATAGAAACCCCACGCTCGGGGCTTGCCATTTCAGGAAGCGGAGGAACTCCCAGCAAATCTCGTAATGAAAAGTCAGGTGCACCAAATAATTCTGATTCACAAAGTTTGGTACTAACTTTGCAAAACAGCTGAAAGAGCATAATGATCGCATAGAACAAATACCTGGCGTACCACCCGTGATTAAAGGAGTAGATATTGATAAATATTCACAATAGCCTTGTAAGCCAAGTGCAACACCTTTGCCGATTCTTATGAAGTTTAAAATGCCTGATATTCCAAAATACGATGGAACAACTGACCTGCAAGATCATGTAATCTCGTTTACAACTGCTGTGAAAGGCAACAATTTAACCAAGCAAGAAATTGAATTAGTTTTGGTCAAAAAGTTTGGTGAAACAGTCACGAAAGGAGCATTAACGTGGTATTCTCTCTTACCTGAAAACTCTATTGATTTTTTTGCTGAGCTTGCAGATTCATTCATAAAAGCACATTCGGGGCTCAAAAAGTTGAAAAGGGGATGGAAGACATCTTTAAAGTAAAATAAGGAAACACAGAACTACTTAGAGAGTTTGTGGATAGATTCCAACGGGAGAGGATGATGTTACCACGAGTACCTGACAATTGGGAGGCCATGGCATTTGCAAGCAACTTAAACAAGAAAAGTTTAGAAGCCACAAGGAGACTGAAGAAACGTTTACGAGAATTTTCATCAACAACTTGGAACGACGTGTATAACAGATACAACACGAAGCTGCGGATAGAGGAAGACATAGTTGCATAGCCAAGGGTTGATGAAAGAGCAGAGTCAAGACGCTCAGAATTTGAAAAAAAGACCGAAAAAATAGGTACGAGCCTTATATGGGTCCTGCAGGTCGAGATTCTCAGTCCAAAAAAGAAAACTTGTGATATGAATCAAGGTTAAGGAAAAAAGATATAGGTTCCTCATCTAGATTCATAAAGGAACGGGACGCGCGAGGAGATAATTCCAATGCACATGCGAGAATCGAAGACTGCAGTTTTAATGTTGATACCTCCGAGTTGGTGGCTGTTTTAAGAGGTATGAGAGATAAGGTATGGTGGCTTAAAGAAATAAGATCAGATCCGAGCAAGAAAAATCCAGATTACTGGTGTGAATTTCATAACGATCACGACCACAGAACAACAAATTGCAAGTTACTACAAGGAGAGGTTGAGCATCTGTTGAAACAAGGTTATCTAGCTGACCTGTTCAGCGAGAAAGGTAGGCAATCATATATTAAGAATAGACAAGAACCCCCTAAAACCCCCATCTCCAAAAAGAACAGTCAATGTAATAACCCTGGAAGATGAGGTCAATAGTGTGACTTATACAACAGCAAAGAAGACGTCAAAAGTCATAATCACTCATGGGAAGTGAATACATCACACCTTGGAAGACGACAATATAATATTTGATGATGAAGATGCGGACGACTTGATGATTCCTCACAATGACGCACTGATAATATCCTTACTTGTACAAGATACTAATATAAAATGAGTTTTGATTGACCCAGGTAGCTCTGTGAATATCATTTTACTAAGAGTGGTGGATGAGATGCAAGCCAACGACAAGGTGATAACAAAGGCACGGACTCTGTCCGGGTTTGATACTTCAAGTGTTGTCACGAAGAAGTAGTTCTAGCCACGTTTGCAGAAGAAGTTGTAAAGGATACAAAGTTTCAAGTGATAGATGCAGACATGGCTTATAATATAATCCTAGGAAGACCTTGGATTCACGATATAGATGTTGTACCGTCCACATTGCATCAAGTTATCAAATTTCCTTCATAGTGGGGAATTCATCAAATCCGTGGAGATCAACAAGATTCGAGGATTATCAATTTAGTAGTTGCTACCAGCACGGTAAATGAGGTGGAAGGCAAGGAATAGCAGTTACAGAGTTTAGTTGAGGATGTTGCAATACAAACCTCAACTGAAGGCATTCCAGCACAAGATGACATTGATTCGAGACCCGATGTTATCCAAGAGCCAGAAGAAAATAAAAATATTAAGACAACTACTGAAGAACAAGAAGCGGTGGTGCTATTCAAACACTGGCCGGACAGAAAAGTTTACATCGGTGTAAATCTGAGCACACAAATGAAAGGCAAGTTAATTGAATTTTTAAAAGCTAACTCAGATTGCTTTGCTTAGTCGCATTTATATCTGACAGGTATACCCCCCGAGTTGATGACTCACAAACTGAACGAGAACCCATCATATCCACCTGTCAAGTAGAAGAAAAGGAAGCAGGGATCCTTCAAAAATCAGGTGATCCAGGATGAGGTACAAAAACTTTTAAAAATTGGGTCAATACGAGAGGTAAAATATCCTAACTGGCTAGTTAATACTGTGGTAGTACCAAAAAAGAATGGGAAATGACGAGTTTGTGTAGATTATACTGACTTAAATAAAGCTTGTTCTAAAGATTCATTTCCTTTGCCGCACATAAATCAACTAATTGATTCTACTGCAGGACATGAGTTGTTAAGTTTTTTAGATGCATATTTAGGATATAACCAGATAAAGATGGACCTTATAAATGAAGAAAAAACTTCCTTTATCACAGACAGGCGAACTTACTGTTACAAAGTCATGCCTTTTGGTCTAAAAATGCTGGAGTCACATACCAAAGATTGTTAACTAAAATGTTTCAAGAATATTTGGGAAAGACTATGGAAGTCTACATTGATGATATGCTAGTCAAATCGACACAGGCGGGAGATCATTTCTAGCATTTGCCGAACACTTTTCAGATTCTCCGCAAGTTTAATATGAAGCTAAATCCCGAAAAATGTATTTTTGGCGTATCTTCAGGTAAGTTTTTAGGCTTTCTTGTTTCTAACAAGGGAATTGAGGTAAATCCTGCAAATCAAAGCTATCGAGGAAATACCCGATGTACTCACAAGCAAAAAGGAAGTGCAGAGATTAACAGTAAGAATAGCAGCACTGGGGAGATTTATTTCAAAATCATCAAAAAAGAGTTTTATTCTTTTCAGTATTGAAAAAGCATAATCAATTTGAATGACCTGATGAATGCCAACAAGCCCTCAAGGATTTAAAATCGTATCTTTCAAATCCCCCTTTGCTAGCCAAACTGAAAGACGTGGAAAGGTTGGTTATATACCTTGTTGTGTCAGAAGTGGCGGTAAGTGCGGTACTTGTATGAGAGGATAAAGGTAAATAATATCCAATATATTATATTAGTAAATCTTTGCTAGATGCTGAGACACGATACCCTCATCTAGAAAAACTTACTTTAGCACTAATTATGGCATCTAGAAAATTAAGACCTTATTTTCAATGTTATCCTATCTTTATAATAACTGCTTTCCCCCTGAGGAATATATTGCATAAGCAAGAATTATCTGGTAGGTTAGCTAAGTGGGCAATAGAACTAGCGAGCATGATATCATATACCAGCCTAGAACTGCAATAAAATCGCAGGTTTTAGCATATTTCGTAGCAGATTTTAGCACGAATTTAGTTCCTGAAGCAAAAAAGTAAATACATGTATTTACCGGATCTAATTTGGGGTCTTGAACTTTATTTACTGACGGTTTCTCGAATGTAAAAGGAGCGGGCTTAGGTATTGTCCCAATTACACCATCAGAGGAAATTATAAGACAAGCAATAAAATATTATCCTATCACTAATAATGAAGTAGAGTACGAAGCTGTGATTGCAGGTCTGGAATTAGCACGAGAACTTGGCATATAGCAGATTGTAATCAAAAGTGATTCCCAGCTAGTAGTTAACCAAATGCAAGGGACTTACATAGCAAGAGAGGCACGAATGCAACAATAACTGGAAAAGGTACGTGAATTAGTCAGTCAATTTCAATCATAGAAGGCTGTTCAAATACCAGGGAGGAGAACGCAGAGGCAGATGCGCTGGCCAATCTCGCGTCTGTTACGGAAATAACAAATACATTAAATGCTATTGTAATATATTTGTTTCATTCAGCACTCGATAAAGACAAGAACGAGGTAAATTTTAATAATATAACTTGGGATTGGAGGAACGAGTGTGTCAATTTTTTTCAGTACGAAATCTTGTCCGAAGACAAGAAGAAGTCACAGGTACTTCGCCAAAAAGTTGCCCGGTATTGCTTAATTCGTGGAAGTTTATACTGAAAGATGTTTGACGGACCTTTAGCACGGTGCCTTGGTCCATCACAAACAGAATATGTAATGAGGGAAGTACACGATGGTCATTGCGGTAATCATGCTGGGGGAAGATCATTGGTGAAGGCTTTAATAAGAGCAGGATACTATTGGCCAAAAAAATGAAAGAAGAAGCAGAAAACTTTGTAGCCAAGTGTGATAAATGTCAATGATATACCAATAACATGCATCACCAACGGAACTGTTACATTTAGTTATCTCGCCATGGCCTTTCATAAAGTGGGGCATGGATATCATAGATCTGTTACCTCAAGACAAAGGAAACATACGGTTTCTATTGGTTTTAACAAATTATTTTTCAAAAATGGGTAGAAGCAGGAGCTTTCAAACATGTGCAAGAAAAAGAAGTCAGAGACTTTATTAGGCGAAACATAATCTATTGTTTTGGAGTTCCAAAGGAAATCTTGTGTGACAACGGCCCGCAATTCATAGGCGCAAAAATCACAGAGTTCTTTCAGAGTTGGCAAATTAAACAGATTACATCCGCGCCTTACCATCCCGTAGCTAATGGGCAAGATGAGTCAACAAACAAAGTTATTATTAATAGCTTGAAGAAAAGATTAGAGGAGTCAAAGGGCAATTGGCCAGAAGTATTACCAGGAGTATTATGGGCGTATTGAACAATAGCAAAAACAAGTACAAGCGAGACTCTTTTTTCGCCCGTCTATGGCACTGAAGCCCTAATTCCAGTTGAAATAGGTGAACCAAGTATGAGATACACACATGATATTGAGGAAGAATGAAGAAGAAATGCAGGCGAGTCTAGATTTATTAGAGGAACAGAGGAAAGATGCGCTAATAATGATGGTAGCTCAAAAGCAGATGATTGAACGATAATACAACAGGAAAGCAAACCTGAGGTACTTCAAGATTGGGGACTTCGTCCTAAAAAAGGTGTTTCAATCAACGAAAACGGCTAATGCGGGTAAGTTAAGTCCAAATTGGGAATGCCCTTATAGGGTTCGAGGCATCGCTGGAAAAGGGGCGTATGAGTTGGAAACCATGGATGGCAGCATACTACTATCACATTGGAATGTTGTTCATTTGAAGAAGTATTATTTCTAGGCAAAGGAAGTACCCACGGTCAGGTATCACTCTAATATAATTTTATTTCATTTTTTTGAATTTCACTAATAATTTTAGATGATAGGCAAAAAGCTAGCTCGTACAAATGATGATATTAAACCCGAAAGACACGCGAAATACTGAATTATTCCCGATCTAGTTTACAACCTTTCTGATGGAAAAAAGGGGTTAAATAGTCATCATCTAAACCTATACCTCCGAGTCCCGTTTGTATTTTTCTTTTCAGGGAATGGACCAAAAGGAAGGAACAATCCAGTGTTTGAGATTTCATACTTCAAAGCTCTAACACTGGGGGACTATACATATAGGCAAAGAAGCTAAGAGTCAAAACTCATGCCTAAGAGTCAAAAATCAAGCTTGGATCAAAAACGTTGAAGCAACCTTGATAAGGTGTGAACTCGCAAGAAGGATTCAAGATACGCTCCAAGTTCCAACAAGTTTTTAGGTTAAGGCCAAAAATTAGCCAAGTGATAATAAACCCGATTTTCTATTAATCACAGGATAACAAACCCGATTTTATATCTAAAAATTTGCTACAAAGAAAGCAGTTGTGGAAGTAATGCACATATAATAGAGAAAATCATATATGAAATTTGTTTGAAAGTTCAAAGCATGAAACTTCTTCAAATTATTTCCTTTTTTCTGTTTCATCTTTCATATACTTACACCAAAATGAAGATGAGACATCATCTTCATCAATGTCGCTTATATAAAAGGGCCCTCTTTTATAAAAGTTTGTGTTTATCAAAATCAGAGATTATTAAAGCATTTCTAAATGCAAGTTCAAATACCAAAGAGCAAAACAATAGCTCAGATATCAAAATAAGCGGTGAAAGTAACAAACACAATTATTAAACTTTGAGAAAAACAGAAGTACTTATTTGTCATTGAAGCCCAAAACAAGATAGGGGTAACCAAAAAATAACCTTCTAAAAAATAAAAGAAACTTCCCAAAAGTTGAATAAACATGAAAATAAGAAAAAACTAAGGGGTATCATCTGCGGGAGCATCATTAACAGGAGCAGAAGGGTCAGCTTGAGAAGAAGAGGCTTGAACATTAGCTTCACTAGGAATAAGTCCATTTCCGTCACCCGTGGGACCTTCGTCTTCAGGTGAAGAAAATCTTTGACGTTGCTGAGTTTTATCAATTGCTTCTTTAGCTTTAACAATCTCAACATTAAGGTCAAAACCCTCCTGGTTGGCTTCCATTAGAATTTCGAGGTGAGTGTTTAAAAAGGCCCAGCTTACATCTAATGACAATTTGTTCTCAAGAATCTCATAGTCCTTCTCCCATTGATCAATTTCATCTTTCAGCTCTTCTTTTTCTGCTTCAGAGGCATCATAAGCTATCTTCAAAGGAGTAAGAGAAATTTTCAAGAACTTAATTTTATCAGTAGAGGCACGGAGATCTTCTTGAGCTTGAGTAAGTGTTTGAACTAGTTCTCCCGCATATACCTCTTTTTGATTAAGGAGTTCCCCTAAACTCCTTATCTCTTCAGTCGCATTGGAAACTCCCTTAAACTCCTTAGACTCAATTATGTCCTTGTCTTTACCAACTTGGCTAGAAGAAGCCTTTTCAACTGTTAATTCAGCAGCAACCATCTTCATTTATTGCTCTAAGGCGTTCTTTTCTTCCGCCAGAACCTTTTTCTCCAATTGAAGACCTTCGAATTAACCTTTATAGTTATCAGCTTCGGTATGAAAGTCTACCACTTGTTGCTCCGCTTGAGAAATCCTTTTCATAAGTTCAGTGTCAATCATGTTGATTTGCAGAAAAATAGAAAGGTTCATGAATAAGAAGGAAAAAAAGGAAAGGAAGTATAATAAAGATTGTACCTTCAAAGAAGAATGAACGATATCATTCATCCAAGTCAGGGAGTTATGGCTTTCTAACTTCTTCTTCTCTATGGGTCCAATCAAGGGCTTTAACCATACATCAGCTTGACCCCGAATTCTTTAGTAAACTCCCACCTTCAGGGACTTCCATAACAATTCTTTTCATTGTCAACCCGCTACTGGAGGGTCTAGTCTCTACATGAGAAGCAACCACGAGAATAGCAAATGAGGTGGATGCAGCTATGGGAGGAGCAGTAGGAGGAACAACAGGTAAATACACGGGAGGAGTAATGGAAACCAAAGTTGGAAGAGTAGCAAGGGGCAGTTCTTCATAAACAGGTCCGGGAGCTTCATTACCCTCAAAGCCATGAGCAAACAAACTATCAACGGAACTTGGGGGAGAGTCAACAACATCATAATCAGAAACCTTTAAAGGGGCATTCTCTGGCTAATCCAAAAGTCTAGAGAGGACTGAGCTCGATGGAGGGTCATGAGAAGGTGTGTCTTCATCATCGGAAATCACGCGTCTCCCGACTCAAGGTCTTCACACTAAAGAACCCTCCTCTGGCTCTTCTTCACCCTCAGAGCCATGTGCTCCGTCATTTTTTCTTTTAGAAGAAGAAGCACTTAAAATTCTTTCCTGAGCACGACTAACGGAAAGTCTGGTAAAGGGAACAGATGCGGGACTAATACCATGAATGGGAAACCCTAGCAAAAAAAAAGAAAGATGTGAAAATCTGAATAAAGAAGAGAGATAAAGGAAGAAACAATAAAGGTAAAAATTACCGTGCGTCTTTACTTTCCAGCCAAATTTTTGAGAAAGGTATTTCCAGGACCTCTTCTCCATAGGCGCAGTAGTCAACATCTTTTCTACCCAAGCATGGAAGTTGGGAATTTCATCAAAAACTTCCATGGATGCTGAAAGGTTGGGTATTTTATCATAATAAAGTCTTTTGAGATATTACAAAAACAAAATAGAAAAACTTACGTGAAAAATTCCATTTCTCTGGGAAAGGCATGTTTTCTTCGCCCACTAATCCACTAGTGGGAGCCGCAACAAACCGAGCATACCATCCACGATCCCGAACATCTACGGGGCTAACCAAAACTCTCTTACTTCTATCCACGATAGAAAAGACACCTTCACGAAATAGCTTAGGGGAATATAAGTGAAGCAAGTGCCGAAAAGTAAAAGGCACGGAAACCAGTTCTGTCAAATAACGAAGGCATGCAACAGTCCTCCATACTATGGGGCCAATCTGGCCAAGACATACATTAATGTAATGACAAATAAAACGGCTAAAACGACTATAGGTTAAACTATTTACATTATTAATGTATATAACTTAAATCAACAAATAAAATGCGTAGAAGAAATTAGAAAGCGAATCATTCGTGATTTTAGCTTGCGAATATGCCTGGCATTCATGACAACTGGGAGGAAAACAAGAACAATGATAATAGTTGCAGTGTACTTGGAACTGCTCATGGTTTTTTTTTCTTCTTCTTTTTTTTCCTCTTAGCTTTTTGATCACCTAAAAATGCATGGATATTTAAAAGGGTGGCAAAAGATGGCAGAATTGAAGGCAAGAGTGTGAGATAGAAATAAGGTCACGTGAAAGAGGTAGATTCACACACTCATAGGGCTTGAACCTTGTGAACTAATTTGGCGATCGATTGCATGTATGGGCTTCAGAGTTGATACAGTTCAGTCGCCGACGACGTGAAAAAATATTTATATTGTCAGATCACTTATAAGAGACGTAATTACAACTAATTAAGTTTATAGTCATTAATGGGTAATTTATTAAAATGGTAACTATAACCTACAGTTTCATTTATTCTAATTTTTGGCCGCTATAGTGAAGTGTTGTTATAGAGAATATATATTATAACATAACATAAAACTCAATTCCGAGAAAAAGCTTGGCTTTCATTAGAGCCGTCAATATGGGCTTGGCCCGTGATTTAGCAGGGCTGGGCTAGACTTTTTGGAGCCTATTTATGAACGTTGCTTTTAAGCCCAGCCCGAATAAGCCCATGGCCCGTAAGGCTTGACTGAGGCAGGGCTAGGCCGGCCGTGGGCCTAATAAAAATATGTATTTAAAATATATAAAATACAAAATTAAAATTATATGACATAAAAACATCAAGAAGAGTATTACAAGCTTAAAATTTATTAAGCGCATCATATTAAAAGATCAAAGTTTTAAAACGTTAATTAATTTTACAAATTTAATTATTTTTTGTATTTAACTAACTAATATTACATACAAATTATAGATGTTGTCACACCTCCCTTTTACCGCCCCGAAAGATGTATAAGAGAGTTTTTTCCAATTTAAGTGACAATATAAACGAGATTATTTATTTAAAATTAAAGTCGCCACTTGGGATAATTTATGGTGTCCCAAGTCACCAGTTTAAAATCCTGAATCGAGAAAATTGACTCTTATTTACTGTCTGCGAACACAGAAATTCAGGTAAGAAATTCTGTTAATCCGGGAGAAGGTGTTAGGCACTCCCGAGTTCCGTGGTTCTAGCACGGTTGCTTTGATCATACTTGGCTTAATCAAAATTATCCAATTACTGATTTTAGAACCTATGTGCATTTGCTTCTTTCAATGAAGAAATTATCTTGAAACGGGTCACGCGTACGTGTACCCATTTGTTTGGCGCGTCAAAAATCATGTCACGCGAACGTCCACGATTAATACGCTTTATTATTATTAGGAAAGTTTGGCCGAAGTTGCACGAACGCATACTCCGGTTTTGTTTTTAGAAATCGTAATCATGTCACGCAAATGTATCCACAATCACAATGATATAATAAACGGGCCTAGAGCAACTACGAGCATTTGTCATTTTTATATCTAGGTTATGAACTTAATACGAGGGCCATGTATGATTAAATGGTGGATGGCACACCTCGGACTATATGAACTAAATTTAATTAGTATCCTATTAAAGGAATCTTATTATTAAGGAAGTTTGCTCGAAGTTGCCTGAACGCATACTCCGGTTAGTTTTTAGAAATGTAACCATGTCATACGAACGTGTACACAATCACAATTGTATTTTAAACGTGCCTAAAGGCTTCTCTACGGACATTCGTTCTAATATCTAATTAAAGTATTTGTGAGGGCCACAGGCGATCTAATCAAATGGCACGCCTCAATCTAATTACAAGAGTTACTCTAACCAACGTAATCTAAGGCCATATTTGTACAACTTATTAATTAAAAGGGAGAAAAGAAAAGGGGCGTGCTGGGCTCTTTGGCATTTGGGCCAAGCCAGTTGTAAACATACATCCGCAGCAGTTGTTTAAATGGGAACTGGGCTCGAGAGCAAGCCCAAAGAACGGTAAGGCAAACGATTTCCCCCATTTCCAAGTGGCCTCAAAATCCAGGCCCAAGGTAAGATAAATCTGGTAAAAAATGAATGTTAAAGAGTATGGGACTCAAGATCAAGTCCCCACAGAAGGAGGAAACATCTGAAGCCCAAGGAAGCTGGCTGAGCCCATTGGCTATGATCAACATGCAGCAAATTGATGTACAAAGCCCAAAATGCTACAACACCCAAATAACCATATCACCTATCTAAAGAAAAACTGTTTTGAATTTAATTGAATTAGTAACATGAAGATAAGGTTGTGCAACATTTAAATTCATTTTAGCTCAGGCTGAATCATAAACAATTTGTGAAATTTAAATCTTAATTTAAACCTTTCTAATACAAACAATAGCGAAAATCCTACGAGATTATTATGTGACCACCTTAAATCTAAAAATTAACATCAACTTTGAACCGAATTAAACGAAAACCAAATAAATTCATCATATGACCTAGACCCTCACTGCAAAAAGCCTTGAGCATTTCTCTATACCCATGACAGGTTTAAATCAAATCACAACCTAATAGGAGACACTGAAACCTTAACCCCAAACTTAATAGTATGATACAACATCAATAACATGAAAGGGAAGTAGAATGCATATAAAAACTAAACTATTACAGAACATGAATGAAATTGAAGAACAAGGGAGTAAGATTCAACAAAACAACTCATATTCATCATATTTCCACATTGGATTGTACATCTACACCTCATATGCTATTCACAGTCCAAGAAATACCTGAAGGTCAAAAGAAAACAAGGAGAGTGAGGAGTTTAGCAACAGCAGTAGATCAACAACATCAACACCAATTCTCAACCTACTTTAGACCATTTTTAAATCCAGATGAACAGAAATTCCTTGAAGCTTTTAAATTCTAACTAACGATCAAGATTAAAGAGCAAAACCAAGACCAATTTCGATCAAAAGATTGCAAGAATTTTCGGTATTTTTTCAGAGTATCAATGGCTGCCCAAAATGAAGGGAAAGAGGTCTTTATATAGGCATGTCTAAGGCAGCCCTAGCCTGGCTAACCATTTTCCCTTTTACCCCTATAATTCTTAATTGTTTTACCCTTTTTAACCCTTCCAAATATTTGAAACCCCCTGCTCTGAACAAACCAGACCCAACTTTATCCTTTAGAAGCTTCCCCCAATAGAAGAAGATTCCCCAAATCCTCAAATACCTAAAACACTCTTGACACCCTTGCAACTTACATTTAGAAAGTCATCCTGGGTCAAATTAACCCAAGACCCAAATGAACGAGTCTCTCAACTGGGTCAGTGATAGTCACAGTTAATACAAAAACCCAAACTATCAGAAATGATCAAACAAAAAGATCAAATTCATAAAAAAGAAAACAAACAATAATCCAGAATTTTACGATTAAACCTAACTTAACCACCAAACTAAGATGAATTCCACTATAAAAGAAAACAAGACAAAAATAATGAAGCAAATATAGACATAAAAGTAAAAAAGAATAGAAAATACTACAATGAATAGAGTCGTGAGAAAAATAGGGGAAAGTACCAATTCATGCCGGAATGTCTTGACAAATTGAAACGAATTGACGAACGATGACGGGAGTCAACATTCGGCTGTAATCCGATGAGTCAGTTAAAATTCGACGTTTCTGTAATGACTCAAAACTTTCGTGAATCGATTGCCCTCGTTGAGAGCAATCTATTAACGTAAGATTCGAGTTAAAACTAGTCGAAATTGGAGCAAAAATCAGAGAAAGAGAGGGAAATTAGGGCTTGTATTTTCTATTTTCATATCCGAACTTGGGTAAACTTGGTTGGATTCTAAGGAAAGATATTAATAGATTTGGGAAGAAGGAGGGGTAATGATTGCATGGTTGAATTTTTGGGGTGGTTGGGTGGTCCGCCGCCGGTGGAGGGTTCGGGTGTTTGGGGCGGATGGGTTCGATTAGGGTTTGGTTAGAGACGACTGGAGTGGGTTTGAATGGTTTAGGAGGTGGGTTCGGATACTTATATAGCTGGGGAGTGAGGAGTTACGGTCCGTTGGATCTAATTGATCCAACGGTTGAGATGGAGAGGTTCCGAAATGGGGTCGTTTGGTTTGAAGGCAAGGCTGGACCGGTCAATGAGATTGGGTTGGGGCGGATTGGGGCAGATTGGGCCTGAGGGGGGATTCATTTTGGGCCTTAACAATTTTGGCCCTAACAACCTTTTCTGATTTTCTTTTCTCTTTTAGTCTTCTTCTTCTTCTTTTTTTCAATTGTTTTCTTTTCCTTTTCAATTAATTAAAAACAAAAATTAAATTCTCAAATTAAAATAATTTACAAAATTAAGCTAATTATCTACCATAATATTTATAAAATTTAATTGCTCCTAAATTACAAGAAAAAATTACTAATTTAAAACTAAACGGTTAAAATGCTAAAGTAAGCCAATTTTTGGGATTTTCATTTTTAATAAAACAAATAATTTACTAATAATCCTGAAAATATGAAAATGAAACTTAAATGCAATGCATGATTTTGTTTTGGCTTTTTCATGATTTTAACAAAATATACATGCACAGAAATGCAAACAGCTAGCACAAATTCCCACAAAATCCTATAAAATTGTAAAAATGGCAAAAATTATTTTTTTCTTGAATTTTATAGGAGTAATTCACATAGGGGAAAAATCATGTGTCACAACTGCCCTTCTTTGCTCGGAAACACAAAGAGTTTTCGTGCAAAGATAAAGTGAGCGGATACGAGCAATTTTTGCCCATTTGAATACTCCGTGAAAAGTATTTTTGAAAAATTTGACCGCACCCTAATTCCGAGGTTTCCTACATATCCTTGGCTATAAAGGAATCAGGTCAGTGTAGTTCGGAAAAGTTCGATAGCTGGGACTACCAGGAAGCTGTGATTTCACTATTGATGTTGCTGCCACTGCTTGTTGAACTCCTTATTACACCAAGACAAAATAAAAGAACCTAGACTAGACTATGATATCGGATTTACAGGAATCCTATCTACTCATCTTCAAACTTGATCTTGCAATTTCTGCCACTCGGTTGACTTGTGCTCTCCAGGTGAGCTTCTTTTGTTGTTGACTTGAATTGTATTCTGAAGTGAATTCCCTTATTTTCCAGGTAGGTTCCTGATTGCCAATACTCGAACTGTCTTCCTTCAAAACTTGTATTGCCTTCTCCTTGTTCTCCAGGTGGTCGCCTGATTGCCAATACTTGCACTACTTTTCCTTGAAACTTGAACTGTTTTCCCTTTGTTTTCCAGGTGGGCGCCTAATTGCTGAACTTGAACCGTCTTCCTTTGAACATTGCTGCTTTCCCTTTGTTCTCCAGGTGCGCGCCTGATTTCTAACATTTGAACTGTTTTTCTTCGAAACTTGAATTGCTTCCCTTTGTTCTCCAGGTGGGTGCCTGATTACCAACACTTGAATTGCTTTCCCTTTGTTCTCCAGGTGGATGCCTGATTTCTATCACTTGAATTGCTTTCCCCTTGTTCTCCAGGTGGGCGCCTGATTTCCAACACTTGAACTATTTTTCCTCGAAACTTGAACTGCTTCCCTTTGTTTTCCAGGTGGGCGCCTGATTACCAACACTTGAACTGCTTTTCCTCGAAACTTGAACTGCTTCCCTTTGTTCTCCAAGTGGGCACCTGATTACCAACACTTGAATGTTTTCTCTTTGTTCTCTAGGTGGGTGCCTAATTACCAACATTTGAATTTTCTTCCTTTCCTCTGAAACTTGAATTGTTTTCCCTTTGTTCTCCAGGTAGGCTCCTGATTGCTTGGGCCTGAACTGCTTTCCATTTTTTAAACTCGTGTTATCTTCCCTTGTTCTCCAAGTGGGTGCCCGATTTCAACAAAAACAAACAAAACAAAAGAAATTTTTCTGCCCTAGTTTGATATTGGGAATATCTGTGAGTGTTAACCAATTCTTATTATCAAAATAAATTCTAAATTAGATTCTTTTATCCTGAAAATTTCAAGCCAAGCCTCATTTCAAAAGTGTAAACTTAAATGCCAAATTACACTTCCCAAAAGTAGACCTCTTGTCAGACCTTGTCATTTGCGAGGGCCTCAAAACTTACTAAATCCTGTTATCCAAGAGGGTACTGGAACTTACTGTCGAGCCTGTCTGGCACTTGCTTTCCTTACGGAGGGTTTCTCCGAAACAAACGAAATTTTCTGCCCCTGTTTCAATCAAAGAAAAATCTTGTTAGTTTGAAAATGTGGTGGTTAGTTTGCGGCATTCTTGTGAAGGTGGTCCTTTTTCTGTCGTGATTTGCTTTGACTGTCCGCCTTGAACTGGCCAAGAATTGTTTGCCTTTCTGACTGAATTTCAACCACAGGACCTTGAATGACCCGAATGCTCTACACTCAAACTGTTGTTTTACAATTTTGTCTTTCCAATTTGAACCTCTGTATTTTCTACAAAATTCACAAACCATTCGACCACTTGAGCTTTCATTAACACCTTAATTTTCAACTTTTGCATCATGCTATTTCTGGTATGCTTTGGCCGTACTTTACTTTGTGCAATTTTGGAAGTTGGTAGTAAGCTTTGCGATCCTTTCTTTTGCTTTGCAAGACTAACATTGAAAAATCCTTAGAGGAGTAGACCCAAAAGGAAATAAAATGCAATGACTTCGAGAGTTATGAGTAAAGAAGAAAAATCAAACGGAAGGACTATTTGAAGAAGAAAAGGAAAAGGGACTTATCTGAGTGAGGTTGTTGGCATCAATGATCATGACATGCATTTTGGATTAATCAGCCTAGTCCATTCAGTCAATCCTCTTTCAGTCTTTACACTTTGTGCTCGGGGTTCCCATAATTTGATTTCCTTTGCAAAGTCAACAACCTTATTCGACTTGTGGTGCCCTGAAAGGTTTTCACCAGCAAACCTCTCTCATTTATTTATCTCTCAACTCACCATCTCCTTACGGTGCCCGTGAGGGTTTTCACCAATAAGACTCTCTCATTTTTAAATTTCTCTCAGCTTTCCATTGCCTAACGGTGCCCGAGAGGGTTTTCACCAATAAGACTCTCTCATTTTCATCTCATTTTTCATTTTTCCCGCTTAGAACAGAGTGTTGCCCCTGATATGAATCACCTCTACTTGCTCGACTTGGCATCTCTTGAAGACTGATCGGAAAGTCTTTCTTTGGACCGTAATGTGGGCTTTTGGATAGGGTTAGAAAGAAAGGGTATCACAAAGGCTCAAACAACTTGAATGGGTTCAAAATTACAACTTTTGGAATCAGATTTCGTACAACAACCACAACTTTCTACCCCAATTTCTTGACTTGAGGACTTTTGAGTTTTATTTTGATGGGACCGAACCGTGAGGCTGCCTACGTATCCTTAAAAGAAATCAGGTCGAATGTAGTTCATGTAATAGGAATTACTCTATTGTTGTTACTTTTCTCTTTTCTTTTTCTTTCTCTCTTTTTCTTTTCTTTTCTCTCTTTTCTCTCTTTTTTTTTCTTTTCTTCTTTTTTTCTCTTTTCTTTTCTTTTCCTTCTTTTTTTTTTCTTTTCTCTTCTTTTTTCTCTTTTTTTCTTTTTTTTTCTCTTTTCTTCTTTACTTACCTTTGCATTCGTGTTTCTGAATTTTGCTACTGATTCCAAAAGAGGGGTATGAAAGGAATAAATAAGGATCAAAGGGGTATCAAAGGATAAAGTATTTATATAACAGAATAAAATGCCTTCGTCATTCCAATCTTCAAAATATGCCAAGTACAAACAATAATTTAGACAGACCAAAGAAATCATACATAATATCTTTTGACTGTATTAGAATTGATAGCCATATCCACACATTTGCCTTCTATGTCTATTAAATACAATGCGTCATTGGATAACACTCTTGTTACAATAAACGGCCCTTGCCAATTTGGGGCGTACTTGCCTTTTGCTTCAGCCCGATGTGGAAGGATGCGTTTCAATACTTGCTGATCCACTTCAAATTTCCGCGGATGCACCTTCTTGTTATATGCTCTCGTCGTACTCTTCTGATACAACTAGCCATGACATACTGCTACTAATCTTTTCTCATCAATCAAACTCAATTGCTCCAAATGGATCTTTACCCACTTATCATCATCAATTTCGACTTCAGCAACAATCCGAAGGGATGGAATTTTAACTTCCACTGGTATCACCGCTTCAGTGCCATATACCAACAAATAAGGAGTTGCACCTACTGAAGTGCAAACAGTAGTGCGATAACCCAACAATGCAAAGGGCAACTTTTCATGTCATTGCCTGGAATCCTGAACCATTTTCTGAAGTATCTTCTTTATGTTTTTGTTGGCTGCCTCGACTTCTCCATTCGCCTTGGGGCGGTATGGGGTGGAATTGCAATGCGTAATCTTAAACTGTTGACATAGCTCTTTCATCATATGACTGTTAAAATTAGCACCATTATCTGTGATGATCACCTTTGGGATCCCGAACCGACAAATGATATTCGCATGCAAAAAATCGACCACTGCCTTCTTGGTCACAGATTTGAAAGTTTTAGCTTCAACCCATTTAGTGAAATCAATGGCCACCAGAATGAACCTATGCCCATTGGATGTCGCTGGCTCAATTGGCCCCAAGCAACAAAGGACCATGGTGCAGACATTGTGTGCAATTCAGATGGCGGAGAATGAATCAAGTCTCTATGTACCTGACATTGATGACACTTGCACACAAAACTGATACAATCTCGCTCCATGGTGAGCCAATAATAACCTGCTTGAAGAATTTTCTTTGCCAGAACATACCCACTTATATGCGGTCCGCAGACTCCAGAATGCACTTCGGTCATGATAGTCATGGCTTGTTTTGCATCTATGCATCTCAACAATCCAAGATCTGGAGTTCTTTTGTACAAAACTCCCCCACTGAAGAAATATCCACTTGCCAAACGTCGAATTGTTCTCTTTTGATCCCCTGTGGCTTGTACTGGATATACCCCCGACCTGATGTACTCCCTGATATCGTGGAACCAAGGTTCGCCGTCAAGTTCTTCTTCCACTATGTTACAGTAAGCATGCTGATCGCGGACCTGAATATGCAAAGGGTCGGCATAAGCTTTGTCCGGGTGGTGTAACATTGACACCAAGGTAGCCAATGAATTGTCAACCTCATATGGATCCTTGGAATGTGCCTGAACTCTATTGATCGAAATCGTTGACAAAGGTCAAGCAGACATTGTCGATACGATGTAAGCTTTAAATCCCGTGTCTCCCATTCTCCTTGAATTTGGTGCACCAGAAGGTCCGAGTCTCCCATGACCAAGACTTCTTGGATTCCCATATCTACAACTAGCCTTAGTCCCAGAATGCATGCCTCGTACTCGACTATGTTGTTGGTACAGTAGAAACGAAGCTGAGATGTGACAGGGCAGTGGTGTCCTGTTTCAGAAATAAGTACAGCTCATATTCCAATGCCTTTTATGTTAGCAACCTCATCAAAGAAAAGTTTCCAACCGGGCCTTTCATCCTTCTTGACTTCGTCAATATGCATTACCTCTTCATTAGGGAAGTAAGTCCTCAAAGGTTCATATTCTTCATCCACCGGGTTCTCAGCCAAGTGATCGGCAAAGCTTGGGCTTTCATCGTCGTCCGAGTCACATATACGATATCAAACTCTATGAGCAAGATCTACCATTTTGTAAGCCTTCCTGTGGGCATGGGCTTATAAAAGATATACTTTAGAGGATCCAGATGAGAAATGAGGTACGTAATGTAGGATGACAAATAATGCTTCAACTTTTGTGCTACCCAAGTCAGGGCGCAAAATGTCCTCTCAAAGGGAGTATACTTAACCTCATAAGATGTGAATTTCTTGCTGAGATAGTAAATAGTTTGCTCTTTCATGCCAGTGATGTCATGTTGACCCAACACACAACCAAATGAATTATCCAAGACTGTCAAATACAAAATCAAAGGTCTCCCAGGTTCTGGCGGGACCAACATAAGTGGGTTCGATAAATACTCTTTGATCCTATCGAATGCTTCCTAGCACTCATCAGTCCATTTGACCGCATCATCCTTCTTTATCAGCTTAAAGATGGGCTCACAAGTTATCGTGAGCTGAGCAATAAACCTGCTGATGTAGTTCAGCCTCCCTAATCGACTCATCACCTCGGTCTTATTCTTTGGCGGTGACATTTCCTGGATAGCTTTGATCTTTGACGGATCCAATTCAATGCCCTGCCAACTGGCTATGAATCTCAACAATTCCCCGATGGAACACCAAATGCGCACTTTGCAGGATTGAGCTTAAGATTGTACCTGTGGAGCCTTTGGAAAAACTTTCTCAAATCTTTGACATGGTTAGACTGCTTCCGGGACTTTATGATCACATCATCCACGTAAACCTCAATTTCCTTGTGTATCATGTCATGGAATATGGTTGTCATTGCCCTCATGTAAGCTGCCCCAGCATTTTTCAAACCGAATGGCATGACCCGGTAGCAATATTTTCCTCACGACGTGATGAATATCGTCTTTTCCGCATCTTCTTCATCCATTAAAATCTGATGATACCCCGCATAGCAATCCACAAAAGATCCAATCTCGTGCTTGGCACAGTTGTCCATCAAAATGTGGATATTTGGCAGTGAAAAATTGTCCTTTGGACTTGCTTTATTGAGGTCACGGTAATCAACACACACTCTGGTCTTACCATCCTTCTTTGACACAGGAACAACGTTGGCTAACCACGTGGGATACCGTGTGACTTGAATGACCTTTGTATCAAGCTGTTTTGTGACTTCCTCTTTAATCTTCACACTCATGTCAGTTTTGAACCTTCTCAACTTCTGCTTGATGGGAGTGAATGCTGGATCAATTGGCAATTTATGGACCACCAAATCGGTACTCAACCGAGCATATCATCATACGACCATGCAAAAATATCCTTATACTCAAGTAATGCTTTAATTATTTCTTCCCTAATTTGCGGTTCAAGATGGATACTTATCTTAGTTTCTCTGACATTATCTGGGTCCCCTAGATTGATTGCTTCTGTATTATTCAGATTAGGCTTGGGTTTTTCTTCAAAATGACTTAGCTCTTTACTAATCTCTCCAAAGGCCTCATCCTCATCATATTCTGATTCATCAACACACTCTATTTCTTGGATTATTATTTTAGAATTAGATTGACTTTTAAGACTGGGCCAAAGATTCCTCATGCATGTCATGTCATTGAAACCAGCATAAAAAGAACTATACAGAGAAGAAAAGAAAACAAAAAACGAAACTATCAGGAGTGATGGAAAGGGAAATTGCATTTCATTAAAATAAAGGATAACAGGGTTTGTACATCAACAAGTGAAAAATAAAAAATCCGGATCACAACCCTGGAATGATCCAGATAGAAAGGATAACAAAACAAACTACCAAGATTTCTTCCGGGTAGGGAGAGGAGTAGCCTTCCAATTGTTAAGCTTTACATTCGGCCCGACGAACTGCACGTCTTCTTTGCTAGAACCTTCTCCAACTTCTACCATATTCACATCACCAAACAACCTTTGGAACCTTTAAATTAACTCTTCATCAACGTCAACCACAGAACTTGGAACTGTCATCATTGGCGTTTCCTGGCACCAGGCTTGACAAAAGACCTGGAGAGATGCGGGATAGGCTTCGGAAGTGCCCACGCCTTCTGTTTTAACTTTCTATCCCTTTTCACATCTGTCGATGTGGGTTTGAATCCAAGACCAAATGTACCCAAGTTTTTAGGGAGGGACACTGGTTGTATGATACCCTACAAAGACGCACCCAGACCCCTGGCACGAAGCCATTTTTCAACATTTCAGAGGCCACAATGACGGACGTAGAGGCTATCTTTGGAGTTGGAACACATTTCCCTTCTGGAACCTTCTCGACCGGCACTATTTCAAAAACTTGATAGACCCAGGGCCCTTTGTCATCTTCAGCCTCAATGAACGGGACGGAGGCATCGCTGTGAGCACACAAATTCTCCTCACCATGCACGACGATCTCTTGTCTATCCCTCTCGAACTTGACCATCTGGTGCAAAGTGGACGGGACTGCTTTGGCGGCATGAATCCAAGGTCGACCTAACAGCAAATTGTAAGAAACGATTGTGTCCAGTACCTGGAACTCCATGGTGAATTCCACCGGTCCTATAGTCAATTCAAGCACTATATCACCAACCGAATCTTTCCTTCCACCGTCAAAACCTCGGACTCATATGCTGTTTTTATGAATTCTCTCATCATCAACTTTCAACTTATTCAGAGTAGAAAGTGGGCAGATGTTTGCACTGGAACCATTGTCAACTAACACCTTGATCACCACAGAATCTTCAAAATTTTACCGTAAGACAGAGAGCTTTGTTATGTCCAGTACCTTTCACAGCAACTCATCATCAGAAAAGGTGACCCTATTCACCTCAAATATTTTGTTGGCAATCTTCTCTAGATGGTTCACTGAAATTTTGTCGAGGACATGAGCCTCGTTCAAAATTTTCATTAGGGCCCGACGATGCTCGTCTGAATGGATTAGCAATGATAACAAGGAAATTTGAGCGGGCATCTTTCTCAGCTGCTCCACGATGGAATAATCTTGTAACTTCATCTTTCTCAGAAACTCCTCCGCTTCTTCTTTAGTGACTGCTTTCTTTACTAGAACTGGATAATCTCTGGATGTTTTAGCTTTCCTTAACTCTTCCGGGGCAAAGCATCTCCCCAAACGAGTTATTCCCTGAGCCTCATTGACTTTTTCTTTCACTTCCTTTCCCTTATAGGTCACTATCACCCGTTCATAGTTTCATGGGATAACCTTGGTGTTGATTACTTGCAACTGGTTACAGGCTTGATGATGACAGTGTCACGACCCCGGTTCGCCCTCCGTGAACCATCGTGACGGCACCTAGTCTCTACAACTAGGTAAGCCTAACTTGCGGAAGATAACCAAACTTGCAGAAGTAAAACAATTTAAAAACAGAAATAAGGCAATAACAGTGTTAAATATGCCGCTCAGCATACACCATATTTATATAGATCTCAAAACCAATATCTAAATCCAAGACCCAGAAACCCAAGAATCACAAGCTAAGATCAATACTACATAACGCTAACTCCGGAATGTCTCATAAGAATAGGAAAGTACAGAAGGGATAAATACTAAAAGCAGGAATAGAAAGGGACTTCTCGGTTTGCGGAAGCGAAAAATGTACCTCGAAGTCTCTAGAGTAGTCGCCTCCCTAAAGGATAGTAGGTCTAATCAGCGGTACCTGGATCTACACATGAAAAACATACGCAGAAGTGGCATGAGTACACCACAACGTTACTCAGTAAATGCCAAGCCTAACCTCGGTTGGGTAGTGACGAGGAAGGTCAGGGCCCTACTGAGGCTAAATAAATATCAAGATCAACAGTATAGAACAGAACAGTATAAATAAATACTGCAGTAAAATAACACAAGATGTATCGGACAGCAATGACTATATAGAAACAAGGTAAACATGGAAAGGAAGTACAACTCAGCACCAATAATAACCATCGGGGATCTCCCAGGATATCGTCCTGTAGTCCCATATGTACATATCCAACGGATCTCCCGGGATCCCGTCCCGTAGTCCAACCCATAGTGCGCGGGGATATACCGGAATCCCATTCCGTAGTCCCAAATGTAAATACCCAGTACTGGAGGAATCTACCCGGTACATTTCCGTAGTTACATATACCTGTGCAGGGGGATCTACCGGGAATCTAACCCGTAGTCCCAAAGTAAATGTACAGGGGGGATCTACTGGGAATCTAACCCGTAATCCCAAAGTAAATAGATAAGGGGGAGCTACCGGAATCCCACATCCGTAATCCCAAAATAAATACACAGCAGCAGCAGGAAGATATACAGAAATGGCAAAATTTCATATTAAGGAAATAAGTGATTCTAGCCTAGCATGTTGCACATAATTCAAGTAAGGCAGGTTGAATCAAATAAAGTAATTAAGTCACTTAGACATGCTTTCCTAAGCTAACAACAGGCTTAATTCTACAAGAAATAGAAACAGGAAAAAAAAACATACTAGTAATTACTTAAAGAAAATCGGATTTCCAAATTAGCACAAGTACGCACTCGTCACCTCATGTACAAGGCATTTCAATTACCAAATATATCAATCCTAATGGGAATGTCCCTCACACAAGGTTAGACAAACCACTTACCTCGATGCCATGAACACAATTCACGATTCAACTATAGCTTTACCCCTTGATTCCACTATTAATTCGCTCGTATCTAGTCACAAGTTACTTAATTACATCAATAAACGCTAAATGAATCAACCCTAATGCATGAAAATGTGTTTTCTAAAGTTTTACCCAAAAATAAAAAATTGCCCCTGGGCCCACATGGTCAAATCCGAGGTTCGAACCAAAACCCGATTACCCATTCCCCTACGAACATAAGTATATGATTTGTTTTGAAATCGGACCTCAAATCGAGATCCAAATCCCCAATTTTTGAAAAATCTAGGTGCTACCCAAAACACCCAATTTTCCCCATGAAAATCATTGATTTTGAGTTGAAATCATTTTAAAAGATGTTAATGATCGAAGAAAACTAGTTAAAAATGACTTACAATTGATTTGGAGAAGAAGAATCCTTTTAAAAATCGTCCTAGGGTGTTTATGTTTTGAGAGGATATGAAAAATGGGTTTAAAATCGGTTAATTATAAAAGTTGCAGGTCGCAGGTATGGGAAATGCAAACAGGGGTTCGCAATTGCGAACCCCGACCTCTACTATGTTGGGAAATGCGAAACAGGGCTCGCATTTGCGAACCCTTCAAGAAAATAGGACCTTCGCATTTGCGAACAACATGTCGCATTTGCAACCCAAGGCTGAACAGGGATTTTTCGCATTTGCGGAAGAATACTCGCATTTGCGAGCAAGGCAGGCCTGGGATATTTTCGCATTTGCAATCCAGCCTTCGTATTTGCAAGCTCGCAAATGCGAAGCCTGCAGGCCTGGGCACACCAGCTAAAATTCTGCAATTTTCTAAGTTCAAAATGCACCCCGTGGCCTATCCAAAACTCACCTGAGCCCTCGGGGCTCCAAGCCAAATATACACACAACCTCAAAAACATTTCACGGACTTATTTGTGTACCTATATCACCAAAATAACATCAGAAACCTCGAATTAAACCTCAATATCAATAAAATTTCTCAAAACTTCTTTAAACACCGAACTTTCCAATTAAGGTCCAAATCACGTCAAACGGATTCCGTTTCTTACCAAACTTCACAGAATTATCTTAAATCATATATAAGACCTATACCGGGTGCCGGAACCAAAATACGGGCTAGATACCAACATGTTCTAATCAAAATTTATTTCCAAATCCTTTAAACAATTTCAGAAAATAATTTTCTTTTAAAATTCATTTCTCGAGCTTGAGACCTCGGAATTCGATTCCGGGCATACGCTCAAGTCCCGTATTTTCCTATGGACCCTCCAGGACCGTCAAATCACGAGTCCAAGTTCGTTTACCCAAAATGTTGACCGAAGTCAAATTAACTCATTTATAGTCAAAATAACTCATTTTTCATATATTTTCACATATAGGCTTTCCTGCTACGCGCCCGAACTACGCACACAAATTGAGGTAATGCTAAAAGAGGTTTTTAAGCCTCGGAATGCAGAATTTTATTCCACCTCTAAAACAACTCGTCGTTCTCGAACGGACCGAAGAAGGAAGTACCTGAGTCGGGGAAAAGATGGGGATAACGGCTCCGCATATCCTGCTCGGTTTCCCAGGTCGCCTCCTCGACCGGCTGACCCCGCCACTGAACCTTCACTGATGCAATGTTCTTTGACCTAAGCTTTCTAACCTATCTATCCAATATTGCCACTGGCTCCTCAATATAAGATAGATCCTTGTCCAACTGGACTGAACTGAAATCCAACATGTGCGACGGATCGCCATGATACCTCCGGAACATCGAAACATGAAATACCAGATGAACTCCTACCAAGCTGGGAGGTAAGGCAAGCTCATAAGCAACCTCCTCCACACGCCTCAATATCTCAAAAGGGCCAATAAACCTCGGACTCAACTTCTCTTTCTTTCCGAATCTCATAACGCCCTTCATAGGCAAAACCCGAAGCAGAACCCTCTCTCCAACCATATAGGAAACATCACGAACCTTCTGGTCCGCATAACTCTTCTGTCTGGACTGGGCAGTACGGAGTCTATCCTGAATCACCTAAACTTTCTCTAAAACATCTTGTACCAAGTTTGTGCCCAATAGTCTAGCCTCACCCGGCTCAAACCAACCCACTGCAGATCTATACCGCCTCCCATATAAAGCCTCATACGGTGCCATCTGAATGCTGGATGATAGTTGTTGTTATAAGCAAACTTCGCCAATGGCAAGAACTGATCCCAAGAACCTTCAAACTCAATCACACATGCACAGAGCATATCCTCAAGAATCTAAATAGTGCGCTCGGACTGTCCGCCCATCTGAGGGTGAAATGTTGTACTCAACTCCACCCAAGTACCCAACTTATGCTGAATGGCTCTCCAGAACCGTGATATGAACTGGGTACCTCTATCTGAAATGATGGAAACCGAGATACCATGCAGACGAACAATCTCCCGGATATAGATCTCTGCCAGTCGCTTCAAGGAATAAGTAGTACCACAGGAATAAAATGAGCGGACTTGGTCAGCCGATCCACAATCACCCAAACAGCATTGAACTTTCTCAAAGTCCGTGGGAGCCCAACTACAAAGTCCATGGTGATCCGCTCCCACTTTCACTCTGGAATCTCTATCTGCTGAAGCAATCCACCCGGTCTTTGATGCTCATACTTCACCTGCTGACAGTTGAGGCATCGAGCTACAAATCCAACTATTTCCTTCTTCATCCGCCTCCACCAATAGTGTTGTCTCAAATCCTGATACATCTTTGCGGCACCTGGGTGGATGTACCATGAAATATGGGCCTCCTCTAGAATCAACTCTTGAAGCCCATCAACATTGGGTACAGAAATCCAACCCTGCATCCTCAATACCCCATCACCACCAATAGTCACATCTCTGGCATCACCGTGCTGAACCTTGTCCTTGAGGACAATCAAATAAGGGTCATCATACTGCCGCTCCCTGATACGATCAAATAAGGAAGACCGAGAAACCACGCAAGCTAGAACTCGACTGGGCTCTGAAAGATCCAATCTCACAAACTGACTGGCTAAGGCCTGAACATCCATCACCATAGGCCTCTCTGATGCTGGTAAATAAGCCAAACTCCCCAAACTCTCTGCTCGACGACTCAAAGCATCAACCACCATATTGGCCTTGCCCGGATGATATAAAATAGTGATGTCATTGTCCTTCAGCAAATCTAACCATCTCCTCTGGCGCAAATTTAGATCCTTTTGCTTGAATAAGTGCTGCAAGCTCCGATGGTCAGTATAAATCTCACAGGGAACCCCGTATAAATAATGGCACCAAATCTTCAGGGCGTGAACAATGGCAACTAACTCAAGGTGGTGATCAGGGTAGTTCTTCTCATGTATCTTCAACTGTCTAGACATGTAGGCAGTCACCCTACCCGTCCTGCATCAACACCGCTCCGAGTCCAACCCTCGAGGCATCATAATAGACCGTATAAGACCCCGAACCTATAGGCAGTATCAAAATTGCGGCTGTGGTCAAAGCTATCTTGAGCTTCTGAAAGCTCGCCTCACACTCCTCTATCCACTGAAACGGAGCACCCTTCTGGGTCAACCTGTTCATAGGGGCTACAATCGATGAAAACCCCTCCACAAAACGCCGGTAGTAGCAAGCCAAACCAAGGAAACTACGGATCTATGTAGCTGGGGATGGTCTGGGCCAACTCTACACGGCCTCTATCTTCTTCAGGTCCACCTGAATACCCTCACTCGATACCACGTGGCCTAGGAATGCCACTGAATCCAACCAAAACTCACATTTCGAGAATTTAGCATATAACTTCTTCTCTTTTAGAGTCTGAAGCACAGTTCTCAGGTGTTGCTCATAATCTTCCCGACTCCGGGAATACACCAGAATAACATCAATAAAGACAATGACGAACGAGTCAAGATATGGTCGGAACACACTGTGAAATGCATAAAAGTTGTTGGGCCATTGGTCAGCCCAAATGACATGACAAGGAACTCGTAATGACCATACCGAGTTCGGAAAGCAGTCTTCGGGATATTTGGCTCCCGAATCTTCAACTGATGGTAACCTGAGCGCAAATCAATCTTAGAAAACACTCATGCGCCCTGAAGCTGGTCAAACAGGTCATCAATACGAGGCAAAAGATAATGGTTCTTCACTATAACCTTGTCCAACTGGAGATAATCAATACACATATGCATAGAACCATCTTTTTTCTTCACAAACAAGACAGGAGCACCCCAAGAGGAAACACTGGGTCGAATAAAGCTCTTATCAAGCAATTCCTGTAACTGATCCTTCAACTCAGGAGGAGCCATACGTTACGGAGGAATAGAAATGGGTTGAGTGCCCGACAACAAATCAATTCCAAAATCAATATCTCTATCAGGCGGCATGCCTGGAAGATCAGCTGGAAACACATCGGGAAAATCCTGTACTACTAGGAACTGAATCAATTGAAGGGGTATCAATACTGACATCTCTCACATAAGCTAAATACGCGTCATACCCCTTCTCAACCATACGCTGAGCCTTAAGAAAAGAAATAACTCTACTGGGAGTGTGATCTAAAGTACCCCTCCACTCAACACGCGGTACACCTGGCATAGCCAGTGTCACGGTTTTGGCGTAACAATCAAGAATAACATAATGGGGCGACAACCAGTCCATGACCAAGATAATATCAAAATCAACCATGCTGAGTAATAATAGATCGGCTCTGGTCTCAAAACCACTAAGAGCAACCAAACACGATCGATAAACGCGGTCCACAATAAGAGAATCTCCCATAGGAGTAGAAACATAAACAGGGGAACTCAAAGAATCCTGAGGTACACCCAAATGTAGAGCAAAATAAGAAGACACATAAGAGTAAGTAGAGCCTGGATCGAATAGAACCGATGCATCTTTATGGCAAACCAATATAATACATGTGATGACAGAATCGGAGGCAACAACCTTGGTATGCGTAGGAAGGGCATAGTATCTGGCCTGGCCTCCCCCTCTAAGGCGACCTCTACCTCCCCGACCTCCACCTCTAGCTAGCTGAGCAGGTGGGGTAGCAACTGGAGCAGTAACCATAGCCTGAGAACTCTGTGGAGGTGCACCCCTACCAAGTCTGGGGCAATCCCTCACCATATGGCGTGTGTCACCACACTCAAAACAAGCTCTGGGAGGATGTGGTGACTGTGACTGGCTAGGGCCAGGTCTGCTGGACTGACCTCTGAAAGCACCCCACGCAAGAGGCGCTCTAGATACCAGAGGTGCATGATAAGACTCTTGAGGTCTAGGAAGAGCTGGAATACCACTGGCTGCTGGAAGAGCTGAATGAATAGGGCGACTTATATAACCCCTACCATGATGACCTGCAGCTGGGGTACGGGCACAATAATGGCCCGACTCGAGACCTCTTAGCCTCTCTCTCCTCCTTCTCCCTAGCATGCATACCCTCAATCCTCCTAGCAATGTTCACCACCTGCTGATAAGAAATATCCATCTCCAACTCATGAGCCATGCTAGATCTGATGCTGGGAATAAGGCCCTCAATAAACCGGCGAACCTTCTCGCGGACAGTAGAAACCAAGGTTGGTGCTGCCTAGCCAGACTGGTGTAATGGACAACATATTCTAAAACAGTCATAGCACCATGCTCAAACTCTGCGCGCCATGCATCCCTGAGGCTCTGAGGAACATACTCCATCAGGAACAGATTTGAAAACTAAGCCCAAGTCAGTGAAGCAGCCTCATCTGGACTGTATAACTCTTAGGTGCGCCACCACCATAGGCGGCTCCTCGAAGCTGGAAGGTAGTGAAAGAAACCTCGCTCGATCCTAAGGTACCCATGGTATGGAGAATGCGGTAACACTAATCAAGAAATCCCAGAGCATCCTTCGACGCTAGACCACTAAATACAGGGGGCTTGTACTTCTTGAATCTCTCAAGCCTCAACTGCTCATCCTCGGAAGCCGTTGCCCTATCCTCGGGCTGAACTGGCACTACAGACATCACAGAAATATTCTCAGGGATGTGCTCAACATGCACTTGCTGCTCAGGATTGCGGGCAGCGGGAGTCTGTGCTCCTCCCCTGGCCTGAGATGTGGCTGCAGCAAGGGGAAGCAACCCTGCCTAAGCCAAAGTGGTGTACATGCTCATGAACTGCGCCAAAGTCTCCTAAAAGGCTGGATTAGTAGTAGCAGTAGGCATATCAGATGCCTGGACTCCGGTTGGAACTGCGGGTGGTACCTCGGCGGCAGCTCGCACAGGTGCTTTGGCTGCACCACATGCTCGTCCCCGACCTCTACCCTGGCCCCGGCCTCTGACGGCTGCAGTAGGGGGTGCGGGTGCCTGATCATCTCGAGTAGCACGTGTCCTCACCATCTATGAGAGAATAAAAGATAGACATTTAGAATTGTGATGTCAAAATATCGCACGACAAGGAAATAAAATGAAGTGGAAATTTTCCTAACAGTTACATAGCCTTTCGTAGATAAGTACAGATATCTCCGTACCGATCAGCGAGACTCTAATAAACTGGCTTGTGATCCGTGACTCCTATGAACCTAGAGCTCTAATACCAACTTGTCATGACCCCGGTTCGCCCTTCATGAACCATCGTAATGGCACCTAGTCTGTACGACTAATTAAGCCTTGCGGAAGATAACCAAACTTGAGTAAAACAATTTAAAAATAGAAATCAGGCAATAACAGTGTTAAATGTTCCGCTCGACATACACCATATATATATAGATCTCAAAACTAATATCTAAATCCAAGACCCGAAAACCCACGAATCACAAGATAAGATCAATACTACATAGCTCTAACTCCGAAATATCTAATAAGAATATGAAATTACAGAAGGGCTAAATACTAAAAGCAGGAATAGAAAGGGACTTCTCGGTCTACGGACGTGGCAAATGCACCTCGAAGTCTCTTGAGCAATCGCCTCCCTCAAAAATAGTAGGCCTGATTAGTGGTACCTAGATCTGCACATGAAAAACATGCGCAGAAGGGGCATGAGTACACCACAAAGGTACTCAGTAAGTGCCAAGCCTAACCTCGGTTCGTTAGTGATGAAGAAGGTCAGGGCCCTACTGAGGCTAAATAAATATCAAGATCAACAGTATAGAACATAATAGTATAAATAAATACAGCAGTAAAATAACACAGGATGTACCGGACAGCAATGACTAAATAGAAACAAGGTAAACATGGAAAGGAAGTACAGCTCAACACCAATAATAACCATTGGGGATCTCCCAAGATACTGTCATGTAGTCTCATATGTACATATCCAATGGGTCTCCCGGGATCCCGTCCCGTAGTCCAACTCATAGTGCGCGGGGATCTACCGAAATCCCATTCCGTAGTCCCAAATGTAAATACCCAGTACTAGGGAAATATACCGGGTGCATTCCTGTAGTTCCATATAACTATGTAGGGGGATCTACCAAAAATCTAACCCGTAGTCCCAAAGTAATGTATAGGGGGATCTACCGGGAATCTAACTCGTAGTCCCAAAGTAAATAGACAAGGGGGAGCTACCAAAATCCCACATCCGTAGTCCCAAAATAAATACACAGCAGCAGCAGGAAGATATACAGAAATGGCAAAATTTCATATTAAGGAAATAAGTGATTCTAGCCTAGCATGTTGCACATAATTCAAGTAAGGCAGGTTGAATCAAATAAAGAAATTAAGTCACTTAGACATGTTTCCTAAGCTAACAACAGGCTTAATAGTGCAAGAAATAGAAACTGGAAAGGAAACATACTAGTAATTGCTTAAAAAACCGAATTTCCAACAATTAGCACAACGCACTCGTCACCTCATGTACAAGACATTTTAATTACCAAATATACCAATCCTAAGGGGAAGGTCCCCCACACAAGGTTAGACAAGCTACTAACCTCAATGCCACGAACACAATTCACGATTCTACTATAGCTTTACCCCTTGATTCCACCACCAATTCGCTCATATCTAGTCACAAGTTACTTAATTACATCAATAAACGCTAAATGAATCAACCCAATGCATGAAAATGAGTTTTCTAAAGTTTTACCAAAAAAGTCAAAAATTGCCACAGGGCCACATGGTCAAAACCTATGGACCATATATAATAGACATATTTTCCTATGGACTCTCTGGGACTGTCAAATCACGGGTCTAGGTCCGTTTACCTAAAAAATTGACCAAAGTCAAATTAACTCATTTTATAGTCAAAATTTATCATTTTTCATATATTTTCACATATAGGCTTTCTGGTTACGCGCTCTGAATTTGCACACAAATCGAGGTGATGATAAAAGAGGTTTTTAAGGCCTCGAAATGCAGAATTTTATTTTAAAACAAGTGATGACCTTTTGGGTCATCATAGACAGGATTCGTACGGGCACCCTCTACAATCATGATAGGCTTGTTTGCTACTCCTGGCATGACCATTTTTGACTTTTCTTGCTTTGATATAACATCACTTAGGGATATTTTCTTAACTACCACAGATGGTTCACCATTTGTCGTGCTCAACTTGTTCCTTGATCCTTCAACTGTTGGTTTTTTAACTAGCTTGACCTCACTGGACCGAATCATCATGACGGTTTGTGAAGGCTTCTTGGGCTCCCCCCCTGTGTAATATCTCAATCATATTTGTTTCCTCATGTGTTGGCAATGGGTTCTGGTTGATGTTGGGTGCCTCTGGAGTCTGGACTTCAATCCGGTTTGTGTCAATGAGCTCCTGGATGGCATTTTTCAAGTGCCAGCACTTCTCCATATCATGCCTCAGAGTACCAAAACAATATTCACATATCAAGAAGTAGTCAAGATTGTTTAGAGGAGGGTTGGACAATTTCGACTCAATTGGCCTCAGCATATCCAACTGCCTCAATCTATAGAATAAACTAGTATAAGACTCCCCCAATGGGGTGAAAGTTTTCTTCCGCTACAACCTCTCATTTTTGAATGCTATATTGGGTCAAAAACCTGGAACGACAGGGTTTCGGTAGGCTCGTGGTGGTGGGTAAGCATTTTCTGGAGCTAGGTAGGTGTTTTGTGGGGCTAGGGCACACCATTGTGAGTAGGCAGGAGGTTAAGTATATGTCTGAGTGTGGTAGACAGAAATCTGAGGATCTAGTGGTGGAAAGTAATGTTGGTGTGGATTATATGGGGGTTGGGTGTAGGTTCGGTGATGGGGTCAAGGCTAGGTATAATGGTGTGATAGGCCCCTGGGTCTGACCATGATCTTGATTCAACTGTTGCCACATCTTCTTTCTTCTTCTTTCCGATCACTCCTCCAGTACCATTCTAAATGGCTTGGGTAGTTGCTTTGATGGCCGGGTAGCTCATAATTTTGCTTGACTTAAGCCCTTCTTCCACCATGCCACCCATATTTACTATCTCGTTGAAAGACTTGCCTATGACCGATATCAGATGGCCAAAGTAAGTAAGCTCCAGAACCTGCAGAAAGTACTCCATCATTTCGCTCTCCTCCATCGGTGGTTAACTCTTACCGCTTGTTCTCTCCAGCGAAAACCATATTCTATGAAACTTTCACTATGCTTCTTCTCAACCTTAGTCAAAGACAAACGATCTGGAACAATCTCGATGTTGTACTAGAAATGACGAGCAAATGCTTGGGCCAAATCATCCCAGGTATACCATCTGTTGTGATCCTGACGAGTGTACCACTCCAATGCTGCGCCACTTAGACTCTGGTTAAAGTATGTCATTAATAGCTCATCTTCCCACCGGCTCCTCTCATTTTACTGCAGAATCCCCTCAAGTGGGCCACCGGGTCTCCGTGCCCATCATACAAATCAAACTTCGCCATCTTAAATTCCACAGGCAACTGAACATCAGGAAATAGACACAAATCTTTGTAGGCTACGCTTACCTGGCCTCTCAATCCTTGCATGCTTCTGAACGATTGTTCCAGGCTTCTTACCTTCCTGAACATCTCCTCCTGCTCTGGGTTTTTAAGTGGTTTCTCAGTCTCAACTGGGAGGTTGAAACGAGGAGTGTAGGAGTAATGCTTTGGGGCCTTGAAAATAGGCTCTGGGGCCTTGAAAATTGGTTATCTTGAGTCTGGAATAAGGGCTCACTGGAGGATCGATGGAGTGTAGCGGGTGGGGGTGCCACGAAAACAGGGGTGGTTGGTGGAGGAGGGTATAAGACTGGTTTGGGAGGTGGTGCTTATGGGGTTTGGGAACTGGTGCCTTGGTAGTGGTGGTAAATGGGGAAGCCTGGAGATGAATCAACAGTGGGAGGCTCTTGGGATTAAGCCAGCGGCGGGACGAAAGCAGGGTTGGCGGGGTATGATGGTGGTGGATGCCCTTTCATCCACGCCTGGTACATCTCCGCCATCTGGTGTTTCAACTTATGTAACTCCTTTTTTAGATTAACATCAGACTCTTCCCTATCCCTTGACAGATCAATAACACTTGCATCCAGTTCTTGGCCAATCATGATCAACTTGTCTTTGGACCTGGTGTTGTACAGGTGAGTTGCCAGAATGCGAAACAAACTAACCACATGTCTGGACTTGATGACAACAACAAACTTGTTAGCGATTAGATCTTAACAGATAGGCAACCATACGTTAGGGATGCAATGCACCTAAGCAGTTAACCATTTCTATTATGCATTTGAATGGCCGCTTACGTCATCCCGGCTTTCACTAATTTCTTTTTCTCTTCTTTTTCATTCCTGCTTTTCTTTGCTTGATTCTTGTTGTTTTTTATTCTTTTTATTCTCTCATTTTTACTCTCTTGTTTTTCCATTAATTCTCTCCCATAATTATCTTGTTTTCTCTCCTTTTTTTTTCTTTTCATTTCACGATTATGATCAAATCCTATGGGGATTGCCTACGTATCATGACGCCGCATGAATCAGACCAAGCGTAGTTCTAGGAACATGTGCGAAATAAATAAAATAATAAAAAAACAATTTTTGGGGGTTTTCAAGTTTCATAAAATAAAATAAAGTTAAACATCTTGATTACGATAACTTCCTCTACAGATTTAAACATAAAGACTAACAGAATCGATGAGTGGACTGACAACTTCAAAAGAAAACTGAAAATACAAACTCGAAACTGAACTAACAAATTGACAATACAGACTCGAAAATAAACTAACAAAAACAGACTCGAACAAACAAAGTCAAGAATACATAAGTGCTTCAACTACTACTCCAGTTGGCCTTGCTGCGGGCCTTTGCGCCATGTCTTCTTGGAGGCGAAATAAGTCATCCATGATCCGTCGGACAAAAATCATAACTGAAGCAAAGAACATGGACCTGGTCATGTCTTCACACTCGTCGCACTTCATACCAATGTAGTCCGTAATTCTCCTAATCTTTTCCCTAATAATACCCTTCTCATGTAGCAACCGCCCGATCTGCTGAGATTTGGCATCCAAAACTTGTTCAGTTGTGTGATTTTGCTCTTGAAGTTGCTGCAGGTCTTTCTCTAGTTGTGCCATCAGGGCATAGCAGTGCTCTCTTTCTGCTTAGAAGTCTCTTGCCTGCTTGGCCATTTCGTTCTGAAGGAAATTGACCTTTTCCTTTGTACTCACCATTCCTTTGTCATACTTCTCTTTTATTTGCCGAACGAAACTGGCTTGTCCCTCCACATTCTTAGCTAACTTAGCTCGGGCATTTGCTAGCTCCGCTTTAGTCTTCTGTAAATCATCCTCAAAATCACGTACTTTTTGCGTAAGGCTGTAAATGAGCTTTTCATCGTTTCTGCTCCTGCCCGAGTTCTCAACTGCTATTCTCATTTTTTGAAATTGGTCCCGAAGGGCTTCATTCTCTTGGGCCAACTTTAATCTTTCACCTTCGGCTTCTTGTTCTTGGAGATCATTGTTGAATTCCTGTTTCTCAGCTTCTCTTTCAAGGCGTGAATCTCGGCTTGATACTTATTCTCATTTTCTCCCCAGGCCAACCTTTCTTGGATTTTGCCGTTAAAAGCTTGAACATGAGGTCTCTTGGCAGGCCTCTCGGGCTCAGGCTCAGGCTCGTTGTTTACACAAGACCTTTTCTCAAACCATGTAGCGTAATTTGGGTCCACTTCCCCCTTGCAATATCTGGTACCTGGCTGCCATTTTTTAGATACCGGCAGCCATTCCAATCCTGCTGAACCAAAGCCTCGGGCAATGCAGCTTCTAGATGTAGCTCAATGACCTGGGTGGTTAGGTCTTCATCTTCGGGCACCATATGATATCTTCCTAACTGCCTTAAGACCATGTGCGGTGCATATGGCTGGATACTCCTCACACCCATAAACCTCAAGTAACCCTTGGTAGCCGTCATGTATATGGCTTCTGTCATCGGGAGCCATCATATAGTCCACTCGACCTGACTTGCTTTGAGAGCTTTCAAATAGGAGACCCAGGCTTCAAACCCTTCTTGCACGTTGTAGTCTTTCATCCTTTCCTCATAACTCTCAATAAAGTTATCCGGGTTCGAACCATAACTCATGAATTTGGGGTGATGGCAAAGATGCTCGATCAACCACATTTGTAGAAGAATATTGCAACCTTCAAAGAATTGAGCCTCAGCTTTGCATAATGTCAATGCTCGATAAATATCTGCCAGTACTAACAAAACAAGGGTATGATCCTTCTTGGTAGTGAAGATTTGTGCAATTTTGACCATACAAATATCCATTGTCTCTTCTGCATTTGGAAAAACCATGATCCCCAAAAACGCCACAATAAAAGCGAATCGACGATGGATTTGTCAAAGGCCCTTATATTGTTTGTTTCTCAAACCCTTTTCATGCGTTTCGAACCCAACTGAGTGCCTGAACCTGAAGTATAAGAAGTGGAAAGAACTACACTCTTTGCTTACATAGGCCTTCTTCATCTGTTTATTGATATTCAGGAGGTCAAAGAACTTGTGTACCGAAGGAGCTCTTGGAAATATAAGTTGTTGCTTCCTCAAATACCGGCCAAACTCAATATACCCGGCCACTTCCTCCAAAGTAGAGGTGATCTCAAAATCCGAGAAACGAAAAACATTGTGGACAGGGTCCCAAAAAGTTACCAATGCCTTAATTAAATCTTCCCGTGGTTTGATTTCCAAAATGTTTATAAGGGCACCCAACTATTTTTTCACCCACTTTTGACCATATTCATCTAGATCATTCCACCACATATGCAAGTGCAACTGAGCCTGTTTTCTGACCAACTCTGACGGGTTCTAGGCAGTGTTCACTTATGATGGGTCCTGGACAGTATTTATTTGTACCTATGGAGGGTTAAGGTTAGATTTGACTCTGATGGACTCTTTTCATAATAACGAGTTTTCTTCTTCTTTTTTTTCAATTACTACAAGAAAAATCAACGGACCATGATTCCTTCTCCTATATGCTAGTTTTAGCAAAAATGATCATTTTGCAAACGTGGCCCCGTCCCAATTCCAAATGAATTTTGAGGTCAGGGAGGACTACTTTATGGAAAAATGACACTTCATTGACAGACTTGTCTGTTCTTTTACGAAAATAACACTTCGACATCTGAAGATACTCTAAGGCTATTTCAGCAAGAATGACTTAAGATATTACCGAAACTGGATCGGCTTATTTTTTTGTCCCAAAACTCCAAACTACATTTATTTGACCATTGACTCTTTTTTCTTTTCTTTTTTTCAAAAATAAGGCTGAACCTTATGTAGGTTGCCTACGTATCCCACATCCGGTGAGAATTAGACTTGCATAGTTCGGTCAGCTTTGACATATTTAAAAAGGACACAATATTGACTCTTTTGAAATGACACTCTTTCTTTTCCTCTTTTTTCTGAAATATTTTGGCAGAGTTTCGGGATGTTTCCAAATATCGAGGATTTTTCAGAACCGGGTTTTATTTCCTTCCTACATCACTCTTAGTTTTCTTTTGATTAGTTTCCTAGCCGATCAGCATGCAGGCCGAAACAAATAAATGTTCACATAGCACATAGGATGCATCAGGATGGTCTGTTATTTTGGGTCAACCTGTCCTAGACGGATCCAACCCTTGTGTTGAGTCCCCTAAGTCAAATGGACATGATGGAAACAAGAGTTCCTACTAGGGATCCGGGATGAGGCTGTGTTTTTCTAGGTTTAAATCCTGGGGCTTTGTTCTAGACTTGGGTTACCCGAGCGGACAACTGGTGCCGAAGAGCGGGCAACGTACCGGGAGCAATAAAGTCTACCCGGCCTTGTTGCTGGCCCAGCCTCGTTTTATTTGGTATAACTTCTACAGAAAAAGCGGGCCACGCGAAGGTGTGCACCATTTTCAGAAGACTCAGAGGTGTGGCGCAAAAAGATAGTTATGTACAATACAAACAATATTAAAGCGGTAAACAGATAGCATTTAGCCCAAAAGGTTCACAGAATACAGTAATATCAACAATAAATGAAGCCAAGTAAAATCATATTAACAAGCTCGAATTCTTGAACCTTGAACCAGAGGTTCTAGGTTCTACTCCCCAACGGAGTCACCAGAGCTGTTATACCTCCTTTTTACCGCCCCGAAAGGTGTATAAGAGAGTTTTTTCTAATTTAAGTGACAATCGAAACGGGATTATTTATTTAAAATTAGAGTCGCCACTTGGGATAATTTATGGTGTCCTAATTCACCGGTTTAAAATCCCGAATCGAGGAAATTGACTCTTATTTACGGTCTGCGAACATAGAAATTCGGGTAAGGAATTCTGTTAACCCGGGAGAAGGTGTTAGGCACTCCCGAGTTTCGTGGTTCTAGAACGGTCGCTTTGATCATACTTTGCTTAATCAAAATTGTCCAATTACTGATTTTAGAACCTATGTGCATTTGTTTCTTTTAATTAAGAAATTATCTTGAAACGGGTCACGCGTACGTGTACCCATTTGTTTGACGCGTCAAAAATTATGCCACGCGAACGTGTCCACGATTAATACGCTTTATTATTATTAGGAAAGTTGGCCGAAGTTGCGCGAACGCATACTCCGTTTTTGTTTTTAGAAATCGTAATCATGTCACGCGAATGTGTCCACAATCACAATGATATATTAAACGGGACTAGAGCAACTACGAGCATTTGTCATTTTTATATCTCGGTTATCAAGTTAATACGAGGGCCATGTATAATTAAATGGTGGATGACACACCTCGGACTATATGAACTAAATTTAATTAGTAGCCTATTAAAACAATTTTATTATTAAGGAAGTTTGCTCGAAGTTGTGCGAACGCATACTCCGGTTAGTTTTTAGAAATGTAATCATGTCACGCGAACGTGTACACAATCACAATTGTATTTTAAACGTGCCTAAAGGCTTCTCTACGGACATTCGTTCTAATATCTAATTAAAGTATTTGTGAGGGCCATAGGTGATCTAATCAAATGGCACGCCTCAACCTAATTACAAGAGTTACTCTAACCAACGTAATCTAAGGCCATATTTGCACAACTTATTAAATAAAAGGGAGAAAAGAAAAGGGGCATGCTGGGCTCTTTGGCATTTGGGCCAAGCCAGTTGTAAACATACATCCGCAGCATCTGTTTAAATGGGAACTGGGCTCGAGAGCAAGCCCAAAGAACGGTAAGACAAACGATTTCCCTCATTTCCAAGTGGCCTCAAAATCCAGGCCCAAGGTAAGCTAAATCTGGTAAAAAAAATGAATGCTAAAGAGTATGGGACTCATGATCGAGTCCCCACAGAAGGAGGAAACATCTGAAGCCCAAGGAAGCTGGCTGAGCCCATTGGCTATGATCAACATGCAACAAATTGATATACAAAGCCCAAAATGCTACTACACCCAAATAACCATATCACCTATCTAAAAGAAAAACTGTATTGAATTTAATTGAATTAGTAACATGAAGATAAGGCTGTGTAGCATTTAAATTCATTTTAGCTTAAGCTGAATCATAAATAATTTGTGAAATTCAAATCTCAATTTAAACCTTTCTAATACAAACAATAGCGAAAATCCTACGAGATTATTATGTGACCACCCTAAATCTAAAAATTAACATCAACTTTGAACAGAATTAAACAAAAACCAAATAAATTCATCATATGACCTAGACCCTCACTGCAAAAAGCCTTAAGCATTTCTCTATACCTATGACAGCCACAGGTTTAAATCAACTCACAACCTACTAGGAGACACTGAAACCTTAACCCCAAACTTAATAGTATGATACAACATCAATAACATGAAAGGGAAGTTGAATGCATATAAAAACTAAACTATTACAGAACATGAATGAAATTGAAGAACAAGGGAGTAAGATTCAACAAAACAACTCATATTCATCATATTTCCACATCGGATTGCACATATATACCTCATATGCTATTCACGGTACAAGAAATACCTGAAGGTCAAAAGAAAACAAGGAGAGTAAGGAGTTTAGCAACACCAGTAGATCAGCAACATCAACACCAATTCTCAGCCCACTTTAGACCATTTTTAAACCTAGGTGAACAGAAATTCCTTGAAGCTTTTGAATTCTAACTAACAATCAAGACTAAAGAGTAAAACCAAGACCAATTTCAACCAAAAGATTGCAGGAATTTTCGGTATTTTTTCAGAGTATCAATGGCTGCCCAAAATGAAGGGAAAGATGTCTTTATATAGGCATGCCTAAGGCAGCCCTAGTCTAGCTAACCATTTCCCATTTTACCCCTTTAATTCTTAATTGTTTTACCCTTTTTAACCCTTCTAAATCTCTGAAACCCCCCTGCTCTTAACAAACCAGCCCCAGTCTTATCTTCTAGAAGCTTCCCCCCAACAGAAAAAGATTCCCCCAACCCTCAAATACCTAAAAACCCTTGACACCCTTGTAATTTACATTTAGAAAGTCATTCCTGGATCAAATTAACCAAAGACCCAAATGAACGGATCTCTCAACCGGGTCAGTGATGACCACAGTTAATACAAAAACCCAAACCATCAGAAATGATCAAACAAATAGATCAAATTCAGAAGAAAAAAACAAACAACAGTCCAGAATTTTACGATTAAACCTAACTTAACCACCAAACTAAGATGAATTCCACTATTAAAGAAAACAAGACAAAAATAATGAAACAAATATAAACATAAAGTCAAACCTCCTTTTTACCACCCCCGGAAGGGGTATAAGGGAGTTTTTTTCAATTTAAGTGACAATCGAAACGGAATTTATTTATTTATTTAGAGTCGCCACTTGGGATAATTTATGGTGTCCCAAGTCACCGGTTTAAAATCCCGAATCGAGGAAAATTTGACTCTAATTATGGTCTGCGAACACAGAAATCCGGGTAAGGAATTCTGTTAACCCGGGAGAAGGTGTTAGTCATTCCCGGGTTTCGTAGTTCTAGCACGTTCGCTCAACTATTATTATTGGCCTATTTATATTATTTTAAAACACTTTAAACCTATGTGCTTTTTTTAATTTTTAGCCACTTTTAATATTTTTAGGAAATTTCAAGGTTATTTAAAACATATCGTAAGCCACACTACATGAAATGCACATGTGGTTTACGACACGTTCTATTTAATCTTGTTGGAAATTAGAATCGGGTCACATGAAATATACACCCGGATTTTAAAAATTAAGCATCACAACTACGTCACGGGAACCGTACCCGTAGTCACGATGATTACTTACGAGCCAAAAAGTTTGTCTACCCACATGTGGTCAACCACATGTCCCTAGCAACCCGAGTATTTAAAAGAGAAATAACATAAGAGAAACAGAATATTCCTTAAATCCAAATCCCGTCTCAGTATCAACCAAGCCTCAAACCCAACTTCATCTTACCCCAAAATTAACCTACGGCTTAAATCAATTTTCAAGACCAATTGGCTAACCCAATTAATTAATAGGAAATACTTTTAACAACATTACTGCCTTCTTCAGCCAACTGATGCATAATCAAAGAGTTGTACCAAACCAACAAGTAATAATGTTGAATAACTGAAACCAACAGATACCTTTCAAGATAGATTAAACACAAATTAATTCAAATCGAGGCAAGAAAATGTCATGAAAACATGAGAAAGACGTAGTCATATAAGCAGTAAAATTGAAAGATTAGAGAGGACCTCAATAAATCAATACTCTCTTGAATTTCAAGTTGAAAATAAGGATTGAGCCATGAACCTCGTCGGCAACCTCAAACTCAAATCAGCACTGTCACAAACCAACAAACTCAAGCATATTCCGATTCAGAATCCTAACACGAATTTAACGGCAGAGCTCGAACAGAGGGGAGGGTAGCTGTAGAAAGAAACGTTCCAAACACATGGAAAAGAGTGAAGCGGTAGAGAGAATAGTTGCACTCTCATTTTAGCTGGCTGCTGTTCTTTTTCATTCTCTTTCAAAAGAGTAACAATGGAAATTCTTGTTTTATCTTTTTTGAGATGCTGATGTATCTTCAGAGAATCATTTAAGAATCATTGAAGATTAGAGGAGTTTTGGTCCATCTTTTCCTTTCAACAATGGTTGCCTTCCTTTATTTTCCATGTCTGCTCGTTTTTTGGTCGATGAAGAAGATGAAAAGGCGTTTAGCTAGGGTTTTTCATTATCCAAAACTGTTGATCTCTGCTTTTCTGATTCTTAGCATTAGATTTTTCTATTTTCCAGGAAGAAGAAGAAGAAAAAGCTGAAGCGTTGTAGATCTGTGTGTTGTAAAGGTGCTGAAGGTTAGGGTGGGGATAGGGTTTTTCGCTGGTTTTCAAATGGAGAAGAAGAAGGTCCCTAGGTTTTTTCGGTTTTTGTTCAAAACGGCTCAAGGGTTAAGCTGCTATCTCCATGGCTGCTCCCTTGTTTGTAGCTGAAAATGGCTGTTTGTTGTTGAGTAGAAGAAGATCGACCGGGGGGTCCTAAAAATGGTGGGTCTGATGTTGTATCGGTCTCTTAGGCATCTAGGTCTCTTTTTGTTTTGTATTCTCACTGATTCCCCCTTAGGAATTTTAGGTTAGCTCCTTTTTTATAGGTTTAGGGTTTTAGGGTTACATTTAGCTTAGGGGTATGGGCCTAGGAATTATGGGCTTGAAAATTATGGGCTAGGTCCAAAATTAGGCCTAAAAATGGGTTGCTCGAGCCCAAGTTTTATTCTTTTCCCGCGAATGAGACTAAAATGCGATCTCATTTATTAATTAATCCTACTTAAGTAAAATAAGACTGACTGTTAAAACAAAACTATTTTTGGTATTTTTCAAGATTAAAAATGACTATAAAACATTAATGAAACTATTTTTTTGTAATTTTCATTTTCTTGTAATAAAATAAAGTAAAAGAGTCAAAATTAGTTGAAATAGCGATATTAAGCCTGAATTAAATATTTACATGCTAAAATGTAAAAATATCTTGGGGAGGGTCAAAAATCACATGTCTATAGCTGCCCCTTTTTGACTGGAAACGCGAAGAGTTTTCAGACAAAGAACGACTAGACAGGTTTTTTGACCTGACCCTTATTTGGAGCGACTAAAACTAAGAGAAAAGGAGAATGTGACCGAGCCCTGGTATCTGAGCTGCGTATATATCCTTGGCTATAAAGGAATCAGGACACGTGTAGTTCAGAAGCGAGTGAGATAATGGAGTATACTGAGGTGGAGAGCCGGTCGCGGTGTCATTCCGTCGAGGTTTCGGTCTGCGGTTATGTTATTACACTAAAATCAAGAAAAATGAAAAGACTAATTAAGTCCGTCAACTATGAGTTACAAGATTCCTATCTATAAGTCTTCTGAAGCTTGATCTTGAGTCTTGAATGGTTCTTCATGCAGACTTTCGATTTGAACCTTGACGCTTGCTAGTTGTAGGTGCTAGTTCATTTTTCTTCAGCTTTTCGGATCAAAACCGGACATGTAGTGCTTGTGACTTCAACCATGACTTGAGCAGTTCACATCTTTCATGTGCTTCTGCATTTGGATTCACTTCCCTTTTTTCTTTTCTTTCTTTTTTTTATTTTGGATTGTGACTGACTTTCGTTAATCATCTCGGGCTGTTGACTTGCATTCTTGCCGCGAGCTTCTTTTGTTACTGACTTGAATTGCATTCTGAAGTGAATTCCTTTATTCTCCAGGTAGGCGCCGGATTGCCAATACTCGAACTGTCTTCCTTCAAAACTTGGACTGCCTTCTCCTTGTTCTCCAGGTGGGCGCCTGATTGCCAATACTTGCACTGTTTTTAATCAAAACTTGAACTGTTTTCCCTTCATTTTCTAGATGGGTGCCTGATTGCTGAACTTGAACCGTCTTCCTTTGAACATTGTTGTTTTCTCTTTGTTCTCCAGGTGGGCGCCTGATTACCAACTCTTGTACTGCTTTTCCCTCGAAACTTGACTCATTTTCCCTTTTTTCTCCAGGTGGGCTCATGATTGCTGAACTTGTACCGTCTTCCTTTGAACATTGCTACTTTCCCTTTGTTCTACAGGTGGGCTCCTGATTTCCAACACTTGTACTGCCTTTCCCTCGAAACTTGACTCATTTTCCCTTTGTTCTCCAGGTGGGTTCCTGATTTCCATCACTTGAACTGTTTCTCCTCGAAACTTGAACTGCTTCCCTTTGTTCTCTAGGTGGGCGCCTGATTACCAACACTTGAATTGCTTTCCCTTTGTTCTCCAGGTGGGCTCCTGATTTCCAACACTTGAATTGCTTTCCCTTTGTTCTCCAGGTGGGCTCCTGATTTCCAACACTTGAACTGTTTTCCCTTTGTTCTCCAGGTGGGCTCCTAATTTCTGACACTTGAACTGTTTTCCCTTTATTCTCCAGGTGGGCTCCTGATTTCCAACACTTGAATTGCTTACCCTTTGTTCTCCAGGTGGGCTCCTGATTTCCAACACTTGAATTGTTTTTCCCTTTGTTCTCTAGGTGGGCTCCTGATTACCAACGTTTGAAATGTATTCCCTTGTTCTCTAGGAGGGCGCCTGATTACCAAAACTTTTAACTGCATTCCATTGCTTTCCAGGTGGGTGCCTGATTGCCAAAACTTTAACTGTATTCGTTGAGACTTGATTTGTTTCCCTTTGTTCTCCAGGTGGGCGCTTAATTACCAACACTTGAATTGTTTTTCCCTTTGTTCTCCAGGTGGGATCCTGATTACCAACGTTTGAACTGTATTCCCTTGTTCTCCATGAGGGCGCCTGATTACCAAAATTTTTAACTGCATTCCCTTAATTTTCAGGTGGGCGCCTGATTGCCAAAACTTTAACTGTATTCCTTGAGACTTGATTTTTTTCCCCTTTGTTCTCCAGGTGGGCTCCTGATTGCTGAACTTGAACTACTTCTTCGTGCGACTGCTTTTCCTTTGCACGATCTTCCCTTGTTTCTCCAGGTGGGTGCTTGATTGGTTGAACCTGAATTGTCCTTTTATTGAAACTGATTTTCCTTTGAACTGTCCTCCCTTGTTTCTCCAGGTGGGTGCCTGATTGCTTGACCCTGGACTGCTTCCTATTCTCGAAACTCGTGTTGTTTTCCCTTGCTCTCCAAGTGGGCATCTGATTACAACAGAATAGACAAAACAAAGGAAATTTTAACCCCAGTTTGGTAGCTGGGCACATCTGTGAGTGTTAATTGAATTGTGTTACCAATATCTCTAAGAATTTAAAAGCTAGATCCCATTATCTATGAGGGTCCTGAAAACTCCTAGTAAAATGACAGTTTTAATGCTAAATATTTTCTAAAGGTATGACTTCCAATAAATCTTGTTATCTATGAAGGTCTCAAATCCCATTATCCAGGAGGGTCCTGAAAATTTCAAATTGAATCCTATCCTAAAAATGAAAACTCAAAGCCAACTTATATTTCCTCAAGGTAAAGCTTATGTTAGATCTTGTTACTCATAAATGTTTTGAATTTTAAACTAGGTCCCATTGTCCAGGAGGGTCCTGAGAACTTTAAATTAAATCCCATTATCCAGGAGGGTCCTAAAAATTTTAAATTAAATCCCATTATCTAGAAGGGTCCTGAAAAGCCGAGAATGAACTTACCTGAACCATGCTTTCTTCATAGAGGATCTCTGCAGAATGAACAAAATTTCTTGCCCCTGAACCACACTTTTCCTCATTGAGGGTTCCTGTAGATCGAACAAATTTTTCTTTCCCCTTCTCAGACCGCCTTTATGCTGACAAAATTTGGGCATGACACTTGAAAAAAATTCAAATTTCCAAGCTTTGATTTGGACACAATTTTCGTCCCTGTTTCAAACAAAGAAAACTTGTGAGTTTATAAATATGGTGGTTGGTTTGTGGCCTTGACTTTGAGGGCGATTTCTCCTTCACTTGCCATGATAACTTTGGTTTCAACTCAAAAGACCTTGCTTGTTCATTGACTAACCACTTTCTCTGTCACCCTTATCCCAGGAGATACCTCTGATTCGTTCAAACCCAAACCCTCTATCTGTTGCATTGTGCTCATACATTGACATATACTGAACCTTTGTGTTTCACATGAATCCCAAAGCATGTCAATTTCCACCCACTCAGTGCGCATGTTGTTCTTTCCTAACTTAAACCACTGGCCTTGGCCTTGAGGTCTATTGCTCCTTCACTTGTCATGAAAACTTTGATTTCCGCTTGGAAGACCTTGCGTGTCATTAGTTAACCACTTTCTCTGTCAACCTTATCACAGAGAATACGCTTGATCCGTTCACCCAACATCCTCTATCTGTTGCATTGTTCATAAATTGACATATACCAAACCTTTGTATTCCACATGAATCCCAAAGCACGTTGATTGTTACCAACTCAGTGCGCACGCTGTTCGTTCCTGACTTATGCCACTTTGATGTGCTAGCCATATCCTGTTTTGTGCAATTGGAAAGCTGGTGGCAAATTTTGAAGTCATTTCTCACTTGTTCTTACCAAACAGACTCAGGAAGAGGAAGTAAACAAGACAAAAGGAACAGAGTAAAGCACAATGGAAAGAGATGATTCCTAACAAGAATACTACAAAGTAGAAACTTATCAGAGGTAGATACCAACTCTAATGACCATGACATGCACCTTTGGATTAAGTGTCCTAATCTGTCAAGCAAGTCTAATGTTCTACTCTTGTTGTACCTCTAAGCCGTAATACTGGGCTTCCATACTCCGATTATTCTATTTGATTCACGGTCCTTATTCGACTTGTAGTGCCCGAAGGTGTTCTTTCTCTCAACTCATCATCGCCTTATGGTGCCTGTGAAGGTTTTCACCAATAAGACTCTCCCATTTTGTTCTTTTCTTATTTCCTCTGATTCTGCAGATGACAAGGCCTTAACCATGGTAAAAATATCATATGCTCTTGGCATGGCTAACTCAACACTCTCAAAGGTTATCTAGGAGGTCTTTTTTGGACTGTAATGGGGCTTTTGGACAGGGTTAGAAAGAAAGGAAATCATAAAGGCTCGAAACAACTAAGTTAACAGGGTTAGTTTATTTACAACTTTTGGAATCCATTTTAAACTTTGCCTCAATTTCTAAAACAAGAGAATTTGATTCTCTCTTTTTTTCTTTTCTTTTTCTTTTTGAGATGGAATTTCTACGAAAGACTGTCCCACTCTCGACTTCGTGGGATTATGAAATATTTTATTTGGTATGATCGAACCGTAAGGCTGCCTACGTATCTTGTGGTGACAAGAATCGGGTCAAACATAGTTCACATGACTACTTTTGTTACTATTTGCCTTTTTCTTTTTTTCTCTTTTCTTTCTTTTCTTTTTTTTTCTTTTCTCTTTTTTTTGTCTCTCTTTTTTTCTTTTTCCCTTTTTTCTCTTTTTTTTTTAATTTTCCTTTTGGAATGAACTTTCTAAAATAAAACTATGGGGGACATGAACTTTTTTTTTCTATTTTTTTCGTATGACTCTAACTTGATTTCAAAAGAGGGGAGGTCAAAAAAATCAGTACAGGCTTAAAAGGGTATCGAATGGTATAAGTATTTGGGTAGCTGAAAGAAGGCCTCCCAATTCCTGAAAATGCCAAGTACAACAAATGCAACTTGAGGATGAAAATTGAAGATCATGCACAATATTTCTTTTGCGGCTTCGACATTGATATCACTGATATGCCTTCCAATTTCTTTAGCAACTTATCATGTACAGAACCTTCGTTGGGTGATTCCCTCTTCACAATGGATATCCTCCGTCAATTCGGAGAAAACTTTCTTGACTTTATCTTGTAACTTGAGATGCACTTGAACTCAAAGTCGCTTGCTTCAAATTGTCCAGGATGCACTCTCCTTTAACGAATTCTTTTCACCCTATTAACTTCCCAAATTATCTTCCCTAGTTTCACATGGTTCGGGCTTTAAGTGATCTCAAAATCCCTTTACTTATTTCCCTCAAATGTCCCTATCATCTTTAAAATTATTTCATTGCTTCATGATTAGACTAACTTTTAAGACCAGGCTAAGAGTTATGCGTACATACCATGTCACTAGAGCTAGAATGAAAAGAACTATAAAAGGAAAAGAGAACGAAACAAAAATGACTAGAAATAATAAAAAATAGAGAGTTACATTAGACAAACGGTGAAAGGGTTTGAACAACCAGACAAGCAAAATAAACTGGGGTACAACCCTGGAACAAACCTAGATAACACTAAATAAGTTACTACGACTAAAGGAACTAGGCCAAAAAAAAGGATAGAAGGGTTTGAGTGACAATACAATATCCAGATTACAACCCTGAAATAACTCGGACAACAGAAATGACAACAAAATGAACCACCAAGACTCCTCCCTGGCTAGCCAAGAAAGGATCGTCTTTCCAATTACCAAGCTTGGCATCTTAGCCACTGAGTTCCACATCAATATTAATAAGACCACTACAAATTTCAATATCATTAACTTCACCAAGTGGCTCATTGTCTCCTTTGGCCAAACCTTCGTCATTGCAAACCATCCTAACAATTTGTGTGTTGTCATGTACCTGTAGAGGATTATGTGTGACACTTGGGGTATTACTGCCTTGGACCACAATTATTCCTTCTTGAATCATTCTTTCTATTTCCCTTTTCAAAGCACGACAATATTCAACATTGTGCCCCTGGGCATTGGAATGGTATTCACACCTTTTAGCAGGGTCAAAGCTTCTCGCACGTGGGTCTATATAATTTAGAGAAATAGGTGTAATCATAACGCAATGCTTTAATCTCTCAAACAAGCTTGCATAGGACCCTCCTATTGGTGTAAATTTATCTTTCAGTCTTTGTTCCCTTCTACACCCTTGTCTTGAATGTGGGTTATAGGGCACTTGAAAATTTTGTGGAGGCTAGTGAAGCTTTTGCGGTGCTCGTGCTCGCCTTTTAGAGTGACCCAGTGGTTGGACAGTTGGCCGGACGTTGTTCGGAGGATAATACTGGGGCGGATTATATGGAGTTTGGGGATGTTTATGGGGTCGGTATTGAGGCTGAAAGCATTTAGCAGGAATACCCACTGGATCCTGTCGTTGGCGGGGCTCAGCAACATCTTTTCTATCAATGGGAGGACTGTCCCGAGCAACTTGTTTGTTCCATCTGAACCAAAATTCCCTAAAACTTTCCTTGAGTTTCTTTTCCATCTGAGATAAGAAGGAGCAGTCTGGGACAATGTCTATATTGTACTGAAAGTGTCGCATAAAATCTTGGGCCATGTCATCCCATGTATGCCACTTACCGACATCTTGACGAGTATGTCATTCCAAAGCTGCCCCAGTCAGGCTCTCACTAAAATACGCCATCAGCAACTCATCTTTCCCGCAAACACTTCTCATTTCACTGCAATAACCCCTCAGATGGGCTACTGGATCTCCATACCCATTATACAAATTAAACTTTGGCATCTTAAACTCTTTCAGCTTTCTGGATATCTCATCTTGCTCCACTGTCTTAGCAGGCTTTGTAGTCTCACCAAGAGGCTCAAAATGAGGAGCATAAGAGTATGGAACTAAGACCTTGAAAATTGGTTCCGGACCACATTGTTGGGCATCGGGGATTTTGAACACAATCTCGCTAGAGGATCGAGGAAAGGTAGCTGGCGGATGAGCTACAAAAACATGAGTGGTCAAAGGAGTGGGATATGAGGTGGTTCTGGGGGGTGGAGTGTGAAGAGGTTGTGGGGAGATATCCTGCACTTGTGACAGTGGTGAAATGGTGACAAGGCTTTCAGTATAGTCAGTGGGAACTGATGGTGAAGGATGCCCACTAATCCAGGCTTGGTATATTTCGGTCATCTGTCCTTTCAACCTTAAGACCTCTTCTTTTAACTCAGATTCTGATTCAACAATTCCCTTAGACGGATCAATAACCCTTGTGTTCAAGTCTTTTCTAGCCATGGCTACCTTGCTCTTTGACCTTGTGTTGTATGGATGAGTTACTTAAAAACCACAAACCAACCACCCTTCTGCTCAATGGAGATAACAAAAAGGAATAAAATGAGGTCATCACGTTAGCGTTAGGGCATTTAACAACTAAAAATATCACATTGCGTACAATGCACCTAGCAATAATTAACAGTTCCAGAATGACTTCGAGGGTCACAAGGTCACTTGGCATCATCCCAATTTTGTTCATTTCAATCTTCTCTTTTCTTTCTTTTCTAGCACTTCTTAGCTTACTCGCTTTCTTCCTCTTTTCTTCTAGTTATCACTCTTTTCTTTCCTCTCATTTCTCACGTCCCACAACTTCATCCTCTTTTTTGTCTTTTCTCTTTTTTTTCTTTTTTTTCCTTCTTTTCTTTTTCTTTTTTTCCTTTTAATAAAAAAAATGATTCGATCGAACCCTATGTAAGTTGCCTACATATCATGACGCCACATGAATCAGATCTTTGCGTAGTTCGGAAAAATTGAAAATAGACTAAACAAACTAACGTTCCTCTTCTTCTTTTTTACTTTAATGACTACTCTGACGAGAAAAGGGAAATAAAAGAAGCAAATCTTTTTTTTTTAATTTTCTAAACTTAATGTTCTATAACCTATTCTAAACTCAAGCTTAACGAGCATATATATTTTTTCTTTTTGAAACAAATAATCTATGGGAAATTATTAAGGAAAAAACCTTACAAGAGAAAAATATTTTTTGATTCTTTTTTTTAGGAAGGAAATCTAAAAAATAAACCAAAGAAAAATATTTTGAATTTTCGTTTGATATCCTGAAAGAAAGATTTCGAACCAAGAAATGAAAAAGATAAAAATATTTTTGGATTTCAGTTTGACTACCTATGGGAGAAACTCTGAAAATAAACCCAAGATAAAGTATGTTATTTTTTTCTTCTTCTATGTACAATGTCCTAAAGTTCTAGTAAAAATAAAAAGAATTATTTTTTCATTTTTCGTGAATTTCTCAAAGAAGAACATCAAAAAAAAATCTTTGTTTGGATTTTTAGAATTAATATCTTAAAGAAAACTTTTAAAGAGGTACTAAAAGAAAAATCTCTTTTTTTTTTAATTAGGCTTAATATACTAAAGGAAATATACAAGCAATTTTTATTTCGAGTTCTAGGTATTAATTTCTAAAGAAAAGCCACCTCAAAATTTCTTCTTTTTTTTTAAATTTCTAGGAGTAGTATTTCTAAAGAAAATTATAACGGAAATATAAAAACGTAAAATATCTTCTTTTTTTGGATTTTTGATTTATAACACACTTTTTCAAATACAAAATATGAAATAATAACAAAAGACTCGACAAACTTAACTAGACTATGATAGACTCTAGCATCAACTAAATAACTGAATACTACTATATAGGACTAGAAAGTAAAATATAAACAATAGACTCAAAAACATAAAAAGGCTCCTCAGGCAGCTCCTGAATGTAGTGGTCCTATGACGACCCGGCTGGTCGTCTTAAGAATTAACGCCCTGATCCCCAATTAACTGTTTTCCCCAAGTTCAATTATGCTATTTTGATTTGTCGGGATGTTCGATTTTGAGTTTCGAAGAGTTTTGGGACACTTAGTCCCTAAATGAGAGCTTAAGTGTTGGAAAGTTGACCGTAGTCGGAAAAGTGTGAAGACGGACTCGGAATGGAAATTCGATGGTTCCGCTAGCTTCGTTGGGTGATTTCGGGGTTAGGAGCATAGTCGGAATGTGTTTTGGAGGTCCGTAGTTAATTTAGGCTTGAAATGCCGAAAGTCGAATTTTCGAAATTTCCGGTCTGATGGTGAGATTTGGATCCGAGGGTCGGAATGAAATTCCGGAAGTTGGAGTGTCTCCATAGTATTGAAGGTTACATGTGTGCAAAATTTTAGGTCATTCGGACGAGGTTTGATAGACTTTTTGATCGAAAGCGTATTTTGAGGAAAATTAGAGTTCTTAGGCTTAAATCTTTGATTAATTCGAGGTTTCGATGTTGTTTTAGGTGTTTTAAGGATTGGTGCAAGTTTGAATAAGGTATTAGGTGATGTTGGTGCTTTTGGTTGAGGTCTGGGGGCCTCGGGGTGATTTCGGATAGTTGAAGGAAAGTTTGAGAAATTGTTACAGCTGCTGTATTTTTTTGCTGCTTCTGCTATTTTTGCATCTACGATTTGGAGACCGCAGAAGCGGCTAAGAGGCCGAAGAAACAAAATTGAGGGAGGTTAGCAGGTTCCGCAGATGCGAGGAATATTTCCGTATAAGCGGAATCGCACCTGCGAGTTGGAGACCGCAGGTGCGGAAATTGGCCATTTAATTAAAAGTCGCAGATGCGACTATGTCTCCGCAGAAGCGGGACCGTATCAGGGTCGCAAATGCGGAAATCGCTGGGCAGAACATATAAATAGTTGCCTTCGCGAATTTGAGGGATTTTTTCACCATTTTCATCCGGGTTTGAAGCTTTTGAGAGAGATTTTTTAGGAAAACAAAGGGGAATCGCTTGGAGATTTTTCCCATTTGGAGTCGAGTACTCGTGGCAAGAGCGTAATTTCGGGTTGACTTTGAGCCGGTTCGAGGTAAGTGGCTTGTCTAACCTTGTGTGGGGGACCTTCCCCTTAGGATTGGTATATTTGGTAATTGAAATGCCTTGTACGTGAGGTGACGAGTGCGTACTTCTACTAATTGTTGGAAATCCGATTTTCTTTAAGTAATTACTAGTAGGTTTCCTTTCATGTTTCTATTTCTTGCACTATTAAGCCTGTTGTTAGCTTATAAAAGCATGTCTAAGTGACTTAATCTTATTTGATTCAACCTGCCTTACTTGAATTTTGTGCAGCATGCTAGACTAGAATCACTTATTGCCTTAATATGAAATTCTGTCATTACTGTATATCTTCCTGCTGCTGCTGTGTATTTATTTTGGAACTACGGATGTGGGATTCCGGTAGCTCCCCCTTGTCTGTTTACTTTGGGACTACGGGTTAGATTCCTGGTAGATCCCCCTGCACATTTACTTTGGGACTACGGGTTAGATTCCCGGTAGATCCCCTTGTACAGTTATATGGAACTATGGGAATACACCTGGTAAATTCCCCCAGTACTGGATATTTACATTTCGAACTACGGAACGGGATTCCGGTAGATCCCCGCGCACTATGAGTTAGACTACGGGACGGGATCCTGAGAGATCCATTGGATATGTACATATGGGACTACAGGACGGTATCCTAGGAGATCCCCGATGGTTATTATTGGTGCTGAGCTGTACTTCCTTTCCATGTTTACCTTGTTTCTATATAGTTATTGTTGTCCGGTACATCCTGTGTTATTTTACTGCCATACTTATTTATATTGTTCTGTTCTATACTGTTGATCTTGATATTTATTTAGAATCAGTAGGGCCCTGATCTTCCTCGTCACTAGCCAACCGAGGTTAGGCTTGGCACTTACTAAGTACCATTGTGGTGTACTTATGCCCCTTCTGCGCATGTTTTTTTATGTGCAGATCCAGGTACCGCTGATCAGGCGTACTATCCTTGAGGGAGGCGACTGCTCTAGAGACTTCGAGGTACATCTGCCGCATCCGCAGACCGAGAATTCCCTTTCTATTCATGTTTTTAGTATTTAGCCCTTCTGTACTTTCCTGTTCTTATTAGACATTCCGGAGTTAGAGCTATTTAGTATTGATTTTAGCTTGTGATTCATGGGTTTCCGGGTCTTGGATTTAGATATTGGTTTTGAGATCTATATAAATATGGTGAATGCCTAGCGGCGCATTTAACACTGTTATTGCCTTATTTCTATTTTAAATTGTTTTACTTCTGCAAGTTTAGGCTTACCTAGTTGTATAGACTAGGTGCCGTCACGATGGTTCACGGAGGGCGAACCGGGGTCGTGACAGGTCCTGGGATATTTGTCATGCTCAAACTCCGGTAAGTAGATTCACACTTGTATGAGAAAACTGAAACCAACATTATGTAAGACAACCACATTCCCTACTAGACATATGAAAGACATGGTTGTGACTATTTTTCTAAATTTAACCTATGTGGCCAAAAGTGGCTAAAAATGCAAGATTTGGCTAAGACCCCGCAAAGCCAAGAACCTAAACTCACTAGGAAGACCGGACCCTATGTGGGTTGCCTACGTATCACGCCCCGAAATACGAGAATCAGGTATGCGTAGTTCGGGCAGATTGGATACGGGCAAGAATTAGAAAAATAACTAATTTAGAGAAAATATATTGTTTGTCTTTTTTGAAAAAATGATGAAACATGTAAACTCTTTTTGCATTTTGTTTTCCTCTTTTTTTTTGATTTTTGGTTTTTGGAAAATGATTAAAAAGTGAAAAAATCTTTTTTTTTTTTTTGAATTTTTCAATTATTTTTTGTCTTTTCTTAATAAAATTGTGACAGAAAACATAACTGGGCCCTACTTGTTTTATTTTCACACTTCACCCTCTTTTGTTTTTCCTTTTTTTCATTTTTCCTCAACTATTATTGGTCCGCCAAATAACCCTTTTACCCTTGAAAATTGCAACATGTAGCACATTAGGATGCATCAGGATGGTCTTTTATATTTGGGGTACACCTGTCCTAGACAGACCCAACCCCTGTGTTGAGTCCCCAAAGTCAGATGCACGTGATGCAAATAAGCGTTCCTTCTAGGGATCCGGTATGAGGCTATGTTATCTAGGTTTAAAAAACCTGGGTTTATTTGTTCTAGACCTGGCTTACCCGAGCGGACAGCTCGAGCCGAGGGGAGGCAGCGTACCAGAAATACAGAATCTTCATCAGCTTTGCAGCTTGCCCGAACCTCGTTCCAAAATTGGGATATGACTCCAACAGAAGAGAAGTCACACGAAGTGCACACTTCCCAGATGATTTAGAAGACTCGGACAGAGGAGGGTTTCGTATCAATTTATATACAGTTCAACAATATCAAAGCGGTAAAAAGCAACATTTAGCATATTAGGCCCAAGCATGTAAATAAAACCATATAATAAATAAAGTCAAATATAACAATTATTCTAAGCTCGAATTCTTGAACCCTAAACCAGAGATTCTGGGTTCTTATCCCCAGCAGAGTCGCCAGAGCAGTAACACCTCCTTTTTACCACCCCTGAAAGGGGTATAGGGGAGTTTTTTCCAATTTAAGAGACAATCGAAACGGGATTTATTTATTTATTCAGAGTCGCCACTTGGGATAATTTATGGTGTCCCAAGTCACCAGTTTAAAATCCCGAATCGAGGAAAATTTGATTCTAATTATGGTCTGCGAACACAGAAATCCGGGTAAGGAATTTTGTTAATCCGGGAGAAGGTGTTAGGCATTCCCGGGTTCCGTGGTTCTAGCATGATCGCTCAACTATTATTATTGGCCTATTTATCTGATTTTCAAACACTTTAAACCTATGTGCATTTTTTAATTTTTAGTCGTTTTTAATATTTTTAGGAAATTTCAAGGTTATTTAAAACACATCGTAAGCCACGCTACATGAAATGCACCCGTGGTTCACGACACATTCTATTTAACCTTGTTGGAAATTAGAATTGGGTCACATGAAATGTACACCCGGATTTTAAAAATTAAGCATCACAACTACGTCACGGGAACCATACCCGTAGTCACGACGATTACTTACGAGCCGAAAAGTTTGCCTACACACATGTGGTCAACCACATGTCCCTAGCAACCCGAGTAACTAAAAGAGAAATAACATAAGAGAAACATAATGTTCCTTACATCTCAGTATCAACCAAGCCTCAAACCCAACTTCATCTTACCCCAAAATTAACCTAGGCTTAAATCAATTTTCAAGACCAATGGCTAACCCAATTAATTAATAGGAAATACTTTTAACAACATTACTTCCTTCTTCAGCCAATTGATGCATCATCAAAGAGTTGTACCAAACCAACAAGTAATAATGTTGAATAACTGCAACCAACAGATACCTTTCGACATAGATTAAACACAAATTCATTCAAATCGAGGCAAGAAAATGTCATGAAAACATGAGAAAGACGTAGTCATATAAGCAGTAAAATTGAAAGATTAGAGAGGACCTCAATAAATCAATACACTCTTGAATTTCAAGTTGAAAACAAGGATTGAACCTTGAGCCGCGAACCTCGTCGGCAACCTTGAACTCAAATCGGCACTGTCACAAACCAACAAACTCAAGCATATTCCGATTCAGAATCCTAACACGAATTTAACGGTAGAGCTCGAACAGAGGGGAGGGTAGATGTAGTAAGAAACGTTCCAAACACATGGAAAAGAGTGAAGCGGCAGAGAGAATAGCTACACTCTCATTTTAGCTGGCTGCTGTTCTTTTTCGTTCTCTTTCAAAAGAGTAACAATGGAGATTCTTGTTTTATCTTTTTTGAGTTGTTGCTATATCTTCAGAGAATCATTGAATATTGGAGGATTTTTGGTCCATATTTTCCTTTCAACAATGGCTGCCTTCCTTTATTTTCCATGTCTGTTCGTTTTTTGGTCGATGAAGAAGATGAAGAGATGTTTAGCCAGGGTTTTTCATTGTCCAAAACGGCTGATCTCTGCTCTTCTGATTCTTAGCGTTAGATTTTTCTATTTTCCAGGAATAAGAAGAAGCTAAAGAGTTAGAGATCTGTGTGTTGTAAAGGTGCTGAAGGTTAGGGTGGGATAGGGTTTTTCGCTAGTTTTTTCAAATAGAGAAGAAGAAGGTCCCTAGGTTTTTTTGGTTTTTGTTCAAAACGGCTCAAGGGTTAAGCTGCTATCTCCATGGCTGCTCCCTTGTTCGTAGGTGAAAATGGTTGCTTGTTGTTGAGTAGAAGAAGATCGACGGGGGGAGGGGGTCCTGAAAACGGCGGGTCTGATGTTGTATCAGTCTCTTAGGCATCTAGGTCTCATTTTGTTTTGTATTTTCGTTGATTCCCCCATAGGCATTTTAGGTTAGCTCTTTTTATAGGTTTAGGGTTTTAGGGTTATATTTAGGTTGGGGGTATGGGCCTAGGAATTATGAACTTAGGAATTATGGGCTAGGTCCAAAATTAGGCCTAAAAATGGGTTGCTCGAGTCTAAGTTTTATTCTTTCCTCACGAACGAGACTAAAATACGATCTCATTTATTAATTAATCCTACTTAAGTAAAATAACTATTAAAATAAGACCGGCCGTTAAAACAAAACTATTTTTGGTATTTTTCAAGATTAAAAATGACTACAAAACATTAATGAAACTATTTTTTGTAATTTTTATTTTCTTGTAATAAAATAAAGTAAAAGAGTTAAAAAGTTGAAATAGCGATATTAAACCTAAATTAAATATTTACATGCTAAAATATAAAGGGAGGATCAAAAATTACATGTCTACACAAAAAATAAAAAAGAACAGAAAATACTACAGTGAACAGAGTCGTGAGAAAAAAAAGGGGAAAGTACCTATTCACGCCGGAATGTCTTGACAAATTGAAACGAATCGACGAACGATGACGGGAGTCAACATTTGGCCGGAATCTGATGAGTCAGTCAAAATCTGACATTTCCGTAATGACTCAAAACTTTCGTCAATTGATTGCCCTCGTTGAAAGCAATCTATTAACGTAAGATTCGAGTTAAAACAAGTCGAAATTGGAGCAAAAATCAGAGAAAGTGAGGGAAATTAGTGCTTGTATTTTCCGTTTTAAGATCCGAACTTGGGTAAACTTGGTTGGATTCTAAGGAAAGATATTGATAGATTTGGGAAGAAGGAGGGGTAAGGATTGCATGGTTGGATTTTGGGGGTGGTTGGGTGGTCCACCGCCGGTGGAGGGTTTAGGAATTTGGGGGCGTCTAGGTTCGATTAGGGTTTGGTTAGAGATGACTGGGGTGGGTTTGAATGGTTTAGGGGGAGGGTTTCAGACACTTATATAGCTGGGGAGTGAGGAGTTCCGGTCCATTGGATCTAATTGATCCAACGGTTAAGATAGAGGGGTTCCGAGACGGGGTTGTTTGGTTTGAAGGCAAGGCTGGACCGGTCAATGGGATTGGGTTGGGGCATATTGGGGCGGATTGGGCCTGAGGGGGGATCCATTTTGGGCCTTAACAATTTTGGCCCTAATAGCCTTTTCTGATTTTTTTTCTCTTTATGTCTTTTTTTTTAATTGTTTTCTTTTCCTTTTCAATTAATTAAAAATAAAAATTAAATTCTTAAATTAAAATAATTTACAAAATTAAGCTAATTATCCACCATAATATTTACAAAATTTAATTACTCCTAAATTACAAGAGAAAATTACTAATTTAAAACTAAACGGCTAAAATGCAAAAATAAGCAAAATTTTGTGATTTTTATTTTTAATAAAATAAATAATTTACTAATTAATCCTGAAAATATGAAAATGAAACCCAAATGCAATGCATGGTATTTTTTGGCTTTTTCATGATTTTAACAAAATAAACATGCACAGAAATGCAAACAGCTAGCACAAATTCCTACAAAATCCTATAAAATTGTAAAAATGGCAAAAAATATTTTTTTCTTGAATATTATAGGAGTAATTCTCATAGAGCAAAAATCACGTGCTCACAGATGTAAGTGAAAGTGAAGATGTTAAGACAACCTTCTCACAAGCGGATTCAAATGTGATTGATGAAGATGATGTGTTGAATATCTCATAAGCGTCATGGACGTTCTCTTGAATAGTTTGTTTTGAGTTTTGACTTTTAGTGAAGGAAATATAGTTTTGTCTTTTACTTTTTTTAATATTTATTGTAATATATTCGAACAGTATAAGTATTAAGTTTTCTGAATTTTTTCCAATACGAAGCTTTTAAATATTTATCTTTTTTTAAGTTAGAACTTAAAGAAAAACAAAAAATTATATTTTAAAAATGATGGGCCGGCCCGTGGGGGCCTGCAACCCACATAGAGCTGGGTGGACTGATCATTATAAGGCCCATCAAAATAGTGGGCTAGCCCAGCCCAGCCCGTCAGCTAAAGCCCACGTGAGCTAGGGTGAGCTAGCCCGGCCCCGCCCATATTGACAGCTCTAATAAGTACAATTATATAAAAATATTGTTATAGAGAGGTCTGACTGTATAAGGTAAATTATGATAACATGGTCTCAAGGATGAAAGTAAATACAGTACAATAATGAGCTTAGGATAATCTAATGTGACTGCTTTAAATGATTTCCGGTTTACTTCAAGGACTTAAAGAGAAAAGAAAAAACTCCAAAACATGTTTTCTATTGCTCGTGATGTAAATATTACTTGCACTTTGCTGCTCTTTTTTGTAAATACTGTCTTTTAAATTAAAAGACAAAGTATTCAAAAAATCTAATATCAACAGGAAATTCAAGAAAAAAATTATAATGCCTTTCATAAAGGGAGAAGGTCTAGATTTATCCCTCTACTATTATATATTATTTATATTTGTCCCATGTCTTACTTTTCGTTCACTTTAACCCCTACCGTTAACAAACTTTTCAGTTTTGCCCCTAACCCTAACGGCCATCCACTATGACAGCTGATCCCTGCAATTTTTGGTCATGTCAACTGCCAAGTCAGATGGCCCTACCAAATTAAAACTCCCTAGAACCATAAACTTGACTACCCACTCATTTTTCTTAAATCTTTTAAGTTGTCTTCCGTCGTTCTATGCCCACCGGAAGCGGCAAATACAAAACATATGTTTTGGTCAAAATGGAAGATCCATATGCAAACATCCAAGTATTTGAAAAGAAAAATGTGAATTTTTTTTAACAACTCGAGATTTTGGATATTTGGATTGACAAAAATTCAGATGAAGATTAAGAAAATTGAAACACGCTTGATGAGGACGCTGTGAAAGACTTATTGTACGAGTCTCTTGAAGAACTTGCTGCCTATATTTGGAAGATAAAGATTCAGAGCTTTACAATATAATCCTGATAAAACCACCATCTTTTGATTTCTATTGGAATCAAAAACTTGGTGGAGCCACCTAAGGAACAAAAGTGATGCTGGAATAATATAATTCTTTCACCAAGTCTAAATCCCAAAAATCTCAATAATATACCGCCATCAATACATTGAAATATGACAAGTCCTCCATATTCGACAAGGGAGCATATAAAAATGTGAAGTTTAGATGAAGAAGATTTAAGAGAAGTGCGTAGGTAGAATGGGTCAAGTTTCTGGGTTTAGGGGGTTTTAATTTGGTGGGGTCATCTGATTTGGCAGGACATGGACAAAAATTAGAGGGGTCAACTGCCACAGTGTAGGGCCGTAAGGATTTGGGGCAAATCTGTAATGTTTTTTTAACGGTAGGGGATAAAGTGGATGAAAAGTATAACGGGGGACAAATGTAAACAATATGCAGTAGTAGGGGGACAAATCTAGACCTTCTCCCTTCCATAAAATAGTTCACCAGCCGAGTCATTAATAGCCTATTTGGCCAAGCTTCTTTTTGGCCAAAAGTGCTTTTCTTGGCCAAAAGAACTTTCAGCCAAAAATTAAGGAGCTTGTCCAAGCTTTTGGAAGGAAAAAAGTGCTTTTGAGGAGAAGCAGAAAAAAATAGCTTCTCTCCAAAAGCAACTTTTTGAGAAGCACTTTTGAGAAAAATATACTTAGAAACAGTTTTTTAAAGCTTGGTCAAACACTAATTGTTGCTTAGAAGTGCTTTTCAAACTAATTAGCCAAACACAAACTTCTTCTCACCAAAAGTACTTTTGAGAAAAGCACTTTTGAAAAAAAGTACTTCTCAAAATAAGCTAATTTTTGCAGCTTGGCCAAACGGGCTATACAACAGGTTGGCCCAATTTAATTAGCTTTTGTGGGTGTAATATTTAAGGCACAATTTAGTCCATTCCTTCATTTAGTTGTGAAATTTTCACCGGTTGTTCCTTTTTGTATTAGTTGTTTAATAAGGAGAAATTTTCATAAAGCACTATCTTTTAGTGGTAATTATTTATCTATAGATACCATTTGCTATATTACGGATTGTAAATACCTTTCTGTTGTTATAAGATGTATTTGATGTATTTAAGCTACTGTATTCATGAATACAGTAGCATTTCTAGGCGTGAAACAATGGATTACAGCTAGATAGATTTTTGTATTCGAGTGTATTCGACTGTATTCATGGCGTGAAACATGGGATTACAACTAGACAAATTTTTGTATTCGACTGTATTCACGGCGTGAAATAGGGGATTACACTATTTTTAAACGGAAAGTGAATCAATTAACATAATCGACTCCTGATATAACTCAACAAACTCAATTACAACATACAAATTTTGTATTTTCAGTTATAAAAAAGATTCTCAACCGAAAAATACCCCCAAAACATAGCAATCTTCAGAAAAATTATATAATACATCTGAATACATAAATTATAGTGAGCACCTAATTTTTGATAATATTTAATTTTTTTATCACTTCTTCTATGTAAATATTTTAGGGGTTTTAACCTACAATTTTTAGCTTTGTTACACTTTTTATTATAGGGTAAAAATACAAAATTTAAAAGGTGAATTATTACTATTAATATTATTTTATTTTTATTTTTATTTTAAAATAATAAAAAAAATCCGAAAAAAAATTAATTTTTTAAATTTTCGGGAGTGATTTAAAAAATAAGAAAAAGGGAAGTATTGAATAAAAAATAAAAGTAAAAGTAGGTGGAATTCTCTTTTAAAAAGTAAAAGAAAGTAGAAAACTAAAAAAATAAAAGTAAAGTTTTGTGAAAATTGTAAAAAAATAAAAAGTAAAAGAAAGTTGGAATTAAAAAACAAATATAAAGGTATCTGAAAATTAAAAAAAATTAAAGTAAAAGAAAGTAGCATTTTTAAAAGAAAAGCAAAAGAAAGTGGATTGTTTTTTAAGAAAAGTTAAATAAAGTGGAATTCTCTTTTAAAAAGTAAAAAAAGTGAGATTTTAAATAAGATAAAAGTAATTAAAGTTGGAATTTAAAAAAATAAAAGTAAAGAAAGGTGGGATTTCTTTTTATAAAAAAATAAAAACAATTTGTAAGTGGGATTTCTTTTAATTAAAAAATAATAAAATAATAAAATATTTTTTTAAAAAAAATCTGAAAAATCTCGAAAATTTTGCTATAAATAGGAGGAAAAAAAAGAAGAGGAGAAAAAAAAGAAGGGGGCGGAAAGAGCGGTATACACTCGATATACACTTTGATACACTCGATATACAGGGGCAGAATTCATTTTGGAGAGAGTAAAAAAGATAGAACCAAATTTTCTGAAATATTGAGAGCGGAAGAACACCAGAGAGAGTTCAAATCTAGAAAGAGAAAACAAAGAGAGATTTCCGGACTATTTTTTTTTTCTCCATTTTTACTGGTTTTCTCCGTGTTGCTGGAATTTCTGAATTGAGGTGTTGAAGCTACTGTGTTGGGCTTTCTGCTGTTGTATTTTGTTGTTTGCTGTTGCTGATTGCTTACCCCATTTTTCTATTCTACATACCAAGTACATGTCCTGAAACTCGATGTATGAAAATATCCAATTGAAAATGAATGAAGTGGAGGCCTATTGTTGATTTACTGCTTTCATTATACTGTAATAACTGTACTGATGGACTGTTAATTATAAGTTTGTGCATTTGAACCGTTAAGTGTGTGTTAGATATTTAGAAATGCATATGAGTTTAGTTGAGTATTCGTTGTAATAATTCCATGCTAGACTAACAGAATAGTTTCTATTAGTTTAGTTAATTTCCGGTTTTCCTAGATCTGTATAAATGGTATTTTCAAGCTGTGATTAATTAGGTTGTAGACTTTCAAAGTAGTGTGATACTTCTTCTGATAATGGGAGCTTTATATTTAGTAGTGACGATGTGAGTTAATCTATAATTCTGAGTTTGAGTGGTTGTGTGTGGGTTCGAAATCAGAAAGATAAAAGTAGATATGAGATATGTAATTCGTAAGGTTAATTTAGGCAATCCATTTTCGTCCAGCATCCTTAATTCTCGAGTTTCAATTCTCATATGTGGTCACGTTAGTGTTTAATCAAAGTTCATGAGTCAGCATTTTAATAAAAATGAGTCATAGTAGGGAATTTGAAATTTGAACTAGTATGCACCATGTTTGAAATTGTGATCATAGGCAGTTTACGTGGGTCATTAAATCTGAAATCAGTTGCTTTCCAACTCATGTTTAATGTTGCATTGAATTTATTTTACTGGCTAGTTAATTTTAGTAGTAGATTCATCAGATTTGTGTTCTTAATTAAATTGAAATTCCATTTAGTGTAAAAGACAGGGCTTAACAGGCTAGTCCCTAAACGTTTGGGCCTCAGGATAATTGATGCATGGCCCAGGCCAGTTTTGGCCTCTTTCTCATTTAGGCCTGGGCCAAGGTCTGTTTTGGCCGATTTTATGGTGTATATCTGGTTTTAAATTCCCTCTGCTAGGCTCACATCGGATCTCAATGGTCGGATGTTGGTGCAAAAATATTACTTAGTTTGCATCAGTCCAGTAACAAATTAATTAAGGCCTTTCTTTTATTTTAGAGACAAATTAAGTAGAAAACTATAGATTGCTCTAGGTTTGCACTTTAAAATAATAAAACGGGATGAGCCTCGCTAAACAAAACACATAAATTGCGGGGCCCTCAATAATTGTATATATTAAAATACTTAGATTTCGGGATGGACTGTTTAGCGAATTTCACGGCCTTCCCCAAAATAATAACGCGTTAGTCTCTTTAGGCGCGTATTTTAATAACATTACCTCCCTAAACTCGGGTGCGCATTTATGTGACCCAAATCTAAATCCCAACGATGTTAAAGTATGTCCAAAAACCACAGGGGTATTTATGTGACGTGGTTCAAGACTTGTTTTAATGACGTTGCAATTTTCTTTAAAAATGAATAAAAACGGTTAAGGTTAAAATTTGCACATAGGTTCATAATTGTTAAAATCAGATAATTTAAGCCAAATATAACAGTTGAGCGACTGTGCTAGAACCACGGAACTCGGGAATGCCTAACACCTTCTCCCGAGTTAACATAATTCCTTACTCTGATTTCTGATCGCGGACTGTAATACAGAGTCAATCTTTTCCTCGATTCGGGATTCAACCAATGACTTGGGACACCATAAATTTCCCAAGTGGCGACTCTAAATCTTTAATAATAAATCCCGTTTCGATTGTCCTTTAATTGAAAAAACTCCCTTATGCCCTTGCGGCTGTAGGTAAAAAGGAGGTGTGACAGCTCTAGCGACTCTGCTGGGGATCGAACCCAGAATCTCTGGTTCAGGGTTTAAGAATTCGAGCTTAGAATAATTGTTATATTTGGATTTATTTATTGTCTGGTTTTATTTACATGGTTGGGCCTAATGTGCTAAATGCTGCTTTTACCGCTTTGATATTTGGTTGGACTGTATATAAATTGTTACGAAACCCTCCTCTCTCTGAGTCTTCTAAATCATCTGGGAAGTGTGCACTTCGTGTGACTTCTTTTCTGTTAGAGTCATATCCCAATTTTAGAACGAGGTTCGGACAAGTTGCAAAGCTGGTGAAGCTTCTGTATTCCCGGTACGCTGCCCCCCCCCCCGGCTCGAGTTGTCCGCTCGGGTAAGCCAAGTCTAGAACAAACAAACCCAGGTTTTTAAACCTAGTATAACAATACCTCATGCCGGATCCCTAGTAGGAACGCTTGTTTGCATCATGTGCATTTTGACTTTGGGGACTCAACACAGGGGTTGGGTCCATCTAGGACAGGTGTACCCAAACTAACAGACCATTTTGATGCATCCTATGTGCTACATGTTGCATTTCTTCGAGGGTAAAAGGGTCATTTGGCGGACTAATGATAGTTGAGGGCAAATGAAAAAAAAAGAGAAGGTGAAGTGTGAAGATAAAGCGAGTGGGGCCTAATTATGTTTTCTGTTACATTTTGTTAAGAGAAAAGAAAAAAAAGAGCTTGGAAAATTCAAAAGATTTTTATACTTTTTCATCATTTTTCAAAAATTAAAAATCAAAAAAAGGGAAAAAGAAAATAAAAAAAAGAGTTTACATGTTTCATCATTTTCTCAAAAAAAAAAAGAAAAAAAAACATATTTTCTCTAAATTAGTTGTTATTTTTACTTCTCGCCCGTATCCTATCAGCCCGAACTACGCGAACCTGATTCTCGTCTCTCGGGGCGGGATACGTAGGCAACCCACATAGGGTCCGGTCTTCCTAGTAAATCTTAGGTTCTTGGCTTTGCGGGGTCTTAGCCAAATTTTGCACTTCTAGCCACTTTTTGGCCAAATAAGCCAATTTGCAAAAATAGCCTCAATCATGTCTTGCATGTGTCCAGTAGGGAGTGTTATTGTCTCACATAGTGTTGGTTTAAAGTTTTCTCATACAAGTGTGGATTTATTTACCGGATTTTGAGCATGACAGACACCCCGTGACCATCCAGTCAGGATCGCTCAATCAGGAGTTGCTTAAGGAGATTTGTTTTATTTTTATGTTTTGAGTCCGTTCTTCATTTTATATTTGTCTTTTACTTTCTAGTTTTGTACAATAATGTCAAGTCTTTTGTTATTGTATTTTCTTCTTTATATTTGAAAAACATGTGTTGTAACTCAAAAATCCAGAAAAAAAGAGATATTGCATTTTATATTTCCGTTATAAGTTTTCTTTAGATTACTAATTCTAGAAATGGGAAAAAGAAAAAAAAATTGAGGTTGTTTTTCCTTTAGGCAATCAATATCTAGGACTTAAAATGAATTGCTTTTATGTTTCCTTTAAGTATATTAGGACCAAAATTCCAAAACAAAAAGAGAATTTGCTTTTAGTACTTCTTTAAAAGCTTTATTTAAGGTGTTAATTTAAAATCTAAAAAGATTTTCTTTTGAGAAGTTTCTTTGGGAAATTAGTGAAAAATAAAAAAAATATTAGGATATTGTACATAGAAGAGAAAGACAACATACTTTACCTTTGATTTATTTTCGGAGTTTCTCTTTTAGGCAATCAAAATTAAAATCAAAAATATTTTTTTTTTTGCTTGTTTCGAAATCTTGCGTCAAGATATCAAATGAAAATTCAAAATATTTTTCTGTGGCTTATTCTTTAGATTTTCTTCCTAAAAAAGAATCAAAAAAAAATATTTTTCTCTTCTACGATTTTCCCTTAATAATTCCCATAGAGTATTTGTTTCCAAAAGAGAGAAAAAATATGTGTTCGTTAAGCTTGAGTTTGGAATAGGTTATAGAACATTCAGTTTAGAAAATTCAAATTCTTTTAGTTCTTTTTCTCATCAGAGTAGTCATTAAGGTAAAAAAAAATGTCAGTTTGTTTACTTTATTCCCGATCTTCCAGAACTACGCAAAGATCTGATTCATGCGGCGTCATGATACGTACGCAACCTACATAGGGTTCGATCGAATCATTTTATTTTTTTTAAAAAGAAAAAAAGAAGGAAAAAAAGGGGGAAAAGAAAAGAAAAAAGGGTGAAATTATGGGACGTGAGAAATGAGAGGAAAGAAAAGAGTGATAATTAGAAAAAAAAAGAGGAAGAAAAATGATCAAGCAAGTGCTAGAAAAGCAAAGAAAAGGGAGGTTGAAATGAACAAATTGGGATGATGCCAAGTGACCTTATAACTCTCGAAGTCATTCTAGAACCGTTAATTGTGGCTAGGTGCATTGCACGCAATGTGATATTTTTGTTGTTAAATGCCCTAACGCTAAAGTGATGGCCTTATTTTATTATATTCATAGCAGAAGGGTGGTTGGTTTGTGGTTTTTAAAGTGGTAACTCTTCTCTACAACACAAAGTCAAAAGACAATGGCAGACAACAACAGAACTGAGTTGGTTGATACCGGTGCCCGAAAGTAGTTGGTTGAACAGGACAATGGGTTGGTTGAAGAGGTAGAGATGTTAAGACAACATATGACGGACATGTATCAGGCTTGGATGACTGGGAAGGCACCACCCCCGCCACCACCTAGCTTCCTAGATGATGCCCTTACCCAAACTCCGGACACAATGCCAGATGATCCTCCATACTCTCCAGATCTACTCGCTTATCACAACTTTCCCAACCACCCTAGTAGCTCCATCACTCGTCCTCCAACTATCTTTTCCCAAAAGTGCCCTCCTGTCATATCCACTATTCCCAACAATAAATATCCACTCAAAGCTCATGACCAAAACTACCCTGTAGAGGTTGCCTACAAGGTTCCTGACTCATACAAGAAGAGCCCTCGGGATAAGCTTCATGTTGAAAATGAAAGGTTCACAGGAAGAGAAGGGAAAGAAGGGATACCCAGGAGGCTGAAAGGGATAGAAAAATCCTTGAAGAACAAACAAGGAAGGGAAGACCAGGGTAGCATGGCTTACAAAGAACTGTCTGTGTCCCCTGACGTTCGCCTGCCCGCGGGGTTCAAAGTGCCAAAATTTAACTTGTATGATGGGTGTGGAGAACCGGTAGCCCACCTAAGGGTCTATTGGAATGAAATGAGAAGCGTTGGAGAGAAAGATGTCCTGTTGAGGGCATATTTCAGTAAGAGCCTAACTGGGGCAGCTTTGGACTAGCATATTCGTCAAGATGTTGGTAAGTGGCCTACATTGGGAGACATGGCTCAAGATTTTGTTCGATACTTTCAGTACAGATCAGGCATTACCCCAGACCACTCCTCCCTATCCAGAATGGAAAAGAAGCCGGAGGAAAGCTTTAGAGAATTTGGACTCAGATGGAGGGAACAGGCTTCTCGAGTCAATACCCTGATTGGTGAAGAAGAAATGGTTGAGCTTTTCCTACGATCCCAAGGGCCCACCTACTTCAGTCATTTGATCCCGGCCTTGGGAAAGCCTTTCAAAGATGTGTTAAAAATGGGGGAGCTAGTAGAAGAGGGAATCAAGTCAGGCAAAATCATGAGTTGTTCAAAAGACATTCAGAACATCCCAGTAAGCTTGGGTGGAAGAAAGAGAAACAGAAAAGATGATCCGATGGGCTTTCCCGATCAACACATCCAGCCTCGACATCGTCCCCATGGATATCCTGATGCACCTGATGATCCTCCCCAATGCCACTTCTCTCCACGGAACTCCCAAAATCGTACATCACTCTCTCAGTACCCAGCTCCACAAAATGCCTATCCACCCCCACGAGCCTATCGAAAACCCCCTGGATCAGGTTTCCGACCCAATCAAGCATTTAAGAGTGAGAGGTTGCTGAAAAATGAAAAGGCTTTCACCCCATTGGGAGTGTCATATGCCAGTTTGTTCCAAAAGTTGAAGCAATTGGACATGTTGAAGTCGATCCAGATAAAAATGCCAAATCCTCTTCCAAAGAAGTTTGATTTTTCTCAAAGGTGCGCATATTGCTCAGATGCCCCGAGGCATGACATAGAGAAGTGTTGGAATCTGAAGAAAGCAATTCAGAAGCTTATTGATGCAGGCGACATTGTTGTGCAAAATCCAGATGCAACAGACACTAGCCAAAGTCCATCGCCTATGCATAATGAGACGCATATGATGGGTATAATTTATTTTGAAAAGGAATATGAGAATTCTTCTAAGAACCTCGGAGGTCCACATGCTACAAAGCTTTCAGCACTATTAGAGGTTGATCCTAAGAAAGAGCAGGCAAAGGGAACCCAAAAGCAATTTGCTAAGAACAATATGATGGAGACTTGTGAAGGTCCTAGTATTGTTGATGCAGAAGTTAGTGGCTAAGATGTTGAGTTTGGTGATTGGAAAGACGCTCTTTTCTTGGTTAGCCAGGGAGGATTTTGGTGGTTTATTTTGTTGTCATTTTTGTTGTCCGAATTATTCCAAGGGTTGTAATCCGGATATGGTCTTGTGACTCAAACCCTTCTATCCTTTTATTTTTGCCTGGTTTGTTTAGTCGTAGTAACTCCTTTAGTGCTGTCTAGGTTGTTCCAGGTTTGTAACCCCAGTTTAGTGCTTGTTTTGTGGTTCAAGGGCCTTCACCATCTATCTAATGCAAGTTTCCATTTTCTGTTATTTATGGTCATTTTGTTTAGTTCTTTTTTCTTTTTACAGTTCTTTCCCTGTTGACTCTAGTGACATGACATGCATGCGTAATTCTCAGCCTGGTCTTAAAAAAAAGAGTCAGTTTAGTCATGAAGCAATGAAACAATTTTATAGATGATATGGACATTTGAGGGAAATAAGTAAAGGCATTTTGAGATCATTTCAAGCCCGAATTGCGTGAAACTGGGGCAGATAGAACATAGAGAAACCCTATTGAAATGCATCCTGCCGCATCAGGTTGAAGCCAACGGCAAGTTTGCCCCAAATTGACGGGGTCGTTCATGGTAATGAGAGTGAGGGTGTTGTCCAATGGTGCTTTGTAGTTAACAGATGTAGAAAGCGAATGCGTGGATATGGTTATCAAGTCTGGTACAATCAAAAGATGATACAAATGTTTTCCTTGGTTTGTTTAATTGTGTAGTTTGCACTTGACATGTTTTGGATATTAGAATGATGAAGGTATTTTGTTCTGCTATCTAAACACTTTATCCTTCGTTACCCCTTTGAGCCTTATTTATTTTCTTTCATACCCCTCTTTCGGAATCAGTAGCAAAGATCAGAAACGCAACGTGAAAGATAAGTGAAGGAAAAAGAGAAAAGAAAAAGAATGAAAAAAGGAGAAGAAAAAGAAGAAGAAAAGGAAAAAAAAGAAGAAAAAGAAAAAAGAAAAAAAAACAATAAAACAACAAAAAGAGAAAAGGAAGAAAGAAAAGAAAAGAAGAGGAAGAGGAAGAAAAAGAAAAGAAAAATTACAACAACAAAGTAATTTTTATGACATGAACTACGTTCGACCTGATTCCTTTTAATGATACGTTGGCAGCCTCACGGTTTGGTCTCATCAAAATAAAAATCCAAAAGTCTCCAAGCAAATAAACTGGGGCAGAAGTGGTGGTTGTGGTAGGAAATCTGATTCCGAAAGTTATAATTTTGAACTCATTCAAATTGTTTTGAGCCTTTGATATCCTTTCTTCCTAACCCCATCCAAAGCTCACATTACGGTCCAAAGAAAGACCTTCCGACCAGTTTTCGAGAGATTCCAAGTCAAACGAGTAGAGGTGAATCATATCAGGGGCAACACTCTGGTCCAAGCAGAGAAATAAAATGAGAGTCTTAGAGGTGAAAACCTTCACGGGCAACATAAGGCGACGAGAGCTGAGAGAAATAAAAATGAGAGAGTCTTATTGGTGAAAACCCTCGCGGGCACCGTAAGGCGACAGTAAGTTGAGAGAAAGAACAAAATGAGAGAGGCTTGATGGTGAAAACCCTTCGGGCATTACAAGTCAAATAAGGACTGTGAATCGGATTGGATAATCAGAGCACTGAAGCCCAGTTTCACGGTTTAGGGGTATAACAGGAGTTGAACATTAGACTTGCTCAACAGAATAGGCCACAGGTGCATATCATGGTCATTAGAGTTGGTATCCACATCTAATAGGTTTCTACTTTGTAATTTTCTTGTTATGAATCATCTCTTTCCTTTGTCCTTTACTCTGTTCCTCTTGTCTTATTTACTTCCTCTTCCTGAGTCTGTTGGGTCAAAATAAGTGATAAATGACTTCAAAATTTGCCACCGGCTGTCCAATTGCACAAAACGGGGTCTGGCTAACACATCGAAATGTCATAAGTCAGAAAAAAACAACAAGCGCATTGAGCTGGTAATAATCAACATGCTTTGGGATCCTTATGAAATACAAAGGTTTGGTACATATTAATTCATGGACAATGCAACGGATGGAGGGTGTTAGGTGAATAGATTAAGGGTATTTTCTGTGATAAGATTCACAAAAAGTGGTTAACCAGTGGCAAGCGAGGCCTTCCATGCAGAAATCAAAGTTATCATGGCAAGCGATGGAGCAATAGACTTCAAAGCCAAGGCCAGTGGTTTAAGTCAAGGAAGAACAACATACACACTGAGTTGGTAACAATCAACATGCGTTGGGATCCATGTGAAATACAAGGGACAAAAAAGGTTGTAAACCAGTGACAAGCAAGATCTTCCATGCAGAAATCAAAGCTATCATGGCAAGTGATGGAGCAATAGACCTCAAGACCAAGGCTAGTGATTTAAATCAGGAAAGAACAATGTGTACATTGAAGTTGGTAATAATCAATATACCGTGGGGATCATGTGAAACAGAAAGGTTTGGTAGATGCCGGTTCATGAGCAATGCAACAGATAGAAGGTATTGGGTCTGAACGGATCAGAGGTATTTTATATGATAAGGGTGACAGAGAAAGTGGCCAGTCAATAAACAGGCAAGGTCTTTCAAGTTGAAACCAAAGTTATCATGGGAAGTGAAGGAGCAATCACCTTCAAAGTCAATGGCACAAAGCAACCACCATATTTATAAACTCACAAGTTTTCTTTGTTTGAAACAGGGACAAATATTATGTCCAAATCAAAGCTTGGAAGATTGAATTTTTTTCAAATGTCATGCCCAAATTTTGTCAGCACAAAGGCGGTTTGAGAAGGGGAAAGGAAAATTTGTTCGATCTATAGGAACCCTCCATGAGGAAAAGCATGGTTCAGAGGCAAGGAATTTTGTTCGTCATGCAGAGATCCTCCAGAAAGAAAGCATGGCTCAGGTAAGTTCATTCTCGGCTCTTCAGGACCCTCCTGGATAATGGGATTTAGTTTTAAGTGTTCAGGACCCTCATGTACAATGGGATTTAGTTCTAAGACCTTCATAGAAAATAAGATTTAGCGTAAGTTTTACCTTTAGGAAATATGATTTAGCTTTGAAGTTGTCACTCTTAAGGTGAGATTTAATTTGAAATTTCAGGACCCTCCTAGAAAACGGGACTTAGTTTAAAATTCAAAACAATCATGAGTAGTAACATCTAGCATAAATGTACCCCAAAAGAATATAAGTTGGTTTCAAAAAAAAAATCTGTAGATAGAATTCAGCTAGGAGTTGTCAGGACCCTCCTAGAAAATCGGACCTAGTTTAAAAAAATGAAACAATCATAAATAGAAAAATCTAGCATAAATGTACCCCAAAGGAATATAAGTTGGTTTCAAAGATTACATGTTTAAGATAGGATTCAATTAGGAGTTTTCAGGACCCTCCTGAATAATGGGACCTAGTTTTAAGGTTTCCATTAGATAACAAGATTTAGCATAAGTTATGTTGTAGGGTAATATAGTTTAGCCGTAAAATTGTCACTCTTAAGATAAGACTTGATTTTTGATTGTCAGGACCCTCCTGGATAATGGGACGTAGTTTAAAACTGGCTTGGATAACAAGATTTAGCATAAGACATACCTTCAGTAGATATAATTCAGCTTTAAAATTGTCGTTTAATTAAGAGTTGTCAGGACCCTCCTGGATAATGGGGAATAGTTTAAGACCAACCCTTTTAGATAACAAGATTTAGCGGAAGTAACACCTTTAGAAGATACAACTTAGATTTAAAATTGTCGTTTAGTTAAGAGTTGTCAGGACCCTCCTGGATAATGGGGAGTAGTTTAAGACCCTCTTAGATAACAAGATTTAGCGGAAGTCATACCTTTAAAAGATATAGCTTAGATTTAAAATTGTCGTTTAGTTAAGAGTTGTCCGGACCCCCCTGGATAATGGGACATAGCTTTCAAATTCTTAGTAATATTTGGTAATATGATTCAGTTTAACACTCACATATGCGCCCAGCTACCAAACTGGGGCAGAAAATTTTCTTTGTTTTGTCTATTTTTGTTGAAATCAGGGACCCGCTTGGAGAACAGGGAGAAGCAAGTCAATTTTCAGCAATCAGGCGCCCACCTGGAGAGCAAGGGAATACAATTCAAGTTTCAGCAATCAGGCGCCCACCTGGAGAGCAAGGGAATACAATTCAAGTTTTGGCAATCAGGCGCCCACCTGGAGAGCAAGAGAATACAATTCAAGTTTTGTCAATCAGGCGTCCACCTGGAGAACAAGGAGTAATAGTTCAAGTTAGCAGTCAGGAGCCCGCCTGGAGAGCAGGGAATACATTCAAGTTCAGCAGTCAGGAGCCCACCTGGAGAACAAGGGAGTACAATTCAAGTTTTAGTTTTCAAGTTCTTATTGATATTTGGTAATGTGATTCGTTTTACACTTACATATGTTCCCAGATAGCCAAACTGGGGCAGAAAAATTTCCTTTGTTTTTGTCTATTTTGGTTGAATTCAGGAGCCCGCCTGAAGAGCAGGGAATACATTTCAAGTTAGCAGTCAGGAGCCCGCCTGGAGAGCAAGGAATACATTTCAAGTCTAGCAATCAGGTACCCGCTTGGAGAACAGGGAGAAGCAGTTCAAGTTTAGCAGTCAGGAGCCCGCCTGGAGAGCAGGGAATATATTTCAGTCTTTACATTTTTCAAGTTTTGAAGTTGGGAGCCCGCCCATATAACAGAGGAATACATTGAAGTTTGAAGTCAGTAAAGCGGAGGGTTACAACAAAAATCCCCAGCAGAAATCAGAAGGAAGACCACAAGTCGAGCTAGAAGTAAAGAAACAACGGAGGAAGCACAAATCAACAAGGCAACATCAGTCACAAGATCAAGTTTGGAAATAAATCTTTGTAAAGCATAGATTATAGCTTAGTCTAGCTTCTTCATTTTTGTCATGGTGTAATAAGGAGGTCAGTAGGCGGTATCAGCAGCAGCAACAGCAGAAACAGTAAAACCGCAACTTCATGGTAGTCTCAGCTACCAAACTTCTTGAACTACACGCAACCTGATTCCCTTATAACCCGGGATATGTAGGATGTCCAAAACCAAGACTCGGTTGCACCCTTTCTCTTTTCTCTTATCCTTATTTCTTCCCTTTTGAATAAAAATATGTTCAAAAATTAGTCATCTGGCTCACCTTATCTTTGCTTGAAAACTCTTCATGTTTCCAAACAAATAGCGACAGCTGTGAGCACCTAATTTTTGATAATATTTAATTTTTTTTATCACTTCTTCTATGTAAATATTTTAGGGGTTTTAACCTACAATTTTTAGCTTTGTTACATTTTTTTATTATAGGGTAAAAATACAAAATTTAAAAGGTGAATTATTACTATTAATATTATTTTATTTTTATTTTTATTTTTAAAATAATAAAAAAAATCCGATAAAAGTATTAATTTTTTAATTTTCGGGAGTGATTTAAAAAATAAGAAAAAGGGAAGTATTGAATAAAAAAAATAAAAGTAAAAGTAGGTGGAATTCTCTTTTAAAAAGTAAAAGAAAGTAGAAAATTAAAAAAATAAAAGTAAAGTTTTGTGGAAATTTTAAAAAAATAAAAAGTAAAAGAAAGTTGGAATTAAAAAAAAAATATAAAGGTATCTGAAAATTAAAAAAAAAATTAAAGTAAAAGAAAGTAGCATTTTTAAAAGAAAAGCAAAAGAAAGTGGATTGTTTTTTAAGAAAAGTTAAATAAAGTAGAATTCTCTTTTAAAAAGTAAAAAAAGTGAGATTTTAAATAAGATAAAAGTAATTAAAGTTGGAATTTAAAAAATAAAAGTAAAGAAAGGTGGGATTTTTTTATAAAAAAATAAAAGCAATTTGTAAGTGAGATTTCTTTTAATTAAAAAATAATAAAATAATAAAATATTTTTTAAAAACAAATCTGAAAAATTTCGAAAATTTTGTTATAAATAGGAGGAAAAAAAAGAAGAGAGAAGAAAAAAGAAGGGGGCGGAGAGAGCGGTATACACTCGATATACATTCTGGATACACTGGATATACAGGGGCAGAATTCATTTTGGAGAGAGTAAAAAAGATAGAACCAAATTTTCTGAAATATTGAGAGTGGAAGAACACTAGAGAGAGTTCAAAGCTAGAAAGAGAAAACAAATAGAGATTTTCGGACTATTTTTTTTTCTCCACTTTTACTGGTTTTCTCTGTGTTGCTGGAATTTCTGGATTGAGGTGTTGAAGCTACTGTGTTGGGCTTTCTGCTGTTGTATTTTGCTGTTTGCTGTTGCTGATTGCTTACCCCATTTTTCTGTTCTACATACCAGGTACATGTCCTGAAATCGATGTATGAAAATATCCAGTTGAAAATGAATGAAGTGGAGGCCTATTGTTGATTTACTGCTTTCATTATACTGTAATAACCGTACTGATGGACTGTTAATTATAAGTTTGTGCATTTGAACCGTTAAGTGTGTGTTAGATATTTAGAAATGCATATGAGTTTAGTTGAGTATTCGTTGTAATAATTCCATGCTGGATTAAAAGAATAGTTCCTATTAGTTTAGTTAATTTCTGGTTTTCCTAGATCTGTATAAATGGTATTTTCAAGCTGTGATTAATTAGGTTGTAGACTTTCAAAGTAGTGTGATACTTCTTCTGATAATGGGAGCTTTATATTTAGTAGTGATGATGTGAGTTAATCTATAATTCTGAGTTTGAGTAGTTGTGTGTGGGTTCGAAATCAGAAAGATAAAAGTAGATATGAGATATGTAATTCGTAAGGTTAATTTAGGCAATCCATTTTCATCCAGAACCCTTAATTCTCGAGTTTCAATTCTCATATGTGGTCACGTTAGTGTTTAATCAAAGTTCATGAGTCAGCATTTTAATAAAAATGAGTCATAGTAGGGAATTTGAAATTTGAACTAGTATGCACCATGTTTGAAATTGTGATCATAGGCAATTTACGTGGGTCATGAAATCTGAAATCAGTTGCTTTCCAACTCATGTTTAATGTTGCATTAAATTTATTTTACTGGCTAGTTAATTTTAGTAGTAAATTCATCAGATTTGTGTTCTTAATTAAATTGAAATTCCATTTAGTGTAAAAGACAGGGCTTAACAGGCTAGTCCCTAAACGTTTGGGCCTCAGGATAATTGATGCATGGCCCAGGCCAGTTTTGGCCTCTTTCTCATTTAGGCCTGGGCCAAGGTCTGTTTTGGCCGATTTTATGGTGTATATCTGGTTTTAAATTCCCTCTGCTGTGCTCACATCGGATCCCAATGGTCGGATGTTGGTGCAAAAATATTACTTAGTTTGCATCAGTCCAGTAACAAATTAATTAGGGCCTTTCTTTTATTTTAGAGACAAATTAAGTAGAAAACTATAGATTGCTCTAGGTTTGCACTTTAAAATAATAAAACGGGATGAGCCTCGCTAAACAAAACACATAAATTGCGGGGTCCTCGAGAATTGTATATATTAAAATACTTAGATTTCGTGACGGGCCGTTTAGAGAATTTCACGGCCTTCCCCAAAATAATAACGCGTTAGTCTCTTTAGGCGCGTATTTTAATAACATTACCTCCCTAAACTCGGGTGCGCATTTATGTGACCCAAATCCAAATCCTAACGATGTTAAAGTATGTCCAAAAATCACGGGTGCATTTATGTGACGTGGTTCAAGACTTGTTTTAATGACGTTGCAATTTTCTTTAAAAATGAATAAAAGTGGTTAAGGTTAAAATTTGCACATAGGTTCATAATTGTTAAAATCAGATAATTTAAGCCAAATATAACAGTTGAGCGATTGTGCTAGAACCACGGAACTCGGGAATGCCTAACACCTTCTCCCGGGTTAACAGAATTCCTTACTCAGATTTCTGGTTCGCGGACTGTAATACAGAGTCAATCTTTTCCTCGATTCGGGATTCAACCGGTGACTTGGAACACCATAAATCTCCCAAGTGGCGACTCTAAATCTTTAATAATAAATCCCATTTCGATTGTCCTTTAATTGGAAAAACTCCCTTATGCCCTTGCGGGTGTAGGTAAAAAGGAGGTATGACAATTATATTAATTAAAAAAAATATATGAATACATTCATGCCATATATCGAGACAGTGAATACAATGAAATACATAGAATATAGCGGGATACATTGAAATACAGTAAAAAAATAGTGAATACAATAAAATACATGGAATACAGCGAGATACATTGAATTACAATGAAAAAATAGACAATGAATACAATGAAATACATAAAATACAGCGTGATACATTGAGAATACATTGAAATATATTAACAGAAAACCAAGTTGCTTAGCCCCAAATTGAATTTCTGGACATGCTCGATAACCTTCCTAGTTTTATCATCAACAAATTGAATCCTCGTATATTGCGGTAGTTTTCCTTGAAGATCAAGTTCAACCTAGCACATACCCTAGCTGTGCTAGGACTAGACCTTTCTTGCCTGGCCTTATCAATAGCAATGGGCTTACCTGCTGCTGAGGCAATAGACAGTAGTGATTTATTCACAAACAACATAGGCGGCGGATTCGGAAACGAGATCCAAACAAAGGCTCTTGAAGTCTCTTTCTTTAGGGTTAAATCCAATGGTCCATGGAAATAACCCAAATTGATTTCCTTTCCCATTCAAGGATATGTAGTTAACAGATTTAACCGCTGCAAGAACATGGTCATCATATCTGTCGAATCTAATCAAAATATGTCTTCTTGCAAGCCATCCAATAAGGCATCGTCCTTGAATTCCAAACTGCAAAGGCAGTTGTTTGCGCAGTTGTAGCATATCAGATTATCGCCCTATAGAGAGAGGAGAGAGGAGAGAGCGTGAGGTTTTTGACTAATGGTAGGTGATGTGGGTGAGAGAAATTTTGAGATTGAGCATCTGTTTTCCAGGGAATGGGGAAAGAGAATGACATGTATCAAAGTAGAGAGTGAAAGAAAATAGTGTAACTGAATAGCGTATTTAGTGACTTGGGGATATGAGCTAACCAAAATTAGATATTTTGCTATAAACATTAAAAGATATCTATAGAATATAATTTTTTAAAATGGTATTTATTTAAAATAAATAAGAAGTTGACCTTTGATATAGGAGGTAAAAATTCCTTTAATAAAAAACCTTTTTACTTTTCTTGCAAGCCAAAAATCTTATGACAGAACGTTAGACCATATTCTAAAATTTTAGAAGTTATTGTAAATGTTAGACTACAGTCTAATAATTTATGAGCAAAATGAAAATTAGATTAGCAAATATTTTCAAATCTAACTTTGTCCGAAAACAGTAACTTCCGAAGGGCGATATTTGCACAACTATTTTAACTCAAGAACTTTTTAAATCTTTAAATTGTCAACTTTCGCCAAATAAAACTAAAACCTTTTAGAAATATGCAGATATGAATCTGGGCATATGCCTAAGTCTAAAATTACCATATAAACCTATTGTAACCATCATAACTCCGATCCGAGATCAAATACACAAAAGTCAAACTTGGTCAACTCTTCTAACTTGAACCTTCTAAATTGAGAATTACTCTTCCAAATCAATCCCGAACCACTCGAAAATAAAAATCGACTATGCACACAAGTCATAATACATCATATGAAGTTACTCAAGACCTCAAACTACTAAACGAAAATGCAATGCTCAAAAGGACTGATCGAGTCGTTACGGAATTTGTACTCTCTAGTAAAGTTAAATATTCCACGAGTCATTATGTATCTAATTGCGTTCTGTCATAATCAAATCAGTCATTTGCAAATTATTATTTACTATATCTATTCCTAACAGTGTGCAATCAAATCAGTCATTTGCAAATCAATTATCTATTATATTTATTCCTAACTGTGCAGGAAGCCTTAACCGATCCAAGGTGAAAATCTGCTATAAATAAGGAATTGAATTCCTTGCAAAAGAATGAAACTTGGAACTCAATTAATCGTCCAATTGGAAAGAATCCAGTGGAATGTTGCCGGATTTATACTACTACTACTCCTCCTCCTCCAACTGCTACTACTAAAGAAATAGAGGAATTTTCATAAACCATTATAGTTTAGACCTTAGTAACTATAGTTTGCCTAATTACTAATTGTAACTACGATTCAACTGTTACTAGCTTGTATCACATGTATTCAAACGCGCAACGAAAATAACCAGTGGCAACGATATTCGTTCGCGCAACAAATACAACATATATCAACTGTATTCGTTCGCGTAATTGTATTCATAATGAATGTAATATGTATCAACGGTAACCAAGGCGAAACACAAGGGTGTATACAAAAAATACAATATGTATCAACTATATACAGAGGTGTATACAAAAGGAAATAACATGTATCGACTGTATTTGTTCGCGCAACGAATACAACTAAGGCAAAATACATAAATACAGAAAAATAAAATATTTTTATAGAGAGCCAAACTCAAGACCTACGCTAACTAAGTTGGCGCTCTAACCAACTGAGCTACGAGAGCTTGTTGCTATCTTGTTTCATTTCAAAACAATTAATCTCTTATTTCACGGAGTTGCTATTAATTCAAATATAGATAATGAATGATAAATTTACTGAAAGTATAGTTACGAATAGTAAATACAGTGTAAATGTTTAGTGTCGCGTAATCTTCCCAAAGAAATACAAGAAGAAATGATTTTTGAACTCAAAATCAGGTCCAAACTTGCCCAATTTTGGCGATAAAATAGCACGGTCTAGCCAGTTTTCGGACTAGTAATTCAAAAATAGTCAGCGTTTACCAAGTCAACGAAAAAAAGTCACTATTTTGTTGCAACAGAGACCGGTCCAGCATAATATACTGGAGTTCGGTGCACTTGTGTATGAACTTCCAGCATATTATGCTGGACCAATATACTTTGCTGGCTTCAGTATAATATACTGGGGACTGGAGCACCGATGCTCCAAACTCCAGTATATTATGCTGGAGTATTTTTTCGGATTTTGAACAGTGTTTTCGTTCAGATTTATCTTTACATGAAAAGTGGCTAAATTTCGATTACTTTTAAAACTGTGGCTATTTTTGAATGATCACTTGTAAATCTGGCTATTTTTGAATTTCTCCTAATTTTGGCTGAAACAAAGGCCCAACTAAAGTCCATTCAAGCCTAATAAAGTGGCCCGTTAGAGCAGCCACAAGAAGAGACCCAATCCGGCCACCCACCAGCCCAACTGTAGAACCCACTAAAGACTACCTAAACGACGTTGTCAATAGCAGACTCAATCTCAACCACTCATCTCTTTAGATCTAATGGACAAGAATTAATCCCGCTTAGCACTAGAAACCCAAGTTAGGGTTTGATTTTCATTCTCTCTCTCTGAAACGACCACCTCTCCCTCATCCTTTCCTCTTCTAAGCAAAAAAACTCCAACTTGAACCCTAGCTTCTTCCTCCATCTATATATAATTTCTTAAGCTCTCTGCCAAAGGAGGAGAGAAAATCTGGAAAAATCATATTTATACTTTCAATTTTTGTATTCTCTCTCTCTCTCTCTCTCTCTCTCTCTCAAGTTTCAATTCGAAATTCAAAGGGGTAGATCTGAAACGACCTCTGCGCCTCAGTTTCACTGCCCCATAAAAGGTAAATATAACTCCACCCTCTTTATTTTGTTGTTGGATTCATGTGCTTTAGAAATCATGCTTTACGATCTCATATTATAGAGATGTGGTTTATGTTTGTTGGTTCGTTTATGTTGTGAATAACATATAATCTAAAAAAATCTGCTTTAATCCCTCTGCCGTGTTGAAGTATTACTGGGGAATCGACTTTCAGGGATGATGCCTTTTTTAGGATTTTCTTTAAGTTAACATGTAGGAAAATATAGACAGAATCGATATTCTAATTACAGAAATAGAATAAAATACATTCCAAATATCAATTAAAACTGTACAGTGTAAAAAAGGTAGCTGGCGGGGCTCAAACTTGTGACGTGCTCATAACATTCACATAACGCGATCTGCTCTTACCACTCGACCATGGCAAGGTATTAGGACCATGGTTCCCATATAACTGGGCCAAGTAGCATAGCACCCTGTTCTATTAAACACAATGACCTTGAACTTGAAATTCGGACTCTTAATCTATTTTGTTGAACCATAGGTACCCTTAAACAGATCAAGTTTTTACTTGAAAATCTCAAGCTTTGGAATTCCTGCCTTATAATTCTGTGAATATGCTACAGATTGAAAAGAAATTGAAAGCAAATTCTTAACAATGTTGTTAAGAGCAATGTTGTCTTGTTCATGTCAGTAATTGATGCTATTTACTTCATACTTCATCAAAAACAAAAAAAAACAATTGATGCTATGTAATATGTGATGCTGGTTCTAGAAGCTTGTCATGCCTCATTAAGCATTTCAATGCTGTGGGCTCTGCAGCAACACGTCTTTAATATAGTAATTACTTTGTTGTTATGCAAGTTTGAGATCTAGATTTCTCTAGAATGGTCAAGTACAAGTAGCTTGGAGGGTAGGTAGGAGGTACTAGGATTCAACATATGACAACAGTAAATTGCGAAGTGGAAAGCGACCCTAGGGCTTTGGTCTAGTGGTAAGAGTGCAACATGAGATGTGTGGTTAGTCGCATGTCATGGATTTGAACCCTGCCTCAATCAAAAGTATGATATTTAAGTGGAGAAGGTAAACAGGATGGTCCATTATCCACTGATTTTCTAACCGTGGGCCACCAGCTCTGGGGATATCTCTATTACTAAAAAAAGAAATTGTGAAGCAAAAAAGCTTGGTTGTGTTGTTGCACACATGCATTTTTTTTATTTTATATTTGTAGCGACCGACAATACTTTGTCCCTTGATTGTATCCTTCCTCCAATTTACAGCTTGAATAAACTCATATGGTCGTCTTTTCTTAGTTGCAAGTGTAATTTCTGTGTCACTAGTTTGTCTTCAATTAAACAACTAGCTAAATAATTTGTGATAATGGGCTTGTGTGCTACTATTGCAGTAGGAAGTAGAAATCTTCTGTGCCTTGTACATGCAAAGACATTTTACCATGTCTGCTGATCCTGCTTTGGTGGACGAGGATGCTTCATCAGGCTCAGGAGGGGACTTAAACATGTTAGATGGAAATAATAAGCATCAACCTGTAACACCAAATTCGGGTCGTCGCAAGAGAGGTCGCAAGGCAACTGGTGATGCTATAGTTGATGCTATGCTGGAAATTGCAGCTGCTTCAAAGATGAGGGCAGCTGCCATTATGAGGAATGAGGAGCGCTTTGCTATAAGCAAATGCATAAAAGTATTGGATGAATTGCAAGGTGTTGATCAAAGTATCTACTTTTTTGCATTAGATCTGTTTGAGAATCCAAATGCCAGAGAAACCTTTATCTCTCTTAAGAATGAGAGACGGTTAACTTGGTTGCAGTGCAAGTTTAACACCTCGGCAAATGCAGCTAACAGATGAAATTAAAAACCCTGTTACAATTCTATTAGTTCTTGACCTTGATTTAGGGGATTTTTGCTAGGACTTTGACTGTATATGGTTATTAGTTCTTGACATTTAAATAGAGGATTTTACCTGGGTGGACTGTATATTTAGTTTCTCTTCTCTTTGAGCATAACCAGAGAGCATTTTGTAAGATTTCTGTAGGTTTCCTCTTTAAGATTTATCTTATTTTCAAGTACAACATCGTTACATAGTTGGAGTTGGTTGTTCAAGTCATCTTTTTAAACTTGTTACAAGATCTTGCATGGATATAGCACAATAATGGACTACTGACTATTTGGAATATATGATTAATCATCATCACACAAATTCAAATTTACAAGAACCAAAGAGATTGTTTATGGACTTCTCTAATAGCTATATTTATTGTACTTCATAGTCTTCTTCAGTGGCCCATGGATACTTCCTGTATGCATTCTTAATTTGAGATGGATTTTCTGGCGTAGACCATGGGTACTTCATTGATGGATCTCTTGGAAACTTTCTGAAGTTCAGAAATGGTGCCCATAGAAGAACCCTAGTTTTTGAAACAATTCCCTTGGTCAATATATGAACCAACTAATTATCAATTCCAAACACGAGAAAGCATTAGGAAAGCTGATTAATATTTTTCTTTTAATTAACTACCGACTATGGTCTATTTTAGTAGTCGTGATTGTGAAAGTGCTTCTTTTGTGCAGCGAATTTAGCAAAAAGATAGTAGTAGTAATTAAACAATTAATGTAATTAAGGGCAAAAATTTTAGTACAATATTTTGCTTAGTCAAACTCCATGAATCAAACAAAAGAAAAAAATAAATTTCAGTAGTCATAGTTTTCGTAATCCTTTAATTTGTTTCAATTCCTTCAGAAACGCTATAATTCTATCTTTATCATATCCCATTAATTGATTCCAAATATCTTTAAGTTGCCGAAACCAGGATTTGAACTTTATAGATTCAGGATTCTAATCCTTTTAAATTATTGGATTCTAAAAGTAATAAATACTCACAACACAAATATAATATTTAGACCAAAGCTACTAAGTTCGCCGCACCCTAGCGGGCACACTAACTCCGCCCTGGCTTCCTGCTAGCTTGTCTTATCCGTGCAAAACCCTTCAATAGCAATGATTTTTGTCATTTTTGTCTCGACTGTTTTGCTTATACGGAATTTGCTTTTGTTTTTCCAATTCGCTAACAGCATAACGATTTCTTACAAGATAAATATAATTTAATATATCATAACATATTAATTATCATTTTTATGAAGCTAAGTTGCTTACACTTGGATGATTAAGGACATATATGATGGAGCTAAAACCCGAGCGAGGACAGTGGGATGAGACTCAGACCACTTTCTAGTTGTAATCGGGTTGCACCAGGGTTCAACTCTTAACCCGTTTTATTTGCCTTGGCGATAGACATACTGATGCGCTACATGCAAAGGGAGGTGTCATAGTGTATGTTATTGGAAGATAATAATGTACTGATTGATGATACGTTCATGAGGCGGTGTTAACCCGAGTGGAGGTTTGGAGACAGATCTTAGAATCTAAAAGTTTCAAGTTGAGTAGGACCAAGACATAATACTTTGAGTGCAAGTTCAGTAACTGAACCAATGCAGCAGACATGGACGTGAGGCTTGATGCACAAATTATCCCCAAGAGATATAGTTTCAAGTACCATGTATCTATAATCCAAGGAAATGGGGAGATTGACGAGGACATTACACATCGTAATGGAGCGGGGTGGGTAAAATAGAGGTGCGCATCCGGGGTTTTATGTGATAAGAATGTGCCACCTAAATATAAAGGTAAGTTCTACAGAGTAGTTGTTAAACCGACTATGTTGTGTGAGGCAGAGTGTTGGGCAACCAAGAACTCCCATGTCCAGAAGATGACAATAGCATAAATGAGTATGTTGAGATAGATTGCAGGCGTACCGGGATTGATAAGATTAGGAATGAAGATATTCATATCAGGGTGGGAGTGGCCCCGATTGTAACAACCCGGATGGTCATTTTATGTTTGAATCCCGTTCTCTTATTTGATGCTTTCGTTATATGTGTTTGTGATTTTTTGACTTGCGGAGGTTGTTAGTTTGGTTTCAGGATGGTTTGAGAGTGAATTGAGATACTTAATCTCATTTTGGAAGCTTAAGTTGTAAGAGTTGACCAAGGTTTGACTTTTGTATAAAAGATATCGGATTAATATTTTGACGGCTTCACTAGGTTCATATGGTAATTTTGGACTTAGACGTATGTCCGAATTTGGATTTGGAGGTCCCTAGGATGTTTTGGCTCTATTTTTTGAAAGTTAACAACTTGAAGATATGGAGAGTTTATAGGTTTGATCGGGAATTAACTTTGATGATATCGGACTTGGATTATTATTTCGAGACTTAGAATATGTCTATATAGTGGTTTGGAACTTGTGTAAAGTATGGTTAGAAATCGGATTGGTTAGGCATGAATCAGACGCTTGGTTAGAAGTTGGAAATTCTTGAACTTAAGAGAAGGATTTTGATCGTCGATTCTTGGGGTTGATGTTATTCATAGTATTTTGAGCCCTTTGATAAGTTTTAAATAGGTATATAGACTTGTTGGTGTGGCTGGACGGGATCCCGAAGGGTTCTGGTGTATTTTGGCTCGGTTGCGACCATTTTGAATGGGTTGGGGGCAGGTGCGAGGTCCCAAGTTCGGCTGGGCTATCGCATATACGGAGTTAAGGTGTTATGGGGAAGTTACGATTCTATGAAGAAGAGGGCCACAGGTGCGAAGGCGCACCTACAGAGTACTGGTGCACATCTGCGAGGATTGAAGGCCTGAGGGAATGTTCGCACATGCAAAGGCGTTGGTTGTGGCCGCGAAGTCGCACATGCAATGCATGAGTTGTAGAAGGAGTGGCCGGCAACTTAAGTGGGACTGGAAGATGTGAGGGTTTTATGGCAAAAGCGGTGTCGCAGAAGCAACCTTTTGGTCTGCAAATGCAAAATCGTGGGGCAGGTGTTATATTTCGAAAGTTTGGGCTATTTTCATTATTTTAAGTTTTGGAGCTTGGTTAGAGGCAATTTTTGGGGAGAATTTCATCACCACTTTGAGGGTAAGTGATTTTTATTCGATTTTGTTGACATATCATATTTTTTCATGAATTCTTACATATAGATTATGGTATTTGAAAGAGAAATTTGGGATTTTGACTACCATATTTGGAGAGTGTAAATTGGAGATTTGGGAGTTGATTTGAATTCGATTTTGGAATCGAATCACATATTTGAACCGTGAGGTTATGGGTTGTTAGGATCTACCCCTTGACTCGGATTTTGACCATATGGTCCCTAATAGACTTTTGTTGACTTTTGGGGATTTGACTAAAAATTTAAATTTTATTGTATGAAATTGATTCCTATGACTTTGTTTGACGTTATTGAGTTGTATTTGACTAGATTCGACTCGTTCGAAGGTTGATTTGATAGGAAATGCTATTTTGGAAGGTTGGAGGCTGCCAGATGAAGGTAAGTCTCTTGGCTAACCTTGTTAAGAGGGAAACCTCTATGATTTGACTTGATTACTATGTGTTTAAGGTATTGCGGATGGTGTATATATCGGGTGGCGAGCATATATGCACTTACCAAGTTACATCATGATTGGGGTACAATTGGAATACTTTATGCCTTGTTTTGATTATGTGCTAATTTGATTCATGATTTATTTGACTTATATAACTAAGTTCACTCTCTTATTCATGTTAGAGATCATGCCTAGGTTTATAATTATTTGTGAAAGTATGGTAACTTATCCTTTATATGTTGAATTGCTTGAATTGTTCGTAGCCATATAGAAACTCTATGAGCACACATCTACATAATTTTTATTTAGTTCTTGTGCATCTTTTATCTATAATTCTTGAGCATATGCATATATTTTGTATATGGATATCTGATTTGGACTGAGAATTTTGGCACGAAACGTAAGGCATGTGGATGAAATACAGTTATGGCACATAGGACATGATGATCAAATATTTGATTATATGTGAGCTATCAAGCTCTTTTTTGCGCATGAATAAGGATTTGTCCCTCTAGAGTCAGGTGGTTAACCATGTTACTTTGTGCCCTGTGAACGTGGTCGATACATGAATTATGTATCGGGTCGATACATAGATTTGGTTCGGGTTATGGTGATACATGGATTTTGTAGCGGTTATTGTAAGAAATTGAGTTTGAGCATGCTTAGATATCCTTGACTCATTTAGAAACATTTATTTAGATATTAATCCTTACTTTCCATCTTTATATACTAGTTGGGAGCCTCAACTATGTAGAATTGAAGCATGCCACCTTTAAATACCATATATGAGCAGCATTATATATATTTCTTGAGCTGAAAAACATGCTTTATACTTTTTGACTGTTGATATCTTTGATTCATGTTATTCATGAGATTATTTACTGTTTTAGCTTAAAGCTCTATTATTTATATCTATGTTGTGAGTATCTTGATGCTTACAACCTCGCCACTATTTTTTCGAAGTTAGACTTGATACTTACTGGATATCGATTGTGTATACTCATATTATGTTTTTGCACGTCTTTTTGTACAGGTCCTCAGGTAGGTGTTAGCGGAGCCACTTGATTGAGCTTAAGTGTTCGCACGGATTCTTAGGGTGACCTGCAGTCCATGAATTAATTTTGCAGTGCTCGAGTCCCTGTTCTTCACCATTTTTTGTCTAATTTATTATTTTAGACAACTTTGTTCATGTATTCAGGCTTGTACTTATTCAATAGTTGCTCGTGTACTTATGCCACCTAGCTTGGGTATTATACTGTTTTGGCCACGTTTAAGCCGTGTTATAACAGTATTAGATATTTTACTATTTTGAGGTTATTTCTATCTTTATTTTTTATATGAGTGTGTTAATTAAAGGAATCTGACTATGTTTTTTTGTTGATTGTGAGTTAGCTTGCTTAGCAAGTGCAGTTATGCACCATCAATTAATTAAAAATCTGGTTATGTTTTTTTTTTGTTGATTGTGAGTTTGCTTGCTTAGCAAGTGCAGCTAGGCACCATCACAGCCTAAGGTGGGATTACGGGTCGTAAAAATATTGGAGAACAAGATGCGGGAAACGAAACTTAGATGGTTTTGGGAATATGAAAAGGAGAAGCACAAATGCCCCAGTAAGGAAGTGTGAGAGGTTGACCTTGGTGGGTCTGAGAAGAGGTAAAGATAAGCCAAAGAAATATTTGGGAGAGTTGATTAGGAAGTATCTAGAGTTGCTTCAGCTTATTGAGGACATGATCCTTGATAGGAATGTGTGGAGATGAAGAATTAAGGTAGAAGGCTAGTAGGTAGTCGAACGTGTTTATTCGTACTACTAGTAGCATTAGTGTTAGTCTTGTTTTCTATTATTGTTAGATTTTTATTATTATATGTTGTTCCTTTCGCTTTGTTTTCTTATTATTTTGTTGTTGTTATTACTTGTTGCTATTGCTGTTTTTTTTCCATCTTTTCTTGAGCTGTGGGTTTATCGAAAACAGTTTCTCTACCTTCAAGGTAGGGATAAGGTCTGCGTGCACACTATCCTCCTCATACCTACTTAGTTTGTCTGGTTTTTTTTTATTATTATTATTATTATTTTATTTTTTTTATTTTTTTATGAGGCTAAATATAATGTTTGTTATATAAACTAACATGTTCTGTCTGTATAGCATATGTTTGGACAAAAAAGGATCATATACCTACTTGATCGAATTTACTTAACGATCCATGCATATAGTTTCCTCCCTTTCTTTTAAATGGTGAAATACGACAATTTACCCCATGTTTGCCAGATTTTCAGGTAAATAAATATTGAGATATGGTATAGTAACCACTTACCCTGGAAAGAAGATGAAGACAAACATAAACTGCAAATACATCTCCAATAGGTCCCTCTTATACCACCTTTTCCTAAGCCAGGTCATTATGATAGGCTGCAATCGAAGTCACGTATAACTTTAAGAAATTGATAAAGAAAAAAATAAATAAAAGACAACTAGCATATAAAGTTTTAGAAACCTTATGTTCTAATTTTTTTTAACTTTAAGTTGCATTATAGAGGCGTATCGAGAATTTCAAAAACATGAGTACCCCATAAGCGCCATAGAAATGAATTTTTTAAAGGGTGTCTGAAAGACGTATTTTTGATTTAGGAATTTTACAGTTCCAAACGAAGATTAAAAAAAGAGAAGGGAAAAAAACTTGTAACCAATATATAAGGGGGAAAAAACGTATATTTGATTAGAAAAAGCGGTAGAGCATTTAACCCTATTTATTAATTAAAATATGATTTAAAAGAAGCCAGAGTACAGGACCGAACCCATGATTAAAAGGTAAGAGGTGCACCTCCTTACAAAGCACTAAAGTGTTCACTTAAGCTTGGGTTCACCCATGTTAATTTAAGTATTTGACCTGTAATTTACTAGTGTTATACATGATTTCGGGGAGGAGGATGGGTTCACGTGAACCCTCTCCTTCCCATATGCATCCGCCCTTGGTTGCATATATCGACGATATAAAGAATATTTACACAATCAAATTATTTATAAGATAATTATGAATAAATTCATATCATTAGTGTTAATTAAGAACATGATTAAAAAGTAACTTACTTGCAATTAAATTACAATGACAACATGAAATTTTATATTATTCGTGAATAGAACTTAAATCAATTTTTTTTATGTCCACTTACTGGGGCAACAAGGAAGTAGAAGAATGCAGAAATGGCCAATTGGATCAACACCCAAACCAAGTCTTCTTCATTATTCACGCCTGTCACTGCCAAAGCTGGCTCTGCACCTACCTATATATTATGAATTCTTGAAAAACTAATCCTTCAGAAAGAGCAAACATATAAAAAAGAACAAAAAAAAAAGGAAATATTGAGTTAATTAATCTCAACTAAAGGGTCTTACGGTGGCCAAAAGTGTGCCAACTTGAATGGCCAATAAGGATTTTGAAGAAGCCAAACTTTCAATAGCCTTCAAATTGATGCATTTTGATGCCTATTATTGAATTCAAAAAAAGAAGAGTGGTAAATTCCTTGACGGTAATAATTGTTGTATCGTGAAAGTTTGCGAACCGTTAAAGTTGTTAACATGTGATCGGGAGGCCACGGATTCGAGCCATGAAAACAACCTCTTGCAGAAATGCATGGCAAGACTGCGTACAAGATACCCTTGTGGTCTGGCCGTTCTCTGGACCCGCGCATAATGGAAACTTAGTGCACCATATTGCCTTTATCGTGAAAGTTTGCAAAAATTAAAGAAATCAAACCTTTAATTGTGGGATTGATGATTTATGAGATTTTTCCTGGCTTGAAGCTTTAGTGGAGATAAAAGGAGCTCTGCGATGGAGAAGAGGAAGAGAAGGCAAAGCCTTTGGGACAAAGGAGGTGTTCATCTTTTGAGCCAGTTGTTTGTGGTTTTTCTTATCTGATTTGGTTTTTAGTTGTACATGGTTGAGAATGCAAGCAAAGGGACAAAAACAGAAATGGGCAATTATTTTTGAGTCCTCACATTCTTTAGTTTTTTGACAACTTAATGGGAAGTTTCAATAAGTTTTTATTTTTGAAAAGAATTAAATGAAAAAAACGTTTCAGTTAAAGATAAGGTTGCTTATTTCGTTTTACTACTATGGAAGAGGAAATAGGATCTCTTCGTCCCACCAAAACCCGTCATTACCATCTATTGTTTCTAAGTAGTAATATTATTTTTTGGCAAAATACATAAAGAGATACTTAAAGTTGGCCCAAATATTTATCTCACACTCCAACTTACCAGGTGACCATATAGATATTTTATGTTGGTTTTAGTGTGTCAAGTAAACACGCGTGTATGGAAGGTATAATGCGTGAGACACAATCGCTCCTACGTGTGATAACCCGATAGATCATTTATAGTTTTAACCCTCAATTCTGTGTTTTGAAATCCCGAATAGCTCCATTTAATCTTTTCCGATTTGCGTGTGCAATGCGTGTCTTTTTTCGGAAAGTTTTTATGTGAAAATTTTATAAGAATATGAAATCGTGCTTTAAAATTCATTTGAGTTGACTTCGGTCAACGTTTTGCGCAAACGAACCAGAGTCAGTATTTTGACGGTCCTGATGAGTCTGTATCGTGATTTGGGACTTGGGCGTATGTCCGGAATCGAATATGGAGGTTCCTAGCTTGAATTATTGTAATTTGTTGAAAACTAGAAGTTTAAAGATTTAAAGAAATTTCTAAGTTTGACCGTAGTTTGACTTTGTTGCTACTAGGTCGGGATTTTGGTTCTGGAACTTGGTAAAAAGCTCATTACATTATTTAAGACCTTTTTAATCCGTCCACTCAGGTTTTCATCTCCTAAGGTAGTATTTAAGACTTGTCTGTAAAATTTGGTACAAAACAGAGTTGATTTGGCGTGATTCAGACGTTCGGTTGAAAAATTGCATGTTTTTAAGTTTTACTGAAAATTTTATTCGTTTTGGTGTCTGATTCGTAGTTCTAGGTGTTATTTTGGTGTTGTGATCGCGCGAACGAGATCGTATGATGTTATTACACTTGTGTGCACGTTTGGTTTGGAGCCCGGGGGGCTCGAGTAACTTTCGGATAGGCCACAGAGTGATTTTTGAACTTAGAGGAGTGCTGGTGCATCTTGCGAGGACCTGGTCGCAAATGCGAGGCCAGGCTCGCATTTGCGAAGATAGTGGGAGCTGGGTTAGCTTCGCTTTTGCGAAGTGAAGTCCGCATATGCGAAGAGGGGCATGTTCGCATTTGCGAACTTTGTGTCGCATTTGCGACTAATGGCAGACTAAGGCAGACTCACATTTGCGGACAGCCTTGGCTCGCATTTGCGACAAAATTGTCGCATTTAAGATGGCATCAGGCTCTGTGACTTCTTCCCATTTGCGAAGGGTTGGTCGCAATTGCAATAGCTGCAGCTGGGTAAAAGAAGGAAAAACGGAAATTAGCTCATTTCTTTCAAACTTTTAACCCTAAACACCTTAGAGCCAATTTTTCCAAGAGCTTTTCTTCCTAAATTCATTGGTAAGTGACTTTAATCTACTTTCTTTCAATTACCTATTACATTTCATAAGATTCAACATCAAATTTAGGATTTTTATAGCCGAAATTAGGGATTTGGATAGAATAAAATTTTTGTAAATTTGGGATTTAGAACTCGAATTGAGGTCAGATTTCGAAACAAATTAAATAATAGGGCTCGAGGGTGAATGGGTAACCGAATTTTGGTCCGAATTTTGGGTTTTGACCAAGCAAGCCCGTGGTTGACTTTTTCAATAATGATTTAAATTGATCCTCTTTCATTCGTGAGTAGTTTCTAGGCTTATTTTGAATCGTTTGGTTAATAATTTGCTAGATTTTGTTGGTTGGAGGCTTGTTCGAAAGGCATTGCCGTAGTTGAATCTTGAGTTGATTGCGGAGTGAGGTAAGTATTGGGTCTAACCTTAATTTGAGCAAATAGGGACCCTTATGCTATGTGCTATGTGAATTTTATGTGTAGCGGCGTATATGCGAGGTAGCAAGTGCATATTATAGCATTCCATCTCTTGATTGTTACATTTCTTAATTGCTTCCTATGCCTTAACTTGTTACTTGTCATTTATTATTCTCGCATTATAAATGTTAATTTCTTCCATGCTCCCATGCTTAATTGATACTTGCCTTAGTTGTCTTACTTGTACCCTTTAACTGTCATATATTTGACTTGTCTTGTTGCTCAGTATTAATTGTAGCCTTTCATGATTTGGTACGAGATTCCTTCTTGATTTGTAGATTTCATATTCGTTAATTGTAGAGATTTTTGTGATTCGAGTTGTTAATTGATTGCACTTATTGATTTATTTATGGATCGGGTTGCACGCATCAACAAGTGGAATACGAGAGGATTTATTGATACGGTGGGATCGGGTTGCGCGCCGCAACATGTGAAATATCGGTGGATTGATATGGTGAAGTAAGGGAGGATTATGATACTGACTCTCATTATATGGTGGGATCGGGTTGCGTGCCGCTATATATATATATATATTATTGATATTTACCTGGTAGAATAAGGGAGAAAATGTTGAACTATGGGATCGGGTTAAGCGTCGCAACAGTTTATCTATTTTACATTCCTTGTTGTATTATGTTGGCTTCAGTGCTTTCATACGAGACTTTGAGTGTTGGTATCTCTATATTTACTAGTTTTCGAGGATTAAGTTATTTTCATGACTTAGTTGCCTTATTTTTCCGTATTTTCCTTTCCTGACATTATTTATATATTGCGTACAGGTTATTGTAAGTGACCCGCCTTAGCCTCGTCACTAATTCGTCGAGGTTAGGCTCGACACTTACATAGTACATGAGATCGGTTCTACTCATACTACACTATGTACTCCTTGTGCAGATTTTGGAGTCGGTCCCAAAGGCGGTCAGTAGATTTCTCGGGTTGACTATCAGTACAGAGACTTTAGGTACAACTGCTTGACGTTCGCAGCCTTGAAGTCCCCTTCTACTTTATCTTAACTGTGTATTTTCTTTTAGATAGCTTTACGTTCATTCAGACCTTTATCTATTTTTTCCCAGTAGCTCATACACTTGTGACACCATATTCGGGTTGTGTTTATATATTTTAGTTGTTATGGCTTTCCGCTCATTATTTCAGTTTTATCTCAGTTATTTCAGTAATTGATATCAATTAAATTTGATTTGTTTAAAAATGGCTTAAAACTAATCTAATGTTGGCTTGCTTGGCAAGTGAAATGTTAGGCGTCATCGTGGTCCCGAAGGTGGGAAATTCGGATCGTGACAAGTTGGTTTCAGAGCACTAGGTTACCTAGGTCTCACGAGTCACGAGCAAGATTAGTAGAGTCTGGAGGATCGGTACAAATATGTCTGTACTTATTTTCCAGAGGCTATGGAGTTTAGGAACATCTTCGCTTCTATTCTTCTCTGTCATGTGATTTTATTCTATCATCGATGATTGTACTCTTCTATTCTTATTCTCTCACAGATGACAAAAATACGTACTGTATCTACAGCTGGATAGTAGCCGGAGCCCCCTGTGGAATCATTAGCTCGGGGCCGAGGTCGAGGCCGAGGTCAAGGCAGAGGCTGAGCTCAGCCTAGAGCTCGAGCAACAACACCCGCAGTAGAACCTCGGGTAGATTTTGATGAGGAGGTTCTAGCTCAGACTGTACCTGTTGGACCAGCTCAGGCCCCGAAGGGGTTCATAGCCACTCTAGTGCTTTAGGATGCTCTAGTCCAATTGGTGGGCCTTATGGAGAGCGTAGCCTAGGCCGGTACATTTTCGGTGGCACCGGCCGTGTCTCAATCTGGGGGAGAAGCACAGATTCCCGCTACTCACACAACGGAGTAGATGGCTCCCTAGTATTAGACTCTAGCAGCCTTGCCAGTTGGGGTGGTCAACCGATTGTTGCGGCACAGGCCGGTGACGGGTGGATTTTGTTGTGTTTCAAATGACGGGTTTCGCCAAGAGGTGGTGGAGAGATTATATGTTGACCAGACCAGCTGGATTGCCTGCACTTACTTAGGATCAATTCTCACAACTATTTCTAGGGAAGTTCATCCTATCACCTTAAAAGAGGAGTACTGCAGGCAGTTTGAGTGTCTTCAACAGGGTAGTATAATTGTCACCTAGTACGAGACTCGTTTTGTGGGCCTAGCTCGCCATGCCATTATCTTGCTCCCTATTAAGAGAGAGAGAGAGAGAGAGAGAGAGAGAGAGAGAGAGAGTGAGGAAATTTATCGATGGACTCACTTACACTATCAGGCTACAAATGGCCAAGGAGATCGGGAGTGGTATTTTCTTCTAAACGGCTGTAGATATTACTAGACAGGTCGAGATGGTTCATGCTCAGGAGAGGGGAAATGTGTCTAATAAGAGGCCTCATCATTTCGGTAGTTTCAGTGGTGTCTCATCTGAAGGCATGAGTCCTTCCAGGCCATTTCAGTCAACCTTTCAGGCATCTCACAATGCTTCAGGGAGTCGTGATCCTTGTGTGCCTTATTCTAGGCACTCAGCCAATAGTGCACCATCAGCCCCTATCAGTGTGCCTCTGTTTAGAGGTCTCACCATGGTTATCCCGTCAGTTCGGATAAGCTTCAGTTTCAGCAACCACAATAATAGGATGTGTGTTTTGAGTGGTGGTATTAGGCACATCACGAGGTCCTGTATGAGGTTATTGGGCCGCATGCCACAACAGAGTTCTCATGCCATGGTTCCAATACTGGTTGTTCAACCACTCACTCAGCCATCTAAGGGCAGGGATCAGGCAGCTAGAGGTGGGGGTCAAGACGTTAGAGGTGGAGGTCAGGCCATTAAAGGTGGAGGCCAGCCAGCTAGAGCCCGTCCCAGAGACGTAGTTCAGAGTGGTTGGGCCCAGCGTCGATTGTATGCTTTCCCATCTAGGCATGAAGCCGAGTCATCTGACGTCGTTATCATAAGTATTGTTTCAGTTTTCCATAAAGATGCTTCAGTTCTATTTGATCCGGGCTCTACTTATTCCTATGTGTCATCCTATTTTGCTTCATATCTGGTTGTGCCTCGTAATTCTTTGAGTGATCCTGTGTATGTGTCCATACCTATGGAAGATTCTATTGTTGTAGATCGTGTCTATCGCCCGTGTGTAGATTTCCTACTTCTTGATATGGTAGATTTTGATGTTATCTTGGGTATGGATTGGCTGTCACCTTATCATGCTATATTGGATTTTCACGCTAAGACGGTGACCTTAGCCATGCGGGGGTTGCCTCAATTAGAGTGGAGGGGGACTCCTAGACATTCTACTAGTAGGGTTATCTCTTATGTGAAGGTTCGACGTATGGCCCAGAAGGGGTGTCTAGCTTATTTGGCTTACATTCACAATTCTAGTGCGGAGGCTCCTTCCATGGATTCAGTACCAGTTGTTCGTGAGTTTCCAAAGATGTTTCATGCAGATCTACCGGGGATGACACCCGACAGAGATATTGACTTCTGTATTGATTTGGTTTCGGGCAGTCAGCCCATTTTTATTCTGCCATACTGAATGGCTCTACTAGAGTTAAAAGAATTGAAGGAGAAGTTGAAAGATTTGCTTGATAAGGGCTCCATTAGACCTAGTGACTCGCCCTGGGGTGTGCCCGTATTCGTTGCTGAGGATTGATGACTTATTTGATCATCTTGAGGCTTCCAAAGTGTTTTCAAAGATTAATTTGAGGTTTAGCTACCATCAGTTAAATATTAGGGCATTTGATATCCCTAAGACAGCGTTTCGGACTCGGTATGAGCATAATGAGTTCCTAGTGAGGACATTTGGGTTGACAAATGCCCCAACAACATATGGATTTGATAAATCGAGTGTTTAAACCCTATTTGTATTATTTTGTGATTGTATTCATTGATGATATCTGGATCTACTCCCATAGTCGAGAGGAGCATGAGCAGCGTCTTCAGATTGTACTTCAAACTCTAAGAGATAGCCAATTATATGCCAAGTTTTCAAAGTGTTAGTTTTGGTTAGACTTTGCCGCCTTTTGGGACACATCGTATCGTCAAAGGGCATAAATGTGGATCCTAAGAAGATTGAGTCAGTTCAGAACTGGCCTAGACCTACTTCACCTACAGGGATCCAGAGTTTCCTGGGTTTAGAGGGTTATTATCTCTGGTTCGTGGATGGATTTTCATCCATAGCAGCCCCATTGACCAGATTGACCTAGAAGGATGTCGCATTCAGATGGTCGGATGAGTGTGATTTGAGCTTTCAGAAGATCAATACTGCTTTAACTACGGTGCCATTATTGGTATTGCCCATAGGTTAAGAATCTTACACGATGTATTGTGATGCATTTCGTATTGGGCTCAGTGCAGTATTGATGCAGGATGACAAGGTGATTGCATATGGGTTGCAATAGTTGAAGGTTCATAAAAAGAAAAACATTGTTCATGACTTAGAGTTGGCAGCCATTTTTTATACGCTGAAGATTTGTAGGCACTATCTTTACAGCGTGTCATGCGAGGTATTCAGGAATTATTTGAGTCTATAGTATTTGTTCAAACAAAAGGATATCAATTTGATGTAGAGAAAGTGATTAGAGCTGTTGAAATACTATGATATCACCATTTTGTATCATTTCGAGAAGACCAATGCGGTGGCCGATGCCTTGAGTAGAAAGGTAGTGAGTATGGGCAGCCATGCGTACATTCCAGTTGGTGAGAGACCACTTGCATTAGATCTTTAGGCTTTGGCCAATCAGTTCGTGAGGTTAGATGTTTTAGAGTCCAGTCGTGTTCTAGCTTGCAAAGTCGCTCGGTCTTCCTTAAGGATACAGTGCGGTACGGTGGTGCCAAGCAGGTTACTATTGGAGATGATGGGGTTTTGAGGATACAAGGTCGTATTTGTGTGCCCAATGTAGATGGGCTTTATGAGTTGATTCTTGAGTAGGCCCACAGTCTCGGTATTCTATTCATCTGGGTGCTGCCAAGATGTATCAAGATTTGCGGCAGCATTATTGGTGAAGAAGGATGAAGAAGGATATAGTTGCATATGTAGCTCGGTGTCTAAATTTTCAACAAATAAAGTGCGAGCATCAAAGGCCTGGTGGTTTGCTTCAGAGGTTAGAGATCCCTGAGTGAAAGTGGGAGCGTATCACTATGGATTTTGTTGTTGCACTCCCACGGGCATAGAGAAATTTTGACATGGTATGGTCATTGTGGACATGTTGACCAAGTCAGCACATTTCATTCCAGTGGCAGTTACCTGTTCTTCAAAATGATTAGCTAAGATCTACATCCGTGAGATCGTCCGTCTTCACGGTGTGTCTGTGACTATCATTTCTGATCGAGGTACGCAGTTCACCTCGCACTTCTGGAGGGCAGTACAACATGAGTTGTCCACGCAGGTTAAGTTGAGAACATCATTTCATCCCCAGACAGGCAGACAGTCCGAGCGCACTATTCAAATATTGGAGGATATGCTTCGCACTTGTGTTATGGATTTCGGGGGTTCTTGGGATCAGTTCATGCCACTTGCGGAGTTTGCCTACAACAACAGCTACCAGTCGAGCATCTAGATGGCTCCTTATGAGGTTTATATGGGAGGCAGTGTCGTTCACCAGTTGGATGGTTCAAGTCGGGGAAGGCTTGGTTGTTGGGTACAGATTTGGTACAAGATGCCTTGGATAAGGTCAAGATTATTCAGGATCGCCTTCGCACAACTCAATCTAGGTAGAAGATTTATATCGACCGTAGAGTTTGTGAAGTTACATTCATGGTTAGAGAGAGGGTATTGCCCCTGGTTTCACCCATGAAGGGTGTGATGAAGTTTGGAAAGAAGGGCAAGTTGAGCATATTAGACCTTTTGAGATTCTTGAGATAATGGGTGAGGTGGCCTACAAGATCGCATTGCCACTTATTTTATCAGCAATCCATCCAGTGTTCCATGTATTCACGCTCCGGAATTATCATGGTGATCTGTCCTATGTGTTAAATTTTAGCTCAGTCCAAGTGGACAAGGATTTGACTTATGAGGAGGAGCCGGTGCTATTCTAGACCGACATGTCCGATAGTTGAGGTCTAAGAGTGATCATTCAATTCGATTGCAGTGGAGAGGTCAGCCGATCGGGGCAGCCACTTGGGAGTCTAAGTTGGTCATGCAGAGTATATATCCACACGTTTTCACCAATCCAAGTACTTTTCTATGTTTGTTCGAGGATGAACGTTTGTTTTAGAGGTGGAGAATGTGATGACCCGATAGGTCATTTATAATTTAACCCTCAATTCTGTGTTTTGAAACCCAGAAGATATCTGTTTAGCCTTCCTCGATTTGCATGCGCAGTCCGTGTCTTTTTCCGGAAAGTTTTCATGTGAAAATTTTATAAAAATGTGAAATTGTGCTTTAAAACTCATTTGGGTTAATTTCGATCAACGTTTTGATAACATAGACCTGGATCAGTATTTTAACGGCCCTGGTGGGTCCGTCTTGTGAATTGGGACTTGGACGTATACCCAGAATCGAATTCGGAGGTCCCTAGCTTGAATTATCGTAATTTGTTGAAAACTAGAAGTTTAAAGGTTTGAAGAAATTTTCAAGTTTGACCGTAATTTGACTTTGTAGCTAACCGGTCCAGATTTTGGTTCCAGAACTTGATATAAGTTTATTACAATATTTAACACTTATCTGCAAAATTTGGTGCAAAATACAGTTGATTTGACGTAATTCGGACGTCCGGTTGAAAGATTGAATGTTCTTAAGTTTCATTGACAATTTTATACGTTTTGGTATCCGATTCTTAGTTCTAGGTGTTATTTTGGTATTATGATTGTATGAGCGAGTTCATATGATTTTATTACACTTGTGTGTATGTTTAGTTTGGAGCTCAAGGGGCTCGGGTGAGCTTCGGATAGACCACTAAGTGATTTTTGAACTTAAAGGAGTTCTGGTGCATTAGGTCTGCAGGTCTCGCATTTGCGAGGACCTATCGCAAATGCGAGCCTCGCAAATGCAAGGTCAGGCTCGTATTTGCGAAGATGGTGGGGGTTGGTTTAGTTTCGCTTTTGCAAAGTGAAGTCCATAGATGCGAAGGGGGCAGGTTCGCATTTGCGACTAATGGAAGACTAAGGCAGACTCACATTTGCTATTCGATTGCTCACATTTGCAGACAGCCTTGGCTTGTATTTGCAACAAAATTATCGCATTTGCGATGATAACAGGTTCCGTGACTTCTTCGCATTTGCGAAGGGTTGGTCGTATATGTCGCAATTACGATAAGCGTAGCTAGGTAAAAGATGGGGAAAATGGGAATTAACTCATTTCTTTTAAACTCTCAATCCTAAACACCTTAGAGGTAACTTTTCCAAGAGCTTTTCTTCCTAAATTCATTGGTAAGTGACTTTGATATGCTTTCTTTCAATTACCCATTACTTTTCATAAGATTTCAACATCAAATCAAGGATTTAATGGTAGAAATTAGGGATTTAGGTAGAATTAGGTATTTTTATAAATTTGGGATTTAGACCTCGAATTGAGGTTAGATTTTGAAATAAATTATATACCAGGCTCGGGGGAGAATGGGTATTGGGTTTTGGTTTGAATTTTGAATTTTGACCAAGCGGGCTCGGGATCGACTTTTATTGAATTTTTCAATAATGACCTAAATTGAACCTTTTTCCTTTGTGAGTAGTTTCTAAGGCTTGTTTTGAATCGTTTGGTTAATAATTTGCCAGATTTGGTTGGTTTGGAGCCTTGTTCGAAAGGCAAGACCATGGTTGAATCTTGAGTTGATTGCGGAGTGAGGTAAGTGTAGGGTCTAACCTTGATTTGAGGGAATAGGGACCCTTAAGCTATGTGCTATGTGGATTTCATGTGTAGCTGCGTATATGCGAGGTGACGAGCGTATATGCGCCATCAATTACTTGTTTCCATGTTAACCCGTATTTCATTAATTATATCATTCTATGTCTTGATTGTTACATGCCTTAATTACTTCATATGCCTTAACTTGCTACTTGTCATTTATTATTCTCCCATTATAAAGGTTAATTTCTTCTATGCTTTTATGCTTAATTGATATTTGCCTTAATTGTCGTATTTATACCCTTTAACTGTCATGTGTTTGACTTGTCTTGTTGCTCAGTATTATTGTTAGCCCTTCATGATTTAGTACGCGATTCCTTCTTGATTTGTAGCTTTCATATTCGTTAAACATAGAGATTTTTGTAATTCGAGTTTTTAATTTATTGCACTTACTAATTTATTTATGGATTAGATTATATGCCGCAACAAGTGTAATAAGGAAAGATTTATATTGATACGGTAGGATCGGGTTGCACGCCGCAACAGGTGAAATAAGGGTGAATTGATATGGTGAAATAAGAGTAAATTATGATATTGATATTATATGGTGGGATCCGGTTGCACGTCGCAATATATTTGTGTATTTTGTATCCCCTGTTTTATTATATTGGCTTCAGTTCCTTCGTATGGTGGAATCGGGTTGCGCGCTACAACAGTTTATGTGTTTTGCATTCCTTGTTGTATTGTGGTTGCTTCGGTGCTTTCGTACGAGATTCTGAGGGTTGGTATTTTTGTATTTACTGGTTTTCGAGGATTGAGTTATTTTTATGAGCTAGCTGCCTTATTTTTCCGTATTTTCCGTTCCTGTCATTATTTATATATTGCGTACAAGTTATTGTAAGTGACCTGTCTTAGCCTCGTTACTACTTCGTCGATGTTAGGCTCGACACTTACAAAGTACATGGGGTCGGTTGTACTCATACTACACACTGCACTTCCTGTGTAGATTTTGGAGTCGGTCCCAGCGGCAGTAAGTAGATTGTTCAGGTTGACTATCGGTACGGAGACTTGAGGTACAATTACTCGGCGTTCGCAGCCCTAAAGTCCCTGTCTACTTTATCTTTGCTGTGTATTTTAACATTAGCTTGCTTGGCAAGTAAAATTTTAGGCGCCATTACTGTCCCGAAGTTGGAAAATCCGAATCGTGACACTACGTGGTTAAATGGACCAATCAGAATTTAACATGTAGACTACACGTGGTTAAACAAAATAAGTGGTAAATAAAAACGAAAAAGAAAATAAATATCAAAAAGTAGACCCCACCCAACTAATGACATGTGTAAATTTTAAATAAAAATTATCTCCTATAATTATATTTTAAACTTTCTTCCTTCTAGTTTCCTCTTCCCCGTTCCTTCCCAATTCCCAACACCCCCCCCCCCACACACACGCACACCTGCGACTTATTCCTCTACTTCTCCATTGAGTCAATTACTCAAACGGTCACTCAACTTTCTCAAATTATCTCCTAAAGTCACTTTTCTTTCGTTTGTAACAACAAAGTCACTGAACTATGCCTATTGCACTCAAAAGATCACTCAACTAGATTTTTCAAATTTTGAATTGTCAAATACCTATTTTATCCTCTAAATTATAAATATTTATTTTCTTTTATTTTTTTAACTTTTCAATATTATGATTTCCCTTTTTAATTTATATTATGGACTTATCTATAGAATAAATAAATATTATTTATAAATTAAAAAAATAAAAATTATTTAAGCATCTATAATCTATAATGTTGGAATAACAAAATATTAAGCATAGTAAAATTAATTAGAATAATTTGTTCTTAATAATAATTTTAGTATTAACAACAAAAATTTAAAAATTTATTTACACAATTCAGAATGAAAGAAAATAAAGGTTGTAAAATATATATTCCATGCATGTAATATAAAAATAATTATTTAAATAAAATTATTTTTATAATATACATATATATTCTTGAAAATTATGCTCAATTATATTATATATATTCCATGCACGATTTAACATAGTATATTTTACCCTATACAGATAGTCCCCCTACTTTCCAGTGACATAACTTTGTGTCGTCGGAAAGTTGATAGAAACATAATAATATAATTGAGCATAACTTTTAAGAATATATAATGTATATTATAAAAATATCTTTATTTAAATAATTATTTTTGTATTACGTGCATGGAATATATATTTTACAACCTTTATTTTCTTTTATTCTGAATTGTGTAAATAAATTTTTGAAGTTTTGTTGTTAATACTAAAATCATTATTACTAACAAATTATTCTAATTAACTTTTTTTTACTAAGCTCGTTATTTTATTATTCCAGCATTGTACATGCTTAAATATTTTTTATTTTTTAATTTATAAATAATATTTATTTATTCTATAGATAAGTCCATAATATAAATTAAATAGGGAAAATCATAATATTAAAAAGTTTAACAAAATAAAAAGAAGATAAATGTTTATAATTTAGAGGGTAAAATATGTATTTTGCAATCCAAAATTTGAAAAATCTAGTTGAGTGACCTTCTGAGTGCAATAGGCATAGTTGACTTTGTTGTTACAAAAGAAAGTAAAGTGACTTTAGGAGATAATTTGGGATAGTTGAGTGACCATTTAAGTAATGCACTCCTTCCCCATTTAATCTTTTTCTTATTATTCTTAATCATATCAGCACTCCCTTCCCAGATTCTTCTTCGTCTTCTCCTCTTTCTTTCTTTTTTTCTTATTTTTTCTAGCTTTGTAGATTGCCGGAGAAATTTCCCGATCAGCACAGTCGTTTCAATCAAGCTTTTACTCTTGTTTCTTCCCCCTATGAAAATACTTTTTTGGTGTGGAGAAGATGATGTTACCAGTTCTGTTAAGAGTGATTCAGCCCATTGAATAGTGATTTTTTTTTTACTTTAGTAGTATAATTTAAGAATTAACAACCTGAGTACTGCTACACTATTACATTTAAAGGTTTTAATGGTGCTTTAACAGTTGTTGGCTAACGAGAAAGATGGAGAATAACGGTAGGGGCATTTATGGGTGAAATAAAGGCATTTATTAAGGGTAAAAAGCGAATTTCACAATACTTTTTTAGTTGAAAATGCGCTCAATTGTGAGGATAACACATGCGTGGTGCCATGTCAAATTCAGGTGTTCACGAGATATATCTTACCAACTTGAGGTGTCCTGTGAGATAGACATTTGGGGTCAACTTTAAGTGTCTTTTTATGTATTTTGCCTTTTTTTTAACAAACAAACTCCCCTAAGGAACCTTTACGGCTTGTTTGAATGGTTGTTACCGATTGTATTGTATTTTATTGTTACTTTAAATACGATATTTTTTTATTGTTACTTAAATTTTATGTATCGTATCATTAAATTCATTAGCGACAAATTATGTCACTTTATGTAACGACCGAATTGTTGTGGTCACGTCGTTATAACCTTGTCTTTTCTCTCACTTCGCCCTTCATTATTATTAAATAATTTTAATTTGTTCTTTACCATACCTTTTTATATAATAATTTTACTATGTATCATAATATTTTTTTATAATATTGCAAGTTTGTTCTTCATATTGTTTGTGCGTTTCTTTATAATATTGCAAGTTTATTCTCCATATTATATGTGAATTATATCATGAAACGACGGCGAACGATACATTTTATCAAATATTGTATTCATCAAACAATACAATAAGGTGTGAAAGATAGTAACAACCATCCAAACAAGCTGTTAGTTTCCAGAAGAGGGAATGATATAATGACCAAATCTTGTAGTCAAATACTCAAATATTGACTGCTTGAAAGAAGTTTCTCCCTTATTTCCTTTCTTACTTGAGCCGATTCCTTATCCGACTTATATGCAGGGAAAACAATAGATCAGTTCATCACGGCCGTCCATTTATAATTTTCCGAAATCCCCAACTAGGCGTGAATGCTCTGAAAACGATATCTTCTCGACTTTGACTATAGCAGTTTTAATACTACAGTGAAAATCACTTAATATATTCAAGACTTCCCGCCTACCAAGAACGAAAATCGTTAGGATATTTATAAGCACAGTCAAATTACCTAGATTAACACGTTTCTTTAGATCACCAATAATTTAAAAAATTAAACTAGCTACATTGTTACAAGACCAGTATATATTCATTCCTAGCTGCACTTCAATTCTGCAACCAAAAGCTCTCAATACCAAAGAGTTTTTTCCAGCACAAAGGTGAGAGCTATGACCAGTCTCCTACTGAACACCCCGTTGCGATTTAGCAGAAGGGTCGATGGGTACGAGCCGTTGGATCAATCAAAAAGCCATGACGAAGCTCCAACACGAAGAGAAGTTGGTTTTAGGGGCGATGAAAATAGTTATCATAGTGGTCACAGAACAATTATGAAGTTACAGAAAAGTCGAAGACATCAGAGAAGTCCAATTATGTTGAGTTCATTTAGCTACAGAAGGGAAAGGGCAAGGAAAAGGCATATATTTTTGCAAAGTTATAAATTGGAATCGTCGGAAAATTTGAGGAATAGGAAATTGAAGAAATTTGTTGTTAAAATGAAATCTGCAATGGTTTCTGTTTTGTCTTTTATGAGGGCTCATACTATGAAATCTTGTACTTCTAACTCTAAAATTTCTGAAGCTTCTCCTGCTCGAGTCATAAGGTGTTGCTGATTAATTATCTTTTAATCTTTTTTGTTTTCTTTCCCTTTGGATTTATTCTTTTTTACTTTCTTAATTTAATTTCTTGCTTTTATTGTTTGGAATAGCAAACGTTCATATGTAATACAATATTGTTTGGATCAAGAGAAGAACCTATATGTGATAATGAAAGAGAATTTTAAGACATCCAATTTTCTCCATCTAATTGTTTGGTTTCATTAAATTCACTACTAGTAGTGAATTACTCCATCTGTTTCAATTTGTTTGAGACAATTTCACTTGTATATTGCTTACCATCTCTTCTGATTAAGATTCGGAAAAACAAAAGAAAGGCGAGCAATATCCGTACTTATTTTGTCACGAAATTTTAAACTAAAAATTTTAATTCAGAATATTATTGTAATAAAAAATTAAATTGAAAAATAAAAAATTTAGGACGTAACTTATATCATTTCTACAAGTAATAAGCATATAGAGATATTTAATTGGATAGTTGCCAAAAAATAAAAAGGGAAAGTTGCAAATGACGAAAGATGTTGTACCTATCAAAGTGAATATAGGAGCACAATTTTGACCGTGACTTTAGAGAAAGCCAAGTTGAGGTTGGAAAAGATGTTTTTTTTTTTTTTTGTTGCAAAGGTTGGAAAAGATGTTAAGCGCAAAGAAAGGAACTTTGGTCGTAACTACTTGTGGCTTTATTGACTCTTTATATCCACTTCCCCATATCTTCTCGGAGTCAAGAATTAATATTCTCTAATACAAAATACTTTATCTCATATTATCTTTTTTTGTGCAGCTCCTTAACAAAAATTAATTAGGATGAAATTTTAACTATTTTATCCTTATTCATATTTTAATATTTAATTTTTCTTTATTTGTATTTGAACAAAATTAGGTGTTTGTAGACTACAAGGATAATTATTACTAAGAGTAAAAAAGAAAAAAGATAATTAATTTTGTCTTTAACTTTTAAAATGACAAATAATTTGAGACAACTATTTTTAGTAACCATGATTGTTAATATAAGATGGAGGGAGTATATTGTAAGTTGAAAGTGTAAAAGAATTTAACCCTTTGTTGCTAGTTAAAATAAACAGATCATGAACTAAACAACCTAAAGCTTGCTTTGGGTTGAGATAAGTTAAATACGTACAAATGACACTAGGTAGCTACTTTAAAAGGTTACCATCAAAGGATGTGGTGCAGTGGATGAGACTGCTCATCCCTTAACTAGAGGTCTCGAGTTCGAGTCCTGGGTATAGAAAATTCCTTGGTAAGGAGCGCTTCCCCCCGAATGGGGCCCTACGCGGCGCGAATCCAAATATAGTCGGGCTCCAATGCAGGTACTGGACACCGGATGGGAAACCAAAAAAAAAAAAGCTACTTTAAAGGGTTACTATTTAGGAATTAGCCCGCGTATTCTGAATTTTTGTTTTTCAATTCATTTTTTCGGAACAAAAATATCCTAAATTTCTCTGAAGTTAAAAGATTTTCAATTTAAAATTTCATAACAAAATACGCATTGGTTAATCTCTAAATAGCATCCCTGAGAATGACTATAGTGTACTTGCCCTATTAAATATTGGGTCATAACTGAACCTGTCAAACATGAGGGCAAAGTGCACCAATAGTCACTTTTAAACCTGCTATTTAACATATATTCACAATTTACAATGTATTTAAAGATTAGCCAACTCATTCAAACTTCAGGACTATGTATCCTGAATTTTTGTATTAAGATTGTTTGAGCTGCTACTTGGGAATTCAGGACTTAATGTCCTAAATTTTTGAGCTGCTACTTTGGAATTCAGGACTTAGTGTCCTAAATATTTGAGCTGCTAATTTGAAATCCAGGACTAAGTGTCCTGAAAATCTGAATTGCGAATTTAAAATTCAGGACATAAGATAAAATTTATGGACACAATTTTCGAATTTTAGGTGTAACGACCTGGTCAGTCGTTCTGAGAGTTATAGCCCTGTTTCCCCTATTTATATTTTTTTATGTGTTGTTCAAATGTGTTGAGTTGTATCGAGTTGGTAGGTTTGGATTCGGAGTAGTTTCAGAGTGAAATGATCACTTAATCTCTTAGTTAGAAAAACCAACTGAAAGTTGACTTATGCGTAAACGAACTCGGATTTGAATTTTTATGATTCGATTAGCTTCGTTGGGTGATTTTAGACTTAGGATGGTGTCCGGAATGTAATTTGGAGGTCTGTGGTAGAATTAGGCTTGAATTGACGAAAGTTGGAAGTTTAGAAGTTCTTAGGCTTGAATTCGGGGTTGATTTGATGTTTTGGTGTTGTTTTGGGTGTTCCGGAGGTTCAACTAAGTTCGGGTAGTGATATATGAATTGTTGGAATTATTGGTTGAGGTCCCGAGGGCCTCGAGTGAATTTCGAATAGGTTTGAGTTGTGTTGTGATCATTTTTCTTATGTTTCGACGCCGTTTCTTCAAGCATAAAAGATATCATATTGAACAAATGAGCTCTGATTTCTTTTTTGATTGAAGCATTAGATCCGTATCGTAATTACGGACCCGTAACAAAAAGAATCGTCGAATTTGGACATCGTATGAGGATTTTATGATCATTTTACTAGGAATTAGGTTGCTAGATTTTTCAGATTAATTACGAAATTGCCACTGATGGCGTATTTAAAAATCTGCACTATTTGCAAATATTAAAACCTACATATCTCATTCATTATAAGATCAAATTGAGTGATTCAAAAGCCTAGCTTGACTAAAATTTCACAAAGAATCTATTGGAGGTATAAAATACGAGTTTTGGGATCGTGTGGCACAAGTAACGAGGCAGAATAACTGGCAAAAAAATATATAAAACTAGGGTTTATTCATTCGGTCATATTTTGAGTTGAGGATCCCAGATATGGGCGATTTGTGAGGCGATTTTTACCATATAGATTGGGGTAAGTGTTCTCTACTCGATTTTGGTTATATTTCATGAATCCATCTTTATTTTTGGAATTTGATTGATGATTTCAAAGTCAAATTGAGGGAGTTAGGGCTTGAGTTTTGGAGAATTTTAGATAGAGATTTGAGGGACCAAACGGAATCCGATTTTGATAAAATTTATATGGTTAGACTCGAGAGAGAACGAGGGTTTTGATTTTGCCATTTTTTGACTGAATTCAAGACATGGGCCCGGGGGCGGGTTTTGGCCGATTTTGTATTTTTGGCATATTTTATAGTTTTTATTGTGGAATTCGATTCTTTAGCACATGGTGATTGTATTAATATGATTATGGTTAGATTTGGAGCTTTTGGAGACCGAGTCCAGAAACGAGGGCATCCCGGAATAGGATTTTACGCTGTTAAGGTAAGTAATAGTTTTAACTCTGGCCTTGAGGGTATAAACCCGGAGAATTGGATATCATTTAATTGTTCGGAGGTGATACCCATGCTAGGTGATGGGAGTGTGAGTGTATACTTCGATGGATTGAGACTTGGTCTGTTCCGTGAGGCTGTGAGGCCTAATAACCATCATCTGTGTTTACGTAGTTACTTGTTGTTGAACTTGTCTGCCTTCATGTTAGAGATAATGCTTAGGCTTTATTCATGCTCACATTATTTGTACTTAGTAATAGAAATTATTGTACATATTTACCTCAGTCTCTATTATTTGCTAATATGTCGTGATACGTGATATGGGTCGTGTCCTCTTATTTGTTGATGATGGTGAGGCTAGTGGGGTACATGATTGAGTAAGGCTGGGGGCCTGGTTGTGATGATATTAATACCATAGCGCGTGAGTTATCCGCATAGCACATGAGTTGACCGTGCGGGTCCAGTGTCACGCCCCAAACCTGGGGCATGACAAAAGTAGTATCAGAGCAGTTCTGTCCTAGGGAGTCTACAAGCCGTGTCTAGTAGAGTCTTGTTTATGGGTGTATCGTGCACCACACTTATAAGTAGGAGGTTACAGGGCATTTAGGATTGTCACTCTTTCTTCTTACTCTAGATCGTGTGATAGAGCTCACTTATAAGCATTCAAACTCCGAAATTCTATTTCATTCGTGATAAGACGATACCTACATCCGGAAAGAAGGTTGGAAAGAGAGATAGTTGAGAAAGAGCTGATTCAGAGGAATTGAATTTCTGTATGATGCCTACGATAAGTAAATATGAGGTCTTTAGCAGATTATGGGTGTACTGAAAGGTGTAAGCTTCCTGATAAGAAGCCTTAAGGCAAGAATACTTATCCATATTTATGGTGAAGGACAATGAGAGATTAAGAAAATAAGTACAAGTTTCAGCAAGTTAGAGGAGCAAGGTAAATAAGGGTACGAGGTACCCAGTTAATAAAGGTTAGCAGCGTTTATAATTGAGGTAGATGTACATAAGCTTTTTGAGTTATATTCAATAGTAATCGAGGTATATACAATTGGTCACACCCATTCCAAATATGCCCTATGTGGGTTAATAGAAGTAGTATAAGAATATATGATGGATTAATTGTTTGTGTCAGTTGACATTTCTGAAGGATAGTGCAAATGTGGATCTCCTTGCGAGACAACCAGATGGCGCACTCTAAAATATTACAACTAGACACGAGTACTACAAAGACAGGCACTGGAAGCCCGAAAAGGATAACTATTATCTTAGTATGGCTCGCGTCCATAGTAAAGCGAGAACGTTAAGCAACTTGAAGAGCCACTGGATGGAGCAAAAGAAAACTAAAAGCGAAAGAATGTCGTATTGAAATTTCCACAAGAAAAGGGATATGCAGAAAAATTATCAGAGTATTGAGAAGAAAGATAAGGAAGTATTATGAATAAGGTATGATACATAGATGAAAACAGTAGAGTGTTAAAGAACCTATAATTAAATGAATGAAGAAACGAGAAGTGACATGCCTTAGGACAACAAAAGAGTATAGGCCATACAATCATGTCCTCATTTCGAGAAATAAGTTCGCAACTCTAGCATGGTTACCAGGAGGAAAAGTTAGACTCCAGAGTAATAGAACCAGTACGGATTGGTGAACAAGATAAACTACACATAAATTAAGGACTGAGTGACTGATGATAGTCGTTATCATAAGAATTTCAGATTTTGTTTCTCCAATAATAGAATGGAAGACAGAAGAAGATCCATGATGAATTCAGAGAATGGTCATTCAGGGAGACGCTTCCCTAAAGCAAGCAATGTGAGCAAAGTTAAGCTTAAGAGACTGTATGTGCCAGTTACACTAAGTGTCACCATCACGAGCAAGGGATTTTGTTGTCCTTGGTACAAAAGGATTACCGCAAGGCGAGTAAGGGTAATTGATAATGTGAAAGGACACCAAAGATGAAGAGGAAAAACATCTATAGGCAGGTTGTCATAGCTCCAAGTCTTAGTACTCCCCTAAAGGGGGGAATTTGGAGTAATAAATGAAGAATGCTTATTGATAGAAAAGGAGTCAGTGCGAGACTTAAGTTAAGACAAAGGAAATAACCCAAGAAAGATTTCGCGGAATATTGATATAAGAATGGACCAACGAGTAGTTAGTAGTTGATTCAGGAAGAGCCTAGTCATGACTAGACAAGAAGTTACAGACAAATCAGCAGATCATGCAAGATAAATATAGTAAACCCCAACATGGAGAATTCAGCCCCGCAGTTATGACATTGTAATACTTGAGATATATTCATATAGGAGTTGGAGAAGTTAAAAAGGTATTGTATGAGTATTACGGAAATAAAAGAGAGTCCCACTAGGAATACGGTCAAGATATCAGTCTAGAAGTAACCCCATAAGCACAAGGGATTGGAGATAAGTAACTACGAATAAGTATAGGCAATGAAGGATAGCAGAAGGTCCGTCGAGTATACGATATAATAAGCTCGCATCTTTACAAACGTCAGAGGATCCTCCCCAAGTATTACAGTGAAGTACTAACTAGGGGTGGGCATCGGTCGGTTCGGTTCGGTTTTGAATATTATCGGTTTTGTCTATCGGTTATCGGTTTACAAATATCATAATCCGATAACCAAACCGATAAGATATTGGTTATCGATTATCGATTAATCGGTTATATATCATTATCAGTTTACCCGATAAGATAAAACAACTAAAAAAAATTGCAATATATAAAACAAAGAAATCAAACTGCCAGAACGTGTAAACTGCCAACTTTTGTTGTTTCTTAACAAAAGCACGCTCCCACTTCTGTGCAGTATCTACTGATGTCTGGCGGAGAACTGGTGGTGAGTCTTGCATCTTGACTCTTGGGGGCTGCGACGGAAACAAGAATGAGAACTGAGAGACAAACGACTGAAGACTGAAGAGGGAATTAGGAAAATAAATAACCCTAGTATATACTTAAGGGTAAATTAGTAAATTACATCATTCTTATTGGGTTATCGGTTTTTACCCAATAACAAAAATGCAAACCGAGCCCGAACCGATAACCCAATAAAAAACAAAATTTAACCCGTTACCGAACCGTTAACCCAATAACCCAATACCGATAACCTAATAAAGAATTAACGGTTCGGGTTATCGGTTTTACCCGATATATGCCCACCCCTAGTACTAACTGAGGAAATGAGAAAGAAGGCTTCAACCTAAGCACCGTAACCTAATGAAGAAATGGTCATGTAAAAGCAGTCTCACAACAAAAATTGTATGCCCTCCAAAAGAAAGTGGAACCTACCGTGGATAATGAACGGGGAGAAAGATCGAAGGTAACAGTCAAGACTATATGAGCTGCACAAAAATTCTGGCATGTGTGGGAACTAGGATGAGTTAAGTATGTACGCAACAAGGGGCAGAAAGACTAGGAAAAGTAGTTGCACACGTTTATAGAAAGCTGAGATGGAATGAAAGGAATTATTCGATCAATGATTCAAAGTTAGTACGTTATGGATATACTCAAGATTTTGGAGCATTATATTTGTTGACAATCATACAGCCATAGAAGACTCCGGTATAAGTTAAAAAGAAGAATTGAGCCCAGGGCATAAACAAAGGATTGAATTGTTAGAAGATCATATGATAGATATTCCATAACGCCCATGAAAGGCTAAGGTAATAACTGATACCATGAGCCACAAACCGAAAGATAGCTTAAGCCTACATAAAGGTTGATCGGAAGAAAGAGGAAGCTAAAGAATTACATCACCCAAGTAAATCAGGAGTCTGATTATTGGACCTAGAAAAATTATAGAAGTTGTGCTTGAGAACATGACAGAATCACTCTTAATACCATATGTTCAAGAGAAATAACACAACAACCATAATCTATAATGGCTCTACAAGAAAGCTAGTTAGAAGAAGTACCAGCCTCATAAGAAGTCAGTACAGAAGCTCCCATCGGATTGTGTATGTAGTAGAGGTGCGAGTATTATAATAGAGCTTCAAGTTATGGACGTGAATTACACCTAGGTGGAAGGGAGGTCAGGAAAGAGATAGAAGATACGATGCGAAATTTTAAGGTAAGTAAGGAAAAGGTGAACAACGTACGAGATACTTAAAGGCAGAAGATCCTGAGTAGTCCATACTTTGGATAGAAGGCTATAATTATAAGCATGTGGATCCAATAACCAGGAGTGATAGCGGCATCGTCAGCGACATGTCTTTCAACCTATTGAGAGATCTAGTTAAGAGAGTAGAGAAAAGTTGGAGATGATGTAATGTCTCGCTTGACGTTCCAGAATAACATAAGGAAATCTATGGTGCAAGCAAGTTGAAGGAAAGTTTATAAATGGATATGTATAGCTCGCAAGCTAAGGTATGGTAGAGCGACAAAGTCTTAAGGAAACATGAGTAAAGATGAGGAAAGACAAGTGAAAAGGTGACGAGCATGGATAAGTCATCGGGATTTAGTCCATGGAAATAAGAGAGGTAATGGTTTCTCTAAGTTATTGAGAGTTCAGTATAGCCTAAATGAACTCAAAGGAGTTTAAGAGTAATAGCATTTAGAAGGAATGAAATACTAACCTGATAATAAAATGAGGGTATAATTGTGACAGATAAAGGATGACGTTTGGGCCTTCGATTGAGTAATGATCTGACGAAGAAAAGAAAGGGATCTCATGAATTAGACATGATTAAAATACCCACGTAAGGTGAATCACATTGGGATGCTATGAGATACACTTATGAAAGCACGGTATCGCCCTCGGTGGATCAGTCTAATCATTTCAGATATTCCCCGATGAAACATGGACCCTAGCGACAGTGTTACATAAAAGGTTATGTTATCAAGGGTAGATTATAGATCAATATTGAGGTGAATCAACAATGAATGGATAAAAGTTATAAAGTATGAGATGAGATTAGGCCATCATTCATAAGATGAATAGTAATGTGGAAGCATTAAAGGACATAGATTTATACATATTGGATAAGCAATGAAAGTAACCTGGAATTTGGTAGCAGACCTCAGTAACGAGAAACCGAGGTAAGAGTTATGGTATAATATGACCTACTTAGATGCAGTAAAGTCATACAGATGGATAATCGGGTCTATGAAATAAGATATAGCAATATTCGTAAGTTCAATAAAATATCGGGTGAAGAACTTCAGTAATAGCTAAAAATCGGAGGAAAACGGATAGAAGAGATGCATAAGCACACTTACAAGGTCAGAGTCGTACATGCTGCATGATAGAAGGTGGCAACAGTTACGAGACTGGAAGGATTCCGATCACAAGTCGTGGTATGAGAAAGAGGCTTAAAGGGGGGAATGCCCTAGCCTTTGGGATTCATTCACAGAACAGTCACCTAGATGGCAAGACGAGTACTAAAGTATTCGCAAGACCTATGGGTTATGAGAATGCTGAGAGTATCAATCAACATTCGAGGACGAATGTTCCAAAGGGGGGAATGATGTTACACCCCATATTTTCGTACATGAAAGTATGCCATAAATAAATTAATGAGAGCCCGGAAGTGAGGTGTCATGTCCCGCAATACTACATTACAACGATGTTGCACCCTGTAGTGTTGTACGTTGAATTTGTCATAAGGTAACTGACATCAGTCCAAGGAAAAGATTATTTGGAGATTATAAGGATTATGCTATTTCAATCTAGTAATAAGTAATTTCGTAAAGGTGAAAGGGTAAGCAAGTCAAAGAAAATGAGTTTGTTGAAAATGGACAATTTGGAATAAAATACGGGTCAGGTGATAATACCCGATAATTATAAACTAATACCATGCAAGGTACCATATGACCACGGTAGTATAATATATAAAGTATATATGAAGTATTTTGAAAATAAATAGAATTTTAAGTAATTTATGATAATTCTTAAATTATACGGGTAATAGATTAATTACCGGGTAACAAAACATTACCCGGTTAACTAATAAGTAGATAAATTAATAAATTAACTAACTCCCCATACCACGTGGCAATAATCCACAAAATTTGAAAATGACTAAGGTGATCACTACTGCCAAATGACTAATGGTGAAAATGACTAAGGTGTGACTTACATTAAGTCTTTGACAAATTAGTAAGCAAACCATTTAGAAACTCATTTTGTCTTTGGTTTCAAACCAAAGACATTAGGAGCAGTATCATTTCATCCAAATCCATAACAAAATTTCGTTCCAATTTCAGAAGCAATTTCGTCCGAAACTTCAAAGCAAATTTCGTTCCTCAAATTACAAAGCGCAGAAGCTTAATCCCATTTTTAGATTCTAAGTTCAATCCATGAAGGTTTTCAACATGATAATTATATAGAGTTATTCATACTCCAGGTATGTTAAGGCTAAGCTCTTCTTTCATTTGGTATGATCTTGTCATTATATTCATATCCCGAAATTTACGTATATTTTGCTAATTGCGTATATTTTTCTAGTGTTGTAAGTTATAATATTCTCCTTATCGGGACTTCATATTCAGTTGAGTATTTCCTTCTTCCAGTCAAGAGAGAAGAGAAGTTACATATATACAGTATTAAAAGTATTTTCATTACCATCGAGCTATAATCGATGGGCAGGCCCCTATTGAGCAACCTCTGATCAGATGGTAAGTTATATGACGATCCTACTGTGGCCGAGAGCATATGAGAAAGCCCAGTTGGTCGAGATACAGAGCCTAGTATGGCCGAGTGCTTATGAGCGAGCCTACTACGACAGAGCAGATATATATGTATACCGAGCCTTATAGGGCCGAACAACTATTTTACTTACTATATTGAGAGAGTTAAGTCAGTCTCAGCAGGTAAGCATATCTTCAGATTATTTTTGACTTCCAGCTACTTGTAGTTATTATATTATGAGTTCAGTTTCAGCTTTCAGTATATTGCATTACGTACTCAGTACATCATTTCGTACTAACGTCCCTTTTCTGGGGCGCTGCATTTCATGCGTGCAGGTCAGACAGATAGACGGGTAGGCCTCCTCAATAAGCATTGCCCGAGTTCAGCTTGATCGGTAAGCTCCAAGCCTTTCGGAGTTTCCGGGTCTAGAGCCTTATGTACATCTTATATATATATATATATATATATATATATATATATATATGAGTAGGTTATGGAGCTGTTCCGATCACAGTATATCCATCAGTAGAAGCTTGTAGACATATCTTATCAATTAGTGCAATATGTTAGGCTTGCAGGTCTTGTATATATATTTGGTTGGTTTGTCACCTGTAATAGTTATGATGGCCTTGTCGTCCCAGTTATATATTGATATTGAGTAAACATTCGCAGTTATCTTGCAATGTGGCCCATAGCCAAAGTATGACATCATATGTTCAGAGTCCCTAAGTTGCAAGTTAGTACACAAGGATAGGTGAGGCACGGGGTGCTAGTCTCGCCCCTAGGTTCGGGGCGTGATATCCAGGTATTGATAACATAGCGCATAAGTTGTCCGCGTAACACGTGAGTTAACCGTACAGATCCAGGTATTGATATTATGGCACGTGAGCTATCCGTGCTTAGCGCTTGGGCTTTGGGAGCCTCTCCGGTGTCTGTACACACCCCCAGTGAGCACAAATTGTTGAGTATATTGAGTGTTGAGTGTTGAGTGCGAGTGATGAGTAATGGAGTGACATTGCTGTGAGGTTGCATTTACTTTTGTTGTTGCTGCTTTTATCTGTTAAATTTCTTGGTGATACCCCGATGTTTGGGACTCATTTTCGTATTTTATATTATTTATATTTAGAGTTGATTTAGTTTATCAGGAATTAAATTATTGGAAATTTTTTACTAAATTCTTAAAATTAATCAATAGTAATATTTTGTGAAATAGGCTTGCCTTGCAACACGATAGGTGCCATCAAGACCATGGTTAGATATTGGGTCGTAACAAGGTGGTATCAGAGCCTAGGTAACATAGGTCTCACGAGTCATGAGCGGGTTTAGTAGAGTCTTGCAGATCGGTACGGAGACGTCTATACTTATCTTCGAGAGGCTGCAGAACCTTTAGGAAAACTTCACCTTCTTGAATTCTTATCGTGCGGTATTGATTTAGCTTGAATTGTAACTCTTTGAATTCCTTCCACGCATTCGTATGCGCACATGAGCGCTCGGTATCAGTTGTGCATTGACGGCTTATGATTCCCTAGATGAGGTGTAAGAGGTGATTTTCTGTGTGTTGACGTTGGGCTAGTCTGGAGGACTTGAGGTCGGGTTTTGACTGTAGATTGAGCACTGAGGTGTTAATTGTATGAGCGCGTGCTTGTGGACCTATATGTCTGGTAGTGTCCCTATTAGTGGAAATTGTGGCTGGATGGATACGTGATGAGTATGATGTGACCGCGAGACGAGTTCATATGATTTGAATGTGACGATAAGGAATTACTGAAGGTTTCACCTATTTGAGACTCCAGGTATGTTTTTAGACTCGTTCGAGGAAGAAAGTTTTTTTAAGAGGGGGAGGATGTAACGACCTGGTTAGTCGTACTGAGAGTTATAGCCATGTTGCCCCTATTTATATTTCTTTATATGTTGTTCAGATGTATTGAGTTGTATCGAGTTGGTAGGTTTGGGTTTGGAGTAGTTTCGGAGTGAAATGATCACTTAGTCTCTTAGTTAGAAAAGTCAACCGGAAGTTGATTTATGCGTAAACGAACTCGGATTTGGATTTTTATGATTCGATTAGCTTCGTTGGGTGATTTTAGACTTAGGATTGTGTCCGGAATGTAATTTGGAGGTCCGTGGTAGAATTAGGCTTGAATTGACGAAAGTTGGAAGTTTAGAAGTTCTTAGCTTGAATTCGAGGTTGTTTTGATGTTTTGATGTTGTTTTGGGTGTTTTGGAGGTTAGACTAAGTTTGGGTAGTGATATATGAATTGTTGGAATTATTGGTTGAGGTCCCGAGGGCCTCGGGTGAGTTTCGAATAGGTTTGGGTTGTGTAGCGCTCGTTTTTCTTATGTTTCAATGACGTTTCTTCAAGTATAAATGATATCATATTGAATAAATGAGCTCTGATTTCTTTTTTGATTGAAGTATTAAATCCGTATCGTAATTACGGACCCGTAGCAAAAGGAATCGTCGAATTTGGACATCGTATGAGAATTTTATGATCATTTTACTAAGAATTAAGTTGCCAAATTTATCAGATTAATTACGAAATTGCCACTGACGGCGTATTTAAATATCTGCACTATTTGCAAATATTAAAACCTACATATCTTAGTCATTATAAAGTCAAATTGAGTGATTTAAAAGCCTAGCTTGACTAGAATTTCACAAGGAATCCTTTGGAGGCATAAAATAAGAGTTTTGGGATTGTTTGTCATGAGTAACGAGGCAGAATAGCTGGCAGAAAATATATAAAATAAGGGTTTGTTCATTCGGTCATATTTTGAGTTGGGAGCTCGGATTTGGGTGATTTTGGAGGCGATTTTTACCATATGGATTGGGGTAAGTGTTCTCTACTCGATTTTGATTATATTTCAGGAATCCATCTTCATTTTTGGGATTTGATTGATGATTTCAAAGTGAAATTGAGGGAGTTGGGGCTTGAGTTTTGGAGAGTTTTAGATATTGAGGGACCAAACGGAGTCTGATTTTGATAAAATTTATGTGGTTAGATCAAGAGAGGTCGAGGGTTTTGATTTTGCCATTTTTGACTGAATTTGAGACATGGGCCCGGGGGTCGGATTTTGGCTTATTTTGTTTTTTTTGGCATATTTTATAGTTTTTATTGTGGAACTCGATTCTTTAGCATATGATGATGATATTAATCTGATTATGGTTAGATTTGGAGCTTTTGGAGACCGAGTCCAGAGACGAGGACATCCCGGAATATGATTTTACGCTGTTAAGGTAAGTTATAGTTTTAACTCTGGCTTTGAGGGTATAAACCCGGAGAATTGGATATCATTTAATTTTTCGGAGGTGATACCCATGCTAGGTGATGGGAGTGTGAGTGTATACTTCGATGGATTGAGACTTGGTCTGTTCCGTGAGGCTGTGAGGCCTAATAACCATCATGTGTATTTACGTAGTTACTTGTTGTTGAACTTGTCTGCCTTCATGTTAGAGATCATGCTTAGGCTTTATTCATGCTTACATTATTTGTACTCAGTCATAGAAATTATTGTACATGTTTACCTCAGTCTCTATTATTTGCTAATATGCGGTGATACTTGATTTGGGCTGTGTTCCCTTATTTGTTGATAATGGTGAGGCTAGTGGGGTACATGATTGAGTAAGGCCGAGGGCCTGATTGTGAGGATATTAATACCATAGCGCGTGAGTTGCCCGCGTAGCACATGAGTTAACCGTGCGGATCCAGGTATTGATATTATGGCACGTGAGGTGTCTGTGCTTAGCGCTTTGGCTTTGGGAGCACCTCTGGAGTGTGTACACACCCCCGGTAAGCATAGAGTGTATTGAGTGTTGAGTGTTGAGTGTGAGTGATGAGTGATGGAGTGACATTGTTGTGAGGTTTCATTTACTTTTGTTGTTGCTGCATTTATCTGTTAAATTTCTTGGTGATACCCCGATGTTTGGGACTCGTTTCCATAGTTTATATTATTTATATTTAGAGTTGGTTTAGTTTATCAAGAATTAAATTATTGGAAATATTTTATTAAATTCTTAAAATCAATTAATAGTAATATTTTGGGAAATAGGCTTGCCTTGTAACACGATAGACGCCATCATGACCATGGTTAGATTTTGGGTCGAGACAAGGTGGTATCAGAACCTAGGTAGCATAGGTCTCACGAGTCATGAGCGAGTTTAGTAGAGTCTTGCGGATCGGTACGAAGACGTCTGTACTTATTTTCGAGAGGCTACAAAACCTTTAGGAAACCTTTACCTTCTTGAATTCTTATCGTGCGGTATTGATTCAGCTTGAAGTGTAACTCTTTGAATTCCTTCCACGCATTCGTATGCGCACATGAGCGCTCGCTATTAGTTTTGCATCGACGACTTGTGATTTCCTAGATGAGGTGTAAGAGGTAATTTCTGTGTGTTGATGTTGGTCCAGTCTGGAGGACTTGAGGCCGGGTTTTGACTGTAGATTGAGCATTGAGGTGTTGATTGTATGAGCGCGTGCTTGTGGACCTATATGTCCGGTAGTGTCCCTATTAGTGGAAATGGTGGCTTGATGGATACGTGATGAATATGATGTGACCGCGAGATGAGTTCATATGCTTTGAATGTGACGAGAAGGTATTGTTGAAGGTTTAACCTATTTGAGACTCCAAGTATGTTTTTAGAATCATTCGAGGACGAATGTTTTTTTAAGAGGGAGAGGATGTAACGACCTGGTCAGTCGTTCTGAGAGTTATAGCCCTGTTTCCCCTATTTATATTTTTTTATGTGTTGTTCAAATGTGTTGAGTTGTATCGAGTTGGTAGCTTTGGATTCGGAGTAGTTTCGGAGTGAAATGATCACTTAATCTCTTAGTTAGAAAAACCAACTGGAAGTTGACTTATGCGTAAACGAACTCGGATTTGAATTTTTATGATTCGATTAGCTTCGTTGGGTGATTTTAGACTTAGGATTGTGTCCGGAATGTAATTTGGAGGTCTGTGGTAGAATTAGGCTTGAATTGACGAAAGTTGGAAGTTTAGAAGTTCTTAGGCTTGAATTCGGGGTTGATTTGATGTTTTGGTGTTGTTTTGGGTGTTCCGGAGGTTCAACTAAGTTCGGGTAGTGATATATGAATTGTTGGAATTATTGGTTGAGGTCCCAAGGGCCTCGAGTGAATTTCGAATAGGTTTGAGTTGTGTTGTGATCATTTTTCTTATGTTTCGACGACGTTTCTTTAAGCATAAGTGATATCATATTGAACAAATGAGCTCTGATTTCTTTTTTAATTGAATCAATAGATCCGTATCGTAATTACGGACCTGTAGCAAAAACAATCGTCGAATTTGGACATCGTATAAGGATTTTATGATCATTTTACTAAGAATTAGGTTGCCAGATTTTTCAGATTAATTATGAAATTGCCACTGACGGCGTATTTGAAAATCTACACTATTTGCAAATATTAAAACCTACGTATCTCATCCATTATAAGGTCAAATTGAGTGATTCAAAATCCTAGTTTGACTAGAATTTCACAAGGAATCCATTGGAGGCATAAAATACGAGTTTTGGGATTGTTTAGCATGGGTAACGAGGTAGAATAACTGGCAGAAAAATATATAAACTAGGGTTTGTTCATTCGGTCATATTTTGAGTTGGGGAGCTCGGATTTCGGCGATTTTGAAGGCGATTTTCACCATATGGATTGGGGAAAGTGTTCTCTACTCAATTTTGGTTATATTTCATGAATCCATCTTCGTTTTTGAGATTTGATTGTTGATTTCAAAGTGAAATTGAGGGAGTTAGGGCTTGAGTTTTAGAGAGTTATAAATAGGGATTTGAGGGACCAAACAGAGTCCGATTTTGATAAAATTTATATGGTTAGACTCGGGAGAGGATGAGGGTTTTGATTTTGCCATTTTTGACTGAATTCGAGATATGGGCAAGGGGGTCGGGTTTTGGCCGATTTTGTATTTTTGGTATATTTTATAGTTTTTATTGTGGAATTCGATTCTTTAGCATATGATGATGATATTAATCTGATTATGGTTAGATTCGGAGCTTTTGGAGACCGAGTCTAGAGACGAGGGCATTCCGGAATAGGATTTTACGCTGTTAAGGTAAGTAACAGTTTTAACTCTGACCTTGAGGGTATAAACGCGGAGAATTTGATATCATGTGATTGTTCGGAGGTGATACCCACGCTAGGTGATGGACGTGTGAGTGTATACCTTGAGGGATTAAGACTTGGTCCGTCCCATGAGTATAACCATCATTTTTGTTTACGTTGTTACTTGTTGTTGAACTTGTCTGCCTTCATGTTAGAGATCATGCTTAGGCTTTACTCATGCTCACATTATTTATACTCAATCATAGAAATTATTGTACATGTTTACCTCAGTCTCTATTATTTGCTAATATGTTGTGATACATGATGTGGATTGTGTCCCCTTATTTGTTGATGATGGTGAGGCTAGTGGGGTAAATGATTGAGTAAGGCCGAGGGCCTGATTGTGAGGATATTAATACCATAGCGTGTGAGTTGTCCGCGTAGCACGTGAGTCATTGCGCTTGAGTTGTCCGCGTAGCACATGAGTTGACCGTGCGGATCTAGGTATTGATATTATGGCACGTGAGCTGTCCGTGCTTAGCGCTTGGGCATTGGGAGCCCCTCCGGAGTCTGTACACACCCCAGTGAGCGCAGAGTGTTGAGCGTATTGAGTGTTGAGTGTTGAGTGTTGAGTGTTGAGTGCGAGTGATGAGTGATGGAGTGACATTTCTGTGAGGTTGCATTTACTTTTGTTGTTGCTGCATTTATCTGCTAAATTTCTTGGTGACACCCTGATGTTTGAGACTCGTTTTCATATTATATTATTTATATTTAGAGTTGGTTTAGTTTATCAGGAATTAAATTATTGGAAATATTTTATTAAATTCTTAAAATCAATCAATAGTAATATTTTGGAAAATGGGCTTGTCTTGTAACACGGCAAGCGCCATCATGACCATGGTTAGATTTTGGGTCGTGACATTAGGACATGATGTCCTTAAGTTTGAACTTTAAGGTTTAAACTTCATGACATCATATCCTAAAATTTGAATAAATTAATTAATCTTTAAATATATTTTAAACAATATGCTTAAAAATGACTGCATGGTGTCATTTCCACCAAACATGACCCAAACTCTACTTCTTTTTATTTGCTTTTAGGAATAGGTATGATTACTATCTTATAGTTATCTGCAAAAGAAATAATTAAGTACTCATAAAGTACAAAGGTAAAAAGAATCTAACCTTTTGATGCCACTGGTGACCATCATTATGCCTAGCTTTCAGCTTCATGCCTAGATAACAGCCCCACTTTCCTCTCTCACGTTCCCAGCTTATCCACATTATGGCTTTAGTTCGTTAAGCTTGGGCCATCAAAGGCATTACCTTGTCCGTACAAAATAAAATGAGGTACTGCTCATCAAATTCAGAATTTAAATTTAATATGTTCAAACTTGTACTAAATTTATTATACTATTAAAACTATGGATCGATATTTAACATTTGTTAAATTTTAATAGATTTATATATATATATATATATATATATATATATATATATATATATATATATATCTATATATATATATCGAAAGTTATGAGTTCAGCTGGATCCATAGACTTTAGGCTATATCCGCCTCTGACTCATTATATGCTAGTCCGTTCTTATTAATTTATGTGATACTTTTCGTTTTTCGAAATTCAAACTATGTAAATTTTTATTAATATTTTAAAATAATTTTTTATCGTATTAATATAAGAAGAATTACAACTTGTAGTATTTTTTATAATTTTGAGATTTTTTAAATTCTAATTTTAAAATACTAAGTTAGATCTAATCCGATTTATCTTCGAACAATAATCAAATTAATTCACATAATTTGAGACAGAAGATGTACTTATTTTGGCTTTTCTTCTCCCAAAGGATTTGACTGGTGAACTGTTCCTTTGACCCCAACAAGACCATCCAAATAACTGTATTTCCAGATAAAAAACTACAGCGTGCATTTTAAGGAAGTGCAATTAAACAGGACATGAGCAAATGATAACGCGATGATCATGCGGATGCATTAGATATTTAGAAATTGGAGTTTAAATTCCACGCAATGATTATATATTTGATCATTTATAACATAATTACAAGTAATTATTTCGTATTTTCAGTTTATGTGAACGTTTTGCTTTTTGAATTTAAGCTATATAAACTTTGGTCATCAATTTGAAATGTATTTTTTCATCATGCAACTTGTAATTAGAGGCGGATTCAGGATTTAAACTTTATGGGTTCAGCATTTAATATTTTTAACATTTAACTCATTATATTTTTAAATCTATGAGTTCAAATCTACTATTTGTTTCAATTTTAGTAGATTTTTATATATAAATTTATGCTCCGCATCAAAAGTTATGGATTCAGTTGAATCCGCAACCTAATGCTATATATGCCCCTGCTTGTAATACTTTTCGCATATTTTTTGTATATCTAAATTTTAACTTTAAAATATTGAGTTAATCTAATCCGATTTAGCTTCAAAAATTAGTCAAATTAATTCTCGAAAAATGAAAAGTTCATATAAACGGGAATGAAGGGAGTAGCTATGATGCTAAAAGAAAGAATAAATAACTATGGTAAATATTATTTTATAACTTCATAAAATTATAACTAATATACTATCACATGTTAAAATATACTAATAATTGTAAAAAAGTCTTTACATTGTCACAGATATAACAAAAACCCTTAAAAATTATTTAAATTTAACCTTATACTTAATTGAAGATTAAATATCATTCTCGACAGTTCAAGAATTGTTTGAGACTGAATATAAAAAAAAATTCTCGTGTTAGTTGCAACAAAAATTTATTAAAAAAAAAACAGAACTTCTGGATGACTAAAGAAAAGCTGAAACAAGGAATAATACAATATGAAATTAGAGAGAAAAATAATCGATCAGAATATGATGGGAAATAAAATGGCGGGAAAAGAAATTGATGAACGTGATATAATTCATGGGATATGGTCTAATAGTTGTGAGCATAATGGAGCAGTTTCCAACTACATTATATTAAAAAAAAGCTGCTTCTCATCTTGTTCCTTAATTTCAATTATCTCCTTTTTACTAAATTAATCACCCAATATTATCAAAAAAAAAAAATTACCAACTTTATTTCATCATCCTATTCCTCGTGAACCCCAAGAATCTTATTCTTTCTTTTACTTTCTCTTTAATTTAGCTGTTATAATCACAGAAAACACACAGTGCAGCCTCTCAATTTCATTTTCTTTGCCATTTAAGGTTATTTGTACTACCTTGTATCACACAGTTCCTGCATTTTAAACCATCAACTTCTTTTCTTGGGACTTTTGTTGTCATGTTTTATATATTTTTTGGGTGGAGAAAAGCTACTAAATGGTTGGTATAACTGCTTTTTCTTCTTCTTCTTCTTCTTCTTCTTCTTCTGCTGTTCTTGATGCCCAAGAAATGAGTTAAATTAAGCTAATGTTAATGCATTTGTTATTTTTCTGTGGCAGTAAGAATTTGATTAAGAGAGTTAAGTGCCGGCTTAAGCTGCTGAAAAACAAGAGAAGTTGCATTATCAGACAGTTGAGGGATGATTTAGGAGAGCTACTCAGACATGGGCATTACCAAATTGTTTTTGACAGGGTACAAGCTATGAATTTTTAAGAGAGTTAGTCATGGTTTTTTAACGTATCCGCTGCTAGATTATTGGAATTCTTGACAGTATTAATCTTGCAGAATTTCAATATTTTGTTGTTTTCTTGAATTTTCAGGTTGAGCAGCTTTATATGGATGATAATATGTTGGTAGTGTATGAGTTATTGGAGAATTTCTGTGATTTTATCCTCATGAATCTTCCATACATCCGTAGACACAAGTAAGAAATTAATAGCATTTAAATGTACCTCAATCCCTATATTTCATGCCTAATTAATTTGGTATTATACCCTAAGTTGCTCTGACATGACAAGTTTAGGTACCGTGTCGACACGACACTAGTATGGGTGTGGGTATGGGCTTCGCACTGGATGTGGTCTAACACTTTTGGGTACTTTGACTACGGCGTAAAGAAAATTTTAGGACGAGATATAATTTGATTCCCGAAATCAGAACCAAAACTAGGGTAAATTTGAAGAAAATAGCATACCATATCTAAGAAATCAATCATTTATTTATTTACAACTTGAGAATAAAAACGAAATCCACACTTTACAAGCTATATGTAAGTATTCTACAAAATTTCTCCTAATTTAGAGATATTTTTATACTTTTATTTTCTTGAATTATTTTTAGCTGGATCCTCACACATATATCCGTACTAGAATCTATGTCTCCGAACTTAGAATTTACTATCTCGAAGGATCCGACCTCTAGATCTGCGTCTGTGTCGGACACCCGCACCCGTGCCCGAGCAACTTAGATTATAGCAAGTTATTAATCTACTAATTAATTAGTATGGACGGTCACTTATAGTTATATTTTAGGTGATCTGAAACTAAATATGTAGAAGTTAAACTCAAGAACTTTTGTCATATCTGCTTTGTTTCAGGGACTGTCCGAATGACATCAAAGAAGCAGTGTCAAGTCTCATATTTGTATCAGCAAGAATTGGCGATTTACCAGAGCTTTTAGTGATCAGGAAGCTCTTTACCGAGCGTTATGGGAAGAAATTTGAAACATCTGCCCTTGAATTACTTCCTGGCAATATTGTGAATCATCAGGTTTGTCCACATTTTACAAAGGGTTAATCTCTTGCAAACTAGAAAGTAAATCAAGGTTATAACCTTATTAACTTTACTTATTGTTTTGGTTACAGATAAAAGAGAACATCTACAGAAAGTCTGTATCAAATGAAGTGAAATACAGATTGGTTGATGAAATAGCAAGGACTTGCTTTCGACGAGGACCTTTGCTTCTTGAATACAGAAATGAATCACAGCATGAGATGGTAATTACTGAGCAAGAAAAAGTTTCAAATTCTGCTCGGTCTAGTATGTCGTTCGAATCTGCAATTTCTAGTCCTCAGGCTATAATAAAAAGGGATTCTTGGTTTACTTTGGGGCAAAAAACAGGGAGAAAAGCTACAAAATCCACTTCAGAAAGTTCAGATCAAATTGCCGAGGAGACGATTTACTTTGATGACATAGAGGAGTTTGAGTCCATTTTGAGCAAAGATTTGAATTTCCTAGATCAGAGGCTATTCATATTCAAAGGACCTCTCTTTCCCTTAATGTTAAAGATAGATACTGATATGAATATGGATATTTTTCCTGTGCAAAAGCCAAGATTTATCGCGATAAAGGATGCATCAGTGAAGGATCATTTGGAAAGTCAAGAATGTTGTTCCTTTACGTTCTCATCAACATCAGAAATGACAAAAGAAAATCAGCAGCCTTATTTGAGGACGATTACAATGCCAACTGAAAGGCCTAAAGATAATGTCGCGAGCAACTTTCTTCGATCAAATTCATTTCCGTTTCAAGAGCCTGGAAAAGGATCACCTAGGAATAGTCATGTACATCCTAAGCTCCCTGATTATGATGAATTAGCAGCTAAGTTCATTGCTCTTAAGAAAGAGAAATTGCAAAAAACTTAATTGCTTTACCATACCACTTCACTCTCTGGAGTAGATTTGAGTGTTATGTTGGTTTTATTCGTTATTCATTATAGTAGCATAAGAAATGCATTGCGCATGGAGAGTTAAGAGAGATGGAGAGAATGTGGTGTGTGTTTTCTCTTTCATTGTATTTTTTCTGCTAACTGTTTCATATAAAGTTAAACAGAGATAGTGATTTTTCTAAGTGTTTAACGTAAGCCTGTGAATATATGAGTTGAGAATTTAGAATTTAGAATTTAGAATCAGTAACCAGACTGATGAAGCATTTTAGCACGCTACATATATGACCAACCAATTAAGAGATAATAAAGAGTTACGATGACAAATAAATACAGAATATTCCAATTACCTTACTGAAGACGAACAATCAACCCTAACAATGTGAACAAAGTACATATATACACGTGCTTGCAAATTTCACCATGAACTTCAAAGAAAAATGTATGCTAAATTTGGGTTCTCCTGACATTTTATGAATGTGCAAAGTTACCATAATAGACTAAATAATTTTGCTAGTTGACAGCGTGTGAGAAAGAAACAAATCCTACATATGGAATACTTCAAAAAAATATAAAATGACTCAAAAGAGAAAATAAAGACAGATAGGCATGGATAACCTGACCTTGTTCGTGTTTTGGACATGGGCTTGTAATTTTCTCCTTTTACTAATTCGAATTTAATTTAAGAACACGATCAAGAAGAAGCACAAACAAATCTGACAATTGATTTTAAAGTTTCATATAGAATTGCAAAAAAGAATAAACTCATCATGAAAACTTCTTTAAGGGAAAGAACACATAGTCGTTGGCCACTGGTGGTAGATACCTCTTCGGCTCTTCCAATTCACTGCTTTTCTTGGATCCCCTTGATTTTCTTATCAGTTACAGTTTATTCATACTAAGATTTTTGAAGAAGAAAATGAATGAAGATTAATTGCCATCATAACCAAGAAGGTGTAGTTTCAAATTGCGACCATTATTTGTATTAATTATTGCAGCCGTTCCACTCTTTTTGGAAGAACATGATTTTTGAGAACATAAATTGCAATACTAAATTGAAGTTCCTATTATGATAGAAAGCATAATAAATGAAAAACAATCGGGTAAAAAGCAATAATAAAGGGGAAAAGGGATAAATGGGGAATCTCTTCCCCTCCCTTATTTAATATTCATAATGAATGTATATAATGAAAGATATAATTCAATTCCAAAATTTCCTTCTCTTCCTTATTTAACCTCATACCAATAATTATGTAGGAAAATATTTTAATAATGGAGATTGTACTAAAAATAGGATGAAAGTCCAAAAAAAAACAGGAAAAAAGATAACCAAGAATGCTGGTTTTTAGAGGACTGCCACATCATCCTGCCAATTCTCATCTTTATATAGATAGATATATAGATATAGATTTAGAATGTAAAACTTTTTACACCGTGTAAAGTAAACACACATAATAGTTTCTGAGGACTTTACAAAATCACTCTTTTCTTTAAGTTACCAATCTATAGTACATAATATAGACTCCTAGTAATGATTTACTTTTGTGAACTCATTTTATAAGTATCTTTCACACTCTCCGTAAGCAAAATATAATACTCTATGAGATTAGAGAAGAACAAAAGGGTGTGTTTGGTAACAAGGAAATTATATTTTATATTTTTTTTTGCGTTTGGTTTTATTTGGAATTTAAGTTAAGGGGTAAGGCTACTCCCTCTCTCCAAAAATATCCCACTCCACATATTAGGGATGTGTTTACTTAAACAATAGTAAGGTTTCTAACATTTAGTTTTTCAACCAAATTATCAGTTCTTTGTCCTTTTAAGTTCTCAATTCCCTGATATCTTTATTTCTTCATTTTGTGATTTAGTATCCAAGAATTGTAATAGCAAATCAAAGAAACCTTTGGAAGAAGAAATGAATTGGCAGAGAGAGAACGGCAAAGACTTCAACACTAGCTTACAAAAGAAGATCAAAAGTCCAGAACACCAACTCTGTTTTCAATCCTCTGTTCCTTATACTACTCCCCCACACACAGCATTTTCTCCTCCTCCTCTTTCTTCTTCTACTTCTCGTTCGCCAAGAGTTGTTTTTCCGTTTGCTTTAGATGGAACTCAGCAATCCATTGAAAGTTTACATCAATTGAGATCAAACAGCACGCCTCTGTTTCATCCGACGCATCAAAATCAGCAGCAAATGATCTCATTTTCTGCTCAACACCCACAATACTTTTCAAGGGAATTGGGACCATTCCAGCATCAGCTGCAGCATTGTCATGAAACACTGAATTTAAGTCCAAGAAGGAGGACTACAATGTTGAATACGTTGGGACAGAGTAACAGGGTTCCCCTGTTTAGTCCTCTGTTACAGCATCCTTATTCAATGACGAAACTGTACAGAGGAGTAAGGCAGAGACATTGGGGTAAGTGGGTAGCTGAGATTCGTCTTCCTCGAAAAAGGACTCGTCTTTGGCTTGGCACTTTTGACACTGCCGAAGATGCAGCCATGGCTTATGATCGCGAGGCCTATAAGTTACGAGGAGAGAGTGCGAAGCTCAATTTTCCCGAGCTCTTCCTTGGTATAAACAAAGCAGCATCACCAGAGAATCTTCAGTTGCAACAACCTCAACAGCCACCATCTGGATGTGGAAATTTTGAAGAGGAAATAGGATCAAGTGAGGTTATAGCTATTGATGGAGTTCAAGGGAATGTGGAGAGTTGTGGTGCAACATTATCTGATTTTGAGGCTTGGTTAAACGCAATACCAGAAGGTTGGGGTCCAGGAAGTCCAGTTTGGGATGATTTGGACACAAACAATAATCTCATCTTGCCCCATAATATTAATTTTGGGGATTTCCATCAGCAGAAACCTCATAATTCCGATCTTCTAGGCACGATGAAGCCCTTAGGGTAACACACCGGCTTAGAATTAGACCTTCTGCAGAGGAGACACCAGACTTCTTGATAGGCCTGAGAAAGCTTAGAACAGAAGATTTATGTTGAACCAATGCATATCGTTGCGACGTTCTTTTTTATTCTTCCTGCACGCATAGGCCTCTCTCTCTCTCCGCCCCGCTTTTCAATATCCATCATTCAGCAGTAGGAGATTAATTTTTCAATGATCTCCTTAACTTCTTTCATAGGTTGCATATTTTTAGTCAGACCTGTGAGTTCACCATTCCATCTTTGTTCATCTTTTCCTCACTGGTTGCAGATTTTACATGGAACAACCTGTGTTTCTCTTTGGAGATCCTTTTGAATTCTCCACTTCACTTCCACTTTGCCTTTTAGTGATTACTTTTCCTTCTTACACCTGAACCATTATCTGCAAAATGGCTGCATATTTTTGCCTTTTTTGCAGAGGTAATTTCATTAGTTGGCTTTTACATCTAGGGACGTTATCAATATCAATACTATCATCAATATCTAGTTATGTTGTTTTACTTTCTTTTGGGCTGTTTAATTTAGTAGGTTTTGCTTTTATCAGCACAGATGGAAAGAATAAAAGTTTCTTTAGAGTCTGTAGACTTTACATTTTAATGTTTGTTTCAGACTGTGTCCTGTAATTTTCGTGTTGTCTTCTGTGAAATATCACTTCACCAGTTATCCTCTTTTGATCCAATGCGGATATTCCCAGTTTTTAAGTCACTATTGATGTGTGGTATTATTGCACCTACTGGCTACTACTATGTATATATACACTATGTCGATACCACAAAGTTAATTTATCTACCACAGTTCCTCGTACAAACCATTTAAAAGTCCAATTGAGACAACAAACCGACACTACTTTGCACAAAGTTCATGTTATTTGCTTTAGTTATCACTTAAACTGTTCAACCAAAAAATGGGTATTTCGGTCAAAGCCTATTTTTAGAAGTATTCGGGCTACTGATAATCAAGAAATTTAATATTCTCACAGTGATAAGAAAGAAAATTAGAATATGAAATAGCAAAGTAATCAATAGAAAGCAAAAGAAAGTAATTGTATTCCAATAATAATCAGAACGTGTCTGTACAAATGATATATCTTTCTCTTATATAGAAATATATAAGTACGACGTCTTTTCCCTTTTATGACCGAATCATTATGAGCATTAATGATATTAATCAGACGTTATAATTGGTAATTGCAACTATTCATGAAGATTCTGTAACGGTTGAGATCATTCACACTCATTAATTGATGATTCATGAATCTTTCATTTTTATTGTCTTGATTCATTCCGCTGGTACCTCTTCATGTAACCATTTAAACTTGAGCGAACATATTATTTCCTCTCGTGGGTGATTTGCTTGTATCTATTACGACTCGTGCCTCTTTTAATGCATCTCTCCAATTGTCGTTTTCTTAATGATCCATGTGTCTTGTCATATCAGCCACTCATATAAATCCACGTACAATAATTATTTTTACCAATACAGATAGTCCCCCCATTTGCCGAATATTCTGCAATTGAATATTTGGGAAGTGGTATGTATTTATGGCAGGAATTTTTGCCGTCGTTTCCCATGTATCATTATGTCTTCTCTAGAACCAATGCGTCGTATGTCACATCCATTTTAATGCATGTGCCACGTGGCCTTCGTTAATTGGGTCTACGACTCTTCAGCGATTTCTAGGGCTTTTTTGCGGCTGCATCAGTCATGAAGTGACTGTTTCATTATGATGTTTCCATCATGACCCCCTTTACATGACGATTACTTCTTCATATAAATACATCCTTTGCCTTTGCTTTGCTTTTACGAAAAACTTTCGACAGTGTTCTTTGTTCACAATAGTTCTCGTTCTTCATCACGTATTACTATGTCTTCTTCAAATCCGATCCTCGTAAAGTTTTTATAGTGGATGAACTTCCCCTTTCGTCTGCTCCTACCAGAAGTAAAAGAGGTGGCATGTTACATAGTTTAGGATCTGTTTCTATCTGTGGTTCTTCTTCTCAACCCAGTATTACTCCCCCTATCGTCTTCTAGAACTAGGGCTTCTTCTTCTCATAGATCTTCTGCTAGAAGTAGGGATTCTAATGAACCGCTTCGTGAACCCACTGTTGATGAGATTATTCCCGCTGAACTTTCCTTCTTTACTGATAGAGAATCGATTAGAAATCAAGTTACTTCTATGACTTCTGATGATCGCGATGATGTTTACCCTTTCCAAATTACTGAGGGTTTGATTTCTTTTGTGCGGAGAGACTGTCATTGAAAATATGATTTTCCAATTTTAGTTCCGAATGCAAATCAAAGGATTACATCATTCAAAGGTTGTTATTCTTTTGTGTATACATATCCCTTTACGTTGGGTTTTAGACCACCTATTGACTCAATCATCATAGAGTTTTGTCATTTCTTCAACGTTTGTTTAGGACAGATTGGTCCTATTGTATGGAGGGTTGTGGCATGCCTTAGATACTTGTCAAACTTGGCTGCTTTACCCTTCACCTTTTATCATATTATTCATCTTTATTCCCCCAAGTTATTTCGTTCCGGGTTTTTACTCTCGTGGCCAGGAGTAAGAGTGTTTTAGTAAGCCCTAAAGATGACAAGTATCGTGGTTGGTATGCCCGATTCATTGCTGCTCCCACAAGTGGGTTAGTGGGAGAAGAGAACATGCCTTTCCCAGAAAAGTGAAACTTTGCACATAAGTTTCTTTTCATATTTTCTATTTCTCTTCTTTTTTTGCGAAGAACCTGCAATCTCATAGCTCTTTTATTTTTCTTTTTCAGCAACCATGGAAGTTGTTGAGGAAGTTCTAGATTTCCGTGGTTGGGTAGAAAAATTGTTAATCGTTTCTCCTATGGAAGAAAGGTCCTGGAAATACCTTTCTAACAGGTTTGGATGGAAAATGAAGACTCATGGTATCTTTCTCTTCCACTTTCTACCTTGCTTCCATACTTACTTTGGCACTTATTAACCCCTTTCTTTACTAGGGTTTCCCATTCGGGGTGTAAGTGCCACATCGATTACTGCTTCGAGACTCTCTCTATCGATGGAACAAGAGATAATTTTGAGTTCTTCATCAAAAAGAAAAGCTGACAGAGCACACAGTTCCGAGAGTGAAGAGGAGCGGGATGAAGGCTCCTTGGTTCGTAAGCCTCGAGCTAGGAGACGTGTCATTTCAGATGACGAAACTACTCCTTCTCCTAGTTCTATTCCTACGCTTGAGCCTGAAGGTGCTACCTTCGTAAGTTCTGATGATGAGATGCCTGCCGCACCCTGTGGTTCTATTGAACAACTCTTTTCTCATGGGTTTGATGAAGACTTCGGCTTTATTTCTGAGGAAACGCCTCTTGCTTATTTTCCCGTGTCTGTTCGAGTTGATCCTCAGTTACCCGCACTTGTTGCTACTGCCAATGCTCCGCCCGTGGCTATTTTGACTCCCTCGACTGTTTCTACTGTTACAACTTCTCATATTGAAGTTGGTTTCTCTAGTAACAATAAGGTAATGAAAAATGTTACCATTGAGGTTCCTGAGGATGACAATCTTCTGAAGAAATCGGGGCAAGCTAATGTATGGATGAAACCATTGATTGGCTAGTTGAGAAGTCAAAATTGGAAAGCCACAGTTCTTTAATGTGGATGAATGATATCGTTCATTCATCTTTAAAGGTATAAGCCTTAGCTTTTTATTTTGCACGTGATTTCCTTTTCATTAGTATCACATTTTTCTTTTCATTGTGTAGATCAACCTCATTGGCACGGAGATGATGAAAAGGATCGTCCATACAGAGCAGTTAATGAACGATTATCGTATCAAGGCAGACAACTGGAAGGAGCAGTTCGAAGGACTTCAACTTGAAAAAGAAATCTTAGAGGAAGAAAAGTGTACCTTGGAGCAACAAGTGAAAGTAATGGAAACAGAGTTGGCAGTTGAGAAAGCCTCATCCAGTCAAGCAAGCAAAGATAAAGACCTTCTCAAGTCTTCATTTGTTGAGCAACTTTCCAAGTCCACTGAAGAAATTAAGGGTCTGAAGGAACTACTGAACCAAAAAGAAGTTTACGGCGGGGAACTTGTTCAAATGCTTACCCAAACTCAAGAAGAGCTTCGAGTGTCTTCTAACAGAATTCAATTTTTAGAGAGTTCACTTGCTCCCTTACTGGCTTCTATGATGCTGCCTTAAATGAGAAGGAAGAGCTTATAAGTGAGATTAAACAGTGGGAAAGAGATTATGAAGCCCTTGAAGATAAGGTCGTTGTTGATGTTAGTTGGGCTTTCTTGAACACACGCCTAGAAACTTTAATGGAGGCAAGTCGGGAAGGCTTTGACTTAGTTGCTGAGATTGCAAAGACTAAAGAAACTATTGAGAAACTCCAACAGAGTCAAAGCTTTTCTTCACCTGAGGTTGGCATTCCCGAGGGTGATGAAGTTACTCCTAGTGAAGCTGCTGTTCAACCTTCTTCTACTCAAGATGTTCCTCCTGCTATTGATGATGCCATTCTTCATCGTACTAGTTCAGATTCTGCCCCACAGTGAAAGTTTGAAAAGTTTGAAGTGTTGTTTTTTTTTTTATTGGTGGAATATTTGGAAGTTTACCCCTAGTCCTATTTGGGGGTTTAGTAATGTTTGAAAAGTTTTACCCTTAGTCTGTTTTTGGGTTTTAGTATCAAGTAGTTGGGTTGCAACTAAGTTTATACTTAGTTTTAACCAAGTTTATAATATTACTTTCCAAGTTTTTGTCTAACTCTTATAATACCTTTATTTTGAGTTTCTGTTCTACTCTCTTATTGGTTTACCCTTGTCTTATTTCGGGTTTTGAAGATAAATGTTTGCCTTATATTTATAAGTTTGGGCTTTATTTTTCGCCTATTTAATGTTTGGGTTCTTGTTTTACTTAACTTTGCATTAAAAATGCTTCAATGCTTCGTGACTCTTTTTGAATAAGCACGAATTATAAAAGAGGGCCTTTTTATAAACAACACTTAATGAATAAGATGTCTCAACTTCATATTGGTATAAACATACGAAAGAAGAAGTAGGAACATACATATTTCTTAGAATGACTTGAGGAAGTTTTGTATTCTTGAACTTTTAAACTGTATACTTTACATGTACTCGAGTAACATCTACAACTCTTTCATAATTGTTTTCTTTATATAACAGATTTTACAAAATTGAAGGGTATATCTTGAAACCCACGACTAAATATTGTCTTTAACCAAGGGTATATATTGCAACCCACGACTAAATATTGCCTTTAACCTAGGTACTCATAACATTTTATAATTTACATCTGCGAGTGTATACTTCTGTCACGACCCCGGTTCGCCCTCCATGAACTATCGTAACAGCACCTAGTCTCTACGACTAGGTAACCCTAATTTGTGAAAGAAAACTAAAACTTGATGAAGTAAACAATTTAAAACAGAAATAAAGCAGTAACAGTGTATAAATGTGTCGCTCGGCATACACTATGTTTAACTCTCAATACCAAACATAAATCCAAGACCCGAAAACCCATGAAGCATAAGCTAAGAAAATAAATACTACATAGCTCAACTCCAGAATTTCTAGTAAAGAACAGAAAAGTACAGAAGGGCTAAATACTAAAGGCAGGAATAGAAAGGGACTCCTTGGTCTGCGGACGCGACAGATGTACCTCGGAGTCTCTAAGCAGTCACCTTCCTCAACGATAGTAGGCCTGATCAGTGATACCTGGATCTGCACATGAAAAACATGCGCATAAGGGGCATGAGTACACCACAGCGGTACTCAGTAAGTGTCAAGCCTAACCTCGATTGGGTAGTGACGAGGAAGGTCAGGGCCCTACTGAGGTGAAATACAATATGAGGGTTAACAGTATGGAATAAAATAATATAAATATGTGCAACAGTAAGAAATAACATAGAATTGACAGAACAACAACAACTAGATCAAAGACAAAACTAGTCACGGAAAGAAATACAGTTCAACACAGAGATAACAACCGGGGCGCCTTCCAGGATACCGTCCTATAGTCCCAATTACAACTGTCTAGTGGATCTCCCGGGATACTGTCCCGTAGTCCATCATACATATGTCCGAAGGATCTCCCGGGATCTCGTCCCGTAGTCCCAAATGTAAATACCCAGTACTGGGGGGAATCTACCAGGTGCATTCCCGTAGTTCCATATAACTGTGCAGGGGGATCTACCGGGAATCTAACCCGTAGTCCCAAAGTAAACAGACAAGGAAGAACTACCGGAATCCCACATCCGTAGTCCCAAAATAAATACACAGCAACAACAGGAAGATATCCAGAAATGGCAAAATTTCATATTAAGGCAACAAGTGATTCTAGCCTAGCATGCTGCACAGAATTCAAGTAGGGCAGGTTGAATCAAATAAAATAAATTAAGTCACTTAGACATGCTTTCCTAAGCTAATAACAGGCTTAATAGTGCAAGAAATAGAAACAGGAAAGGAAACATAATAGTAATTACTTAAGAAAATCGGATTTCCAATAGTTAGCACAAGTACGCACTCGTCACCTTACATACAAGGCATTTCAATTACCAAATATATCAATCCTAAGGGCAAGGTCCCCCCCACAAAGTTAGACAAGCCACTTACCTTGAACCGGCTCAAAATCAACCCAACACCACGTCTTTGCCACGAATACTCGACTCCAAAAGGCTCAATTCTATTCAATTCGATTGCATAATGTAAATAACACTTCAAGCAACTGATTCTACAATTAAATTCTAAGCTAATACGCGAAATTATGTAAAATGACCAAAATGCCCCTCGGGCCCACATCTCGAAATTGGGTAAAATTTACATTTTCAGAATCTTCATACCCTCACGAGTCTAGCCATACCAAAATTATCTAATTCCGATATTATTTGGTCCTTCAAATTATCATTTTACATTTTTGAAAGATTTCACAAATTTTCTTCCCAAATTCCATTCCAAATCACGAATTAAATGATGAATTCAATGATGGATTGACGTACTCTAGCCAAATCTAAGTTAGAATTACTTACCCCGATGAATTTCTTGAAAACCCTTCGAAAACGTTGCCAAAATCCTAGCTCTCTAGGTCAAAATATGAAATAAAACCCAAAATCTCGTATTTATAGGGCACCCCTCGGATTTCCACATCTGTGGACCGCACAAAAACGACCGCGGTTCGCACAAAACCAGTGCGGTTCGCATAAAAATGACTGAGGCCGCATAGGTTTTGACTGCAGTGAAAGGCTTTAGAATTTTGGCCATAACTTTCGCTACAGATGTCCAAATTGTGATTTCTTTACCTTTCTGGAAACTAGACACGAAGGGTTTGAATCATCCCAAAATTCCTTGTAGATCAAAATATATGAGCTTCCGAAGCAGGACCAGTAAAATTTTCGTCACCGCGGACCGTACTACATTTTGTGCGGCCGCACAACCCCCACCGCGGATCGCACTACATTTTGTGCGGCCGCACAGCCCCCACCGCGGACGCACTGGACTTTGTGCGGACCGCACTGGTGGGTTCTGAGGCCTGCAACTCTTCTGGACTTGCAACAACTATGATTTTCGGCCTAAAACATCCCGCAACCTACCCGGAACTCACCCGAGTCCCCAGGACTTCAAATCAATTATGCCAACATATCCCATGACATCGTTTAAACTTGTTCAAAACTTCAGAACGCTCACAACAACATCAAATCACCAATTTAACATAGGATTCAAGCCTAAGAACTCCAAGAACTCTTAACTTATGCTTTCGATCAAAAAGTCTATCAAATCTCGTCCGAACGACCTGAAATTTTGCAAGCACATCATATTCAACACTACAGAGCTACTCCAGTTTTTGGAATTCCATTCCGACCCTTAGATCAAAATCTCACTATCGGACCGGAAACTTCAAAAATTCGACTCTCGCCATTTCAAGCCTAAATTAGCTACGGACCTCCAACACACAATCCGATCACGCCCCTAAACCCGAAATCACCCAACGGAGCTAACAAAACCGTCAGATTTCCATTCGGAGGTTGTCTTCATACTGTTCTGACTACGGTCAACTTTCCAACACTTAAGCTCTCATTTAGGGACTAAGTGTCCCAAAACTCCCCGAAACTCAAAACCAAACATCCCGGCAACTCAAATTAGTAGAAATAAACTTGGGGAAATCAATTAATAGGATATTGGGGCGTTAATTCTTAAGACGACCGGCCGGGTCGTCCTCGAACGAGCATAGAGACATACCTGAAGTAGTGAAAAGATGAGGGTAACGGCTGCGCATATCCTGCTCGGTCTCCCAGGTCGCCTCCTCGACCGACTAGCCTCACCACTGAACCTTTACCGAAACAATGTTCTTTGACCTCAACTTTCTAATCTGCCTGTCCAATAGTGCCACTAGCTCCTCAATATAAGATAGATCCTTATCCAACTGGACTGAACTGAAATCCAACACGTGTGACGGATCGCCGTGATACCTCCGGAGCATCGAAACATGAAATACCAGATGAACTCCTGCCAATCTGGTAGGTAAGGCCAGCTCATAAGCAACCTCCCCAACACGCCTCAATATCTCAAAAGGGCCAATAAACCTGGAACTCAACTTCCCTTTCTTCCCGAACCTCATAACGCCTTTCATAGGTGAAACCCGAAGCAGAACCCGCTCTCCAACCATATAGGAAACATCGCAAACCTTCCGGTCTGCGTAACTCTTCTGTCTGGACTGGCTGTGCGAGGTCTATCCTGAATCACCTTAACTTTCTCCAAAGCATCCTGAACCAGGTCTGTGCCCAACAATCTTACCTCACCCGGCTCAAACCAACCCACCGGGGATCTACATCGCCTTTCATATAAAGCCTCATACGCTGCCATCTGAATACTGGAATATTAGCTGTTGTTGTAAGCAAACTCTGCCAATGGCAAGAACTGATCCCAAGACCCTCCAAACTTAATCACACAAGCACGGAGCATATCCTCAAGAATCTGAATAGTGCGCTCGGACTGTCCGTCCGTTTGAGGGTGAAATGTTATACTCAACTCTACCCTAGTACCTAACTCATGATGAACGGCTCTCTAGAACCGTGATGTGAACTGGGTACCTCTATCTGAAATGATTGAAACTGGAATACCATGCAGACGAACAATCTCCCGGATATAAATCTCCACCAACCGCTCCGAGGAATAAGTGGTACACACAGGAATAAAATGAGCGGATTTGGTCAGCCGATCCATAATCACCCAAATAGCATCGAACTTTCTCAAAGTCCGTAGGAGCCCAACTACAAAGTCCATGGTGATCCACTCCCACTTCCATTCCGGAATCTCTATCTGCTGAAGCAACCCACCCGGTCTCTGGTGCTCGTACTTCACCTGCTGACAGTTGAGACACCGAGCCACGAATCCAACGATATCTTTCTTCATCTGCCTCTACTAATGGTGCTGTCTCAAATCCTGATACATCTTCGCGGCACCCGAATGAATGGAATACCGCGAGCTATGGGCCTCCTATGGAATTAACTCTCGAAGCCCACCGACATTGGGTACACAAATCCGACCCTATATCCTCAATACCCCATCATCACCAATAGTCACATCCCTAGCATTACCATGCTGAACCATGTCCTTGAGGACAAGCAAATTAGGTCATCATACTACCACTCCCTGATGCGATCAAATAAAGACGACCGAGAAACCACGCAAGCTAGAACCCGACTAGGCTCCGAAAGATCCAATCTCACAAACTGGCTGGCTAAGGCCTGAACATTTATCGCCATAGGCCTCTATGATGTTGGTAAATAAGACAAACTCCCCAAACTCTCTGCCCGGCGACTCAAATCATCGGCCACCACATTGGCCTTGCCCGGGTGATACAAAATAGTGATATCATAGTCTTTTAGCAACTCCAACCACCTCCTCTGGCGCAAATTTAGATCCTTTTGCTTGAACAAGTGCTGCAAGCTCCGATGATCAGTATAAATCTCACAGGGAACCCCGTATAAATAATGGCGCCAAATCTTCAGGGCGTGAACAATGGCAGCTAACTCAAGGTCATGAACAGGGTGGTTCTTCTCATGTATCTTCAACTGTCTGGATGCGTAGGCAATCACCCTACTGTCCTGCATCAATACCGCTCCGAGGCCAACCCTCGAGGCATCACAATAGACCATATAAGACCCTGAACCTGTAGGCAGTATCAAAATTGGGGTTGTGGTCAAAGCTGTCTTGAGCTTCTGAAAGCTCGCCTCACACTCCTTCGTCTGTCCAATGGGATGGGACGGGACGGGACGACATTTAAGCGGGATAGAGGCGGGACGGGACGAAACGGGACGGGACAAACGGGACGAAACGTTCGTCCCATCCCGTCCCGCTAACAAATGGGATGGGACGGGACGGAACGGGACGGGACAGGTTCGTGGGCCTTAAATGTAATTTTTTTTAAATGTCTAGTTTTTTGAAATTTACTATGTTTTTTAAGTTTGCAATGGCTAGATTTTTAACTTATTTAATAAACTTAAATGTTACTATGTTAAAATAAAAATTAGAAAACTAAGTAAAGAATTATAAAATATTAAAACAAAAGACTTGTAATGAAATATTCTAGTAATTATAAATTTATAATAGAGTTATAATTTATTTAATATAATTTCAAAGTATTAACTATTAAGTAACTAAGACAATTCATAAATAAAATTCAACGCTTAGAGCCTTTTATTTTATTAATAGAACTTTCAAATCTCAAATACAAATATAATTCTTTTGAAGAGCACCTAATCTACGCAGCCACCTTCTAGGAAGGGTTCTGTTTGAACTAGGCCTCTTAGTAGCCAATTACAAATTATCATACTAATATTTGTAAGCTCCTATATAGCTTCTTTGTAACTTATCAATAATATCTCTCGGACATTCTGCTGGAATTGGCAATGTTGATTGATGTTCCATGAGCTCCATGCCGTCATCGCTCCCAGTGGTTCGTATCTCATTGTATTCTTCTTCTTCCCTAGTGGTTAATTTTTCAAAACAAAGATTTCTTCTTTCTGAATTAATCCAATCTTTGAATAATACGGAAATCTCTAGTCTGTCCTCCGCTAATGAATGTATATGATCTCCAATTTGAAATCTTGCCGCACTAAAAGCACTCTCCGATGCTACTGATGATGCTTGAATAGCCAGGATATCTCGGACCATAATTGAAAGTGTTGGAAAAGCCTTGTCACGCTCCCTCCACCATGACAAAAGTTGTTCCTTGCCTTCTTCGTCTTTAATATTTTCCAATCCTTGATTAAGATAAGAATCAAGTTCATCATCAATAGAGGAATCAAAACATGTTATATCATCCATATCTTCCCATAAAACTTCTTCTCTAGACTTAGAAGTAGAAGGAGCAGTTTCACAACCAGTTGTATCCATAGATTTATATTTATCAAACATTGATCTAGCATAAGAATATATGCTAGCTTGGCAGTTTTCGAGAGATGGTTGTTCATTTTCTTGAATTTCTAAATTCTCATAAATTTTACGAACAAGTCCCTTTGCACCTCTTAGTTTTAAAGATGGGTTAAGTAGAGTAGAAATTAAATAAACTTCGGGAATAATGAAAAAATACTTTTTAAATTTTAAAATCATTTCTTTAATGGCCGGTGCATAAGTTGGATATGTTTTATACTTACCAAATACAACAGAAATTCCACAATATACCATAATATTTGTGTAACAGTAGGATAATATATACCAGAAAATTATTTTGTAGCATAATAAAATTTTTCTAAAAATTTAGTAAGCTCTTTGATCTCATCCCAATCAGAATCAACAATATGATCAACAGGGTGAGCATTATGCATATTAAATACTTTTTGGATAGGCACCCGATAATCATAAGCAACTTTAAGCATTTCATAAGTAGAATTCCACCTAGTACAAACATCTTTTGGAACTTTTCTAAATGGAAGGTTAGCACTAGCACATTATTGAGCAAATTCACGAATTCTACTTTGTTTATGAGCACGAAAAATATAGCCACAAGCATGTTGTATTTTACTACAAGCATCAGAAAATAAATTAAGACCATCTTTTACAACCAAGTTAAAAATATGGCATGCACATCTAACATGAAAAATTGTTGGATTAATTGGACAAAGTCTAGATTTTAAGCTATTTGTTGCGGTTGTGTTAGAAGAAGCATTATCTAAGGTGATAGTTAAAACTTTATTAATGAGTCCATAAAAATCAAGTATTTGTAGAACAGTAGTTGCAATATGTGCTCCAGTGTGTTTTGAAAACAAATTTATAACCAATAATACGTTTTTGCAAGTTCTAGTGATGATCAACCCAATGACATGTAACAGTTAAATAATCACAACCATTAGGACTACGACCTATATCAGATGTGATAGACACTTTACAATCTAAGTGAAAAAATACACAACGAATATACTGAAGATATTCGGTTTGAAATTTAAAAACATCATTTCTAACCGTGGTCTTAGGAAAAGCTTGAAAAGTAGGGTTATAAGTTTCTTGTATATAATGCACAAAAGCAGGGTGAGAAGGGAAAGTAAAAGGTAAGCCACAGACAACTACCATTCTTGCTAAGTTCTCACGATCTCTATTTTTGTTATATTTGCGTAAACATGACCTGAAGTAGGGTCAAGTTGTTGTTGAATTTGATTAGAACCAGATCCACTAGGAGTGTCAGTACTGATGGTAGGATCTATAATTTTTCCGGCTTCTATGTTAGCTTGTATCCATAAAGATTTGTGATCCCTTATTAATTGTCTACTTAAACCCCCCGTCCCACCACTTATTGTGTGTGCAAATACTTGCTTACATTTTTCACATATAGCACGATGATTGACTTTATCATGTTTAAAAAATTTCCATACAAGTGATATTTTGGGACGTTCAGCCTTAGGCTTACCCCTTACAGGGGGTACAGGGGGTAAAGCTCCAGACTGAGATTGACTCTGAGTTGGAGCTTGTGTTGCGGGACTAGTGGGTGTTTCATCTAATTCTTCTTCCTCATTTTATTCATCCTCATTTTCTTTATCCTAAAAAAAATATCATTGCCAAATTGTCTTTGTAAAGTTTCATGATCTAATTGTTCTCCGACATGAACATCATAAAATGTGGGGGGTTGGGAAAATGAAGTTTCATAAACATGAGTCATTTCATCAATATGCTTTCTAATTCTAGGTCTAGTAGAAGGGTTAGGATTAGGATTACTACTACTTTCACCTTTACTATTTTTTACTACTTTTAAAAAAAATACCAAATACATAGGTGCCATAATTTAAATACGAAATTAAATTAAAAAAGCTAACACAAATATTAAACACACAAATGAAATACGAAAATATAACACGTAAAGTAAACACAAAAATTAAGCACTAAAATGATACGCAAAAATTATATATTAAAATTAGGAGATGGAACTAGTGCACCGTGATTAAATATTGAAACTTGAAGAAATTGCCCAAAATATTGCTCCAAATACTTGACGAATTAATTTTAAGCTTGAAAGTTGCTTCAAAATATTTGCCCAAATACTTGAAAGTTATCACTTGATACTTGATACTTGATAGTTGATAGTTGATACTTGATAGTAACAAAATTGAGAGAATAATATAGAATATAGATAGAATATTAGAATGTAAGAGATTTGAGAGAGAAGATTGATTTTTTGTGGGAAAAAATGAAGAAGAATGGGGGTATTTATAGTAGAAAATAGGGCCAAAGTGTAATTTAATAAACTTAGGGGTTATATTAAAAGTTTGGGGGGGTTGGGGTGTTTTTCGGGGGGAGGGGGGTAGGGGCTGTTTGGACCGTTGGCAACGGCTATTTTTGCAATTTAAGTCGTTGCCCAACGGCTAGTTTTTTTAAAAAAAACTGGCGGGACGCGACGGGACGCGGGACGGGACACGGGACGGGATAGGATGAAACGGGACGAAATGGGACGGGACAAACGGGACGAAATGGTCGTCCTGTCCCATCCCGTGTCCCGTTTAACATTGGCCCATCACATTTAACTTGAAGCGGGACGGGACAGGATCGGGACAGGATGCGGGACGGGACAAGACGGAGCACACTTCTGGGTTAACCTGGTCATAGAGGCTGCAATCGATGAAAACTCCTCCACAAAATGATGGTAGTAACCCGCCAAACCAAGGAAACTGCGGATCTCTGTAGCTGAGGATGGTCTGGGCCAACTCTGCACGGCATCTATCTTCTTCGGATCCACCTGAATACCCTCACTCGATACCACCTGGCCTAAAAATGCCACTGAATCCAACCAAAACTCACACTTCGAGAGTTTAGCATATAACTTCTTCTCTCTCAGAGTCTGGAGCACAGTCCTCAGGTGCTGCTCATGATCTTCCCGACTCCGGGAATACACCAGAATATCATCAATAAAGGCAATGACGAACGAGTCAAGATACAACCGAAACATATTGTGCATCAAATGCATAAAGGCTGCTGGGGAATTGGTCAGCCCAAATGACATAACAAGGAACTTGTAATGACCATACCGAGTCCTGAAAGCAGTCTTCAGGATATATGGCTCTCGAGTCTTCAACTGATGGTAACCTGAGTGCAAATCAATCTTAGAAAACACCCATGCGCCCTGAAGCTAGTCAAACAGATCATCAATACGAGGCAAAAGATAACGGTTCTTCACTGTAACCTTGTTCAACTGGTGATAATCAATACACATATGCATGGAACCATCCTTTTTGTTCACAAACAAGACAGGAGCACCCCAAGGTGATACACTGGGCCGAATAAAACCATTATCAAACAATTCCTATAACTGATCCTTCAACTCAGGAGGAGCCATACGATACGGAGGGATAGAAATGGGCTGAGTGCCTGGCAACAGATCAATGCCAAAATCAATATCTCTATCAGGCGGCATGCCTGGAAGGTCAGCTTGACACACATCAGGAAAATCCCGTACTATAGGGACTGAGTTGACAGAAGGGGTATCAATACGGACATCTCTCACATAAGCTAAATATGCGTCACACCCTTCTCAACCATACGTTGAGCTTTAAGAAAAGAAATAACTCTACTGGAGGTGTAATCTAAGGTACCTCTCCACTCAACATGCGGTACACCTGGCATAACCAGCGTCACGATTTTGGCGTGACAATCAAGAATAGCATAATGGAGCAACAACCAGTCCATGCCTAAGATAATATCAAAATTGACCATGCCGAGTAACAATAAATCACCTCTGGTCTCAAAACCACTAAGAGCAATCAAACACGACCGATAAACGCGGTCCACAATGAGAAAATCTCCCACAAGTATAGAAACATAAATAGGGTAACTCAAAGAATCCCGAGGTATACCCAAATGTGGAGCAAAATAAGAAGACACATAAGAGTATGTAGAACCTGGATCAAATAGAACCGATGCATCTCTATGGCAAACCAGTATAATACCTGTGATGACAGAATCAGAGGCAACAACCTCGGTACGGGCAGGAAGGGCATAGTATCTGGTCTGACCTCCCCCTCTAGGGTGACCTCTACCTCCCCGACCTCCACCTTTAGCTAGCTGAGCAGGTGGGGTAGCAACTGGAGCTGTAACCATAGCCTGAGAACCCTGCGGGGCACGCTGTGGCTGAAAAGTCTATGGAGGTACACCTCTCTCAAGTCTGGGGCAATTCCTCGCCATATGGCGTGTGTCACCACACTCAAAACAAGCTTTGGGAGGATGTGATGGCTGTGACTGGCTCGGGCTAGGTCTGATGGACTGACCTCTGAAAGCACCCCGCGCAGGAGGCGCGCTAGATACTGGTGGTGCATAATAAGGCTCCTGAGGTCTAGGAGGAGCTGGAATACCACTGGCTGCTGGAAGAGCTAAATGAACAGGGCAACTTATATAACTCCCTACCATGACGACCTACAGCTGGGGTACAAGAACCAGAATAATGGCCCGACTCTCGAGATCTCTTGGCCTCCCTCTCCTCTCTCTCCCTAGCATGCATACCCTCAATCCTCCTAGCAATGCTCACCACCTGCTGATAAGAAATATCCATCTCCAACTCACGAGCCATGCTAGATCTGATGTTGGGAATAAGGCCCTCAATAAATTGGCAAACTCTCCCGCGAACAGTAGAAACCAAGGCTGGTGCATGCCTAGCCAAACTGGTGTAACGGACAACATACTCTAAAATAGTTATAGCACCCTGGCACAAATTCTCAAACTCTGCGTGCCATGTGTCCCTAAGGCTTTGAGGAACATACTCTCTCAGGAACAGATCTGAACACTGAGCCCAAGTCAGTGAAGCAACCTCATCTGGACTGTCTAACTCATAGGTGCGCCACCACTCATAGGCGACTCCTCGAAGCTGAAAGGTAGTGAAAGAAACCCCACTCGATCCTAATATACCCATGGTACGAAGAGTGTGGTAACACTCATCAAATAATCCCAAAGCATCCTCCGATACTAGACCACTGAATACAGGAGGCTTGTACTTCTTGAATCTCTTAAGCCTCAACTGATCATCCTCGGAAGCAGCCGCCCTGTCCTCGGGCTGAGCTGGCACTGCAGGCGGTTAAAGAATAATCTCAGGGACCTACTCAACATGCACTCGCTGCTCAGGAGTGCAGGCGGTGGGAGTCTGTGCTCCTCCCCAGCCTGAGATGTAGCTGCAGCAACGGGAAGCAACCCTGCCTGAGCCAAAGTGGTGTACATGCTCATGAACTATGCTAAAGTCTCCTGAAGAGCTGGAGTGGTAGTAGCAGTAGGCGTGTCAGGTGCCTGGACTCCGGCTGGATCCGCTGGTGGTACCTCGACGGTAGCTCGTGTAGGTGCTCTAGCTGCACCACGTGCATGTCCTCGGCCTCTACCCCGGCCCCGGCCTCTGACGGCTGTAGTAGGGGCACGGGTTCCTGATTATCTCAGGTAGCATGTGTCCTCACCATCTATGGGAGAATAGAAGATAGAAGTTTAGAATGGTGATGTCAAAATATCGCACAATGGAAATCAAATGAAGTGGAATTCTCCTAACAGTTACATAGCCTCTCATAGATAAGTACAGACGTCTCCGTATCGATCAGCGAGACTCTAATAAATTGGCTTGTGATCCATGACTCCTATGAACCTAGAGCTCTGATACCAACTTGTCACGACCCTGGTTCGCCCTCCATGAACCATCGTGATGGCACCTAGTCTCTACGACTAGGTAAGCCTAATTTGCGAAAGAAAACTAAAACTTGCGAAAGTAAACAATTTAAAACAGAAATAAAGCAGTAACAGTGTATAAATGTACCGCTCGGCATACACCATGTTTAACTCTCAATACAAAACATAAATCCAAGACCCGAAACCCATGAATCACAAGCTAAGAAAAGAAATACTACATAGCTCTAACTCCGAAATTTCTAGTAAAGAACAGAAAAGTACAGAAGGGCTAAATATTAAAGGCAGGAATAAAAAGGGACTCCTTGGTCTGCGGACGCGGCAGATGTACCTCGGAGTCTCTAAGCAGTCACCTTCCTCAACGATAGTAGACCTGATCAGCGGTACCTGGATCTCCACATGAAAAACATACGCAGAAGGGGCATGAGTACACCACAGCGGTACTCAGTAAGTGTCAAGCTTAACCTCAGTTGGGTAGTGACGAGGAAGGTCAGGGCCCTACTGAGGTGAAATACAATATGAGGGTTAACAGTATGGAATAAAACAGTATAAATAAGTGCCTCAGTAAGAAATAATATAGAATTGACAGAACAACAACAACTAGATCAAAGACAAAACAAGCCATGGAAACAAATACAGCTCAACATAGAGATAACAATCGGGGCGCCTTCCAGGATACCGTCCTATAGTCCCAATTACAATTGTCCAGTGGATCTCCCAGGATACCGTCCCGTAGTCCATCATACATATGTCCGAAGGATCTCCTGGAATCCCGTCCCGTAGTCCCAAATGTAAATACCCAGTAATGAGGGGAATCTACTGGGTGCATTCCCGTAGTTCCATATAATTGTGCAGGGGGATTTATCGGGAATCTAACTCGTAGTCCTAAAGTAAATGTGCAAGGGGATCTACCAGGAATCTAACTCGTAGTCCCAAAGTAAACAGACAAGGGGGAGCTACCAGAATCCCACATTCGTAGTCCCAAAATAAATACACAACAACAGCAGGAAAATATCTAGAAATGACAAAATTTCATATTAGGGCAACAAGTGATTCTAGCCTAGCATGCTGCACAGAATTCAAGTAAGGCAGGTTGAATCAAATAAAGCAAATTAAGTCACTTAGACATGATTTTCTAAGCTAACAACATGCTTAATAGTGCAAGAAATAGAAACAGGAAAGGAAACATACTAGTAATTACTTAAGAAAACCGGATTTCCAACAATTAGCAAAAGTACACACTCGTCACCTTACGTACAAGGCATTTCAATTACCAAATGTACCAATCCTAAGGGGAAGGTCCCCCACACAAGGTTAGACAATCCACTTACCTCGAATCGGCTCAAAATCAACCCAACACCACGTCTTTGCCACGAGTACTCGACCCCAAAAGGCCCAAATCTATTCAATTCGATTACATAATGTAAATAATACTTCAAGTAACTGATTCTACAATTAAATTCTAAGCTAATACGCGAAATTATGTAAAATGACCAAAATGCCCCTCAGGCCCACATCTCAAAATCGGGTAAAATTTACATTTTTAGATTCCTCATACCCTCACGAGTCTAAGCATACCAAAATTATCCAATTCCGGTACCATTTGGTCCTTCAAATCATCATTTTACATTTTTGAAAGATTTCACAATTTTTCTTCCCAAATTCCATCCCAAATGATGAATTCAATGATGGATTCATGTACTCTAGCCAAATCTGAGTTAGAATCACTTACCCCAATGAATTTCTTGAAAAACCTTCAAAAAATCGCCAAAATCCGAGCTCTCTAGGTAAGGTCCTAACTCATATGCACCCTTTCCTGCAATACCTCGAATCATGTAAGGTCCTTCCCAATTCGGACTCAACTTTCCTGCATTGGCCGCTTTCGTTGATTGAAAAACTTTTTTGAGTATGAATTCCCCAATCTTGAAGTACCTAAGATGAGCTTTCCTATTGTAAATATCGCTCAATAATTTGCTTCTGTGCCACTATCCTTATCAAGGCTATTTCTCTCCTTTCTTCAAGCTAATCGAGATTTATTCGCAACTCTTCCTCATTTGACTCTTTGGTTGCTTGGGTGTATCTCGTACTTGGTTTACCTATTTCAACTGTAATTAAGGCTTTAACACCACACACAAGTGAGAATAGAATATCTCCTGTACCTGTTTTTGCGTCGTGTGGTAAGCCCATAAGACTCCTGGTAACACTTCTAGCCACTTAACTTTTCTCTTCTAACCTTTTCTTCAGGTTATTAATAATAACCTTATTTGTTGATCCAGCTTGTCCATTGACCACAGGATGATAAGGTGTTGAAGTTATCCTTTTAATCTGCCAACTTTGAAAGAATTCTGTGATTTTTGCACCTATGAATTGGGGGCCGTTATCACACACAATTTCTTTTGGAACTCCAAATCGGCATATGATGTTTCGCTAAATGAAGTCCCTGACTTCTTTTTCCCATATCTATTTGAAGGCACATGCTTCTACCCACTTGGTAAAATAATAAGTTAGTACTAGTAAAAATCGTACCTTTCCTTTGGCTTGCGGTAGTGGACCCACGGTATCCATCCCCCACTTCATAAAGGGTCACAGTGCAATAACTGGATGTAATAACTCTGCTAGGCGATGCATGTTATTACCATATCGTTGGCGTTTGTCACATTTGGCCACATAGCTTTCTGCATCTTCTTCCATTTTAGGCCAATAATACCCTGACATAGCTTTATGCATCTTCTTCCATTTTAGGCCAATAATACACTACTCTAATTAGAGTTTTTACCAAGTATCTTTCTCCTATGTGATTTACATAGTGCCCCTCATGTACTTTTTACATCACATACTCTTTTTGAGAAGGTCCAAGACATCTTGCTAAAGGTCCACCGAACATCTTTCGATATAAGTTGCCTCGATCCAAACAATAACGGGCACCTTTTCGCCGAAGAGCCTAAGCTTTTTTCTTATCTTCTGGTAGGATACCGTACTGCAAAAAATTGAGGATCTCGTTTCTCCAATCCCAAGTTAAATTATTGAAATTTATCTCTTTTTATCTTGATCGAGTACCGAATGAAATAAATGTATTACGGAAGCATTTTCTTCATTTGTCACTTCTGCGGCGGATGCAACATTAGCCAGCACGTCTGCTTCGGCATTTTCTTCCTTGGGTATTTGCACGATTTTCCAATATTGGAATTGTTTGATCATATCTCGTGCCTTTTCCAAATATTGTTTCATCCTCGCCTCTCTTGTTATATAAGTCCCCTGTATTTGATTAACCACAAGCTGCGAGTCGCTCTTGATTACAACCTGCTCTATTCCGAGCTCTCGTGCTAATTCTAGACCTGCAATTACAACTTCATATTCTACTTCATTGTTAGTAATGGGATGACACTTTATGGCTTGCCTTATAGCTTCTCCTGAAGGTGGGATTAAAATAATGCCTAAACCCTCTCCTTTAACATTTGAGCAGCCATCAGTAAATAGGGTCCAAGTACTTGGATTAGACCCGTTGAATACCTGTAGTTCTTTTTCTGCTTCTATTATCATCCCTGGGATGAAGTATGCCACAAAATTTGCCAAAACCTGTGATTTTATCGCAGTTCTAGGTTGATATGTGATATCATATTCACTTAGTTCTATAGCCCACTTGGCTAATCTACCTGATAATTCTTGCTTATGCAATATATTTCGTAAGGGATAAGCGATCATTATAGAGATAAGGTGACATTGAAAATAAGGCATCAACTTTCTAGATGCCATTATTAATGCTAAAGCAAGTTTTTCTAAATGAGGATATCGAGTTTCAGTATCCAATAAGGACTTGCTAACATAATAAATTGGATATTATTTACCTTTGTCTTCCCGAACTAATACCGCACTTACTGCCACTTCTAAAACAGTAAAATAGATGAGTAGCCTTTCTCTGTCCTTTGGTTTAGCCAGCAACGGTGGATTTGACAAGTATGTTTTTAGATTTTTGAGTGCTTGTTGGCATTTCTCAGTCCACTCAAATTGGCTTTGCTTTTTCAATACTGAAAAGAACTTAAAACTTTTCTCCGAAGGGTTAGAAATAAACCTCCCCAATGCTGCTATCCTACATGTCAACCTTTGCACCTCTTTTTTTGCTTGTGAGTATATCCAGTATCTCCTATCCGGTATCTCTTCGATGGCTTTAATTTGTGATGGATTTACTTCAATTCCTCGGTTATAAATAAGGAAACATAAAAACTTACCTAAAGGCAAGCCAAATGCACACTTCTTAGGGTTTAACTTTATATTGTATTTGTGGAGAATCTGAAATGTATCTGACAGATGTTGGATATGATACCCCATCTGTTGTGACTTGACCAGCATACCATCGATATAAATCTCCATGATTTTTCCCAGATGTTCTTGAAACATCTTCGTTACTAACCTCTAGTACGTGGCTCCTGCATTCTTTAGGCCGAAAGGCATGACTTTATAACAGTAAGTCCCCCTGTCTGTAATAAAGAAAGTTTTTTCCTCATCTGAAGGATCCATTTTTATTTGATTATATCCTGAATAGGCATCTAAAAAACTCAACAATTCGTGTCCTGCAGTAGCATCAATTAGTTGATCTATGTGTGGTAAAGTAAAAGAATCTTTAGGGCAAGTTTTATTCAAGTTAGTATAGTGTGATGACCCGCCATGTCATCATGCCACATAGGCGCCATTTGGCATATATTATTGCCATGTGGAAGCTTATATAAGAAGAAGGCTAGTATTTGTAAGAAAATTCTAGAGAGGTATGGACATTTCCTTAGGAAGAACCTAGATCCTTATGGATTTGCTAGGAAAGTCCTTGGAATCCTCTAGGCTTGTAGAGAATTCTAGAAAAAGCCCTTATCTTGTAAATATCAAGGACTTGTGTAATAATTAATATTTACACACTAGCCCCTAGGAGACTAGTATATAAAGGGGGTCATTCATTTGTAATTCATCAAGTAAACAATTCAAGTTCTCTATAATACAAAGCTTCCTTTAACAATTCTCTTGTGTTCTTTCTTCCATTCTCTTAGAGATCTTGAGTGTAGTAAGGTTGACTTGACATAGCAAGAACGTGAGCAAGTTGTGCAAGATTGTGAGCGATTTGTCAAGTGTCGCACGTGTACTTAGTTAACAACTAAGGACGTGACAACGTGGTATCAGAGCGAAGGTTTCAACTAAGGGAATGGTGAACGACGGAGAAATTAACGATGCCAACACCCAAGCCAATGTCATCCAGGATGCTACTTGCAAGAGCGGTCATATCAAAAAGAGGAATGCCACCAACAAGAGCCAGGAGGTGCCACCTGAGGTTATGTCAAACGAAGGGCTTACATCCCAAATAACAATCTACCACTGAGGCGAGCGAGGATGAAGTGGAGGTCCTTCCAAAGGATGTCTCACTCGGTAAAGAGTGGGTGATGAAGATGAACGCGGGGATGGACGTCGTGGAGATCTTTGGCCAATGCTTGGGGAAAGTGGAAGACACCCTTAACGTTCTTGAGGGGCACACTCTTGAAGAGATTGAGAGTATCCGAAATGACTTGGAGGGATGTACACATGCTGAGATGGAACTAAAGCAAACCATCACTGCCTTAGAGTGCAGAATCATGGAGGCTTTGAGTACTATCGATGGTATGAAGGCTAATATAGAGTCACTCCAAGAGCATGTCAATGTTGGCGTGACCGAGGTAGCCAACAATGTTGTGGTGACGAGGGAGGCCAAGATCGAGGCTCCTAAACCCCCGGTGTTCAAAGGTGTTCGTGATGCACAAGAAGTGGAAAACTTCCTTTGGCACTTGGAGAACTACTTCAGGCACGACAAAGTGAGGGACGACGAGGCCAAGATCAAAACTGCGGTATTGTACCTCTCAGAGACTGCCATGCTATGGTGGAGAAGGAAGATGGCCGACGTGGATAAAGGTCTATGTACTATTAGCACATGGGATCAATTCAAAGCGGAGTTCAAGCGATAGTTCTTTCCAAACAATGTCTTGTACGAGGCAAGGTGCAAGCTTAGGGAATTGAAGCAAACAGGGACCATACGTAACTATGTCAAGGAGTTCACTACCCTTATGCTTCAAATTCCCAACCTGACCAATGATGACTTGTTGTTCCACTTCATGGACGGGTTGCAAAATTGGGCTAAGCAGGAGTTGCAACGCCGACAAGTCACTGATATAGACCAAGCCATAGTGGAGGCCGAATCATTGATGGATTTCAGGCATGACAAGCACGACAAAGGCAATGTCAAGGAGTCAAAGGTTAACAATTCCAAAGGTGGAGGAGACCATGGCAAAGTCAAGGAGATACAACAACAATACTCCAAGACTCAAGATTTCAAAAAGTCGAGTGGTCGTCAGGGCTACGCCGAGAAGAAGGCGCAGGTCGAGAAGAAGGGATGCTATATATGCGGAGGGCCACATGGATTCAGGAATTGTCCTGACCTCAAGAGCCTCAGTGCCATGGTACATGAGCGAAAGGAGCAGCCACATGGAGAGAGTTTGGGAACCGCACAGTTGGCTATGATCGGATTATGTGGTGCTGTCATGAAGCAAGCTATCCAACCTACCGAGAATGGCAATCAGTACGTGGATCTCACCATCAACAACAAGCCCGCTCATGCAATGGTGGATACTGGAGCAACTCATAATTTCGTGACTGAGGTTGCCGCAAAGAGACTAGAATTGAAGCTTGCTCCAACCAACTCTCGTGTCAAGACCGTGAATGTCGAGATACAGAATGCTCGTAGGGTAGCTAATGGAGTTGGTGTCAAATTGGGAACTTGGAAAGGTATGACAAACTTTACCGTAACCGCTATGGATATCTTTGACATCATACTGGGGCAAGAGTTCTTTAGACATTGTCATATTTTAATCGACCCCTACCTCCAACGTCTCTTGATTATGGAGCGACAAGGAGCTTGCATGGTACCTACAGTGACTATGCCACACGGACAGATCCAAGCACACCTCTCAGCTATGCAGGTTGTCAATAGGATCAAGAAGGGAGAGCCGACGTTCATGGAAACCATTGCAAGTCTAGAGGAAGAAAAAAAATTTCAAGAGACAGTGCCGCCTTGCATAGAGAAGTTGCTTAAGAAAAACAAAGATGCCATGCCCAAGGAGTTACCTAAGCACTTGCCGCCCAGGTAAGAGGTGGATCACAAGATTGAGTTGGAGCTAGGGGATAAGCCACTCGTATTTGCCCCATATCGTATGGCACCTCCCGAGCTAGAGGAGCTCAGGAAATAATTGAAGGAGCTACTAGATGCTGGTCACATTCGCCCATCAAAGGCACCTTTTGGCGCACCAGTATTGTTCCATAAGAAGAAGGATGGATCGTTGCATTTGTGCATAGACTACCGAACACTTAATAAGGTCACAGTGAAGAATAAGTACCCGATCCTGCTTGTCACACCTCTTTTTTCCTACACCCCCAGAAGGGGCAGTATAAGGGAGTTTTTTCCAACTTAAAGTGACAATCAAAACAGGATTTATTTATTTAATGATTCAGAGTCGCCACTTGAGATAATTTATGGTCTCCCAAGTCATTGGTTCAAATCCCAAGTCAAGGAAAAGATTGACTCTGTTTTGAAGTCCGCGAACACAGAAACTCAGGTAAGGAATTTTGTTAACCCGAGAGAAGGTGTTAGGCATTCCCGGGTTCCGTGGTTCTAGCACGGTCGCTCAACTATTATAATCGGCCTATTATCTGATTTCAATACATGTTTTAGCCTATATTTCAATTTTAACTTATTAACCGCTTTTATTCATTTTTAGGAAGATTGCAACATTATTAAAACACGTCTTGAACCACATCACATAAATGCACCCGCGGTCCTCAGCATATTTTATCTAACATTGTTGAGATTTGAATTTGGGTCACATAAATGCGCACCCGAGTTTAAGAAGGTAAATTATTAAAATAACGCGCCTAAAGCAACTGCGCGTTTGCAACTTTGCGAGGGCCATGAAAATTCGCCAAATGACACGCCTTGATTTCTAAGGATGAACAATATTAGTTGAGAGAAGGCCATGCATTTAAAGTTTTTGTTTGGCACGGCGCACCGCGATTTATTCTAACCAAAAGGTTTCTAAACTAACTCCTGAGGGCTATAAACTATTTGTATTATATATTATGGCTCGCCTTAATTGTAAAAGGGGTTTGGCTAATTGATTAAAGGGCATAAGAAATTCTCGAATCAATTTTACGAAACCAGACTTAACCAATTTGTAACGATGAGGAATTGGGTCAGCTATTAGATACTAATTGGGCCAACAATGGCCATCAACAAGAGAGACTATTTCGAGGCAAGCCAAACGCATAGAGCGGGGTTTACCATTTTTTGGCTCCGAGTGCTTTCAAGATTCTGGGCCCATATTGAGCCCAAATTCTTAATGTGAGATGAATGTCCAAGGGCATACCCCTAAGCAGACTTAGCAGGCCATAACTTGCGTCAAATGGGCTAGTATCAGGCCCCAAACCTTGGAATCAGCCTTTAAGCCCAGATCGGCTAGCTAACAAATTGATTTAGATTAAAAGCACAGTGAGATTAAACTAACAATTATTTCTGAACCTTAACTAGTTAACACAAATTGCCTAATTAAATTTCTATTTATATTTTTTGGCATGTATTAGCCAAATATGCTTATGGAAGGGAACATTCAGTGATCCGAACGAATGAGATACTGGGCTCGAGAAACAAGCCCATGTAGCAGCAACAAGCCGTTTTCTTTACAAAGGACCTCACAATCCAAAGCTTAATGAGCTCAGAACCTTTAAAGAACAAGGCTGAAGATCATAGACTTAATATCGAATCCATGCTAATGCAAAACAACCACAATTAACAAGTGAAATATGTATTGACAAATCTCATCACTGTCCAATAATGAATACACCCAGGAAACTTTGAATATTATTAACAACACATGTCCAGAAATGACTCGTAAGGAAAAAATAAAACTGACCATCACCTGGGACCCCATTCGATTAGCTATTCCTGAATGTTGTTTAAACACAATACATATGCCATGACATTTAAAATGAATCATACAACAAAAGATAGCTCTAATACAGTCCCCTTCACTTAAATTCCATAATGAAATGTAGGATCCAATTACTGACTCATTTAACACATACTGCATAAGGTCTAAAATGTTCTGAATCACCTACACTCCAACAGAACCATATTCTAATCCTAAAGTAAACACATAGCATTTAGGAAGAACATGAAATGGAAGAAATTCATAAAAGACATGAAACTAAGCTATGAACCATTAGACTAGTGTTTAAACTTCAAAATTCTATTTCCATTTCAATCTTCAATTTGAGTATCACATTGTATGAGTCTCAAGAACGTGTACCTGGAAATAAAGGGGAAAAACAAAGGGAATGGAGGGTTAGTAACTAGCAGCAGTAGATCAAGAACCCAACAATACCAATAAAATAGTAAAACCTCCACAACAACCCAAAACCAGCTTTTAAAATCCAAATCAAACCATCTTTCAACCCATATGAATCAGAGGTAACTTCAGAAATAAATAAAAAAACCTCAAGAATCAAAGAATTACTCCAATGGAACAGTGAAGTTCTTATATTTTAGACCCTTACAGTATTTCCAGCCATTTTTCAATTTTTCAGATCTCCTCCCCAAAGAATTCAGCAAATTATGCTTTTATACAGGGGTGTTAGGGCAGCAGAAATGGGTTTCAAATTTTGCTCTTCAATCCCTCTTCAACTTTCGTTTTTGCTTAAAAATTCTCAGTTGCAAAATTCAATTTCATTTTAGTCTCAAAGTCAGCTTCTAAGAAGCTTCCCATTTCTGTTACAGAAAGATTCCTTAAGCCTAAGTTCCTAAACTACTCCTTAAGCACCTAAAAATTACCCCAAAATTCATAGGTCAAGCTAACCCAATAATTAAACTAAAATACATATGGGTCAGAATGCCCCGACTCAATTTGGTATGAGTCTGTAAACCCCAATTACATTCCCTCTTGTGCTTTTGATTCTTCATAACCCAATTCAATATCAAACTCAGAAAAACTGATGGCTAATCGAAATTGCCCCCTCAAGAAAAATTAGAATTCCTTTATCTTGCAAACAAAAGAGAAAAAATGAAATAAAACAAAAGAACCAAGGCGTGAAACAAACACGAACTGACAACTTTTGATTTTAAGAGAGAAGAAGAGATGGAGCAAAAGGGGAATGAAAACTGGAACGAAACGAACAGGAAAACAATAAAAGAACTCGAAATACCTAATTAGAAATGGACGGACCTCTGCCATGGCTTTGAACGAACCTCCATTATCCCGAGTTCAAGCCGAAATTGGTATTCGTCGTGGGTTCTTGTTGAAAACCAGCGAGAAACACCAATTTAGACCCTAACCGGTCATGGAGACTTGAAGAAGTCAAGAAATTTTGCTTTTTGTTTCTCTGTCCCTTTTTAGATTTGAAATTGGCTCTACTTTGTGGCGATTCGAGGGATATTAGTTAGGGATTGCAAAAGGGGAGGTTGAGGGGGTTCTATGGTGAGATTTGAAGGCTGGTCCGAGGCAGCGCCGCTGGGCTCGAGGCGGTGGGGAATGGTGGTGGCGTTAGGGTTTAGGTGGTGTCTCTGAGAGTGAGTTGAGAGAGAGATGATGAGAGGGGGGGTTAGAGGGGTTCGAACACTATTATACCTATCAAACCCCACTTCCGGACCGTTAGATCAACGATCCTAATTTGGTCTGTTAAAACGGGGAAATTTCGGTTAAGTGGAGACCGGACCGGGTGGGAAACGGGTTTGGGCCTCTATTAAACGGGTTTCAAGGGAAAATTGTTTGGGCTGGATACTTGGAATTAGATAAAGCCCAAAAATCTGATTCAATTCCTCTTTTGCTTTCTTTTCTTTTCATTTCTCTTTTTTCTAATTTCTTTTAAATTAAAATTAAAAATAAACCTAAATTAATCCCTAATCAAATTATCTTATCAAATTAAATTAATTAACTCTAGAACAATTACCACAAATAATTAAGAACCAAATTTAAATGGAAAACTACCAATATTCCAAATGTAAAATTAAAAAACGCAAAAATAAACTATTTCTTGTGATTTTTCCATTTCTATGGGACAATTAAATTACTAATTAATTTTAAAAATGCAAGATTAAATCCGAAATGCGAATGCAACATATTTTTGTATTTTTCATAATTTAAACAAAATTAACATGTGTAGACAAAAATGCAAACAATTAATGAAAAATACTACAAAAATCTACGAAATTACAAAATAATGGAAAAAAATTATTTTTCTTGAATTTATGGGAGTAATTCATATAGGGCAAAAATCACGTACTCACAGCTGCCCCTCTTTGCTTGAAAATATGAAGAGTTTTCGTGCAAAGATAAAGTGAGCGGATACGAGCGATTTTTGCCCGTTTGAATACTCTATGGGAAGCATTTTTGAAAGATTTGACCGCACCCTGCTTCCGAGGTTGCCTACCTATCCTTGGCTATAAAGGAATCAGGTCAGTGTAGTTCGGGAAGTTTCGGTAGCTGGGACTACCATGAAGCTGTGATTTCACTGTTGATGCTGCTGCTGCTTACTGAACTCCTTATTACACCATGACAAAATAAAAGAAGCTAGACTAAACTATGATCTATGCATTACAAAAATCCTATCTATATCTTCAAACTTGCTCATGTGATTCTTGTTGCCTTGTTGACTTGTATTTCCCAGGTGAAGTTTCTTTGTTGCCGACTTGAATTGTGATATGAGATGCTTTCCCTTTTCTTAGGTGGACACCTGATTGCTGAGCTCGAATTATAATCCGAGATGCTTTCCTTTTCTCCAAGTGGACGCCGGATTACCGACACTTAAATTGTTTCTTTTCCTTAAAACTAGTGTTGTTCTCCCTTACTCTCCAGGTGATCGCCTGATTGCCAAAACTTTAGTTGTATTCCCCTACTTTCCAGGTGGGCGCCTAATTGCTGAACTTGAACTGTATTCCCGTGCTCTCCAGGTGGGCGCCTGATTGCTGAACTTGAACTGTATTCTCGTGCTCTCCAGGTGGGCGCCTGATTGCTAAAACTTGAACTATATTCCCGTGCTTTCCAGGTGGGTGCCTCATTGCTAAACTTGAACTGTATTCCCGTGCTCTCCAGGTGGGCACCTGATTACTCAACTTGAACTGTATTCCCGTGCTCTCCAGGTGGGCGCCTCATTACTGAACTTGAGCTGTATTACCGTGCTCTCCAGGTGGGCGCCTGATTGCTGAACTTGAGTTGTATTCCCGTGCTGATATAGTTAGTTGTGGGCGCCCAATTTCAACAAAATAGACAAAACAAAGAAAATTTTCAGCCCCAGTTTGGTAGCTGCGCACATCTGTGAGTGTTAATCTGAATAATGTTACCAAATATTCTAAAAATTTGAAAGCTAGATCCCATTATCCAGGAGGGTCCTGACAACTCCTAGTTAAATGACAGTTTTAAAAGCTGAATTATGTTTTCTAAAGGTATGACTTTCTCTAAATCTTGTTATCTAAGAAGGTCTTACAACTACATCCCATTATCTAGGAAGGTCCTGAAAACCAAAAATCAAGTCTTATCTTAAGAGTGACAATTTTATGGCTACATCTTGTTATCTAATGGAAATCTTAAAGCTAGGTCCCATTATTCAGGAGGGTCCTGAAGACTTCTAATTGAATTCTATCTTAAACATGCAAACTTTGAAACCAACTTATGTTCCTCTGGGTACATTTACGCTAGGTTTTGCTACTCATAATTGTTTTGATTTTTAAACTAGGTCCCATTTTCCAAGAGAGTCCTGAAAATTTACGGTCAACCTGTTTGGTGCTTGCTCTTCCCCTACGGAGGGTTTTTCCGAAATAAACGAAATTTTCTGCCCCTGTTTCAATCAAAGAAAAATCTTGTCAGCTTAAAATGTGGTGGTTAGTTTGTGGCATTCTTGCTGAAGGTGGTCTCCGTTGTCGTGTTTTGTTTTAACTAACTTCCTCAAATTGGCCAAGAACCCCTTTGACTTTCCGACTGACTTTCAACCCCCATGACCTTGGATGATCCGAGTGTTCTATACCCAAACCATTGTGTTACATCTCAGAACCATCTGTTTAAACCTCTGCATCTCCCATGAAATTACTAAAACCATTCCACCAATGAAGCTTTCGCTAACCCTTTATATCCCATTTCGCATCATACTATCTTTAGCAATGCCTTGACCGCCTTGTGCTTTGTGCAACTTGGAAGTTGGTAGTGAGCTTTGAAATCCTTTCTTATTGCTTAAACGGAACTGACATTGGAAAAACTTTAGAGAAACAAACTCAAAAGAAATGAAATGTAATGACTTTGAGAGTTAGGGATAAGAAAAATCCAAAACTGGAAGACTATCTAAAGGAAAAAGAAAAGAGACTTATCTGAGTGGAGCAGCTGGCAATAATGATCATGACATGCATTTGGGATTAATCGGCCTAGTCTGTCCAATCCAATCAGCTTTCCTTTATGCCCCGAGATCTTCAAAACCCAATTTCTTCACCAAAACCTTATCCTTGTTCGACCTGCAGTGCCCCGAAGGGTTTTCACCAACAAACCTCTCTCATTTGTTCATCTCTCAACTCACTTTCGCTTTAAGGTGCCCGTGAAGGTTTTCACCAATAAGACTCTCTCATTTTTTATTTCTCTCAGCTTTCATTGCCTTACGGTGCCCGTGAGGGTTTTCACCAATAAGACTCTCTTATTTTCATTATTTTTTCTGCTTGGACTAGAGTGTAGCCCCTGATATGAATCACCTCTACTTGCTCGACTTGGCGTCTCTTGAAGACTGATCAGAAGGTCTTTCTTTGGACCATAACATGGGCTTTTGGATAGGGTCAGAAAGAAAAGGTGTCAAAAAAAACAATTCAAGTGGGTTCAAAATTACAACTTTCGGAATCAGATTTCTTAACAATCACAACTTCTGCCCCAGTTTCTTTGCTTGTGGTCTTTTGGATTTTTATTTTGATGGGACCGAACCGTGAGGCTGCCTACGTATCCTTAAAAGGAATCAAGTCGAACGTAGTTCGTGTCATAGAAATTACTTTATTGTTGTGATCTTTCTTTTCTTTTTCTTCCTCTTTCTCTTCTTTTCTTTTCTTTTTCCTTTTCTTCTTTTTTTCTCTCTCTTTTCATTCTTTTTCTTTTCTCTTTTTCCTTTACTTATCTTTCACACTTGCGTTTCTGATCTTTGCTACTGATTCCAAAAGAGGTGTATGGAAGGAATAAATAAGGCTCAAAAGGGGTAACAAAGGATAAAGTATTTGGATAGCATAACAAAATGCCTTCGTCATTCCAATCTTCAAAATATGTCAAGTATAAACAAATACAATTTAAACAAAGAAAATCATACATAATATCTCTTGACCGCGTCGAAATTGATGGCCATTTATACACACTTGCCTTCAATGTCTGTTAAATACAAAGCATCATTGGACAACACTCTAGTTATGATGAACGGCCCCTGCCAATTTGGGGTGAACTTGCCTTTAGCCTCGACCTGATGTGGACGGATACGTCTCAACACTTACTGACCCACTTCAAACTTCCGCGGACGCACCTTCTTATTATATGCTCTTGCCATTCTCTGCTGATACAACTGGTCATGACACATTGCTACCAACCTTTTCTCATCGATCAAACTCAATTGTTCCAGGTGGGTTTTGACCTATTCATCATCGCCAATTTCGACTTCTATGACAATCTGAAGGGATGGGATTCCGATTTCTGCGGGTATCACTACTTCAGTGCCATACACCAGCAAATAAGGAGTTGCCCCTACTGAAGTACGAACAGTGGTGCGATAGCCCAACAATGCAAAGGATAGCTTTTCATGCCACTGTATGGAACCCTCCACCATTTTTCGAAGTATCTTCTTTATGTTCTTGTTGGCCGCCCCGACTGCTCCATTCGCCTTGGGGCGGTAAGGGGTGGAATTGCGATGTGTAATCTTGAACTGCTGACATACCTTTTTCATCAGATGACTATTGAGATTAGCACCATTATCTGTAATGATCACCTTTGGGATCCCAAACCGGCAAATGATATTTGAGTGTATAAAATCGACCACCGCTTTCTTGGTCACAAACTTGAACGCTTTAGCCTTAACCCACTTGGTGAAATAATCGATGGCCACCAGAATGAACCAGTGCCCATTTGATGCTGCTGGCTCAATTGGCCCAATGACATCCATGCCCCACGCAACAAAAGGCCATGGTGTAGACATTGTGTGCAATTCAGATGGTGGAGAATGAATCAAATCTCCGTGTACTTGGCACTGATGACACTTGCGCACAAAACTGATACAATCTCGCTCCATAGTGAGCCAATAATAACCTGCTCGAAGAATCTTCTTCGCCAGCACGTACTCACTCATATGCGGTCCACAAACTCCAGAATGTACTTCGGTCATGATAGATGTGGCCTGTCTAGCATCTATGCATCTCAATAATCCAAGATCCGGAGTCCTTTTGTACAAAACCCCTCCGCTGAAGAAAAATATGCTTGCCAACCGCCGAATTGTTCTCTTTTGATCACCTGTGGCTTGTACTGGATACACCCCCATCCTGATATATTCCTTGATATCATGAAACCAAGGCTCACCATCAAGTTCTTCTTCCACCACATTACAGTAAGCATGCTGATCATGGACCTGAATATGCAAAGGGTCCACATAAGCCTTATATGGATAATGTAACATTGATGCCAAAGTAGCCAAAGCATTAGCAACCTCGTTATGGATCCTTGGAATATACCTAAACTCTACTGATCGAAAACGTTGACAAAGATCATGCAAACATTGCCGGTACGGTATGAGTTTTAAATCCCGTATTTCCCATTCCCCTTGGATCTGGTGTACCAGAAGGTCCGAGTCTCCCAAGACCAAGACTTCCTGGACACCCATATCTGTAGCTAACTTCAAATTCAAAATGCATGCCTCGTACTCAGCCATGTTGTTAGTACAGTAGAAACGAAGTTGAGCTGTAACAGGGTAGTGATGCCTGTTTAAGAAATAAGTAAAGCCCCTATCCCGACGCCTTTCATGTTAGCAGTTCCATCAAAGAAAGTTTCCAATCTGGCTCTCCAACTGGTTCCAACTCATCAATATGCATTACCTTTTCATCAGGGAAATAAGTCTTCAAAGGCTCATATTCTTCATCCACTAGGTTCTCAGCCAAATGATCGGCCAATGCTTGGGCTTTCATCGCAGTCCTAGTCACATAGACGATGTCAAATTCTGTGAGCAATATCTACCACTTTGCGAGCCTCCCTGTAGGCATAGGCTTCTAAAAGATATACTTTAACGGATCCAAACGAGAGATGAGGTAAGTAGTGTAAGATGACAAATAGTGCTTCAACTTCTATGCTACCCAAGTTAGGGCGCAACATATTCTCTCAAGGTGAGTGTACTTAACCTCGTAAGATGTGAACTTCTTGCTGAGATAATAGATGGCCTGCTCCTTCCTGCTAGTGATTCCATGCTGACCCAACACACAACCAAACGAGTTGTCCAAAACCGTCAAATACAGAATCAAAGGTCTCCCTGGTTCAGGTGGCACCAATACAGGTGGGTTCGACAAGTACCCCTTTATCTTATCCAATGCTTCTTGACACTCGTCTGTCCACTTGACCGCAGCATCCTTCTTCAACAGTTTGAAGATAGGCTCACAAGTTGTCGTAAGATGAGCAATAAACCTGCTTATGTAGTTCAACCTCCCTAATAGACTCATCACCTCAGTCTTGTTCCTTGGGGGTGGCAATTTTCGGATAGCTTTAATCTTTGACGGGTCCAATTCTATACCTCGGTAGCTGACTATGAATCCCAATAATTTTCTAGACTGTACACCGAATGCGCACTTTACAGGATTGAGCTTAAGATTGTACCTACGAAGCCTTTGGAAGAACTTTCTCAAATCTCTGACATGTTCAGGCTGCTTTCTAGACTTTATGATCACATCATCTACATAAACCTCGATCTCCTTGTGTATCATGTCATAGAATATGGTCGTTATTGCCCTCATATACGTTGCCCCAGTATTTTTCAAACCGAAAGGCATGACCATGTAGTAGTATGTTCCCCATGGCATGATGAATGTCGTCTTCTCCGCATCCTCCTCATCCATTAAGATCTGATGATAGCCCGCATAGCAATCCACAAAAGATCCAATCTCCTGTTTGGCACAATTATCAATCAAAATATGGATATTTGGAAGTGGGAAGTTGTCCTTTGAACTTGCCTTGTTGAGATCTCGGTAATCAACACACACTCTGGTTTTACCATCCTTCTTTGGCACAGGCACAACATTGGCTAACCAAGTGGGATACCGCGTGACTCGAATGACCTTTGCCTCAAATTGCTTTGTGACTTCCTCTTTAATCTTTACGCTCATGTCAATTTTAAACTTCCTTAACTTCTATTTGACGGGAGGAAATGCTGGGTCAGTAGGCAATTTGTGAACCACCAAGTTAGTGCTTAGACCCGGCATGTCGTCATATGACCATGTGAAAATATCTTTGTATTCAAACAATGCTTTAATTATCTCTTCCTTGATTTGTGGTTCAAGATGGACACTTATCTTAGTTTCCGTGACATTATCTGGGTCCCCTAAATTGATTGCTTCTGTATCATTCAGGTTAGGCTTGGGTTTTCCCTCAAAATGACTTAGTTCTTTACTAATATCTTCAAAGGCCTCATCGTCATCATATTCTGATTCATCATCACACTCTATTTCTTGAATTATTATTTCAGAATTAGATTGACTTTTAAGACTGGGCCGAAGATTCCCCATGCATGTCATGTCATTGAAACCAGCATAAAAAGAACTATACAAGGAAGAAAAGAAAAAGAAAAAATAAAAACTATCAGGAATGATGAAAAAGGGAAATTGCATTTCATTGAAGATAAAAGATAACAAGGTTTATACATCCAAACGGACGGAACATAGAATCTGAATTACAACCCTGGAATAATCCAGATAAACTGAAAGAAAATCAAAGCAAACTACCAAAACTCCTTCCGGGTAGGGAGAGGAGTAGCTTCCCAATTGTTAATCTTTGCACTGGGCCCAACAAATTGCACATCCGCCTTGCTAGAACCCTTTCCAGCTTCCACCATGTTCACATCATCGAATAACTTCTCGAACCTTTCAATCAACTCTTTGTCAGGACCAACCATAGAACTGGGAACTGTTGTTACTGGGCATTTCTTGGTGTCAGGCCTGACAAATGATCTGGAGAGATGTGGGACAGGCTTTGGGAGGACCCATGCCCTCTGTTTCAACTTTTTGGATCTTTTCACGTCTGCAACTGTAGGCTTGTATCCCAAACCAAATGTATCCAAGTTTTTGGGGAGGGACACCGGTTGTACGATACCTTGCAGAGATGCACCCAAACCCTTTCCAGGTACAAAACCATTTTTCAACATTTCAACGGCTACCATGACTGATGTGGCGGTTACCCTTGGCATTGGAACGCATTTCCCTTCTGGAATTTTCTCAACCGACACTGTGTCAAAAACCTAATAAACCCAAGGCCCCTTATCGTCTTCAACCTCAATGAACGGAACAATGGCATCACTGGGAGCGCACAAATTATCCTCACCGTGCACAACGATTTCCTGTCTGTCCCATTCATACTTGACCATCTGGTGTAGGGTAGACGGGACTGCTTTGGCGGCATGAATCCAGGGTCAACCCAACAGCAGATTGTAAGAAACAACCACATCCAGCACCTGGAACTCCATAGTGAATTCAACTAGGCCTATTGTCAGCTCAAGTACTATGTCCCTGACTGAATCTTTCCCTCCGCCATCGAATCCCCGAACGCAGATACTATTTTTGTGAATTCTTTCATCCTCCACTTTCAACTTGTTTGGAGTGGAGAGAGGCAAATGTTCGCACTGGAACCATTTTCAACCAATACCCGAGTAACCACGGAATCTTCGCATTTCACCGTAAGATAGAGGGCTCTATTGTGCTCAGTACCCTCCACGGGCAACTCATCATCAGAAAAAGTGACTCTGTTTACCTCAAATATCTTATTGGCTATCTTTTCCAAATGGTTTACTAATATTTTGTCAGGAACATGGGCCTCGTTCAGGATTTTCATCAAGGCTCGACGATGCTCGTCTGAATGGATTAACAATGACAACAGTGAAATCTGAGCAGGCGTCTTCCTCAACTGCTCCACAATGGAATAGTCTTGCATATTCATCTTTCTCAAAAACTCTTCTGCCTCTTCTTCGGTCACAGCTTTCTTCACTAGCACTAGATTATCTTTAGAGGTTCTAACTTTTCTTAGCTCCTCGGGGGCAAAGCATCTCCCCGACCGAGTCAATCCATGAGTCTCATAGACTTCTTCTTTAACTTCTTTTCCTTTGTACGTTACTATCACCCGTTCATAATTCCAAGGGGCAACCTTGCTATTGACTATCGGTAACTAGGTTACAGGCTTGATAATGACGGGATCTGTGCGGGCCCCCTCCACAATTACAACAGGCTTGTTCGCCACCCCTGGCACAACCACTTTTGCTCTTTCTTATTTTGCCGCGACATCACTTAAGGACCCCCTCTTGGCTACCACAGATGGTTCACTGTTTGTCCCGTTCAACTTGATCACTGGCTTCTCACTTATTGACTTTTCAACCGACCTGACCTCATTGGGCCGAATCATCATGACGGTCTGTGAAGGCTTCTTAGGTTCCCCCTCCCTTATGCACTATCTCGATCATATTTGTCTCATGATGGGCAGGCAATGGGTTCTGGTTGATATTGGGTGCCTCCGGAGCTTGGACTTCAATCCGATTGGTATCGATAAGCTCTTGAATAACTGTTTTCAATTGCCAACATTTCTCCGTGTCGTGCCCCGAAGCACCAGACAATATTCGCAACTTACATAATGATCAAGATTTCTCGGGGGAAGATTTGGCAGTTATGGCTCGATCGGCCTTAGCATATCCAGTTGTCTTAGCCTGTGGAACAAACTAGTATATGACTCTCCCAATGGAGTGAAGGTTTTCTTCTTCTGCAATCTCTTGTTCTTAAATACTTGATTGGGCCGAAAACCTGATCCAGGAGGGTTTTGGTAGGCTCTTGGGGGTGGATAGGCATTTTGTGGAGTTGGGTATGTATTTTATAGGACTGGCGCATGCCATTGTGCGTGGGCCAAAAGTTGGCTATATGTTTGGGCATGGTGGACAGAAAAATGGGGGTCTAGTGGTGGGTAATAGTGTTGGGGTGGATTATACGGGGTATGGGGGTAGGTTTGGTGGTAGGTTCGAGGCTGATTATAGTGGTGAGGTGAGCCCCTAGGTCCGAACCAAGCTCATGAATCAATCGTTGCTATATCCTCTTTCTTTTTCTTTCCAATTACCCCCCAGTTCCACTTTGAACGGCCTGGGTGGTTGCCTTAATAGTTGAATAGCTCATGATTTTGTTTGTCTTGAGCCCTTCTTCTACTATACTGCCCATCTTCACCATTTCATTAAAGGACTTGCCTATAGCTGATACCAGATGACCGTAATAAGTAGGTTCTAAGGCCTGCAGAAAATAATCCACCATTTCACTTTCTTTCATTGGAGGGTCCACCCTTGTTGCCTATTCTCTCCACCGAAAACCATACTCCCCGAAACTTTCATTGTGCTTTTTCTCAATCTTTGTCAAGGACAGACGATTTGGAATAATCTTGAGATTGTACTGGAAGTGACAAACGAATGCTTGGCCTAGATCATCCCATGTATACTTTTTTCTGTGATCCTGCCGGGTGTACCACTCCAACGCCAAACCACTTAGACTTTGACTGAAATATGCCATTAGCAACTCGTCTTTCCCACCAGCTCCCCTCATTTTGCTACAAAAACCTCTCAAGTGCGCCACTGGATCACCGTGCCTATCGTACAAATCAAACTTGGGCATCTTAAACCCTGCCGGCAATTGCACATTTGGAAATAGACATAGATCTTTGTAAGCCACACTTAACTGACCTACCAACCCCCGCATTCTCTGAATGATTGTTCCAGGCTTTTAACTTTCCTGAACATCTCCTCTTGTTCTGGATTTTTAGATGGTTTCTCATTTTCCAAAGGGAGATCAAAACGAGGAGTGTAGGAATAGGGTTCTGGAGCATTGAAAGTGGGCTCCGGGGGGTAATATTGGTTATCATGGGCTTGGAGTAAGGGCTCGCTGGAGGATCTCTGGAGTGTAGCGGGTGTGGTGCCACGAAGACAGGAGTGGCTGGTGGAGGAGGGTATGGAACTGGTTTGGGTGGTGGAGCTTGTGGTGTTTGGGAAGTAGTGCCCTGATAGTAGTGGTAAATGGGAAAAACCGAGGATGAATCGGCCGTGGAAGGTTCCTGGGACTGAGCCAATGGCGGGACAAAGGCAGGGTTAGTGGGGTAAAGTGGTGGCAGGTGCCCTTTTACCCATGTTTGGTACATCTCGAAGGATCGATAACACTCACATCAAGTTCCTGGTTGGTCATGATCGACTTGTTTTTGGACCGGGTGTTGTATGGGTGAGTTGCCAAAATGCCACACAAACTAACCACCTGCCTATTACTTGATGACAACAACAAACTCGTTAGCGATCAGGGTTTAACAGATAGGCAACCGCACATTTGGGGAATGTAATCCACCTAAGCAGTTAACCGTTTCTATTATGGATTTGATCGGTTGTTTGCGTCATCCCGGCTTTCCGTTATTTCCATTTGCAACTTCTCTATTTCTTTTCTTTCCTTTTTCTTTTATTTTCTCTTTTTTTTTCTTTTTTTTCTTTGCTTGATTCCCGCCGTTTTTTATTCTCTCATCTTTCTATCTTGTTTTTCCATTGTTTCCTTCCCACAGTTTCTTGTTTTCTCTCTCTCTTTTCTTTTCTTTTTTAGTTATGATCAAATCCTTTGGGGATTACCTACGTATCATGACCCTGCATGAATCAGATCTTTGCGTAGTTCTGGGGGATAAGTGTGAAAATAAATAATAAAAATATTTTGGGATTTTCAAATTTTTTCATAAAATGAACCTTTTGATTACCACGACTCAAAAACTAATAGACTTGAAGAAGAAACTAACAGACTCCAATGGAAAGACGAAAATACAGACTCAAAAACAGACTAATAGACTTCAAGATGAAAATACAGACTAACAGACTCCAATGAAAATCATGAATACATCAGTGCCTCAACTGCTCCTGGGGCCCACGGGACATCATTCGGTCTCGCCATGGGCCTACGCGCCAAATCCCCTTGGAGATGGTAGAGATCTTCCATTATCTAGCGGACAAAGGTCATCACAGTGGCGAAGAACATGGATCTAGTCATGTCCTCACACTAACTGCATTTCATTGTGATGTAGTCGGCGATCCTTCTGACTCTCTCTCTTATGACACCCTTTTCTTGCAAAAAATGCCCAATCTGCTGGGCCCTGGCTTCCATAGTTTGTTCGGCTACATGATTCTGTTCTTGAAGTTGTTGCAAATCTCTTTCTAACTATGCCATTGCTATATAACAGTGTTCTCTTTCAGCCTTAAAGTCTTTCAGCTGCTTGATCATTTTGTTCTCAACGGTGATGACCCTTTTCTTCAACCCCGCAACCTCATTGTCGTATTTCTCTTTTAACTGTTTAACCAGGCGCGCTCGTTCTTCCCCATTCTTAGCCAATTTTGTTCGAACCCTGGCTAGTTCACCCTCTACTTTGTTCAAATCAAAACCTTACTCATCCACCTTCTGCCTAAGGTTCTTTATAAGTTTTTCATCCTTTGCATTTCTGGCAGGATTTTCAGCTGTTGTTTTCATTTCTCGAATCTGGGCTCGAAGGGCCTCATTTTCTTTGGCTAGCTTTTTCTTTTCACCCTTATCCGCCGCAGCTTGCAAACCGTTCTCGAATTGGAGACCCCTGACTTGCTTTTCCAGCTTTCCTATTGTGGCCCTATACTCATTCTCCTTGGACAACCAAGTCCACTGTTCTTGCGATGCCTCAACAAATTCCTGAATGTGGGGCTTTTTGGCTGGTCTTTCCGGTTGCAGTGTTCTTCTTTCTATACCAGGCAAGGTAGGCGGGTGAGACCTCGCCTCTAGATAGGTCACGCACTCGAGTGTTCGCTGTCAAATACTGGCACTCGTTCCAAATACAACGAACTGTTTCTTCATGAAATTGGCCGTCAAAGCTAACCTCGATCGCATAAACACTAAGATCTTTGTCTGGGTGCGTCACCTAGCACCTTCCCAACTGTTTCATCACCTGGTATGGAGCGTAAGGCTGAATGCCTCGAAGACCCATTAGGAGGAAGTAAGGACTGGTGGCGGGCATATACACAATTTCTTCAACAGGAAGCCAACCCAGTGTCCATTCTATTTGCCCCGCAGTGATGGAGCGAAGGCGGGATACCCAACCTCCAAACCCTTCTATTAAATTGAACCTGAAATCCTTGTGTAGAACTATTCAATGCAACTTTTCTCTGTGGACCCATAACTCATATATTGAGGGCAGTGACACAGGTGTTCGATCATCCACATCTGTAGTAGCAAATTGCATCCCTCAAAGAAATCTGCCCCAGCTTTACAAGCTATGAGAGCTCGGTATATCTCAGACACTATCATATAGGCAAGGGTGCTCTTGGCATTGGTAATCAAGACATTGACGACTCCAGCCACCCGCAGATCGATATTTCCTCGGTTCCCTTTGCTACAAATCCTGCTTTTCGGGTTGTAGAATCCTCCTACATACTCGTACCTCTGGTATATGAAACGTAGGGTGGGAAAACCGTCTGCCAACTCAGAGTACGGTATTCCCTTGCTTATTTTTAGCAAATCCATGAATTTGTGAGAGTTAACAACTCTTGGAGCGATCAGATACTTATGCCTCAGACCTTCAGTATTTCCCATATAACCTGCTATCTCTTCTAAGGTGGGTGTGAGTTCAAAATCCGAGAACTGCAAGATGTTGTGAGCTGGGTCCCAAAACATAACCAACGCCTTTATGATGTCTCCTCTAGGCCTGATCTTCAACAACCCAGTGAGACCTCCCAAGTGTAGATTGACCTTATCTTGCTCTGATTTACCCAGATCTTTCCACCACATTTGCAACTTCAAAGGGATCTTGTTCATGACTGTTATTGGCAAACTTTGACTCGTGCTCATTCTACACATTTATTAGGGTGATTAAGCAAAATCAAGACTTATTTGACTCAAAAATAAAGTTAACACTGTTTTTCTCTCTCTTTTATTTTTCAAATTTTTATTTCAAAATAAAACCCGGCTTTGCAAATACAGCCTTTCAGCGCTTCCGAGGAGAAGATTTTAAGGCTGTGCTTGCTAACCGGCCAAAATGCCAAAAAAGAAACCAAAGGTGGCTGTTCTTGCAAAAACAGCCTTCCGGCGTCCTTTTGGGGACATTCAGCTATTTTCAACAAGAATGACTTCACCTTACTTATTTCCAACAAAGTAATAAAATTTTGATGCCTTTTGAGCTATTTTTGCAAAAAGGAAGTTGGACCCGATGGGGGTTGCCTACGTATCCCACATCTGGTGAGAATCAAACTAGCGTAGTTTAGGCAATTTTGACAAAACAAAAACCAACTTTTTTTTTTCAAGACAAAACAAAAAATTTCTCTCTTTTTATTTCAAAATTTCGGTAGAGTTTCAGTATATTTTGGGACATCGGTTTTTCAAAAACAAGCAATGATCTCTTTTAGGCCTCACATTGACTTTCCTTCTCTCAACCTTTTCCCTATAAGCCGGTCAACATGCAAATCCGAAGAAAATGAATGCACAAGTAGCAAGTAGGATGCATCAGGATGGTCTTTTCATTTCGGGTATACCTGTCCTAGATAGATCCAACCCCTGTGTTGAGTCTCCAAAGTCAAATGCATATGATGCAGATAAGTGTTTCTACTAGGGATCCAGCATGAGGCTGAGTTATTCTAGGTTTAAAACCTGGGTGTATTGTTCTAGACCTGGCTTACCCGAGCGGACAACTCGAGCCGAAGGAGGGCTGCGTACCGGTAACCAAAAGATCATCCGGCTTTGCAACTTATCCGAACCTCGTTCTATTTGGGACATGACACTAACAGAAAGAAGTCATGACTAGCGTGCACTCCTCGGGAGAGAGAAGAGAGGGGTTTCGTAGCAGTTTATATACAGTTCAGCATATCAAAGCGGTAAAAGCAATATTTAGCACATTAGGCCCAAACATCTAATAAAATCAGATAACAGATAAAACCAAATATAACAATTCATCTAAGCTCGAATTCTTGAACACTAAACTAGAGATTCTAGGTTCGGTTCCCCAGCAGAGTCGCCAGAGCTGTCACACCTTCCTTTTTCCTACACCCCCAGAAGGGGCAGTATAAGGGAGTTTTTTCCAACTTAAATTGACAATCGAAACGGGATTTATTTATTTAATGATTTAGAGTCACCACTTGAGATAATTTATGGTGTCCCAAGTCAGCGGTTCAAATCCTGAGTCGAGGAAAAGATTGACTTTGTTTTACAGTCCGCGAACACAGAAACTCGGGTAAGGAATTCTGTTAACCCGGGAAAAGGTGTTAGGAATTCCCAGGTTTCGTGGTTCTAGCACGGTCGCTCAACTATTATAATTGACCTATTATCTAATTTCAATATATGTTTTAGCCTATAATTCAATTTTAACTTATTAACCGCTTTTATTCATTTTTAGGAAGATTGCAACGTTATTAAAACACGTCTTGAACCACGTCACATAAATGCACCCGCGGCCCTCAACATATTTTATCCAACATTGTTGAGATTTGGATTTGGGTCACATAAATGCGCACCCGAGTTTAGGAAGGTAAATTATTAAAATAACACGCCTAAAGCAACTACGCGTTTGCAACTTTGCGAGGGCCATGAAAATTCGCCAAATGGGACGCCTCAATTTCTAAGGATGAACAATATTAGCTGAGCGAGGACCATGCATTTTAAGGTTTTGTTTGGCACGACGCACCTCGATTTATTCTAACCAAAAGGTTTCTAAACTAACTCCTAAGGGCCATAAACTATTTATAATATATAATATGGCTCGCCTTAATTGTAAAAGGGGTATGGCTAATTGATTAAATGGCATAAGAAATTCTCGAATCAATTTTCCGAAACCAGACTTAACCAGTTTGTAATGATGAGGAATTGGGCCAGCTATTAGATACTAATTGGGCCAACAATGGCCATCAACAAGAGAGACTATTTCGAGGCAAGCCAAAGGCATAGAGCGGGGTTTACCATTTTCTGGCTCCGAGTGCTTTAACAATTCTGGGCCCAGATTGAGCCCAAATTCTTAATGTGAGATGAATGTCCAAGGACATACCCCTAAGCAGACTTAGCAGGCCATAACTTGCGTCAAATGGTCCAATATCAAGCCCCAAACCTCGGAATCAGCCTTTAAGCCCAGATCGGCTAGCTAACAAATTGATTTATATTAAAAGCACAACGAGATTAAACTAACAATTCTGAACCTTAACTAATTAAAACAAATTGCCTAATTAAATTTCTATTTCTATTTTTTGGCATGTATTAGCCAAATTTGCTTATGGAAGGGAACATCCAATGATCCGAACGAATGAGATATTGGGCTCGAGAAACAAGCCCATGTAGCAGCAACAGGCCGTTTTCTTTACAAAGGATCTCACAATCCAAAGCTTAATGAGCTCAGAACCTTTAAAGAACAAGGCTGAAGATCATAGACTTAATATCTAATCCATGCTAATGCAAAACAACCACAATTAACAAGTGAAACATGTATTGACAAATCTCATCACTGTCCAATAACTAATACACCCAGGAAACTTTGAATATTATTAACAACACATGTCTAGAAGTGACTCGTAAGGAAAAAATAAAACTGACCATGACCTGGGACCCCATTCGATTAGGTATTCCTGAATGTTGTTTAAACACAATACATATTCCATGACATTTAAATGAATCATACAACAAAAGATAGCTCTAAAACAGTCCCATTCACTTAAATTCCATAATAAAATGTAGGATCCAATTACTGACTCATTTAACACATACTAGATAAGGTCTAAAATGTTCTGAATCACCTGCACTACAACAGAACCATATTCGAATCCTAAAGTAAACACATAGCATTTAGGAAGAACATGAAATGGAAGAAATTCATAAAAGACATGAAACTAAGCTATGAACCATTAGACTAGTGTTTAAACTTCAAAATTCTATTTCATTTCAATCTTCAATTTGAGTATCACATTGTACGAGTCTCAAGAATGTGTACCTGGAAATAAAGGGGAAAACAAAGGGAATGGAGGGTCAGTAACCAGCAGTAGCAGATCAAGAACCCAACAATACCAATAAAATAGTAAAACTTCCACAGCAACCCAAAACCAGCTTTTAAAATCCAAATCAAACCATTTTCCAACCCATATGAATCAGAGGTAACTTCAGAAATCAAAAAAACCTCAAAAATCAAAGAAGTGCTCCAATGGAACAGTGAATTCTGATATTTTAGACCCTTACAGTATTTCCAGGCGTTTTTCAGTTTTTCAGATCTCCTCCCCAAAAAATTCAGCAAATGATGCTTTTATACAGGGGTGTTGGGGCAGCAGAAATGTGTTTCAAATTTTGCTCTTCAATCCCTTTTCAACTTTCGTTTTTTCTTGAAAATCCTCAGTTCTAAAATCTAATTTCATTTTAGTCCCAAAGTCAGCTTCTAAGAAGCTTCCCATTTCTGTTACAAAAAGATTCCTTAAGCCTAAGTTCCTAAACTACCCCTTAAGCACCTGAAAATTACCCCAAAATTCATGGGTCAAGTTGACCCAATAATTAAACCAAAACACATATGGGTCAGAATGCCCCGACTCAATTTTGTATGAGTCTGTAAACCCCAATTACATTCCCTCTTGGGCTTTTGATTCTTCATAACCCAATTCAAGATCAAACTCAGAAAAATTAATGGGCTAAATGAAATTGCCCCCTCAAGAAAAATCAGAATTCCTTTATCTTGCAAACAAAAGAGAAAAAATGAAATAAAACAAAAGAACTAAGGCTTGAAACAAACACGAACTGACAACTTTTGATTTTAAGAATGCAAGCATCTACTAACTCAGAATAAAGGAAATAATAGAGAGAAGAAGAGATGGAGCAAAAGGGGAATGAAAACTGGAATGAAACGGACAGGAAAACAATAAAAGGACTCGAAATACCTAATTGGAAATGGACGGACCTCTGCCATGGCTCTGAATGGACCTCCATTATCCCGAGTTCAAGCCGAAATTGGTATTCGTTGTGGGTTCTTGTTGAAAACCAGCGAGAAACACCAATTTAGACCCTAACCGGTCATGGAGACTTGAAGAAGTCAAGAAATTTTGTTTTTGTTTCTCTGCCCCTTTTTAGATTTGAAATTGGCTCCGCTTTATGGTGATTCGATTGATATTAGTTAGGGGTTGGGAAAGGGGAGGTTGAGGAGGTTTTATGGTGAGATTTTGAGGCTGGTCCGAGGCAGCGCCGCCGGGCTCGAGGCGGTGGGGAATGGTGGCGGCGTTAGGATTTAGGTGGTGTCTCTGAGAGTGAGTTGAGAGAGAGACGATGAGAGAAGGGGGGTTAGAGGGGTTCGGACACTATTATACATATCAAACCCCACTTCCGGACCGTTAGATCAACAGAGATCAACGGTCCTGATTTAGTCTGTTAAAACGGGATTGTTTTGGTTAAGGTGGAGACCGGACCGGGTGGGAAATGGGTTTGGGCCTCAATTAAACGGGTTTCAAGGAAAAATTATTTGGGCTGGAGACTTGGAATTAGATAAAGCCCAAAAATTGGATTCAATTCCTCTTTTGCTTTCTTTTCTTTTCATTTCCCTTTTTTCTAATTTCTTTTAAATTAAAATTAAAAATAAACCTAAATTAATCCCTAATCAAATTATCCTATCAAATTAAATTAATTAACTCTTGCTAACAATTACCACAAATAATTAATAACCAAATTTAAATGGAAAACTACCAATATTCCAAATGTAAAATTAAAAAACGCAAAAATAAACTATTTTTTGTGATTTTTCCATTTCTATGGGACAATTAAATTACTAATTAATTTTAAAAATGCAAGATTAAATCCTAAATGCAAATGCAACATATTTTTGAACTTTTCATAATTTAAGCAAAATTAACATGCGCAGACAAAATGCAAACAATTAATGAAAAATAATACAAAAATCTACGAAATTGCAAAATAATGGAAAAAAATTATTTTTCTTGAATTTATGGGAGTAATTCATATAGGAAAAAAATCATGTGATCACACCGCTCATTGTTGACTTGTTTGATAGACTTGGGCAATCCAAGTACTTTACCAAGGTGGATCTTCGAAAGGGCTACTACCAGGTTCGCATTGCGGAAGGGGATGAGCCAAAGATAGCATGTGTGACGAGATATGGAGCCTTTGAGTGGTTAGTGATACCCTTCGGCTTAACCAATGCACCGGCCACATTTTGCACCCTTATGAACAAGATTTTTCATCCCTACCTTGATCAGTTCATGGTAGTCTACCTAGATGACATAGTCATCTACAGCAACACCTTGGAGGAACACATGGAGCACTTAAGGAAGGTTTTCCAAGTCTTGCGGGAGGACGAGCTATACATCAAGAGAGAGAAGTGTGAGTTTGCACAATCAAAGGTGCATTTCTTGGGCCATATCATTAGCAATGGCGAGCTACGCATGGACGAGGCTAAGGTACATGCTATCCAGGAGTGGGAGGCACCCATAAAGGTAACTGAGCTGAGATCCTTCCTTGGCCTTGGTAACTACTATCGTCGATTCATCAGTGGATACTCAGCAAAAGCCGCACCATTGACCGAGTTGCTAAAGAAGAACAAGCCATGGGTTTGGACGGAGCATTGTCAAAAGGCATTTGAATGCCTTAAGGCAGCTGTAACAAATGAGCCAGTCTTGGCATTACCTGACTTTGCCAAGACATTTGAGGTGTATACATATGCCTCAGACTTCGCCATTGGGGGTGTCCTGATGCAGGATAAGCATCCCATAGCATTTGAGAGCGGCAAGTTAAATGAGACGGAGCGTCGTTACACAGTACAAGAGAAGGAAATGACTGCCATTGTGCATTGCCTTCGTACATGGAGACATTATCTGCTCGGGTCGAGGTTCGTGGTCAAGACTGATAATGTGGCTACTAGCTACTTTCAGACACAGAAGAAGCTCACACCAAAGCAGGCTAGGTGGCAGGATTTCTTGGCTGAGTTTGATTATGCGCTGGAGTATAAGCCTGGCAAAGGTAACGTTGTAGCCGATGCCTTGAGCCGGAAAGCCGAGCTTGCTGCAATCACTTTAGCGAGATTGGATATTCGTGGGGCTATAAAAGAAGGCATGCAACATGATCCAGCAGCCAAACAACTTATCGAGTTAGCCAACCAGGGCAAGACGAGACATTTTTGGGTAGAAGACGGAATATTGCTCACCACGGGTCGGCGGGTCTACGTGCCTAAGTTTGGAGACATTAGACAGCGAATCATAATGGAGAGTCATGATACAATGTGGGCTGGTCATCCAGGCCAACGTCGCACCAGGGCCTTGGTTGAGTCAGTCTACTATTATTCACGCATGTGAGATTATATAGAATGTTATGTGCAGACTTGTCTTGTATGTCAGCAGGACAAGGTTGAGAAACAACAACCCGGAGGACTTTTGGAGCCACTACCAGTTGCAGAGCGTCCATGGGAGAGCGTGACTATGGACTTTATCACTTTCCTACCAAGGTCCGAAGGTTATGGTACTATTATGGTGGTCGTAGATAGAGTTTTCAAATATGCCACCTTCATGCCCACCTCACCAGGTTGCACAGCCAAGGAAGTCGCCAAGCTATTCTTTAAGTACATGGTGAAGTATTGGGCCTTACCAAGGCATATAATCAGTGATCGAGACCCCTGCTTTACTATAAACTTTTGGAGAGAGTTGTTTGACATACTTTGTACGGAGCTGCACTTTTCTACTAGTTTTCACCCACAGATGGATGGACAAACGGAACTAGTCAATGCCTTACTAGAATGCTGCTTGAGGCATTATGTAAGCGCGCATCAGAAATATTGGGCAAGGCTCATAGACATCGCCCAATTCTCTTATAACTTGCAGCGGAGTGAGTCCATGGGACGGCACCATTTGAGTTAGCCACAGGATAACAACCACAAACTCTACATTCCTTACTAGCCGCGTTCGAGGGAAAGGGTTTGGGGGCTTATCATATGGCCAAAGGATGGGAGGAGCAGCTCGACACTGCTAAGTCCTACTTGGATAAGGCAGCTAAGAAGATGAAGAAGTTTGCGGACCGTAAGCGGCGTCCCACATACTATAGAGTTAGGGACATAATCATGGTGAAGTTTAACCCAAGACAGTTCAAGGCACTATGAGGCATGCATCAGAATCTGATTCGCAAGTATGAGGGGCCATTTAAGATCGTCGCCAAGGTAGGCAAGATCTCATACAAGCTTGACATGCCACCGTATCTTAAAATCTACCCTGTCTTCCATGCCAGCATGCTTAAGCCATATCATGAAGATAAGGATGATCCGAGTAGGGGCCAACCAAGTCAGGCGCCAATGACTATCACCGCCTAGCATGATCGGGAGATTGAGGCTATCATAGATTACCAGGCCAGGCGAAAACAAGGGCAAAAAGCCATCGCTATGTTCCTCGTCCATTGGAAAGGGAAATCACCGGAGGAGGCCATGTGAGTACGATATGAAGACTTATGGCAATTCAAAGATAAGATCCGAGGGTTTATACAGCAGCATTGCACCGCGGTCGTCGCAATATTGGGTGGGGAAGAGTGTGATGACCTGCCATGTCATCATGCCACATAGGCACCATTTGACATATATTAATGCCATGTGGAAGCTTACATAAGAAGAAGTCTATCCTTTATGAGAAGATTCTAGAGAGGTATGGACATTTCCTTAGGAAGAACCTAGATCCTTATGGATTTGCTAGGAAAGTCCTTGAAATCTTCTAGGCTTGTAGAGAATTCTAGAAAAAGCCTTTATCTTGTAAATATCAAGGACTTGTGTAATAATTAATATTTACACACTAGCCCCTAGGAGACTAGTATATAAAGGGGGCCATTCACTTGTAATTCATCAAGCAAACAATTCAAGTTCTCTCTAATACAAAGCTTCCTTTAAACAATTCTCTTGTGTTCTTTCTTCCATTCTCTTAGCGATCTTAAGTGTAGCAAGGCTGACTTGACATACCAAGAATGTGAGCAAGTTGTGCAAGATCGTCAGCGAGTTGTCAAGTGTCGCACGTGTACTTAGTTAACAACTAAAGACGTGACAATAGTCTACATAAACTCGTCACTTACCATTATTTTTGGGCACCACAACAGTATTAGCTAGCCAATTAGGATATTTTACCTCACGGATAGACCCGATTTTTAAAAGCTTTTGTACCTCATCCTGAATCACCTGGTTTTTGAAGGATCCTTGCTTCTTTTTCTTCTATTTGATAGGTGGATACGTTGGATCTTTATTCAACTTATGGGTCATCACCTCAGATGGTATACCTGTCATATCTGAATGCGACCAAGCAAAGCAATATGTGTTAGCTTTTAAAAATTCAATTAACTTACCTTTCATCTCTAGGCTCAGGTTATTTCCGATGTAAACTTTTCTGTCCGGCCAATGTATAAACAGCACCACCGCTTCGAGATCCTCTATTGTTGTTTTGATGTTTTCGTTCTCTTCTGGCTCTTGAATAGTATCAGGCCTTGAGTCTACATCTGTTTGTCCATCTGTAGTTGAGGTTTGTGTTGTTAAATCCTCAACTGAATTCTGTGCTATTTTTTGTCTGCAACGTCATTTTTTATGCGTAAATCTACCACTGAATTGATACTTTTAGAAGCCTGTTGATTACCACATGTTTGTCTAATTCCCTATTGTGAACGGAACTTAATAACTTGATGTAAGGTAGATAGAACAACATTCATCTCGTAAATCCAAGGTCTGTCGAGGATCATATTGTATGCCATGTCCATATCTATTAGTTAAAATTTTGTATCTTTGACTACTCCTTCTGCGAATATAGTGAGCATTATCTCCCCTTTTGTAACAACGCTTGAATTGTCAAATTCAGAGAAGGTACGTGCTTTGGGTACCAACTTGTCACCAGTTTGCATCTCATTTACCACTCTTAAAAGAATGATATTTATAGAGCTACATGGATCAATCAAAACTCGTTTCACATTAGTATCATGTACAAGTAAAGATATTACCAGTGCATCATTGTGTGGAATCATCACGCCATCTGAGTCTGCATCATCAAATGTTATGTTGTCTTCTTCCAAAACTTGGCGTACTCGCTTTCTGTGGGTAACTGTGACTTTTGACACCTTTTTCGCAGTTTTATATGTCACATCGTTGACCTCCTCTCCTCCGCTTATCACTTAACCATTCTTTTTGGTGACGGAGGTTTTGGTGGCTCTTGTCTATTTTTCATATATGCTTGCTTACCCTTCTTACTAAACAAGTCGGTTAAATAGCCTTGTTTTAGTAAGTGCTCTACTTCATCTTGTAGCAATCTGCAATCTGATATTTTATGACCGTGATCATTATGAAACTCGCACCAGAAATCTTGCTTTCTTCTATTGGGGTTCGATCTCATTACAGTGACAAGAAAGAAAATTAGAATATGAAATAGCAAAGTAATCAATAGAAAGCAAAAGAAAGTAATTGTATTCCAATAATAATCAAAAAGTGTCTGTACAAATGATATGTCTTTTCCTTATATAGGAATCTATAAGTACTACGTCTTTCCCCTTTTATGACCGAATCATTATGAGCATTAAAGATATTAATGAGACGTTATAATTGATAATCGTAACTGTTCATGAAGATTCTATAGCGTTTGAGATCATTCACGCTCATTACTTGATGATTCATGAATCTTTCCTTTTTGTTGTCTTTATTCATTCCGACGGTACCTCTTCATATAACCATTTAAACTTGTGCGAGCATATCTTTTTCTCTCGTGGATGATTTGCTCATATCTATTACGACTCGTGCCTCTTTCAATGCATCTCTCCAGCTGTCGCTTTCTTAATGATCCACATGTCTTGTCATATCAGCCACTCATATAAATCCACGTGTAATATTTATTTTTACCAATACATAAACGTATTATATATTATTAATCTTTAATACTTAAAGTTTTTTGTTAAAACACTCGTTGATTTGCTAATATTATTATTAATCTTTAATTATATCTTTCTGGGGAAATATTTTCACTCACCAACAAAACATCGAAAAATATATTTTTCGAAGAGTCACTTCTATCACACTAAACTAAACACACTATAAAAATAAAAAAAATAAAAAAAATTCTAGTTCGTGATTACGGTATATAACTCACGATTTAGGTAGCAGTCATCACTCAAGCATCTAGAGCAACAAAAAGTACTACGTATTACATAACGAATGGTACAAATGTACAAAACAATTTGTACAAAAGTTTATTTTTCTTTGACTATTATATATGCCTTCCTATATTATTTTCAAGTAGTTAAATTTATTTCAAAAGAATTTTAAATTTTTTACTCATTAATACAGATTCAGCCGAGGTATATCGAAAACAGCTCCTTTGCTCTTTCAGAATAGGATAAGGCTGTGTATATCTTACCCCTAGACTCCACTTACAGGAATTCATAGGGTTTGTTGCCGTTGTTATTGAGACATTAATGTAGATCAAAACTAGATAAGTTAGACTCTCGCCTTCCAAATCCACATTTTTTTTTTGGAACAAAGGGAATATATATCTTGGATTAACAACAAAAGGTTACATATTGTATACTTAGCATGCTTTTCGTGGTTAATTACTTTTTTAAAATCTAACTGGAATTTGGTATAATATTGACAAATATTTTGTTTGACAAAAGTGGGTCCATTGGCCGTCCCATGAGATCATCTTCGAGAAAATGATAAGCTTAAAAATTATAAAATAATAAAAGATGAAAAATCTTAATATTGTGGCCGGTTAGATAGCTAATGATTAGGGTTTAAATGTTTAATGATCAACATTGATGTCATGGTGCGGCTGCAGTACTTTGATCTCTAAAATAGAAAATTAATTCCATGTCAATTTATTAATGGAAGTGTCCATTTTTTGTTTATATGCTCGCAAGATATTTATTTATTTTTGTTTTTCACTCAGTGTCTAGTCAATTAATTCAGATTTACGTTAAGAGCCAGGGACATCCTATTTTGGAGTAAAGTCGTCTCTATCAAAAGCAACTCTATTTTCAAGGTTTAAACCAAAGACATTCAGTAGTTAAGAATAAAAGAATATTTATCATTCTACCGCAACATTTACTGATTATTCCTAAGATATTTGTGCGCTTTTAATGAAGACAAAACCTAGGACGTGGTAATTCATATTATAAGTTGAGCAATCACGCATAATCCTAGGGAACTATATTATAAAAAAGTTTGACTACTCTTAAAAAATATGATTTTATTAGTATAATGCTAAAAATCCTATATTAGACAAAGCTTGTAAAAGAATTAGAAGTTTCCTACGTTGTGATTACAAAGTCATGTTCTAAGAACTTGTCATACAAGGAAAATAGGTCATTCTTCAAACCAAGATGAATTTTGTTTGTTAAAGAGAAAATATGGAATGAATTCAAGGCTTCCATTTTCATTCTTTTAGGCTTTCGGGCAATTTCGATCTTTTCCACAGTCAAGAAGAAGAAGTAAAAATCAATTTTTTTTTGCTAAAATATGAAGTAGTATTTTCATCCAACTAATCATTCATCAATAATATAAAGGAGAAACGGGTAGGAAATTTTGCTTGTAATATAAAACAAACATATGGATTAATGATTGTAATATTAAATCACAACAACAATTATGCTTCAACCAAAGCAAGTTCGGATGGTTTTATATGAATTTTTGTTTTCCATGCATGCATGTCGCTCTATTTAAATTCATAGCAGTTCAATTTTATAAGAGTATAAAACAAAATTTAAATATAAATATGTGACAAGACTAAAGGACTCCTAAAAAATATTAGACCTATAATAAACACAGTAACATGACCAAAAGTTAATCTTAGCTAATTGGTGATGTCTAAATATGTCTTTTTGTTTCATTGCGCTTTATTTCTCATTTGATCTGTACGAATTCCAAGAGATGCTAGTCTTTTAAGAAAATTTCCATTTATGTGATTTAGGTCTACGCGAGGAGCGGGGTTGAGCGAGGAGCGGGGTTGAAAACAGAAAATTTTGTTATGTGAAGCAGGACAGTGCGACTTGAAGTCTGCCCCACTTACTTTTGAGTCTATCAGCTGCAACAACGGCTGCGAGAACGAGTGATGTGCTTGCCCCGACCGATTCCATACGTAATTCAAGATGTCGTTTGTGTTCATGTTGGCGATTTCTGATGTAAATTCGGTTGGCGATTTCTAATGTAAATTCGGTGGCTCGTTTTGTTGATAGCTTAACAATTCAAGAAACAGAATTGCTGCAGTTTCCCAAATATTTGGCTCCAAGAGAGTAAACAACAGAATCTGCTTTGGTTCTAACATAAATCATTTGCATAAACAGTGCTGTGAAGTTTGCACCAAAGTAGTAACCCTCATCTTTTCATTTAACCAATAAATCAATAGATATTTTGAAATATATCCAGCATGAGTCTTATACATGTGATTCTTTCCATAAATAGAGTTACATTTCCTGTCTTAAACATCAGTTTTTCTGTCTTACTATAAGTAAGAGATGTATCGTGTGATCTCCCGTTCTCCTCCAACGGTTCAAAGGGGAACGCTGTAGTGGCATTTGCAGATAGCCACATGAAGTAGTCTCTCCTAAACTCCACCACTCAAATCTGGTGAATAATAAATCAATCAATCAGGGTAAATAATAGGTAATCGTTGAGTGTCGTATTTCCTGGTACAAGCGCTGTATTTTGGAAACTTTCCGAAGACCACTACTTCTGCACCAGATGTTCAACATCTCCAAGTTGCACTTCACCTCCTTGTAACACGTATTCATCCTGAAACAACATTTCAATCTGCTCCAGCGATTTGCCTTTCGTTTCTGGAACATATTTATAGACAAATGCAACTGACAGTGCAGAGATTACTGAAAAGATAAAGAAAGTTCCACCAACAGTAATTGCACGTGAAACAGAGAGAAAAGACATTGCGATCAGGCCACTGCACATTCTATTACCTACTGCCCCGAGCCCTGATGCTTGAGCACGAAGCCGTAAGGGAAAGATTTCTGATGTTAAAACCCAACAGACTGGACCGATGCCCACTGAGAAGAATGCTACATTCCCACAAACAAATAGTATTGCTAGCGCGATGCTAATTGATCCTTGTTTCAGTAAAATTAGAGTGATCCCCACGCCAAACAAACATGTAGTCATACCAATTGTGCTCACATAGAGCAATGGCTTTCGTCCGACTTTGTCAATGAGAATGATGGCTATTAGTATAAATGTTGTTTTGCTGATTCCAACAGCCACCGTGGCAGCGAGAAGTTTTGATTCATCCTCAATACCAGCTGCTTTGAAAATTGCAGGACTGTAGTAAACAGTAGCATCAATTCCAGTAATCTGTTGGAAACATTGAATTCCAATACCTGTGATCAGCATCCTACGTAAAGCAGGAGAGGGCGTCAAAAGTTCACGCCAAACGGGTTTCTCTTCATATTTGTCTGTGTTTGTGCTTCCAGCAGCTTGTTGTATCTCGGCTAGTCTCTCCTCAACTTCTGACTCGTTTTCATCTGTTTTCATTAGCACTGACCTCGCTTCGTCTACTCGGTTCTGCAAGACCAACCACCTAGGTGACTCGGGGATGATGAAGAGAGCAACTCCGATAAAGACTGAGGGAAGAATACCAACAGCTAGCATTATCCGCCAGCTTATATGTGCTGAAAGACCCGAGAATGCATAATTAGATACATAACCAAGTAAAATTCCTAGATTTATGAAAATCTCAGGAAAAGATGTGAGCGAGCCTCTAGCAATAGTTGGCGATATCTCAGCTATATAGACGGGTGCAATCATGACACCAAAGCCTATGCCAACTCCAGCTAAAATCCTTCCTACCATTAGTATTTCAAACGAAGGAGCAATGGTCATTACAGCTGCACCTATTTGAAAAATAACAGCAGCTAACCCCATTGTCCACTTTCTACCAATTGCATCTGATGTTCTCCCACCAGCTAAGCTACCCAAAAGTGAAATTATGCTCAAAACACCAACTAGAACTTCTTGTTGCACTTCTGTTATTTTCAAATCTTCTTGAATAAATAAGATTGCTCCACTCATCACACCTACATCTGCATTTCAAAAACACACACATTGATATCAAGACTCGGCTAGTTAATAAACCTTTACGAAAAGGCACACAGAGTGTGCTGAATAAATTGATGAATATATTCAAAGCATTTCTCCCCCTCCCGCCTCCACCCTCTCCACCTCGGGCTTTATATTCCCCTACTCCGACACCAGGTAGTACATATTCAAAGTGCATTGTAACATATATCACTAAGTATTACGCAAAATTGTAAAAGGAGATGACAATTGTCACTGTTTCTTTTCAATTCCACTAGATAAAGTAGGTAACTTTCTCCATTAATAATGAACTAAAAATTGCATCACCTGGAATTAGTTAACGTTTTCTGCATTAATGCAAAGAAGATGAGGCAACATTATTTCTGTAATAGAAGCTCTATCCATATGTACTTCTCCTTGATACATTGTTCAAGAGAAGCTAATTCTGTTGCTGATGAACTGCTCAAGGCTGTTTCTCAAAGTGGACAAGATGTTCTTGAATCCAGGGAAGTTGATTTGCCTAGGAAGCTGCGGACCTTATTTAGTCATATTAGGGCTTCATTGCCAAGTCTAAGACTTTTTAATGATTCTTTTTTTTTTTGATGAAGTGGTGTATTATTGACAAAAGCATCCAGTGGATGCACGTATTACAAAATAAAAGAAGATATCAGCTCCTAAGAAGAGAGCAACAAAAAATCTATCATAAGACTAGAGAGCTGATAAATTCCATAAATTGGTCAGAGTTATACATAGGGGAGAGTTTAACCCAACTAAAAAGAGTGACCAAACATCTAGCCTTGAGTAGGTATCTAGCAGTTGAGATGCCATCAAAGCATCTTTGATTCCTTTCTGTCCATAAGCACCAAAATATAGCAGCAGGAACCATCTTTGTTCATTTATTTATTGAAGAAAGTGTAATGTTTTTTGCTCAAGAGTTCATTTCTTTTAACTTGTAAAGGAGCGAGTCTTTTCCCTCCTTTAACAGTTTTGGTGTAAGGCTCTAATCCATCCCAAATATGTAATCACGTTATATAATATCATCCCTAGAACTCCAAGATTGGAACAATATGATTAGCGGAAAAATTACCAATTGCTCTTCCAAAGGATTTCTAGGCTTCAAACATGAATTACAGTCTCTAAAGATTACATTCCAGCAGATGTTCTTATGTGAAAGTCGACGAGATAGTAAATCATCTGACAACAGCATTGTGCTTGATCAGAAATTACAAAAGATGTAGGTAGAATTCCTCATTACTATATGTATTAGACGCTCATGTCTCGTCCTAAAAAATCATGCAAGATACATACATTTTTCCTGAGGCAAGCATCCAATAACTTGCTGGTTTACTACTTTAATTATCACCAATATTCTAGAATCATAACATCTCCTTCAGTACTACAAATGAGTCCCCATCAGAAGCCACAACGCAAATCACAAGGTAGAGTAGCAGTGTAGAACTTCAACATAAATCTTGAATAAAGTCAACATTTAAGAATGACAAAAGGTCACAACTAGTTTCATTATACAACAACAACAACAACGACAACAACATACCCAGAGTAATCCCACAAGTGGGGTCTGGAGAGGGTAGAGTGTACGCAAACCTTACCCCTGGCTTTAAGAAGGCTTAGAAATACTAATACTTTGACTTTCAATTCCATTCTTCACTATTTGATGAGTCAAAAATTCCTGGTTTGATATCAATTAGCCATTTGCCTCTCTATCTTCACAAGATAGGGTAAGGTCTGTGTACACTCTACCCTCCGCAGACCGCACTTGTGGGATTACACTAGGTTTGTTGTTGTTGTTGATATCAATTAGCCATTTAGCATAGTTACAAACACATTGGTTTATACTTTCTTTTAGTCTAGGTATGTACCACACAAAAAAGATTCACAAACAGGAGAATAGTTCATCATTTGTAGGTAAGTGCGGACATATAAAATGTAATGATAAAAGATTTACCATAGCCAAGGAGGACATTGTTGAGAGAAGCAAAAACAGCACAACCAAAGACATATTTCCTTGTACTCTTTCTTCTCCTCTCCATTTGATGATGATGGTGTGAAGGATCATCATCTCCATCATAATCTGTTAACTCAGAGACCATTCTCTTGTACTTGTTCTTGCTCCCTAAAGGAAAATCAGACAAACCCAATTCCCCATGTCCATTTTCTTGGACACTTGACATACCCATCTACCCCCTTTGACCCAAAAATCCAATCTTTAACTGAAAAAACTGAAACTACAAAAAGCCAATCTTTAACTGAAGAAACAGAAAGTTAAAGTTATTTTGACCCAAAAAATCCAATCTTTAACTGAAAAACTGAAACTACAAAAATCCAATCTTTAACTGAAAAAGCAGAAACTTGAAGTTACTTCGACCCAAAATCCAATCTTTAATTGAAAAAACTGAAACTTGAAGTTACTTTGACCCAAAAATCCAATTTTTAACTGAAAAACTGAAACGTGAAGTTACTCTTGATTCAAAAATCCAATCTTTAACTGAAAAAACAGAAATTTTGAAGCTACTAAAAGTCTTTCAATTCTTGATTAGATGGGTTGAACTGGGTCTAAAAACACAAGAATGGAGTTAGGAATTGGGTTTCAGTTCCAAAATCAAGATCTGGAAGACAATTAGAAAGAATTAAAAATTAAGGAAAATAGGCAAGTGGGACTTTTTTTTTTTGGTATGTAAGCGCAATAGGTTTACTAGTGAAATGGCAGTACTATCTCCGTTCCAATGTATCTAAACCTATTTTTTAAATTTATGGTTCTAAACAAGTTAAAATATTTGTGTGGTTATAAAAGTTATAGAATTGTAAGTAAAAATTAAATTATTACCAAATTTAAAAAGAGGTTATTATTTTTGAAACGGACCAAAACGAAAATAGATTCTAATAACTGAACACAGAGGGAGTACATCACACGTCCTTGACTTGACCAAAATAAAGAATGTGAAGCTTTCAAAGCTATAGCTGTAGACTTAGCAAATTTGCAGTATTTCTAAAAACAACAATTGTTTCTCAGTAAACTTTATGTTCTTATATCAATTTTAGACTTTTAGTAGCCTAATTAATACTATAGGAGTTTCTTTGAAGGTACTATCGTTGTGCGAAGGATTTTATCAACGTTGTGTTCCATTGTCTGTGTTAAAACCACTATTTCAGTCAAGAAGTTTATTGTCAAGGCCATAATTTTTGCGTAATTACACTTTAAATGTGTTTTTCCTTTTATATCTATTCAAAATCTACAAAAAAAATAATTGCTCTGCCCTTTCGTTTCCTTTTTCTTTCTCATTTGCCACGTGCTCTTTTCCTATTTTAAGGTTTTTGTGCTGGTTTAATTCCACCTAGTTTAGACTTTAGATAGGGATTTAAGCACTTTTGGTTTATTTATATGTTTGGTAGAAGTTTTTGATAAATACCATAATTATTTTTAAGTCAAGTGTTTATATATTAAAATCAAATCAAAAGCCACTAGTTGGTTACTGCCAAAAAAAATTTAGTTCGAGTACTTTTGGTGTGACAATTTTTATTTTATTTTTATCTCTTATATCTTCTTATAATAAAATTCTTACCAAAATAAAACCCTTACACCTCCATTTTTTCATGTAAGGATACTGTTTTCTAATTAGAAATTTGTTAACAAACACACTCACTTATCATCAGTTTTAGTAGTTATATCCAAACGCGTGATTATGTGAGCGATTAAATTATTTTTCAACACTATTTACTGATAGAATATATGAGTCCACCAAATTATAGAAAGATCAGGTCCTTTATGAGCTTCTACTGAAAATGCTAATGAAACAGTAAGTAAATAAGACAGGGAGTTTTTCCGTGGAAAAATCCATCTTCAATGGGATAAAAAACCACGACCTATACTGGTAGGATTTTAACTTTACTACTGAGCAAACTTTAGATTACAACCTATGTATTTTAGGAATTAAACTCTTAATCTCTCACTAACTTGTAATACACCTATTACAAGCCACTTTGCAATACACATATTACAAAGACTTCAACTCATGACTAACTCTAGTCACGACACAAACACTAAGGGTTTATAATTTCACAAGAGGTTCCTAAGTAACGCTTCTAAATAAGCAAAGTAGGAATTACAATGAAGAACAATCACAAAGTTACAACTCAACTAAGGACATACAAATTACTAGCTCTAGGAACTGGTCCATAGTAGTGTTAAACTTTGTTCTTGATGCACTTGAGAATTGAATGCTTGGATGTCAGATGCTTGAATGGTTGAATGAATTCTCAAGTGTTCAAGTGATGTTTTGTTGTAAAGTTTAACGTTAATACAACATGGATGACATCACTTGAATGATGTAATCACTTGGTAAGACAAATGAGAAGTGACTGCAGAACTCTGCTGCACTGTTTCTATGTACAGTGCAAGCAGTCACTTTCCAGCTGTAGACAGTTGATTTCGTACTGCTGTCAGGGAAACACAAGGGTATCATGTCCTTGTATTGATTTCCTATCTTCTGAAGTTGTAGCAGTTCACATTAGCTGGAGTCCGTTGATTTGCGATGTGTATCAAGTGTATCAGGTTCCTTATCTGATTCTTTGACAGTAAATTTGTTAGATCATCAAAACATAAAGCTAAGATATTGTAAACTCATCAAATACTTATCGGTTACTTTTAATTAGTTAAACCAAACAGAATTTTAATCTCTTGACTAATGTGTTGTCTCCTTAAGAACAACGAATTTTAATTTGGAAACCTCAAACTCGTGTTTATACTTAGGAAAAAAAAATGGTGGATCGCACGATGGTATTCTTTTTGTTTTTAGACAACTCTGTCCTCATTTTTAGGAATAACTTGAGAAAAAAATTCCTAAAATTATGGATTTCACTTGGTTACACAATCAAAAGAAGAAAAGCTTACCACTTTACTTTAGATAGGTTGTTCCAATCTCAAAGATTAGTGCCTGTAAGATCTTTTGACAAAGTCACATGACCATCTAAAGTGTTTTGGAAACGCGAGAAAGGAATTATTTACTTTTCAGATTTGAACAATTAATAGTTAAATATATATCAAGCTCACTAATATTATTGGATAATTAAAAAAGGTTAATGCATGAGAGGGTTCACCCTTAGCTTCCACAAGAAATACAATGTTACAAATGCTTTAAAATATAGCAAACGAGTTACGTACTGATAAAGTAAAATAAAGTTGGTTAATAATATTATATCAGGTGTATGTAAATTTATTAAAAAGTTTATAAAACTTAGATGATTTTTTTGTACCTATCAGTACGTGGTTGAAAGCAAGTGATAAGACCATTTCATGTCATTCAATAATTGATTATACATAATTATATCATATAGTACATAAATTATGCATATATTATACGTCTATATTTTTAGTTTAAGCAATTGGGTGGGCGACTATTTGAAGTAATTCTTCTATTTTTTTCCTGCCCCTTTGCACAGCTTAGGACTGTGAATTTGTTTTTTAAATGAAGGGCCAAAAGCCAAATTCCCCTGCCAAAAAGGAGAAAACCCGTTGTGGCTACTTTTGTGGCCTTGTATTTACAAAATTAGCCACTTGCTTTAAAATTTGACCATTTTAAAGTTTGGATCATGTGACCGCTTTCAGACTTTAGGCAACTTATCTAATTTTAAAAAGGGCAGAATAGCTTAAATGTCACATATACTTGTGTCACTTTGTCATGTCAGTCCTCAAACTTGACAATTTGTCAATTGAACCCTTACACTCCTTCAAACTGTGTATAATAAACGCTTATGACAGGAAGTTGCCGGTGCGTGTAATACAATCTCCTCCACGTTGGTTGTCACGTCAAAAAATAACCATGTGTAGATGCCATGTCACATGGTAGATTAAAAATAATTAAAATAAAAAAATAAAAATAAAATTCAAACATTAATTCCCTAATCCCCTCCCTCATTGATTTCTCTCTCCCCTCACGTTCTTTCTCCTGCCCATCTTGCTTCTCTTTCTTCGTGTTCTTCCTCTTTTCCCTTCCAATTCTTCCATTTTTATATTATAGAAATAAAATTAAAATATGTAAAGAAAAGAAACTAAGTAAAAATTATTTTTTTTCCAGATCGAAAAGTGGGAGAAGAAGTTCGATGGTCCATTTTCATGGCTGACGGCGTTAGGTGGCGGAGAAGAGGTTCGATGGTCCATTGTTCGTCTAGCTCGAAAATTAATACCCGCTGCCCCTTTAGTATATTTTTGACTTGTTCAGGATTCAAGAGTGGTAAAAAAATGACACTATAGTATACAGAGATGTTTGAGGAGACTTTAGGGATTTAGTTTTTTTTTTTGTTGGAAGGGACGAACAGGGGAGTAGGGAAGAAGAAAAAGAAGAAAAAGAAGCATACAGGGGGAAAATCAAAAAGGGAAGAGCCGGAGGTGGTTTTCTGGGGGGTGGGGAGGGAAGAAGAAGAAACATACAGGGGGAAATAATCGAAAAGGGAAGAGGAAAGGGAGGGGTGCGGTGTTTGTTGAGTGGGGTGGGGGTAGGGTTAATAGGAAAAAGAAATTAAATGGGGGGGGAGTTGCGGGGAAGAACTGAAAGAGACGATATTTCTTTTGCTTTTTTTCTTTTTTGACTTATTTTATCTTTATCTTTTGGCAGAATAGCCTAAATGGCACATGTACTTCACCCACTTTATCATGTCGGTCCCCAAATTTAGATATTCGCCAATTGAATACTTACACTCATTCAAAACGTGAATAATAAACGCTTATCCAACGTGGTTTATCATATGTGTCATATGTGGCTTCAGTGCGTGATTCATACGCCTGTAAGGGGCGTGAAGACAGTTAAAAAAGCCCTAACGGTAATAATTTAGCCTATTTAACAGCCATCTTCTTCTTCCTACCTTATTCTCTATTGTTGAACATTATAGAAGCTAAATTTAGCAAATCTGATGTCTTCTTCTTTCTTTGTTAGCTTCAACAGTGAAAAATAAAATTTTATTTTCCTGTGACTCTTCGTTGCCCATCAATTTTTGCCATTTCCTTTTGTTTTGAAAGTCAATTTTTTTCTGCTTCTCTTGCAACAAATAAGCTATTGCCGCCTCTTCTCCTTCAACAATGAGGAAGGAACCTTTGTGTTATTGTGGAGTTGCTGCGTATCTTAAAATGTCACGAACACCCACCATCCTGGAAGGAGGTTCTTAGGCTGCCGAAGATATGAGATTGCTGAAGGTGATGGCCTTTTCAAATGGGTTGATCCTGCGATTGAGGAAGAACACTACAAGACTCTTCTTGCGGCTCTTATTAAGAAGAGTGATCGATGCTATTGTCAAAGAAGACAAGGAAGGTCGAAGTTCAGAGTTGTTGTTATTATAATTGTGGTTGTAGTTGTTCTAATGTTAGCTATTATGTTATTTGTTTAGGATTGATAGTGCACTTTTTTATTTCCTGGGTTTAGGCTACATATTTTGTGTTGATGTAAAATTTTATTCATGGAATATATTGACAAAGGATCCATTACAGCAACAAGTACTAATATAATGGCATGTGTTATAGGCAGTTAATAAAACATCCAAAATAAGGGAGTTGGTTTACAAAATATTGCCAACGATAGGCGGTCAACAAAAACATACATAATGAAGTAGCTTTACAAAATATTGTCTACCACAGTCAACAAAACACATACATATGTAAATATCAGTTGAGCACTTCAATTAATGTTTGTTGTGGCTTGGCTGCTTGGTGTGGATTGTGTAACTAGGGTGGCTTGAGTGGTTGTAGTAGACTTTGCCCTTCTGTAACTCTGTTCTTGCAGCTGCCTTTGTGTAACTGCTGCTCGGCCCTTCCACTTTAGTCCAAGTGGTTTGAACCTAAGTTCAATGTTGGTAGGAGCAGAACTTATGAGTGTAGAAGAATTGTGTACCACTTTGTCAGTAGTTCCAGACTACACAAAAATAAAAGGTTGTGAGTGAGGGATTATGTAGTAAACCATTGTGTAATTAAGTGAAAATATTTACCCTCTGTATAACAGTGCCACTTGAATCAAATAGCACACTATATCCTGCTGTCTTTGGTCTCTTAGACCCTACATTTACACCACCTCTTCTAGGCTCATTGGTCTTCCTTTTTGGACCTCCTGTAATATTGGTTGATTGTTGTGTGCTTGGATCAATGATTAGTAGAGTGAAGGCAACACTTTCCATAGTTGAAGGTGTTGTTGATGATCCGGCTGTTGGTACTGATGCACTTCCAGCTATTGTTGATGATCCAGCTGCTGCTGCTGATGATCCAACTCTGGTACTGATGCACTTCTAGCTGCTGCTAATGCTGCAGTTCCACTTTCAGCAGTTTCACCTCCAACTGAACTAGTTCCAGCCCTTCCCCCTTGGTTTCTCTGCATACACATAACAAAACTATCACTAGTAATTGAATTCTTTCAATATTAGCAACAAAACAAACATTAATACTTACTGTTAATGGGAATCCTTTCTTGTTATGTCCTAGAGTCTTGCACAAAGAACATCTCATTTGTCTCTCTATCCTTGTACCCTTCCCAAACTTCTTCTTTGGTTCATCAGCAGCTTTTCTCCTTTGGTTCTTTGGCCTTCCTGGCATTGCAATTATAACAGGTGGCTCAATAGCTGGCAGTGTGCTTTTTGGCCATAAATTCATACTAGTTAAAGGTTGAATAAATCTGCTATATGCCTTAAGGTAGGTATCCTTTCCCTCATAGTTCTTATAATGCATTGTTGTAATTGCATGTGCACATGAAATTCCTTTGAGTTGTCATGATCTACAAGTACAGGTACATGTCCTAAAGTTAACAACATGTTTATATGGATCTCATACCCTATTTCACCATTAAATTTGACTTCACATTTGGCTGCCCTTTAAGCATTCTCTCCAAGTATTTCCATAGCCATGGGTGATATCTCACCTACCCATTTTTCAGAAAAATCTCTCATGCTATTCATCCTCTCCATACACTTGATTTTAATTTCCTCTAATATAGTAATGATAGACTTGTGCCTAGCTGTTAATATCCAACTATTGAATGTCTCACACATGTTGTTCTCCACTACACCACACTTACTATGTTCTTTGAAGTATGCCTTACACCATGTTTCCTTGTTATATTTCAGTAAGTCTTGAACAATATCTCCCCCAGCTGGTCCATTTCATCCAACTTCTTGCTAAAGTAAACTTCAAATGTAGCTCTTGCACACTACCAGAATTTTTTCCTTCTTTCCTCACTAGGCCAAGCTTGCTTCCAATTAGCCCAGATATGTCTAGCACACCATCTCATCTCAGTATTTGGCAATAACTGAGTTATTGCTAGATGAAGACCCTACAATCATAAAAACTATATTGTTATAACTTAAACATAAATGAAAACAATTACACTTTAACGAAAGAGTATTAGAAATCATACCTTCTGCGTATCAGACATGACCGTCAGCCCTTCTCCTTCAGTTTCTGTCAAGTTTAGATCATGCTTGAGACATCTGATAAACCAAGACCATGTATCCTTTGATTCCTTGAGACAAAGCAGTTCACTTTTGCATGTCCCCTTTAGGAATGCAAAGCCAATTATGTTTCTGCACTTTTCTAACCATCCAGTTTTTAATGCTTCAAGACAGACATAAATGCCTATAAACACCTCCTTGCCAGGAATTGAATCATTATATGTCCTTATTGTCACACCTCCTTTTTGCGCCTACCCCGAAGGATAAATGCATGAGGGGAGTTTTTTCATTTTAAGTGACATTATTTGAAAATGAGATTATTTATTTAATTCAGAGTCGCCACTTGGGAAAGGTTTGGCTTTTGGTGTCCCAAGTCACCGGTTTATCTTGAATCCCAATTCGAGGAAAATATTCGACTTTCCAAATGAAGTCTGCGAACCAGAAGTTCTAAGTATTCTGTTGACCCGAGGGAAGGTGTTAGGCACCCACGGATCCCGTGGTTCTAGCACGGTCGCTTAAATTGTTATAATGGCTAAATATCTGATTTTAATACATGTTAACTTGTGTGCTTTTATTAAGTTTAAACCGCTTTTATTATTATTTTTTAATAAAATTGCAACGTCGTGAAAATGCATCTCGAACCACGTCGCAATCAATACACCCGTGGTTGTTAATACATTCCGACTCCGTTGAGATTTGGATTTGGGTCACATAAATGCGCACCCGAATTTAAGAATGTAATTTAATTAAAATCGCGCCTAAAAGGTCTAACGCGTTATTATCTTTAGGGAAAGCCGTGAAGTTCGCTAGATGGCTCATCCCGTATTCTAAGTATTTTTAATATATACATTTATGAGAGCTCCGCGGTTTGTGCACTTTTTTTTTTGGCGAGGCTCGTCTGACAACAAACTTAAAAATACTTCAAATAACAATAGACACATGCTGTACATATGTTTAAACTAAAGTTAAAGCCAAAAGCAAAAGTTAAAGCTTAAAGGGAAAACAAAAGCAAAAGTTAAAGCTAAAACAAAAGTTAAAGCATAAAGGGTGTTATTATTTTAATAGCTTTTAACATTTCGGAAAAATTCAAGGTTATTTAAAACATCTCAAACCATAACACCTGTGCTTCACGACACGCTTTATCTAACCTTGTTCGAAATTGAAGCCGGGTCACATGAAATGAACCCTCGAATTTAGAAATTAAGCATCACAACTACATCACGGGAACCGTACCCGTAATCACGATAATAAATTAAAGGCGCGCCTAAAAGTATACTAGGTGTTCGTTATTCTTTTATATAAACTTTGTGACTATTGTAAAGCAAGCATTATAGAATTAGACTAACAATTAAATCATGAAGACTAATAGTTAAGCTATAATCTAAATCCAACAACTTATTTCTTTCATGTACCCATTTTGTGGAACATATCTTATAAGACAAAATTCAAACGAAAAAACGAAATAAACGAAATAACAATGAAGTCATCCGAGGTTAAACAAATATGGAACAACAATTCTAATAGGTAATAATATCCATGGTAAAATCAAAAGCAATTCAACAAAGACGACACACAAACAGTTCATAAGAAATCCATACCATTTTTATTCCATTTAAGCAAATATCACAAGTTTAGAAATGTGTATGCACCTGTTTGAAGCAAGAACAACAACCAAACTGGACCGACAACTATCGGAAACCTCTTCAACGACGGAACCTTGGAACCTCGATGTCAAGCTCAAAGATCTCAGACCGGAAACCACGAGCACAACCCAAACGATGACCTCAGACGGACTGCGCGACGACAGTGAAGAAACAGCGGCAACTGGGCTGATTGGTTAGAGACCTGGGGGCTGGTGTTATGGTGTTCGAAGGAGAAGAACGTGAAGCAACAGCTGCTGCTCGACGAGGCTCCGGTGTTCGTGGGGCTGGTTGATTGGTTGTCGACTGGAAGATGGATGACGGGGACGATCTAGTTGCTCGATAGTGAGGTTGAGCTCGTCCGGTTGACGAATGTAGCGACGAACGGAGGGAGTCTATGGCGACGATGAGGGTGGTCTGGGTGGACGATGAGGAAGGTGATGACGTAAAGGGGGTAGTCGTTTGAACGTGAGGAAGGTGATGACGTAAAGGGGGTAGTCGTTTGGACGTGAGGAAGGTGATGGCGCAACAGCGATGACTGTTTTGGTGGAGCTGGAGCTTGTTGGCTGGAGGATAGGGTGGTCGACGGACTGTTTGGTTGACGACGTTGCTGCTGGTTCGCGAGGGATGGTGGGCTATTGATGGTGGTCGTGAGACGGAGAGGAAGCTGGGGCGACGGTGGTTGCTAGAGGTGGAAGGGTGGTCGCTGGACGATTTTTCCGGTGACGGGCAGTGGTGGTTTTGAGGCGTGAAGGAGGTGGAGTTATGGTCGTGGTAGTTTTTTTCTTCTTCTCCATTTTAGTGGTCTTCCCTTTCTCTTTTCAAAAAAATGTCTAAGTCCCCCCTTTCATGTGCTCCTCCGTGTATATGTAAATGTAGGGTATTTTTATATGCTTTTTCTCTTTTTTCTTTTAAATCTAAATGGTCCAATTTTAAAAGCCTTCCCATGTTACTTTGTCCATGTGCCCATGTTCTTGTGTTTTGTCTGTGTCCCCCACGTGTGGTGGGCTCGGATTGTTACGGGCTAGGTTCGAAAATTAGGCCTAAAAATGGGTCGTTTGAACCCGAATATCATTCTTTGCCCGGAATCGAGAATGAAAACATGAATTTATTTAATTAATCCTACATAAGAAAAATAACTATAAAAATAAGACTGACAATTAAAACGAAACTATTTCTATATTTTTCCAAGTTTTTTTAAAAAAAAAAAAAGAAGCTACAACACATTAATTAAACTATTTTTTTACAATTTTCGTTTTATATATATATATATATATATATATATATATATATATATATATATATATATATATATATATATATATATATATATATATATATAAAGATAAAAATATAAAGTACTATTTTTATATTTTTTAAAGTTTATGAGAAATAAATAAACTAAAATTTATATATATTTTTTTTGTAATTTTTATTTTTGTGATGAAAATAAAGTAAAAGAGTCAAAATAAGCTGAAATAGCTACATTAAAGCTAAATTAAATATTTACGTGCTAAAATGCGAAAAATTTGGGGAGGGACAAAAATCACATATCAACACTTATCACTACAGTAGTGCCAGGATTAGTAGACTTTAGCATTTCTGCATAATCATGAAGCCTAGTAAATTCTTTCTTGTAATCACCCATATTCTCCTTCATAACTATCATTTTTACTCTTCTACGGGAAGTTTTACTCACATATAAGCCATATGATTTCCTAAGTAAGGCTTGAATCTGATGAAGCTTAATTTTAGGCTCATTAATTATTCTGTCTTTGAATTTTTTTGCAATCCATGGTGGGTTACACATCTTGTTCCTTATTTTCTTGTAGCATTTATGGACAGGGTAGTATGTAATTACCCTAAAATTACAGGTACTGCCTTCTATGCTACCAAGGATATGCCATGGACAACCTTTCTTTGTGCACTTTGCCCTAACCATTTCCTTCTCATTAGGTTTCAACTTAAGGTTCACACCTTTTTTGAATAGAATATGTCTGCAATGCCTCTCTAAACTGTACAACATTCTCAAATATCATATACAGTTCAAAAAATATTTTTTGGCAAGTTGTGTCAAAGTAGACCTTCTTACTTGGATTCCTAGCTTGTGCATCCCTTACTTCATCAGGGCAAACAAGTTCTCTTTCATCATCACTACACTCACTACCTGGATCTGAGCTATCAAAATACTTGTCATCCCCTCCTAGTTTCCCTTCATATTTTCTCCTTTTGTTTTTATGCATATCTTCAAAACCAGCATCTATACCAATTGGACCAGATGGTATCTCATCTACATTTACTTGGGCATCCTTCTTTTTGTTGAGTTTAGGCTGTCTAATTTCAGCTATATCATCTTCCAAATCACTACATTCTTCAATGTTCTCATCTATATCAAACAGTGAGTCAGGCCCTTCAGAATCATCAAGGTCCTCATCAAAATCAGATTCTAATGTTTGAAGGTGATAGGATGAGAAGTTATTACCTTCACCTTCATCTGATTCTTCTATCTCTTCATTTCTATTTGCCCCCTTTTCAGTCATATTTATATCATAGTTGGGAGGTGACACATCAGCCCTAGTATTTAACCCACTGTCATGCCCATCTGTTTGTATAGTAGGGTCTAGTTCAGTTATGTCCTCAACAAGAATAGGCTCACTAATTTTATGGACAATACAAACATCAACAAAGTCACCACCTTTCAATGTATTAAGAAACTTTAACACATCAACATCTGTTTTTAAAATGTAATAACCACCCTTTTTGTTAACTTTGCATCCAAACAAATCAACTTATAAAAATCCTAAGTCACTAGCAAACTTGTGAAACAACAAAATATGTAGCTCATCAACATCAACTGTAGTTAATTGAGGACAAGTTAGTCCATTTGCATACCTTAGGTCAGGGTCGAATACAAAATTACCACTGTGGTGGATTTGTAGGTTAACTAGGGTTGAAGCCATTTTCTTTTCATACCTGCAAAGTAAAAAAAAACAGTGTTATCTATGCAATTTGTTATCAAAAGTTGCACCTTTACACAACTCCATAAACAAACCAACAAAAAAGAAAGATTTTTAAAGTAAAAAAGCTTCCAAGATTCCTTTTTCGTCCCCACAATGCCTTATAATATTCAGAAATACTGTGGTGGACCATTAACAAGAAGGATACCCAACAAACATCACAAAAAAATGCATAAACATCGGATGAAATTCTGCTTTGATAACAAAAACTCAAAACACTAAACGGAATAACCAAATATGCCATTACATACATGACACTACATTAAAAAGGGCTTTCATTCTAACATGTAGCAAAACACAACAAAAGCCCTATATATTAAGGGATATTAAACAGCAATTATGACCTAACCCAACCTTCCCCTAAAAAACCCTAAACAGAGCAAAAGCCCCATAAATAGAGGGAAATGAAGAACAATAAAGACAAATATGAAGAACAAATGAAGAATTACCCCACAAACTTTGATAACAACAGTACAGATGAAAATCCCGGCAACAACGACGGAGAAGAGAGGAGAGACTCACTGTTGTTCGATACTATCTAAGCCCCAAGTACGCGGATAATTATAAAATGAGGGGAAAATGTGGGTTTGGGGGGGGGGGTAAATAATCCTTTGCCGATTTTTTATCCTATTTGGCCATCATATGTGACTTGGAGCCTACGTGGTTTTATTTTATTGACGTGACATCTTACGTGTAGGTGATTGTCATACACACACTGGCAGCCTCCTTAGATAAGCGTTTATTATTCACGTTTTGAATGAGTATAAGTGTTCAATTGGCAAATATCTAAGTTTGGGGATCGGCATGATAAAGTGGGTGAAGTACAAGTGTCATTTAGGCCATTCTGCCTTATCTTTTTAATTTATTTTTCATTTTTATTTTCATAATTTTTTTATTCTTATTTTAATTATTTCTTGTTCAAAATTTTAATATGCACGCTCGTTGTCCGCGTGAATTACACCCACTTTGTCCAGCTCAACCATTTTGTTGCCACGTGTGCTTGGTCAATGGTCATAGGGGCTTAAAATATAGACTTTGATCAAGTTAAAGTGTCTGGATGAAAACAAGTGAAGTTTGGGGACCAGCATGACAAAGTGTGATAAGTATATGTGTCATTTAGGTCATTCTGCCTTTAAAAAGTAGCCAACTTCTAAATACAAGACCACATAAGTTACTATTTGTGCAAATAAACCCATTTTATTTTCTTAATCTCTTATTCTAACTCACTTCTTGATGGTTAAAATTTGTGATCCACGTTTGAGCGCCTAAAATTTTCTATTCTTTTGGTCGACTTCTTAATTAACTATTTTTTAGTTATATTTGTTCTATTTTAGTTTGCATGTAAATATATTGTATACTCATAGTCTCTTTGTTTTTTCCTTAGCAAGTGTCGTTATAAGTTTAACTATGTCACTAAAGAAGTTATGAATTTATTGAATCTTGAATATTTGATCAAATTAGATTAATACAGATGTGGATCAATCTGTCCTTAATTGTGAACCCATATGGAGAGGGGGATTTAAATTCAAGCCCTAGTTGTGCACCAACAACAACAACAACATATCCAGTATATTTTCATATTTGGGATATGAGGAGGATAATGTGTTCACAGACCTTACTCCTATCTAATGAAGGTAGAGGCCCTAGTAGTGCACTGTAACATAATTAATTGATATAAAAAAGGAAAATCAAGTCATGAGTTTTTCTTTTTAATAAAATGAAGATTAAGATAAAGTTATGCAATTATGCAAAGTGTTGTTTTATGAATTGTGTCTTATGTTTCTTCTTATATGTTTTCTTTCTTCTCCTCAAAATCCAAACACTTCCCATTTATCTCAAAATCAAATCTCAGGAAAAACTTCTTCTAATTACTAATATCTCAAAAATATGGCAACTATTTAAGTTCACTAAATCTTGATTTCCTTTTCTTCTATAACTCTAAATTCCCATCACGCCTATATAAGTTCTGCGCGAGAAAACATGAAAGACAAACATCACACAGAAAATGCCGAAAGAGTTAAACACTATTTACACTTTCAAGTTCCCTTCTCTTTTCTCTCTTCGACTCTTTTATCCTCGTTCCCTTTCTCAGAATTGTAAGAACTATAACATTTTGGTGTATTTAAAGAAGAATCATATCCACGATTTGCTCTCTAGCCAATGGAAATGTCAAAAACATAATATGATTGTTCTTTAAATATACTGGAATATCATGATTCTTACAATTCTAAGAAAGGAAATGAGGACAGAAAGATCCAATTAATTCATGTTTTACTGGGTTTATACTTTGTAGTTTGTACTTATAGCGATTTGACTCCATCACTTGTCAATTGGGAATAAAAATCTATTTATGTGGAATCATATTCATAATGGGTAGATTCAATTCTATAGTCTGTATCGGTGAGCATTTATCAAAATTTCCTAATAAAAACACTTTCTTCATCATCTTTGTAATGTAACCATATACAAATGTAGAGTTGTTCACACAAAGTTCTTCATTTAAGAGCCAATTTCAAGACTCGAATTCAATTTGCTAATAGTGTGAATAATCTTTACACGATTACTATGATTTGATATATTATAACATGTTACTTACTTTTTAAATTAATTACTAATCAATGCTTATTATAAAGTGTTGCTTGGAATTCCCTTTTAAACTAAAAGCTGGATTGTGAAAATATTCTTTATACCATCGGCGCATATAAGTTCTTTCTAAAACGTAGGGTTTAACTTGCCATTCGATATATACCAATAATTGAGTAATGAATAAAAAATAGGACCTTCCAATTTTTAGTGGGATTGGACAAAAGCTACTGAATTTTCGTGAATCAATAAATTATATTATAGGTCCAACTCAATAACGGAAAAATATCCAGTCAAATAATATTGCCTCAAGTAATATTCAATAGCTATTTAGATCTATGTGTTGGGTTTTATGTATTTAATTATATTAAATACTTAAAAGATGGTGAATGGAAAATGGAGAGAAATGAAATTTTTGAGTGAAATTTTAAGTTTGTCCCCTTGGCAAAGGGACATTGTCCCATATTGGAAGAGGAAGAGTTTTTTTATGGGTATATAAGCAATTGCTTTTCTTCTAACTCTTAAAGGGTTGAGAAGAAGGCAAGCCTCGCGTCGTCGTCATCGTCGCTCGCTCGGCTTCGGCTTCGGATATAGTCAAATGATTGATTGATTATTTTTTTGGACAAAATTTATTTGTTAATAGTAAAATATTAACAGAAATGTTATTAAATATTTGTTTTAATAAAAGAATATTAATATTAAAATAAATATTAATATTAAATTCTCAATCCGTTTTTCTGTTTTGGTAACAGAAAATTAACTACCCTCTTCAATTTTCCCTCTTTATTGTTGAGCAAATAGCCATTTAAGTAATGGCATGTATGTTGTGGCCGTTTTGCATAAACAACCATTCTGAAGAGTTGCACCTCTTCAGATTTCAGCCCAACTTTGGCTATAAATACAACACTATTCTACTCAGAATTTCCATACGATTTTCTGAGTTTCTTCTCCTTCTTCTGCATACTTTTAGCATCAAACAAAGCAACAGTAAGTGTGATTTGCTACCGAACTTTTTGTTCGCTGAAACACTGGGGTTTGAAGTACCACTACACCAGTGTGTAATTCGTTCTATCTTGGGAGGAAATAATCCATAACCTTGGGTACTAGGAGGGGATTAAATTCCTTAAGGAAACACTGTGAATTCAGTGGGCTCGAATTGGTTTTATGTTATTTTGTTGTTCATTTCTGTTTATGTTCATTTATATTTCCAGAATTATTTTACAAATACAGTGTACTTGCTAACACTATGCCACGTCGAATATAAAATAACTAATGGCTACGATTCATATCAATTCCTATAGTTACCAAAAAAAACTAATAATGAAAATATATATACTAGCGGTAGCCGTAATCGATTCATGTTTATTACTTTAACTACAAATAAAGTAATATGCAGTGCTCTCTATAAATGATTATATTGGAATGACATTTCTTCTATGCTTTGAAAGCAATTTTACAAATAATACACTAAATTACAAATACAAGTATCCATCTTCTCTATTTACGTGGTGATAATATGCCAAATATTATCAAATTTCTTAACAATAATTTTTCGGAAAATTCATCTGATGCCCATATTTTGCTTTATTTTGCATTTTAAAAGTAAGAAACATGATTAATATTAACGACTGTTTTTTGAAATTTTTGCCAATTTAATTTTTTTTGATAAGTATAGGATTTAAGATGAATCTTAGCCATTAATTATTTTATGATCCCCATGACATAAATCTAAAAGTTTATTGAATATTACCTGAGGCAATATTACTAGACTGGATTTTTTCCCTCAATAACCACAATCAAAAGATTCAAACATGAGGTGTTTTTTTATACCATATATACCACTTCCTAGTTTCTGTTCAAGAGTACAGTCAGACCTATCTATAACAGTATCCTCATATAATAGTCATTCACTATAACAATCGAGTTTTTCTCGCAACCAATTATTATGTTATGTTATAATATATGTCCTCTATAACAACACTTCACTATAGCATCTAAAAATATCAGAACAAATAAGGCTGTTATAGAGAGGTTTAACTAAGGGTGTCTAACGGGCCGGGTCATCCCATTTCCAGACTGGCCCAGACCGGTTGAAACCGGAACCGGCCTGGACCGGTACAAGGGGGCCGGGTGGGGCTGGGTTAAAGGGGTAGGAGGTTTGGTCCGTTCATGTTTTGACAACCAGTTAACCGGACCAGTCAAAACCGCTCGACACAAATCATTTGTTCATCTGGTTAACCGGCCCAGACCGGTATAAAGGTAACTATTTTTTTTTTACTTGTGGGCCTAAATCTGACTATTGGCAACGGTCCATTTCCCATTATGGTTGTTGCCCAACGGTTGAATTGCACGAATAGCCCATTTTTTGTTTTTGTTTTTTAAATTAACACCCCTTTGAAAAACTATAAATACACTCCCCCTCTTCTTCATTTCTTCACTCATCTCTCATTTCTCAATCTCAAATTCTCAATTGAAGTTAAATCATGCCTCGTACTTCTAGAGTGCGCTCATATGTTTGGGAACACTTTGAGTTGGTGGAAGAAAATGAAGAAGTTCAGAAAGTAAAGTGCAAGAATTGTGGTCGAATCTTAAATCTTCGTCCAAAGTGTGGCACATGCAGTTTAAGGAGGCATATGAAGACTTGTCTTGAGCGTCCTCCGGAAATTCGTATTTAAGTTGATTTGAGACAAAATGTGTTATTTTAAAATTATTAGACATATTTATGCTTAATGTTTTAGTTTGTTAGATTAATTTGAAGTATTATTATGCATGAAAATTTAGTTTTACTATTTTTTTGTTAATTTACTTGTTAAATGCAAACTTCAATTTTGTAATTTTGAAATAAATGTAGCACTTGCAATTTATAAGTGCAATTTTTTCTCATCTTCATTGTATTCTTTATATTTTTACTTTATATTAATATAACTTACAATAGTTATACAAAATAATAAAAAAATAAAAAATTACACTAACCCGGTCCGGCCCGGCCCCTTGTACCCGTAACCTTTACGGTTCAATTTTTACCCTGATGAACCCGAACCCGTTAAATCCGGTATGCCCCAACCTGTAACCGGCCCGGACCACAACCCGTACGGGTACTAAATTTCCCTAACCAGGCCGGCCCGGCCCACCCGTTAGACACCCATAGGTTTAACTGTATATCTGCAGTCACTAAAACTTCTATCACGAGTAGTAGGGACACAGAAACCATGACCTATACCAATTAAAAAGCATGTACTTACGATTTAATATTAGATTTACTATATATTAAAATAACATCACTATTAGCAAACAGGTTGCTGTGGTGTAGTGGTTATCACGTTAGTCTTACACACTAAAGGTCCCCAGTTCGATCCTGGGCAGCAACATCTTTTTTGCTTTTCCACATCAAATTTCTTCATTTTTAGTTATGATTATGTACACATTACTTGCAAAAGATACAGAATAAGCTATGCTTTGGTATTCAAATTCTTTTTTTCATTTTTCTTTTAATTGTTAGATCTTAGCGTGCTTTCTTTGGATATTTCAGAGGCTTGGCCCTTTTTTCGGTTGTTCCTATTGTACGTTAGATGGAATGATCTAGAGGGCTAAAAATCTTACCTTTACTTAGAGAGTGGTGTTTCCCGGTTCAAGAGAAAGTGAGAACTTTCCTTTAGCTACAGACCTTGAAAATATTTGTTTTGCCACTTTATTTTCCTCCACCAAGCTCTTCTTATTTACTTGCTTAGCTTTGCAAGAAGGCACACATGCTTTTATTTTGCACTCAAAACTCTTACCATTTTCAGTGTGCTTTATTTATCAAATTCTACTGTGCTTTCTTTGGGCATTTCCTAGTATTCTCCTATTTCAATTTGAGGGCATATTGCATATAACAATGGTGAAATTTCAAGGCCAATTGTGAATGTAATTTTCCCAGCCAGACGTTTGTAAGGGAAGTTAGAAATCTCTGGGGGCAAGTGGACAGATAGTTATTCTTAGGGATGCTATTTAGAGATAAGCCAGTACTTATTTTGCTCTGAATTTTTAACTAAAAATCTCAACTTCAGGACAATGCAAAACATTTTTGTCCTTAAAAACTAAAATTCAGGACGCATTGGCTAATTCCTAAATAGCAGCCCTTTAGAGTGGCTACCTGGTGTCATTTCTACAAATCTCTGTTGCACATTTTAAAGAATATGAGCAGCTGCTGAATCAGGGGAAAGATAAAAGTTCTCTCTTATTTCACTATGCTATTCCATGTCAAAATCCAAATACATCCTATAGGCATTTCTATCTGAAGAGTAATAGCCCTCCACAAGAGTATCCACTTGAAAACCAAGTTTCTTGTATAGCTGCATTGCTGGAGTCCTTGTAGGATCTACATGAAGTGATATCCGATGAACATTTCTTGTTCTGCATTTCTGCACCGCCGCCTTGAGCAATTTTTCTCCATGGCCTTGTCCCCTGTAATTCTCTTTCACTGATGTTTATTTCCAGCCCCAGAGGAAGGATGCATCAGTAAACGTACGAATATATTTTATTTGTCAAAAGAAAAAGGAAACACTGTATATGAACTTCCCTCTCTATCTCAATTTGTGCTGATTTATGCAGCCGATGAGAAAACAAACAGGAAAGCGACAGGCATGTAGTATAAAAAAACCCTTTAAACATTTAAAGAAGTTACAACAACTATGCCTCAGTCCAAAACAAGTTGGAGTCGGCTGTATGGATCCTCACTAACCATGTTTCTCCATTTAAATTCTTTAAAGGTTAATTTTATTTTATTTTTGGGTAAAAAATCATGATAACAAATTTACAACCATTGAGAGAACCAAAGCAATTCTTCCAAAAGCGGAAAAAAAAGGAAAAAAAACATCACAAGCAAGAAGGTTTTCTCTTCTATGCAAATGATGATAGACAATGCTTAACTGACCTATCAGGAATACTCAATAAAAATACCAATTCACCTGTTTTCTTTCCCGAGCAATTTAATATGATGAGGGTCAGAGAAAGATTTAACTGAACTCTCCTGCAAAATTCCTTAAAAACAAACTGCTAGCTATTTCAAGGTTCAATGTTCCTCAATAGTAGCTAATTAAGCTTTAGTCATCCTAATTTGAGTAGCAGGTTAAACAAGGTCAGATTTTGGTCAGCATGAAATACCCTACCTAGTCATACAAATCCTCAGTAGCCAAACTAATGATTATGGATGTATTTTCAATGCCGATGGTGTCCAGGCCACAACTTACACAGACCTAAACTATTCCACAGAATACCTGCTACCTCTCACTAGCACCTGTATCGGGTTACTACGGCAGCATCTCTTTTACAAATTACAACTGCTAAACACCCTGTTCAATTCTTTGTTCCGGAGGTGCCAACACATCATTATTAACATATCAGCTTGCTCGAAGAGGAAAAATGCATGACACTTCTCTAATTTATTAGACCTGGATCCTTCATAAAATGCTCATCCAATCCAGCTATATTGAAATGCATTGAATGAGCAAAAGCAACTTTTCTTACCCATCTGTTCACACAGATTAGAACTTGTTGGCAAATGCCTTCAAGCATGTTCTTCTTAGAAAGACAACTTGATTACAGATTCAGGCTCTCCGAATAAGTATCTTTATCTTTTGAATGTTCAAGCTATAGTCACATTCACACTACTGATTGTGCTTTCTCATATGCTACGTCACATCAGACATGAGTTCCTGATGAGTCATGATCATAACTTTCTATCTGATCTCACCAATTGGTCCTATCCACATCTCACCCAGAGCTGGTGCAATTCCATGAATTCAACTTCTTCATGCCAAAATTAGTTCCCAACCTAATTGTGAGTCACATTGGTTCAAGTTTCATAGACCAGCATGTCAACAACGATTACAAGCAGAGTAATCTTTTGGGAAACTAAGTAAGTCCAGTGATTTACAAATCCTTTCTCCATCCCAAATTATGATTACCAGTAGTTGCTCAAGTTAGAGAGCTTACAGAGAGGCAATAGTTGCCATTGCCAGTTATTAATCTTATAGGCTGTGGGAATAAGTGCCGCAGAATAGGCAGCTATTGCCTCCGCTCTTAAGCCTAGAGACTCATCTTCATTTAGTTTACTATTCAACTTCCCCCACTCCCTAGTTGTACAGGTACGGACCAAAAGCTTCCTCTATCATATTGAAGAAATAGCTAGGCAGTAGAGCTAGAAGAAGCATACCGCTAGCGTGAAAGACGGGCGGCTTCTCTAGGAAAGATGGCCCAATTCCTCTTTATTTGTTTTGATTTCTGCTGCTTTAGCGCGTATGAAATCATTTACCAAAACAAAAAAGAATCCTCCTCCTGTGGTCATTTACCTAGCCCAAAACCATGCTCATGGGAGAATAAGTATTTTACGTGTGTTTTTTAAACTTAGTAGCAATTTAGCTGCAACTTCCAGTTTACACTGTGAGATAGCAATCAATCAAATGTTACTTGGTAATTGCAGCAGAATAGTATCTCAACTTCCCAGCAAAACATTTGGATGTAGTCGAAAATTACACCTTAACTTCAGTCCCAGACCAGAATTTGGAGTGTTACTATAAAAATCCCGACCTCACAGGGTAGGGCTAAGGCCTACGTACACACTACCCTCCCCAGATCCACTTGTGGGAAATCACTGGGTTTGTTGTTGTTGTTACTATAAAAATTCCAGTCATCAACAAGAACTGATTAGCCTTTTGACTTCATCCCTAATCCCACGGCATCAATTTTAGGATACCTCAACAGTGAATGCATTTTATCTTCTTTTATATTTTCAAAAAGCTATTTTTCTAATATCAGCTTATAGACTCCAATCCAAGAACAACCAATAATGACTACAATGCGTCACTCCCAGACAAGTTAGGTTGGCTATAAAAATCTCACTTACCATAATTCATCATTTAAATTATCTCACTCCAATATTAACTAGAATAAAAGAAAAATAAAGAGTATCAGAAGCTATTTATATTTTCTATTAGTATAAAAATCTCTAAATGGGCTAAAAGACTCCGAAAAAGCATAACACTTAAGTAATCATACCAACTCCAATCAAAGAACAATAAGATAAATTCAAGAATAAGACCAACTACTAACAGGAAAACTTAAGCAAGATGAAAAGGGGTTCGCTTTATTCAGACCTGCTAATTTAGTGATGCAAGCACAAAGGGAAGAAGGCCAAGAGTACATGACATAACCAGCAATATCTGCACCTACTTGGGTGTACAGCAACCCACTGTTCTTCTTTCTGAGTTCTTCATCAAAGGATCGAGCCAATGACTCGTGTTTAGGGAAAATCTTCTTCTCTATTCTCACTATTTCGTTAACTACCTTAGCCCAATGTGGTGAGTTTCTCTGCAGTTCAACTATCACTCCCGTTTCCATTTCTTGGATTTCCTAAAGTCTCTGATGGGTCTTTGACTCTGCGTATATAATAACTAGGTTAATAACAAAACTCAACTGGGTCACAAAAAATACTCCCTCGATTCAAATTTTAGGAAATTACATCCATTGACCCCAAAGATGAATGTTCTTGTTTTTTTATCCTTGCTTGTATCACGGACAAACCTAGGTCTAACATTAAAAATATTACTCGTCGGGCAAGCAAATAGTAACACTTGTTAGGCTTGAAATTCTCCCCACAAAATTATCAAGAGTCAAAAAATCAAAAGTGGTACTGAAGTATCCTATTTGTGCAAATCACCCATTCAATTTTAGGTGTCATAATAACTATAGAGTCAAAATGAGCTTTTTTAGACCATATTTTTATTAGTTTTTAAATATATTAAGCATCCTCTAAATATATTAATTTTAATTCAAAAAATTTAAAAATTTTATGTTTCTATTCATCCCGAAAAGTTTTTTAACATTAGCATATCTTAAAAGCTTTACTTTATTTTTGCAATTTTTTAAAAATATTTTTAACATTTTAATAGTTAGAAATATAATGTACATTGTTTTTATACTGTTTATTAGTATATAAATTAGTAATACAAAAATAATGTATAAAATAATTTTATACAATTTTACACATTTGTTTACTCGTAAACAATACAATTGAATTTATACGTGGTTTATCACAAGTGAATCGGTTTGATCCCAAAATGATAAATAAATTAAACAAGAATGTAAAACTTAGCGTTGAAATCGAGATAAGACAACAGAAATCCTGGTTCCAGGAGCAGAGCTTCCGGAGACAGTAATAACGATATTAATAAGCAAGAAGATAAAATATTGTTGAGTTTTGAACAGTGTATAGTATGAGCTTGTCAGAAAATTCTCCTTACAATGGCTGTTGAACTCACTATTTATAATTGTTCCTAGAAAATAAGGTTCTAGGATCAAGTCCCTCTTAAATGACGATTATGGGGGTCATTGAAGAATGTGTAATAGCAGACAATGAATATCATATTCTCTGTAACGGACTACGCAGTTAATGCTATAGGACATTCTCCATTAAATGTTATTGGGTGACAGACATTTATTTTGTCGTTATGGATATCATTCCCTTCAGACACAAACGGGATTGCTGCCTTCGGACCTGGTTGCCATTCGCCTTGCTTTCTATCTGCATTCGGCTCCACGTGTCACTTTATTATGTGAGCATTTAATATGAACATATTTTACCCTATACAGATAGTCCCTTTGCTTTCCGGTGGCACACATCCTTGTGTCACCGGAAAGTTAGTGAAGATAGCTTTCTTGGCGGGAAATTCTCTAACCCCCTCTATAAAGTTTTTGACGGTTAATTAGATGCACGTCTCTCCGCATTTAATGCCCTAAACACACGTCATCCCATGATTCCGCAATATTTTCGCTAGTTCTTAAGGCAATTATGGCCACAATCTTAGCCGCCTATATCTTTATTTATACGCATCAATCTTCTCCTTTTTACACTTCATAATTTTCTAAACTCTCTCAAACTCTCTTTACTCAACTCGCACAACTTCCTTTAATCTTCTTCTTCAGAGAAAAACCATTACTTCCTTCTGATAATAATGGCCTCCTCTTCCAGAAATTCCAGTACTTCAAAAAACAAAAAGAATACTGATGATGCTGCTCCTCCTACGGTGAGCTTCATTATCCCTAGAAGGCTTACTACAACTAAAGACTTCGAAGATAAGTACCTTTCTGCTAACCCCCCTCCCCCTACATGGGTTGTTTGGGTATATCCTTCTTCCATCCGTCCTTCTAGCATCCTTGCTCTGAAGAAAGACTATGGTTGTCAAAATTTGAACATCATTGCTCCTGACCTAGCAGAGTTGGTAACCTTCTCCAAGAAGGGTTTTACGTATGTTTACACTTATCCCTTCACTTTGGGCCTGCTCTCATTGGTTGGGGGCTTGACCCTGTTATCTTGGAGTTTTGCTTCCGTTACCAAGTCTGCTTGCCACATGTGAGCCCTTCTGTGTGCCAGACGGTTGCTTGTCTTCGGCGTCTATTCTAGAAGACGGGAGAAGAGTTATCCCTGGCTCGACTGATAAACTTTAGTAAACGTGGTTACCATGATTTGCTAACCAGCATGGACGATGACAACGACCGTGGATGGATGCGGCAATTCGTTGCAGTTTCCACCAGGGATATCATCCCGGCCACGACTCTATCCTTTCCTAAATCATGGAATCGTACTCGTAAGTTCATCGTCTGTCTTTCCTTCTATTTAAAGATTATTTCATGCTATTATTGATTCTTTTTCTTTCATTATTTCAACAACTCGGTGGATACCACCAAGGATTGAAGGCTTGGACCAGTGGATCCAGAAAATTTTGGATGTCACTATGCCTGAGACCCTCAAGTGGAAAGAACTAGCCCTTAAATACGAGTAGAAGGCCAAAAATCATAGTAAGTTGAACTTATCTTGTTTTTACTTTTTGTATAGGAAAATTGGTTAACTTTTCTTTCCTGTTGAATTTAGGTCTTCCGCAAGGCTCTGTTACCGTCCCCGATGAGGCCGTTTAGGTTGATCTTGTTGATGCGATGAGGTTGTTGCAGGAGGCTTTCACCTGAACGGGTGTCATCGGGTCTGCTTTCGGTGCAAGTTCTTCTTCTCGGAGTCCCCAGCCGGAGAACAAGCAACCAAAAAGGTGACATTCATCCACGACTTAGAGTAAAAATAAAAAGGCGAAGGGCACTGCATGCGAGCCAGCCGCAGACACTGTAGTGATCGATGATAATGGAGGAGCCAGTGATGAGGGGGATTCTCTACATAGAAGACGACGACCTTCATCAGCTCAACAGAATAGTCAATCTATTGAGATAGTTACGCCAACCGAGGATGACGTCCCTGCGCTCTGGGGAATATGATGTAGTGGAAGATGCTAACTCTCTCTTTCGAGTCCTAGTCATTGTTCCTGGTACCGTGAGGTTGGGTACCGGGTCTCTTCCATCTTCGATTGATGAGCAACCAATAACTAGCACTGCTTTTGGTGCAGTTGCTTCTTAACCTACAACACCATCAACTTCATCTCCATCTTTGCCAACTTTGCCTTCGCCACCAGCAACGGCTACATCATTTCCACGGGCCACAGTCATTCGAAATGAGGATATCCCTCTTCCCCAGTCCCCAGTTCACGGGAATTTGAGGCATAATTATTTTGTCCCCTCCGAAGATCCTTAGAGGAGGAGGAGTATTTCCATCTCTGTTTCTACCGGATGCCATCTATTTTCCCGGCCGGTGAAACTTGCTAATCATCTGAAGCCTCTGGATTTAGAGAAGGATAGAAGTAAAATACAGTCTCTCTCGGGAGAGTGTATGGTAAACAATGCCATGCACAACGCAGCGGCGGTATGATCTTTGTTACTTGTGTTGTTCCTTCTATCTTTATTATGGTAGGATTTAATTTGTACTTCTGTTTTGCAGGCTAACTTCCTTGCTTCAGAGGGCCTTCAGAGGTTAATCCTTCACAAGGAGAAACTAACCTCCGAGCGAGATCAATATTGTTAGCCAAATGGGATCAAATTGCTGCTCGACTCTCGGAACTGGAAGCACAAGCTGCTGAGGCCGTTGAGTTGGAGGCTTGGTTGCAGCAAAGCGAGCAAGAGGTAGTGACCCTTAGCCAAAATGCCGCCATGATAAGGGTACAATTTGAAGAAGCTAAGGCAAAGTGGGTTGAGGTTCAAAATGTCGTTCTTGCTGCTGCCGTTCGCGAGGCTGCCTCTACTGAAAGACTAAATAATTTGAAGGCAATCTTGAACTCCAAAGCTAAAGAAGTTGCTGCTGCTGAGGAGAAGTATGCCCGATCAGTGACCTTGATGTCAGCCTCCAGGCCGCTAGATCCGAGTGGGATAACCTTTCGACTAAGGTTGACTGTCTTAAGGAAGAACTTCGATGCCAAGCGGCTTCTCTCATAATTGAAAAAACATATTATATGTATAGCATGAGGAGAAAAATCTTGGAAGAGGCCAAAGCGGGCATCATTGACCTTGATGCCGAAATTGCCAAGGCTCGTGAGCTGGAGTTCTACTGCCCGAAGGGGTCTTCCGGTTCAACCTGATGGTACTGACTCTTTTGGTTTCGGTTCCGAATTCTCGGGAACTGAAGAAGAACCTGAAGGGGATAGTGGTAAATGCCAAGATGGTAAAGGCCAAGATCTTGAGCCAGCGGCGAATCCGCCTACTTCTCCTGGGGGTGCAGATGCTTCTCTTCCTCCGGATTTTAGGGATGCAGTAGCTTAGCTTTTTTGCTTTCTTTTCATTTTGTTTTTCTTTTTCATACTTTTGTACTTGTGTTGTTTGGCACGTTTGTTGTATATAGAAGTATTTTTTCGTTTAAGTATTGCGCAAGTTTTTCTCTTTGCGTACTTTTCATTTAAGTATTGTGCAAATTTTACTTTATTGCGTCGAGTTATGCGAGGCTTTGGGTGTATTTTTTCCCGATAGCATTTGAATTCGGGGCATAAGTTCTTCCGGAATCAACCCTTTACCATGAGGGTTTCGTAAGAGAGGACCCTCATATGTTTACGATGCTCTTGAAGAGGACGTCTCCTGTTTATTACGGCACTAGCATTTGAAGTACTTGTTTAATTTTCAAATAATAAAATTAACTCATCGATTGGACAAAAAACAAGATAAAAATAAAAGGACTTACTTTATTCCTTTTATTTTCAAAAGGAATAATACATAATTACCCGGGTCGTAGCAAATTGATGCACCCTTTAATTTTCGGGGATCCTATGACCCCTTATATTTGTTAAAGGTGTAATAAATAACACCTTTTGTTACTTAGCATAATCTCAACTAAAATAGTATATGACACGCACCAATTATAATTTGACACGTGTTTTTCTTTTTTAAAACTAAATAATTTCTTTTTATTGCTATTTATTTTATTTCTTTTTTTTTTTTCATTTTATTCTTTTCCCCAATCCCTCCTCTGTATAATCCCTTTCCCGGTTTCCCCAACTGATTCTTTCTGCATCTTCTTATTTTCACATTTATATTTCTTCCATTTCTTTCTTTCTTCTTCATTCTTCTTTTTCCACTTTCAGTTTATCTCGTTTGTTTCTTCATCTTTTTTTTTTTCCGTTCTATCCCTCCGTTATTTTTGAAGAATCGGCGACGGCAAAGATCCAAGGTGGAAGAAAGAATGGTGGACAGGAAGTTCTCTATCATAAAAAAAAATTTGGGATAAAATCCATGGAAGAAAATGCAGGAGAAAGAAAAAGAAAATTAAAAAAGATATGTAGCCGATGTTGAGAAGAGTCACCGGAGCAAAAAAATTTCAGCCAAAATTTTAGTAATTTCGATTGAAAGTGTGAAAAAAATATTATATGGGTTATGATTTGAAATGAATTAAAAAGAAGCTAAAGTGGTAATCTTCAAATTCAAAGCTTGTGGCAATGGAGGATTTCGATCCAAGTTGCAAAGAGATATGAAGATGATGAAATGGGTATGGAATTATAGAGAAAAGAAAGAAAGAAAGAGAAAAAAAAATTAAAAAGAAAAAAAAAACTATTTTGGAGCTCTTCACGCACACCCTCACGTGCATAACAAAACAAGTGCCACGTGAGCTTAAAGGGTGTTATTTAATATTTATTACACTTTTAACAAATGTAAGGTTAATTTACTACCATCCTAATGGATAATTAGGTATTATCCCCTTTCAAAAGCACATAAATATTCATTGTGCTAAAAATAAATTATCATTATGTGTGACTAACCTGTACAACTTATTTTTACGGGGCTGATTGTGCAGTCCCCGATCCCAATAATAAAAGTTTGTTTCCGGGTTTCGTGTTCCCGGTGGATATGGCAGTCATTATCGTATTCTCATTATCATTCCCAACAACACTTATTTTTAAAAAAATTAGCTTATATATTTTTTTGTATTTCATTATCTTATTTGCTACCTCATCCATGAAATTTCATTTCCGTCTTGCATCTAATGTTGCTAATCACGCTTAAAATATATGGAAGGTTATTTTTGCATGTGATTCTTTGAGAGAAAGAACCTTGTTTATTTGGTTTTTCAATTTTTATATGTGTTTGGCTAATTTTGATAAGTGTATGACTAATGACTAGAAGTTGGTAAGTTAAAACTTATTTGAAACATCCGTGTAAGTTTCCCTTTAAAAAGTGGATAACTTGATGTTTTAAATGGTACCCTTAAGTTTGGCTATCTGGTGTCATTCTACTTTAGAAGGGCCTTTCTTGGCCACTCAATTTAGAAATTGCTAAGACGGCTCCCAGTGGCGAAGTTAGTAATTTCACTAAGGGCTTGTTTGGAAGTCACCCTATAATTGAATTTGGGTGTAATTAGATGTAATTACACAATTTTAACGTATTTGTCTGACCAAGTAATTACTTAGTCAACATGTAATTTGGTGTAATTGAGAGAGTATAATTACACTCTCCAATTCTCAAGGGGGAGTTGAGAATTCCTGGTAATATCATGGTGTAATTACAAGGTTATTTTCTGAATCTCTTTTCATTTGTTTTTAGTTACTTTTTTATTTTAACTTTTTAAATTCTTTTTTTTCTTCAAATTTTAGTCTTTTTAATTTATTTATCTTTTATTTCCTTATTTCTCATTTTTCAACTTCTACTTCACGTGTTTCTACATAATTTTTCATGTTTTTTTTTATTTCTTAATCATTTTCTTTATTTTTTTTTATCACACTTAGCTATGTTATTATTCTAATTTTTTAAGGAATTATACCTCATAATCTTAGAAAGAATTAGTCATTCACAAACTTGACTTATAATGAGTGATGTCATTAAAGTTAAACTTTATTATTGGATGATGTTATTAGGATTGTGGATGGTCAGCATCTACTTGCTTTGTAAAGATATTTTTTTGGAATGAATAGAAAACACTATTTACCAAAAAAAAAAAAAGAAGTTATATGCAAACTTAACTATGTTAACATGATAGAATGCTTTTTAATATTTAAATAATCTTCTCATTTTCCAACCTTTATTTTTGTGATTCCTTGTAGTTTCTCATATTTTTTTATTTTTTTTTATTTTCTTCATTATAGTTGTGCTATTGTTCTAGTTTTGAAACTACACCTCCTAATATTACAAACAATGAGTCATTAATAAACTTGGCATATATTGAGTGATGCCATTAGAGTAGAATATCATTGTTGAATGAAGTTATAGACTTATGTTTTTCTTTTCTTTTAAATTATATTTACTTAAATTACATTAAAGCTTATTTTAATTTTACATAAGAGTATTATACTAATTTTTTTGAATTTTGAATTTATGTTATATTTTCGGTTCTATCATATTTGCTTTAGTAGTATTAACTTATTAATTCAGATCGCATGCCATTCATTTTTCAGTTAAAATTGATGAAATATCTTTTTTTTAATATTTGAATAATGTTATGGCATAATATTTATAAATATTAATATTTTTATTAAGCACGCCATGACGTTACTACAAAATATGTGCTTTTAGTTTCTATAATTAACTAAAGTAAAATATTATTAATTGAAAAATATATGTCAATTATTCTTACTATGTTAGTTACAAATATATAACTAGTAATTAATATATTTTCAAGAAACAATATGTATCTTAAATGTCAAATTTAAAATCATTTATGAAGGCATACAACAACAACAACGACCCATTAAAATCTCACTAGTGAGTCTGGGGAGGGTAGTGCGTACGCAGACCTTACCCCTACTCCGAGGGAGTAGAGAGGTTGTTTTCGAAAGACCCTCGGTTCAAGAAGACAGAGAATATAAGTACCACCAATAGAAACCACAGGAAAAATAACATCATGAAAATGAGAAAGTAGATGCAATGCAAAAGCGATAGACCAGTGTTGTGAAAAGCGGGCGCTTCCTCGCTTAAAGCGAGAAGCGAAGCGAGGCGACCCATCCATCACTTCTATTAGCTGACGCGTAGCAGATATTCAAAAGTGCACGCTTCCTAATAAAAAGTGAGAAGCGACAATGTGAAGCGAAGCGGGGGAAGAAAGCGCTTCTCTATATTATAGGGCTACCAACCTATTTAATTAAAAAAGCTATTCTTTTTCTAAAACATTATCGACCAACAGCAACAGAGAAAGAAAGAGGGGACCTAGGGTTCAAGTTTTCTACACTTTTCAACTTCAAGATCATCAAGTTTGGTCCAGGTATGTGATTTCTTCTTCCTCATCCTTCTTCTTCAACGTCCAAATAGCAGCGAAATGCTGGCAAATTTTTTTCCCCTTTCAGTTCTTCTTTCTCATTCTTCTCCTCTTCTTTTTCTTTATTTTCTTGCATTGCTTTTTCATTTGAAATGCTGCCCATTTTTTACTGGAATGGTATGTTGTCCATTTTTTTTACTAGAAGATGACGAGCAATATAATAATGATGGTGGAATACAAGAATTTGACAATCTTGTAGCAGAATAGGATGCTCTTATTGTGCTTTAATTGATGCTACTCTTTAGTTTTTACATTGAAGTATTGAATATTTGCTTACAGTTACATGTGTTGTCTATGCAATATTTATTTTAATAGTTTTTCTAATATTCCGTTTCACTTCGAAAAAGCGAGCGCTTCGCTTCTCGCTTTAAGTGAAAAAGGGCTTGTCGCTGTTTCTCGCTTCACGCTCTTCACAACACTGCGATAGACAGTACATAGACCCGACACTATGAAAAACAAGAGAGTAATAAGACACAACATTGCCACTAGCTGAATTCGACAAACCCTACCAGACTAGCCTCTCAAAAGTACGAAATAAGGAAAGACTCAACTACCTCCTAACCTACAACCCTAATACTCGACTTTCACATCTTCTTATCAAGGGTCATGTCCTCGAAAATCTAAAGCCTCTCCATGTCCTGTCTGATCACCTCTCCCCAATACTTCTTAGGCCGTCCTCTACCTCTTCTCGTGCCCTCCAAAGCCAACCTCTCACACCTCCTTACCGGAGCATCTGGGCTTCTCCTTTGTACGCGTCCGAACCATCTGAGCCTCGCTTCCCCCATCTTGTCATCAATGGGAGCCACGCCCACCTTCTCCCGAATATCTTCATTCCTAATCTTATCCATCCTAGTGCGCCCACACATCCACCTCAACACCCTCATTTCTGCTACTTTCATCTTCTGGATATGTGAGTTCTTAATAGGCCAACACCCAGCCCCATACATCATTTATGAAGGCATATATTTGTTAAATTTTAACTTTTAAATTTTTATAATTAATTTTATATTTAAAATTTAATCTAACTGTGTAATTACACCTGTGCAACCAAACAATAAGCTTATAAATACAATGTAATTATATTATGATAAACAAACAAGTCGTCATAAGTACAATACTGTGTAATTACTATCCTAGTAATTATACCAATTCCATTTACCTGGTGGCTTTCCAAACAAACCCTAAGGGTGTTCACAAACTTTGAAAAAGTAAAAAAAGAAATTCGACGAATGGATACGTAATATTTAGCTAGACTATAAAAACTCTTATAATAGTCTAGAAGTTCTTATAAAAACTCTTTCTTTTTTGAACCCCTTAGCAGAAGTTCTGCTTCCGCCACTGCCCACACCCACGTCGTACCGACACGGGTATGGCGCTGAAAGTGAAGAGTCCGAGCAACTTAGGTTATAGGCAAAAATATGACAAGTTAATTGTTTTATATATAGTGTGGGCTAAAGATAAGGAGTTTATAATGTTGTAATTTAGGGTTGGATCAAAAACTTTTTTTATGGTCATTAATTAGGATATGCTTCCAAGTTTCAACTACCATTAATTATACTAGCTTTAGTGTACGTGCGTTGCACGTGTTTTTTGCGCCTCTTGATAAAAAATGTATAAAATTTGGAAAAAGAATAAATTATGTGTGCATAATGCAACATTCATTTAAATTTAAAAAAATATATTACATTGATAAAATGGTCAAATGCAGAGCTATTGAAATCTATTTTTAGAAGGTAAAAAAAGCGAACGATATTTTGCTAAAGGCTTCAGGCTTTTAATATAGTATAGATAGATAGATAGAAAAATATAAATACGAAAAAGAATTAGGTTACGTGCTTTACGCATGTACACATATCAATAATTATAAATTTTTTAATATTATATAAACATTATAATGCAATCATCGATTATCTTTTTGAAAGTTTTTCTAGAATTTGATATTAGGTTGTGCATTTACATTTTTATACGTAAATTCTTCAGATTTAATGGTAGAATTCAAATGGGAATTACAGCCTTTATATAAACTAAACATAAAATAATGTAAAATAAATCAAAAATAACTATAGACACCTAACGAAATCACCCTAACGAAAACAAATTAATTATAAAGTAAATAAGGAAAAATTTTATTTAAGTAAACTCTTACTCAGTTCTAAATTCCGAAATATTAGGAGTTTTTACATAGTTCAAATAAGGAAGAATTTTATAACCAAAACTTTTGTTGATTTTATAATAACAAATATTAGGAAAATAAATTAATTACAATTTTGTCCAATGAGAAATCTACTTTTAAGTGGTAAAAAAGGCGAACGATATTTTTCTAAGGGCCTTCGTGCTTTTAATATAGTATAAATATAGATAGATTATACCATTAATTATATAATTCTTACTATAAATGGTTTGCTAATTTAATTAAAAATAAAAGCCAATAAGACTTTTAGAACTTTGAGACATACCATTTTTTTTAACTTGAAGAGCACAGTGTTACATCTCCTTTTCCTCTGTCCTCCCTTTGGATCATATATCTCGGGGTGAACAACCTTTTGTAATCGAAACTGAGGAACTAATAATTCCACAAGAAAAGTCTTTGTTTACTAATTCCTAGTAGAACAGACTTTGTTGTTAAACCAAAAAAGGAGACCAATGCTATAGGAAGGGATCGGACCCGCGATGTTTATGTAATTTTGGAGACCCTTAGTTGATGAGTGACATTTCCAAGTTGTGTCAAGAGTATTCAAGATTTAATATATATCTATAAAAATAATATAATAACCCTTTAACTAAAAATTCTTGTCACTACCACCCTGTATCATTGTAGCTCCCCTGACTGGTCCACTAAGACTGCGAGAACATGAAATCAACTGTTGTTTAGTAATGCCTAATGTAATAGCAGCTCATTATAGTCTGCTCTCTATGAGCTACAGAATCCCATTTATGTGTCATCTAGAGTCTTGTCTTGATTCTTGACTTGCTCCTTGCGTTGACCTTAGAATGAATCTTGATGCTGAATAATAGGCTATGAAACACCTAACTTGTTAAAGTTTAAACGGGCCATGTCATGATCATTAGTTGGTTTGACCGAAATTTCAATGGGTTTTAAAGTGATCCATTAAAGGGAAGTTTACATAAATACATGTAGAATCATAAAATATTTTTTAATCTACAACTATAAAGTAATTAACATATCTTACAACTTAAACACGATAAAAGGATAAAAGAAATAGCTTTTAATACAGTATCTTCCTATAAATAAGGAAACTGAATATCAAACACATTTAATAAAATCAATTGTTCCCTAAAAATACTCCATCACAATTCCTATAAATAAGGAAACTTAATACGGAAAATTCTCCATTGCCTTTTTATTTGTATTCTCCTTCTCCACCACATTTTCAACAAACAATTCATCCTTTATCAAATTTTCTTTTCACTAGTAGCAGGAGAAATAATCTTTAAATAAAAAGTACCAAAAAAAGGGAACAAAATAGATCATAATCAATTTATAACATGTAACAAAGATATGATTTATTGTATATTATATATACCAAGTGTCATATAAGTTTATATTATATAATGTATTGTATACTATATTGATTAGTAATATACATCCGATAAACTAAAGTGGTATTCTACAATAAAAGGTATTTTGTATTTGTCACACCTCCTTTTTACCCCTCCAAAAGATAATGTGCTATGGATTGTGGGTTAAAGAGTTTTTTCAATTAAAGTGACAAACTTGAATAGGGATTATTTTATTTACAGAGTCGCCACTTGGAATTGATTTTTAGGTGTTCCAAGTCACCTTTTATTTGAATCCCTAGTCAAAGGAAGGTTTAACTCTATTTTTATCGGTCTGCAAAAATAAAGTTCGGGTAAGGAATTCTGTTGACCGAGGAGAAGGTGTAAGACATTCCCGAGTCCCGTGGTTCTAGCACGGTCGCTTTATTGACCACATTTGGCTTAAATTAATTTTGAATAAACTGTGATTTATTTGGTTTTCAATATTTTATCTATCCGCTTTTATTTATCAAATAAATATTGGACCAACTCAATCTATTTTAAAGAAATAAGTCAACTTCTTGTTATAGGAGAAATGAGCCTGCTTAAGGATTTTAGAAGATGGGACAACTATTTATTTATTTCTTAGAAGAAAGAGAAAAAAAATGGGCCACCTAACTTAGCTTTGCATTGGGCCTAAAGAATTGAGTTTTCGGCTCAAATTCTTTGTTTGCTGAAACGTTCAGCCTTTTTCCACACTCCTTTATTTTTATTCAGTTTTATTTATTATTTGACTCCTAATTAGTTTACTGATTTATGCCCACTCAACACAATGACTAAAGGTACTATAACAACATAAACACTTAATAAAAATAAATAATAAAATGAACTACATATGAAATAAACCTTCTTTTTTATGTATACATATATATTCCTAGAATGAAAATATTGTTAACATACACTTCTTTCAACTTTCAGTATAAGAAACTTACTTCCAACACCAATTTAAGAAAAGATAAATTAAACTAATGTTACTTTGTTGCAACTTGTAGCCAAGTAGACATATTTCAGAATTCAAACCACATGTCGAAATTGAAAACTAAAGCATTTCTTGACATAGCCAGCATTTATTCACAAATATGTGTACTTACCATTTCATAAACTAGAAAATATGTATTTGCAATTAACAAAGAGCTCAAGTTAAAACTTCGAACTTTATTACATCAAATTCAGAGTAATCTGAGTACTACATAGTTGAGATAAATACCTAGATAGCAGAGAAGTGAGCAACAGGCAGCACAACGGACTCCAAATTTATACAGAAACTATCAAACCAGCTCGCATTAAACCAACGACAACAGAAATCAGCTCAAGAACACCCAAATGAACTGAGGGACAACAGTATATTTTAAAACCAAACACAAAAAGACTGAAACTCTTTCTTCTCTAAAAATCTCCTGCTAACAATTCTTTTCAAAGTCTTATCTAGGTGCCCTAAACTTACTGATGTTGTTCTCTCTCCCTTTTTCCCGTGTGTGCGTCTGTTTATTTGAAATAAGAGAGAGTGTAAGTATGACTTGTAAAGAGTAAGAATGGGAAGATAATAGGAATCGTGAGGTGTGTGTTGTGAGTGTAACGTGGGGAAGTTGGGGAAAAAGGATAAAGTGATAGGGGACAAGGAAAAGTGGGGGACAAAAGAGAATGAAGTGGGGGCAAAGAGTTCGGGATAAAGGAGAGTGGAATAGGGAATAATTTTGTGAGTGAAAAATAAGTGTATGCTTAGTGTAAAGTATCTGAGGAAATAATTGTGTTGGTGGTAAGGTATGTGCTAAATAACGTGAGGGTGTTGAGAAAAATTCAAGAGTGGTCAAAAATTAGGTGCTCACAGAATGCCCCTCTTTGCTTGGAAACATGAAAAGTTTTCAGGCAAAGACAAGGTGAGCAATGTGACTAATTTTTTATCAATCCATTACTTAAAAGGAAAAGAAATAAAAGATAGGGTGCGACCGAGCCATGGTTTTGGACGGTCTACATATCCTGGGTTATAGGGGAGTCAGATCACGTGTAGCTCAAAGAAAAGGCTAGAATGCTGAGTAGAGGAGTCCAGTGAGATTTTGTCGAAGCTCCGGTACGCAGCTTTGTTTATTACATAAATAATAATAATAATAATAATAATAAATAAAATAATGTAGCATTAATTCTTGTCATGACTGCGGATTTGCTTGCGTAGTGCTGTTATGATAAAATTAATAAAATTCGTATCGGTCGCACATTCGCTCGCGTGGTGCGGTTAAGACAATTTAATATTATTCAAATCACTCTTCAACAATTTTAATAAATAAAAGCGGATAGATAAAATATTGATAACCAAATAAATCACAATTTATCCAAAATTAATTTAAGCCAAATCTGGTCAATAAAGCGACCGTGCTAGAACCACGGGACTCAGGAATGCCTTACACCTTCTCCCCGGTCAACAGAATTCCTTACCCGAACTTTATTTTTGCAGACCGATAAAAAATAGAGTCAAACCTTTCTTTGACTAGGGATTCAAATAAAAGGTGACTTGAAACACCTAAAAATCAATTTCAAGTGGCGACTTTGTAAATAAAATAATCCCTACTCAAGTTTGTCATTTTAATTGGAAAAACTCTTTAACCCACAATCCGTAACACACATTATCTTTTGAAGGGTTAAAAAGGAGGTGTGACAGCTCTGGCGACTCCGCTGGGGAGCTACATAAGAATTCGAGCTTGTACATGTTGACTTTTTATTTGGCTTTATTAATTTTGTAAATATTGTGATTTATTTGTGCCTAATGTGCTACCTGTTTGCTTTTTATCATTTTGATATTGTTGAACTGTACATATAAACTGTTTTCTCACGCACCCCCTCTGAGTTTTCTTGAAATTAAAAATTGGGCATTTGCTTGACATAGTCCGCTTTCTTTGAGCTAGCCGAGGTGCTTGTTACCCGGTGAAGGATTTTAGTCACACATGTTTTTAGGTGGGGAACACCACCAGTTAAGCCGGAAAGCAATGCTATCGGTACACTGACCCTCCTCGGCTTGAGTTGTCCACTCGAGTAAGTCAGTCTAGATACCTTCTCCACCAGGATTTAAACCTAGAAGAACAAACCTCATGCCGGATATCCCTAGTAGGTTCGTTTTATGTGCATCACGTGCATTTGACTTAGCGAAACTCGGCACAGGGGCCGGGTTCGTATAAGACAGGTATCCTCTTTGAGACCATTATATTCACTTATGTGCTACTTGATACATTATTTGGAAGGCTTACTTGCATTGTCAACCGGCTTTAGAAAATTATTGTAGCGGAATTATTAAAAAAAATAAAAAAATAAAGGGAGTCTTTCTCTTAGTTTAGCGCAAATAAACCCCTTTAAAAAAAAAAGAGATTTTTGTAGTAGTCTGGTGCGAGGTGTAAAAATTATCTTTCATAAAAATCAAAAGAGAAAAATACCCAATTTCATCGAACTACGCGGGTTTGATTCTCACCAGATGTGAGATACGTAGGCAACCTTTATCGAGTTCAGCCCATAGTTTTCAAAAAATAAAGTTATTTTGGTCATCTTTTTACTGTTTTGCCCTCGTACTCCGGCTGTTTTGCCAAGACAACCGTAAAATCTTCCTAGGAAGTGCTGAAGGGCCGTTTTGAAAAATAGCTACTTTATCCATCTTTATTCACCTTTTACCATTTTTGCCTTTATGTCTGGTCTTTTCTTTTTGTCGAGACAACTTTAAACCCTTCCGAAAGTACCGAAAGGCTGTTTTCGTAAAAGTAGCCATTTTTATCTAGTTTTGTCTGGTTATATTTGCTAAGACGGCCTTCAAACCCCTCTCGGGAGTAGCGAAGGGCCGTTTTCATAAAAATAGTTTTTTTTTAAAAAAAATAAATTATTTTGCCTATTTTTTGTTGTTGTTCCTATGTTTGACTGTTTTTGCTGAGACATCCTTTATGCTTTCTATGGAAGTATCAAAGGACCGTTTTCATAATAATAGTCATTTTTCTGCTTTTATCATATCAACTTTTGTGTACGGTAATTTTTTTTTTAAAAAAACATTTTAATTATAATATTAAAAAAATAGATCGAGTCCTAAACTGGAAAAAAAAAAGAATGATCAAAATTTACATATAGTTTACGTAAGTCCTGACCCTTTTTATCTTATTCGTAGGTTCACCATGAGTTCTCCACAAAGAAGCAGTCAGAAAAGAGTAAGGGACGAGAGACCTCCTATGTTCTTGATCATAAATAAGACCCCGAGTAGTCTCTGTAATTGATGGGCTAGTTTTGCTACATGGGAACGGAATCAAGTATTTAAGCACCTCAAGTTCCTCACAAACATCATGGGAGTTAAGGCTAACAGAGATTTAATCGAGGCTCTAGTGGGTTTTTGGGACCCCGTGAACAATGTCTTCAGGTTCAAAGATTGTGAAATGACGCCTACATTGGAAGAATTAGGTGGGTTCACCGGATTGGGGACAGACCCTCATAGGAAAAAGCCTGTTGCTCCGAGAAAAGTTGGTGTAAACAACTTTTTAAAGAAGTTATGCCTCCGTCGAATTCCAATGGTTTGCTTAAACGAAGGTCGGGTTCCGTTAGAATATCTTTATGACAGATTTAGGGACGAGAAAGGGTTTGAGAACTTCTCGGGCACAGAATTCGTCAACTAGTTGAGTTACGTCGCTTGGAGGGCGTTGAAAATCTTCGCGTTCATGATAGCATTTCTAGGGATCATGGTCTTTCGAGACCGTGGTGGGTGCATCAGAATTCGATTAGTTGCGATAGTCTCGTATTTGCAAAGTAGGGAGGATCATACCATTCTTCCTATGATTTTGGGAGATATTTTTCGAGCTTTGACCCGTTGTCAAGAAGGTGAAGATTACTTCGAGGGATGCAACATTTTGCTGCAGATGTGGTTCATAGAGCACCTTTATCATCATCCAATCGTAGTAAATTTCAATGATAATTGGCTGAATTACATTGGATGTCACCCAGACAGAGCTGCGAGTTGTAATCTTCCAGAGGGGGTGAGGGTTTGTTGGACATTACTTGGTTCATTGAATGCTGATAGAATCACTTGGAACTATTATTTGTTCCCTTCTACTAGGGTCACACATATGTCGATGTATCGCCCGTTCTTCATACTCATAGGTTTCAGAGGTTTCCAACCTTATGCGCCCCTACGTGTCATGCGCCAGCTAGGGAGAGAGAAAAAGAGGCCCCCGATTGAGGAAATGCGTCCGTTCGTATGGGAATTCAAGGGAGAGGAACCTCCAAGGGAGTCATATGCACAAAAGGTTTGGTTTGGTGGTCAATTTTCTGATTGGGACGAGATAGTAGCTGATCGTGAACGTGGGGAGGTAAGCCTCGCATACCTTGAGTGGTTTCACAACCAGGCTATCCCCGAGCAAAGGCCAGAAAGATCCATACGGCATGCAGTTGATTGGGAGGAGGAGATCGAGACCAGACTTAGAGAAACCAGAAAGGAAGTGGCACAAGAGTTCCAATATCGTATTGACATTTTACAAGAAGATAAGGGAATTCGGGAGATAGCCATTGAAATACAACATGCTGATTTCAAGCGGGAAAATGCTTAGTGGGCACAAGAGAGGCGAGCACTCAAAGCTCAAATTAGACAGAAAAAAGTGATAATTACCGCTCAATAACAAGAAGAAAGAGAAGCCCAGTTCAAGGTGGTCCGTGATCATGAGTGTAGAGGTTTTGCTCCATTAATCCAAGATCCGAGGGACAAGATAGGGGGAGTTGAGTCAAGCAAGGAGATCCAGATCGCAAAGTTTGAAATAGAAAGACATCACTACTAAAGTATGATCAATCGGTTGGAGGGGGAGTTACTAGAAAATCGGCGCCAGAGAGATATGGCCTTGGACCGCGCGCGTGAGGCCCTGGATCTAGCTGAGACCCGTGGTCAGCAAAACCAAGAGTTGTATTTGGCTTATGAATACATTAAGGGAAAGATCCTCGAGGTAGCCACATATACCTCAAGAGCATGCAGGAGTTGCCAGGGAATGACGCCTGAGTGGTTTGCATAAGTATTACTGAATGTTGCTTGTCATATATCTGCAGACTTGGAGAGGATATACCGCAATGTTGGGGGCCATCCGCAGAAACAAGCGCCTTGATTATAGTGATGTTGTTGGATTCTATCTGCAGAGATCAAAGTCTTCTTTAGTTAGCAATCCTTTTGTATTCTTTTGTTATCTTTGAGTTTGTAAGAGTCTTTTGTTGTTTTGAGTCTTGTTATTTTGCCTTTTATTTTATTTTATTTTTATTTATTTATTATTTTTTAAAAAAGAAGTCTGTTTGAGTCAAATATGGTCTTGTTTAATTGTTTATCTTTATGTAATTCTTGTTTTTTAAATACCATATCAAATATATATATATATATATATATATATATATATATATATTAAAAATACAATGAAAAAGATTTTGTTTAGAAAAATTCGAAAATGAACCAAAAAGATTGTTTGTTTTGTAAAAAAAAATGGTCATGAGCTACGTAAATGATCTGATTCATGCGGCGACATCATACGTAGGCAACCCACAAAAGGTTTGATCAAATATTTTTTAATGACTTTAAAGTGAGGGATCAAAATAAGGCGAGTTAAAGGACAAAACGAAAAAAAGAGAGAAAGAAATAATAGTGTCAATAAGCAACAAGCTGATAAGCCTGAATGAAACATGAAGTCTTCCAAAAGCATTTTAGAAATGGTGATGATGTTAGGAGCATGACATATTACGTGTAATTCATATCTATAAAATGCCTAACCCTAACACGGTTGTTGTCTCTTAATCTAGTAAGTTTAAGGTGGTTGGTTTGTAGTGAATCTGGCAACACATCATTACTTCACAAGATCTAAGGGACCAGTAGTAATGGATAACAGTGATGAAATCGAGTTGCTCAGTAACAATCCGCAGGGTCAATCAGCTGAGCAAGAGCCAGAGAAAATAAGAAAATTGAGACAGTAACTGTCAGATGTATATCAAGCTTGGGTATCTGGTCAACCTCCACCCCAGGGTCCCTCTGAGGGAACTTCCACCGTACCCCGAGCTACTCAACCACTGCTCCATGTAGCGAGCGATCATATTCTACCACCAGGGTATGTGCCAAACTACAACCTCCATGCTGCCCCTCGGTACCTCTAATATGCGACCTCCAGTTGCACCGGTCAGGAATACCCCTCTCGTCGTGTCTGTTGCACCAGTATATACATTCCCGCCACTACCTCTTGTGACGAGGCCCAACAACGAGCTACTACCTCAGGCTTATGATGGCCAATACTACTCCCCAAATATGGCTTTCAGGGTCTCAGCTCCCTACAATCAGACTCCTCAGTACGAGTCACCAGCGGAAAATGAAAAGCTTGCAAAGACAAGTGAGCCAGATGAGATGGCTAGGAAAATGAAAAGTCTTGAACAAAACATAAAGAACTATAGGGAATAGGTGGTCACAAAAGTGTTTCGTTCAGTGATCTATGTATGTTCCCTCACATCCATTTGCCACCAGGTTTCAAAACCCCAAAATTCGAGAAGTATGATGGACACGGCGACCCTATCGCCCACTTGAAAAGGTACTGCAACCAGTTGAGGGGTGCAGGTGGAAAATAAGAATTGTTGATGACATATTTTGGAGAAAGTCTTATAGGGGTAGCCTCTAAGTGGTTCATTGACCAAGACATCTCTCACTGGCATATCCCAGGCCTTCGTCAAGCAATTCTAATACAACATTGATATTGCACCAAATCGCATTTCCCTATCCAATATGAAGAAAAAGCCGACGAAAAGCTTTAGGGAGTGTGCCATCAAGTGGAGGGAGCAAGCGGCCAGAGTTAAGCCACCCATAGATAATCATTAGTTGATCATTGTCTTTTTGGAGGCTCAAGAGCTTGATTATTTCCAAAACATGATGTCCGCAATGGGTAGGCCTTTTGTCGAAGCAATCAAGATAGGGGAAATGGTTGAAAATGGCCTAAAGACTGCAGGATTGTAAGTCAGGATGTTCTCAAAGCCACCACCCAAGCGATCCAAAATGGGTCGGGAAGTTTTGCAAATAGGAAAAAGAGAGATGAAGGTTCTATGATGACTTCAGGATCTAGGGAAGTTCAAAGAGGGGCATCGCACCCTTATGTACGAGTTCCACAGGGGCAATCCAGCTACCCTCAACATTATTATCCTCCACCAATTCCTCAATACTCAGTGGGCCCACCACAGTATATAGTGTTTAATGCTCAATCCTATGTTCGGCCTACCAATCAACAAATACGTGCACCAGCTCCAAGGAATCCCCAACCTCAGCAGCAAAATTTTCGGGCACCTTACAATGCTCGTCCCAAGCAGGAATACGGTCGAGAATAGAGGCCAGTGGAAAAATTCACCCCATTGGCTGAACCATGCTCTAGTCTTTTCTAGAAACTGAAATAGATGGGCATGATTGAACCCATCGCTCCCCACCATATGCATCCCGATTCACATGGATTTCAAGCAAATGCTAGATGTAAATATCATTCAGGTGCCCCGGGGCATATCATCGATGACTGTTGGACTCTGAAAAGAGCCATAGAAAGACTTATTTCTGAAAAATTGATTGTAATGACGAATGGCGAGGACCCTCCTAATGTGACAAATAACCCATTGCCAGCATACAATGATATTCATTTAGTGGGAATGATTGGCCGAGATCAAGAATACAAGCTGGTCGATCAAGCAGAAATGATAGTGGGAGCAATTCAAGAAGGAACAAGTTTGGAAGTAAGTCCAAGCCGAGATGTGCCGTTGATTGTGAAAGGCGCCCCGAGCTCAGAAAAGGTAACTTTATTTGTGCCCAAAGTCACGAGGTTGGAAGTTCTCTCTAATGTTCCAAGCCTAAGGTTATATGTCCTTGGAGGCCACCTCTTCACAAGGCAAAATTCAGGGCAGTACAAAGGGTATAACAGAGCCGATCATAATCAGACCTATCGTACAACCCCCTGTGACAAATACAAAAACCATTCCTTGGAACTACAACAAAACTGTGATGACGTACAAAGGTAAGGAAATCATAGAAGAAGTGGGGGAAACTGGAGGTTTGACTCGATCAGGGAGGTGTTACTCTCCATAGGAGTTGAGGAAGGCCAAGCAAATCAGAGAAGGACAATTGCCAATAAAGAAATCTATCACTGAAGAAGAGGTAGAAGAGATTTTGAAAAAGATGAAAGTTCACGATTACTCAATCATTGACCAGCTAAGAAAAACTCCTGCCCAAATCTCTCTACTATCTCTGCTCCTACATTCAAAAGAGCATGCCTGTGTACTAATCAAGACCCTGAACGAGGCACATGTCTCAGAGAAGACCACAGTGAATGAGTTAGAGAAGATAGCCAATAGATTTTTCGAGGTGAACAGAATCTCCTTGACTGATGATGAACTTCCCAAGGAAGGAGCCGGACACAATAGGTCTTTGCACCTGGTCGTCAAATGTGAGGGGCATTAAGTAAAGCGAGTTATGGTTGATGGAGGCTCGAGTGTAGATGTATGCCCTCTCTCTACTTTGTAATGCATGAAAATCAACACAGACAGAATCTGACCTAACAATGTTCGCATTCGGGCTTTTGATGGCTCAGCGAGATATACAATTGGGGAGATCAATCTCACCATGACAATTGGGCCAGTTGACTTTGAAATTGTCTTCCAAGTAGTAGACATGGACACTTCATATAACTTTCTTCTTGGAAGACCATGGATCCATATGGCTCGAGCTGTACCATCCACATTGCATTAGATGGCCAAGTTCGAACACGACAGGCAAGAGATTATTGTTCACGAAGAAGACGAGTCATCCATTTATAAAGACCCATTAATCCCCTGCATTGAGGCCAAGAAAGAGTGTGAGTCCATTGTCTATCAAGCTTTTCAAGTGGTTTCTGTGGAAAATGTTGAGGAAGGAAAGCCCATTCTGCATCCTCATCTTTCCACCACATCTGTAATGGTGGCAACACTAATGCTGAGACAAGGTTATAAGCCGGGAAAAGGTTTGGGGGCATCACTGCAAGAAATTTCGAGACCTATTTCTCCATTCAGCAACAAGTGTGCTTTTGGTTTAGGTTTCAGGCCAACACAAGCAGACAAAAACAAAGCTAAGTACCGTAAAAAGTATGGTTGGGTCTTACAGCTACCTATCCCTCACATTTTGTATACTTTCGTCAAGCCACAACTCCAAGAGGGTCAAAATTCCTTGGTCCAATCAAACATTGATGCAATTTGCCATGGCCTTAGCCAGATGTTTTCTGAAGTGTATATGTCCAGGCTGGTGAAGGCACTAGTCGTGCCGATGTGCAACTAATTGGCCCAGACACCATGCTCAACAACTGGGAAGAAACTCCTTTCCCCACAAGGAAGGAGTCTTGGTAGTTCGCTTTTGCAGCTTCTTTTTTGTATTTTGGGTTACTTTCAGGGTTGTAATCCAGACATCTTAATATGATTGTTTTTTCATGTTAACCCTTCTATCCTTTCAAATTCAATAAAAATGCAATTCCGTTTCATATTAAGTTATGTATTTTTTTTCCTTCATTCTAATTCATGACCTTTTGTTTCCATTTCAGTTTTGTTAATGTTGGCTTTAATAACATGACATGCATGTGGAATTCTCGCCCAGATCTTAAAAAGTTGTCTAATTTCGAAATAATGCATCAAGAGGTTGAATGTGATGAAGATGAGGCTATTGAAGAAATAAAAAGAGAATTAGAAAAAATTGAGAACAAGCCTAAGCCCAACCTCAATGATACTGAGCCAATAAACCTCGAAAGTCATCAAGAAATCAGAGAAACAAAAATAAGCATTCACACTAAACAAAAAACGAGAGATGCCTTGATTCAACTTTTGTTTGAATACAAAGATGTGTTTGCTTGGTCTTATGATCATATGTCAGGTTTAAGTTCTGACCTCTTGGTTCATAAGCTTCCCACGTATCCTGATTTTCCACCAGTCCAACAAAAGCAACGAAAATTCAAAATGGATAAGAGTGATAAAATAAAAGAAGAAATAATGAAGCAATTGAGCGCCAATATAGTCAGAGCTGTCCGATACACTACTTGGGTGGCAAATGTAGTGCCTGTACCGAAGAAGGATGGAAAGACCAGAGTTTGTGTTAACTACAGAGACCTGAACAAAGCAAGTCCAAAGGATAATTTTCCTTTACCAAACATCCACATTCTTGTAGATAATTGCACAAAGCATGAGATACAATCATTTGTGGATTGCTATACTGGGTACCACCAAATTCTAATGGATGAGGATGATGCAGAAAAGACAACTTTCACCACTCCATGAGGTACTTATTGCTACAGGGTCATGCCATTTGGTTTGAAGAATGCATGGACAACTTATATGAGGTCCATGACCACCATTTTTCATGACATGATACACAAAGAGATTGAAGTATATGTCGATGATGTCATTATAAAATCAAAGACAAAAGGTGATCATGTGCGCGATTTAAAAAGTTCGTCGAACGGTTGCGGAAGTATCACCTTAAGCTCAATCCATCCAAGTGTGCATTTGGAGTTCCATCTGGGAAACTCCTCAGTTTCATAGTCAGCCAGAGAGGTATCGAATTGGATCCATCAAAGATAAAATCCATTCGAGATCTGCCACCACCAAAGAACAAAACTGAAGTCATGAGTTTGCTCGGGAGGTTGAACTACATTAGTAGGTTCATTTCTCAGCTCACAACCACATGCGAACCCATCTTTAAGTTGCTGAAAAAGGATGCTGCTACCAAGTGGACAGACGATTGCCAAAAAAGCTTTTGACAAGATCAAAGATTATCTGTCAAAACCCCCTGTACTGGTCCCACCTGAACCTGGTAGACCTTTGTTTTTATATATATCGGTTATGGATAACTCTTTTGGATGTGTTCTAGGGCAACATGACGCAACAGGCAAAAGGGAACATGCAATCTATTATTTGAGCAAGAAGTTCACAAACTATGAGGTTAAGTATACCCTTTTAGAAAGGACATGTTGTGTCTTGACTTGGGTCGCTCAGAAGCTGAGACATTATCTTTTGGCCTACACTACTTACCTCATATCTAGAATGGATCCTTTGAAGTACATCTTCCAAAAGCCAATGCCCACTGGCAGGCTCGCGAAATGGCAAATCCTGCTCACAGAGTTTGACATCGTCTATGTCACTCGCACCGCGATGAAAGCACAGGTTTTGGTAGATCATTTGGTAGAGAATTCAATTGATGATGAGTATAGGCCACTTAGCACATACTTCCCAGACGAAGAGGTCAACTCAATAGAGGAAGTAGTTCCAGACGATCACCCTGTATGGAAAATGTATTTTGATGGGGCTTTCAATATCAGAGGAGTTGGGATCGGGGCAATCCTCATCTCATCTATTGGACATCATTACCCTGCAACGACCCGACTTCGGTTCTTCTGTACCAATAATATGGCAGAATACGAAGCTTGTATCATGGGTTTGAATATGACCATCGATCTGGATATGCATGAACTATTGGTTATGGGAGATTCTGACTTGCTTATCCGGCAAGCCCAATGTGAATGGGAGACTCGAGACATCAAGCTTATTCCGTACAGACAATGTGTGCAAGACTTGAGCAAAAGATTCAAATCCATCGAGTTCAGGTACATTCCCAGGTTTCACAACAAGCTAGCCGATGCCATGGCTACTTTAGCCTCCATGCTCCCTTATCCAGGCAACACTCATATTGATCCACTAAAAATCCAAGTTCGGAATCAACACGGTTACTGCAATGCAATTGAGACAGAACCAGATGGTGAACCATGGTATCATGACATAAAACGGTTCCTGAAAACAAGAGAATATCCAGAGAATGCTAAAGGAGATCAAAAAAGAACTATAAGGCGTTTCGCCAGTGGTTTCTTCCTGAATGGGGAAATTATGTATAAAAGGACCCCAGATTTAAATTTGTTGAGATACATAGATACCACAGAAGTGGAGCGGATCATGAGTGAAGTGCATTCGGGGGTATGAAGACCTCACATGAATGGATATATTTTGGCGAAAAAGATTCTACAGGCAGGGTATTATTGGCTTACTATAAAGCGAGATTGCTTCGGATTTGTTCGCAAGTGTCACCAATGCCAGATTCATGGTGACCTGATTCACTCGCCTCCTTCGGAGTTGCATCCCATGTCCTCTCCTTGGCCTTTCGTCACTTGGGGAATGGATGTTATTGTGCCAATCGAGCCGAAGGCTTCAAATGGGCATATGTTCATTTTGGTTGCAATTGATTACTTCACCAAGTGGGTGGAGGCCGTCACTTTCAAAGCAGTCACCAAGAAAGCAGTGGTAGACTTTGTTCATTCTAATATCATCTGTTGCTTTGGTATCCCAAAGACCATTATCACTGACAATGCGGCCAATCTAAATAGTCATTTGATGAAGGAGGTATGCGAACAATTTAAAATCATGCATTGGCATTCTACCCCTTACTGGCCAAAAGCCAATAGAGCCATTGAAGCGGCGAACAAGAACATCAAGAAAATTCTTAGGAAGATGATCCAAGGTTCCAGGCAATGGCATGAAAAGTTGCCCTTTGCTCTTTTGGGATACCGCACGACTGTTCGCACATCTGTTGGTGCAACTCCGTATCTACTTGTATATGGAACTGAAGCTGTAATACCCGCTAAAGTTGAAATTCCCTCTCTCCGAATTATTGTGGAATCAGAGATTGAAGACACCGAATGGGTTAAGACCCGATTAGAACAACTGATGTTGATCGATGAAAAAAGGCTAGCAGTAGTGTGTTTCGGCCAGTTATACCAGCAAAGAATGGCACGCGCTTACAATAAGAAAGTGCGCCCAAGGCAGTTTGAGGTAGGCCAGTTGGTTTTGAAACGCATCCTTCCGCACTAGGTAGAAGCTAAAGGAAAGTTTGCTCCGAATTGGCAAGGACCCTACATCATCAAGAAAGTGTTACTAAAAGGGGCCTTGCACTTGGTAGATAAAAAAGGACGGGTACCAGACATGACTATTAATGTAGATGCTGTCAAAAGATATTATGTATGACATATACCCACTATAGAATTTTTCACGCATTGATTTTCTCAGATCGAAGTGACAAAGGCTATCATTTGCTCGCTATTTAAATTGGTGTCACCCTTCTGTTAATCCTTTTGAGCCGTATTTGGCTTCCTTATTTCTAACTTTTTGGAATCTGTGTACTTGTAAAAAAAAGAAAAAGAAAAGCCAAACAACAAAATTCTGAGTTATTGAACTACGTTCGACCTGATTCCGAAAGGATACATGGTCAGCCTTACCCCGGGTTCGGTCCCATCAGAACAAAAGTATCCATATTCCCAATACTCCAAAACTGGGGCAGAAGTTTGTATTATTTCACGTTTTTTCTGTAAAAGTGGTTTCCAAAAGTTGTAATTCAATTCAAGGTTCATTACACCTTTTTTACCTTTCAATAACTTCTGATCGATGCTTTTTGAGAATGCTTGAAGTCCCCATGCCAAGGGCGTTGGGTAACCTCCCTCATGCAGTATCTTAGTTAAAAAATGAAAGAGTCTTATCAGTGAAAATCCGTACGGGAACTATAAGGCTATAGTGAGCAGAGAAATGAGAGAGGTTAGTTAGCGAAAACCTGCAAAAGGCGCTACTAGCCGAATGAGGGCCTTTGATTCTCCGGCATGAGCACAATCAAGACAAATTCAAAATGAACATTTGCGTCGAATTTTGAGAATTAGATAGCTTAGACAGATCAGGCGTCTAGTCCAAAATGCATGTCATGATTCATTGAAGTCGGCACACACCTCCAGATAAGTCTCCCTATTCCTTTCCCCGAAAAGGACACCTTTTGTTTAAACACAGTTTTTTTTCACTTTCAATTATTATTATGTTTTTACCCTTAATTTTTCTTTGAGTCCTTTTCGGTCTAATCCTGTATCAAAGGCGAAGCAAAGAAATGACTGCAAAACTAGCTACAGTTTCCCCGTGATATCGAGCATAATTTGGGGTATATATAGCATTGACGAAGGCACGAATACATCTGAGATCTCATTCAATCAGGCGAACAAAGTGTTTCAAAGAAACTGAAAAGTCGCATGAGCAGGACCTGCTTTATGAGAAAAGTTGATAAGCACTACGGACACAAATTGATATTGGGTGCAAGACAACTGAGTTTGATTTTAAAGAAAAAATGCATTGCCTTAGAGACAAGGGTTGCGGTACCATGGACATCTGGGTATGAAACAGTTGGGGGCAATATTGTAAATTCAAGGTCTCCAGAAAATGATACAGAGCGACATAGCATCTTGGTACCATGCTGACAGAATTGGTTCTTCGACAGCAGTGTCCGTGAAACAAGCTACTCAGGGCATCAAGGCCACAAACCAACCACCACTTTGAAAACTCATAAATTTTCTTTGTTTGAAGCAGGAACAAAGCGGTGCAGAATGTCGATCCTAAAAGAACGAATGTCACCAAACGTAAGCTCCTTAAAATCTCTATTTTTCTTTTACTTTCGGCATACATCACTATTGTTCACACCTCTTATTTTTACGTAGCTTAACCCAGGTAGAACCTTTTCGCCTAGGGGGATCCAGCTCATAGTTCTGGGTAGAAGTACTCTTCGCTCAGGTTGTTATTCATACTTAACCCAGGTAGAACCTTTTCGCCTAGGGGATCCAGCTCATATTTTCGAGTAGAAGTACTCTTTGCCCAGGCTTGGTTATCATAGCTTAACCCAGGTAGAACCTTTTTGCCTAGGGGGATCCAGCTCATATTTTCGGGTAGAAGTACTTTTTGCCTAGGCTTAATTTTTGTAACTTAACCCAGGTAGAACCTTTTCGCCTAGGAGGATCCAGCCCATAGTTCCAAGTAGAAGTACTCTTCGTTCAGGTTATTTTACGCAACTTAACTCAGGTAGAACCTTTTCACTTGGGGGATCCAGCCCATAGTACTGGGTAGAAGTACTCTTTGCTCAGGTTGTTTTACGTAGCTTAACTCAGGTATAACCTTTTCGCCTAGGGGGATCCAGCTCATAGTACCGGGTAGAAGTACTCTTCGCTCAGGTTGTTATACATAACTTAACATAGGTAGAACGTTTTTGCCTAGGGGGATCCAGCTTATATTTTCGGGTAGAAGTACTCTTCGCCCATGCTTAGTTTTCATAGCTTAACCCAGGTAGAACCTTTTGCCTAGGGGATCAATCTCATATTTTCGGGTAGAAGTACTTTTCGCCTAGGCTTAGTTTTCGTAGCTTAACTCAGGTAGAACCTTTTCGCCTAGGGGGATCCAGCCCATATTTTCGGGTAGAAGTACTTTCGCCCAGGCTTAGTTTTCATAGCTTAACCCAGGTAGAACCTTTTTGCCTAGGGGGATCTATCTCATATTTACGAGTAGAAGTACTTTTTACCCGAGCTTAGTTATCATAGCTTAACCCATGTAGAACCTTTTCGCCTAGGGGGATCCAGATCATATTTTTGGGTAGAAGTACTTTTCGCCCAGGCTTAGTTTTCATAGCTTAACCCAGGTAGAACCTTTTCGCCTAGGGGGATCTATCTCATATTTCCGGGTAGAAGTACTCTTCGCCCATGCTTAGTTTTCGTAGCTTAACCCAGGGAGAACTTTATCACCCAAGGGGATTCAACATTTTTGTCAGTAATACAGGGTGCCAACCCCTAGTTACATTTCCTTTTTCAATAATACATGACACCAACCCCTGGTTACATTTCCTTACCAGTATAAGGTACGTCATTCCCTAGATTTGTTTTCCAACATAAGGTACGCCAATCCTTAATTGAGACACCATTTAGATAATCAGGGTACACCATCCCAAAGAATTGTATTTTTCTAGGGTACACCAATTCCGACACTTTAGTGCTTTAAAAGAAGTAGTTTAGAATTTTGTTACAATAACTCACGAAATTTTCCTAATGAAAACTGAGACAGAAAAATTTCGTTCGTTTGTTTATTTTGTTATATGAGCAGGTTTGACCTCAAGGCACAGGGTTCGAGATGATCAAAAGAAGAATTCTCAATCCAGAAGAAAGAAAAGAAAAGAAAAAGAAGTGAGTCCAAAATACAAAAGTGATGAAAAGATGCAGACTGCTCAAGACATGACCGAAGTCACGATGCATTGTATTTTCCCGTTTTGATCAGAAGAGCTGTAGAAGAATAAAATAGCACCTGCAATTAGCAAGCATCAAGGTTCCGATCAGATTTTGCAAAGAAGAACCAGTCAAGACACAAGATCAAGTTTCAGAGGACTTATAGATATGATCTTGTATTTTCATTTTCTTTAATGTATTTTTTTTATTTATAATTTTGATGTAATAAACAAAGCCGCGTACCGGAGCCTCGACGAAACCTCACTCGACTCCTCAACTCAGTATTCTAGCCTTTTCTTTGAGCTACATGTGATCTGACTCCCATAAACCCAGGATATGTAGGCCGTCCAAAACCATGGCTCGGTTGCACCCTATCTTTTATTTCTTTTCCTTTTGAGTAATGAATTGATAAAAAATTAGTCACATGGCTCACCTTGTCTTTGCCTGAAAACTTTTCATGTTTCCAAGCAAAGAGGGGCATGCTATGAACAGCTAATTTTTTACCATTCTTGAATTTTTCTCAACTCCCTCACGTTATTTAGCACACACCTGACCACCAACACAATTATTCCCTCAGATACTTTACAATAAGCATACACTCATTTTCCCCTCACACATTATTCCCTACTCCACTCTCTTTTATCCCCAACTCTTTGTCCCCACTCCATTCTCCTTTTTCCCCACTTTTCTTGTCCCCTCTCACTTTATCTGTCACGACCCAAACCGAAGGGCCGCGACGGGCACCCGGTGCTTTACTCAACCGAGTACCAACGTAACATATCTTTCTTATCATGTTATCATGAATAAATGAGCCAGAAAACCCGTTATGAGATAACAAGAATAAAACATAAGGGAATACTCAACATATGAAGACCCAACATGGTATACAAACTAATATATGTGACATACGGGCCTATAAGGCCGACATGACCATTAGTAAACTCGAAACATAGGCCGATAAGGCCATACAAGTATCCATACACCTAACATCTGTCTACAAGCCTCTAAGAGTACATAAAATCATAAAGGTCGGGATAGGGCCCCGCCATACCAATCAATACATATCCAAAGCATACTGACCAAATAGGCAACTCCGGAGCAAGTGGAGTGCACCAACACCTTCGCTGAGCTGATAGCCTACTGGAGGACTGTCAACCTATCAATCGAGACATGCGGGCATGAAATGCAGCGTCCCCAGGCAAATGGGACGTCGGTACGAATAAAGTATCGAGTATGTTAGGCAGAAAAGCATAAACAAGAACAGTAATGTAAAAAGAGAGATATAGGAGATACAACCTGTAACATCAGAGTGCCTCTGGGGGTTACTGATATAAAATGCATAATACATATATATACATAAACTTTTTAAAACATTCGCCTTTGTGGGCATCATCATCATCATATCGTACCCGGCCTCAAAGAGGACTCGGTAAAAGCATACCCGACCATCATAAGGTTCGGTAGAATTGTACCCGGCCACGTGGAGCTCGATAAACCAACTGATCAGTGGTTGCACAATAGGTGTCATACCCGGCCGACTATAGTGCGGCTCGGTAGAGTAAAATAGATACATATATATAATGCATGCTCAACTCATAGAATCACCTTCTAAACCTTTTGGAGTGACTTAAGAGCACTATGGACATCCATACCCTCAATATGAACCTTATTAGGATTCAAGGATCATACACACTTGCTTAGAATAATTTTATAAGGAAAGAACAACATGGACAACCTTAGTTGCTAGGAGTAGATCCGTTATAAAGTAGCGTATTCATTTCACTTTAGATCATGCCAAAAGAAAGAAGAAAGTGCATTAACATACCTTAAACCCGTTGAGTCCCTAATCCCTTCCAAGCAACTCTTCAAACAAGTCAACTCAATCTATCATAGTATAAGGAGATTCAAAATCAGTGCTGAGCAATGGCTAAGTCTATAACTTAAACTAGTAGCTCGTTTATGTAAATTTGGGCAGTATCTCCCTTGTAACAAGGGTCTCCTCCAATACCATATACCAACAACAATTACCAGAGCAATCCATCAATACATAATTATCAATATCAAGACACCATATAACAACAACAAGTCACAACTACATTACGACGAGCGGCAAGCTCCGATTGGAATCCGTATACCCCTCATCAATCCTTATAGACTTCTTACTTCAACATAAAAGTATCATTAACATGATAATGAAATCATTAATCAATGATTCCAGCCTTAAACCATATATTTATAACAACGAAAATAATCCACAACTTCAACTATCCTCAATTAGCAACTTTATTCACTAGTTCATGTCTAGCCCATCCATTTAACTTAATCAACATCAAGATAACCTTAGTAACAAGCAAGATCACAATATACATACCTTGTAGAGTAACTTCAAGTCAAAATCCAAGTTATATTCAGTTTACAACAACCCTTAATAGCAATACAACACCATAGAAGTGACTTAAGCTAATCCAAGTATTATCTTGTAGTTTATCATCCTAACAACTTAACCAACATACAAGCAAGATTAAGAACAATTAGTAGGCTGTTATACTCACCTTAGACAGCAGCAACAACTTGGAATTTCATCCAAATACAGCCCACAACAATCCTCAATGACAACACAACCTCAAAGAGGTGTTGTTCTTCACTAGAACTAAGTTTTGATGTTGAAATTTGGTGTAATCACTTTGGAATCACTTCAAACCCTTGTGGTATATGTTTAGGAGGGTTAGGAGAAGTTTTGAGACGACGTTTAGTTGAAAAATGAGCAAAAATAGGCGTCCAAATCGTTTATAAATTGAAGTAGGTCAACCACCGCCTAAGTGGGTCCCATTGGGAGCTGCTTGCGCGGTTTCGCGAAAAGGCGAATATCTCTCTACTCCAATGTTGTATTGATGAACGGTTTAATACGTTAGAAACTAGACTCGTAGACCTTCAATTTGGTAGTATAACACCCCATGATTCCAAGTATATTTGGAGAAACTCTCAGATACATTTGACCTAAATTTCAGCAAATTTATGAATGTAACTTATGATGACCTTTGCCAACTCTTGTTCCACAACTTGCTTGCCTTCAAAATGTAGAAAATGAATATCATACGACTAAAATAACTCATAGAATAACCTCCTTATCATGTTAATAACCCTAGTCTCATCCCAAAGTACATGTTATAACATTTGAAACTTGTCGACTTTCGACGAAACTTATTTTCTTCAATTGGTTTAGCTTCTAAGATTTCCAACCCTCTTGGTACTCGTTATTCATGATCTTAAATATTTGTAACCTCCAAGGTAACTTGATTAACTTACTTTATTTGATTCAAAATATAATATCATTTCCGAGCTTACATCAATGACTTACGACGTACTCTCACGTATGAAAACTTGGGGTGTAACATCATTCCCCCTTTGGAACATTCGTCCTCGAATGTTGACTGATGCGCTTATCAGTTTCATAAACTATGGCTCTTACAAATACTTTAATGCTCATCTTTCCATCTAAGCAACTGTTTTGTGAATAAATCCAAACGCTTGGGCATTCCTCCCTTTTAGGCCTCTTTGTCACACCATGACATGTGGTTGGAATTCTTCCAACATCGTAACATTTGATACCTTATGTCATGCAGTATATACGACTGTGTCCTTGTATGAGCGCCTAGCGACTCGTCTTCTCTTTTTCCTCCATCTTTTAGCCAATCTCTAAGCCTCACTTTATGAACATATACAGAATTATGACAAGCTGTCCCTCTAGGCATCTATAGGTGTACTGATGTCTTTCGCTTGGTACTTTATCGAACTTAAGACTATTTCTATCTCTTGTTTCATAGCCTTGTATATCTATCCTTATGGATTTACTACATCTAGGTAGGTTATACTATACCATAAAACTTACTTCGGTTTATTATTACCGAGGTTTGCTACCCAACTCCAGGTTACTCTCTCGCTGCTTATCCTATATGTATAAATCTAAGTCCTTTAGTGCTTCCTCATTATTATTCATCTAAGAATAACAAACAAATCTCATCTCGTACTTTGGAACTTGTACCCATCTATTGTTTATTCACCTTAATGTTGATCTATAATCTATCACTGATAACTTGCAACCTCTTACGTAATACACTGTCACTAGGGCTCACATCTTATCGGGGAACATATGAAGTGATTTTCCTGATCCACCTAGGGATAATACTATACTTCAATAACCGTATTTCATTGCATCCCAACGCGATTCATCTTATGGGGGTATTCTAATCCCTTGCAATTAATGAAATCCCTTTCTCGTTAAATTATTACTCAATCAAAGGCCTAAGCATCATCCTCTTATCTATCATAATTACACCCTTATTCTACTGCCAGGGCAGTATTCCACCTCTTCTAAATGCACCTAGTCTCAAACTCCTCTGTGTTCATTCAGGCTGTACTGAGCTTTTTATTACATATGGAAATCATCAGCTCCCTTGTTTTGATGGGTTTAATCCCGAGGACATACATATTCTCGTCACCTTCGCACTCACCTTTTCATATCCTTACTCCTATCTACCTAAAACCTTGTTGCTCTACAATACTTTACCTTAGGACCTACACGGATCTATTTATACTACTCACAACCTTCCTTTAACTTGCTAGCACCATAAATTTCCTTTCGTGCCTTCTCAGTTGTCCTTAAATGTAAGCAATTACTTTTGCTAGTCGTTCTATCACTTGTTGCATGAATACTTGGATTGTCTTTTTTCCCACGAATACTATAATTTCCTGTACCTCATATGATCTCAAACATCACCTTTGATGGCCTTTTTTTACCATTCATTAGCCATGATAGGTGCCACTTTCTTATGGAGTGTATACAATATTGTAGTGAGACTGTTGTTACAGGATCATTTACTCTTTAGCTCACTATGCTTAGGTGGAAACCTTCTTCCTTATTTCCTCAGCTAGTCTTTCATTGTAGTACTTAAGGAGACCTTCTGGCTCTTGTAAAGTTGCGAGCTTGATATATCATACACCCGAAGGTAATTTTTGTTATTCTTACTCGCCCATAATAATCCTTAGTTACATAAATTTATGCCTCTGTGCTCGTAGGGTTACTTTTAAGCTCAAATTTTTATTGTCTCCTTAGTGGCACTCTCTCTTATTTTTATAAACCTTAAAAATGGTACCTTTAATTGCCTTAACTCCTATCTGAAATTTTTTCAAATGATTGCGATCTCGTATCTGCGAGACTGAATTCACTATGTTGCGGTTCACTACATTTATCTTGCATGATCTATTGATTTATCCGTGACCTCTTGTCTAGCCATAACTGGGCTCTTCCTGAATCAACTACTAATTACTCGTTGGTCCATTCTCATATATATATATATATATATATATATTCTGCATAATCCCTCTTGGGATATATCCTTTGTCTTAAATATATATATATATTCTGCATAATCCCTCTTGGGATATATCCTTTGTCTTAACTTATCTCTCACCACTAACTCCTGATGTATCAAGTGTCCATTCACACTTATTTATCAATAACATCCTGGCCGGAAACTTTTACTGCCTCTCCCCGGTGTCGTGCTTGTATAATGTTCTGGAGTCGCAACATATCTGCAGGAACTGAATAAATGCAACATCATCCCTTTCTCCTTTTTACCACATTCTTTCTTTACCATTCCATAGGTAACTGAACCGCTTAACTCCGACTTAATATCATATCACACCATATTCCCCCCTTTAGGAGAGTACTAAGATTTAGTACTACGACAATCTACCTATAGTTGTTTTACATTTTCATATTCGGCGTCTTTTCACATTATCAATGAACCTTAATCACCTTATGGTAACCTTCTGTACCAGGGATAACTAAATTTCTTACGCACGAAGGTGACACCTACGGTAACTGGCACACTTAGTCCCTTAAGATTAACTCTGCTCAGAGTGCTTGCTTTAGGTAAGCGACTTCCTAAATAACCTTTAAAGGTTATTCGTCTGTTGTCTATTCTATTATTGTTGGAGCACGATCTTTTAAATTCTCACAATGTTGACCATTATCAAATCCTCCGGTCCCTAATTCAATGTTCGGTTTTATCTTGTTCACCGGCCCATACTGATTTTTATTACTCTGGGGTCTAACCTTTCCTCCTGGTAATCACGTTGAAGTCACCATCTCATTTCTCGAAATAAGAATATGACTTTATGGCTTATACTCTTTTATTGCCTTAAGGCTTGTCACCTCTTGTATTTTCCTTCACTTAACTATAGACTCTATCATCGTGTCATATTTTGATTTACTGTTATCACCCATATATCACATCTTACTCATGATGCTTCATTTATTTTCTTCTTATTCTCCGAATAATATTTTTTTTGTCTATCACTTTATTCTGAAAGCTTCAACAAAAAGTTCTTTCCCTATAAGCTCCCCTAGCTTCATCTTACTGGCTCTTGGGAATGCCTAACATTCTTTTTTTTTACTCGGGGCTAGAATCATACTAAGGTAAATATTTGTCCCTTCTAAGTTCCCACTGCCTATCTTCTGAAATTTTTGAATATTCCAGTATTCGTATCTGATTGTACTACTCTAGAGTTCACCATCTGGGTGTCTTAGAAGGAGATCTATTACCACATTTGCACCATCTTTCGGAAACGTTAGTTAATGATAACAACCTATCCACAATTTTTGGGTTACTCTAACTCCAACTGGATCCTGATATCCCATCTTTCTCTTAAATAATATCTGTTAGATCCCATAGAACATTGTGAGCACGTGATTTTTGTTTTACGCGACAATCACTCCAAAAGAAACAAAATAATAGCAATTGGTCTTGCTGTACATTTGCTGAATTTTTACGTGGCATTTTTTGCTAGTTATTCGTGATTTTGCCCATGGTTGTTTTATTCAAACAAAAATAAAAAATATATGTCTATATGTCGTGTGAACCGTAATCCGTTTATTAAAAGAAAAAATAAAATATGTGCATCCTTCATTGTATTTTGTCATTAAGTGTTTAGTATAATTAAATGTTAATTGTGTGATAATTGTTGTTCTATGTTTTATATGGTATTATTTGGCAAACTAATTTAAGAAATTAAAAAGGAAAAAAAAGAAGAAGAAAGAGTTTCGGACTTGGGCCAGTCCGATTTTAAATAAACAAGCCCAAACAACTCAACCCAAAACCAAAATTACCGGTCCAGTCCAGTTCAACCCGTAACTATCTCAAACGGCGTCGTTTGGGTCGTGTTTGATCTGGGCCGTTGATCTCAGATTGATCAACGGCCAAGATCACTTCCCCATAACCCATAAACAAAACCCGACCCATTCCACCCGGACCGACCCAAACCCCTTTAGGTTGAAACGACACCGTTCCTTACCAGCCAAAAGATCTTGACCCTTCATCTCACCCCATCCAACGGCCAAGAATCGATCCCTCACTAACTATATAAGCCTATAACCTTTACCCTGCCCCCCTATCCAAACCCCCAGGCCTTAGTCGTCCCCTCCACAGACCTCAGTCCTCGATACCCTAGCCGCCCCTGTATACCTTCGCCATGAAAGCCAGCGGCATGGACGCCGGTGCCCCCCTCCTTAACACCATAGATGCTCCTCACCGTCCTGGACCCAAATCCACCAACTACACATCTCGAATCCCATCCCACCTTCTCGAATCTTCATTTGAAGATTCGAGTCAAAACTCGATCTACACCGATCTGCCCTAAATTCATACCAGACAGTCCCCGGACCTCCCTCGTGACCAAACCATGCTTGGTTTGGTCCGAATCTAACCAAGAAAGCCCAAAACCCAAATCTGCCCTCTAGAACCCTAGGTTTCCTCGTGACTGATCCGTGTCTGTTTGAGCCAAGTGATTAGGGTCTAATGGACCCTAATCGAAGTGTTTCTCATTTGAGAAACACTTCGATTAAAGTCCGTTCAACCCCAAGAAAGGTCTGTTTGAATCCAAGACAAGGTTTTCTGATTTTTTCAAGTTTCGAGGTAATGTTTGTTTTTCTTTATCAGTTCGTTTTGTCTTTTGTATTTGAATGTTTGTTTGTGTGTCCAGTCGGTTGTTTAATTTGTATCCTTAAAATTTTTTTTATCAACTGTTTCTGTCCATCTCTGTTTTGATTGAATCTTTCTTTCATTTACTGGTAATGTGTGTGAGGATAAACTGTATAGTCAATGGAATTTGAAACTGCTCGATTAATCAGTCCCCGAGGTCGTCTGTGTTCTGACATTGCAATCTAAACCCCTTTGTTGATACTGTTAGATTTCTAATCCTTGGCTTTGATTGTATATGTTGTAATTAGTATAGTCGATTCGATATATGTCGTCGAATAGTTTTAGCTGTTTGAATGGTAACATTTTGATTTGTCTTGCTGAACATTGTTTGAATCAAATTGAGAATCAACTATAGCTACTTATAATTGATATATTTGAATCAGAAGTATAAAAGGATTAGTTTTTGTAACTGCAATCTGAATTGGAGGGCATGTGCACTTGTGCACAACATGTGCATTAAATGCCCTTTTTGGATTAAAATAGTTTGACAGCATATGCTGTCAGATTATATTCCTGCTGCTCATGTCTGCTTTAATTAATAAAATGGGAAAGGGGACTGTCAGGGAATCTCATGGGGGATTTGATTTTTTAAACATTGAGTGGAAAGACAGTAAGAAAGGGAGGGGGTTCTGATTGTCTAACAGGCTGTTAAAGGGGTGATTTTAGGCTTATAAAAGAAAGGAACTTCCATTAGAAAAGGGGGAATGGATTGATTTTGAAAACAAAAAAAAATTTGAAAAGGGAAAAGGCAGGCAGATTTTTAGACTAAACTCAGACTTTTGGAGATTTGATTGTTAGATATATACAGACACCTACGAGAGAGGAAAATATACAAAAAATCAGCAACTGTTTCTTCCTTGTTTGTGTGATTCTCAGTTTGTTCAACCTGTTCAATCAACTCTGTTTTCTTTCAAGTATCAGCTGAGTTCATTGGTTTATTCACATTGTTTGTTTCTCCTGGATTTGGTCTGTCTTGGAGCTTTGTTTCTACTTCATTGTTTGTTGCTGTCTTTCCGCCATTTTCCATCGGCTCTAACTGTATCTTGCACTGGGAGCTGTTCTATTTGTTACCTGCTGTTACTGCTGCTGTTTCTGTTGCCATTGTCATTCTACTGACTTCCTTTCTTCTTCGATTGTAAGCATTCCCAGGTACACACTCCTGAAACCTTGTTGGCGGAAAGTTTGAAGTTTGAAGTTGAAATAAAGAAATGAACATCTGTTTACTTTACAATCCTTGTGTTCAAAAATAGTTTGAATGGTAGCTTGGTCTGTATTTGTTTAAGTTAGTTCCAACCACGATTGCTCTGTATGAATTATGCACATCTTGATTGACATATCAGATAATATTGTTTGTTAGATCAGACGTATTTTCAATGTGTATAACCATTAGGTTTCGGTTTAGCTATGACAGTATAATATAGAATCGTGGCAAGCATCTGTATGTATTTTGTCTAGACTTTTGAACTGTCAAATTTGTTATATTTGGTTCCATTTAATTTCAAGATAAATGTACCCCAAGCTAATTCTTATGTGGTGTTACTTTAACAGGATGACCATGTATGCCAACCCTCTTGTTAGATTACTTGTTCCTATATAGGTTCGATATGGGTTTCGATATAGATTCACTATTTCAAAATAATGCGACTACTTTTTGAGTTCAATTAATAGTAGTTTTCCTAATAAACAACTGATTTCATTTATCAAGCCCAAATGAGCTAGTTTTAAAATTCAAACTAGAAGGTCGTTTAATGTAAATTTAGTGTACGTTATTAGTTTTCTTGCAATCCCCCTTAGCAAATTAACAAAGCTCATTCACTCCTTGAAGACAAGGCATGAGGTAATTCTCATCTCATAAGCAACCAATTAGGTAATCAAACAAAATTCGGATTCGTCAAACATAGTAGATATTTAGTATGTAGTTGCTTAAACAAGTAAGTTTGGTCTTTCTCTTTTATTTTTAGAGACAAATGTAATAGAAATATAGTCGCTTTAGGACATCCTTTTCTAAAATAATGAGACGAGCCTCGCCAAATAAAAAATGCAAATTGCGGGGCCCTCAATAACTAACCATAATAAATATTTAGAATTCAGGACAGGCCGTTTAGTGAATTTCATGGCCTTCCCCAAAGACAATAACGCGTTAGACTCTCTAGGCACAGCTTAATTAAATTACATTCTTAAATTCAGGTGCGCATTTATGTGAACCAAATTCAAATCTCAACGGAGTCGAAATGTATTAATAACTACGGGTGCATTGATTGCGACGTGGCTCGAGATGCATTTTCACGACGTTGCAATTCTATAAAAATAAATGATAATAATAAAAACGATTTTAAACTCAATAAAAGCACATAAGTCACAACATGTATTTAAATCAGATATTTAGCCATTATAACAATTTGAGCGACCGTGCTAGAACCACGGGATTCGAGGGTGCCTAACACCTTCCCTCGGGTCAACAGAATTCCTTACTTAGAATTTCTGGTTCGCAGACTTCATTTGGAAAGTCGAAAATTTCCTCGATTTGGGATTCAAGATAAACCGGTGACTTGGGACACCAAAAGCCAAACCTTTCCCAAGTGGCGACTCTGAATTAAATAAATAATCTCATTTCGAATATTGTCACTTAAATTGGAAAAACTCCCTCGCGCATCTAACCCTTCGGGGGCTGGGCGCGCAAAAAGGAGGTGTGACAGCTCTGGCGACTCCGTTGGGGAGATTGTTGACCCAGAACCACTGGTTCAGGGTTCAAGAATTCGAGCTTAGAATAATTGTTATATTTGGCTTTATTATATTATCTTTATTACATGTTTTTACATAACGTGCTAAATTTTGTCTTTACCGCTTTGATATTATCTGAACTGTATATAAACTGTGCCGAAACCCTTCTCTTCTTACCTCCGGGGAGAAGCTCGCTGGTCGAGACTCCCTATTCTGTTAGTGTCGATGCCTGAAATAAGAAAGAGGTCGGACAAGTTACAAAGCCGGACGATCTCGCGGGTCCCCGGTACGTAGCCCCCTCCTCGACTCGAGTTGTCCGCTCGGGTACACAGTCTAGAACAAATGCCCAGGTTATAAACCTAGTATAACGAAACTTCATGCCGGATCCCTAGTAGGAACGTTTATTTGCATCATGTTGCATTTGACTTAGGGGGCTCAACACAGGGGTTGGGTCCGTCTAGGACAGGCAACCTGAAATGAAAAGACCATCCTGCTGCATTCCTATCTGTTTTGCGCATTTGTTTGCTTCAGTTCCGCATGCTGACCGGTTTCTAAAAAAGAAAAATAGCAGCGTAGGGAGATAATTACTTATTTTGGAAAAATAAAACCAATGTCCAAGTAGTGTCAAAACCTCGCCGGAATTTTTCTAAAAAAAAAAAGAGAATAAAAACAAAATTTGTCTTCTTAGTTTGAGTTATTAAAAAAAATAATATAATTTTTTTTATCACTTTCAAAATCAAAAAAAAGAAGGTATTTATTTAAAAGTAAAAAAAAAACGGAAAATTCATAATTCAAAAAAAAAATGTGTTGTTTCTTTCGTAGTACCTCCTTTATAAATTCAGACTAATAGTCCAAATGTTTCCTTAAAACAAAAAATTCTTTAGTCTTTATCTCTTTTCAAAAGAAAATAATGACAAAAACATATTCTTGCTTTCTGGGTTTAATTGATTTCCTCTATTCACGATTTACCGAACTACGCCGGTTTGATTCTCACCGGATGTGAGATACGTAGGCAACCCCCATCGGGTTCAACCCCACCTTTTACTAAAAAAAAGGAACAAAAACAAATAGTAATAATAATAATAATAATAAATGTGTGTCAAATTCTGTCACGAATAAATCAGGTGATGTTGTTTTATCATAAATAGCCGAATGTTCCCGAAAGGGACGCCGGAAGGCTGACTTTGCATAAATAACCACCTTCGGGTCATTTTTAGGATTTTCATCCAATTGACCCACACGGCCTCAAAATCTTCATCCCCGAAGTGCTGAAAGGCCGCGTTCGAAAACTTGATCTTCCTTGTAAAATATTTTGAGTCAAGTTATTTTTGTTAAAGAACACCTTAATAAATGTGCAGGATGAGCACAATGCAAAATGAACATTTTTCAATAATGACCAAAATCTGACAGGAATTTTTCGAGCATAACCAAAATCTGACAGGGATTTTTCAAAATGAACCATAGCCTATGGTGGTATCTGACATTTTTCGAGCTCTCACAGCTTGTAAAGCTGGGGGAAATTTCTTCGAAGGTTGTAACTTGCTCCTACAAATGTGGATGACCGAGCACCTCTGCCATCGTTCCGAGATTTTGAGCCATGGTTCCCCGGAAAAGACTTGCATAGAAGAATTTTACACGAGAACCAAAGAGATCAGTTTGCCCAAAGGAGTCCTGGCATGGACCTCATTCTTTCAAGCTCTTACTGCCAGCCAAATACAATGGACGCTGGGATGGTTGCCTGTTGATGAGATCATATATATGCCGGCAGCTAAAACTCATTTCTTACTGATGGGGTTTAAGAGCATTCAACCTTACGCACCCTGCCGAGTTTTGAGACAGCTCGGAAGATGCCAGACAGTACCTCATGAGGAAGATCTTAGCACTCAAGCAGTTGAGATAAGTCCTAATGGACAGTTTCCAGAAGCAAATATTCGCCAAATATGGAGTGAGTGTCAATATTTGAAATCAGATACTTGCGTGCGGGATCGAGCCAAAGGAGAGACGGCGCCAGGTTACCTTGCATGGTATAGAAGGGAACTTGAGCATGAAAGGCCGGCTAAGAGACCCCACATCCTGAATTTCGCCGAATCGTCGCAAAAGCAGTGGGATTGGCTAGCAAAAGAAAGAGGCTATTGCGCCGAAATCAGCAGGTTAAAGCAACAAGTGGAAAGCCTGAAATATGATCACAACGTGCAAGTTGCTACCAATCTGGGAGAACGGAACAGGTTAATTCAGGAAAACGAAATGCTCAGAGCCCAGATCAAACAGATAAGGATGGATGCGGATAAACAGCCAAGGCGTCGATCAGATGAGCAGTTGATAAAAAGGCTAAAAAGCAAAGTCAGGGAATGGCAAGAGGATTTAGAGAAATCTAAAAACGTCATAGCAGAGCTCAGGGCACAGTGGGATACAAGAGCAGATAAGCATCGCCGATACTTGAATCAATTGGAAGGCGACCACGAGAAAACTGTTGCTAAAATGAAGAGAGAGATGGCTACACTTGAGATCAAAGCAGCTAATCAGGCCAAGGATTTCCAAATTGAGAGCAGATACTGGTATGACTTGTTGGCCCAGATGAAGTTAGAAGTACGGCAACTGAAGCATCAGCATATACAGGATGCTCAGGTATTCAAGATATGTAGCGATCAAATAAAACGCCTACTCATAGAGAAGAAGCAAACCAGAGATAGGATCAAGGCCATCGCCCATGCCATCACCAGACGATGTCTACGATGTGAGAACATGACCAGCGTTACCGCTCTCGACAGTGATGAGTTATGTCAAGCAGACCATGCATGAGCTGGAGCAACTTGAGAGGGATCTCACACCTAGGACCATGGCGAGGCCGAACGATGCCCCGCGGACACAAATTTTCAAAACCATAATGTACTCATAAGTCGAGTCTGTATCTTAGCATCTTCTGCCTGTTTTTCCCATCAGTTTGTTTAGTCTAGGTTGAGTCTAGGTTTATTTTTAAAGTTTGCTCTTTCTTTTGCAAAATATAGTTTGTAATAGACCGTTTCAACAATAAAAGGTGTGTTTCTTTCATTTGTGTTTTGAACTACGTAACGATCTGATTCACGTGACATCGTGATACGTAGGCAATCCTCATCGGATCCGGTCGTATTTTTACCGCAAAATAAAAACATAAAAGAAAAGACAAAGAAAAAAAATGATAAGAAAAGGGAAGCTTAAAAAGAATGCCGGAATGATGCATGCTTTCGTCGCAAACATGTAGAATTCACTTAACTGTATAGGTGCATCATGCTCAACGTGAGGTTGCCTATCTGTTATTTATTTCGAATTAACCACTCGTGTGTCGTTGAGTTCTCTCCAGGTTTTGGAAAGACGGTTGGTTTGGTGAAAGTCTGGCCTCGCACTCATACTTCACGAGGTCAAAGAGAAGTGTTCAGCTACCTGTTGTTAAGACCGGAAGCAGTACTCACACTTACTTCACCAGGTCAAAAGGAAGTGTGGAAATGTCTTCAGAAATTCCGTTGCAAACAATCCCTGTTTCCGAGGAGAGCTCGATCTCAGCCGTCCTCACACCTGAATCTGCAACTGCAGAAGAAAATAGAATCCTACGACTCCGTATGTTGGAAATGCTGGACGACTGGAATAACGGAAAAGAACCGCCAAGTGTCGTCCCCGGATTCCCTGAGTTATTCTCCCGGTCAAGCGGGACTTCTAATGTCCCCATAAATTATCCCGCTACCCCATTCGGGTACCCAGCTACTTCAGCCTTCTCTGCTGGATCGCCTTCTGAGCCTCATCCCCAAATGTCAGCCACCGATGCAAGCATGAACATCTTTACTGCACTGCCCTGCCCGATTACGGCACAGCCTGCTGCGTACAAGCCAAGCTTTGACTCATCCTCTTTTACATTGCAAGCACCCTCGTTCTCAATGGAACCAACTAGGCTCGCTACCAACACTAATCCTCCACCGTCTCAGTGCGAGCTTGCACCCGGGCAGGATCAGAACCCCAGAATTGCAGAACAAAATGAGATGGCCAAAAGAATGAGAAGCCTTGAACAAAGTTTGAAGAATATGCAAGGTTTGAGCGAACAGAAGAGTGTCTCTTACGCCGACCTATGCATGTTCCCTCACGTGCACCTGCTAGTGGGTTTCAAGACCCCAAAGTTTGAGAAATACGATGGGCACGGTGACCCCATTGCACATCTTAAGAAATATTGCAACCAATTGCGGGGAGCCGGCGGAAAAGAAGAACTGCTAATGGCATATTTTGGGGAAAGTCTAGTAGGGATAGCCTCGGAATGGTATATGGACCAGGAAATGTCCCGATGGCATATATGGGATGATCTCGCCAGAGATTTTGTGAAACAATTCCAGTATAACATCGACATTGCACCAGACCAAAATTCTCTGTCGAATTTGAAGAAGAAACCTTCAGAAAGCTTCAGAGAATATGCTATTAAGTGGCGTGAGCAGGCGTCGAGGGTGAAGCCTCCCATGGATGAGGTAGAAATGGTCACTACTTTTCTCCAGGCTCAAGAGTCTGACTATTTCCAAAACATGATGTCAGCCATGGGAAAGCCGTTTGCAGAAACAATTAAGATTGGAGAGATGGTGGAAAATGGTCTGAAAACAGGTAGGATTCTGAGTCAAGCAGCCATAAGGGCGACCTCCCAAGCCGTCCAAAGCGGGTCCGGGGGAATGGCAAGAGGGAAGAAAAAGGAAGAAACGACCATGGCAGCCTCGGAAGCAAGGGAATATCATCATCCTAGGCCCCGTTTTCCGGAAAGAACCTCACAACACTACTACCCCCACTCAAATCTGGCATATGCTCATCAACCCTATATGGTCATTAATGCCTAGCCTTATGCCCATCCGCCGCAACAAGCCAACCGAGGCCAAGCTCCACCTCCCAGAAATCAGCCTCCTTACCGCAACCACTATAACCCACAACCTCCGCAGAATAACTTCCGCCCTCAGGAACCACCTAGAAGGCGGACTTTCACGCCCATCGGTGAACCATACTCTACTTTGTTCCCGAAGTTAGTCCAGTTAGGTTTCTTGCAACTAATCCCTCAAACGAGGCAAAACCCGACGTCACCTTTTTACAAAGCTGGAGTCAGATGCGCCTATCATTCAGGGGCCGAGGGACACGATACAAATGACTGCTGGTCGTTGAAAAGAGTGATCGAGAATTTGATAGAGCAAGGGAAAATAGTGCTAAGGGACGAGGAGATCCCAAATGTGACTAACAATCCATTGCCTGCTCACAATAATGGGCCGCTGATCGGAATGATTTGCGAAGACAAAGAATTCGACCCTGCTCTGAAAGCTATAATCGCCATTGTCGACACGGGGAAAAGGCCTGAGACAGACCAGAAACCAGGAAAGGGGGAGGAGGCCAAGGCTATAAAGAGCGAGCCTGAAAAGAAGGTGGAGAAGAAAGTGGTACCGGTAAAGGATGGAGTTCTTTACATACCATGAGGTCGAGCTGAGAAGACGCAGAACTTCGGGATCAAAAAGGCAAAACCTATGTACGTGCCAAAAGGGGCCTATGTGGTCCGGGGGACGATTCAACCACCTCGGCTGAATGAGACAGTGGTTATCGGACGCGTGCCACAAAAGCCGATGACCAACCCGTCCACAGTGCCGTGGAATTATCAAAAGACTTTGGTAATGTACAAAGGTAAAGAGGTCATGGGAGAACTTCCAGAAAATACTTTCATTGGAAGGTATTCAAATACCCAAGAGCTGAACGACGCCACACAAAGGCGCTTCCCACCAAAGAAGCATGTAAGCGTTGAAGAAGCGGAAGTGTTCTTCCAACAAATGAAAATGCCGGATTACGAAGTGATAGATCAACTGCGCAACTGCCCCAAGAAAGTGTCCATGCTATCATTGTTGATGAGGTCGGCCGAGCATCGAAAGATCTTACTAAAGACCCTGAATGAAGCATACGTGCCAGCTGAAACCTCAGTTGAACAACTGGAGCGAATGACAGAAAGGTTCTTCGCCGTTAACCAAATCTCTTTCAGCAAGAACGATCTACCCCCAGAAGGGGCGGCACACAACAAGGCCTTGCATCTAACAGTTAAATGCGAGGACTACTATGTCAAGCGGGTAATGTTGGATGGGGGCTCAGGTGTTGACATTTGCCCGCTCTCCACGCTACAAAGAATGGAAATTGGGACCGGAAGAATCCGACCCAACAATGTCTGCGTAAGGGCTTTCGACGACATCAAGAGAGATACCATGGGGGAAATAGACCTGTTGTTGGTCATAGGGCCAGTCGAATTCGAAGTAACCTTCCAGGTGCTCGACATGGATACGTCCTACAATTTTCTCCTCGGCAGACCTTGGATCCATGCGGCAGGAGCCGTGCCTTCCACTCTTCACCAGATGGTGAAGTTCGAGTACAAAGACCGAGAGATCGTGGTCCATGGAGAAGACGAGCATGCTATTTATCGGGACCCATCCATCCCATATCTTGAACCGAGAGAAGGGAGCGAACATACGGTCTATCAAGCTTTCGAGATTATACTGGCAGAGCAGCACGAAGAAGGAATACCCTGCCCCCAGCCTTTCTTGTCTAACGCCTCGGTTATGGTGGCCAAAGAGATGATCCGACACGGATTTAGGCCAGGGAAAGGGCTTGGACGAACCCTTCAGGGAATAACAGAACCCATCACCTTGCCAGTCACCAAGAAACCTTTTGGACTAGGTTTTAAACCCACTCCAGGAGACGAAGAGAGGGCAAAGAAGAGGAGAAATGAGGGTTGTAAGTTACCTCAACCATTACCGGATTTATATAAAACCTTCATTAGGCCAAGATACACCAAAGAAGAAGACGATGAGGTCTTCACGGCTGAGGAAATCGAGGAGATATGTGGGGTAATGAGAGAAATGCTCTACGAGACCCACATGGTTCAACCAGGTGAAGGCACAAGCACTGCTGAGATGCTGTACATGGGGCCGAATGCCAAATTTCGAAACTGGGAGGTCACGCCATTCCCGACTAGACGGAAGTCCGGGTAGATCTGTCCTGCCACCTTTCCTGTGTCACAAGTTATCTCCGGGACATAACTTGAACGTTTTCTTCCTTTCAATTGTTGTTTGGAATTCCTAAGTTGTAAACATTGTTGTCTTCCAACTTTCCAAAGAAAATAAAAAAAATCATCATTGCTTTCCCATTTTTTCTTTTGTTCTGATTTTTGTTATTTTTCCTTTTATCTTTCTTTCCAGTTATAATAATGCGGCTTTAAATATGACATGCTTGCGTACTTCACGCCCAGATCACAACGAGCTATTTAACTGTGAATTAATGAACCCGGAACCAGAATATGATGAAGAAGAAGCTTTTAGGGAAATAAACCGAGAGTTGGAACATTTTGAGAATAAACCTAAGCCAAATCTGAATGACACTGAACCGGTTAATTTAGGAACTCCTGAAGAAATCCGGGAGATCAAAATAAGCATTCACACAGACAAGAAAACGCGAGATGCGATAATTCAACTTATTTTGGAATTTAAAGACGTGTTTGCTTGGTCATATGATGACATGCCGGGACTAGGTGTTGATCTAGTGGTTCATAAATTGCCGATTCATCCTGATTGTCCTCCAGTTCAACAAAAGCAACGAAAGTTCAAAACTGAGGTCAGTGACAAGATTAAAGAGGAGATCACCAAACAACTAAAAACGGGAGTGATTCGGGTGGTCCAGTATACAACATGGTTGGCAAATGTGGTTCCAGTACCGAAAAAGGACGGGAAAACTCGAGTATGTGTAGATTACCGAGATCTGAATAGAGCAAGTCCCAAAGATAATTTCCCACTGCCCAACATCCACATCCTCGTTGATAATTGCGCCAAACACGAAATACAGTCTTTCGTAGATTGTTACGCTGGGTATCATCAGGTATTGATGGATGAAGAAGACGCCGAGAAAACTGCCTTCACCACGCCTTGGGGCACCTACTGTTATCGGGTCATGTCGTTTGGTGTGAAGAATGCCGGGGCTACTTACATGAGGGCCATGACTGCCATTTTTCATGACATGATACATTAGGAAATAGAGGTGTACGTGGATGACGTGATAGTCAAGTCCAGGATGCAGGATAATCACATCCAAGACTTGAGGAAGTTTTTCGAGAGACTAAGGAAATACGACTTGAAGTTGAACCCAGCCAAATGTGCTTTCGGAGTCCCGTCGGGTAAACTTTTGGGATTCATCGTAAGCAGGAGAGGTATCAAACTAGATCCAACTAAGATAATATCTATCAGAGATCTACCTCCCCCGAGAACGAAGAAAGACGTGATGAGTTTGTTGGGCAGGTTGAACTACATCAGTCGATTTATTGCCCAGCTGACAAGCACGTGTGAGCCCATATTCAAGCTGTTAAGGAAAGATGCGGCGATCAAATGGACAACTGAGTGTCAAGAAGCCTTTGATAAAGTCAAAGAATACCTTTCGAATCCCCCAGTTTTGGTCCCTCCAGAGCCAGGGAGACCACTTTTCTTGTATCTGACAGTCTTGGAGAACTCTTTCGGTTGCGTCCTCGGGCAACACGACATAACCGGAAAGAAGGAACAAGCAATCTACTACCTGAGCAAGAAATTCACCGGCTACGAGGCCAAATACACTATGCTGGAAAGGACATGTTGCGCTCTGACGTGGGTTGCTCAAAAGCTGAGACATTATCTCCAAGCCCACACTACTTTCCTCATAAGCAGGCTGGATCCTTTGAAGTATATATTTCAGAAACCGATGCCTACTGGGAGACTGGCCAAGTGGCAAATCTTGCTTACTGAATTCGACATAGTCTATGTCACTCGCACGACAATGAAAGCCCAGGCGCTAGCAGATCATTTGGCCGAAAATCTGGTCGATGAGGAATACCAGCCATTGAGTACCTACTTTCCAGATGAAGAAGTAAACACCGTAGAAGTGGTCTCGGAGGACACTCATGTTTGGAAGATATTCTTTGATGGAGCCGTGAATGCCAAAGGTGTAGGGATCGGGGCAGTTTTGATCTCGCCTTCCGGTCTGCATTATCCCGCCACAGCTAGACTGCGTTTCTTTTGCACAAACAATACAGCTGAGTATGAAGCCTGCATCATGGGCATGCATATGGCAATCGATCAAGATGTCGAAGACTTACTGATTATGGGAGATTCTGACCTGATTATCCGGCAAGTCCAAGGTGAATGGGAAACTCGGGATGTCAAGCTTATCCCTTACCGACAGCATGTGGAGGACCTCGGCAAGCGCTTTACATCAATAGAGTTCAGGTATATCCCGAGGTGTCACAATGAACTGGCGGACACACTTGCTACTCTGGCTTCAATGCTACCCTACCCGGGTAACGCCCACGTCGATCCTTTGGAAATCCAAATCAAGGAAAGACACGGTTACTGCAACGTAATCGAGGTAGGAGCAGATACACAACCTTGGTACCACGACATCAGGAGGTTCCTGAAGACACAAGAATACCCCGAGCATGCTACTGGAGATCAAAAGAGAACCATTAGGCGACATGCAAGTGGTTTCTTTCTGAGCGGTGAATTGTTGTACAAGAGGACCCCGGACCTCAACCTCCTAAGATGTGTCGACGCCGAGGAGGCGAGAAAGATTATGCACGAAGTACACGCAGGTGTGTGCGGACCTCACATGAACGGGTATGTCTTAGCGAAGAAAATCCTTCGAGCAGGTTATTACTGGATGACCATGGAAAAAGGACTGCTTTAGCTTCGTTCGGAAGTGTCATCAGTGTCAGGTGCACGATGATTTGATTCATGCACCTCCCACGGAACTGCATCCCATGTCTGCACCTTTGCCATTTGTCACCTGGGGCATGGACATCATTGGACCAATCGAGCCAAAGGCTTCGAATGGACACAGATTTATACTGGTTGCCATAGACTACTTCACAAAATGGGTAGAGGCTGTCACTCTCAAGTCGGTCACTAAAAAAGCGTAGTGGATTTTGTACACTCAAATCTTATCTGTCGTTTCGGTATTCCTGCAACTATCATCACAGATAACGCAGCAAACCTGAACAGTCACTTGATAGGAGATATATGCGAGCAATTCAAGATAGTGCATAGGAATTCCACCCCTTATCGGCCCAAGGCCAATGGCGCAGTGGAAGCGGCAAACAAGAATATCAAGAAGATTCTGAGGAAGACGATCCAGAGTTCCCGACAGTGGCATGAACAGCTACCATTTGCATTATTGGGATATCGCACTACGGTACGCACATCAGTAGGGGCAACCCCTTATCTCTTGGTTTATGGGACTGAAGCTGTGATACCAGCAGAAGTAGAAATTCCTTCTCTTCGAACCATTGTTGAAGCAGAAATCGAAGACAGCGAGTGGGTCAAGACTCGATTGGAGCAGTTGACTTTGATCGATGAAAAACGAATGGCCGCGGTTTGTCACGGACAGTTGTACCAACGAAGAATGGCCCGTGCTTACTACAAGAAAGTCCAACCCAGGAATTTCGAAGTAGGTCAGCTGGTACTGAGGCGTATTCTACCACATCACCAGGAAGCAAAAGGGAAGTTTGCTCCAAATTGGAAAGGCCCATACATCATAAGGAAGATATTGCCGAGAGGAGCACTGTATCTAGGTGATATCGAAGGAAATGACCCCGAAATTGCAGTAAATGCAGATGCAGTCAAGAGATACTACGTTTGAATTATACTCCAGTGGTCTTTACACATTTGAAATGACGAAGGTTTTATTCCCCACTACTCCCAAACACTACCAACTCTCTCTACAAGCCATTCGAGCCGGTCACATCCCTTCGGCGACCTATTTTTTTTTTTTTTTTAAAAAAAAAAATTTGACGAGAGCCTGAACTACGTTTGACTTGATTCCGAAAGGATACGTAGGCAGCCTCTCCCTGAGGTTCAGTCACACCAACAATAAAATCCCATTTACCCTGAAATTGGAACCGGGGCACGTCAAGCGGTTTAGAAGTTAGTATCATCTACCGATCTTTACCAAACACACGCCTTCAGATCAATTACCAAAGATAGCGGGGGGCCAATAAGCGTCATGAATGGAGACCGACACACTTTAAATTGAGAGCTAAAATGAGAGAGTCTCGTTGGTGAAAACCTTCGGGCACCGCGAGACGACGGGAGTAGAGAAACCAAAATGAGAGAGCTTGTTTAGTAAAAACTCACAAAGAGTGCTATCAAGCGATGACAGGAAGAGAAATGAGAGAGGTCAGCCAGTGAAAACCCGCAAAAGAGCGCTGTTGGCCGAAAAGAATGACTCCACCCCAAGGAGGTCTCGGCAAAGTTCCACAGGTTCGGAATCACAGATCCGTTTTGGTTCGGCAGGAAACGCAAGTTCATTGAAGATCAGGCGTCCAGTCCAAAAAACATGTCATGATCATTTAAAGCCAGCATTGTCTTCCTCAGATAAGTCTTTCTCGTCCCGAAGGCGATACTCCTTTTCTGAAATTCGTTTTCTCTTTTCTTTGTTTTTCTTCAAATCTCTTTCATGTTTAACCCCAAGTTCTAGATATACCGGAAAGGATAGGTGGCAGGTTTGGTTGCACGTAATTCCGTTTCATGAAGGAAAACACCTCGTTTCATCGGTACGTCTGTCTAAACCTGAAGAATCATGATGTTTGACGGCGTTCGAAGTAAAGAGGAAAGAGAGAAATTTCCCCAGCAAGTCCGCCTCGGACAAATCCCCACCGGGCTTCCCTTTGTGCGAATCCGCTCAAAGAATCCACTTTGTAAATATTCCCTAAAAGGTCTGCTCCAGCGAAATCCACACAGATTTTCTCTTGTACAGATCCCCACAGGGTCTTCCCTTTGTTACAAAAAAAAAAGAAAAAAAAAGAAAAGAAAATGGGACACAAATCCCCATCACATCCCCAGCGAGTCCCTTTGTAAAAATTCCCCAACAAGCTTACCCCAATAAATCCTAGAAAGCCCGCTTTGAAACAAATCCCCAGCATGCCCCGTTGTACAAAAATCCACACAAAGAATCCACTTTGTAAATATTTCCCCACAGAGCTTCCTTTTGTACAAATCCCCACAGAGTATCCCCAATAAAATCCCCCTTGAGAATCTCCAAGCAAGATGGGACACAAAAAAAAAAAAGAGCCTTACGAGGCAAATCATCACAGAATCTGGAAATACAAGCCTGAGCAATCAAAAGAGTTTCTCCATTTGAATCCAATCAATGGCAGGACTTCGCGACAGAAATGAGGACGCAACAAAGCAACGGGAACGATCAAGGTCACCAAACCGACCGTCATTTCTGAACTAACAATTGTTGTTTGTCTGAAAAATTGAAACAGGTATAATCCAAGACAACCGTGCAAGAAGCAGGTGTCGCCCAAAGAAGAAGGTACATGGGTACAAGAAATATTTTGGCAATAAGGAATTCACTCGAAAGGTAAGTTTCCACGAGACTCCCTTTTATCTTCTACTAAAACAAGAAAATTCAAAAAAAAAAAGAGGTCAGTTAGTATTCTCGAACTTTGTCCCCAGCCAGTCAGCATTAGGGTTTTAAACCCTAAACTGAACTTCTCCATTCAGTCAGCATTAGGGTTTTAAACCCTAAACTGAACTTTTCCAGCTAGTCAGCATTAGGGTTTTAAACCCTAAACTGAACTTTTCCTTTCAGTCAGCATTAGGGTTTTAAACCCTAAACTGAACTTTTCTAGCCAGTCAGCATTAGGGTTTTAAACCCGAAACTAAACTTTTCCTTTCAGTCAGCATTAGGGTTTTAAACCCTAAACTGAAATTTTCCTTTAATCAGCATTAGGGTTTTAAACCCTAAACTGAACTTTTCCTTTCAGGCAGCATTATGGTTTTAAACCCTAAACTGAACTTTTCCTTTCAGTCAGCATTAGGGTTTTAAACCCTAAACTGAACTTTTCCTTTAATCAGCATTAGGATTTTAAACCCTAAACTGAACTTTTCCTTTCAGTCAGCATTAGGGTTTTAAACCCTAAACTGAACTTTTCCAGCCAGTCAGCATTAGGGTTTTAAACCCTAAACTGAACTTTTCCAGCCAGTCAGCATTAGGGTTTTAAACCCTAAACTGAACTTTTCCTTTCAGTCAGCATTAGGGTTTAAAACACTAAACTAAACTTCTCCTTCAGTCAGCATTAGGGTTTTAAACCCTAAACTGAACTTTTCCTTCTAGTCAGCATTAGGGTTTTAAACCCTAAACAGAACTTTTCCTTTCAGTCAGCATTAGGGTTTTAAACCCTAAACTGAACTTTTCCAGCCAGTCAGCATTAGGGTTTTAAACCCTAAACTAAACTTTTCCTTTCAGTCAGCATTAGAGTCTTAAACCCTAAACTGAACTCTTTTCCTTTAGTCAGCATTAGGGTTTTAAACCCTAAACTGAACTTTTTCCTTTCAGTCAGCATTAGGGTTTTAAACTCTAAACTGAACTTTTCCTTTCAGTCAGCATTAGGGTTTTAAACCCTAAACTGAACTTTTCCTTTCAGTCAGCATTATGGTTTTAAACCCTAAACTGAACTTTTCCTTTAGTCAGCATTAGGGTTTTAAACCCTAAACTGAACTTTTCCTTTAATCAGCATTAGGGTTTTAAACCCTAAATTGAACTTTTCCTTTCAGTCAACATTAGGGTTTTAAACCCTAAACTGAACTTTTCCAGCCAGTCAGCATTAGGGTTTTAAACCCTAAACTGAACTTTTACTTTAATCAGCATTAGGGTTTTAAACCCTAAACTGAACTTTTCCTTTCAGTCAGCATTAGGGTTTTAAACCCTAAACTGAACTTTTCCAGCCAGTCAGCATTAGGGTTTTAAACCCTAAACTGAACTTTTCCTTTCAGTCAGCATTAGGGTTTTAAACCCTAAACTGAACTTCTCCTTCAGTCAGCATTAGGGTTTTAAACCCTAAACTGAACTTTTCCTTTCAGTCAGCATTAGGGTTTTAAACCCTAAACTGAACTTTTCCATCTAGTCAGCATTAGGGTTTTAAACCCTAAACTGAACTTTTCCGTTCAGTCAGCATTAGGGTTTTAAATCTTAAACTGAATTTTTCCAGCCAGTCAGCATTAGGGTTTTAAACCCTAAACTGAACTTTTCGTTTAATCAGCATTAGGGTTTTAAACCCTAAACTAAACTTTTCCTTTCAGGCAGCATTAGGGTTTTAAACCCTAAACTGAACTTTTCCTTTCAGTCAGCATTAGGGTTTTAAACCCTAAACTGAACTTTTCCTTTCAGTCAGCATTAGGGTTTTAAACCCTAAACTGAACTTTTCCTTTTAGTCAGCATTAGGGTTTTAAACCCTAAACTGAACTCTTTCCCTTTAGTCAGCATTAGGGTTTTAAACCCTAAACTGAACTTTTCCTTTCAGTCAGCATTAGGGTTTTAAACCCTAAACTGAACTCTTTCCCTTTAGTCAGCATTAGGGTTTTAAACCCTAAACTGAACTTTTCCTCTTAGTCAGCATTAGGGTTTTAAACCCTAAACTGAACTTTTCCTTTAATCAGCATTAGGGTTTTAAACCCTAAACTGAACTTTTCCTTTAATCAGCATTGGGATTTTAAACCCTAAACTGAACTTTTCCTTTCAGTTAGCATTAGGGTTTTAAACCCTAAACTGAACTTTTCCAGCCAGTCAGCATTAGAGTTTTAAACCCTAAACTGAACTTTTCCTTTCAGTCAGCATTAGGGTTTTAAACCCTAAACTGAACTTTTCCTTTCAGTCAGCATTAGGGTTTTAAACCCTAAACTGAACTTCTCCTTCAGTCAGCATTAGGGTTTTAAACCCTAAACTGAACTTTTCCTTTCAGTCAGCATTAGGGTTTTAAACCCTAAACTGAACTTTTCCTTTAATCAGCATTAGGGTTTTAAACCCTAAACTGAACTTTTCCTTTCAGTCAACATTAGGGTTTTAAACCCTAAATCTGAACTTTTTCCATTTAGTAAGTATTAGGGTTTTAAACACTAAACTGAACTTTTCCTTTCAGTCAACATTAGGGTTTTAAACCCTAAACTGAACTTTTCCAGTCAGTCAGCATTAGGGTTTTAAACCCTAAACTGAACTTTTCCTTTCAGTCAGCATTAGGGTTTTAAACCCTAAACTAAACTTTTCCTTTAGTCAGCATTAGGGTTTTAAACCCTAAACTGAACTCTTTTCCATTCATTCAGCATTAGGGTTTTAAACCCTAAACTGAACTTTTTCCTTTAATCAGCATTAGGGTTTTAAACCCTAAACTGAATTTTTTCCTTTAGTCAGCATTAGGGTTTTAAACCCTAAACTGAACTTTTCCTTTCAGTCAGCATTAGGGTTTTAAACCCTAAACTGAACTTTTCCTTTTAGTCAACATTAGGGTTTTAAACCCTAAACTGAACTTTTCCTTTAATCAGCATTAGGGTTTTAAACCCTAAACTGAACTTTTCCTTTAATCAGCATTAGGGTTTTAAACCCTAAACTGAACTTTTCCTTTCAGTCAGCATTAGGGTTTTAAACCCTAAACTGAACTTTTCCTTTAATCAGCATTAGGGTTTTAAACCCTAAACTAAACTTTTCCTTTCAGTCAGCATTAGGGTTTTAAACCCTAAACTGAACTTTTCCATCCAGTCAGCATTAGGGTTTTAAACCCTAAACTAAACTTTACCTTTCAGTCAGCATTAGGGTTTTAAACCCTAAACTGAACTTTTCCAGCCAGTCAGCATTAGGGTTTTAAACCCTAAACTGAACTTTTCTTTTCAGTCAGCATTAGGGTCTTAAACCCTAAACTGAACTTCTCCTTCAGTCAGCATTAGGGTTTTAAACCCTAAACTGAACTTTTCCTTTCAGTCAGCATTAGGGTTTTAAACCCTAAACTGAACTTTTCCAGCTAGTCAGCATTAGGGTTTTAAACCCTAAACTGAACTTTTCCGTTCAGTTAGCATTAGGGTTTAAATCTTAAACTGAACTTTTCCAGCCAGTCAGCATTAGGGTTTTAAACCCTAAACTGAACTTTTCGTTTAATCAGCATTAGGGTTTTAAACCCTAAACTAAACTTTTCCTTTCAGTCAGCATTAGGGTTTTAAACCCTAAACTGAACTTTTCCTTTCAGTCAGCATTAGGGTTTTAAACCCTAAACTAAACTTTTCCTTTCAGTCAGCATTAGGGTTTTAAACCCTAAACTGAACTTTTCCAGCCAGTCAGCATTAGGGTTTTAAACCCTAAACTGAACTTTTCCTTTCAGTCAGCATTAGGGTTTTAAACCCTAAACTGAACTTTTCCTTTAATCAGCATTAGGGTTTTAAACCCTAAACTGAACTTTTCCTTTCAGTCAGCATTAGGGTTTTAAACCCTAAACTGAACTTTTCCTTTCAATCAGCATTAGGTTTTTAAACCCTAAACTGAACTTTTCCTTTAATCAGCATTAGGGTTTTAAACCCTAAACTGAACTTTTCCTTTCAGTCAGCATTAGGGTTTTAAACCCTAAACTGAACTTTTCCTTTTAGTCAGCATTAGGGTTTTAAACCCTAAACTGAACTTTTCCTTTAATCAGCATTAGGGTTTTAAACCCTAAACTGAACTTTTCCTTTAATCAGCATTAGGGTTTTAAACCCTAAACTGAACTTTTCCTTTCAGTCAGCATTAGGGTTTTAAACCCTAAACTGAACTTTTCCTTTAATCAGCATTAGGGTTTTAAACCCTAAACTGAACTTTTCCTTTCAGTCAGCATTAGGGTTTTAAACCCTAAACTGAACTTTTCCATCCAGTCAGCATTAGGGTTTTAAACCCTAAACTAAACTTTACCTTTCAGTCAGCATTAGGGTTTTAAACCCTAAACTGAACTTTTCCAGCCAGTCAGCATTAGGGTTTTAAACCCTAAACTGAACTTTTCTTTTCAGTCAGCATTAGGGTCTTAAACCCTAAACTGAACTTCTCCTTCAGTCAGCATTAGGGTTTTAAACCCTAAACTGAACTTTTCCTTTCAGTCAGCATTAGGGTTTTAAACCCTAAACTGAACTTTTCCAGCCAGTCAACATTAGGGTTTTAAACCCTAAACTGAACTTTTCCTTTCAGTCAGCATTAGGGTTTTAAACCTTAAACTGAACTTTTCCAGCTAGTCAGCATTAGGGTTTTAAACCCTAAACAAAACTTTTCCTTTAATCAGCATTAGGGTTTTAAACCCTAAACTAAACTTTTCCTTTCAGGCAGCATTAGGGTTTTAAACCCTAAACTGAACTTTTCCTTTCAGTCAGCATTAGGGTTTTAAACCCTAAACTGAACTTTTCCTTTCAGTCAGCATTAGGGTTTTAAACCCTAAACTGAACTTTTCCAGCCAGTCAGCATTAGGGTTTTAAACCCTAAACTGAACTTTTCCTTTCAGTCAGCATTAGGGTTTTAAACCCTAAACTGAACTTTTCCTTTCAATCAGCATTAGGGTTATAAACCCTAAACTGAACTTTTCCTTTAATCAGCATTAGGGTTTTAAACCCTAAACTGAACTTTTCCTTTCATTCAACATTAGGGTTTTAAACCCTAAACTGAACTTTTCCTTTCAGTCAGCATTAGGGTTTTAAACCCTAAACTGAACTTTTCCAGCCAGTCAGCATTAGGGTTTTAAACCCTAAACTGAACTTTTCCTTTCAGTCAGCATTAGGGTTTTAAACCCTAAACTGAACTTCTCCTTCAGTCAGCATTAGGGTTTTAAACCCTAAACTGAACTTTTCCTTTCAGTCAGCATTAGGGTTTTAAACCCTAAACTGAACTTTTCCAGCTAGTCAGCATTAGGGTTTTAAACCCTAAACTGAACTTTTCCGTTCAGTCAGCATTAGGGTTTTAAACCTTAAACTGAACTTTTCCTTTCAGTCAGCATTAGTCTTTTAAACCCTAAACTAAACTTTTCCTTTCAGGCAGCATTAGGGTTTTAAACCCTAAACTGAACTTTTCCAGCCAGTCAGCATTAGGGTTTTAAACCCTAAACTGAACTTTTCCTTTCAATCAGCATTAGGGTTTTAAACCCTAAACTGAACTTTTCCTTTAATCAGCATTAGGGTTTTAAACCCTAAACTGAATTTTTCCTTTCAGTCAGCATTAGGGTTTTAAACCCTAAACTGAACTTTTTCTTTCAATCAGCATTAGGGTTTTAAACCCTAAACTGAACTTTTCCTTTAATCAGCATTAGGGTTTTAAACCCTAAACTGAACTTTTCCTTTCAGTCAGCATTAGGGTTTTAAACCCTAAACTGAACTTTTCCTTTTAGTCAGCATTAGGGTTTTAAACCCTAAACTGAACTTTTCCTTTAATCAGCATTAGGGTTTTAAACCCTAAACTGAACTTTTCCTTTAATCAGCATTAGGGTTTTAAACCCTAAACTGAACTTTTCCTTTTAGTCAGCATTAGGGTTTTAAACCCTAAACTGAACTTTTCCAGCTAGTCAGCATTAGGGTTTTAAACCCTAAACTGAACTTTTCCTTTAATCAGTATTAGGGTTTTAAACCCTAAACTGAACTTTTCCTTTCAGTCAGTATTAGGGTTTTAAACCCTAAACTGAACTTTTCCAGCCAGTCAGCATTAGGGTTTTAAACCCTAAACTGAACTTTTCCTTTCAGTCAGCATTAGGGTTTTAAACCCTAAATTGAACTTCTCCTTCAGTCAGCATTAGGGTTTTAAACCCTAAACTGAACTTTTCCTTTCAGTCAGCATTAGGGTTTTAAACCCTAAACTGAACTTTTCCATCCAGTCAGCATTAGGGTTTTAAACCCTAAACTGAACTATTCCTTTCAGTCAGCATTAGGGTTTTAAACCCTAATCTGAACTTTTCCAGCCAGTCAGCATTGGGGTTTTAAACCCTAAACTGAACTTTTCCTTTCAGTCAGCATTAGGGTCTTAAACCCTAAACTGAATTTCTCCTTCAGTCAGCATTAGGGTTTTAAACCCTAAACTGAACTTTTCCTTTCAGTCAGCATTAGGGTTTTAAACCCTAAACTGAACTTTTCCAGCCAGTCAGCATTAGGGTTTTAAACCCTAAACTGAACTTTTCCTTTCAGTCAGCATTAGGGTTTTAAACCCTAAACTGAACTTTTCCAGCCAGTCAGCATTAGGGTTTTAAACCCTAAACTAAACTTTTCCTTTAATCAGCATTAGGGTTTTAAACCCTAAACTGAACTTTTCCTTTCAGGCAGCATTAGGGTTTTAAACCCTAAACTGAACTTTTCCTTTCAGTCAGCATTAGGGTTTTAAACCCTAAACTGAACTTTTCCTTTCAGTCAGCATTAGGGTTTTAAACCCTAAACTGAACTTTTCCAGCCAGTCAGCATTAGGGTTTTAAACCCTAAACTGAACTTTTCCTTTCAGTCAGCATTAGGGTTTTAAACCCTAAACTGAACTTTTCCTTTCAATCAGCATTAGGGTTTTAAACCCTAAACTGAACTTTTCCTTTTAGTCAGCATTAGGGTTTTAAACCCTAAACTGAACTTTTCCTTTCAGTCAGCATTAGGGTTTTAAACCCTAAACTGAACTTTTCCTTTCAGTCAGCATTAGGGTTTTAAACCCTAAACTGAACTTTTCCTTTCAGTCAGCATTAGGGTTTTAAACCCTAAACTGAACTTTTCCTTTCAGTCAGCATTAGGGTTTTAAACCCTAAACTAAACTTTTCCTTTCAGTCAGCATTAGGGTTTTAAACCCTAAACTGAACTTTTCCTTTCAGTCAGCATTAGGGTTTTAAACCCTAAACTGAACTCTTTCCCTTTAGTCAGCATTAAGGTTTTAAACCCTAAACTGAACTTTTTCCTTTAATCAGCCTTAGGGTTTTAAACCCTAAACTAAACTTTTCCTTTAGTCAGCATTAGGGCCCCGACCCTAAACTGAACTTTTCCCCAGTTGGTCAGTATTAGAGTTTCAACCTTTAAACTGAACTTCTCCCCAGCTAGTCGGTATTAGGGCTCCAAACCTGAACTGAGCTTTCATATCTTCTTTCATCGATTTTATGAACTTCCTGGCAAATAATTCACGAAATTTTCCTGGTGAAACTGGGGCAGAAAATTTCGTTCGTTTGTTCTTCCCCGCAGGTCTAACCTCGAGCCACACAGATCGAAATGACCCACGAGATGAGTCTCAACTCAGAATCAAAGAAGAAAAAGACAAAAAGAAGATGTCCCGAGATATCGGAGTAAATGGAAGGCGGATCGACTCCAACATTTGATTAAGGTCTTGAACTCTGCCAGTCGCGTCTCACTCAGCATCCCAGAGATTGAAACAAGCACCTACAACTCGCAAGCATCAAGATTCGGATCGAAGTCTACAAGCAAAATCAGCTAAGACCCAAGATCAAGTCGCAAAAGAATCATAGATAGGGATCTTGTAACTAGCAGTTGACATGCATATAAGTGTTTAGTTAAGTTTCAATTTTTCTTTGGTTGTAATAAGGCGGTCAGTAAAGCAGCGGTGACCACAGCAACAGCAGTAACAGCAAGCATTGCAGTCCCATGGTAGTCCCAGCTATCAAGAATTTCCCGAACTACATTGACCTGATTCCTGTTTAGCCCAGGATATGTAGGAAATCTTTGAAGCAAAGATTCGGTCAAATCTTTCAAAAACACGCTTCACACGGAGTGAGCACGTGATTTTTGTTTTACGCGACAATCACTCCAAAAGAAACAAAATAATAGCAATTGGTCTTGCTGTACATTTGCTGAATTTTTACGTGGCATTTTTTGCTAGTTATTCGTGATTTTGCCCATGGTTGTTTTATTCAAACAAAAATAAAAAATATATGTCTATATGTCGTGTGAACCGTAATCCGTTTATTAAAAGAAAAAATAAAATGTGTGCATCCTTCATTGTATTTTGTCATTAAGTGTTTAGTATAATTAAATGTTAATTGTGTGATAATTGTTGTTCAATGTTTTATATGGTATTATTTGGAAAATTAATTTAAGAAATTGAAAAGGAAAAAAAGAAGAAGAAAGAGTTTCGGACTTGGGCCAGTCCGATTTTAAATAAACAAGCCCAAACAACTCAACCCAAAACCAAAATTACCGGTCCAGTCCAGTTCAGCCCCTAACTATCTCAAACGGCGTCGTTTGGGTCGTGTTTGATCTGGGCCATTGATCTCAGATTGATCAACGACCAAGATCACTTCCCCATAACCCATAAACAAAACCCGACCCATTCCACCCGGACCGACCCAAACCCCTTTAGGTTGAAACGACACCGTTCCTTACCAGCCAAAAGATCTTGACCCTTCATCTCACCCCATCCAACGGCCAAGAATCGATCCCTCACTAACTATATAAGCCTATAACCTTTACCCTGCCCCCCTATCCAAACCCCCAGGCCTTAGTCGTCCCCTCCATAGACCTCAGTCCTCGATACCCTAGCCGCCCCTGTATACCTTCGCCATGAAAGCCGGCGGCATGGACGCCGGTGCCCCCCTCCTTAACACCATAGATGCTCCTCACCGTCCTGGACCCAAATCCACCAACTACACATCTCGAATCCCATCCCACCTTCTCGAATCTTCATTTGAAGATTCGAGTCAAAACTCGATCTACACCGATCTGCCCTAAATTCATACCAGACAGTCCCCGGACCTCCCTCGTGACCAAACCATGCTTGGTTTGGTCCGAATCTAACCAAGAAAGCCCAAAACCCAAAGCTGCCCTCTAGAACCCTAGGTTTCCTCGTGACTGATCCGTGTCTGTTTGAGCCAAGTGATTAGGGTCTAATGGACCCTAATCGAAGTGTTTCTCATTTGAGAAACACTTCGATTAAAGTCCGTTCAACCCCAAGAAAGGTCTGTTTGAATCCAAGACAAGGTTTTCTGATTTTTTCAAGTTTCGAGGTAATGTTTGTTTTTCTTTATCAGTTCGTTTTGTCTTTTGTATTTGAATGTTTGTTTGTGTGTCCAGTCGGTTGTTTAATTTGTGTCCTTAAATTTTTTTTATCAACTGTTTCTGTCCATCTCTGTTTTGATTGAATCTTTCTTTCATTTACTGGTAATGTGTGTGAGGATAAACTGTATAGTCAATGGAATTTGAAACTGCTCGATTAATCAGTCCCCGAGGTCGTCTGTGTTCTGACATTGCAATCTGAACCTCTTTGTTGATACTGTTAGATTTATAATCCTTGGCTTTGATTGTATATGTTGTAATTAGTATAGTCGATTCGATACATGTCGTCGAATAGTTTTAGCTGTTTGAATGGTAACATTTTGATTTGTCTTGCTGAACATTGTTTGAATCAAATTGAGAATCAACTATAGCTACTTATAATTGATATATTTGAATCAAAAGTATAAAAGGATTGGTTTTTGTAACTGCAATCTGAATTGGAGGGCATGTGCACTTGTGCACAACATGTGCATTAAAGTCCTTTTTGGATTAAAATAGTTTGACAGCATATGCTGTCAGATTATATTCCTGCTGCCCATGTCTGCTTTTAGTTAATAAAATGGGAAAGGGGACTGTCAGGGAATCTCATGGGGATTTGATTTTTTAAACATTGAGTGGAAAGACAGTAAGAAAGGGAGGGGGTTCTGATTGTCTAACAGGCTGTTAAAGGGGTGATTTTAGGCTTATAAAAGAAAGGAACTTCCATTAGAAAAGGGGGACTGGATTGATTTTGAAAACAAAAAAAATTTTGAAAAGGGAAAAGGCAGGCAGATTTATAGACTAAACTCAGACTTTTGGAGATTTGATTGTTAGATATATACAGATACCTACGAGAGAGGAAAATACACAGAAAATCAGCAACTGTTTCTTCCTTGTTTGTGTGATTCTCAGTTTGTTCAACCTGTTCAATCAACTCTGTTTTCTTTCAAGTATCAGCTGAGTTCATTGGTTGATTCACATTGTTTGTTTCTCCTGGATTTGGTCTGTCTTGGAGCTTTGTTTCTACTGCATTGTTTGCTGCTGTCTTTCTGCCATTTTCCATCGGTTCTAACTGTATCTTGCACTGGGAGCTGTTCTATTTGTTACCTGCTGTTACTGCTGCTGTTTCTGTTTGCCATTGTCATTCTACTGACCTCCTTTCTTCTTCGATTGTAAGCATTCCCAGGTACACACTCCTGAAACCTTGTTGGCTGAAAGTTTGAAGTTTGAAGTTGAAATAAAGAAATGAACATCTGTTTACTTTACAATCCTTGTGTTCAAAAATAGTTTGAATGGTAGCTTGGTCTGTATTTGTTTAAGTTAGTTCCAACCACGATTGCTCTGTATGAATTATGCACATCTTGATTGACATATCAGATAATATTGTTTGTTAGATCAGACATATTTTCAATGTGTATAACCATTAGGTTTCGGTTTAGCTATGACAGTATAATATAGAATCGTGGCAAGCATCTGTATGTCTTTTGTCTAGACTTTTGAACTGTCAAATCTGTTATATTTGGTTCCATTTAATTTCAAGATAAATGTACCCCAAGCTAATTCTCATGTGGTGTTACTTTAACAGGATGGCCATGTATGCCAACCCTCTTGTTAGATTACTTGTTCCTATATAGGTTCGATATGGGTTTCGATATAGATTCACTGTTTAGAAATAATGCGACGACTTTTTGAGTTCAATTAATAGTAGTTTTCCTAATAAACAACTGATTTCATTTATCAAGCCCAAATGAGCTAGTTTTAAAATTCAAACTGGAAGGTCGTTTAATGTAAATTTAGTGTACGTTATTAGTTTGCTTGCAATCCCCCTTAGCAAATTAACAAAGCTCATTCACTCCTTGAAGACAAGACATGAGGTAATTCTCATCTCATAAGCAACCAATTAGGTAATCAAACAGAATTCGGATTCGTCAAACATAGTAGATATTTAGTATGTAGTTGCTTAAACAAGTAAGTTTGGTCTTTCTCTTTTATTTTTAGAGACAAATGTAATAGAAATGTAGTCGCTTTAGGACATCCTTTTCTAAAATAATGAGACGAGCCTCGCCAAATAAAAATGCAAATTGCGGGGCCCTCAATAACTAACCATAAATAAATATTTAGAATTCAGGATAGGCCGTTTAGTGAATTTCATGGCCTTCCCCAAAGACAATAACGCGTTAGACTCTCTAGGCGCAGCTTAATTAAATTACATTCTTAAATTCGGGTGCGCATTTATGTGACCCAAATTCAAATCTCAACGGAGTCGAAATGTATTAATAACTACGGGTGCATTGATTGCGACGTGGCTCGAGATGCATTTTCACGACGTTGCAATTCTATAAAAATAAATGATAATAATAAAAGCGGTTTTAAACTCAATAAAAGCACATAAGTCACAACATGTATTTAAATCAGATATTTAGCCATTATAACAATTTGAGCGACCGTGCTAGAACCACGGGATTCGAGGGTGCCTAACACCTTCCCTCGGGTCAACAGAATTCCTAACTTAGAATTTCCGGTTCGCAGACTTCATTTGGAAAGTCGAAAATTTCCTCGATTTGGGATTCAAGATAAACCGGTGACTTGGGACACCAAAAGCCAAACCTTTCCCAAGTGGCGACTCTGAATTAAATAAATAATCCCATTTCGAATATTGTCACTTAAATTGGAAAAACTCCCTCGCGCATCTAACCCTTCGGGGGCGGGGCGCGCAAAAAGGAGGTGTGACAAACATAACTGAGATGGGTGTGGCCAATTGTACTTACCTCTGTCATTGATGAAGGTACCAAAATGCTTATATTTCTCTGCCTGATTTGAAAATATTGATAATCTTCATTATCTGGGTGCCTCGTACCCCTCTTCACCTTACTTCTTTTACTTGTTAAAACTTGTATCTAGCTTCTGAATTCCTCATAGATTTTCACCATATTCGTGAATAGATATCCGTGCCTTAAGGCTCCTTATTAAGAAGCATACACATCTTAGTACACACATGATCTGTTGAAGACCTCATATTTACTCATCATAAGCATGATGTGAAATTGAGTTCCTCTGACTCAACTCTTCCACATCCACATGCAATCTCTTACCAACTGTCTTTGTGGATGTAGGTATCGTTGTATTACGACTAAAGTCTAATTTAGGAGTTTGAATTCTTACAACTGAGCTCTACTGCACGATCTAGAGTAAGAAGAAAGAGTGACAGACCTAAATGCCCTGTAGCCTCCTACTTATAAGTGTGGTGCACAACACACCCATAAACAAGACTCTACTAGACACGGCTTGTAGATTTCCTAGGACAGAACTGCTCTAATACCACTTCTGTCACGACCCAAACCGAAGGGCCGCGACGGGCACCCGGTGCCTTACTCAACCGAGTACCAACGTAACATATCTTTCTTATCATGTTATCATGAGTAAATGAGCCAGAAAACCCGTCATGAGATAACAAGAATAAAACATAAGGGAATACTCAACATATGAAGACCCAACATGATATACAAACTAATATATGTGACATACGGGCCTATAAGGCCGACATGACCATTAGTAAACTCGAAACATAGGCCGACAAGGCCATACAAGTATCCATACACCTGACATCTGTCTACAAGCCTCTAAGAGTACATAAAATCATAAAGGTCGGGATAGGGCCCCGCCATACCAATCAATACATATCCAAAGCATACTGACCAAATAGGCAACTCCGGAGCAAGTGGAGTGCACCAACACCTTCGCTGAGCTGATAGCCTACTGGAGGACTGTCAACCTATCAATCGAGACCTGCGGGCATGAAATGCAGCGTCCCCAGGCAAAAGGGACGTCGGTACGAATAAAGTACCGAGTAGGTTAGGCAGAAAAGCATAAACAAGAACAGTAATGTCAAGAGAGAGATAGAGGAGATACAACATGTAACATCAGAGTGCCTCTGGGGGTTACTGATATGAAATGCATAATATATATATATACATAAACTTTTTAAAACATTCGCCTCTGTGGGCATCATCATCATCATATCGTACCCGGCCTCAAAGAGGACTCGGTAAAAGCGTACCCGACCATTATAAGGTTCAGTAGAATTGTACTCGGCCACGTGGAGCTCGGTAAACCAACTGATCAGTGGTTTGACAATAGGTGTCGTACCCGGCCGACTATAGTGCGGCTCGGTAGAGTAAAATAGATACATATATATAATGCATGCTCAACTCATGGAATCACCTTCTAAACTTTTTGGAGTGACTTAAGAGCACTATGGACATCCATACCCTCAATATGAACCTTAGTAGGATTCAAGGATCATGCACACTTGCTTAGAATAATTTTATAAGGAAAGAACAACATGGACAACCTTAGTTGCTAGGAGTAGATCCGCTATGAAGTAGCGTATTCATTTCACTTTAGATCATGCCAAAAGAAAGAATAAAGTGCCTTAACATACCTTAAACCCGTTGAGTCCCTAATCCCTTCCAAGCAACTCTTCAAACAAGTCAACTCAATCTATCATAGTATAAGGAGATTCAAAATTAGTGCTGAGCAAAGGCTAAGTCTATAACTTAAGCTAGTAGCTCGTTTACGTAAATTTGGGCAGCATCTCCCTTGTAACAAGGGCCTCCTCCAATACCATATACCAACAACAATTACCAGAGCAATCCATCAATATATAATTATCAATATCAAGACACCATATAACAATAACAAGTCACAACTACATTACGACGAGCGGCAAGCTCCGATTGGAATCTGTATACCCCTTATCAATCCTTATAGACTTCTTACTTCAACATAAAAGTATCATTAACATGATAATGAAGTCATTAATCAATGATTCCAGCCTTAAACCATATATTTATAACAATGAAAATAATCCACAACTTCAACTATCCTCAATTAGCAACTTTATTCACTAGTTCATGTCTAGCCCATCCATTTAACTTAATCAACATCAAGATAACCTTAGGCACAAGCAAGATCACAATATACATACCTTTTACAGTAACTTCAAGTCAAAATCCAAGTTATATTCAGTTTACAACAACCTTTAATAGCAATACAACACCATAGAAGTGACTTAAGCTAATCCAAGTATTATCTTGTAGTTTATCATCCTAACAACTTAACCAACATACAATCAAGATTAATCACAATTAGTAGTCTATTATACTCACCTTATACAGCAGCAACAACTTGGAATTTCATCCAAATACAGCCCACAACAATCCTCAATGACAACACAACCTCAAAGAGGTGTTGTTCTTCACTAGAACTAAGTTTTGATGTTGAAATATGGTGTAATTCTTTGGAATCACTTCAAACCCTTGTGGTATATGTTTAGGAGGGTTAGGAGAAGTTTGGAGACGAAGTTTAGTTGAAAAATGAGCAAAAATAGGCGTTCATATAGTTTATAAATTGAAGTAGGTCAACCACCGCCTAAGTGGGTCCCATTGGGAGCTGCTTGCGCAGTCTCGCGAAAATGCGAATATCTCTCTACTCCGATATCGTATTGATGAATGATTTAATGCATTAGAAACTAGACGCCTAGACCTTAAACTTGGTAGGCAGAACACCCCATGATTCCAAGTATATTTGGAGAAATTCTCAGATACATTTGACCTAAATTTCAGCAAATTTATGAATGTAACTTATGATGACCTTTGCCAACTCTTGTTCCACAACTTGCTTGCCTTCAAAATGTAGAAAATGAATATCATACGACTAAAATAACTCATAGAATAACCTCCTTATCATGTTAATAACCCTAGTCTCACCCCAAAGTACATGTTATAATATTCGAAACTTGTCGACTTTCGACGAAACTTATTTTCTTTAATTGGTTTAGCTTCTAAGATTTCCAACCCTCTTGGTTCTCGTTATTCATGATCTTAAATATTTGTAACATCCAAGGTAACATGATTAACTTACTTTATTTGCTTCCAAATATAATCTCATTTCCGAGCTTACATCAATGACTTACGACGTACTCTCACGTATGAAAACTTGGGGTGTAACATTATCCCTTTTCCCCAACTCTCCCACGTTACACTCACAGTACACACCTCACGATTCCTCTTACCTTCTCACTCTTACTCTTTACAACTCATACTTACACTCTATCTTATTTTATATAAACAGACACACACGAAAAAAAGGGAGAGAGAACAACATCAGTGAGTTTATGGCACCTAGATAAGACTTTGAAAATAATTGTTAGCAGGAGATTTTAGAGAAGAAAGAGTTTCAGTCTTTTTATGTTTGGTTATTGTTGTCCCTCAGTCATTTGGGTGTTCTTGAGCTGATTTCTGTTGTCGCTAGTTTAACGTGAGTTGGTTTGATAGTTTCTATATAAATTTGGAGTCCGTTGTGCTGCATGTTTCTCACTTCTCTGCTATCTAGGTATTTATCTCAACTATGTAGTACTCAGATTACTCTGAATTTGATGTAATAAAGTTTAAAGTTTTAACTTGAGCTCTTTGTTAATTGCAAATACATTTTTTCTAGTTTATGAAATGGTAAGTACGCATGTTTGTGAATAAATGTTGGCTATGTCAAGAAATGCTTTAGTTTTCAATTTCGACATGTGGTTTGAATTTCGAAATATGTCTGTGAGCACGTGATTTTTGCCTCACAAGAACTACTCCAAAAGAAATCATAAATAATTTTTCTTTGTATACGATTTTGAATTTTCGTGGCATTTTATCTGTGCATGTTTATTTTATTCTAATTAAAGAAAAATACATAAAAAATAGTAATATAGGTACATGTGCATTTAGGAATTAATATTGCATTTTTATAATTAATTAATCATTGGTTTATATAAAAGGATAAATTAAAATAAAAGAAAAATATATATTTAGGAATTAATTAACCATAATTTGATTAAAAGAAAATCACAAAAATATGCATATGTGTTTCTTGCCATTGTGTTGATTTTATTTAAATGATTAATTTATGTGTTAATTATTATAGGTGTTAAAAATATGTGTGTAATTTTATTTTCTGGATTTTACAATTTATTTAGGATTTTTGTTTAATTTTTTGTAGTTAAAGAAAAATGGAAAACGGGTAAGTGTAAAGGAAATTCGGATTGGGCTAGGAGAAATTCAAGCCCAAAACTCATCCCTGACTCAATCCAGACCAGCTGGTCTCAGAGACGAACGAAACGACGCAGTATGATGATGAAACTACCCCATTTCGTCACCCTTCAATCTGAGCCGTTGATCGAACAAATCAAACGGTTCAATACAGCCCTAGTTTGGTTTGAAACGACACTGTTTCAAGTGTTCAATCTGAGCCACCCACTTTCTTTGATCCAACGGCTTCAAGGCCTCCCCATGACCCGATCCAATTCGACCCCCCCCCCCGGGCCAACCCATACCCTTGTTTAAACCAAACGACACCGTGTAAGTTTAACCCCTCTCATCCTGACCATTGATCTTAATAGATCTAACGGTTAAGATCAAAACAACCCCTCACTATATAAGCCCAAATCCTTACCCCACCCCCAAACCAAACACCCCCCCCCCCCCCCCCCGCTTCCTGTTCATCGTCTCCTTCAGAGACAGACCCCAAACCCTAGCCGCCTTAGCTCCCCTTCGCCTGAAACCCGGCGGCAACTACGCTGCCGGCCACCACCTTAACACCATAGCTTCCCCACAACATCCTCTTTCCAGATCTGATGTTAGTTTCTTTCGAATCAGTCCCCAACGTCTCGAATCTTCGATCAAAGTTTGGTCTGAAAACCCAACCTTCTCCGATGGCTTCCAAATCAACACCATGGTTTCTCCTGACCATCCTCGTCATGGATCCGGTAGTAGCATAGGTCGAATCTTCCTGGAACTGCTCAAATCTTCATTTGAAGATTCGAGCAAAACCTAAAACTACCCTAACGTACCCCAAAATCACACCAGTCACTCTCCTGACCTCGCTCGTAACCAAACCAAACTTGGTTTGGTTAGAATCTAACCAGAAATGATCAAGCCCCAAATCAGACCCTCAAGAACCCTAAAATTCCAAATCATGGAATCTGTCCAAAATTAAATAAAAGATTGGGGTCTAATAGACCTTAATCGAGGTATTCTCAATTGAGAATACTTCGATTAAAGTTTGTTCGACCTCGAAGTGTCCAAATTCAAGTTCGAACCTGGGTCGGAATATTTCTGAGATTCTGAGGTATTTTCCTTTTTCTTTTATTCTATATTTATGATTTTTGTTTATCTATGTATCTGTTTAGTGTAGTTTTATTAATTTTCCATCTTCTATCAGTTAATTCTACTCATCTTCAGTGGACTTTTTATTTTTGTCCAAATCTTTCATTTGTTTATGTTTGCTATAATTGTTATGTGTTATAATTTGTGTAATCGATTAATAAGTTACGTCGATTAATTAGTTTCCGGTTAATCTATGTTTCTGTCAATACCCCTAAAATTACCCGAATTGCCTATTTCGTTGTTTCTGATTTGTTCAAGTGTTGATTGTAATATATAATCGATCAGTTAAGCTTCGTTGATTAGGTCGTTCATATAGTTTTTCGGCATTCTATTGTTCATGGTTTTCCAGTGGTCTCATATATGTTGTGTTTGATCCATTTTCTCTTCATATATTTCCGTTCAATGTGTTTACAATGTTCTGTATCTAGGATTTGTGTATATATGACAATTGTTATTCTAGTTAATCCAATATAGCTATTTCTTGATCCCTATTCTGATGCTACTCAATCTGATTTGAGTCCTAGTGTGAAATGTTGTTTGAGTTGAATAATCTGAATTGGTTATAGCTGTTAGCCAGAAGTAATCTTAGATAACTGTTAGATTAAACAGAGTTTCAGAATTAAAAGTTGTAATGCAGTAGTATTTGTGTTAGGAGGGCAGTAATATTAAGGGTTTTCAGGGGCAATTTGGGAATGAAACAGTTAGGATAATATTTTAGTGTTAGTGCTTTGTTAATGGGGGTATTAATTAATACATTAATGGGGAACAAGAGGGAATGAGGGGGCTGAAAATCAGGAAAAAGGCTTCCTTAGTGGGATTTAAAGTAAAAAAGAGCAGATTTTTAGTGGGGAATTCTGATTTTTTGAAAGGAAGAAAGGTCGGGCAAATTGTATAAAGAGGGGAAGAGTCAAAAGAAGAAAAGGACTGGAAAAAGGAGAGGAAACAAATTCAGAAAAAAATCAAAACTTTTACATTAAGAGTTAGAGTGTTGAGTTTAAACTTTTGCACTAAGAGTTGTCAGGCTGCTTTTCTTAAGTATTTGAAAATCAGAAACTATTGTTTCCTTGCATCTGTCTGTATTTCATTTTGGTACTGCTGGGTTTTCAGTTTCGTTTGAGCTGGGTTTACTGGTTGTTGTTGTACTGCTTGGTGCTGATTGTCGCTGTTGTTAGCTACTGGTCTACTGATCTTCACTTTCTTCTTCTGTCTTCTACTATCAGGTACACTTTCGAATCATTGTGATGCGGCTGTTGTAGTGAAAAGAAATACTCAAGTAGTCAAGTATTTAATTTGTATTTGCATGTTTAATAGTCAAATGATAGGCAGATGTATAATCTATCTTTGTAATTCAAATTAAGAACATGGACGATGGAATTTATATTTGGCTAGAACTATTTTCTTTTGATTATAAACTGTAATTTCTAAACTATTAATAGTTTTCCAGTGTATGTTAGTTAGAATTCTATTTCATTTCGAATTAAGTATATTGAGTTATTGGAATTAAACAAGTTTAGGTAATCCTAATTGGAGCCGGCATCAGTCTGAAATAACAAGTTAATCGTGAACCTACTGATAAACCTAGTTAAGGCATAAATTTGGACTAATTGTGTGAATTAGGTATTAATGTTTGGTTCAGGCAGCTCGTTTGTTTAAAAAGGGGATTTGTTTGGTTTGAAGGGGTAATTGTTTGAATAGGTTTAGTTCTGCCAGTTTTAGGAAAAAATAAAAAGGCCATTAATTTTATAGAATATGTAGGCTCGACATATTCGAAGTGCGATTCAATGTAGAAAGGATAAGAACCTTAATCCAATAGGTTATCCAAGTTAACGAGTTAGCTTCAACAAACTTTTGTAAGCATCAGTAATTAAGGTGGGTTTAGTTTCAAATAGTTGAAAAGCATTTAGTCCCAATGAATCAATTCGTCTAACCATGCGAGTTTAATCTAGTTATAGGTTAATTAGTTTTTTTTGAATATGTTATTTGTCGATGTTGTATTTTATTTATAATTTCAATTTTCTTCTCTTCCAATAACATTTGTCTTAATGTATCAATTAATATGTTACGTTTTTTTTAGCATGTAATTAACTAGGATTATTTTATTTTATTTTAGAGAACAACCTAAATAGAAATGTAGTCACTTTAGGACCGTTCTTTTAAAAAGAATGAGATAAGCCTCGCCGAGTAAAAATATAAAAATTGCGGGGCCCTCGGTAAATATTTACTTTAAAAATTGCTTAGACTTCGGAATGGACCATTTAGCAAACTCTCACGGCTCTACCCAAAGTAAATGATACGCTAGTCGCTTTAGGCGCGCTTTTAATTATTTAATTTTCTTAAAACTCGGGTGCACATTTATGTGACCCAAATCCAAATCTCAACAGAGTCGAAATATGTCAATAACCACGGGTACATTGATGTGACGTGGTTCGAGATATATTTTCACGATGTTGCAATTCTCTATAAAAATAATAATAACAATAAAAACGGTTAAAAGTTGAAATTGCACTATAGTTTTTGAACATGTTTTAAAATCAGATATTTTAGCCATTACAACAGTTTAAGCGACCGTGCTAGAACCACGGGATTCGGGGGGTGCCTAACACCTTCCCTCGGGTCAACAGAATTCCTTACTTAGAATTTCTGGTTCGCAGACTTCATTTGGAAAGTCGAATATTTTCCTCGATTCGGGATTAAATTGGTGACTTGGGACACCCTAAATCTTCCAAGTGGCGACTCTGAATAAAATAAATAAATCTCGTTTCGATTGTCCTTTAATTGGAAAAAACTCCCTTCTGCGCCCCTTTGGGTGGCGCAGGCGAAAAAGGAGGTGTGACAATGTCTACTTGCTACAAGTTGCAACAAAGTAACATTAGTTTAATTTATCTTTTCTTAGAATTGGTGTTGGAAGTAAGTTTCTTATTTAGAAATCGAGCTTAATAAATTGTTGTGTTTTGGCTTTATTATCTGATATTCTCATATGATATGTACTTAATATGCAAAATGATGTTTTTTACTGCTTTGATATTATTTGAACTGTACATATAAACTGTGCCGAAACCTTCTCTTCTTACCTCCGGGGATGTGCTTACTGGTTAAGACTCCCTATTCTGTTAGTGTTCTACCCTAAATAAAAGAGGCTCGGAAAGTTTCTAAGCCGGCTGGCCTTTTAGTTCCCGGAAAGGAGCTCCTTCCTCAACTCGAGTTGTCCGCTCGGGTACACTTTCTAGAACATATACCCAGGTTGAACCTAGAATAACTTGACTTCATGCCGGATCCCTAGTAGGAACGTTTATTTGCATCATGTTGCATCTGGCTTAGGGGACTCAACACAGGGATTGGGTCCGTCTAGGACTAGCAACCTGAAATGGAAAAGACCATCCTGCTGCATTCTGTTTGTTTTGCACATTTATTTGCTTCAGGTGTGCATGCTGACCGGTTTCTGAAATCAAGAATTTTTGAAAAATTGCAAAAATAAAATAAAATATAGCAGTGTAGGGAGATAACTACTTTTTAGAAAAATAAAACCAATGTCCAAGTAGTATCAAAACTCTGCCGAAATTTTGAAAAATGAAAAAAAAAATTATTTTTAGTTTGATTTATTTGAAAAAAAAGGAGTCTTGTTTACAAGTTTAGTATATGTTGGGCGAACTACGCCGGTTTGATTCTCACAGGACGTGAGATACGTAGGCAACCCTCGTCGGGTCCAACCTCCCATTTTTGTAATAAATAATAAATAAATAAATAAAAATGTCAAAATTTTAATTTTTTCTGTCATAGAGTCGGGTGATGCCGTTTTTATCAAAAATAGCCGAATGTTCCCAAAAGGAACGCCGGAAGGCTGCCTTTGTATAAACGGCCACTTCTTATTTTTTTTATTGGTTAAATCACACAACCTTAAAATCTTCGTCCCTGAAGTGCTGAAAGGTCGTGTTCAGAAATTTTTTTTTTTAGGAAAAATGATCAAATCGTTTTTTTTTAGTCGAATAAATTTTCGCTTGTTTAATCTTATTAATAAATGTGCAGAATGAGCACGACTCAAAATGAACCTTTTTCAATCATGAATAAAATCCCCCTCCAATTGCGGCTATGGTGGAATGATTTAGACAAAGAAGGGCATGACGAAATCAAGAAACATTTGAAAGGTCTCACGAGTTTGTTGGATATCAGGCCTCGAGGAGATATTATAAGGGCACTAGTCCCTTAATGGGACCCTGCGCACAATGTCTTCCACTTCTCGGACTTTGAACTCACCCCAACTTTAGATGAAATAGCAGGGTACAACGGCAGTGCTGAGGTTCCGTTGAGGCATAAATACCTGGTTGCTCCAAGAGCCGTAGCAGTGCACCGGTTTTTGGACTCGTTAAAGATAGTCAGAACAATCCATAACCCTAATTTGGCAAAAGGTTTTTGCACTTTAAGCTTCATATACCAAAGATACGGCCACATAGGAGGATTCGACAAGCCAGAAAACAAGTTGTGCAGCAAAAGTAATAGTCGAAAGTGGGATGAACATAGACGGGTTGCTTTTATGATAACCTTATTAGGGATTTTAGTGTTCCCAAGAAAAGACGGGAATATTGACATAAAGATAGCTGGGGTCGTCAGTACTTTTCTCACTCAAAAATATAGCACGTTGGCGCCCATGATTGTATCTGATATGTTCCGAGCTCTCACGGCCTGCAAAGCCGGAGGAAACTTTTTCGAAGGTTGTAAATTGTTGTTGCAAATGTGGATGACCGAACACCTATGTCACCGAGCCCAGTTCCTAAGCCATGGATCTTCTGAAAAGACTTGCATAGAAGAATTCTACACCAGAATTAATGAGGTCCGCCTACCTGAAGGAGTCTCGGCATGGACCTCATATTTCCGGACCCTCAACGCCAGTCAAATACAGTGGACACTGGGATGGTTACCGATCGACGAAGTCATATACATGCCAGCAGCTAGGCCCCATTTTCTCTTGATGGGACTTAAGAGCATTCAACCTTATGCACCGTATCGGGTTTTGAGGCAACTTGGGATGTGTCAGATAGTGCCCAAAGATGAGGATCTAAGCACCCAGGTGATTGAGATCAGTTCTGATGGACAGTTTCCTGAAGCAAGGATCCGCCAGATTTGGAGCCAATGTCAATACTTAAAGGCGAATACTTGTGTACTGAATCAAGCTAGAGGGGAAGTTTCACCTGGATATCAGGCTTGGTATAAAGGGGAAATGTCGTCTGGAAGGCCGACTAAAAGACCTCACCTTCAAGAATTTGCCAAATCCTCAAAAGAGCATTGGGACTGGTTGGCCAAAGAGCGGGAATATCTTGCCGAAATAGGCAAACTGAAACAACAGATTAAGGATCTGAAATTTGAGAACAAAGTGCAGGTTGCTACCAACAAGGGAGAAAAGAACAGAGTAGCCAGAGAAAGCGAGATCCTCAAAGCTCAGATCCGAAAGATAAAAATGGATGCCGACAACTAATTGAGAAGTCGGGCTGATAAAAGGTTGATAGCAGGGTTAAGGAATCAGGTCGCTGAAGGCTAGAAAGACTTGGAAAGATCCAAGGCTAGCATAGCAAGATTACGGACCAGGTGGGCAAAAGTTACAGCAGCACGGAAAAAGCACCTATGGCAAGTGAAAAGGGATTACGAAATGAGTGTTACAACATTGAGAGAAATAAATTCCACTCTCAGTGATCGCGTCCTTAAACAAGCCCGGGATGCTAGAACAGATAGGGAACGCTGCTATGAGTCAATAGCCCGAATGGAAGAACAAATGGAGAGGTTCCAAGATCAGCTCATTGACAATACTCGAATATTGGGACTAAAGATTCAACGAATAGAACAGTTGTGCATAGAAAGGGATAGAATCAAGGGTAGGATCAATGAGATTGGGCGCTACATCACCACGAAATGCCTAACACGTGAAAAAATGCCCCGTGATATCCTTTTTGCCTCAGTCATGGGTTATGTCCACCAGATCATGGAGGAATTAAAAAGCTTGCAAAGAGGCCTAACACCAAAGCCCGCGGAAAGGCCGAACTCGCGGGCACCAATATTCAAGGCTTTAATGTATCCCTAGTTCAATCCTGCACTTGTTTGTTTTTTAGAATTTGTTGTCTACCCTTATGTTCTATTCAAACATTGGAAATAGTATGGAGTCTGTATTTCGTTTTCTTTTCTTTCAAATAATAGCTTGTAATAGCATATTTGGATAATAAAAGGTAAAATTGGGTCTTTATTTTACTTATGGCAGAACTACGCCCGGTCTGATTCATGCGGGGACATAATACGTAGGCAATCTACATAAGATTCGACCACCACCACAAAGATAAAAGAAAGGGCAAAGTGAATAAATAAAGGACCTAAGCCGGAATGACGCATGCAATCGAAGCAAAAACATGTTAGAAATGGTTAAACTGCCTAGGAACATTGCATTCCCCAATGTGAAATTGCACTATGTGTTAAACTCTAACGCTAATCAGTTTGTTGTTCCATATCAGAAAGAGATTTCAAAACAGTTAGCTCGTTAGAACGTTCTGGTAGATTAGATTACCATTATCACACAAGATCAAAAGTATGTCTGGTTCGGACAAAAGTGTTGAGGAGGAAAAGACAGAGATGCAAATGATGAAGGAGGAAATGGACAGGTTGAGACAAGAGATTGCTAGGATGCACTTAGCCTGAGCTAAGGGACAAACACCACCAATACTTCCCCCTACTCCTACCCTTTCACCAGCTCGGACTCCGGAACACCCTTCCACTGGTCCATCAGCGAGCTTCCCCATTGCCCAATACTATCAGGGAGAAACTTCCTATAATCCCCAAGCTTCACCACCTAAACAAAACCCTCATCCACCAACGGTTCCTATTTTCGTGGCACCTCCACCCGCAACGTTGCAAAAATCCCCTGATGAACCAATGTTTCAGGCTCAAGACAATCAATACTATCCTCCTGAACTCACCTTCAAACCGCCCGAGCCATACACTTACACCCCTCACCTTCAGTTCCCTACAGAAACTGAAAGGACAGCTAAAAATCCGGAGCAGGATGAAGTGCTCCGTAAAGTGAAAAGCTTGGAGCAATCCTTCAGGAATATGCATGGATTGGGCAGCCAAGTTAGTGTGCCCTACAAAGATCTGTGTCCCTTCCCCGATGTTCAATTGCCGGCAGGTTTTAAGATGCCAAAGTTTGACTTATATGAGGGACATGGTGATCCCATGGCACATCTACGAGGTTTCTGCAGTAAGATGAGAGGGGCAAGTGGAAAGGATGAGTTGCTGATTGCCTATTTCGGTCAAAGTTTAAGCGGGTCCGCATTAGAATGGTACACGAGGCAGGATCCTAGCAGGTGGTATACCTGGGATGATCTGGCACAAGCATTTGCAAGTCATTTCCAGTAAAACCTTGAGATCGTCCCCGACCGTCTCACACTGTTAAAACTTGAGAAAAAGACCGGAGAGAGCTTCAGGGAATTCGGATTCCGCTGGAGAGAACAAGCAACAAGAGTCGATCCGCCAATGAGGGAAGGTGAAATGGTGGACTACTTCTTACAAACGTTGGAGCCAACCTATTTTGGTCACTTGGTGACGTCGGTTGGTAAATCTTTCAATGAAGTAGTAAAAATGGGCGGCATGGTTGAAGGGGGACTCAGGTCCAACAAGATAATGAGTTATTCGGCGATCAAGGCCACAACTCAGGCTATCCAAAGCGGCACGGGAGGTGCGCTTGGGAAAAAGAAGAGAGAGGAGGTCGCAACAGTCAAAACAGGTACTTGGTCCAGATTAAGAGGTCCATCCCCTCGCTATCAAACCAGACCCCATTACCCAAACTACCCACACAATCCATACAACCCTCCACAACTCTATTATCCACCACAAGAGCCCTACTTCTCCGTCCATCATGCCCAAACTTACACCCAGCCTTCGGCTCGTCCGCAATGGCGTGCGCCGGCTCCCCAACATACATATCTACCTCCACAAAACACATATCCACCTCCACAAAACACATATCCACCACCGAGGGCCTACAGGAATCCTTCAGGGCCAAGCTTCCACGGAAATCAGGCTTTCAGGAACGAAAGGATGCAGAAGTCAAGAACATTCACTCCGTTGGGAGAAACCTATACTACTCTGTTTCACAAGTTGAGGCAGATAGGCCTACTAAGTCCTGTTGAAACCAAATTGCCAAATCCCCTTCCCAGAAATCTGGACCATTCAGTAAGCTGCGAATATTGTTCGGGTGCTCTCGGACATGATACTTAGAAATGTTGGAAGTTGAAGACTGCCATACAAGATCTTATTGACACAAATAGGATCGATGTTCAGGCACCAGAGGCACCCAACATCAATGAAAATTCGTTACCGGTGCACCATGAAGCCCACATTATCGAACTAGTGCACGAAGGAGGGAAACCAAAAACACCCTCACAAACGGTAATGATGATTCGCGCCAGTTCTAATGAAGAGTCGACCAGTGGAAAGGCAGTGGTACAGTCAGGAAAGGTATATGATAAGCCATTTGTGGTAGCAGGGAAAGGATCGTCTGTTGCTGCAAAGAAGCCAGAGTCAGTCAGAGCAGTGTTGCAGGGAGTATCATGCACACCAGTGTTGGTGGTAAAGAGGGTCCACGTAGAACCAGTTGTTATCAGGCCAGTCATGCAGTTGCCGGTAATAAGTGAGAAAGCTGTGCCGTGGAGCTACAGTCAAGTGACAGTGATGCATAAGGAAAAGGAGGTGGTGGAAGAGGTATGCGAAACTCAGGGTCTGACGCGTTCGGGAAGGTGTTTTGCTCCCGCAGAATTGAGAAGGGTCAATCCTGAAACAATAAAGAAGCCGGTAATGGAGGAAGAGGTAGAGGAATTTTTAAAGAAGATGAAGGCACAGGACTACTCAATTATAGAACAGTTGAGGAAGACCCCGGCCCAGATTTCGTTGCTATCTTTGTTAATCCATTCGAACGATCATTATCAGGCCTTAATGAAGATTCTGAATGAAGCCTATGTCCCGGACAAGCTCTTAGTGAACCATTTGGAGAAAATAGCGCACAAGATCTTTGAAGTAAACCGAGTAACATTCTCTGACTATGAGTTACCGGTAGAGGGTACTGAACACAACAGAGCACTCTACCTGACGGTAAAATGCGAAGAATCGATGGTCACTCGAGCACTAATTGATAATGGGTCAAGTGCCAATATCTGTCCTTTGGCCACTCTGAACAAACTAAAGGTTGCTCATGATAGGATCCACAAGAACAGTGTCTGCGTCCGAGGTTTTGATGGGGGCAGCACTGACACAGTGGGTGATATCGTACTGGAATTAACCATTGGTCCAGTCGAGTTCACCATGGAATTTCAAGTAATAGATGTGGCGGTGTCGTATAATCTTTTGTTGGGACGACCCTGGATCTACACAGCCAAAGCAGTGCCTTCTACACTGCATCAAATGGTCAAGTTTGAATGGGATAGACAAGAGATTGTGGTACACGGGGATGACGGCACACATGTCGTCAGTGATGCTATTGTGCCCTTCATAGAAACCGACGATGATAAGGGCCCATGGGTTTATCAGGTTTTCGATGCAGTCTCAGTAGACAAAATTCCTGAGGGCGGGGGCCTTTAACTTCCCAGAATCACAGCTGCAACCTTCATGATAGCCTCAGAAATGTTGAATAATGGGTTTGTACCAGGGAAAGGTCTGGGGGTTGATCTGCAGGGAATGATCCAGCCAGTTTCTTTGCCCAAGAACTTGGAAACTTTTGGGTTGGGATTCAAGCCTACCGCAGCGGATGTGAAGCGGGCCCACAAATTGAAAAAAAGAGTCTGGGTCCTTCCTAAGCCAGTCCCATGCCTGTCCATATCATTTGTCAAAGCAGGGTGCAAAAAGTTGCCGGTCCCGGAAGTTCTCGGACCTCTGATCGGGCTAGATGGAGATTTGAATGAGGGCTTTGAAAGAACGTTCGCAGATGTCAACATGATAGAAGCTGGAGAGGGTTCCAGTAATGCAGACATACAGTTTCTGGGTCCTAAGGTCAAGGTTAACAATTGGATAGCTACTCCTCTTCCTACTTGGAGGGAGTCCTGGTAGTTGGCTCTGATTTTCCTTTTATGTTTTCTGGATTATTCCAGGGTTGTAATCCAGATTCTTTATTTTATTGTGTTCAATAAAGTGTGAAACCTTGTTATCCCATAATTCAATAAAACGAAAAGTTTCTTCTTTATTTCTTATTTTATTCTTATTTTTAATTTTGTTTTCCTTCATTTCTTTTTGTGAACAGTTCTTTTCATACTGGTTATAATGACATGGCATGCACAACGGATCTTCAACCTAGTCTAAAAGATCAATCTAATTCCGAGCTAACCCTACAAGAGGTCGATTATGATAATGAATCGGAATACGATGAGGATGAAGCATTCGAGGAAATAAACAGGGAGTTAAGCCAGTTTGAAGAAAAATGCAAACCCAACTTAAATGACACAGAAGCCATCAATTTAGGAGATGTCGGCGATATCAGAGAAACTAAAATAAGCATCCACATTGCACCAAATATCAGAGAGGAATTGATCAAAACACTTATTGAGTTCAAAGATGTTTTTGCATGGTCGTATGATGACATGCCAAGGTTAAGCACAGACTTAGTGGTTCATAAATTACCCACTGATCCGACATGCCTTCCCGTCAAGCAGAAATTGAGGAAGTTCAAAACAGATATGAGTGTGAAGATCAAAGAGGAAGTAACCAAGCAGCTGCAAGCAAAGGTTATTCGTGTCACTCGATATCCTGATTGGTTGGCTAATGTGGTGTCGGTGCCAAAGAAAGATTGAAAGATCAGGGTGTGTGTCGATTACCGCAATCTGAACAGGGCAAGCCCAAAGGACAACTTTCCTTTACCCAACATCCATATCTTGATTGACAATTGTGCCAGACGTGAGATCAGATCTTTTGTAGATTGTTATGCTGGGTATCATCAGATTCTGATGGATGAGGAAGATGCGGAAAAGACAGCCTTCATTACATCGTGGGGAACTTATTGCTACCGGGTAATGCCATTTGGTTTGAAGAATGTTGTGGCAACATACATGAGAGCAATGAACACTGTGTTTCATGACATGATCCACAAAGAAATTGAGGTGTACGTAGACGATGTGATCATAAAGTCCAAGCATCAGGAAGACCACGTAGCAGACCTAAGGAAGTTCTTTAAAAGACTTCGAAGGTATGATATTAAGCTCAACCCGGCCAAATGTGCATTTGGTGTTCCATCTGGGAAGCTTTTAGGATTCATTATCAGTCGGCGGGGTATTGAGTTGGACCCGTCAAAGATCAAATCTATCCAAGATTTGCCACCGCCGAAGAACAAGGCAGAAGTAATGAGTCTGTTGGGGAGGTTGAATTACATCAGCAGATTTATTGCTCAACTCACAGCAACCTGTGAACCCATTTTTCGGTTGTTGAAGAAGGATGCCGCGGTAGGATGGACGGCGGAATGCCAGGAGGCATTCGGCCAGATCAAAGAATACTTATCAAATCCACCCGTATTGGTTCCCCCGGAGCCAGGGAGACCGTTAATTATTTATCTAACGGTCTTAGAGAATTCATTTGGATGCGTGTTGGGGCAACATGACATTACAGGAAGAAAAGAGCAAGCCATCTATTATCTCAGCAAGAAGTTTACAGTATATGAGGTTAAGTACACTCAACTCGAGAAGACATGTTGCGCCCTAACTTGGGTGGCCCAGAAATTGAAGCATTATTTATCCTCATATACTACTTATCTCATTTCCCGCTTGGATCCGCTAAAGTATACTTTCCAGAAGCCTATGCCCACAGGAAGGTTAGCAAAATGACAAATATTACTCACGGAGTTTGACATCGTCTATGTGACGAGGACAGCCATGAAGGCCCAAGCGTTGGCAGATCACTTGGCTGAGAATCCTGTTGATGAGGAATACGAGCCGTTAAGGACATATTTTCCTGACGAGGAAGTAATGCATATAGATGAGTTGGAATTACCTAAGGAACCAGGTTGGAAGCTTTTCTTTGATGGAGCCGCAAATGCGAAGGGAGTTGGAATAGGAGCGGTGCTTATTTCTGAAACAGGACGTCATTATCCTGTTACAACTCAACTGCGTTTCTATTATACCAACAACATGGCTGAGTATGAGGCATGCATTTTGGGTTTGTGATTAGCTGCAGACATGGATGTCCAGGATGTCTTGGTCTTGGGGGACTCGGACCTCCTGGTGCATCAGATTCAGGGTGAATGGGAAACACGGGATTTGAAGCTCATACCATATCGACAATGTTTGCACGATCTGAGCAAGCGATTTCGATCAGTGGAGTTCAGACACATCCCAAGAGTTCACAATGAGGTTGCCGATGCATTGGCCACTTTAGCATCAATGTTGCACCACCCAGACAAAATTCATGTTGACCCGTTGCACATCCAGGTTCGTGATCAGCATGCCTATTGCAACATGATAGAGGAAGAAGTGGATGGCGAGCCATGGTTTTATGACGTCAAAGAGTACCTCAGGATGGGGATATACCCGGAGCAGGCCACCAGAGATCAAAAAAGAGCCATTCGGCGATTGTCAAATGGTTTCTTCCTCAGTGGAGGAGTGTTGTACAAAAGAACCCTATATTTGGGATTGCTGAGATATATAGACGCCAGTCAAGCCACGATAGTTATGACAGAGGTACATGCTGGAGTTTGTAGGCCACATATGAGCGGATATGTATTGGCGAAGAAGATTCTTCGAGCAGGGTATTATTGGCTCACTATGGAGCATGCTTGTATCAATTTCGTGCGGAAATGCCATCAATTTCAAATACACGGAGATTTTATTCATTCTCCGCCGACAGAATTGCGTGCAATGTCAGCACCATGGCCATTTGTTGTATGGGGCATGGATGTCATTGGACCTATTGAGCCGGCAGCTACTAACGGTCATAGGTTCATTCTGGTGGCCATCGATTATTTTACTAAGTGGGTTGAAGCTAAAACTTTCAAGTCAGTAACCAAGAAAGCAGTGGTGGATTTTGTTCACTCCCATATCATCTGTAGATTTGGGGTCCCAAAAGTGTTCATCACGGATAATGGTGTTAATCTTAACAACAATTTGATGAAAGAATTATGTGAACAGTTTAAGATTACACACCGTAATTCCACACCATATCGTCCCAAGGTGAATGGAGCTGTTGAAGCAGCCAACAAGAACATCAAAAAGATACTGAGGAAGATGGTAGAAGGATCCAGGCAATGGCATGAAAAATTACCGTTTGCATTGTTGGGTTAACGTACTACCGTCCGGACTTCAGTAGGTGCAACCCCTTATTTGTTGGTATATGTAACTGAAGCAGTAATACCGGCGGAAATTGAATTTCATCCCTTCGAATTGTCGCTGAGGCTGAGATTGATGATGACGAGTGGGTCAAAACCCGTTTGGAGTAGTTGAACTTGATTGATGAAAAGAGATTGGCAGCTGTGTGTCATGGCCAGTTATATCAAAGGAGAATGGCAAGAGCCTACAACAAGAGGATACGCCCCAGAAAATTTGAAGTGGGGCAACAAGTGTTGAAACGAATACTGCCACACCAAGCAGAAGCAAAGGGCAAGTTCGCTCCGAATTGGCAAGGACCATTCATTGTAACCAGAGTGTTGTCCAATGGTGCTTTATGTTTAACAGATATCGAAGGGAAATGCGTCGACATGGCTATCAATTCCGACGCAGTTAAGAGATATTATGTATGATCTCTTTTTGATTGTAATTGTCATTTATTTGTGGTTGGCATTTATCGGAGAATGAAATGACGGAGGCAATTCTTTCTTCTATCAAAACACTCTAACTTTTGCTTACCCTTTTGAGTCTTATCCCTCTTTTGGAGTCAGTAATTGAAATAAAAGATAAAAAGAGAGAAAAACAATAATAAAGACAAAATAAAAATCACAAGAAAAACAAAGGAATTAGGAACTACGTTTGACCTGATTCCTCAAAGAGGATACGTAGGCGCCTCACGGCTCGGTCATAGTGCAACAAAAAATAAAAATCCCCAAGCAAGAAGAATTGGGGCAGAAGTTGTGTTTATAATTTTGAAAAGAGAGTTTGATTCCAATAGTTGTACTGTTTCACCCCTCCAAATTATCTTAAACTTTTGATACCCCTTTTCCTTTTAGCCATACACAAAAAAACCATATTGATGTCCAAAAAAGACCTCCCGATCAGTATCCGAGAAGTGCCAAGTTCATGCAAACGGAAGTCGGGAATGACACTTTGATCCCCAGTAGAGAAGAGGATCATAAACTGGAAATGAATTGATAGTCGAAAGAATCCCCAACAAAGAGCGTCATATCGACAACACTCCAATCCCCAGCTAAAAAATAAAATAAAATGAGAGAGTCTTATCGGTGAAAACCTTCACAGGCATCATAAGGCGACGGGAGTTGAGAGAAATGAGAGAGTCTTATTAGTGAAAACCCCTCGAAGGGCACTATGAGGCAACAAGGCAAGATTGGCGGAAAGATTCCACATTTGGCAAAAGTTGAGTATTTATTTATCCCCAGCGAGATGAGGCCATCCGAAAGATTGATTGATACGAATAGACTGGGTTGATAAATCCGGAATGCATGACATGATCATTGGGATTGGTTATATCATTCAGATAATTTCTTTTCTTTCCTTTTTCCCAGCATTTGTTCAGAAATACTTCTTCTTTTTCTATCTTCTAAAATTATCACTTTTTCATTTCTTGGTTTAAAAGACTTTATTTCCCCAACAGTATATTTTTTGAAAAGGATTTTCAAAGCTTACTACTAGTTGCCAAAATGGTGCAAGGCAAACTGCGAATAGGACAAGCCAAAGATAAGGCGACAAAGCGAAAAGAAGTTTGTCGCAAGACCAAATGATGAATGGGTCTAGATCCTAAGAGGCCCAAATTTCCAAAGGAAGTTATGGATCAAACTCCAAGAGGATCCCCAGCAGATTTGCGAGATACAGTAACAACTCTGACAGATTCTCGACCAGGTTCCACAATAGTCGGACAACACAGAGCGGGGAAGGAAGAGAAAAGAAAAAACCATCCCCAGCAGGAATATCATCCCCAGCAAGTTTTGTAGCAAAGCAGGGAAAAGAAAAAGGGGAAAACCATCTCCAGCAGAAGTAGCACGATCACTCACCACGTTTTAAACTAACAAATTTTTCTTTGATTTAAAGCAGGGAAAGGAAATATTATTGACACAGGAAGACAGGGTCACAAAGGGGATTATTAAACTGGGGTAGAAAATTTTCTCTCATTATGAAAATTTTCTTAAAATCAGATAGCCATTTGGGAAAGAGAGTAGATAACACAAGTTTTGAAGAAAATAAAATCCCCAGCAGTATACAAGAAGGGAGATATAAGTTTTAAAAGAAAAGCAATCTTGGAAGAAGCAAGATAACCCAAAGTTGTAAAAGCAATGGCCTTTGAATCAATATCATCCCCACCATAGTTAAAAGGAGGAAGATAATTCCCCAACAGTGTTATTCCCGGGAGGTTTCAGGGAAGTGAAAGCACCAGCTTTAAAGGAAATAGTCTTTGAAGAAGGAAAATGACACATTGATAAAATAAAATATCGGTGTTATCCCCAGCAATTTTCAGAGGAATAAAACACTAATTTTGAAGGAAGCAGTTGTTGAAGTCAGGAGCCCGCCTGTAGAACGGAGGTTGTTATATTTTAAGTTGGAGTCAGGAGCCCGCCTGGAGAATGGAGGTGTTATTTTTCGGAGTTGTTGTTGAAGTCAGGAGCCCGCCTGGAGAATGGAGGCTGAATTATTTTGAGAAAGTTGTTGAAGTCAGGAGCCCGCCTGGAGAATAGAGGCTGAATTATTTTGAGAAAGTTGTTGAAGTCAGGAGCCCGCCTGGAGAATGGAGGCTGAATTATTTTGAAAAGTTGTCGAAGTCAGGAGCCCGCCTGTAGAACGGAGGTTATTATATTTTAAGTTGCAGTCAGGAGCCCGCCTGGAGAATGGAGGTGTTATTTTTCGGAGTTGTTGTTGAAGTCAAGAGCCCGCCTGGAGAATGGAGGCTGAATTATTTTGAGAAAGTTGTTGAAGTCAGGAGCCCGCCTGGAGAATGGAGGTTGAATTATTTTGAGAAAGTTGTTGAAGTCAGGAGCCCGCCTGGAGAATGGAGGCTGAATTATTTTGAAAAGTTGTCGAAGTCAGGAGTCCGCCTGTAGAACGGAGGTTGTTATATTTTAAGTTGGAGTCAGGAGCCCGCCTGGAGAATGGAGGTGTTATTTTTCGGAGTTGTTGTTGAAGTTAGGAGCCCGCCTGGAGAATGGAGGCTGGATTATTTTGGGAAGTTGAAGAAGTCAGGAGCCCGCCTGGAGAATGGAGGTGTTAGAATTTAAGAAGTTATTGAAGTCAGGAGCCCGCCTGAATAATGGAGGCTGGATTATTTTGGGAAGTTGAAAAAGTCAGGAGCCCGCCTGGAGAATGGAGGTGTTAAAATTTTGAGGAAGTTGAAGAAGTCAAGAACCCGCCTGGAGAATGGAGGTGTTAAAATTTTGAAGAAGATGTTGAAGTCAGGAGCCCGCCTGCAGAACAGAGGAGTACATTTCAAGATCAAACAGAAGTCAGTAATAAGGAGGAGTACAACAAAGATCCCCAGCATAACAAGCTTTAATGTAGGAAGCAGTGTCCCCGACAGACAGAACGGAATAATAAAACTTATGCTCAAAAAGGCAAAAGGCCAGTATCATCCCCAGCAGTTTTCGAAAGAAAGGCACCGGAGAAAACACAAGCCGACAAAAGCGATGCAACCAGAGCAAGGGGAAGACAGATAAGATTTTGTAATTTCTAGCTTAGTCTAGCTTCTTATTTTCTTTTGGCACGGTGTAATAAGGAGATCGGGAGGCAGTAGCAACAGCAATAACAGTAAAAAGCAGTTCCATCGTAGTCCCAGCTACCAAAACTTCCCGAACTACATTAACCTGATTCCCTTTTAGCCAGGGATATGTAGGAAACCTTTGAAGCAAAGGTTCAGTTAAATCTTTTTCAAAAAATGCTTCACACGGAGTATTCCAACGGGCAAAAATCGCTCGTATCCGCTCACTTTATCTTTGTACAAAAACTCTTCGTATTTTCGGACAAAGAGGGGCAGCTGTGAGCACGTGATTTTTGCCTCACAAGAACTACTCCAAAAGAAATCATAAATAATTTTTCTTTGTATACGATTTTGAATTTTCGTGGCATTTTATCTGTGCATGTTTATTTTATTCTAATTAAAGAAAAATACATAAAAAATAGTAATATAGATACATCTGCATTTAGGAATTAATGTTGCATTTTTATAATTAATTAATCATTGGTTTATATAAAAGGATAAATTAAAATAAAAGAAAAATATATATTTAGGAATTAATTAACCATAATTTGATTAAAAGAAAATCACAAAAATATACATATGTATTTCTTGCCATTGTGTTGATTTTATTTAAATGATTAATTTATGTGTTAATTATTATAGGTGTTAAAAAATATGTGTGTAATTTTATTTTCTGGATTTTACAATTTATTTAGGATTTTTGTTTAATTTTTTGTAGTTAAAGAAAAATGGAAAACGGGTAAGTGTAAAGGAAATTCGGATTGGGACAGGAGAAATTCAGGCCCAAAACTCATCCCTGACCCAATCCAGACCAGCTGGTCTCAGAGACGAACGAAACGACGCAGTATGATGATGAAACTACCCCGTTTCGTCACCCTTCAATCTGAGCTGTTGATCGAAAAAATCAAACGGTTCAGTGCAGCCCTGGTTTGGTTTGAAACGACACTGTTTCAAGTGTTCAATCTGAGCCACCCACTTTCTTTGATCCAACGATTCAAGGCCTCCCCATGACCCGATCCAATTCGCCCCTTCCCCCGGGACAACCCATACCCCTGTTTAAACCAAACGACACCGTGTAAGTTTAACCCCTCTCATCCTGACCATTGATCTTAATAGATCTAACGGTTAAGATCAAAACAACCCCTCACTATATAAGCCCAAATCCTTACCCCACCCCCAAACCAAACACCCCCCCCCCTCCGCTTCCTGTTCATCGTCGACAGACCCCAAACCCTAGCCGCCTTAGCTCCCCTTCACCTGAAACCCGGCGGCAACTACGCCGCCGGCCACCACCTTAACACCATAGCTTCCCCACGACATCCTATTTCCAGATCTGATGTTAGTTTCCTTCGAATCAGGCCCCAACGTCTCGAATCTTCGATCAAAGTTTGGTCTGAAAACCCAACCTTCTCCGATGGATTCCAAATCAACACCATGGTTTCTCCTGACCATCCTCGTCATGGATCCGGTAGTAGCATAGGTCAAATCTTCCTGGAACTGCTCGAATCTTCATTTGAAGATTCGAGGAAAACCTAAAACTACCCTAACGTACCCCAAAATCACACCAGTCACTCTCCTGACCTCGCTCGTAACCAAACCAAACTTGGTTTGGTTCGAATCTAACCAGAAATGATCAAGCCCCAAATCAGACCCTCAAGAACCCTAAAATTCCAAATCATGGAATCTGTCCAAAATTAAATAAAAGATTGGGGTCTAATAGACCTTAATCGAGGTATTCTCAATTGAGAATACTTCGATTAAAGACTGTTCGACCTCGAAGTGTCCAAATTCAAGTTCGAACCTGGGTCAGAATATTTCTGAGGTATTTTCCTTTTTCTTTTATTCTATATTTATAATTTTTGTTTATCTATGTATCTGTTTAGTGTAGTTTTATTAATTTTCCATCTTCTATCAGTTAATTCTGCTCATCTTCAGTGGACTTTTTATTTTTGTCCAAATCTTTCATTTGTTTATGTTTGCTATAATTGTTATGTGTTATAATTTGTGTAATCGATTAATAAGTTGCGTCGATTAATTAGTTTCCAGTTAATCTATGTTTCTATCAATACCCCTGAAATTACCCGAATTGCCTATTTCGTTGTTTCTGATTTGTTCAAGTGTTGATTGTAATATATAATCGATCAGTTAAGCTTCGTTGATTAGGTCGTTCATATAGTTTTTCGGCATTCTGTTGTTCATGGTTTTCCAGTGGTCTCATGTATGTTGTGTTTGATCCCTTTTCTCTTCATATATTTCCGTTCAATGTGTTTACAATGTTCTGTATCTAGGATTTGTGTATATATGACAATTGTTATTCTAGTTAATCCAATATAGCTATTTCTTGATCCCTATTCTGATGCTACTCAATCTGATTTGAGTCCTAGTGTGAAATGTTGTTTGAGTTGAATAATCTGAATTGGTTATAGCTGTTAGCCAGAAATAATCTTAGATAACTGTTAGATTAAACAGAGTTTCAGAATTAAAAGTTGTAATGCAGTAGTATTTGTGTTAGGAGGGCAGTAATATTAAGGGTTTTCAGGGGAAATTTGGGAATAAAACAGTTAGGATAATATTTTAGTGTTAGTGCTTTGTTAATGGGGGTATTAATTAATACATTAATGGGGAACAAGAGGGAATGAGGGGGCTGAAAATCAGGAAAAAGGCTTCCTTAGTGGGATTTAAAGTAAAAAAGAGCAGATTTTTAGTGGGGAATTCTGATTTTTTGAAAGGAAGAAAGGTCGGGCAAATTGTATAAAGAGGGGAGGAGTCAAAAGAAGAAAAGGACTGGAAAAAGGAGAGGAAACAAATTCAAAAAAAAATCAGAACTTTTACATTAAGAGTTAGAGTGTTGAGTTTGAACTTTTGCACTAAGAGTTGTCAGGCTGTTTTCTTAAGTATTTGAAAATCAGAAACTATTATTTCCTTGCATCTGTCTGTGTTTCATTTTGGTACTGCTGGGTTTTCAATTTTGTTTGAGCTGGGTTTACTGGTTGTTGTTGTACTGCTTGGTGCTGATTGTCGCTGTTGTTAGCTACTGGTCTACTGATCTTCACTTTCTTCTTCTGTTTCTACTATCAGGTACACTTTCGAATCATTGTGATGCGGCTGTTGTAGTGAAAAGAAATACTCAAGTAGTCAAGTATTTAATTTGTATTTGCATGTTTAATAGTCAAATGATAGGCAGATGTATAATCTATCTTTGTAATTCAAATTAAGAACATGGACGATGGAATTTATATTTGGCTAGAACTATTTTCTTTTGATTATAAACTGTAATTTGTAAACTATTAATAGTTTTTCAGTGTATGTTAGTTAGAATTCTATTTCATTTCGAATTAAGTATATTGAGTTATTGGAATTAAACAAGTTTAGGTAATCCTAATTGGAGCCGGCATCAGTCTGAAATAACAAGTTAATCGTGAACCTGCTGATAAACCTAGTTAAGGCATAAATTTGGACTAATTGTGTGAATTAGGTATTAATGTTTGGTTCAGGCAGCTCGTTTGTTTAAAAAGGGGATTTGTTTGGTTTGAAGGGGTAATTGTTTGAATAGGTTTAGTTCTGCCAGTTTTAGGCAGAAATAAAAAGGACATTAATTTTATAGAATCCGTAGGCTCGACATAGTTGAAGCGCGATTCAATGTAGAAAGGATAAGAACCTTAATCCAATAGGTTATCCAAGTTAACGAGTTAGCTTCAACAAACTTTTGTAAGCATCAGTAATTAAGGTGGGTTTAGTTTCAAATAGTTGAAAAGCATTTAGTTCCAATGAATCAATTCGTCTAACCATGCGAGTTTAACCTAGCTATAGGTTAATTAGTTTTTTTTGAATATGTTATTTGTCGATGTTGTATTTTATTTATAATTTCAATTTTAGTAATCTTCTCTTCCAATAACATTTGTCTTAATCTAGCAATTAATATGTTACGTTTTTTTTAGCATGTAATTAACTAGGATTATTTTCTTTTATTTTAGAGAACAACCTAAATAGAAATGTAGTCACTTTAGGACCGTTCTTTTAAAAAGAATGAGATGAGCCTCGCCGAGTAAAGATATAAAAATTGCGGGGCCCTCGGTAAATATTTACTTTAAAAATTGCTTAGATTTCGGAATGGACCGTTTAGCAAACTCTCACGGCCCTACCCAAAGTAAATGATACGCTAGTCGCTTTAGGCGCGATTTTAATAATTTAATTTTCTTAAAACTCGGGTGCACATTTATGTGACCCAAATCCAAATCTCAACAGAGTCGAAATATGTCGATAACCACGGGTACATTGATGTGACGTGGTTCGAGATATATTTTCACGATGTTGCAATTCTCTATAAAAATAATAATAACAATAAAAGCGGTTAAAAGTTGAAATTGCACTATAGTTTTTGAACATGTTTTAAAATCAGATATTTTAGCCATTACAACAGTTTAAGCAACCGTGCTAGAACCACGGGATTCGGGGGGTGCCTAACATCTTCCCTCGGGTCAACAGAATTCCTTGCTTAGAATTTCTGGTTTGCAGACTTCATTTGGAAAGTCGAATATTTTCCTCGATTCGGAATTAAATTGGTGACTTGGGACACCCTAAATCTTCCAAGTGGCGACTCTGAATAAAATAAATAAATCCCATTTCGATTGTCCTTTAATTGCAAAAACTCCCTTCCGCACCCCTTTGGGTGGCGCCGGCGAAAAAGGAGGTGTGACAATGTCTACTTGGCTACAAGTTGCAACAAAGTAACATTAGTTTAATTTATCTTTTCTTAGAATTGGTGTTGGAAGTAAGTTTCTTATACTGAAAGTTGAAAGAAGTATATGTTAACAATATTTTCATTCCAGGAGTATATATATATATAAATGAAGGTTTATTTCATATGTAGTTCATTTTATTATTTATTTTTATTAAGTGTTTATGTTGTTATTGTACCTTTAGTCATTGTATTGAGTGGACATAAATCAGTAAACTAATTAGGAGTCAAATAATAAATAAAACGGAATAAAAATAAAGGGGTGTGGAAAAAGGTTGAATGTTTTAGCAAACAAAGAATTTGAGTAAAAAACTCAATTCTTTAGGCCCAATGCAAAGCTAAGCTAGGTGGCCCATTTTTTTCTCTTTCTTCTAAGAAATAAATAAATAGTTATCACATCTTCTAAAATCCTTAAGCTGACTCATTTCTCCTTTAACAAGAAGTTGGCCTATTTCTTTAAAATAGATTGAGTTGGTCCAACATTTATTTGCATAATTTTACCAATAATAAGGCTAGAAAATAATAATAAAAATCAGATTTCCGTTACTAATTAATTAACATATTTTCTTTTCATTAATTAGTTGAACTACTAGGCAACTAGTAGGCGCATTCTAACTTTTTTATTCACGGACTCGCTTGCGTAGCATGATAGTTTTTTTTAGTTAACTTTCTCAAAATGTTTTTAATTCTTCAAAAAAATAAAAAAATAACAACGTAGTATTAATTTTTGTCATGACTGCGGATTCGCTTGCGTAGTGCTATTATGATAAAATTAATAAAATTCGTCTCGATCGCACATTCGCTCGCGCGGTGCGGTTAGGACAATTTAATATTGTTCAAATCACTCTTCAACAATTTTAATAAATAAAAGCGGATAGATAAAATATTGAAAATCAAATAAATCACAATTTATCCAAAATTAATTTAAGCCAAATGTGGTCAATAAAGCGACCGTGCTAGAACCACGGGACTCGGAAATGCCTTACACCTTCTCCCCGGTCAACAGAATTTCTTACCCGAACTTTATTTTTGCAGATCGATAAAAAATAGAGTCAAACCTTCCTTTGACTAGGGATTCAAATAAAAAGTGACTTGGAACACCTAAAAATCAATTCCAAGTGGCGACTCTGTAAATAAAATAATCCATACTCAAGTTTCTCACTTTAATTGGAAAAACTCTTTAATGCACAATCCATAACACGCATTATCTTTTGGAGGGATAAAAAGGAGGTGTGACAGTATTGTATACTTATACCAATGTCATATAGGTTTATATTATATCATATATTATATACGGTATTTATTAGTAGTATACCTTAGTTTTTCCCCCCTCAATGTATACATTAGATGAAGTAAAGTGATACTATACATTGAAGGTATGTTGTATTGTATACTTCTATACATTTTCATATTAGTTTATACTATAAAATATATTATATACTATATTTATTATTAGTATACATGGGATATATTTTTTAATAATGGGGAAGACGCTTAGGACATTGGGATATACTTGAATCCTTTAATGGAAAAATTGAGGAAAACTTAATATGGATAGATGCGTTTTAGGTGAGGGATAATCTCAAGAGATATATATAAGGATATGTTTTAGGTATGAAAAACTCAAAGAAAATATACAGTAATACATAGTATATGTATATATTATACTGTGTATAGTATATTTGTTAATTTCTTCTTCTTTTTTTCCAGTTCAATATTTATATACAATATATATATATATATATATATATATATATATATAGGATATGGGAAAATATGAAAATACGTTATTTAAAAACTTGGGAGAAGTAAATACATTTTGCTGATAGAGTGATAAAGAAGAAGCAAATTTGGGGAAACAAATATAATGTATATATGATAAATATATACAATAACACAATATATAGTATATATAATATAAAATAATACATTGTCAAAAAAACTTGGGTAGAGCAATATGTTTTCTATGAATCGGCCTCTACACATATATATTATCTCGATACAGAAAGGAGATATACGTGAGAATCATGGAGAAATCACGCAAAAAGGGGATATGCGTTATGAAATCATGGAGTATATTTTATTTGAGAGATTGGGGGTAAATTGATAATGATAGATACGTGAGAATCAGAAAGAGATATTTTTAAGTGAGAGAGAATATCAAGAGAGATTTTAGGAATTAAAAAGTTGTATATAATTTAATTAAAAAGTGCTCATTTTAAAATAAGTTATACTAAAAGTAATTTTATTAAAGCAGTTGTAAAAAATATAACTAAGTCTTTAAAGAGTTATATTCTATGTAAATTCCTCATCAATCAATTGGGTCAAAAAGTGTAACTGAATGGGTCGAAATGCAACTGGAACCACATAAATAATGACTTCAAAAAGAGATTTTAGCTTTCTTAGTTACTTTCACTAATCATTTTCTATTGAGAGCAGGGGATTCTTAACCAACTGAAACAAGTTGGCATAGGGATCATAAGATTCATTAGGACAAGATATTAACTTCATTATTAAACTTTCGTTAACTCATAATTCATGTTACAAAAAGTCCTAGTAGCACCAAACTATCATTAATAATTATGTGTTTGTTTTATAATTTAAATTTTTAGACTAAAAATGACGGCTTGAGGGTCAAAATAACAGACTTTTAGGGTCTTAAAATATAAAAATTTAATTGATCTTTAGAATATCTTTAATCCATGTTGGAACAATGTCGTAAAGGAGTTACAAGAAATGGAGATTCTCCGTAATCTTTGCCACTGAAAAGAGAAACTTGGGAATTGGAAGTTCATGGCAATGTTTTTCAAGGTAGTTCATCGTACAATCAGAAAAATTGATCCTTCTCAGAAATTAATGTCTTATTCTATAACTTTTAGGGACCGTAGGATGATAATAAGTTCGGTCCAATTTGGATGCCCATTTAGGAGGCGCCAAACAGACCCCATCATTGATTTGGGATCATGATAAGGTGAATACTCAGTGTATTCAATGCTAAGCATAATGAGTATAAGGACATAAAAAATAAGTCCATTTATTTAGTTCTACAATTCTACCTTCTTTGCACTAATTATACATACTCAGTTAGATTTAGATATATAGATACTTAGATCTATACTAAGAATTTCAAATTCTATTAATAATAAATAATATCTTATTTCTAATCATTAATTAGTAATTAAAGTTCAAATAGAATTCAAATTCTTAATTTATTGCAATTATTACAAGATAGTAGCGTGTGGAGGTTGCGAATTAGGGTAGAAGGTTAGTAAGTAGTCAAGTGCGTCCTTTGTATATACCAGTAGTATTAACATTATTCTCATATTTTCTCACTCCTAATTTTTACCACTAAATGTTGCTTCTTTCGTCTTTGTTTATATATCTTGCCATCTTGTCTTGTTGTTGTGATTACCTATGTTACTACCTCTTTTTGCTTCTTTCCTTGAGTCGAGAGTCTATCGGAAACGATTTCTCAATCTTTCCAAAGGTAGAAGTAAGATCTGCGTGCACACTATCCTCCCCAGACCGTACTTATTGTGGAATTTGACTGGGTTTATTGTTGTTGTTGTATCTTTATTTATATAATAACAAAATAACATATACAAATAGTAAATCGAGGTACCTTTTCTATCACAAATTAAAACTTGGGATTTGGAATTTACTCGAGAAAAAATAAAAAAGGAGATGAGTTACGTCATGTTGGGCAGATTGGGTTATGTCCAATTGTTTGATCCAAACAAACTTTGAACGAGTTGGTTATGACCTGTTCATTAATTCAACCTATTCTGACCCAATCCACCATTTGCTACCTCTTGAATATGTTGGTCTTTCGGGGATTTAGAATAAGAGGGTCAAATCATGTAAAAAAAAATTCAATTCAGACATGATTCTTCTAATTTTAAAATAGAGTTTCGTATTGAAAAACCTACATAAAAGGTTTGTGAGCCATTATTTACTAACATATGCAACTAGTGATTGAATAACTAGAATTGACTCAGCCATGGCAACAGTTGGTCTTAGTTCTAGCAAAACTATTTTTTTTTTTGGCGTTTCCCCTTGTTTATGTTCTCTCTCCAGGTTCAATATCCTGCTTCTTATTTTTGTCTCAGATTTATGAATGGATTGACAACTCCGAGCATCCTTATCTATTACCTGGGGATGTTGCAGTCCGACAGTATTTGGTATCAAAAGCTCATGGATTGGAAGCAGCAGAGAAGTATTTCTTTAGCATCCCAGAAAATCTGAGAGCTTCTTGTGTGTATGTCGCTCTTTTGAATTGCTATACTAATGCAAAATCATTGAGAAAAGCAGAAGGTACAATGCAAAAGATGAGGGATCCGGGGAATGCTAATGTAGAGGCATACAATATTATGATGAACCTTTATGTTAAAATGGGAGACCTTCAGAAACTACACTCATTGGTGCTAGAGATGGAAGATAAGGGAATTACTGGTGATGCATTCTCCTATACTATCTGCTTGAATGCTTATGCATCTGTTCCAGATATTAAGGAGATGGAGAAGCCTTTGATGAAGATGGAAGTAGATCCTCGGCTGATTGAATGGGATGCTTATACAGTCGCTGTTGGAAATAATAGACCCGCAAAAATAATATTCATGGTATTAGTGATAAACGCGGAACACTAAGTTATGGTTAAATCAGCAAGAATAGAAATGCAGCAATAATGACACCAAGATTTTACGTGAAAACCCTTCTGAATAAGGAAAAAACCACGGCTCTGAGAGGAGCAACTGATATCACTATAGTAAAGAATTTTACACTTTGTAGGTCCGAGTAAAATACTCCAAAGACCACTACAACACTCAAAAGAAATAACCCTCTTTTGATATTCCCACCTCACTACAATATCGTTCGCTCTTTATTTTCCTCTGCATAGTCTATTTCTCACAATGCCTGAGAAATACTCTCTGCAACTATTGTGTTGCTTCTCTTTCTGTGTGGTGTATTACAAATGGCTCAGAAGCTCTCTATTTATAGAGATTGTATATCCCTACAGATGTAATCAGTGACATCAAAAGAAAGAAATATTCAAACTCTTCAATTTGAGCAATTCAACAAAAACAGTGGTTGCCAAAAAAGACTTAGAAGTCTTTATCACATCTATTTTTCTTCTTCTTTATTTATGGGGATGGACCCCACAAATCTCCCCCTCCAGACACATTCACCTGAAGGAAGTAACACCGGACTTCTAGTTTGAGCATATGCCGACAAGTTTTTTGCAAAGCTCGAACTTGTCTCTTGGTACTATCTTGGTTAGCATATCCGTAGGATTTTCACTCGTGTGAATCTTTTTGACCTGTAAGGATTCGTTCTCCACCTGCTCACGAATCCAATGATATCTCACGTCTATATGCTTTGTTCTTGCATGGTACATGGAGTTCTTGCTCAAGTCTATTGCACTTTGAATGTCACAATAGACGACATACTCCCTTTGATGCAATTTCAGCTCTTGAAAAAACCGCTTGAGCCATATCATCTCCTTGCCAGCTTCTGTAGCAGCAATGTACTTTGCTTCAGTTGTTGAAAGTGCAACACACTTCTGCAACTTAGATTGCCATGATATAGCTCCCCTGAAAATGTAAACAAATATCCAGTAGTGGATTTTCTGTTATCAATGCACCTGTCATATCAGCATCTGTATAGCCTTTCAAGATTGGATCAGATCCTTCAAAGCACAAACATTCTCCTACAGTACCTCTTAGATACCTGAGTATCCACTTGACTGATTCTCAATATTCCTTTCTGGAATTTTCAAGAAACCTGATCACAACACCAACTGCGTGAGCAATATCAGGTCGAGTGCATGCCATTGCATACATCAAACTTCCGACAACAGAGGAATAAGAAATCTTGGCCATTCTCTCTTTTTCCTCCATTATTGTAGGACACATCTTCTTGCTCAACTTCAGATGACCTGGAAGGGGTGTGCGAACCAACTTAGCACTTTTCATATTAAAGCGCTCCAGTACACGTTCTATGTACTTCTCCTGTGACAAGTAAAGCTTTCTTTCGTTTCTCGAACGAGTAATTCTCATGCCCAAAATCTGCTTAGCATAACCCAAATCTTTCATTGCAAAAGACTTATTCAACTGTTTCTTCAACTCGTCAATCTTGGAAGCATTCCTGCCCACAATCAACATATCATCCACATATAGTAAGAGGATGATAAAATCATTATCAGAAAATCTTTGTACAAACACACAGTTATTTGAAAAAGTCTTCTTGTAGCCTTGCTCCCCCATAACAGACTCAAACTTCTTGTACCACTGTCTGGGAGCTTGCTTCAATCCATATAGACTCTTCTTAAGTTTGCATACAAGATTTTCTTTACCTTTTGCCTTGAAACCTTCAGGTTGTTCTATATAAATCTCCTCTTCTAAGTCACCGTGAAGAAAAGCAGTCTTCACATCCATCTGCTCAATCTCCAAATCAAGACTGATAGTCAAACCAAGAACTGTCCGAATGGAGGACATTTTCATGACAGGAGAAAATATTTCATCAAAGTCAATACCTTTCCTTTGACCAAATCCCTTGACAACCAATCTAGCTTTGTATGTGGGTTTCAAACTATGTTCTTTAGCTTTAACTTTGAACACCCACTTGTTCTTCAAAGCTCTCATGCCCTTAGGCAATTTCACTAACTCATAAGTATGGTTCTCATGCAGAGATTTCATCTCATCTTGCATGGCTTTAATCCATTGATCCTTGTGCTCATCTTCTATGGCCTCCGCATAACATTCAGGTTCTCCCCCATCAGTGAGTAATACATACTCATTGGGTGAATAACGGAAGGAAGGAGTACGAGGTCTAGAAGATCTCCTGAGTGGAATATCTAACTCGTTCACAACTTCGTGAGTAGGAGCATTTACCTCATCAACATTAGCATTGTTATCACCATCACCATCAATATGCTGATCTAGAATATGGTTCTGGGCATCACCATCATCATTGAGCCCACCAACGTCATCCACATTTGTATGAGGAATTTGATCAAGATTAACTAAACCTTCAGAACTTGGAGATTTTAGCTTCTTCGCTTTGTTAATATCTTCTATGGTTTGATCCTCCACGAAGATAACATCATAGCTTCTCACGACCTTCTTCTCAGTTGGATCATATAGCATGTAACCAAACTCATCAAGGCCATAACCAATGAAGATGCACTGCCTTGTCTTGGCAGTTAATTTTGACCTCTCATCTTTAGGTACATGTACAAAAGCTTTGCAACCAAACACTTTCAAGTGGTCATAGGAAACATCCTTGCCTTACCAAACTCTATTTGGAACATCACTTTTCAAAGCAACCACATGGGATAGATTCATAACATGTGCGGCGGTCAATAAAGCCTCACCCCAAAAGGAATTCGGCAACTTTGCTTCAGAAAGCAAACATCTGACTCTTTTCATCAAGGTCCTTTTCATCCTTTCTGCTAAACTATTAAGCTGAGGAGTCTTAGGAGGAGTCTTTTGGTGTCTGATACCCTGTTGCTTCCAGTATTCGTCAAACGGTCCACAATATTCACCACCATTATCAGTACGAATACACTTCAGCTTCTTTCCTGTTTCTCTTTCAACTAAAGCCTGAAACTGCTTAAAGACACCCAATACTTGGTCTTTAATCTTCAAGATGTAGACCCAAACTTTCCTTGAGCAATCATCATTAAAGGTAGCAAAATAAAGTGCACCACCCAAAGTCCTTGTCTTCATTGGACCACATAAATCTGAATGCACCAACTCAAGCAACTCTGTCTTTCTTGAAGGAGGATGAGACTGGAACGAAACTCTTTTTTGTTTTCCAGCCAAGCATTGCTCACATTTTTCTAATTTTGCACTTTCAAAATTTGACAATAATTTCTTCTTGGCCAGAATATTTAGTCCTTTTTCGCTAATGTGGCTAAGCTTCTTATGCCATAATGTTGAAGAGCTATTGCTCTCAACGGCATTCACCATATCAACATAGGTAGAGGCCGTAGTCTAGTATAGATCACGACGCTTTTCCCCACGAGCCACAATCATGGAACCCTTAGTGAGCTTCTACTTTCCACCACCATTGGTACTGACATATCCGTCATCATCCAAAATACCAACAGATCAAGTGCAAACGAACATCAGGTGCATGCTTTACATTGTTTAAAATTAGTTTAGTTATAATACTAGTTTTCAAACAAATCGTTCCAACACCAGCCACCCTAGATACAGTCTCATTACCCATACTCAAAGTTCCAAAGTCACCCTGAGTATAGGATGAGAAAAATTCCTTCGTTGATGTTACATGAGATGCGGAACCATTGTCTACAACCCAGCTTGACTCATCACAAGCAATATTTATCAGATCCACATCAAGGACAGTAACAAGATCTTCTGTAGTGACGGTGGCCACACGATTGCAATTTTTTTTTGTTTTCCTTGTTCTATTCTCCTTTTTCAAAATCCGGCAGAACTTCTTTGTGTGCCCTTTCTTCCCGCAATGATAGCACTCAATATCTTTAAGTCTGTTTCTGGATTTGTTTATATTATATTCTCTATTTTGAGAACCCCAATTCTTGCTTCTCCTCCTAGAGTCATTCACCAAAACATCTAATGGGGAGGAACCCTTAGATTTTCTTCTCATTTCTTCATTTAAAAGGCTGCTCTTGGCAAAATCCATAGAGATCACACCACCCTGAGCAGAATTTGATAATGAAGTTCTAAGAATTTTCCAAGAATCTGGTAGGGAACCAAGTAGAAACAGGCCTTGAATTTTTTCATCAAATTTAATGCCCATAGCAGATAACTAGTTTATGATCCCCTGAAAATTATTCAGATGATCTGTCATCGGGGAACCATCATGGTATTTTAAATCCAACATCTGCTTTATCAGAAACATCTTGTTGTTTCCAGTTTTCTGAGCATACAGACTTTCAAGGTGCTCCCATAGGGTCCGAGCATGTGTCTTCCCAGAAATATGGTTCAAAACATTATCGTCAACCCACTGTCTAATAAAGCCGCAAACCTGCCTATGTAACAAATTCCACTCTTCATCTGATTTATTATCAGGCTTTATAGTGGTGAAGGCAAGTTGATGAAAATTCTTGACATAGAGCAAATCTTTCATTTTGCCCTTCCAAATGACATAATTTGTGTCATTCAAAGTAATCATTCTACTAGTGTTGGCTTCCATCATTTATCACAAATATAAATACTATATATTAGGAGACCAAAGTAATTCTTTTCTGATGTGGAAGTTCAAACTGTGCTGCAACCACAGAGCATACTCAGACAGAACCTTGGCTCTGATACTACTTATTGGGAATAATAGACCCGCAAAAATAATATTCACGATATTAGTGATAAATGCGAAACACTAAGTTATGGTTAAATCAACAAGAATAGAAATGCAGCAATAATGACACCAAGATTTTACGTGGAAATCCTTCTGAATAAGGGAAAAACCACGGTCAAGAAGAGCAACTGATATCACTATAGTAAAATTTTTTACACTTTGTAGGTCAGAATAAAATACTCCAAAGACCACTACAACACTCAAAAGAAATAACCCTCTTTTGATATTCTCACCTCACTACAATATCGCTCACTCTCTATTTTCCTCCACACAGTCTATTTCTCACAATGCCTGAGAAATACTCTCTGCAACTATTGTGTTGCTTCCCCTTCTGTGTGGTGTATTACAAATGGCTCAGAAGCTCTCTATTTATAGAGATTCTATATCCCTACAAATATCATCAGTGACATCAAAAGAAAGAAATATTCAAACTCTTCATTTGAGTGATTCAACAAAAATGGTGGCTGCCAAAAATGACTTAGAAGTCTTTATCACAATTATTTTTCTTCTTCTTCTTCATTTATGGGAATGGACCCCACTGCCAAGGGTTACATTTAAGTTGGCGATGTAGAAATTCAAAGGTATTGAAAAAGTGCGAGCACCTAAGTAAGTGGAAAAGTGCACGGCTTGCTAATGAAATCGTTCTTTCCGTGTATGCTAGTATGGGAAAGAAAAATGATGTCTATCGTATATGGAACAAATTAAAGAATAGAGGTAAGGTCAACAGTTCAAGTTATCTTTCCATGATATGTGGACTGGAAAAGTTAGATGATATTGATGGTGCAGAGAAGATATTTGCCGAGTGGGAAGTGAACCATATATATTTTGACATTAGAATTCCAAATTTGCTCATAGCCATTTACTGCAGAAAGGGTGATTTGGAAAAGGCTGAATCGATCATAAAAAGACTCTTGGAGAGTGGGAAGAGGCCAAACTTTAGAACATGGGATCATCTGGCAGTCGGATATTGTTCACACGATCAGATGGAGAAGGCAGTTGAAGCATTGAAGAAAGTGATCTTGGCATGTGAGCCAAGGTTGAAGACACACATTTACAGTTTGGCTTCCTGTGTTGATTACTTGCAGTCGAATGGAGACGCTGAAAGAGAACAAGAGATTAAAAGATTGCTTGCCTCTTCTCAGCAGAGTATGAAAAGTTTGAAAACTGCATTAGAAGTGTAAAACATGGGTCTGAAGAACTTGATAAAACAGAAGAACGTAACGTGAGGAGACTGGATCATGACTATTGTAGGAACATCTCTAAGGTACTGGATGGAGGATTATTTGTGTTAGAATGTTAGCTTTTGCTTATATTTATTGAGTTCAGAAACAGCTTCAAAGGCGAGTAAAATAACTCTTCAAGTGTAGATTAATTTAACCTGTTAACTCTTACTCAACACCACTGCGTCAACCAATGTTATTCTTAAACTAGTTAATTTACCCGCGCTACGCCCAGTCGTTAATCAAAATTAAAATATGACTAAATAATTTTTATAATTAAAAGAATTAGACGTTACTCTTTGTTCATTTTATCTTCTCCGATCAAAATATTACAATTATAATTTTATATGTTTATTTAAGAATTCCAAAAACAAAGAGATATGTGAAATAAATAAATAAAAAAAATATAAAACAAATAGATTTGTACTTTTTTCATTCTGTGTTAAGGGCGACATGTAAAAATTCATGGCATTTAACACCATTTATTTGAAACAACATAATTCAAAATATGTAAATGCAATACCATATTATTTGTACATATACAAATATATCTGCAGCCATTCTTTACATGCATATGATATAGTTAAACTCTTTTATATAGTTGGGTTCTCCATCGTACTTGCTCATTTTTCAAATACTCAATCTGCATTTGTGAGATTTTTGTATACTTCACATCTCTGAAAACTTCATATTCTTTAATTGCATATGTAATGAGAGATAAATTTAATGTTAAAATATAAAGAACAACTACGTAACGAAAGTGTTAAATATAGTATAAACAACTTACCTCGATAAATATTCATAGGAATTTGATATGCATGATCTATAATCTTTTTATCCAGCCTAGAAATTCCATATGATAAAAGATAGCTATATTTTAAAGATATAAGCATTTATATGATTACATTAATCCGTTTAACTTTAACATCAAAAATAGAATTAATACTGGTACCTTTTACCAAACCATATTATATACTGTAATATGTTTTCTAACTCTGGCATGTGCATAAACAAACATGCCTCCGGGCTTCGTACTTAGAGAACTTTTTTTACGCAATATCCAACAGGCTTGTTCGGGCTAACATAAGAAAGATTAGTTAGAATAAAAGATGACTATCGATAAGAGAATATTAAAAGGTGACTGATCATATAACTTTTCTTAAATGGGTTACCATTTTTTTCTTCATAATCACGCATTCATTTATTTTTTAAATAAAATTTAAAACTTTTGAAACTGTATAAAATATAAGGCAAGTCCATGGAAGATGACAAAATTGGCAAAAGGGTTTTATGAGAAACAAGTCCATGGAAGATGACAAAATTGGCAAAAGGGTTTTATGAGAAAAAGGAGAAAAGGGAAGTAAAGAGGTGTTGATATGATGAGAGTTTTTCCTATACCTCTTTCCATAACGACTTTTTAATCTTTTTGTTTGTTATTTGCCTTTGATTTTTTCTTTTCATAACGCCCCTGCCGAAACTTCTCATCCAAATTTTTATTACAAAATATCCACTTCTTGCTCCTAATACTTGTACCATCTATTTACACCATCAATTCTTTTATAAATTGATCAGAAGAGAGACCATAAGGATTTTTTTTAAAAATTTTCCAAAAGTCTGCTTCTCTCTCTTAGTATCTACTTTTACCATCTCAAAACACCATCAAATCTTCTATAAACGACAGGAGAGATTACACAAGGAAAATAATAAGATAAAAATGAATAGGTCATTCGCAAACAGTAAAATTTAATGAGAAACCAAAAAGAAACTCACCAAATCCTTATTTGGAATCCCAATTGAACAGACAATTCTATTTTACCATGCCCATGCATTTCGAAAAACTACATTGTTGTTATTATAGCGGGGACCCGAAAGCAAAATACCAAATATATCAGTAAAATAGTTTTTCAAGAATTTGGATTTATGAGGTGTGGATATGAAAGAATAGGCAATGGTGAAGAAAAAGATTTCAATGTGGTTATTTATAAGTATATAACAGTTACAATTATTAAATCATAACTGATGTGGAGTTGAAGGGGTAAATTAAAATAATACTTAGTAGCAACAACATTTTTGATATACACAATTCGTCTTACCATTTGATTTCCGTTACCAATTTTTCTAGTAAGACTTTTCTTCTCCATTAATAAGTTAAAATGTTGGGTTGCTTGAACGGATGCTTCTTAGGTGACCGTTGCTTCTTTCTAAGATGTCATCGAATGGACGCTTCTTCAATATGAAGATAGTTTTTTCTTTCCTATAAGGACTTTTGAGCTTCTAATAAATAAGATAAAGCAAAAAAATTGGAAGAAGAATCCAAAAAAGAAGAAAATAGATAAATAGTAATCTTAGTCTTTAAGAGGTGCCACATCACTTTTTTGTCCCTCCTTTATACATACACTAGTGAATTAGCCGAGCTTATATAATTAGTTCAAACATCTATATTATGAGTCTTTTTAATAATCTTAAAATTATTTGAAATGGTAAAATTAAAAAAACAAGTATGGTAAAATTTATTAAAAAAGCAAGTATATAAGGCTATACATACAAAACACACACATATATATATATAAGAGAAAGACACACATGAACAAACTAAAATAGGAAATAAACAAAAACAGGAAACAAATATCCTTTTATAGTTCTTATTAACAACTAGTAGTCGTACCGTATAGCGCATGAAGTTGTATTGAGTAAACGATATTTATAAGAAGTTTGTAGAAATTAATACATATTATTCAAATTAATTAGGTAAAAGAAACAGTCAGGAATAGAAAAAGAATCGATACAATACAACATTACAAATCAATTAAATATATCGGTTTAATCTTTTCAAATTCCATCTTGAATGCATGCAATATAGCATATCAGTGGTAAAATGATTGCTAAAGCAAAAAGGAAAAATGAGAACAAAAGATAAAATATCTTTTTCATTTTTATATCTTTTGGCAGTATGATTCAAATGTTTTACATCAAATAAAATGGGAAAACGGCTATTTTAACTCTAATCTACAAAGTGATTCCAAATTACTGTTATACATGGATACATCTACTCCACCTGCATTGCAGAAAGGATTACATTTAAGAAAAAATATTTTCTAATTGGATTAGGACAATATTCCTAATCATAACAAAAACAGAGTAGAGCATAAATAAGCATGTAGCATTACAATCAAATAGCTACAAAACAATTAAAGGATTAACTTTGTCAAAGCTAATTTTGAGTCTTTAAACTCCTTGAATAATTATTTCAGTTGCCGATATTGATCTCCACAAACATGTCCATATAATCAATCATACAACTTATTATATATGTTCAAATAAACTCACTGGAGTTAGTATAGAACATGTTGTTTTGAAACTAACACCTCACTTTAAGTACTCGTAGTAACTTCTTGATGTCAGTAAGATAACATCTTACTTCATCAATTAAAAAAAAAAGGAGCATCCTTTTGGTAACTATTTTTTCTTTCAATCTTTTTCTCTTAACATAAATCCCATTCTCAAGACAAACACGGCGAAAGCCAAATGGAAAGAAAGAAGAAGAGAAATAGCTTGGACTCATAATCCGCCAAAACCTAATGTAAAAAGGAAAAAAAAGAAAAGAACAGATCAAGAAAGTCAATCATATGTAGGTACCTCAAAACAGCAGACAATAAACGAACGATACATGTAATACAAACCCCCCAAGTTATACCATGAAAATTCAAGTGTATTAGTGCCATAACAGTAGCTAAAAGATTTGATACATAATTAATTTCGATATAGGATAGAAGAAACCCAAGCTTAATAAATTGAGTTATAGTTCTCGGGCTCTTTTTAGTCCTCACCACCAAACCTTTTCGGCTCCTCCATATTTGTAGGAGTGGGGAAAGATAAAAACAAACCATAAAAACCAAAGTACAATGTGGAAACACCAACAAGATCGGACAGAGCAATGTGGAACCCACAATAGCACCAAATCACAACAGATAGACCAAAAATTGAACAAATCAAACCAACATTTCATGCAAAACTATAACGTAGGAAAAGATTATGAGAAGTCCAATAACAACAACAAATCGTTCTAATTACAAAAAGACCTCTTTTGGAATAATATAAAGATTGACAATACTTCAGCCAACAATGCTCTATGTGAGTTTCAATATTTATAGTAGTCATAGCATTCTCTCAAATTGTTCCGAAAATAAATAACAACAAAATTGAGTAAAAACAGTTAGGACAACCTAGAAACCAAAAAGAAAAAAAATACCTGCAAAGTCATGAAGTATCCGCTGATTTCTTCGAACTCCGATTGCTACCAGTGGCTCCAATTTGGCTTCTTGTGTTTGTCGTCTTCTATTTGGGGGAAAATAGTGTAATGAAGAAAAGAGATCCAACGAACGTCTCTTTTATTGGGCTTTGAGTTAATGTTTTGGACTCCACAGTAAAAGACATAATGGTTGTTCATTATTTAATGTACAGAATTTTAGACTTTTTAAAAGTAATAATTGAATGAGAAAGGCAGTTAAAATGCCAAAAAAGGAGAAAAAAGATAATTATAATTGCTGTGCAGATAAAGGTGCCACATCACCTTGCTAATTCCAAGCTTTATATTTATATATAGATACATATATATTAATCCTCCAGTACCACCAGCTTTAAGGATTACGGAGAAACATTAAGTAACACCAATTTCAGCTTAAACTAAATAAAAAAAAAAGATATTGCACCCATAAAATAATGCAAAAGGAAAAAAATGGAACAATATTTTACCATATATACATTAGGGTTGTTCTTCTTTAGTATGTCCATATATAGCCCTTGAGGCCTTGATATAGATGTAACCCAAATGATTGTAAGCAGAATAAAGTTCCATTCTACTGCACACCTCTTAGGAAATTTGTCTACTAACATCACAAGTGTACTCCGAGTTTAAATCCTGCTTAGGAAAGTAAAAAAGCACTCACTTTAGATATTTGATAGTGATTAATGAGAAGCATCTGACTTATCTTTTTCAACATCATATACATGAAGAATCTTGCATATGCAATTTTAATTTGCAATAGAAGCATTAATGATTTGAATATAGTGCCAATACCCAAGAAGATGTGAACTTATTTTAAGAACACAAAACTGCATTGAAGAAGCGTTTTCCTTTTCTGATCTTTCCTAAGGAACGCAAATTAGTCAAATCTATGAAGAAAATGAAGCATATTTTTTAAACAGAAATTGAATTGAGTTTTATATAAATAATAAGGAGAAAATTACAAATAAATGAGAAAAAAGATAAATAGGTTTCTTGGCATTTGAGATATGGGGATTACATAAGCTGTAAATATCAGTTAGTAGAAATAGAATAGGAGTAGAATATTTGTTATTATATTTTGTTAAATAGGATATATATTTGTACACGTGTGAGTTAGTGAGTTAGTTAGAAAGTGATGTGTATATAGGCGGTTAGTTAGGCAATGTAACAATAGCCTTTCTTTGTTAATCTCAGAAATACAGAGCAAAGCTCTTTCTTCCTCTCTTCTCTCATCTCTGTCTAACTGTCGTTCTCCATTTGATTCACGCAAATCATCATGGTATCAGAGCTCCAGATCGTGACTGCAATTCAAATCTGAAGATCCTGGTGAATCCATAGTAATCGCAACCTCAAATCACAGCTTGAGAGTAAGAGTTAGGAATGGCGGTAAAAACAGATCTCAACCACAATCATCCTCTTTTTCTTCACCCATCGGACACCACCGGAGCTCCGATTATCTCGATTCAGTTGATTGGTTCTGAAAATTACTCCACATGGAGTCGTGCGATGGAGATCCGGCTATTAGGAAATAACAAGCTAGGTTTGATCGACGGTACTCTGAAAAAGGGGAGTTTTGATGCAGAACTAGGCCATCAATGGGATAGGTGCAATGCAATTGTCCTAGGGTGGATCATGAGCTCAGTATCAAGAGAATTGATTACTGGCATACTGTATGCGAGGGATGCAAGAAAAGTGTGGGAAGATCTGAAAGAGCGATTCGATAAGGTAAACACATCGCGAGTCTATCAATTGTAAAAAGCCATAGCAACAATAAGTCAAGGAACAGACAGTGTCTCAGTATATTTTTCTAAACTCAAAAATCTGTGGGATGAATTTGATAGCATGGTTCCTCCTCCGTGTGGATGTGCTAGATCGAAGAATTTCATTGAGTTTATGGAAAAGCAGAAGGTGCTGAAGTTCCTAATGGGTCTAAACGACAATTATGAACAGGCTCGTAGTCAGATTCTTATGACTAGCCCAACACCAAGCATCAATAAGGCATATGAAATGCTTATTGAAATGGAGAGTCAAAGATCTGTGACTAATACTTCTACTGTGGGTGAAGGAGTCGACTTAGCTGCCATGCTAGCTGGTAAAGGAGGAAATTATCAGAACTATCAAAAGCAAAAGAGAAACTGGAATGTGCAATGTGATTTTTGTCACATGAAAGGCCACACAAAACAGGGATGCTACAAGATAATTAGTTATCCTCAAGACTTCAAAAATAAGAAGAAAGGGAACACAAATACTGCATATAATGTCCAAGTTGAAAATTTTAATCCTAACCTTGCAGGTGTTGATGAAAGAAGAGGAGAGATACCAGAAGAAATCAAGAAATAAAATTGGCAAAAAGCACCACAACTTACATCGGATCAGTATGATCAGATTGTGAAGTTACTCAGCAAAGACACTCAAAAAGATATGATGGAAAACATGGTAGGTACAGCTCATTCCTTTATGGCTAAGATGTCAAAATGGAGTTGGATAGTTGATACAGGGGCAACAAATCATATGGTAGCAGATTTAGGGATGTTAATAAATATTAAGAATATTAGTCCTACTAGAGACAAAAGAGTCCATTTACCTAATGGAGAGTGTACAATTGTATCACATGTTGGGAATTGTAAAATCACAGAAACAGGGGAAATGCAAGATGTATTGTATGTCCCAGAAATTGTATACAATCTTTTTTCAGTATCAAAGATAACAAGGGACCTACATTGTTTTGTCTCTTTCTATCCTGACTTTTGCTTGTTCCAGGACCTCTCAAATGGGAAAGTGAGGGGGATTGGTAAGGAAAAAGATGGACTCTATCTGCTAGTACCAAGAGCTTCCTTAAACACTTATAACAATGTACCAACAGTCAAAGGGCTGAATGTTCAGGCAGCTAAGGAGGACATATCTCTATGACACAAAAGATTAGGACATGCATCTGGAGGATCATTGAAAGAACTTCTGGGATATAAATTGGAGGATTGCAAGTGTGTAATAGATAATTGTAATATTTGTCCTATGGCCAGACATGTGAGACAGTCTTTTCCATTGAGTAGTACTAGAACTACTAAAATCTTTCAATTACTGCAGTTAGATGTATTGGAACCTTGTGGTGTTCCAACCTTTGATGGAAATAAGTTCTTTCTCATAGTTGTAGATGATTACCCTTGTATAACCTAGATCTTTCTCCTGCAATTTAAGAATGATGTCATTATTGTTTTTAAGTCATTCCTTAAGTTGATACAGACACAATTTAATGGAGAAGTACAAACAATTAGAAATGATAATGGTAGAGAGTTTGTAAACTCAGCTATGCAGGATTTATGTACATATATGGGGATAGTTCACCAGAGAATATGTGGCTACACACCACAGCAAAATAGTGTGGCAGAGAGAAAACATAGACACTTGCTTGAAGTTGCAAGAGCTTTCAAATTTCAAGGTCATATCCATATGAAGTTTTGGGGCCATTGTGTTCTGGCTGCAACTTATGTTATTAACAGGCTTCCATTACAAGCACTCAGCGGTAAGTCACCATATGAATTGTTCTTTGGTAGGAAGCCCTTCATATCTCACTTGAAAACATTAGGATGTCTTTGTTTTGCAAGTGCACTACCCAGAACAAACAAGTTTGCTAGTAAAGCCGTCAGAGTTGTGTTTATGGGATATTCTGATGTCACTAAAGGGTACATACTGTATGACTTGGATAAGGACAAGTTCTTTATCAATAGGGATGTGGTGTCTAAGGAGTTCATATTTCCCTTTTCAGGATACAGTTGATGGTGCTAGAGACAAAATTATGCCTTGCATTCCTAATGCTGCTAATGATGTTTGTAATTTTGAAGGTGAAAACATAAAAGGCCCTGCAGCAGGAACAGAACAGCTGGAAAACTCTGATGATAATGTAAAAGACCTTATACAACATGTAGAGGATTTACAGGATTCAGACAGTTCTACACAAGAATTACGAGGTTTGGACAACATGTTGCTTGATGCAAATCAACACAGTGTCACTGAAGTCCAAGACTCATAGGCCATCACCTTGGAGATCCCTAATCCTTATATAGTACAGATACCTACTAACACTCTCAGAAGATCACAGAGGGAACTTAAAAAACCAGTCTGGTTGACAGATTATGTAACCACAAGGAAGGCAGACAACATTGCCTTATACCCCATCTACAATTATGTCATATATGCTAATCTCTCTACTTCTTATCAGGCATACTTGGGTATATTCTCCTCAGTTGTTGAGCCTAGAACTTTTCAGGAAGCTTCTAAGGATCCAAGGTGGGTAGATACTATGCATACTAAAATTCAAGCTCTGCAGGCCAACAACACTTGGGAGTTGGTCCCACTGCCTTATAAAAAAACAACTATAGGTTGTAAATGGGTTTACAAGGTCAAGCTTAAGGCCAATGGTGATGTAGAGAGATTCAAGGCAAGGTTGGTAGCCAAAGGATACAATCAGAGAGAGGGCCTTGAATACAATGAGACCTTCTCACCTGTAGTGAAAATCACCACTGTGAGGACAGTCCTTTCTTTGGTGTCTATGCATAATTGGCCAGTCCAAAATTGGATGTCTACAATGCATTCTTGCAAGGAGACTTACATGATGAGGTCTATATGCATCTACCACAGGGTTTTACAAGTCAGGGGGAGTCAAAATTGGTTTGTCGACTTGTAAAATCTCTGTATGGTCTAAAACAGGCAAGTAGACAATGGAACTTAAAGCTGATAGAGGCATTGGTACAAGCTGAGTTCAAACAAAGCTGTTTAGATCATTCATTATTCATCAAGAAGAAAGGAGCAGATATAGTGGTAATACTGATATATGTTGATGACATGTTAGTTACAACAAAAAATTTGAAGTTGATTGAAGCTACCAAAGCCTTCTTGTAGCAGGCTTTTAAGATCAAGGATTTGGGAGAGCTAAAGTTTTTTCTTGGCATGGAGTTCAGCAGATCCAACAAGGGTATTTTGATCAATCAGAGAAAGTATGCATTGGAAATAATTTCAGACATGAGACTAAGTGGAGCAAAACCAGCCTGGACACCATTAGAGACAAATGTCAAACTGACAGCTCCAGAATTGGACAAGCTAATGGGCACAACAGAAGATCAAATGTTGGAGGATGTAGGCCAATATCAGAAGCTTATTGAGAAGTTGTTGTACTTGACTATGTACATGCCAGATATTGCATTCTCAGTACAAACCCTCAGCCAATTTATGTAGCAGCCAAAGAAATCTCATTGGGATGCAGCCATAAGAGTAGTGAAGTATATCAAAAGGAAAACAGGATTGGGAATCCTGCTGAGCAGTCAAAGTTCAAGTAAAATCAATATTTTCTGTGATGCTGATTGGGCCTCATGTCCTAACACTAGGAAGTCAGTATCAGGTTACTTGATCAAACTTGGAGCATCACCAGTTTCATGGAAATCAAAAAAGCAAAACACAGTTTCAAAAAGCTCAGCTGAAGCTGAATATAGAAGCATGTCAAGTGCAGTTTCAGAAGTGGTCTAGCTAACAACATTACTGAGGGAGTTGGGAATAGAAGTGGATCTACCAGTATGTGTGCACAGTGACAGCAAAGCTGCAATGCAAATATCAGCAAATCCAGTGTTTCGCAAAAGAACAAAGCATATAGAGATCGACTGTCATTTCATTAGACAGAAGATACAGGAGGGACTGGTGAAAACTCAATATATTCCTTCAAAAGAGCAGCTGGCAGATGTTCTAACGAAGGGATTAGGAAGACCACAACATGAGTATCTAGTTGACAAGCTGGGAGTGCTCAATGTCTTTGCACCTACCAGCTTGAGGGGGAGTGATGAAATGGGGATTACATGAGCTGTAAGTATCAGTTAGTAGAAATAGAATAGGAGTAGAATATTTGTTATTATATTTTGTTAAATAGGATATATATTTGTACACATGTGAGTTAGTGAGTTAGTTAGAAGGTGATTTGTATATAGGCGGTTAGTTAGGCAATGTAACAGTAGTCTTTCTTTGTTAATCTCAGAAATATAGAGCAAAGCTCTTTCTTCCTCTCTTCTCTCATCTCTGTCTAACTGTCGTTCTCCATTTGATTCACGCAAATCTTCAAAACATTGCTCTATGCAACCATCCCCATGTTCTTTTATTAGTACAAGTTTTTTATACGATAGTATCTAGACTAACTTTTGCATATTCCATCAAACACTTTTTGTTTCCCATCAATATGTGTATCAGATGATTTAATTTGCTTACCACAATTTAAGCAGATAAAAAAAATTATTCAATGATTTTTGCCTCTGCTTGAATTTCTCTGCTATTCTCTCATTGTTTTTTCTAGTTTCTTTGGATGTTATGTTGTACCTTCAGGTATAGATGTCAAATAATTCTTTGAAAATCGACTGACCTACCAAAGCAAAACTTACCGAATCGATTGTTCTAGTTTTCTTAGTAAAATCACACATTTCGTTATAAATTTATGATCATACTGAATAATAGGGGCATGTTTTTATTTTTCTAAGACATAAAAAAAAAATAATGAACTAAAATGCATAAATTATATGTATAAAATATAGTATTACATATGTTATGCTTAAAAATAACAAAGCATTAAAAATTTTGACCTCGAACCGTGGGATGGATTCAGATGACAACGGCTATACACATCACTCAAACCTGCGCAATTTTCAGAAGCTTTGTGATATTTGCGTCAAAAGTCAAGTCTATACTTTTGTTACAAATGATAATTTATGTCTTTTACACTGCAAATTTTCATATAGCAACCATTAACTGCTCTAAAATAGAATAATATGTATTTTTGGTATGGAAGTGTACAACCTGCGTTGTTGTAATCGGTGTTTTAAAAGGCGTGAGCGTAAGTCGAGCTGTTTTATATATGCCTCAGCGAGGTGTAAGCCTCTGAGGCACGGGGCGTAAGCCCCATAAATAATTAATTTTTAATATTTCATAAAATAATATAATTACAGTACATATTTTTAAGTAGGTAAAATTGCATAAGAATTGAAGAAAACTATAAATAAGTAAAATATATATGTAGCTATGCTCTATCCCTATAAAAAATTAGTTAAATCAATCCATTATACGCTATTTACAAGCACAAGTTGCTTAAAAAAGTTCAGCATAATTACATAAACTCTCATTTGGGAACAAAATGAATAATTCAACATTAGGTGTCAAAAAATATTTTCACTTTATCTAGGTTCTTTTCTTGAGTTGGAAATAAAAAAAAATTCTACATGAAGGAACAAATGGGACGATTAACCTACAACTTGAACTTTTGAACTTTTTTCTATGGATGAGATTGAAGTTTTCTTTGTATTTGCAAAAGAAGAAGAAGAAGTGATTGTTCGTTACTTTTGGGTGATAGTAGCACAAGATAAAAAATTGAGAAATATCATAAATTAAGGCTTCTAGCAATAAAAAAAAGGTCTTGATTTTTAAATTTAATGTATCAGTTTCTTTTTAAAACTTTTGAGTAATTACAAGTTAACTTTTAAGAATTTTGGGTATTATATTAAGGTCTTATTCAACAAGTTTTATTTTGATTTGAAGAAGTCTCTCGGGCATACGCCTCACTACAAAGAAGTGCGCCTCTATGCTCCGGATTGTTGGGCGTACGCCTTTCGCCCCACCATCGCCTCCGGGTATTTTTAATGCGCCTCACTGCTTGTAACCACTGTAATGTAAATTAAAATCTACCTTGTCCACTACAAGTATATCATATACTTTATACGTTATATTAAAGTTTGTTATTGTCTTACACTCTTACACATAACAATTGACACATCTAATAGCAATACAACTCTTACATGACATTTTAAAAATAATTTACGAAAAAAATAAACTTATATTGATTCCAAAAAGAATCAAGATAATTAAGACACTCCCAAAAAGTCCAATTATTAGGTACTATAAGATTAAGAGGGTGTTTGGCTAAGCTTATAAGCTGGTCAAACTGGATTATAAATATTTTTTGGCTTATCTACGTGTTTGGTAAAATTAAAAGTGCGTATAAGCCAAAAGCCATAAGTTGGTCTCCCCCAACTTATCAAATTTCAGCTTATAAGCACTTTAGGTTTGACCAAAATATTTACTATTCTATCCCTAAAATACTTCTTTTTAAAACAAAACTATTAGTATACCCAGTTCTTTAACTGCTTATTATTAATTTCAGCACTTTTATACTGCTTTTTAAAAGTGATACTGTAAATTAGCTAAGCCAAACGGGCTCTAACTCGAAAATGTAATTGATCGAATCCAACCATTGGCACCTTCACGAGCAAAATCAGCATGTGAGAAAGAAGCAGCTCTCCATATACGACCTGCAAATTCCATCTCGTTTGGGTCCAATCCGTCTTCCTTTCATTTGCTCGCTCTTGAAATACACGGAAAAGTAGTAATCAGTGAGAAATTTACACTCTCTATTCTCCTGTAATATGGTGAAGAATCTCCAGCAAAGTATTACTGGTCTGAAATTATTATGGTTCTTCGATTTTCGTCATACGGTACCAATTCTGGAACCCTAGCCTCTTCCTCAGCAGCTCAAAAGGAGAAGGACGATCTGTACCAAAGGTTGTTACCATATGCGCCCTCTACTGTGTCCATGACTCCAATTATTAACCAATGGGTTCGCGAAGGGAAGACCGTGGAGTATGCAGTCCTCAAAAAAGCTATCAAACAGCTTAGGGCATATCGGCGTTTCAAGCATGCTCTCCAGGTTCCACCCTCCTCTATCTCAGGATTGCTGTTTATTTTGTATGTTTCTATTAATAAGAATGAATTGCGTTCTTTATTCAGTTTAATTTTGAAACGGGTCGAGAGCTAACTGTAGGGAGTATTGATGTCCCTGAGCCCTAAGGGACTTTCTTGGTCGTTCAATTTGGGCAAAGTGCACAATAGCCGTTTTAGGACCCTATTTAAAGAATAACTAAAATTTATAAAGTTTTTAAGTTTACTCGCCTCAGAATCAACTTCACATATGCGGGTCTGAGGATGGAATTGGACTCTGCCAAAGCTTAACCTCAGACCTAAAGTTTGAGCTTTCAAATTTAGACCTGGGATTTGAAGTTAGGCTTTGTCCGAGCCCAACTTTAGACCCGTATATCTGAATTTGAACTTTGTTTTTTCAAACGTCGGACCTTCTAGTATGAAATTAGGCTTTGGCAAAGCCCAACTTCAGAACCGGAGCTAAGAAGCAGCAACAGCAAGAGGTTCAGTCTGAAGTAGCCAAAGCTGGCTAAATTTTAATTAATTTTTAAAACTGGATATATGCTTTAAATACGGGTGCTACAAGAAGCTACTTGATGTTATTCCTACGTTTCAATTTTGAATTGTTTAGATTGGATAGTGAGAACATGAAATACTTGAATCAACTGATTTTTAATAACCCGCCCAAGCTTAAAAATGGGTGGGGTCATGATCCCTTCGTTGTCTTGATCTGTGACCGAATGGGATGGGTTTAACTCAAAATGATCCATCAAGCAAAAGAGGTCTAAATAGTGTAACTGAATGGGTAAAAAAATGCAACACGAACCACATAAAATGACTTCGAAAAGAGAAAGTAATATTTTAGCTTTCTTGGATACATATCATTTCTATATGAGAGGAGGAAGATTCCTAAGCGACTTCAACAATTTGGCACAAAGATCAATAGATTCACCAGGACAAAATATAAATTTCGTTATTAAAACTTCATCAACTTATAATTTCATGTTACATAAATGGAGCATATATTACTTAAATATACTCATGTCTGAACTCTGAACTAAGATTAACGGCTTGGGGGTCAAAACAATATACAGTTAAAGTCTTAGAATATTTAAATCTAATGCATCTTTAGCATGCCTGTAATACATTTTCGTACATATTGTAAAAGTATTACAATAATGGAGATTCTCCAGAATCTTGGCCACTGAAAAGCGAATAGAGAAATTTGGGAATTGGAAGTTCATAAAGAAAACGTGGGATTTGGAAGTTAGCTCTCTATAAATTACTCTACTCACAGAAGTTATTTCATTTGCAGGGGTTTCTATAAGTTTTTGAAGAGAAATAACGGAAGGGAGGTTAGATCACGTTGGATGGATTGGGTCATGACCAGTTATTTGACCCAAAAATACTTTGGTCGGGTTGGTTATGACCTGTTCTTTATTTTGAATCATTTTGAGTTTTAATCCAATCGGCACGTTTGCTACCGCTACTTGCATATTTTAGTCTCTCAGGGGTTTGGAGTAAAAGGGTCAAATCATGTCATTTTTATTTCAATCAGGACATGAGTCTTCTAACTTTTTTTTTTTGAATTGATAACTTTTGTATATATTAATAACATCAGTACATAGGTTGTACTGAAACCAGATTTACAAGTAAGTGGTAAGTAGATGTGCTGGTGTGCAACCTAGCAAGATCCTAGTATGTCTACGATTGTCAATGTATCTTCTGTGTAAATCTGTTTATACCAAAAACAAAAAAGAAGAATACAATTGAGTTTAATCTTCTGTACTGGGTTGCTTCTATCTTCAAAACATCTAGCATTCCTTTCCCTCCAAACTGTCCACCAGATACAAGCCGGGACAGTCCTCCATCTATCTCTGTTAGTTGCTTCAGCACCAGCTTCTTCCCAACTATAAAGAACTTCATTAATCCTGCATGGCATTGTCCATGAAATACCCCTAAGACTAACAAAGATTTTCCATAGTTGGTCTGTTATCTTGCAATGTAGAAATAAATGGCTAACAGTCTCAGCGTTTTCCCCACATAGGAAACATCTTAAACACAGAGAAATTCCTCTTTTTATGAGATTATCTTGGGTTAATACAAGCTCCTTTGCTAGTAGCCAAGAGAAACATGCTACCTTATATGAAATCTTTGTTTTCCATATATGCTTCCATGGCCAAGCACTATGTGAAGATCATTTTGATTCAAAATCTTATATGCATCCTTCACCTGATAGACCCCTCTGTTGTGCCTCTACCACCAAAGTGAATCCACCCCTTCCTGTAATCCTTTAAATGCTTCCAGCTCTTTGTAGAGGTTAGTTAATCTTGTTATCTCCCAATCATTCAGCTGTCTTCTAAGAGTGAGTTCCCATCCTTGATAACTCCACATATCAACTACTGTCCTATGCTGGTTTTGTGCTAAACCAAACATATCGGGGTATCTTTCCTTTAGACTTCCATGTCCCAACCAATTATCATTCCAGAATGATGTGTTCCTTCCGTTGTTCACTCTTATGGAAGAGTGAATCTTCATTATAGGCCAAAGTTTTCTGATGGATTTTCACACACTAACTCCATATAATGTGCTTACTTTGTTTGACACCCAGTTATTTTCCTCACCGTACTTAGCTTTGATCACTTTGCTCCATAAAGTTTGAGGTTATTGAGAATATTTCCATAGCCATTTCATTCTAAGAGCCTTGCTTTGATTCTTCAAATTTCTTATTCCTAAACCACCTTGTTTTTTGGCCATTGTGAGGGTCTTCCATTTAACTAAATGGAAGACCTTTTTCTCCTTATTCCCTTGCCAAAGGAAGGATCTTTGGAGTTTGTCCAGTCTCTGTATGATTCCGGCAGGAATTGGGAACAAAGACATCATGTAAGTAGGAAGTGAGTCTAATACTGAGTTGATTAAAACTAGCCTGCCCCCATTGATAGGTATTGCGATTTCCATCTTGACAGCTTCTTCTCACACTTTTCAATGACTGAATTCCAGATCTCTTTGGATTTGGATCTTGCACGTTGGTAGGGACCCTACTTCTCCTCCCATTATCTGTATCAGTTGCTCCATGTTATTAACTTCATTAATGGGATAAATATGGCTCTTTCTCCAGTTGATGTGTAGTCCCGAAATTCCCTCAAATAAGACCAAGATGATCCTTAGAAACCTAAGTTGCTCCTCTTCAGCGTCACAGAAGACTAGAGTATCATCAGCATATTGAAGATGTGATCTCTAGACTGTTTGCCCCATTCCTGTGAACCTCGAAACCTTTAACCTATCCATTGACTTTGGCCGTTTTAATCATGTTGTTCAGTCCTTCCATGGCTATAATGAATAGAAAGAGAGATAAAGGATCACCTTGTCTTAGACCTCTGTGTGCATGGAAGAAATCTTTAGGAGATCCATTTATGAGAATGAAGAATGTAACAGTAGATATGCAAAATTTCATCCAACTGATCCATTTCTGCCCAAAACCCATTTGTTCTAACAATTTCAGTAGAAAGCTCCAGTTGACATGATCATAAGCCTTCTCAATATCTAGTTTGCATAGGATTCCGGGTTCTTTCTTTTTGATTCTTGAATCCACAGCTTCATTAGCAATCAACACTGCATCTATTATTTGTCTTCCTTTGATGAAAGCCATTTGTTGAGCATCTACTAGTTTTCCTACCACCCTCTTAAGTCTTTCAGTCAAGACTTTTAAGAGCAGTTTGTAGAAACTCTCTATCAAATTGATTGGCCTGAAATCTCTCAATTCTTTCACACCTGTCTTCTTTGGAATCAAGGCTATGTATGTTGCATTGAAGCTTTTCTCAAACATCTCCTGGGAATGGAAGTTGTTGAAGGCCTCCATGATGTCGTGCTTCAAAATATCCCAGCACTTAATGAAAAAACCCATTGTGTATCCATCTGGACCTGGGGCCTTGTCAGTTGCACACATCTTCAGACAACTCAAGACTTCTTGTTCCTCAAATTTACTCTGTAAAGACTCTTTCTCTGATTCAGAGATTTTTGGACTGTTTTCGAAATTGACTGTCGGTCTCCACTCTTCAGGTTCTGTGTATAACCCCTTGTAGAATTCAATGATCACATTCTTTATTCTGTCTGGCTCCTCAACTGCTTCATCTTGAATCATTAGTTGATCAATATTGTTGTTTCTCTTGTGTGCATTGGCAGTACGATGGAAAAACTTTGTATTCCTATCCCCTTCTTTGAGCCACAGAGCTCTTGATTTCTGTCTCCATGCACTTTCTTCGTTCTTGAGATGATCTTCGAACTCCATAAGGGTAGCTACCTTCCTCACTGATTCCTCCTCTCTAAGAGCTCTTAATTATTGTGTTGCCTCAAAACCTGCCAATTGACTCAACAATTTTGATTTTTGCAATCCCAGATTTCCTTTACAACTTCTGCTCCATTCTTTTAGCTTGCCTTTGAGAGCTTTTAATTTGCAAGCTAAAATATAGTCTGGTCTTCCTGAAAATTCAAAAGATGTCCACCAGTTTCTAATTCTGTCATTAAAACCTTCCACGTTCAACCACCAATTTTCAAACTTAAAGTATGATTTAGCTTGTTCCCAGGCACCACAGCATAGAGCCACTGGTGAATGGTCAACAATCAGCCTTTGTTGGAGAGTTTGCTTGATATTTCTGAAGCTTTCATCCCATTCTTCTGAAATGAGAAATCTATCAATTCTAGACGCGGTTGTATGATTATCCCCTTTGAACCAAGTATAGGAGCCTCCTTCGAGTTGAAGATCTATCAACTCCGTGTATTCTATAAAATCCGAGAATTCCACCATCTCTATGGACCTCCTCGAGCATTCCCGTTTTTCAGAAGGGTACCTTGTGACGTTAAAATCACCACAGACTACCCAAGGGCCTTCCATCAATCCCCTCACTACACCAATTTCTCTCCATACTGTTCTTCTTTCTATTCTGCAATTTGGAGCATACACTCCTGTTATATGACATTGAAAATTTTGTAAAAGAGCCTCGAACTTGCATGTCAAAGTGTATGCACCAGTCTGTAACACTTCCCTTTTCCATACTCTGCAATCCCATAGTAACAAAATCCCCCCTCTCGTGCCGCTAGCTTCTAAACATGCGTACCTCACCCATCTCCCACCCCAAATTTGATTGACTATTTCATTGATATCCCCCTCCACTTTTGTCTCTTGCATAGAGATAATGTCTGCTTCCAATTCAGCACTTGACTTTTTATGATCACCCTTTTCTTCTTGTCATTTAATCCCCTAACATTCCATGAAATTAAATTGATCTTCATATTGCAATAATAGATAGATCTCTTCCCCTACTCCTTTTCCCATCACTCTTGAATTTGACATCAAACGAGGTTAATCCTTTTATCCAGTTAGCCTTTGAACCTTTGTTTCTTCACCTCCATCTCTGTCTCCACTCTTCTAACTTGTCTGCAACTGTCAATTTGCATTAGTAACTCCAATGCTTCTTCTTCGTGGCCTTGAAAATCTACTCCAAACATTTTCCCCAATTTGATCATATTTTGATGGACCCACAGTGTTGCATCCATCTCTTTATCCATTACTTGATTGTGTTGTTGTACTGATATAGGAGTAACCTCCTCGATTTCCCAATCTTGGATACAGTTGAAGTGCTTTAGCTGTTGTTGGTGGTCCAATGCATTTTCAACTTGATCTTCCCGCATCTTTTTGTTTATGGTATGCTCCCCTGCCTTCTGTCCCAGTATTCCTATCTCTGCTTCACCTTCTGGCTGATCACAACTCATATGTGTTGCATGTGGTATTATTTCAAGGTTTGCAATGGGAATTGGATCCCCTGGATTGGATTCTTTGACTTTCTAAGTAATAGGTGCACCCCAATTCCTCAAAATAAGGCGTCGGCCTAATTTCTTCAGTGGCCTCACACGCGACATCATTAAAAATGACTTGTGCAGCCAAATCAGACTCATATGATTTCAGCTCATTATTCGCCGTATTAATGCTCAGATTTGTCGAACTTGGACCTTGCGTATGTTGCACCCGTGCCTTTCCCTTATTACTATTTTGCAATATGGTGCATCCCACTTGGTCGCCCATGTTTCTCTCTGCTCCAAAGCTATGTGTGTTTTCCAACGACTTCAGCTCAAATCTTGCCTGTTTTTCAGCCCAAATTGGGATGAAAAATTTGATCCCTTCTCTTTCAATCCCAATCTCATTAGGAATCTTTCTGCCATCACCAACAATTTGAATTCTAGCCCACTTAAGGTGATTTTTGAGATCAGTTTCTTCTTCGGTAGCTATCCATCTCCCACAAAGATCTCCTAGTTCTTTGAAGATCTTTTGTGACCATAGATGTAAAGGAATCCCCATGGCTCTAATCCAGCATGTTTCCACAATTTGAGAGTTTGGAATGCATCCAGCAGTGTAGTTCCACCATTCCAGATGAAGCTTGAACTTTTTCCATCTCCAATGTCCTTGCAGAATCTGCTCAGCCATGTATCTGTTCGGAAACTCAAATAGAAACACGTTGCCAGTCATGTCATACATGTTGACTCCACATGCTTTGTTCCATTCCATGAAGCAGTAGCCCATCGCCTTATGTCTGCTAAAGTGGGTCTCTCAGTGATTTCTTTCCCAAAATACCCAATAATGCATCTTTTTAGTAAACCTGTGTCCTCCGCTCCTGAAGGTTCCAAAGCAGAGATATCTCTATTGTTTGTACTGACATTTGCCTCTCGAAGGGTATTGGATTGCCATTTACTCTCCTTAACTGCTTTGACATAAGGATAGTTGTCCATAGTGTTTCTGGGTGGTACTGTGGTATTCAGCTTGGGGACATGACTGATGAATCTTTCTATCTTAGCTGCTATGTCTTTCCAGCCTGCATTCAAAGCTAACTCTGGGATTATAATAACTGACCTCCCTTCTCCCTTTAGTGACAGAATATTCATATATCTTCCATGAGCGTTAAATTTCCTAGTGCACCTAGTGCAGAAATGTTCTGTCATTTGTTCCTTATACTTCCATCTCTTCACTAAATTCTTTTGATCTGTCGAGGTTTCTTTAAGTACAAAGCAAATCCATTCCATTGTCTTTCTACCCATGGATAAGCGTCTCATCATGTTGCGGCTTCTCTCCACCCATTCAAACCATATATCTTTGTTGGAGTTCCATCTGGTGATGTCGAAAGATTTGAATCCGGCGTTGAAGTATATCTTGCTATCTTCCATATTGTACTAACCAACTGCTCAGGTTATGAAAATTATAGAGGGTGTTTGGTAGTAATCACAGTGGGTGAATACTGATTCCGAAGAAGGAGATGTTTGGCTCCGTTGAGAAGCTCGCCGTAATGGTATTCTGCAGACTTGAGAAGAAGAAGAGAGAATTTTGTTTTGCAGCTGAATGAAAAATGATTACAAAATGGCCAGAAAAAAGTTCCCGTCGCCGGAGAAAAGTAAAAGTGGTCGGAATCTAGAACTGCCAGGATGGGTTGGGTCGGAATAGGGTGCTGAAGAGGCTGTCCTGAAGAAAAAAGTTGAAAAGTTGCCCGGAGTAGGCTCACGCACCGGCGCGTGGTGGAGTGCTCGCCGGCGCTTGGCCGCGCGTGGCGGCGCGTAGGAGATCTGATGGCGGAGCTGTCTGCAGGGGTCGGCTCGCGTCACTAGTGGCTCTCCGATGGTGTTTGTATGAACTCAAAATTCCAGGTTCTCAGGCTCCTCGGGGAGTGTGCATGAGAGCAGATTTTTCACTACTGTAGAAACTGAATTTTTCTACTTCGCACTACTTTTTAGCAACACTTGCATTTCATACAATTGATCGAACATTTTCTACGGCAATTAGGAAAGGGATAGGCGAGTCTTCTAACTTTTTAAAAATAAAATGTATTTAAAAACTACATAAAGGGTTTGTGAGTCACTGTTTTTTATTATTACATATTTTTGGAAGGCACTGGGTTATACCAAAGACAATAAAAGGAGCTTCTATGCAGGAAAGGATCAGACTGATTTCATTTAGTGAAAGGAATCCCTAAACTTGTCATACAGGTTTTTAGAGCTTTTTTTCTTTTCAAAGCTCTAATAATTTGTGTCGAAGGAGAAAATGATTGGTATTTGGTTGCTTGGGTTGTTTTAATTCTTTTTCCCATGGAGGTTCCTTAGCTGATCTTGGTGTAGAGACAGACACCAACCAACCTCCTGCTGCCACCTGTCTCCTGGAGTGACGATATCTTTGAGACGAACCATACTTTTGTCTTAACTAAACAGCTAAACCAACATAATAAAACAAGAGCTGCACAAGTTTACTCTATGAGACGACTCTTAGGATAATATATATATATATATATTAAAGCAAGAAAGTTACCATATATAATTGACATTATGGTTAAGCCAAGTGGCAAGCTAATAAATGTCAATAGTATATGGTAATTTTATTCTATATACGGAATTTGAATTAAAAGATAATTTTAAATTTATAGATAAAGTTCTAAAATTCGAATTTAAATTAAAAATAAAATTTATCTTTTTTTTTATCATGTTATCATACTTAATTCAGTTAATGATCATATGTAATCATGTTAGGAACTTTTGTTATTTTTTATAATTATTTAAATACTACTTCGCCTCTAGCAAAAAAAAAAAAACTACTCCATATAACTATAAAACTCTTTCACATTTAAAATCCTATAAGTATAGTTCTTTGAAACACCGTAGCTAGATTTGAATAAAACGAAATTCTTTTAAAATAAATGTAATATATAGGGTACACGTCTATGTTTATCTAAATAACAAAAAAGAGTTTACAAAATCAAATAAAAGTTTACTTGCATATATAATAAAGTAAACATACATGCTGGAGAAAGAAACATCACAAAATCAGTCAATATTAAAAAAAATTGTTTCTTTTTTCTTCTTGAAGAATATTTGTTTGAAGAGTCAATTTGCATCAATGAACATCAAGCAAATAACAAAACTTTGGCTATACAATTGCTATCATTAATTTCAATTTAGCATATTCAAGGAATTGAAGGGTATAAGCTGAAATCCCTTCATTTAGCTGTAGTCAAGCCAGTATTGCAAGGGTATAATATTTTTTTCGTTGAAGAATATTAGTTTTGAATCATTAGATTGTGTGAAAGGGTTTTGTTTTTGTCAAACTCAACAAGTGATAAATTGGTTTTTAATTGATAGTTTCTATAGCGACTTTTAAGTATAACAAAGAGTATATATAAAGCAAAAATTCGTATGACGTGAAATATTTTTTTTTAAATGTAAACAAATTATTTCGAAAAAACTCTTTACTTTTTTTAATTCAAAGATAATAAAAAGATAAGATATTTTTGAACATTAGTAGAGAGTTTTAAAATTATTATAATAGAAGTTATATCATGGATAAACTCAAAAAATCGAAATCTTATGGAATATTTACATAATATCCGGCCATATTTATTGTTTACTTTTTATAGTTAATATAAATAGATGATACACCGACAACACACGATTATACACATATTATATATGGATTATATATAAATTATACTTCATTCAATTTTTTAATTTAAGTGGTCGGGTGAGCACCTATTTAGGCTGATTAGATAAAGCCAAAAGAAAAATATGAAATAATTTCAACCAAAGACTAAAAATATAATTAAAGTTCATATGTAGACAATTTTTATTAAAAACTCATCCTTTTATAGTGAAAATAAATTAGTTTTTTGTAACAAAAGAAATAATGACATAAAAAATAAGATAAAAGAAAATAAATATTGAAAAAAATGTTAGAAAGATCTAAAAACAAGAAATAAAAGATGACAACAAATTTCTTATTATGTTTCATCTTTGTTGAGTATAAAAAATTTGAAAGTTAATCTCATCGATTTCAAATATATTTTTTTCAACTCAAATACATAGATTATAAGATAGGGATATCTTCGAATACCTTTTTTAATTTACATTATGTGTCGTTTTTAAAAAATCACTATTAATAACAAACTGATATGATATTCGAATTTGAACTGGATGCAATTTGAGTAGCTTGCATTGAGGTTAAGCCAAGTATGGTGTCGAAAAATAAATTACTCGACAATTTTAAGACAATATATGCAATGTTTTATAATAAACATTTAATGATTCAAAGAACAAAATTTTTGTATATATAGGATATTAAAAATTCAAATTCTGGGGCTAGAGATATCGATAAACTTAAAGTGGAGTCATACTGAATAAATGCGGCCAAATAATCATTTAAATTTTTAGATAGCCGATTAAATTGAATTTTAAATTAAGGATAATATCTTCACTTGCATCATTATAAAGATAATCATTATTATAATATATATAAAGTTTTAGAAATCGAAATTTCAAAATAAAAATATTTTTTGAAAGATAAAATCATATCAAATAAGAGTTCAAGTCATAATATAAGAGTCACGTCTTAATCAAAGAATCGTTTATATTGTGTCAACCTTTGTGCTTTGTCATAAATATGAGTTATTATTTCACTTTGTGGCTATTTTTAAGTTCCAATGATACCTATGAGAATAGTGCAAAAATAAAATTATCACTACGAGAATTGAGAAAATATTAGTCTTTTTTCATGTAGTGTTTCTTAATTAATATGCGACGATTATCTATAACTATTTAGAAGGTTTAAATGTTAAGGTTATTTACATATAATTCAAATAACTCAGATATTTAATATGGTTAATGTCAGATATCAAAATGGAGTAAATTCACTAGCTAAAGAATTTTTTATATTTTTAGATAGCCAACTAAAATGAGTTTTGAATTAAGAATAATATTTTCAATTACATTATTATAAAAATAATTATTATTTAAAAATAATGTTTTAGAAACTGAAATTTTAAGAAAGAAATATTTTTTAAGAGATATCAACGCACCAAATAAGAGTTCAAGTACCAGTAAAAGAGTTAAGTCTTATCCAAAGAGTCATACATTGTCTCAACATTTAATTGTTTTGCCATAAATATCAGTTATTATTTTGCTTCCTGACTATTTTTAGGATCCAATGACACCGACAAGAATGGTATCAAAAAAGAAAAATAGAAGAAATGGTTAATTTTTTTTCATGTAGTTAATATCCAATGATTATCTATATTTACTGAGAAAGTGTAAATGTTAAAATTATATACATACAATCCAAAACTTAAATATTTGACATGATTAGTGTCCGCGCATCTGCGCGGGTACTAATACTAGTATTTAATTTATTGGCTTAGCTTTTTACACTGATATGATTCTTTTGATTATTTAACACTAGAAAAAGGGTAAAATTTTCTGACATAACAGTTTTATCTTATTAGGCATAAATTTATCCCAGCAGTCAGCTGAAAAGATGAAAAAGATCTCCAATATTTAAGATCTGCTTGTGAAGTGAACTAAAAGTAGTCCAAACACTGAGGGGTCATTTGGTTGGGAAATAAGTTATCCCAGGATTAATTATTTCGGGATTAGTTATTCGGGGATTGTTACCCCACCCTCCCATAGGGATAAAAATAACACTACAATCCTGGGATAACTAATTCCGGGATTAGTTATACTGTAATTTTAGTCCGGGGATAAACTCATCCCAAATTTAATCCCTAGATTAATTATCCCTTATTACTCGTACCAAACGAGGAATGAGTGTTTACTTCATGATCATTGACTCAATAATGCCTTGGCAATGAAATTCATTGACACTAATGCAAAGATATTCTTAAAAATCTGAAGCAAACTATGCAACATAAAATAATACTTTAAGAAGGAAAATAAAATTCAAGCATGCAACTGAGGATTGAACAACTAGAGTTGATTCAGCCACGGCTGCACTCACTTCAAAAATTAAGTGCCATGTTGGTCTAAGTTCCAGCAAAACTTTTTGTTCCCCCCCTTGTTTCTATGTTGAGTCAGAGATTCATTTTCTGCTTCTTATTTCTGTGTCAGATTTATGAATGGATTGACAACTCGAAGCATCTTTGTATAACACCTGGAGATGTGGCAGTCCGACTGGATTTGATATCAAAAGCTCATGGTCTGGAAGCAGCAGAGGAGTATTTCGCTAGCATTCCAGATAATCTGAGATCTTCTTATGTATATGGCGCTCTTTTGAACTGCTATGCTGATGCAAAATCATTGATGAAAGCAGAAGGTACAATGCAAAAGATGAGGGATCTGGGGAATACTGACTTAGTGACTTACAATGTTATGATGAACCTATATGCTAAAATGGGAGACCTTGAGAAACTACAGTCGTTAGTGCAAGAGATGGAAGATAAGGGAATTGCTGGTAATGTAATCTCCTATACTATCCGCTTAAATGCATATGTATCTGTTCCTGATGTAAAGGAGATGGAGAAACTTTTGATGAAGATGGAAGAGGATTCTTTGCTGATTGATTGGAATGCTTATGCAGTCACTGCCAATGGATACATGAAAGCTGGAGATGTAGAAAAGGCTTCAAAGGTATTAAGAAAATGTGAGCTCCTAGGTAAGGGGAAAAATGCAAGGGTTGCTAATGAAAGCATGCTATGCCTCTACGCTAGTATGGGCAAGAAGAATGATGTCTATCGTATATGGAAGAAATTAAAGAATAGAGGTAAGGTCTACAGTTCAAGTTATCTTTCCATGATAAGTGGACTGGAAAAGTTAGATGATATTGATGGTGCAGAGAAGATATTTGCCGAGTGGGAAGCGAAAGAGGTATATTTTGATGCTAGAATTCCAAATTTGCTCATAGCCGTTTACTGCAGAAAGGGTCATTTAGAAAAGGCTGAATCTATTATAGAAAGACTCTTGGAGAGTGGGAAGAGGCCAAACTATAGGACATGGGATCGTCTGGCACTCGGATATTATTCACACAATCAGATGGAGAAGGCAGTTGAAACATTGAAGAAGGCGATCTTGGCAAGTATGCCCCTGCGGACACCAAATATTCACAGTTGGGCTCCGTGCATTGATTACTTCCAGTCGAATGGAGATACTGTAAGAGCAGAAGAGATTAAAAGATTGCTCAAGGAGCGAGGCATGTTCTCAGCAGGGTATGAAAAGGTTGGAGAACTACAATAGAAATGGAAAATGTGGGTCTGAAGAACTTGACTAAATGGAAGAAGAACTTGGAGAGACTGGATAATGGTTGTTGTAGGAATATCTCTAGAGTACTGGATGGAGGATTAATTGTGTTTTGATGTTAGACTAGAATATTAGAACTGTTAAGTTCTTAAATATCATATTGTTCACATTTGACAAATACCATATGTATATAGGTGGATGTATATAAAACAGGTGCGTCTTGTATTCATCAAAATTACCTTTCAATCAATATAATCTTACAAATTATTTCCCTCAATCTGATTGTTCTAAATTAAGATTTTGTTCCCTGGAAAACACTGGGTGAAGTGTTTATGAGGTAGATAATATGACAGTTAATCGTTTTATTATTTGTTCTTGCATTTTTCTTTTAATTTTTGTGTTCTCCAACACAGGTTGAGGAAAGAGGATTATATAAAACTGGGAAAATACATTTCTGATGTTGTTTTCGGTAGCTATCCAAGGGGGTGGTTTATGTTTGGTTTGATCTATTTTCAGCATAGTAAGGTCCTCTCAAGATTATTTTCTTCATACTGAAATTAATAGCAGCTCCTGTGTTTTACTAACAGGACATATCTGATTCAATTCTTCGTCCGTCCTCTCTTTTGCAGCGTAGGAATACATATTGATTAGCTGAAGACTTATGTAAGTGCTTTTTATTAAGCACACCTGAAGCAGCTCCCATTAGCTTTGGTCTACCAATCAAACTACTATGGCCCAGAACATTTCCAGGCAAAACTTTAGGTTAGAAACAGAAGCCTAGTTTCCTTAAAAAAATATGTAAAATTGTTTCTCTTTTCATTTGCATTTAATTTTGAAGTAAAGTTGTGTGACAGTAGAAGTTCACATATCTGTTCAGGCTATAATAAAGCAAATATGGAAGAGTATTATGAAGCAGGCTTGTCGCTTTAACTTTATTTTTTAAAATTGTTAGTTAAAGGTGTAAGATATTTTTTCCAGTACTTTGTGAAAGAAGAGACAACCAATAATATAGTGGACCTTTTTTTTCGAATTCATCGGTTAGAAGTGTTTGACTAAATAAGTGTAAACCCGTTTGTCGAACTAAATATTGATAATAAAAAAAGTAAATCTTAGCCAAACATAATTAATTCAAGATCCAAACATACAGAGTGCGAAATAGAAGAAGAATAAGAGCATGTAAGATTTCTTAATGTAATAATCGTACATCAAACATGAGAGTTGGGCTTACATCTAGGGCATATATGCATCATAATCATGGGAGCAAGGAAGGGGAAGAGAGGTAACTGTTGATGATGAAGAGATTCCTCTTGTCTTGTTTACTCTATTGTGGTAGCTATCTCCTAGAGAATCCCCCCTCTTTGTCTGAGCCTCCCCCATATATATAGTTCCTTTCCCTTTTATCCAATGGTCTTTGACCGGCATACTTTCTTACGACTGTACCTTTCGTCGTTTGCTTGAACACCACGCTTGTTCTGTTATGTATGCTTTCCGATGATTTGACCCCGGCGATGGCCGAGGTGCTCTTTGCTATCTCGCCCAGTGGGCATGATTACGACTTAGTCGACACCTTATCATTCCTCTTAAGGACGACCATTCCAGTCAGATTTTGACCCATACAGTTAGTCCCTTTGTCCGTCGAGGTCGCCTCTTAGCGGGCTCAACGGACGGACTTTGCCGATTTGAAAGTTAGAAGAAATCTGAATGTTACGCATTGAGCGGGATCCTTAGGTCGAGATGGCGACGTGATGCTTCAATGGTACCATCGGACCGTTACGTCTGTTCAGAGTTGAATCGTTGTATTGATTCAGTGCATCATGAATAGCCACTATCATTATGGCGCACGTTTCCCAGGCACTGTATCGTTTCTTGTGCCCTATCAATTTTGATTGACGACTCTTGGGTTTCCCACTCAGGACATTTGTGTTCTTACAAATAGGGGGAAATCACCATTCGATTGCTACACTTTTCGATTTATCTAAAGAATTTTGCAAGCCTTTACCTTCTTCAATACTTCATACTTCTGATTCATTCTCCTGTTAGTCAGAACTTGGCACTACCATCTTCTTTTTTCCTTCATCATACTCATTTATTCCGATCAATCCAGACAAATGGCTGGTATTTCTTCCCAGACGAACAGGCTCATCGAAGCTCCGGTGCCGAAAAATGATGCACCGATTCTCGGAGAAGGAGCAGAGGCGGCGGAAGATGAGGGAGTTCCAACAACGGCCGAAATAACAGCCTCGCCGGAGAAGAACCTGATCCTGCATCCTCTACATGGATGAGTCGGCAATTGCGGCGCTCAAGACCAAGTGGGGAATTCCAAACAATATTGAAATGGTGCCAGCAACGGGGACGGACATTGTACATCTGCACCGCCCATGGTACTGCACATTCTACGCATACCCTTTTGTTTTCGGGTATACGCTTCCTCTCCCCTCCCAGTGATAGACTTCTGCCGCTTCTATGAAGTGTGCCCGGCTCAGCTTTCACCGTACGTGTACAAACTCTTCCTCATGCTGCTCAAGTACGCAGAGCTCACCGGTCAAGAGGTCACTTTGGGGCATATGCTTAATATTTTGCCCCTCAACTTATTCGAGGCACGATGATCCACATGCTCCACAGAGGAACAAAGAGTTTGGTGGTGAAGATGGACGACAAGGATAATCGCCATTTCTGGGAAAGCTGTTTCTACGTGCGGACCGAGCACCTTGTGGCGGACCTAGCAGGGTTTCTCGAGATATGGAACTTCGCCCGTAAGTTTTCCTTTGTTTATTTTATGACTCCTCTCAAGGTGGCGGCAGACCATTCCTTTTTAGGTGGCATTGCTAATTTGTTTTTTTTGCTTTCGCAGCTGAGAGATTGCCTCCCCCGCCAATTGACGACATCCACGAGTGGGTTAATGTTATTCTCCCCCATACCGTGAGGGTCCGCGTGTAAGCATCCTTCTACAAGAGATACATGCATATGCCTCTCACTCGTGAGTCGGCCCGTTGCAATTTCCTTGTTCTTTGCCTTGTAATTTGATCTTGTCGCTATATAATCATTTTTCTTTGTTGGCAGGGAGAGTGCGAAGGGCGAGGACTCTTTTGCTCACGTTCTGTCAACCAGCTCCTTCTACCCGGCCCGCACTGAGGTCTGCTGCCCGACCTACATAGAGATCTACTCAATCGGCACCTGCGGTCGAGGCCGTGTGCATGGGAATTACTCCTCAACCTGAGACTCCAGCTCCTACCACCCGCTCAACGGGAGAATCTTCCCGCGCTGGTAGCGGAGAGGGTCCGTCGAAGAGATGGCGAGTGGAGTCTGAAGTGGCTCTTTTAGTCGAAGCATCTTCGAGGGGCGACCCTCCCTTAGCGGTGTCTGAAATTGGCAGTGGTGCTAACCCGGCCGTAGAGGCGAACCCGGTGGCAGAGGCTTCGGCCGTTATGAACGATCAATAGGATATTGCGACGGACATACGGGGTTTCGAGGCTGTTGTTGCCGTTTTGGATGGCCTTTCATCATCCGGACCAAATCACAGCTTCTTCTTCAGTCGCAGAGAGGGGAAAGGGTGTCGTGGTTGATGACTGCCAGTCTGACTCCAACCTCGATCCTGATGATGTTAGGATGTTCGAGGAGGGCTTTACCCGTACTGTGGTAAAAGCGAGAGGTCCTTCCCAAATACTTGAGATTCCATCGGATCTCAATCTTCTGCGGGACACGGAGGGTTTGGTACCGCAGTTCGACCTTCTATGCTCTGTCGCAGAGTGTGAGGCTCTTCGGGACGTTAGCAGCGTCGAATTATCGCATGAAATGGCCGCTATGGGCCTGAAGGTAAGTTTGTTCTCTTTGTTTTTTTGTCCCCCTTTCGTTTTTGGAGGCCTTGGCCTTTACCGACTTTTTTCTTTACTTTCAGTCTGACATGCTGGAGATCGAGAGTGCTCGCATGGCCGAAACTCGGGCCAAGATTTTTCTGATGATGCTAGAAAAGTATCGATGCTATTGCAATAAATGCCGTGAGATAAGATGCATGAGCGGCTCAGGGCGAGCACAAGTAATCAATCTCTCGGGGAGGAGCTGGAGAATAGGGATCAGGAGCTGATGCAGTCTATTTGCAGGAATAATGAGCTCGAGGAGCTACTTCGTGCAAAGGCCAAAGAACTTGAGTTGGGAAAGGGGGTCGCTGCAGAGTGTGAGCATCTTCAGGAGAAGGTGTTGTCGTTGCAATCTAAACTTGATCAAAATGCTGCCAGATTTGAAGTTTTGAGTGCTGAATGGATGGGGAAGTTGGCCGAGCTAGAGAGGAAGGTGTTCGAGTTAGAGAATGCCGAGAATGCTGAGAATGCTCGGGCTTCGGCTTTGGCAAGGGCAACGGTGTTGGAGGACACTATCCACGTCCTTCAATTTGAGCAGGAATTTGAGAGGGCAACGACCACGTTAAGGGAGGCGAGGCTTGAAGAGCGCATTGGCGAAATTGACTAGGAAGCTTCGAACTTGGGAGATCAGGTTGCTGTCGTCGAGGCTGAAAAGGTGCAATTGTTGTCCCAAGTTGAATCTGCCTCTGCCTCTACCGTTGTTCCTCGCCACTTGCATGAGCTTTGGGTTCATGCCGAGGCCCAACGAGACATATACCGGAGTTTGTGGGAGGCGAGCAATGTTTTTGAAGCTACTTATGAAGGAGCCCGGGTGAAGGCACGAGAGGCTCGTGTCAACTACGGCTATGACCCCGCGACACCGGAGGCTGGCGAAGACGCTGATGCTGAGAAGGAGTTTCTTGGAGACAATGATGGGGAGGATGGCGGTGATGACGCCGAATGAAAAGTTGATACTACTTTAGTATATATACTTATATATTTTTTTGCATTTCATTTTTGTCTCTTTTTTTAATTGGGCCTATTTTGGCCTTGTGTAAGGTGCGACCATTGCACACGTATATATGAATATAAGAGTTGTTTCACCTTAGTATATCCTTTGATTTTCTTTCCCCTCCCCTTGTTTGTTACATCTTTTTGTTTTGGAGTTAACCTTCGGATTTTTTTATGGCGAATCCCTAGTTTTTTATTTGGGAATCCGGCCTTGACCGGTCGAGTAGGGTCTCATCGTGTGAGTCCAAATGGAGTTTCTTCGGATTTGCACATTCGGGTGAGATTGACTTTTGACTTGTCGCTTTTGGAAGAATCATCTTTGATTCAAACGAGGTCAACTTTTTCATATGTATTCGAGCGGGGTCGAACTTGGAATCAGGAGAAAAGTCAGTTTCTGACTTATTTGAACAAGTTCGAGAAACAAAAAAAAAATTATTTGACGATGGCCGGTGTCCGTAAAGGTGTCAAACTAAGGTCGAAATGTCAACCCATTGTGATTCGAGCGAGGTCGAATCCTTCTTTGGCAATGGCCTTTGGCCGTAGGGGTGTTATTTCGAACTAAGGTCGAAATGTTAACCCGTTGTGATTCGAGCTAGGTCGAATCCTTCTTTGGGCGATGGTCCTTTGGCCGTAGGGGTGTTATTTCGAGCTAAGGTCGAAATGTTAACCCATTGTGATTCGAGTAAGGTTGAATCCTTCTTTTGGCGATGGCCTTTGGCTGTAGAGGTGTTATTTCGAACTAAGGTCGAAATGTTAACCCGTTGTGATTCGAGCGAGGTTGAATCCTTATTTTAGCGATGCCCTTGGCCGTAAGGGTGTTATTTCGAGCTAAGGTCGAAATGTTAACCCGTTATGAATCGAGCGAGGTTGAATCCTTCTTTTGGCGATGGCCTTTGGCCATGAGGGTGTTATTTCGAACTAAGGTCAAAAATGTTAACCCGTTGTGATTCGAGCGAGGTCGAATCCTTCTTTTGGTGATGTACCTTGGCCGTAGGGGTGTTATTTCGAGCTAAGGTCGAAATGTTAACTCGTCGTGATTCGAGCGAGGTCGAATCCTTCTTTTGGCGATGGACCTTTGCCGTAGGGATGTTATTTCGAGCTAAGGTCGAAATGTTAACCTGTTGTGACTCGAGCGAGGTTGAATCCTTCTTTTGGCGATGGCCTTTGGCCATATGAGTGTTATTTCAAACTAAGGTCGAAATGTTAACCTGTTCTGACTCGAGTGAGGTCAAATCCTTCTTTTGGCGATGGCCCTTGGCCGTAGGGGTGTTATTTCGAGCTATGGTTGAAATGTTAACCCGTTGTTTCCTTGTTAGATTTTGGAGAATTTTACAGGTCACCATACTGTTTGTGCATATGTGGGGGTGAATCCTGGTGCGGCTCGATTTTGTTTTTACTAGAGAATATTGGGTGTTCCCCGAGGGAGTCCCAGTTTTGCTTAGCTTCTATGTTTCCTGGGTGAGTCCCAGTTTGCTTAATTTTGCTTGCATTGGAGAATACGATGTGTTTCCTGGGTGAGTCCCAATTTGCTTAATTTTACTCACATTGGAGACTACCTTAATGGGGAGTACAAAATGTTGCTCTATTTCCCTCATTGGAGAATGCTACACATGTTCGTTTCATACATATATTGGAGAAGTTTCCATGTATCTAGTCCCTTCATCGCCTGGTCTGGGGAAGTAGTTGACATGCAGGGTGATGAATCATAGTTGGACTTCGAGACACCCCTTTCGTCGCCTTGTTAGAAATCTCCCCGAGAGGACCCAACTAGGACGAGACCCGGGTGAAGGAAAAAGGATACGACTTGAGGGGTGTCCATTCATAGGGGTTTGGGCGACATTCCAATTATTTTATAGTAGCTTTCCGTCCATTGTTTCTAGTTGGAATGCTCCTTTGCTTGCTTGCCCATGCGAGTGCTCGCATTCCTGTTTAAATAAACAACAGAGAATAAACTAAAATGAAATTTTCCGTACCTCGATCCAACGGGTTAGTTGAAAGAGTGGCGTTGTAGTGTTACGCGCTCCGCCAGGTGTTCGAATAGTGGTTTTAAATTTGGCGGCCATGTTCAGCTCCGTTTTAAACAGCGTCTAGGCTTCATGCTGGTTGGGCCTACCTCACTTGCTGAAATGTTGAAATGGAGTCCCGTTCCGATCTCGTTTGATTTGTACCCATAACAAGGGAAATATGTCATACTTAGTTCATGGACCATCCAATGCGTGGGGGAATATGAAAGTAGGGCAGGATGTGCCTATTCTTTCAAAGGATCGCGCATCAAGCTGCCGTCCTCTCATAAAGGGTGGGAACGCGGGTTAATATATAAGGTAAATACGTCAAATGAGGATGTGGTCACACCATGTGACCATGATCCTATTTTAAACGTGCGTACATCGTGCTAAACCTATCGCTACTGGCGAGATCTGGGTTTTGCATAGTTATTTTTCATAACTTTTACTTTTATGTAGCAGCCTGATCTAGATTAGTACAGTTGTCTCGAAGGTTTATTTATTGCTCTTTCGAGTGGGTGGTGACATTTCGCCGGTTTTAGATTTGAAGGAAACTAAGAAATTTGGCTAAGAGATCCCTACAGACAGCGCCAAATTGTTTGACTGAAAAAGTGTAAACCCTTTTGTCGAAATAATTATTGATAATAAAGAAGGTAAATCTTAGCCGAACAAAATTAATTCCAGATCCAAACATACAAAGTGCGAAATAGAAGAAGAATAAGAGAACGTAATATTTCTTAATGTAATAATCGTACATCAAACATGACAGATGGGCTTACATCTAGGGGAGATATGCATCATAATCATGGGAGCAAGGAAGGGGAAGAGAGGTGACTGTTGATGATGAAGAGATTCCTCTTGTTTACTCTATTGTGGTAGCTATCTCCCAGAGAAACCCCCCTCTTTGTCTAAGCCTCCCCCATATATATAGTTCCTTTCCCTTTTATCTAATGGTCTTTGACCAACGTACTTTCTTACGACTGTACCTTTCATTGTTTGCTCGAACACCACACTTGTTCAGTGATGTATGCTTTCCGACGATTTGACCTTGGCGATGGCCAAGGTGCTCTTTGTTATCTCGCCCTGTGGGCATGATTACGGCTTAGTCGACCCCTTATCATTCCTCTTAAGGACGAACATTCCAGTCAAATTTTGACCCATACAACAAGGCAACTTACACGTGCTGATACAACATTGCTCTTTTTTTGTTTGTTTTATTTTTTGATACACAGGGTCAATTTGAATAGAGCATTCAACGTAGTTGATAGGTCATGCATCCTGTTATGTTTTGATGATCTAACAAACTTAATGTTAAGAACCAAATAAGGAACCTGTTACACATCCTCAAGTACTCAAAAACAACAAGTCTCAAGCCGGGGACATGGTTCAACATTTCAGAGTCAAAGAAACAACAGAGGGAACAAATGGACATTAGTTCCCTTGCTGACTATACCAGTCAGCCCCCCACAATTGTAAAGTCGCTGCAACTGTTTCTCTGCACACGCAACAGTGGAAACAATGCAACAATCACTTTATGGGGAATTCCCTTTTACCAAACATGCTTGCATCATTCAAGTGATTTCACCTATGTAATATTAACATGAAGCAAAGGAAAAACATCACACTCAAGTGTGTGTTGATCTGGAAAGTGACTTTAAAGGGAATCAAGAACATAACAAAGGACCAGTTTCCTGCATCGAGTCATTATATGTCCTTAGTTGTGTTGCACCTTTGTTAAAGTGTTTTATTTGTAATTCCTACTCAGCTTAGTTAGAAGCATTATGTAGGAAATCTGTTGTAAAACCATAAACCTTGTGTTTGTGTCTTAGCTAGAGTTAGTCGAGTTGTAAAACTTTGTAATAGAGTATTACAAAGTGGCTTGTGATAAAGTTATCACAATTTAGTGAGGGATTAATAGGTTAATTCCTAGGTTACAATAGTTTGTAATCTGAAAGTTTGCTCAGTAGTGAAGTTGAAATCTTACAAGGGTAGTGTTGATTCTCAAGTTTTCCCTATATATTTTTCAATATGCAAAATACCTTCAAAATAGCATATGTATGCATACATAAGCATGTTCAAGTGTTTTATTATTTTTCCATAATTTTAAAGGTTTTTAAATTGATTTATTTTCCCCCTTTTTATCCATAAAATCCCCAATAATTATTTCTAAAATTATTATTTTGATAATTCATCTATTGGATTTTATATTTATGCTAAAATATAGCTAAAGTAATTTTTACATATTCTTACAATTTCATTTAGTATTTTTAAAGCTAAATTGCACATAATTGCAATATTAGCCTTTTAAGGTTTAATTAGGTTTTATATTCATAAAATGGGTACTGTATTTTTATATTATTAATTATGTGTTATAAATAATTTAAGTACTTTAATTTATTTTTCAGAAACTGTTTACTATTTTTTATAAATTAAAAAGGGAAAACTGGCTATTTAAATAACAACCCCTTTTGCATTTCAATTATAACCAAAATGGGACCCCAATTCCCCAGCCCAATTTTGATTTAAACCCGACTCTAACCCTTTTAAACCCTACCTAAACCCGGATTCCTACCTACCCCGTTTATTCTAGACCGTTGATCATTCAGATCAACGATTCCTATTCACCCTTCCATAATTAAACCCAAACGACCCCTTAACCTACTTCATTTCCACCAAACCGCTGACCTTGAATCCCCTTCCTCTCCAATTCTCTCTACAACCCCACTCAAACCCTAGCCGCCGCCACCCAAACTAACCTTAATCCCCTTCGATTCTCACCCAATCCATGGACTCCCATAACTGTTTGAGACGTGTACCGGTCTCCTATGTCTCCCGGTTGCCTGTTTCGTGATTTCATGGAAGGATCACAAAGAGATATAATCCAGTCTTTGCTCAATTTCTATCTATGGGTCAGATCCACGGCTTTTCCGGCTAGATCGCTAACTTTTCAAAGTCTTTCCCATTTTTCTGGGTTCTCCGAAACCCTAACTTTAAAGGGCTTTCCGATTTTCTTTCAGGTCTGTCTTAGATCTGTGTTTGTTATGAACCTCTTAAGTGTTTTCCTTAAAGGTTTTCCGATTTTGTCAAAACGATTCTTAATTTTCAATGATTAGGGTTTTCTTAATCTCTTTTAAAAGATCTCTTCTCCGATTTTCAGTGTTATTTTATGATTTTACTATGTTTAAACAATTTGTTTGTGTTTTTCTTCTACCTAGTTCATCGTGTTAAAACCCTAAGTATCTGTGGTTTTATCCGGGGTTTTGAAATCATCTTTTATTTTGTATACTTGTTTCGACTGAGTTCTTTGTGTTTAGATACTTTTTTTTGTTTAACTTGACTGATTCTGAGTTCTTACCTTTTTTTAACTCAGCTCTGTTAAAACCTTAATTTCTTAAAACTTTCCTCACCTGTTGCTATGAGCTTTTGAAGACTTCCTTTACTTATTTTGGTGTGTTGGTCTGATCTCCTCTACCTGTTGCTATGTGTTAGTCTGTTTCCTTCATTTTTGGTTCTATGTGACTACTTGACTTTGTTGACTACCATGCTTCGAGTAGGTCCTTTACTGCTGAGTCCTAGCCTACTCCTATTATTGTTTTATGTTTGTGTTCATCTAGTTGCTTTCTTTGTCAATATGGTTGGCCTTGCATGTCTGATATTCTTATTCATTCTTCTCTATTATATGGCGAAGTGCAGAATCATGATTCTTTCTTGATTGATCTTGATTTCCTCAAGTTACGACTGATTACAAGGGTTTTCTTATAAACCCTTAATTTTACTCATTTGTTTAAATTGATCGATTCCCTTCCTTTATTTGCTGTGATGTTTCACCCCTGCTGAATCCCTTCCCCAATTAAGTATATTCTGTACCTAGACTCAATTATATACTCTATATTCTTACTATCCCTTATATGGTTAGAAATCAATCTTTCTCAAATTGATTTTCTTTCCTTAATTATCCCTGTTAGTATCCGTTAAGCATTAATTCCTTGATTAAAGGGAAGTACTTGTATTAATTGATTCTGATTGTGATTACTTCCATATTTGTGCTAAACTTTACTTGTTACCTTATTTTCTACTCATTTTCAAAGCTATAAATACCCTACCTTCTCTTCTCAAAAGGACACGAACAACTGCGTTCAAAAACACGCACTTACACATTCAAACTCTCTTTCTTTCTCTACTACTTGTGCTACTGCCTTGTCTAGCCGGCTGAAAGCCAAGGCTAGACTTTGGAATTCTGATTGCTTTACTTTTTCTGCACATTGCTCCTTCAACTGGTATGTTCTTAATTTAAATTCTGAAACTCAACTCTATGCGTTCCCTTGTTTGTCAATCCTTGTCTCTTTCTGCACTAACTTAATGGCTCATGCTATTGAGTTGTATTGTTTGTTTATTACTTTACACAACATGCTTAAAATTCGGCCCTCCTTTGTTCAAATGTGATCAACATATTTACTTGTTCCTATTTATGTCCTTCAACTAGATTGTCTATAATGTACCTAATTCATGACTAATTGTGTGTTTCTGATTTGGGTCCTCTATGTCCCCAACCCCTACTCCCCTGTTTGTAATTACTGAAACATGTAATTCTCTCTGAACTTGTTCTGTGTGTGTTGTTGTTGCTCCTACCCCCTTTCCCTTTCAAAAACTATTTTATTAGGAAATTCTTCTGCTGTTTTACAAATTCATTTCAAACATGTTGTTACTAATATTATTTTCCAACTCAACTCCTTTGAGTCTATGTCCAGCACTCTCACATGCACTCTTAGATCATTAGGTTCTGCCCCTCTTGTATGAGCCTTCCTTTGGGACCCTTGAGCTTCCTCTGAACCTGGACATATAAGAGTTTGCCCTTCCACACTGCACCTATTCTTGGTTATGCAATCTGGGTGTGAGCACTGCCTGGGATCCCTTGAGGTCCTTAGGGAACTCTGACATACCCAGATATGAGAAAGGTTTTGGAACAATATTGGCTTTTAAGGTGGTTTATCACATAACTCAGAGAGGAAGTTAGGATCATGCTTCCTATGGTTGTAACTTCTTATTTTTGCATTTTTCTTATGTAATTCAATCACATGGTCTGTAATAATTTGTAAACAAATATTGGGGTGGTTAGTGAAAAGGGATAGGGAAATATGCATGCTATAGCTAAAGGGTAGAAAATATGTTATTAGGTTTATATTCCAAGTTGTGCAATAGAAATCATGTTTAGGACTCATACAATGCATTAGAAATCATGTTCTTAGGATTCATGTTTCATGCTTCAGCATCTCATTGATTAATCCATGTTTCATGTCCAACACTTAGAAATCCTGCCTCTAGGACGAATAAATAAAAATTGTTACTCATGAAGTCGTTTCTTAATAATTCTGCAACTCTTTCGTATATTTAAAAATCATGCCTTAGGAACTCTACCATCTGCATGTGCATATTAGATATCATGTTCTAGGATCCTATTTGCATTTTGTTTAAAACGCCTAATTAATTACTGATTCATGAAAAAGGTAATAAGGTAATAGTTTTCACATTGTGAAGTTTCTGAATAACTGGTAATAATATCTGCAACTAGAACAACATGTCTTAGGTAATAATAAGCTCCAAACTGTCTTAGCAATTCTGAATAACTATGTCATGTGATAAATCTTGTTCTGACTTAAACACCCTACTTTAGGATTATAAATTCAGACCTTAATTGTGTATAAGTCATGCTGCCTACGTGCACTATTTGCGGAGGTATAAATGAGCCTTCTATTTGCTTATATGTTTCCCCCTAATTGCAGTCTTACATGTTTTGTATGCCACTTTAGAATTTTTGCCTTTAAACCTGAGGGTCTGCCTAGAACCTCCTTCTTATAGGAATAGGAGTCCTAAAATTCCCCCGGGACTGATAGGAAGGGACGGGTAACAGCATGCAATAGTGGTCGAGACCAACCCTCGCTTTAATTACCTTCATGGGGTGGGAAGAGTAGATATGGATATGATGACCGGTGCACTAATACCATATGTATACCCTCTTCTAAAGAGTGTCATACCGGGTATTGCATTGCTTTGATCCATATTACAAACAAACCTAGGACCCCTTTACATTCATAAGCATGCTTAGATTATAACTCTTTTTCAAAACCCTGCTTTTATTAATTGTTTTCAATTGCATGTGTGTTTAAATCCCCTATTATTTGAGCCCTACTTGTTTGTTTGCTAATTGCACAAATTCACAAAACTATCTGGTCGGGAACCATACTAGTGGATCCTGAGGGGTGCCTAACACCTTCTCCTTAGGATAATTTCCAGCCCTTACCCTATCTCTGGTTATCAAAACGTAGTTGTAGATAAACCCTGTAGGTGCCCTAACGCACCTTAAAAATCGTTAGGTGGCAACTCTTCAAAAATAAAATACCCAATTCCCAAAAGGAAATGAGTCATTACACCACATGAATGTCGAAAACCGGACCCCTCTCCGCAGAGGGAAAAAGGGGGCGCGACAGGTTGGTCGTGGTTTTTAATCTCGTGAGCTGGGAGTTTTCCACGTAAAACTCTATTGTGTCATTTACTTATTGCTCTCTGTGTGCATTCTGTGGGAAATAATAGATAACCATGTTCTCTATATAGTTTGGTAGACCCTTAGTTCCTATCAATTGGTATCAGAGCAGGTTCTTTATATTAGGCTAACACCTAGAAAGGATCCTCATGGTTGCTCCACCAAACCTTGAAGAAGGTCAATCTACCTACAGACCACCAAGATTCAACGACCAATACTATGGATGGTGGAAGATAAGGATGCATGATTTATCATGGTTGAATATTCAGAGCTTTGGGATGTTATCTATGATGGACCCTTCATTCCTACGAAGACCATTGGTGACCTAGTCGTGATAGTTCCCAAAACAAGAAAGGAATACAACGATGCTGACCACACGGCTAATAGAGAAGAACTTTCGAGCAAAAAAATCCTTATATGTGGTATTAGACCAGATGAATATAACAGAATTTTAGCATGTCAATCTGCTAAGGAGATCTGAGAAGCTCTCCAAACAGCTTATGAAGGGACAACTCAAGTCAAGCAGTCGAAGATTGATATGCTAACCATAAAGTATGATCTTTTCAGGATGAAGGATGATGAGTCCATTCAGGATACACACACTTGCTTCACCTCTATCAATGAGCTTCACTATCTGGGAGAAATCATTCCCAGGAACAAACTTGTCAGGAAAATACTTAGTGTATTACCTGGTTCTTGGGAAAGCAAAGTAAATGTTATCACAGGGTCAAAGGATCTGCAGAAGCTGACCATTGATGAACATTGGCAATCTGAAAACTTATGATATGAAGAAGAAGAATGATAATGAGAGAAAAGAGCCCAAAAAGGAGAAGAACCTGGTCCTCAAGACAGACAATAATGACTTAGGTGGTGAGGATACTGATATGGCTTACCTACCAAAGAGATTTCAGAAAATGGTTCGTAGAAATGGAGGTATTCCAAAAAATCTCAGCTCCAACAAGCCAAGAGGCTATGACCTGTGTCATAAGTGCGGGAAGTCAAGATATTTAATCAAGGATTTCCCTCTCCTCAAGCAAGATCACTACAAACACAACACAGACAAAGCATCCAAGAGGAACCTGGTTCCTGACAAATGATTCAAGAGAAAAGATGCCACTGACAACGTTGTGAAATAAGCTCTTGTTGCATGGGGAGACTCTTCCAGCGAATCAGGAGAGGATGACGAACAAGGTGACATCTCCATGATGGGGGTAGAAAGTGAAACAATTGAATATGACTCTATCTTTGCCCTAATGGCAATGTCTGATGATGATGAGGTGAACTTTCTAGATGTTCAAAAAAATTTAAAGTCTTACTCTCCGAATAAACTTTTGTCTTTGGCAAATGTTTTAATTGATGCTTATCATAGTCTTATAAATGATAAAAATGCATTAACTGTGGAACTAGGAGAAGTAGAACATGAGAGATATGATCTAGTAGTTGTTGTTGTTGATTTAAGAGAAACCATTGAGAGTTTGAAGAAAGAAAAAAGATGCATTAACTAAAAAAATTGCAAACATAGAACATGAGAGAGATGATTTAGTGGTTGTTGTGGTCGATCAAAAAGAGACCATTAAGTGTTTTAAAAAGGAGAAAGAAGGTTTAACTGAAAAGATTGCTAACATAGAGCAGGTGAGAAATGACTTATTATTAGTAGTTATGGACCTAAAAGAAACAATTAAGGAACTAAAAGGAGAATGTAGGCGTGAGATCACTCAAAAGGGGAAGGACGTTGCAAATGAGGCACAACTTAGGCTTGAATATGAGCTAAAATCAGTGAAATCTAGTCTGTGTGCTGAACTTGAGAGACACAAACAACTTTAGAAAGATCTAGGAAGAGTTAAGAGTGATCTAGAAAAATCACTTAAGTGGATTTGGTTCTCTGATGCTATCACTGCCATGTATAAGAACAATGGGGGTAACGAGCAAGGAATTGGGTTCCAAAGGGAAAAGACTCCTTACAACCCTCATAGCATGTATGTTACTGTCCCTGATAACTGGCTCTGCACTCACTGTGACACTGGACATTTTAAAGAAACCTGTAAGGCCAGAATTCAGTCTCAACAGAAAAACAAAGATTTTGCTAAAAAGGTAACTACTACTAAAGAACCTGGTCCCGCATATAAAATCGATTCATGCTTGGACCAAAAGAATCTTGATTCACCCCTTTCCTCACTACAAGGAACCCAAACTTGTTTGGGTTCCTAAGTCTAACCTATGATTTCCTTATGCAGGGAGCAGTGAAAGGGAGAAACCAATAATGATACATGGATAGTGGCTTCTCAAAGCACATGACTAGAAGTACAAATTATTTCCAAGGCCTTGCAAGGAGGGAGTGTGTCCTTTAAAAATGGCAAAAGGGATACATTCTGAAAGTTGGAAGGATTGGGAAGTCTCTCACTCACTCAATTGAAAATCTGTATATGTGAGCGGGTTGAATTACAACTTACTGAGTGTTTCCCAAATTTGTGAAAAGAGAAACAAAGGGGAATTTGTGTCAAAAATATGCACGATCACAAATCTTGTGACTGGTAAAGTTGTTCTGGTGGCTAAAAGATACAAAAATATTTATGTTGTTGCTTTTGAGTGCTTGCAAAATGGGATCTAAAATGTATGAGTGTTGTTGATGATGATGTTGAACTATAGCTGAAAGACTGGGTCATGCAAGCTTTACATTGCTGAACAAATTGGTCAAGAAGGACCTGGTTCGTGGCCTACCCAAGTCAAGCTTCAAGGATCACAAGGTATGTGATGCATGTGTAAAAGGAAAGCTAGTAAGATCCTCTTTCAAGCCCAAAAAAGAATTTAGTACCTCAAGGCCACTTGATCTCCTCCATATAGATCTATGTGGACCTATGAAGGTGCCAAGTAGAGGAGGAAAGAAGTACATCTTTATTATAGTGGACGACTATTCCAGAATCACCTGGACTCTGTATCTCAGAACCAAGGATGAAACTTTTCAAATATTTGCTACATTTGTGAAGAAGATCCAGGTGAAGATGAGCCATAGTGTTGTATGTATAAGGTCTGATCACGACACAGAATTTGACAATGCCAAATTCGACAAATTATGTGCTAAAAATGGCATTACTCATAATTTTTCAACTTCAAGAACACCTCAACAAAATGGTGATGTGGAGAGGAAGAATAGGACTCTTGAAGACATGGCAAGAACAATGTTGATTGGCAGTGGCATTGCAAAAAGTTTCTAGGTAGAAGCAGTTAACACTGCATGCTACTTGGTGAACATGTGCATGATCAGGTCCCTTCTGAACAAAACCCCATATGAACTGCTGGACGGGAGGAAGCCCAAGCTAACACATTTAAGGACATTTGGCTGTAAATGTTTTATCCTCAACAATGGCAAGGACGCACTTGGAAAATTCGATGCCAAAAGTGATGAAGGATTCTTTCTAGGCTATTCATCACAAAGCAAAACCTACAAAGTATACAACAAAAGAACTGAATGTGTTGAAGAAATTATACATTTGATATTTGATGAATCTCATCACCCATGTGGGAAAGATTCACATGATAATATTTATCAAGACGGAGAACAATCAACTGTCCCTGGTGAAGTCATTGACATGGCAAATGGAAAGGCTGACATGATGAGTCACGTCAAGGAATCAAATGATGATGGTGCAGCCATATCTCCAATTGATGGGGAGGAACCTTGTTCCTCAATCACAACAAATGAAGCTGAGAACAGAGTTGTCGATGCTGTCCAAGGCACCCCACATGCTGAGCTGAGAAGCGAAACTCACGACAACCAAGGATCACATTCAGAAATACCTAGACCCTCTCACAATGAGATTCAGGTGTCTAACTAGAAGCACAAAAGTTCACACATTTTTGAAAATGTGCACTCCTCTTATCTCAGGGATTCTAACCAGATCAAAATTAAGAAATTCACTTGCCTTTTCAGCCTTTCATTCTAAAATTGAACCCAAACATAACAAAAAAGCATTGAAAGATGCTAATTAGATTACGGCTATGCAATAAGAACTCCATCAATTTGAGAGGAACAATGTATGGCACCTGATTCCTTGACCTGTCGATAGAACTGTTATAGGAACCAAGTGGGTATTCAGAAACAAACTTGATGAGTTTGGAAACACAACAAGGAACAAGGCAAGGCTAGTAGCTCAAGGCTATAATCAGGAAGAAGGGATTGACTATGATGAAACCTTTGCTCCAGTTACTCGAATGGAGTCCATCAGAATCCTCATTGCCTTTGTATCTCATATGGAATTCAAATTGTTTTAAATGGATGTCAAAAGTGCCTTTCTGAATGGTTTTCTAAAAGAAGAAGTCTTCATCAAGCAACCACCTGGATTTGAGTGTCATGAGCATCTTGAGCATGTTTTTAAACTCGACAAGTCAGCTAAAGCAGGCTTCTCATGCTTGGTATGAAAGGTTGTCCAAATTGCTTCTAGAAAATGGCTTTGCAAGAGGAAAAATTGACAATACCTTATTTATGAAGAAACGAAGGAGGAACCTGCTCATTGTGCAAGTCTATGTTGATGATATCATCTTCGAAGCAACAAATGATTCTTTGTATGAGGAATTTGCAAAACTCATGGGAAGTGAGTTTGAAATGAGCATGATGGGGAAAATGAATTTTTTCTTCGGTTTACAAGTCAAGCAAACTCCTAAGGGGACAATGATTAGTCAGCAGAAGTACATCAAAGAGCTTCTGAAGAGATTTGAAATGGAAGGCTAAAAAATCATTGATACTCCCATTGACACTACTACTCGTCTGGATATAGATGAACCTGGTTCTCCTGTAAATAAGACCATGTATAAAGGTATCATCAGGTCACTCCTCTATCTCACAACAAGTAGACCAGGTATTATTTTCAGTGTAGGACTTTGTTCCAAGCTTCAATCTAATCCAAAGGAATCTCATCTGAAGGTTACCAAGAGAATCCTAAGGTATCTCAAAGGAACGTAGGATCTGGTTCTTTTACTATCCCTCAGGAGATAATTTTGATTTAATCAGGTATGCTGATGCTGATTATGCTGGTTATCTGGTGGACAGGAAAATCACTTCTGGCATGGCACCTTTTATAGGTTCATGTCTAATCTCATGGGGTACAAGAAAACAAAACTCAGTGGCTCTTTCAACTGCAGAAGCTGAATATGTGGCGGCTACCTCTTGTTGTGCTCATGCTATGGATTAAGCAGTAGCTGGAAGATTTTGGTGTGTTTTCTGATTGCATGCCCTTACTATGTGACAACACTAGTGCTCTCAACATGGTCAAGAATCCAGTTCAACATAAGAGAACAAAGCACATTGATGTGCGATATCACTTCCTCAAAGACAATGTTGAAAAAGGGCTTATCTGTATGAAATTTTGCAGCACAAAAGATCAAATTGCATATATCTTCACCAAAGCACTGAGCAGAGAGAACTTTGAAAACAATCGCTTGGTACTAGGGTTGATAAAATCAAGCTAAGGACTCGGTCCCTCGATGATTGACTATGAAAGAAATGAACAGGTAAAATGGCTAAAAAGTATTTTTCTGGTAATTTCTAACTCATCTCTATACCATTACAGGTAGACATGCATAAGGATTACATAGCAAAGAAGTAGCTAATGGTATTGCACGTTGGTCAAAGTATGAAATTCACTTTTACAAAATCTGTCAGGGAACTTGGTTCCCTTGACACATATTAATAGTTCCTCTATACTCTCATCTACAACTTTTTAACGGCTAAAACGGTGCCATGTCATTAAAATGTCAGTTTGTCTGATTTCGTTTTGTTTGAACCCAAGTGTCCTACCTGTTATGAAATGACCTGTCTATCCAAAATTGATACCTGTTCCTAATCGGTCCCTCATTCCTTTTACTTGTTATGAAACGACATGCATAAGGATTACATAGCAAAAACGTATCTAATGGTATTGCACGTTGGTCAAAGGATGAAATTCACTTTTACAAAATCTGTCAGGGAACTTGGTTCCCTTGACACATATTAGTAGTTCCTCTATACTCTCATCTACAACTTTTTAACGGCTAAAACGATGCCATGTCATTAAAATGTCAGTTTGTCTGATTTCGTTTTGTTTGAACCCAAGTGTCCTACCTGTTATGAAACGACCTGTCTATCCAAAATTGATACCTGTTCCTAATCGGTCTCTCATTCCTTTTAGAAAAATCCACACACGGTCAATTTCATAACTATTCACATAACAAGCCAAAAATCCCTCTTTTTCTTCAAACCAAACACTCTCTTCTTCCATCAATTCTCACTCCACTCAACCATGTCTGGAAACCAAGAATGTTCCAAGCATTGTCCCCACTGCATTTTCACATGTCGAAGCACTAGTGCTAGAGCCTATGATCATCATGCCACCTAGTCCAAACACTAAGCTAGAGTCACAACCACCCACAGTTTCCTATCCAACCCAGTCGAGTATTGGTTCTCATCGGAGATACAAAACCTCAACTCCCAAGAAGCTTGTGGCAACGACCTCTCCTTCTGCCATACTGGAAAAAATAGTTGAAGAAGATACAGTTGAGAGAGAAGAAAATTAGGAAATTTTGAGTCTTCTAGTGGAAGAAAGTTCTAAGATACAACAGGGCATGGGTCGTAATAGTGATGAATCAATAATGACTACCCCAGGCCTTGATTTGAATGTTACCAATTTCACAGGTAATGCTCTTCTTATGTCTTCTGAGTTTTCTTTGGGTTTCAAGAACAAGAAAATGTCGAAAATAAGTTGTCAATAGCTGCTGAGGGAATTCTGGTTGGTAACTATGATGGTGTGTCTGAACCTCATGGGTCTCAAGGGGAAGACAATAGTATACATGTAGAGGGTAGGGAATTGGTGCCTGTCGAAACTTTGGCACCTGACAGTACCACTGGGGAACCAACAGAGAGACCTGATCCCTCAACCCAAGAGGAGCCCTTTGCTCTTACTTTGGATGAAACCCCTATTCCTCAAAAGAACCCCTAGTCAGTATTGATCCCGCTCTCTCTCCTCACTTCTATGCTGAACCATTGACTATTATTCCCCATACGATGAGATCTTTGTCTAAGGAAGAAAATGATGGTAGTGAGGAAGACTATGACAATGTGGCTTTTGCAAGGTTCATTAGCTCTAGGAGTAGAAAAGTACCTCCCAAAGATCCCACCCCCAAAAGGCCTACTACTAGGTTGCAAAATAAGGAGGCTCTTGAATCAGTTCTGAAGAAAAACAAAGAAGAGAAGAAGAAAAGGAGATTGGTGAAGGCTGGAAAGCATATGAATGAGAAAGAAGTGCCTCCAACACTTGTTATTGACATTGATGATGAAGTGAATGAGGAACCTGGTTCCTTAGTTTGTAATCCCTCAAAGAAACCTACAGTTACAAAACCCATGAAAGAGTCATTTGTGAGTGTGATGGATGTTAGCAACATTGAGGTGGACTTGTCTGGTGAGAAAGTAGCTGAAGAGTTTACTGGACAAGTGTCTGAGAAGGTGTCTAAGGGGTCAGTGTCTGAGAAGAAGGTGTTTGAGAAATCTGTTGAGAAACAAAAGTGTAAGAAATTCAGTGAGAAGGAAGGCTGGTGCCAGTGAGGAACATGTTTCCTCCAAGAAGGCCAATGTTGGTACAACCAAAGAGGTTGGAAGGAAATATTGGAGAAATCAGAAGGTGTTGTGGGGCAGAACATTTGCCCCTGATATTCTTGACATGACATGAATGCGCCAACTGGTAGAGATCTGTGAATTTCAACAGTGGACTCATTTTTTCACAAATGAAAGTCCTAAAGTGTATAAGGCAGAAATGCGCAGTTTTTATGCTGACTTTTTCACAGTAGAGGATGAAAATATCTGCATGAAAATGAATGGCGTTGACTTTGTGATGGATGAAGTTGTACTGGGAACCATTTTGGGAGTGCCTACTGCTGACATATCCTCCATTGAGGGAACCTGCTCTCCAAATTTTCGAAATGCTATCTTGAAAGATAATGTAGTGCAGCAAGGGGAACGACTACACAAGAAGGCCCTTCTTCCAGTGTGCCAACTGATGTTTGAAATGGTAAAAAAAAGTCTTGCTCCTACGCACAGAAATATGTTCCACGTCAATAGTAGACTTGTTTCTCATGGAAGCAGTAGATGCCTTCACTACTACAAACCCGCCTGGTCTCATGATAAAACATATGTAGAAGGTGGCAGATTTTAAGGATGGTAATCATGGGTTTCCTTACGTGTTCCTACTCACCAAAGTATTTGAATTCTTCAAAGTCCCTCTGGGAAAGGTTAGAGTGGGTACTTGCAAGCAAACATTCTCCAAGACCACCTTAGAAGAATGTAAGTGCATCGATAAGAGGGGGGGGGGGGGTAGAAATTCTACTATCTCTCAACTGATAGAATCTTAGAACATTGCCATAGAAGAGATAAGGAAGCTGAAGGCAAGGAATGTCATTCTCGAAGGTCAGATCAGTCAAGACCAGGAGGCACCAGGTTCCAAAAGCTCATAAGGTACAAAGGTTGCCCGTCTGACCAAGAAAAATGTTGATCTCCAGAAACAGGTTGAGGACCTGAAGGAGAGGTTGCTAAATGAGTAGGTGTCAGCAAATGCTCAAATAGACATCCTCCATAGAACCCTTACTTCTTCCTCTTCCTCCACTGATTCCCCTTCCAGCGCTCCTTAAAGTCGTTCCCTTCGCAGTGTCAAGTTCAAAGTGTCTGTCCTCTATTTTGGTTTCTTGTGTTTAGAAATATTTATGATTGGTACCTTTTTATTGTTTTTCTTTTGTCGGTGATTTGGTAACAATGGAACTGCTCCCTGTTTATTTCCAAAATTAATGAATATTTTGTCCTTTTTGCTATGCATACCTTGCTCTTCTAATGTGTTTATCATGTTTGTGTGCACACATGTGACATGAGTTAACTAAGTTAGACCTCTTTTTGCTTATTGATGTCAAAAGGGGAAAAATTAATTGAGGGGGAACAAGATGGGGGACAGGTTCAGGGGGAATACATGAAATACGTATGCCATTCTGGTTCTTAGGGGGAACTTCAATTATAAGTTTGTTATCATCAAAAATGGGAAAATTGATAGGTTATGCATCCTGTTACGTTTTGATGATCTAACAAAATTAATGTTAAGAACCGATAAGGAACCTGTTACACATCCTCAAGTATTCAAGAACAACAAGTCTCAAGCCAGGGACGTGGTTCAACATTTCAGAGTCAAAGAAATAACAGAGGGGATAAATGGACACCGGTTCCCTTGCTAAATATACCAGTCAACCCCCCACAGTTGTAACGTCGCTGCAACTATTTCTCTACACACGCAACAATGCAAACAGTGCAACAACCACTTTTTGGGGAATGCCCTTTTACCAAACATGCTTACATCATTCAAGTGATGTCACCTATGTAATATTAACATGAAGCGAAGGAAAAACATCACACTTGCACACCCTAGAATTCATCAAGAATTCTCTCAAGTGTGTGTTGATCTGGCAAGTAACTTTAAAGGGCATCAAGAACATAACGAAGGCCCAGTTTCCTGCATCGAGTCATTATATGTCCTTAGTTGTGTTGCACCTTTGTTAAAGTGTTTTATTTGTAATTCCTACTCAAATTAGTTAGAAGTATTGCTGATACCCAATTTTTTCCAAAAATATTTTTAAATTGCATATATACCTTCAAAATCATGCACTAATAGCAATTGGTATTTTTTCATAATTTTCCTACATTTTTATTAATTTGTCCAGTATTTTGTTTCCAATTAATAATTATAAAATTGCATCACAAATGATTTCAAAAAGCATTTCTTGATTTAATTTATTGTTTATGGTCCTACTGAGGCCAAATTATTCCATAAATAGCCAATTTGGCACCTTTTGGTTATAATTGCAATAACTTTGCAATTATAGCCCATGCATATAATTTTATGCTATTTTCACCAGAAATTAGTCATTTGTATTTTAAATACTAAATAAACATTTTAAAACTATTTTCTATGCATAAAATTTATTTTTATAATTATTAGCTATTTTATTTATTATTTTAACTAATTTGAATTGGGCATTTAACAAATAGCCTATTCTATTTCAATTTTAGCCTAATTAGACCAGCCAAAACACCTAATCATACTCAGCCCAATACCCAAAGCCCAATTCCTAAATTTACCCGACCCAATCTGATTAAATCTAGGTCGTTGATCAATTTTGATTAACGGCCCAGATTCATTCTTACCTAATTTAACCTAAATGACCTACCACCAAACCATCATTCTCTCATCCTCACCCGTTGTCACTCCTCTCATTCTCTCTCAATCTCCCTCTACCCCAACCATGGCTTCCACCCGTCGTTATTTACTCGCTGTTGATTATGGTGGTTCACCACCACTCCTAGCCCTAATGGTTCCCTCCCCATGACCGGAACTCTTGCTATCCTGAGGTACTCAAGGGACTAGTGGCCGTTCACTCACCCCTGGGATTGTCCTTACCATTCTCAGGCCACCATGGCCTAATTGAGTAAGATCTTTTTATTTTTCGGCTACATCTATGGTTTCTAAGCCGGCATCTCTATTTTCGAGTTATTTTTCTAGAGAACCATAATCTCTTCTCCTATACCTCTTAGATCTGTAGCAGATCTGAGGTTTTCTGAACTATTTTTTGTTTGTTTTATGAAAAACCTTTCGATTTCTTGAAGCATCGCTTTATTTTCCCATTAGGGTTTCTGGAACTTTTGTTCAAAACATATCTCTGGTCTTTTAATGTTGTTTTCTGATTCTCATATGTTTAAATGACTTTCTATTAAAATTGCTTTAATCACATTTTGTTATGTTAAAACCCTAGTTTTAACACTATGTTATAATCCTGAGTCTGTCTTTGCTGATTTGTTCATTCGATTCGTCTGAATATCTGTTTCTCATGAATATGTTTCTAGTTTCCGTAATTTTACCCTATTGTGCTTATTAGGGTTTCTGACTTGATTCTTCTTACTATATTATGTCTATTTTTTTTTATTCACAAAAGTTTATATTAATTTCCCTTAATTAGTACTACTTTTATTTGAATCCTTGATTTCCTGTGATTGATACCCTTTACTGATTTCATGTGATGATATTCGTTGTTGATTTCCGAATTCTAAATTATCTTCCTACCTTATTGTGTGGTTGACTACATTATTTACTGATTCTTAATAATGTTTCCTTAATTAGGACTTTCTGAACCTAGCCCTTATTACTTGTTCTATACTTGCACTATTTGAAGTCTTTCCTTATTTGTTATACTTTAGCTATGTATGATTTCTTTCCTTACTTGTCACCCGCTCTTTACCATTTAAACTAATTCCCTTAATTAAGGGAAAACTTGGACTGATTTTACTCTGAGTTCAATAATTACTGAACAATTTTGATTCTTACCTTATTTACCTAGCTTTCAAACTACTATATATATTGCTCTCTTCTACGGTCTTACAAACATACAAACACACATTAGTTCACATCTCTCATACACTCAAAAGCTCTTCTGCTTTCTTTTGTTACTTACTATTGTTACTAAATTAGCCGGCTGCATGCCAAGGCTAATTATTACACTCTCCTATTCTTCACCTTGTGTTTACTCTCTTTACTGGTATGTTCTGATTTTAAATTCAAGCTCTCAAACCAATGTGTTTCCTACTGCTTCAGTTTATCATATTCCTAATCTGTTTCTATCTATTGTTTTGTTGTTCAACATGTAATTGACATATTGCTCTACCTAGCTTGTTAGTTATGTCCTACCCCTTTCTAGGATCATCATGTCTTATGAACTTGTAGTCTGTTTAAATTTGACTCTACCCTATTTTTGAATGTTGGTTTACTTGCTATTTAGTCTCTAGTATGAACCTTTCTTTGCAAAGCAATTTTTGTTACCCTAAGTTGTCTGATTCTATGTTGGTTTTGAAATTCTTATTGTGTTGTATCATTAGCTATCCCTCATCCCATGAACCCCCTAAAGGACCTCTAATTCTATAACTATGTTCTAATTAGCACCCCCGAATCCATGTCTTACTGTTTGCACTATTAGCTACCCCCTTAATTGCAAAGACTTCTATTTACGTGTATTATGTATTCCCAACCCCAATTACCCCTGTGTGAAGGGTTGTTATTTGAGTGTTGCTGAACCTGTTTTGGCTCTATGTTTGATCTGCTATTTGTGTAATTACACAACTCTTGTCAAAAACTGTTTTACTGAACAATTCTCTTATTTTATAAAACTACTTCAACTGAGTCTTTTTCAAATATTGCTTTCCTATTAAAACCTTTTCAAAACTATGTCAAACACTCTCACTCTACTCTTAGGTCCTTAAGTTCTGCCCTTCCAGTGTGTGACTGCCTTGGGATCCCTGTGAGATCCCTCTAAACTCTGATGCACTGAAGCTGGCTCTTCCATACTGCACTTACTCAGTTCTGGTTATGAAGTCTGGGTGTGAGCACTGCCCGAGATCCTTGGGGTCCTTAGGGAACTCTGACACACCCAGACATAAGAAAGGGTATGAACTTTGGCATATGAGGCTATAGGCAGTTTGGTATATTTGGGCCTGCTTCAGGCTCCCTATAGTGCAACTTCTTCTTTTCCTTTATCTATTTATGTAATTTATTCAGCTGGTCTGTAATAATTATTTGTAAACGAATATTGGGGATGACTAGTGAAATGGGGAGGGTAGTTATATATTTCTATCAATATTATTAGGGTAGAAAGCATGTTATAGGTTTTACCTTATTTATGCTTGCATTAGAATCCCTACTTTAGGACCAATACATTCAAATCGTGTCATGTACTAGATATCATGCTCTTAGGTTTCACGTATACTGCTTCAACATCTCATTTGACACTAATATATGTTTATCACTTAGAAATCCTGCTCCTAGGTTAATAAAAAACATTAACATAAAAGCTGTTACTCCTGCACATCCTGAAATCATGTCATAACAATCCTGTAACTCTTTTTGTGCATTTATAGATCATGCTTTAGGGATTCTGTTAATTCAAAGATCATTTCAATCTTTGTTCCTATTTGTTTATCCATCGTAATAGTGAACTTATAGTTGTAGAGTGTCTTTGTTTAACTTGATCCGTTGCCTTGTGTGTGTTAGTGATTCCCCTTAGTCTGTCGTAGGTATAGTGGCTGTGGTCTGGGATGGTCGAGTGAGGTCATGTCCTCAGGGGGAGCAGAGGGTGGGGCGGGAGGTAGGGCAGGGGTTAGGGATGGGTCGAGAGGCAAGGAGGTAAAGGGAACAAGGGTGCCTATAGGTTAAGAATCGGGTCATGGAACGTAGGCACATTGACGAGTAAGTCTATAGAGTTGGAAAAGATTCTCCAGAAAAGGAGGGTCAATATAGCATGTATCGAGGAGATAAGGTGGGTAGGACCGAGTGCGAAGGATACGGACAGGTATAAACTTTGGTACTCAGGGGTCGAGAGAGGTAAGAATGGAGTGGGTATCTTGGTGGATAGGAAACTTAGAGAGTCTTTGGTTGAAGTTAGATGAGTGAATTATAGATTGATGGTTATTAAGTTGGTGTTTGGTAAGTACACCCTAAAAGTCATTAGCCCCTATGTGCCGCATGTGGGCCTAGATGATGAAGTTAAATGACACTTTTGGGAGGGGATAAATGAGATTGTGCGCCAGGTTCCGCTTGCCGAGAAGCTATTAATAATAGGGGATTTCAATGGTTATATTGGGGCTACTATAGGTGGTTATGACGAGGTGTATGGAGGCTTTGGTTTTGGGGAGAGGAACGGAAGAGGTACCATGCTGTTGGACTTTGCTAAGGCTTTCGGGTTGGTGATTGCGAACTATAGATTTCCAAAGAGGAATGAGCATTTGGTTACTTTTCAAAATGCAGTAGTGAAGACTCATATTGACTATATCCTCTTCAGGAGGTGTGACAACAGTCTATTCAAGGACTGTAAGGTAATTCCGAGTGAGACACTCACGACGCAACATAGACTTTTAGTGATAGACGTTGGTGTTAGGTTAAAGAGGAGGAAACAGACTGCTCGGGGAATACCGAGAATCAAGTGGGGAGCCTTGACTAAGGATAAATCCCAAGAGTTGGAGTAGCGGCTATCGTCTATGGGTGTTTGGAGGAGAAGTGGGGACGCAAACACTATGTGGTCAGCAACAACAGACTGTATAAGGGCGTCTATGAGAGAGGTATCAGGGGTCTCGATCGGTGTCTCTGGTGGGCATAAAGGAGACTGGTGGTGGAATGAAGTGGTCCAAGGTAAAGTGGAAGCGAAGAAGGAAGCATACATGAAGTTAGTGAGGAGCATAGGTGAGGAGGAGAGGTGAGCGTGCATAGAGAGATATAAGGTAGCTAGGAAGGAAGCTAAACTGTCAGTCACGGAGGCTAAGACTGTGGCTTATGGTCGTATATACGAGGAATTAGGGTAGGAGAAGAAGTTATTCTGGCTGGCCAAGTTGAGAGAGAGGAAGACTTGGGATTTGGACCAAGTGAGATGCATCAAGGATGAAGATGGTAGGATACTGATGGAAGATGCCCAGATTAAGAGGAGATGACAGACTTACTTCCATAAACTTCTGAATGAAAAAGGGGATCGGGATATTGTGCTAGGTGAATTGGAGCATTTCGAGAGTCACCGTGACTTCGGGCATTGCAGGCGTATCGAGGTTGAGGAGGTTGTGGGGGTTATGTGTAAGATGAGTAGGGGTAGAGCAACCAGGCCAGACAAGATTCCGGTGGAATTTTGGAAATGTGTAGGGAGAGCAGGTTTGGAGTGGTTGACTGGGTTGTTTAATATTATTTTTAAGGTGGAGAGGATGTCGGCTGAGTGGAGGTGGAGTGCGATGCCTCCATCGTATAAGAACAAAGGTGATATACAAAGTTGTAACAATTATAGGGGTATTAAATTACTGAGTCATACCATGAAAGTATGGGAGAGGGTCATTGAAGCGAGGGTGAGGATAACAGTATTTGTATCTAACAACCAGTTCGGGTTCATGCCGGGTCGTTCTACCACAGAAGCTATACACCTTGTTAGGAGGTTGGTGGAACTGTACAGAGAGAGAAAGAAGGATCTGCACATGGTGTTTATTGACCTAGAGAAAGCGTATGACAAGGTTCCTAGAGAAGTTCTCTGGAGATGCTTGGAGACAAAAGGTGTGTCGGTTCCCTATATTATGGCGATTAGGGACATATATGATGGGGCTAAGACTCGGGTTAATACAGTAGGAGGTGACTCTAAGTATTTTTCGATTGAAATGGAGTTACACCAAGGCTCTACGCTCAGTCTGTTCTTATTCGCCCTGGTGATGGATTCATTACCAAACCATATTCAAGGGGAGGTGCCATGGTGCATGTTATTTGCCGATGACATAATTCTGATTGATGAGTCATGAACCGGTGTTACCGAGATACTAGAAGTTTGTAGATAGACTCTTGAGTCTAAAGGTTTCAAGCTGAGCAGAACGAAGACGGAATACCTGGAGTGTAAGTTCAGCACTAAGCCGAGGGAAGTGGGCATGGATGTGAGGCTTGAATCACAGGTTATCCCAAGTAGAGGCAACTTCAAGTACCTTGGTTCGGTTATCCACGGGGGAGGGGAGATCGATGAGGATGTCGCACACCGTATTGGGGTAGGATGGATGAAGTGGAGGTTAGCATCCGGAGTTTTGTGTGACAAGAGAGTGCCAACGATACTCAAAGGTAAGGTCTATAAAGCGGTGGTTAGACCGGCCATGATATATGGGGCTGAGTGTTGGCCTATTAAGAACTCACATATCCAAAAGATGAAAGTAGAAAAATGAGGATGTTGAGGTGGATGTGCGGGCACACTAGGATGGACAAGATTAGAAATGATGATATTCGGGAGAAGGTGCACATGGCTCCTATTGATGACAAGATGCGAGAAGCGAGACTCAGATGGTTCGGACATGTACAAAGGAGCAGCCCAGATGCTCCAGTAAGGAGGTGTGAGCGACTGGTTGTGGATGGCACGAGAAGAGGTAGAGGGCGACCTAAGAAGTATTAGGGAGAAGTGATCAGGCAGGATATGTCGAGGCTTCAGATTTCCGAGGATATGACACTTGATAGGAAGTTATGGAGGTCGAGTATTATGGTTGTGGGCTAGGAGGTAGCTGAGTCTTGTGTTACCTTGTACTGTTGTGAGCCTAGTCTGGTAAGGTTTTTGTCTAAAATAGCTAGGGGCATTATCATGTCTTACTATTTTCTCTTTTCTGTGCAGGACCTCTTTACTAGCTATCATTTTTGTTTTGCATTTTCCTTTTACATTTTATGTTCCTATTTTTTCTATGATCTCTGTGGTGAAACTAATATTCTCTCCTTTTTTTTCCTTATTATCTTGAGCCGAGGGTCTTCCGAAAATAGCCTCTCTACTCCTTCGGGGTAGGGGTAAGGTTTGCGTACATACTATCCTCCCCAGACCCCACTTGTGGGATTTTACTGGGTTATTGTTGTCATAAAACCTGTCATTTCTGTACATTTAGAAATCATGTATTAGGCACTTTGTTTGCATTTGCTTAGCCACACCTAGTTAAACTACAGATTATGAAAGGATGTAAAAATAGTCTCACATATGATCGTCTTGTTTCAAATAAAACTGGTAACAATCCTTGTATTCTCAGCATACTTTAGGCAAGAAACAACTCTTGAACTGTTAATGATTCTGTAACTATTATGCATGATCCCACGACTAGGCAAGCCTTAGGTAATCAATCTGTGTAAAACTGGAGAACTATTTTCGTTTATGTTTACTGCTTAACGACTTACAGGTTTAAAATCAGTAGGCAAACTGATTAGGACCTTCCTGTTGAGGTTATAAAAACAAAGTTGCATATTTCCGTGCATTGACGTCCACTTAGATAACTTATTTAGGTCTTTTCTCTAATAAATACTACTATTGTTTGTGTTTGAGACATGCTGCTTATGTGCGTTACTTGTGGAGGTAAACCTGGACCTCTTAACTGCTTGTTTCTGCATTTATCTGTTAAGTCCTATGTGTTCTTGCCGGTTGCCTAGAATTTTCTCCTTTTAAAACACCTTAGGGGTTGTCTAGAACTGCCCATATTTAGAGGTCCTAAACTCATCCAGGACCACAAGGAAAGGACGAGTAAGAACACACTTAGAGTTCGTTAAATAAAAAACTCGCTTGATAACCACTAATGGGTGGGGTAATGGGTAGAAAGGGACGCGCTAATGTCACGTGTAGCCCCTCATTGAGGAGTGTTTACCGGGCATTGCGTGGAGTGTTCAAGTCTTTCCTTTGTCTCATTATTTGAGTCATGTAATGTCCAAAACCTGCTCTTATTTGTAATTATATGTTTAAACTATTTATTTGTTAAAGGACTAGTTCATAATATAAGTTTGGCCGGGACCCACCGTTGTGGACCGAGAGGGGTGCCTAACACCTTCCCCTCAAGGTTATTTCGAGCCCTTACCCTAAATCTCTGGTAATGCAAACCAATCTAAGAGTTAATCAATCTAGGTGCCCTAACGCACCATAATCCGTTAGGTGGCAACTCTTCAAATACCCAAATCCCAAAAGGAAATAAGTTATTACCCCATGAACGTCGGAACTCGAACTTTCTCCGCGGTGGAAAAAAGGGGGCGCGACAGCATGACGACTCTACTGGGGATACCTTTAGGCTCTTACTATAACGAGCTTGTCTTTTGTGAATTAGTCCAAGCATGTTTTATTCCGTACCTTTTCCCCTTATTTGGATTTAACTGTCTATTTTCTTTTAAGCATTTATGATTCTTTTATTCCCAAAATTGACTTGTCTCTTTGTTTACCTTTTCCATAACTGTATTTCAATTATTTAAATACTGTATTTATTTTTTTCTACGTGCAAATACTTGCCTACATGCTATAATTGCTACATAAATCATGCTCCACATAATATTCCACTCGTGCGTATCAAATCCTATAGAAACACTTGATGAGTGGTTGTGCTCTTCCTATTTATTGCCCTTAAATTCGGAAAGGCTTATTTGCAGTAAAACTAGTCGATCAGCGGTGTAGTCGACGGTTCCGTGCCTTTCCACCTCAAGTTGTCTGCTTGAGGGTACCGGTCTAGACCCCCATAGTAACCTTACTTTGATTATAATTGTGCATGCATCATGGTTAAACCTAGTCGGATTAATATATTGTCCACATAATAATCCTTTAAGACAAACCTTACGCAAAGTACACCGGGGTTCCATAATCCCAACGGACACAACCATGTTCTGTGCATTAATTTGGAGAACTAAATGCCAATATGCTAATTATGAATTTATAAATAGTCGAGTCTGGTAGGGGAGAAGGCCTAACCCTTTTTGTTTTACAGAAAATGAGGAACGAGGTCCCCAGCCTTGGTATGGTTAGAACACCCTCACTCTTACTAAACTGGTGGAGGAATCTTCCATCAAGTGACCAAATCAATAAATGGAAAGAGAGGGCCGTCAAATCTAGCGAAAAGCTGGAATTTCTGGAATACAGTCTAATGGAATTGGAAGGAAAAGTGAGAAAGAGAGTCACCGACTACCAGAACGCTGAGGGGAACGAAGGAGGACATTAATGAACCTACACGAGCTAGAGGATTTGATTCACAAGAGCATTCAGCCTGGGGAGGGTCCTTCTGGGACCAAATAGGCTAAATTTACTTGTTTTCCCAAAATGTAATAAGGCCAGATGCCAGTAGTGACTTATTTTTTTATTATCTTAGTGGTGTTTGGGATTTGTCTATTTTTAAATTATGAAATGAAGTATTTATTGGCATCTAAAGTTCTCCAAATCTGTTTGTCGCTAGGCCTACCTCGGGCACAACGAGGCTCCCCAAATTAGGACACGAATTTACATTCCGCAATATGTGTTTAAATACTGCAAACATTTCAGAATACTCACTAACTTGTTACCTTTTTGTTTTTGCTTATTTTGATTATTCCCATCCCCTTAGGTTGGTTCACTCATACTGGTCTCATCAGTGTATAATACCAGATCTAGAGGCCCTCCACCTTCTCCTCCTCCAAGCAATACAAAAGGCAAAGAAAAAATGGACGACTTAAGTGGCATCCGAAAGGAGAATGTTGAGGACGCAGAAACCTCAGCTGGCCATAGCACTCCGGCCCCAAATGATCTAGTCTTGAGATTGGAACAAAAGATACTAGAACTACAATGAGAACTTGAGCAGGTTCGCAGCTTGGCAAACTTGTCACTCACATTAAACGTCCCTGACATCCACCAACAAAACACAAAGAACCCAGTACCTCCCCAAAACACACAAAACCAACATCCACAAAATCCTCCCGCACCAAATCAATACGCAACTCCACCCCAAAATCTCAATCCATTGCCAATACCAACTCTGCCACAACATCACCATCAACCAATTCAGTACCCACCAATCGCCACTTACCACACTCCCCAAAACACACCACCGCCCATTCCCGATCCCTAAAACTCCACCAATGACCATCATTACACCCAAGTCCCTGGAACCCATCAGAGCAAACCAATATATGTAGAAACTATGCCTCACTCTATCCAACCAATCTCCTATACACCGTAATCCTCCGAGAAAGATTTGCTCATCAAAAACATGGTTGAAGAACTCAAGAGGTTAACAAGCCGAGTTCAGGGTGTTGAAGGCGACAAAGGAATAGAAGGTTTGAACTATGAAGACCTATGCATACAACCAGATGTGGAACTGCTAGATGGGTATAAACCTCCCAAGTTTGAGATGTTCGACGACACAGGTGATCCTAGGGTTCATCTAAGGACCTATTGTGACAAGCTTGTCGGGGTCGGGAAAGATGAAAAGATCTGGATGAAACTCTTTATGAGGAGTCTTACTGGAGATGCTTTGTCCTGGTATATTAGCCAAGATCCCAAGAAATGGTCCAATTGGGTAACTATGCGTCGAATTTCATGGACCGGTTTAGGTTCAATACAGAGAATGCACCGGATGTTTTCTACATTCAGAATTTTAAGAAGAAACCTACTAAGACTTTCCGCGAGTATGCTACTCGTTGGAGGTCAGAAGCGAACAAGGTCAAGCCATCTTTGGACAAGGAACAGATGAACAAAATCTTTGTCAGAGCACAGGATCCGCAATATTATGAAAGGTTGATGGTTATTGAAAATCACAAATTCTCTGATATCATCAAACTTGGGGAAAGAATTGAAGAGGGAATCAAGAGAGGGATGATGACAAATTTTAAGGAACTACAGGCCACAAATAAGGTATTACAATCAGGCGACATGTCAAAGAAGAGAGATGTTGGGGCAGTAATGGTGGCTCAGGGCCCGAAATCCCCACTCACATACCAAACACCACCACCCACATACCAAACACATGCACCCACATACCAAGCACCACCACCTACATATCAACATTTATCTCCCAGATACTCCCAAACAACCACTGTCCATCATACCTATAACTCCCAACCATCCCACTTCCAGTCACCACCAACTAGCCAAAATTATCCAAGACCAAGACCCAACTTCGACCGCAAGCCACCCAGCCAATACACCGCCATTACTGAGTCCATCGACCAGTTGTATGAAAGGTTGAAAGCCACGGGTTACGTCACTCTTGTTCCCATTGTGGCATTAGAAAACCCATCTCAATGGGTCAATCAGAACAAAACTTGTGCGTACTATTCCGGTATGAAGGGGCATACCACTACTGAGTGTCGAACATTGATCCAGATGCTAATTGACAACAAGGTCATACAGTCAAAGGAAGTCGCGCCTAATGTCCGCAACAACACCCTCCATGATCATAGAGGTGATGGTATACAAGTGATAGAGACAAATGAAAAATGGGACCCTGAGGGGTCGATTGGGCTTATTCGAGAAGGCTATGACTTTAAAGTTGTAGTCACACTTACTCCTATCGTGGTACTGACTCAATCACCAATCAAGGTTGAGGTAACTGCATCAGTTCTATTCGAAGTAGATGTGGCTCCACCTGCGGGCACCCCCGCTCTATTTGAAGTAGAAGTGGTCACACCTTTCACTATGACAATATCAACCACACCTCCATTCAACTCAAAAGCAATACCCTAGGATTACATTTCCGAGGCTCGGCGAAAAGGAAAGGCTAAGGTAGAGGAATCTGATGCTGCATAAGGAATGACCAGAATTGGAAGAGTCTATACATCCGAACATTTGGGAGGTTCAAGTAAGGATGCCACTACCATGCAGCCTATCATTGAGACAGGGCCAGATGACCAATGGAGGAAAGTACAAGCAAAAAAGTATTTTGTTGTTGACCATTTGAACAAAATCCCTGCTCAGATATTTATCGTGTCACTGTTGCAAAATTTAGAGGCACACAAGAACGCTTTAATGAAAGTTCTGAGCGAGGCTTATGTACCCAATAACATCACTGGCGGAGAAATGGCCAATATAGTGGGGCAAGTACTGGAAAGTCATAAGATTATCTTCCACGAAGATGAGCTACCGCCTGAGGGGTTGAATCACAATCGAGCATTGCATATCACAGTGCAATTTGAAGACAAGTTCATTGACAGGGTCTTGGTTGACAGAGGTTCAAGCCTAAATATTTGTCCGTAGGACACTCTGAAGAGGTTGGGCAAAGGTTTTCATGAAATACGGGCAGGAAGCATGAACGTGAAAGCTTTCGATGGGTCCCAAAGGGCCACAATCGGGGAAATCAACCTTTGCTTACAAATGGGGCCAACTTGGTTTGACGTCGAGTTTTAGGTGCTCGACATACTAGCCTTATATAATCTTTTGTTGGGCCGACCATGGATCTATGCCGCTGGGGCTATACCTTCCACACTACATCAAGCCGTGAAATTCGAATGGAACCATTAGGAGGTGATCATCCACGAAGATGGAAGTAACCTCATCTACACCAGTCAAACCATCCCTGTCATTGGACATAGAAGAAGGTTAGAAGGGGAAACCTATCATCACATTGAATGGGTCAACGCCGTTGAGAAGGATAAATGGTGGAGTGGTAAAATAGAAAGCATATTGGTCTGGTCTGGATATGAACCCAGCAGAGGGTTGGGAAAGAACCTCCAAGGTATCACTAAACCAATATAGCTGAAAAATCATGGTACCACCTTTGGGCTCAGATACCAGTACACATGGCAAGAATATAGAAATTGGTTGCCTCCATGGCGTGGACCGTACTACCCTCTCGGGTAACTAGTGCCACACTTGGAACAAGCTTTTCACCAAGATGATACGATATGGGGGACTGTAGAAGAGGAAGCACTATCTAGGTTGAAGAATTTTTTATTGGAATACGAAGACATGGACTGCAGTGCCATAATTGAGGAGGAGGGGGAGAAAGAAGGCTTCACTATTCAGATCGTAAAAAAGGGAGTCGTTCTTAGGAACTGGACCGCCATACCATCCCGAGCCTGTCGAGTCCCTAGGTAGCTTGGCAGAGTTTACTTCTATAGCCATTCTAGGCATTTAAGATTTTCAGTAATTTTGTTTTAAGATTTACTTGTTTCAAAATAAATGCTCGATTCACCGAGCCGTACTTGTCTAAATGATTTTTCGGTTTTAATCAAATGCATTTACTCTTTATTATTCATTACTATTTCTACACTTTTTCTTTCTACAATATTATTATTACTTTTCCTGATGAACCAGTGACTGTGACATGTAATAAGGCAACGCAACATGAGAATAGTGATTCAGATGAAGAAGATGAGAGACCCGAGGAAATTGTCAGGGAGGTTGAAAACTTTGAGAATAAGCCTAAGTTCAATATGGACAAGACCAAAGCAGTAAATTTGGGAGACGCCAAGACCGTCAAGGAGACTCGCATCAGCATTCACTTGTTACCAACAAAGAAGGAAGAGTACATTCGCTTCCTAAAAGAATATGAGGATATTTTTGCATGATCATATGATGACATGACCGGTTTGAGCACGTCCATAGTGTCTCACAAGCTGCCCACTAATCCCACGTGTCCACCAGTAAAGCAGAAACTCAGAAAGTTCAAACTAGACATGAGCCTGAAAATCAAGGAGGAAGTTACCAAGCAGATCAAAGCCAAAGTTCTCAGGGTGGTTGAGTACCCAACCTGGTTAGCTAACATTGTGCCAGTTCTGAAGAAGGATGGGAAGGTCATAGTATGTGTTGACTATCGGGATTTAAGCAGAGCAAGTCCCAATGACGACTTTCCACTACCAAATATACACATGCTGATTGATAATTGCGCTAAGCATGAACTCCAATCCTTTGTAGATTGCTTCGCGGGCTATCACCAGATCTGGATGGACTAAGAAGATGTAGAGAAGATAACTTTTATTATGCCTTGGGGTGTATACTGTTACAAGATGATGCCATTTGGTCTGAAGAATGCTGGTGCTACTTACATGAGAGCCATGACAACCATCTTCCATGATATGATACACAAGGAAATAGAGCTGTATGTGGACGGAGTCATTATCAAATCCAAGAGGGCTGCAGATCACATAGCGAACCTGAGAAAGTTCTTTGACAGGCTACGAAGGTACAACTTGAAGTTGAACCCCGTAAAATATGCATTCGGGGTTCCCGCAGAAAAATTATTGGGATTCATCGTCAGTCGTCGAGGGATCAAGCTGAAGCTAAGGCTATTTAGGAATTGGCACCACCAAGGAGCAAAAGGATGTGATGAGCTTCCTAGGACGTCTCAACTATATCAGTCGCTTCATAGCACAGTCCACAGTCATATGTGAACCCATCTTCAAAATGCTGAGGAAAGATGCCGAGACAAGCTGGACCGAGGATTGCCAGAAAGCTTTTGACAAGATCAAGGAGTACCTGTCCACACCACCAGTTTTGGTCCCGCCAAAACCAGGATGACCTTTGCTACTCTATCTATCTGTATTAGATAGAGCCTTCGGATGTGTTTTGGGACAACATGACGAGATAGGAAGAAAGGATCAAGCCATATATTACTTGAGTAAGAAGTTCACACCTTATGAAGCACGGTACTCTCTGCTTGAACACACTTGCTATGCTTTGACCTGGACAGCTCAGAAATTGAGACATTACTTTTGTGCCTACACTACATACCTCATATCTAGGATGGACCCTTTGAAGTACATATTCCAGAAACCCATGCCGACTGGAAAGTTGGCCAAATGGCAGATACTGTTGAGTGGGTTCAACATCGTCTGCGTAACTCAAAAGACGATCAAGGGACAAGCATTGGCAGACCACCTTGCTAAAAATCTAGTGGGAGAAGAATACGAACCCTTGAAAACGTATTTTCCTGATGAAGAAGTATCATTCCTATGAGAAGGTAATACCGAAGAATACGACTGTTGGAGGATGTTCTTTGATGGAGCAACAAATTTCAAAGGAGTAGGTATTGGAGCATTTTTGGTATCAGAAACGGGTCAACATTATCCGGTATCTACTAAACTCTGATTTCCTTGCACCAACAACATGGTGAAGTATGAAGCTTGCATATTAGGGCTCAACATGGCAGTCGACATGAATATTCAGGAGTTATTGATAATCGGTGATTCAGATTTGCTTGTGCTCCAGGTACAAGGATAGTGGGCCACTAAGAATTCCAAGATATTGCTATATCTGCACCATGTACAAGAATTGAGAAAGAGGTTCACGAAGATAGAGTTTCGACATGTACCCAGAATTCAGAATGAGTTTGCCGATGCATTGGCTACCTTGTCATCTATGATACAACATCCAGATAAGAATTATATTGATCCCATTTAGGTGAGGATTCATAATCAGCCGACATATTGTGCTCATATTGAAGAAGAAATAGATGGAAAGCCTTGGTTTCATGACATCAAGGAGTATTTGTCAAAGGGAGAATATCCGGAGCATGCAGACCACACTCAGAAATGCACACTCCGGAGATTGTCCAATCATTTATTCCACAACGGAGGAATCTTGTATAGGAGAACTCCTAATTTAGGTTCACTAAGATGTGTCGACGCAAAAGAAGCTTCTAAACTACTTGAGGACGTACATGCTGGGACCTACAACCCACAAATGAATGGTTTTGTCTTAGATAAGAAGATACTTAGGGACGGTTACTTTTGGATAACCATGGAAACAAATTGCATCCAGTATGTCCGCAAATGCTTTCAATGCCAAGTGCATGCCGATATGATAAAAGTGCCGCCAAACGAGCTCAATGCAACAAGCTCACATTGTCCACTCGTCGCTTGGGGAATGGATGCTATTGGTCTGATTGAGCCCACTGTTTCAAACAGACACAGGTTTATTATGGTAGCCATTGATTACTTCACAAAATGGGTAGAAGTTGCATCTTATAAAGCTATAACCAAGAAAGTCGTCGCAGACTTTGTCAGGGATCAAATTGTTTGCCGAATCGAGGTCCCCGAGTCCATTGTTACTGATAATGCCGCCAATCTCAACAGTGATCTGACGAAAGCTATGTGTGAAACTTTCAAAATCAAGCACAAGAATTCTACAGCCTACAGACCTCAAATGAATGGAGTCATAGAAAACCACAATCAATGGCACGAGAAGCTACATTTTGCTTTGTTGGGATACCGCACTACGGTTCGCACATCAACCGGGGCAACTCCTTACATGTTGGTTTATGGTACCGAAGTTGTCATCCCAGCCGAAGTAGAGATTCCTTTTTTAAAAGTCATACAAGAAGCTGAACTCAGCGATGTAGAGTGGATAATGAGTCGCTATGAACAATTGGCCCTCATCGATGGAAAGAGGATGAATGCAGTGTGTCGCGGCCAACTTTATCAAAATAGAATGTCCATAGCTTTCAACAAAAGGGTCAAACCAAGACAATTTGTACCAGGACAGCTGGTGCTAAAGAAGATCTTCCCACATCAAGATGAAGCCAAAGGGAAATTTTCTCCCAAATAGCAAGGTCCGTACATGATTCACAAGGTGCTGACAGGAGGAGCACTCATACTTGCAGAAATGGATGGAGAAATCTGGCCAGAACCAATCAATGCAGACGCAGTCAAGAGATACTATGCTTAGATTATTTACATTTCCTCACTTGATATATTTGAACTACGATTGACCTGATTCCCGTTTAAGAGGGTATACTTAGGAAGCCTTATGGGTTCGGTCATATCATAATAAAATTTCCATTTCCCCTCCCAAGATCAGAAACTAGGGCAGAATTTTGAGGAGGACCCTCAAAATTCCGGAGCAAGTCCAGCCGACACCATCACATGCCAGAAAGTCAATAATCAGTTAAGAAACTGGGGCAGAATTTTGAAAAGGATTCTCAAAATTCCGAAGAAGGTTCAGCAAGGCCTATTTCCGCAAACAGCCGAAGGATCATTTACTAAACTAGGGGCACCCTCAAAATTCTGACATAAGAGAGCTGCAATGCCTTTGAGATGTGTTGCAGTCACTAGTTCATCAAAATTACTTGATATATCAATACGTTTCTAAAACAACTCTATTTTTATCAATAATTGCATAATTTCAAAAACTCGATTTCCATAACAGTCAGGTGCCACCCAGGGGAACTCGAAAAGGCTTTCAGAATGGAGCAAAGCAAAGCCAGCCGACAGAAGCACGAACCAACTTTCCCCCCACAAAACTTACAATTTTTCTTTGAATGCAGGCACGTCTGACGTAGCAATAACATCCACAAATATATACACATAACAAATTCGCTATCAAATAGGCCATCAGACACCGAATATATCTCCATCTAAGAAACATACTACTCTTATTTGCTACTCGTTTTTTGCATGGGACTAAGCCCTGTCCAACATATTTGTATGAGGCTAATCCTTGCCTCCATACTTGTATGAGGCTAATCCATGCCTCCATATTTGCATGAGGCTAATCCTTGTCTCCTTATCTACATGAGTCTAATCCTTGCCTCCATATCTGCATGAGGCTAATCCTTGCCTCCATATCTGCATGAGGCTAATCCCTGCCTCTATATTTGCATGAGGCTAATCCTTGCCTCCCTATCTACATGAGGCTAATCCTTGCCTCCATATCTGTATGAGGCTAATCCCTGCCTCCATACTTGTATGAGGTTAATCCCTGCCTCCATCTGTATGAGGCTAATCCTTGCCTCCCTATTTGCATGAGGCTAATCCCTGCCTCCCTATTTGTATGAGGCTAATTGTTAGTTTGTATGGGTCCATCAAATTGTAGAGTACCTGGTCCTCTACAAGATTCTGCTGAGAATGCTAATAAAACAGTATGTAAATAAGGTAGAGGATTTCTACGTGGAAAAATCCCACACAAGGGGATCAAAAACCTACGACCTACACTTGTAGGCTTTTAACTTCACTAACTTGAAATCTAACTACAAGCCACTTTACAATGATTCCTATTGCAAAGGATTTACTCAAATAACTTGTGGTACTCTTACCACAAGCCACTTTGTGACTTCCTAGTTACAAAGGCTTTTTCTAACTTTTGATGCTCTCACCACAAGCCATTTTGTAACTCTACAATTACAAAGACTTTTCCTTATGACTAAATCTAGTCACAACATAAAATCAAGGAGTTTACGGATTTACAAGAGGATTCCTAATCAGAATGCTTCTAGGTAAGCAATTTAGGAGATACAATAAGTACAACAACAAGGTTACAACTCAACTAGGACAACAATAGACTATCTTTTAGGAACTGGTCCATAGTTGCATTCAACCTTGCTCTTCAAGCTTGTGAGGATTGATTTCTCTAGTTTTGCAAGAATCTTGAATAAGAAACAAAAACCTTCCAGTGATGTTTTATATAAAGCTCATTATGGGTACATCTTGATTACATCACTTGAAAAGATGTGAGTACTTTGTTTGGTTAGAGAATGAGTAGGCAGACAGTGTAGTGCGGCAGAAATAGTGTCGTCAGTCACTTCATTTCCAACCGTGTCCCATTGACTTTGTACTGCTATGAGGAAGCCACAAGGGTATCAGGTACTTGTGTGGGTTCCTAGCTCTTGAAGCTGTCACAGTTCACCTTTAGCTAGAATCCGTTAAAGCTTGCAGCAGTCCAAGTAGGTCAGGTTCCTTGTCTGGTTCTTAACAGTAAGTTTGTTAGATCATCAAAACATAAGGCAAGAGTATTTAAAGTCTATCAATTTCTCCCTTTTTGATGATGACAAACTTAACATTTATAGGGTGGAATTTGGGTAGTAAGAACCAGTTTTAAAGTGAAGGGAACATAGGGGAACACAGAGTTCCCTTTGAGACTATGCCTTATCGTAACAATAGTTTACATGGTTAGAGCAGTAAGAACACCAGTTCCCCCATCTATTTCCCCCTAAGTCCTATTTTCCGCCTTTTGACATCATTAAAAAGAACAACAACACAAAAATGTCCAGCTAAGCTAACTCATGCCACATATGTGCACATAATCATGATAGACAATAGAACACACAGAGAGAGAGAGTACTGACATAATAAAATGCGGATTTATATTAATATCGATTTACTATGCCTCTGCCTTTTAAAAAAGAAAGAGGCAACATTGGACTTGTTAACAGGAGCAGTAGTGTTTCATCCCAACCATCAAAAAAAATAAAACAAAAAAAACATCCGCCAAACCATCAACAAAGAAACAAAAACATAAGAAACATATCCAGAAAACTGGTCACTGAAGGGGTATTTAGGGGGTACTAGGAGTAAAAGGCTTGGTAGTTGCAGGAAGTGTCTGGAGAATAAGGTCTATTCGGGCATTTGCCGACTTTTTCTCATTGAGCAGTTCTGCTTTCAAGTTCTCTACTTGCGCCCTAAGATCAACATTCTCCTGTGTCAAATGAGCCACTTCATCGTTCGACATGGGAACCCATCGGGCTTGCTGACCTTCCAACATAGCATTCCTGGCCTTTAACCGACAAATTTCCTTGGTTGCACTATTTTGGGCATTGATAAGCTGAGAAATGGTTGATGTACTTCCTACCCCCCTCCATACTTTTCCACACACTCACACTCATCCAAAGTTGTCTGTGAGAAGGTTTGCTTTCGAGTCCCCACTTTACCTATTCCTAGTGGGACTTTAAAGAATTTGAACACTGGGGTAAGCAAGAATCCATAGGGAAGGCCATGATTACCGTCCTTGAAGGTGGCAACCTTTTGCATGTGTTTAATCATAATAGCAGGCAGACTCACAGGATTGAAACCGTCTAGTTGCTCCATTAGGAATAGGTCAGACTTAGAAGTCACTGACCTCCTTTCAGCTCGAGGCAATAGGACTTTGTTAACCAATTTGAACAACAACTGGTAAACCGGAAATAGGGCTTTCTTATGGATCTGGTCCCCTTTTCGGTTTGGATTGTCTTTTACCACTACATTTCTGAAGTTATACTAACATACATCTCTTACACTCGACACACCAACTGTAGGAACTTTTAAGATCTCTCCAGGCAATTTTACATAAAAATGATGTCCACCCCATTGACCAAGGCACAAACATGGTCAGTATCAACTAGAAAGAGACTAGCAAAGAAACTTTATACCTCCTCCTCATACACCTTAGGTGCATCAATGTAAAATAGATGCACCCAATGCTGAACCTCAACCATTTCTAGAATTTGGCATATTCCAACCATCTCAGAGATTGTTGGGTCAAACGTATGACCCAGCAGAACCTTTTGATGCCTCAGGCGCTTAGAGCTAAGGCTGACTTCACTTCTCATTTTCTTCATAGAACTAGGTTCTTCAACAGATTCAGACTTGCGATTCCCAAACTTCTCTCCACTGACTTTGCCTTTTCCCTTGGACTTGACTAGTACATCCTCATCAGGCATGGAAAACTCACTTGATACTCCTTCATCTTAGACTTAGATGTTGACCCCTTCTCTATTGAAACAAGCTTTGCCTTTTGTGAGGACCGCCTAACAAGTGAACCAGGTTCCTCAGGGGTTCCTTCTTCCACCTCGACTACATAGATCGCTTCATCCCTTACAGGTACACCATCATTCACCAACTTTTTTCTTTTCTTCTTACTACTTTTCTTGCTCTTTTGGAGAGCAGAGTCTTAGGCCACTTTGACTTGAAGCCTGGTAGTAGGTCATTTGATTTCAGACTCAGGGGTGGACACAACCCTTCGCTTACTTATGAATGCATCAAGAGCCACATTATCTAGGTTTTCTTCATCAATGGATCTCATTTTAGGTGCTTGAATTTCCAGGGGCACAACATTGAATGCAGGAACAACACTGTCCTAGGGATGAGATCCCTGACCTGGGTCCTCCGGAAAGGGATCAGGTTCCTCATGTGATGCCCTAGTAGTATCTGCTACTGCATCCTCTTCAGCAGCACAATGGCCCCTTCTTCCTCCAGACTGTGTGTCTTATTTTTGTGGGATGTAATTTCATGCAATACACCATCAGAGGATACTACAAACATAGTTACAACATCTTTTTCTTCCTCAACTGGTGCTTTCACAACCATGAAATCGGTAGCAACGATGGTAGAACCCTTTGTGACCTCAGTATTTTGACCTTGTTCTCCACTTAATGTTTGACTGGTGGGCACATTAGACGATGGGGAGAACGGAGCAGTAGTTTCAAGGGTTTTGGAATTGGGAAGAGATTGGGAAACTGGGGAAGGTGTGACTGCAGCAACAGGAGTGATAGAGGATGAGAAAGGCTCAGTGAGAACGAAATGTTACATAGATTGATCGGTGGTAGTTACAATTGAGGTAGGGAGATCGGAAGTCTTCTCAGCCATGAAAAAGGTGGTGTGATGATCCTTCATTTTGGGTGATTCTAGTGTAGGACTTATGGTTGAGAAGAGCAGAAGAGAGGGTTTTTAAAAGGAGAGGATAATTATGAAGAGAGAGGAATAGGCACCGATTCTGAAACGATAGTTGGGCGTGGAGAATTGCAATGTTTCAGAGGGACATGGAACATTTTGAAATGAAGGGACATGACAGCAGCATCTGAAAAGTTGATGACATGGCAGTTGTATTTTGTACCCTTTTTAAGACGTGTATTAAAAAGATGCACAGAACTACTAACCTTTAGTACAAGAACCTGGTTCTTGAATTTTTTTATTTTTTTTTTGTCCTTTTTTTGAAAAGAATCAATCCTCTTTTATCATTCATGCACTACATCTATCGCCTCTATGCTCATCATGCGTGTTTACCTGCAACAGTATTGAAGTGAGTTAGACATGGCCAGAAAACACTTTGAGCCAGTTACTTCTTAGGGGTAAGAGTCGGCCAAAGAGGAATAAGGTTCTTAATTTGGCTTCAACAGTCCCAGCTTTATTCTGTTTCTTTCAAACTGTTCCCTACTTAGTGCCTTGGTGAAAATGTCTGCAATTTGATCTTCTGTGCTATAGAACTTCATACATATCAACCCTTTCTCCACATTGTCTCTCAGAAAATGATGCCTCATATCAATATATTTTGTCCTTTTATGTTGAACTGGATTCTTGGCCATGTTGAGTGCACTGGTGTTGTCACATAGAAGGGGAACACTATCAGTGAGTACCCCAAAGTCCTCCAGTTTCTGCTTGATCCATAGAATTTGAGCACAGTAGGATACTGCAGCTACATATTCAGCTTCAGCTATTGAAAGAGCCACTGAATTCTGCTTCCGTGTACCCCAAGAGATAAGATATGAACCTAAGAAGTGAGCCATTCCAGAAGTGCTTTTTCTGTCCATAAGATAACTTGTATAATCTGCATCAGCATATCTAATCAGATTCAAACTGTCACTTGATGGATAGTACAACACCAGGCCCTGTGTTCCTTTGAGATATCTCAGTATTCTTTTGGCAGCCTTCAAGTGAGATTCCTTTGGATTTGATTGAAACCTCGCACACAGCCCCACACCGAAAACAGTATTAGGTCGACTGGCAGTGAGATAGAGGAGAGACCCAATAATGCCTTTATACATTATTTGATTCATAAGAGATCCAGTTTCATCCATGTCCAATCGAGTGGCAGTTGCAATGGGAATGTCTATCACATTTGATGCTTCCATGTCAAACCTCTTCAAGAGTTCCCTGATGTATTTTTGCTGATAAATGGAAGTACCCTTTGGGGACTGTTTTAATTGAAGACCCAAGAAGAAGTTTAATTCTCCCATCATGCTCATTTCAAATTCACTTCCCATAAGTTTTGCAAGTTCTACACACAGAGAGTCAGTTGTTGCTCCAAAAATGATATCATCAACATAAACCTGAACAATGGGCAGGTTCCTTCCTCGTTTCTTTAAGAAAAGAGTATTTTCAATTTTCCCTCTCTTAAAACCATTTTCTAAGAGGAACTTTGATAGTCTTTCATACCAAGCTCGAGGAGCCTACTTTAGCCCGTACAGAGCTTTGTCCAGTTTGAACACATATTCAGGGTTCTCATGACATTCAAACCCGGGGGTTTGCTTTACATAGACTTCTTCCTTAAGGATTCCATTCAAAAATGCACTCTTGACATCCATTTGGAACAAGGTGAATTCCATATGAGATGCAAAATCGATTAGAATTCTGATAGCTTCCATGCAAGCCACTAGAGCAAACGTTTCATCATAGTCAATCCCTTTCTCTTGATTGTAGCCTTGGACCACTAGCCTAGCCTTGTTCCTTGTGGTAATTCCATGTTCATCAAGCTTGTTTCTAAATACCCACCTGGTTCCTATAATGGTTCGATCTGGGGGTCTAGGTATCAGGTGCCACACATTGTTTCTCTCAAAATGATACAGCTCCTCTTGCATGGCTGTAATCCAATCTGTATCTTTTAATACTTCCTTGATGTTTTTGGGTTCTATCTGGGAGAGAAAGGCTAAGAAGGCAAGTGAATTTCTAGCTCTTGACCTGGTTTGTACTCTGGAATCTAGAGGAGTGATGATGTTGTCTATAGGGTGAGATCTTTGGTGTCTCTAGTTAGACGCCTGAGGTTCATTCTGAGAGGAGGAAGGTATGTTTGGCTAATTTTCCTCTATCCTTCTCTCGATGCTAGTGGAGTTCCCTGAACTACATCAACCACCCTTTATTCAGCTTTAGTAGTTGTAATTGAAGTGCTTGGTTCTGTTAATAATGAGGCAGCGTTGTCTTCATTTGGCTCCTTTATATGTGACTTTCTGTTTGTCATGTTAATGACTTCACCAGGAATGAGCAAGGGTTCTCCATATTGATCTTCCTCAGCACTCTTCTCAAATGCTGGATAAGATTCATCAAAAATAACATTGACACTTTCCTAAACACATTGAGTCCGCTTGTTATATATCTTGTAAGCCTTGCTTTGAGAAGAGTAACCAAGAAATATTCCTTTGTCACTTTTGGCATCGAATTTACCAAGATGATCCTTCCATTGTTGAGAACATAGCATTTGTATCCAAATGTTCTTAGGTGAGTCAGCTTGGGTTTTCTACCATTCAACAATTCATACGGGGTCTTGTTAAAAAGTGATCTAATCATGCACCTGTTCACTAAGTAGCAGGCAGTGTTGACAGCTTCAACCCAGAAGTTCTTTGCAATTCCACTGTCAATCAGCATTGTTCTTGCCAATTCTTCCAGAGTTCTGTTCTTCCTTTCTACTACTCCATTTTGCTGGGGAGTTTTGGGAGCTGAGAAGTTGTGAGTGATGCCATTTTCATTACAGAATTCATCAAATTTGACATTGTCAAATTCTGTCCCATGATCTGATCTAATGCACACAACTCTAGACTCCATCTTCACCTGGATTTTCTTTACAAAGGCCACAAACACTTCAACAGTTTCGTCTTTTGTTATGAGAAATAGAGTCTATGTGAATCTGGAATAGTCATCCATAATTATGAAAATATATCTTTTTCCTCCTCTACTTTGCACCCTCACAGGTCCACACAGATCCATATGCAGAAGCTCAAGCGGCTTTGAGGTGCTCACATCTCTTTTAGACTTAAAAGACGACTTCACATGTTTTCCTCTAGCACAGGCATCACAAACTTTTGCATCTTGAATTGTGACATAGGTAGTCCATGGACCAGGTCCTTCTGAATTAGTTTGTTCAGAAGGGAAAAGCATGCAGGGCCCAGTCTTTTGTGCCATAGTTCAGCATCATCGTCAATAGCTTTCAAACAACTAGATCACCATTCTGTAAAGATTCGAAATCAGCACCATAGATGTTCTTGTATCTTTTGGCCACCTGTGAGCACGTGATTTTTGTTTCGCGAGACAATCGCTCCAAAAGAAATAAAAAATAACAACAATTGATCCCGTTGTACAATTTTGAGATTTTTACATGGCACTTCATTAATTGTTTATGACTTTGGCCCATTTTTACTTTATTAAAACAAAATACAAAAAATGTACGTGTCATGCATGATCTGAACTGTAACATGATTGTTAAATAGAAAAGCATGAACGGGCATCTTTGCCTTTGATTTTGTTCTGTTTAATTTTTACCTGTTTTGAGTCATTTTAATGTGTGTGCAAATAATTGTGTTAGGTGTTTATTTTAATTTGATTTTACTTAGTTTTGTATTTTTATAATAAAAGAAAAGAAAAAAAAAGAAAAGAAAAGAAAAGACCCCTTCCGGACTTGGGCCAATTTGTTAAATTGGCCCAACAAACTCAGCCCAAAACCTAGGCCTGCCCGGTCCAGTCCAGATGATGCCCAGAGAGAGTCCAAACGACGTCGTATGGATACAGTTTGATCTGGGCCGTTGATCTCAGATTGATCAACGGCCAAGATCACATTTCCTATACCCACGAACAGAACCCGACCCGTTTCCACCCGGACCGACCCAAACCCCTTCAGGTTGAAATGACACCGTTACCCATCAGCATAAAAATCCTGGCCCTTTATCGCAGCTCATCCAACGGCCAAGAATCGACCCCTCACTAACTATATAAGCCTAGGCCTTTACCCTGCCCCCCTATCCTAACCCCCAGGCCTTAGTCGTCCCCTCCACAGACCTCAGTCCTCCAAACCCTAGCCGCCCCTGTATACTTTCGCCATTAAAGCCGGCGGCATGGATGCCGGTGACCTTCCCCTGAACACCATAGAACCCCCATGCCATCCTGAACCTAAATCTACCAACCACACACTTCGAATCACCCCCAGGTCCTCGAATCTTCATTTGAAGATTCGAGTCAAAACTCGATCTACACCAACCAACCCCAGCTTCATACCAGACACTCCCCGGACCCTCTTCGTGACCAAACCATACTTGGTTTGGTCCGAATCTGATCAGGGAAGCCTGAATCGAAGATCTAAGTTTGAAAGTTTTGTGTCCTTCATCACTGGCCCATGCCAGTCCGAGCCAAAGAGATTAAGGTCTAATGGACTTTAATCGAAGTGTTTCTCATCTAAGAAACACTTCGATTAAAGTCCGTTCAGCCTTAAGAGAGGTCTGTCCAAATCCGAGTTCAAATTTTTAACTTTGCAAGCTTTAAGGTGAGTTTGTTTTCTTTCCTTTATTTGTTTTAGTCCGTGTGATTTGTTTTAAATATCTGGTCATGTTTTGTTTCAATTTGTGTCTTTAAATTTTACCACCTTCTGATTGACCACTTTGCCTGAACCACTGTGTTTTGTTTGAACCCCTCCTATTCTGATAAGACATGTGTATTGGTTGTATCCCAAATTTGTACTGACTTACTGATTCCTCAAAGTATAATCCTGCTTAATCAGTATAAGTCGAGTCATGTGTCCCATGATTTTGAATGTCTGATTTGGCTACGTTTGTGTATGTTAATGCTAATATAGTCGAGTCGACATGTGTCGTCAATTAGTTTCAACTGTCTGAACAAAGTTAAATCGATTTGCTTCTATTGAACATTTGCCTGAATCAATTAAGAGCCAGTTTAGTTCACTTATAGCTGTTGGATTGTTTGTGCTTAGATTCTGAATTGGAAGGCATGTGCACTCGTGCACAACATGTGCATTGGTGCATCTCATGTGCTTTGTGCACAGCCTGTGGCCTGCATAAAGGTCCTTTGTTTAATTTTAAAAATGGTTTGACAGCATATGCTGTCAACATATTCTACTGCCCATACCCTGCTTTAAGTTTAAAAAGTATTAAACCCTTTAAAAATAAGTCTGCCAGGGAATGTTGATGGGAGTTATATACTTAAATAACTAATTGGGATCTGAAAAGGAAAAAGACACATGGGAGGGGTACGGTGACATTTTGAAAAACAGGCTGTTAAAAGAGATGGTGTTGAGGCTATAAAAGGAGGAGGACCAGACAAAAAAAGAAGACAGAATTAGAGGAAGGGAAGAGAAAAATAGATAGACTGTGAGGAATTCTTTGAAAAAGAGAGTTGGAATACACACTAATTAGAGACACACAGATAGAGCACACAGAGATAGGGAGAGATACTAAGAGGGAATATCTTGAAGTTCAAATTTTTGAATCTAGAAAACTGGAAAAGAATCTGTCTGATAACTCAGACAAACAAAACCAGAAATTGCTTCCTTTCCTTTTGTTTCTGACTTCAACTAAATCCGGACCTATTCTGTGCAATACTGAGTTCTCACAAAAACTGAGTCTGCTTGTTTATTGTTTGTTCTACTCGAAAGTTTAGTTTAGTTGAGGTTGATCTCACTCCAATTGTTTGAGAGTTGTAGTTGCTACTCTACTGTTTCTTGTTGCTGTTGCTATACTGCCCTGCTGCTACTGTTGGTGCTGTTACTGCTGCTGCATTTGTTCATTGTTACTCTACTAATTGCCCCTTTCTTCAATTGCAAATATTCCCAGGTACACAATCTTTGAACCTTGTATTGTTGAAAGTTTGAAGTTGAAGCAGAAATAAAGAAATGAATACCAGTTTATGTTATAGCATTGGTGTAAAAAGATAGTTCGAATGTTAGTTGGGCCTGTATTTTTACTGCGAACTGCAAATATTCTGTATAAACTAGCATACATTCTGTTTAAGATGAACTGTTAGATAGCATGGCTCAACAGTAATGATAGTATGACATAGACAGCATGTTTTGATTTAGTATACATTCAGTTCAGTATAACACTTGTTTGATTTAGTATGACTGTATAGCATAGAGTCATGGTAGCACTTGTATGCATTTTGCCTAGACCACTGAATTGACAAAACTGTGGTACTGGGTCCGGAATAAATGTATCCCAAACAAACTCCCATACAGTCACATTAAGAGTCTGGCTATGAATGCCAGTTCTCCTGTCAGTTTATTCGTTCCAATGCAGGTTCGATACTGGGTTTCGGTATAGATTCTTTTGATGATTGTTGAGAAAAACTAATAATCCTTTTTGAGTTCAATTAGTAGTAATTTTCATAATAAAACAGCCGATTTCTTTTATCAATTTCAAATAGTTTAGAGTGTTAAGAATAGAACTTGGAGGTCGTTAAACATAACTCAATATATGTTGTTAGTTTGTTTGCAATCTCACTTAGCGAATTAATAAGCATATTCACTTGTTGAAGACAAAGCATGCGGTAACCCTCACCTCATGAACAATCAATCAGGTAATCAAACAAGTTTAGGTTCGGCAAACATAATATGGATTCAGTCCGTATTTGTCCAAACCAGCAAAATTCGGCATCATCCTTTTCTTTAAAGATAAATGTAGTAAAGACGTAGTCATTGTAGGGTACCCTTCTAAAATAATGAGACGAGCCTCGCCGAATAAAAAGGCAAATTGCGGGGCCCTCAATAATTGGTCATAATAAATACTTAGAATTTGGGATGGACTGTTTAGTGAATTCCACTGCCTTCCCCAAAGATAATAATGCGTTAGACTTTTTAGGCGCGACTTAATTAAATTACATTCTTAAATTCGGGTGCGCATTTATGTGACCCAAATTCAAATCTCAACGGAGTCGAAATGTGTTAACAACTACGGGTGCATTGATTGTGACGTGGTTCGAGATGCATTTTCATGACGTTGCAATTCTATAAAAATAAATGATAATAATAAAAGCGGTTTAAACTTAATAAAAGCACGTAAGTCATAACATGTATTTAAATCAGATATTTAGCCATTATAACAATTTAAGCGACCGTGCTAGAACCACGGGATTCGAGGGTGCCTAACACCTTCCCTCGAGTCAACAGAATTCCTTACTTAGAATTTCTGGTTCGCAGACTTCATTTGGAAAAGTCCAAAATTTCCTCGATTTGGGATTCAAGATAAACCGGTGACTTGGGACACCAAAAGCTAAACCTTTCCCAAGTGGCGACTCTGAATTAAATAAATAATCTCATTTCGAATATTGTCACTTAAATTGGAAAAACTCCCTCGCGCATTTAACCCTTCGGGGCGGACGCGCAAAAAGGAGGTGTGACAGCTCTGGCGACTCTGCTGGGGAAGAAACCCAGAACCACTGGTTCAGGGTTCAAGAATTCGAGCTTAGAATAATTGTTATATTTGGCTTTATTATCTGATCTTTATTACATATTTTTGCATAACGTGCTAAATATTGTCTTTTACCGCTTTGATATTATCTGAACTGTATATAAACTGTGCCGAAACCCTTCTCTCTTCACCTCCGGGGAGAAGCTCGCTGGTCGAGACTCCCTATTCTGTTAGTGTCAATACCCGAAATAAGAAAGAGGACGGATAAGTTACGAAGCCGGACGGCCTTTTGGTTCCCGGTAAGTTGCCCCTCCTCGACTCGAGTTGTCCGCTCGGGTACACAGTCTAGAACAAATACCAAGGTTTAAACCTAGTATAACTCGACTTCATGCCGGATCACTAGTAGGAACGCTTATTTGCATCATGTTGCGTTTGACTTAGGGGGCTCAACACAGGGGTTGGGTCCGTCTAGGACAAGCAACCAGAAATGAAAAGGCCACCCTGCTGCATCTTATTTGTTTTGCGCATTTATTTGCTTCGGTTCCGCATGTTGATCGGTTTCTAAAAAAAAAGAAAATAGCAGCGTAGGGAGATAATTACTTATTTTGGAAAAATAAAACCAATGTCCAAGTAGTGTCGAAACCTCGTCGGAATTTTTCTAAAAAAAATAATATAAAACCAAAAGTTGTCTTTTAGTTTGATTCATTAAAAGAAAATATAAAATTGTTCTGTTATTTTTAAGAAAGGGTATTTATTTTTGAAAAAAAAAATAATAATAATAAAAAAAGTATAATAAAAAAATCTGGAAAACTCATAATTCAAAAAATGTGTTGTTTCTTTTTTAGCACCCTTTTATAAATTCGGACTAATAGTCCAAATATTGCAAAAAAAAAAATAATATATTTTTAGTATTTATCTTTCTCCAAAAATAATAAAAATGCTTATTCTTGATTGTTAGGTTTATTTAATTTTCTCTATTCACGATATGACCGAACTACGCCGGTTTGATTCTCGCACGGGGTGAGATACGTAGGCAACCCTCGGCGGGTCCAACCTCCCGTTTTTACAAAAAAAAAAAAAAAAAACAAAAAAAATCTAGATAATTTTAATTTTTGAGTCTAATAAAGTTTATCGCCTTAAATAAATGTGCAGGATGAGCACGATACAAAATGAATCATTTTCAATAATGACCAAGATCCCTTTTGAGTTGCGATTATGGTGGAACGACTTAGGCAAAGAAGGGCAAGGCAAAGTGAGGAAATATCTGAAAAATCTCCCGGATTTACTAGACATTCAGCCTCGGGGTGATATTATCAGATCATTGGTCACTTACTGGGATTCGGCGCACAATGTATTCCATTTTTCAGGTTCGAACTCACCCTGACGTTGGAGGAAATAGCGGGATACATTGGGGTTGATGAAGCTCCGTTAAGGTTCAAGTACTTGATTGCACCTAGGGCCGTCACGGTGCACCGATTTTTGGATTTTCTGAAAATACCCCGAACATTTCACCATCCAGATCTTGCCAAAGGTTTCTGCAGTCTCCACCTCATGTATGCTAGATACGGTCATGAGGGCGGGTTCAATAAGCCGGATTTCAAACTATGTAGTAAAGGCAACCGACAAAAATGGGACGAACACCGGCAGTTGGCTTTCATGACGGCCTTCTTAAGTCTTATAGTGTTCCCAAGGAAGGACGACCACATCGATCTAAAAATAACTGGGATTGTCAGTACTTTGCTTACCCAAGATAAAAGTACTCTGGCGCCTATGATTATGGCTGACATTTTCCGGGCTCTCACTGTTTGTCGAGCCAGGGGTGACTTTTTCGAAGGATGTAACCTACTGTTGCAAGTGTGGATGACCGATCATTTATGTCATCGCTCCTCACTTTTGGGTTATGGTTCGCCAGAGAAAACTTGTATTGGAGAATTCTACACAAGAATCAAAGGGCTCAATTTACCTGAGGGAGTCACATCATGGACCTCATTTCTCCAAACTCTCACCGCCAACCAAATCCAATGGACGCTCGGATGGTCACCTATCGAGGAAATCATATACATGCCGGCAACCCGGCCTCACTTTCTGTTGATGGGACTGAAAAGTATCCAACCCTATGCACCGTATCGGGTTTTGAGGCAACTTGGGAGGTACCAAGTGGTACCGAAAGATGAAGATTTGAGTACCCAAGTGATTGAAATCAGTCCGAACGGTCATTTCCCTGAAGAAGAAGTTCGCCAAATCTGGAGTGAATGCCAACATCTGACAGCAAACACTTGTGTGATCGATACGGCAAAAGGGGAAGTCGCCCCAGGATATCACGCTTGGTTTAGAGGTAGCCTGTCTTACGAAAGACCGGCTAAGAGGCCGCATCTCAAAGATTTCGTAGAATCATCCCAAGGGCAATGGAACTGGTTAGCAAAAGAGAAGGGTTATCGAGCAGAGATTGGCGATTTGAAGCTACAAATAGATAGTTTGAAATTCGATAACAGCGTACAAATCGCGGCGGATCGAAGCGAAAAGAATAGGTTGACCCAAGAGAATGAAGAACTTAAGGCCCAAGTCCAAAAATTGAGATTGTCTCTTGATGAGCAACCCAGAAGTCAATCAGACCAGCGGTTGATAAAGGGTTTGAAAAGAGAGATCACGGAATGGCGAGACAGGTTAGAAGAATCCGAAAAGGTCATGACAGAGTTCAAGGCACGGTGGGAAACAAGAGTAGATAAGCATCGCCGATGTTTGAACCAATTGAAACGTGACCACGAGAAGGCTGTTTCCAAAATAAAGAGGGAGATGGCTACACTTGAGTTTAAAGCAGTTAAGCAGGCCAGGGATTTCCAAATGGAGAGTAGATACTGTTACAACTTGTTGGCCCAAATGAAGAAAGAAGTGCGGCAGCTGAGGGATCAGCACATACAGGACTCACAGGTATTCAAGACGAGCAGTGATCAGATAAGGCACCTACTCATAGAGAAGAAGCAAACCAGAGATAGGATCAAGGCCATTGCCCATGCCATCACCAGACGATGTCTACGATGTGAGAACATGTCCAGCGTTACCGTCCTCTCGGCAGTAATGGGTTATGTCAAGCAGACTATGCACGAGCTGGAGCAACTTGAGAGGGATCTCACGCCTAGGACCGCGGCGAGGCCGAACGATGCCCCGCGGACACCAATTTTCAAAACCATAATGCACTCATAAGTCGAATCTGTATCTTAGCATTTTCTGCCTGTTTTTCCATCAGGGTGATTTTCAGTCTATTTTGAGTCTAGGTTCATTTTCCAAGTTTGCTTTTTCTTTTGCAGAATGTAGCTTGTAATAGAACATTTCAACAATGAAGAGGTTGTTTCTTTTACGTCCATTTGTGTTTTTCGAACTACGTAATGATCTGATTCACGTAGGCATCGTGATACGTAGGCAATCCTCATCGGATCCGGTCGCATTTCTTTTACTACAAAAATAAAAAATATATATATATATAATAAATAAAATAAAAGGGAAAAGAGAAAAGGAAAAGAAAAGAAAAAAAAAGGGAAAAACTAATAAGAGAAAAATGCCGGAATGACGCATGCTCTCGTAGCAAACATATAGTAATCCACTTAACTGTATAGGTGCATCATGCCCAACGTGAGATTAACTATCTATTATTTGCTGCAAAATTAACCGTGCGTTTGTCATTGAGCATTTTTCCCAGGGTTTTTGAAAAGACGGTTGGTCTGGTGAAAGTCTGGCCTCGCACTCATACTTCACGAGATCAAGGAGAGGTGTTCAACTACCTGTTGTTAGGACCAGAAGCAGTACTCACACTTACTTCACCAGGTCAAAAGGAAGTGTGGAAATGTCTTCGGAAATTCCATTGCAAACAGTCCCCGTCTCTGAGGAGAGCTCAATCTCAGCCGTCCTCACACCTGAATCCGCAACTGCGGAGGAAAATAGGATCCTACGGCTCCGCATGTTGGAAATGATGGATGACTGGAACAATGGGAAAGAGCCGCCAAGTGTCGTCCCCGGATTCCCTGAACTATTCTCCAAGTCAAGTGGGACTTCTAATGTCCCCATAAATTACCCTGCTACCCCATTTGGGTACCCAGCCACCTCCGTCTTCTCTGCAGGATCACCTTCTGAGCCTCGTCCCCGAATGTAGGCCACTGATGCAAGCGTGAACATCTTTACTGCATCACCTTGCCCAGCTACGGCACAGCCTGCCACGTACAAGCCAAGCCTTGACTCATCCTCTTTTACATTCCAAGCACCGTCGTTCTCAATGGAACCAACTAGGTTCGCCACCAGTACTAATCCTCTACCGCCTCAGTGCGAGCTTGTACTAGGGCAGGATCAGAACCCCAGAGTTGTAGAACAAAATGAGATGGCCAAAAGGATGAGAAGCCTTGAGCAAAGTCTGAAGAATATGCAAGGATTGAGCGGGCAGAAGAGCGTCTCTTACGCCGACCTATGCATGTTTCCTCACGTACACCTGCCAACAGGTTTCAAGACCCCCAAGTTTGAGAAATACGATGGGCACGGTGACCCATTGCACATCTTAAGAAATACTGCAACCAATTGCGGGGAGCCGGCGGAAAAGAAGAACTGCTAATGGCATACTTTGGGGAAAGTTTAGTAGGGATAGCTTTGGAATGGTATATGGATCAGGAAATGTCCCGATGGCATATATGGGATGATCTCGCTAGAGATTTTGTAAAACAATTCCAGTATAACATCGACATTGCGCCAGACCGAAATTCTCTGTCAAATTTAAAGAAGAAGCCTTCGGAAAGCTTTAGAGAGTATGCTATTAAGTGGCGTGAACAGGCGTCGAGAGTGAAGCCTCCCATGGATGAAGTGGAAATGGTCACTATCTTTCTCCAGGCTCAAGAGTCTGACTATTTCCAAAACATGATGTCGGCCATGGGTAAGCCATTCGCGGAAGCGATCAAGATTGGAGAGATGGTGGAAAATGGGTTGAAAACGGGAAGGATTTTGAGTCAAGCAGCCATAAGGGCAACCTCCCAGGCCGTCCAAAGCGGGTCTGGAGGAACAACAAGGGGGAAGAAGAAAGAAGAAACGACTATGGCAGCCTCTGAAGCAAGGGAGTATCGTCATCCCAGGCCCCATTTTCCGGAAAGAGCCCCACAACACTATTACCCCCATTCAAATTCGGCATATGCTCATCAACCTTATATGGTCATGAATGCCCAACCTTATAACCATCCACCACAACAAGCCAACCGAGGCCCAGCTCCACCTCCCAGAAATCAGCCTCCTTACCGCAACCACTATAACCCACAACCCCCGCAGAATAACTACCGCCCCCAAGAGCCACCTCGACGACGGACTTTCACACCCATCGGTGAGCCATACTCAACTTTGTTCCCAAAGTTGGTCCAGTTGGGTTTCTTGCAACCCATCCCTCAAACAAGGCAAAACCCGACATCTCCTTCTTACAAAGCCGGAGTCAGATGCGCCTATCATTCAGGGGCCGAGGGACATGATACAAACGACTGCTGGTCATTGAAAAGAGTGGTCGAAAATTTGATAGAGCAGGGGAAAATAGTGCTAAGGGACGAGGAGATCCCGAATGTAACAAACAATCCACTGCCCGCTCACAATAATGGGCCGCTGATCGGCATGATTTGTGAAGACAAAGAGTTCGACCCTGCTTTGAAAGCCATAATTGCCATTGTCGACACGGGGAAGAGGCCTGAAATAGACCAAAAATCAGAACAGGGGGAGGAGGCCAAGGTTGCAGAGAGCAAGTCTGAAAAGAAGGTAGAAAAGAAAGTGGTACCAGCAAAGGGCGGAGTTCTTTACGTACCGCGAGGTCAAGCTGAGAAGACGCAGAAATCCGGGATCAAAAAGACAAAACCTATGTACGTGCCAAAAGGGGCCTATGTGGTCCGGGGGACGATTCAACCACCTCGGCTGAATGAGCCAGTGGTTATCGGACGCGTGCCACAAAAGCCAATGACCAACCCGACCACAGTGCTGTGGAATTATCAAAAGACCTTGGTGATGTACAAAGGAAAAGAGGTCGTGGGAGAACTTCCAGAAAATACTTTCATTAGAGGGTACTCAAATACCCAAGAACTGAACAACGCCACACAAAGGCGCTTTCCTCCAAAGAAGCCTGTGAGTGTTGAAGAGGCGGAAGTGTTCTTCCAACAAATGAAGATGCCGGATTACGAAGTGATAGATCAGTTGCGCAAGCACCCTGAGCAGGTGTCCATGCTATCATTATTGACAAGGTCGGCCGAGCCTCAAAAGATCTTACTGAAGACCCTGAATGAGGCATATGTGCCGGTTGAAACCTCGGTGGAGCAATTAGAGCGGATGACAGAAAGATTCTTCGCCGTCAACCAAATCTCCTTCAGCAAGAACGATCTACCTCCGGAAGGAGCAGCACACAACAAGGCATTGCATTTAACAGTCAAATGTGAGGACTACTATGTCAAGCGGGTAATGCTGGATGGGGGATCAGGTGTTGACATTTGCCCGCTCTCCACACTGCAAAGAATGGAAATTGAGACCGGAAGAATCCGACCCAACAACGTCTGCGTAAGAGCTTTCGACGGCATCAAGAGAGACACCATGGGAGAAATAGACCTGCTGCTGGTCATAGGACCAGTCGAATTTCGAGTCACTTTCCAAGTGATCGACATGGACACATCCTACAATTTCCTCCTTGGCAGGCCTTGGATCCATGCGGCAGGAGCCGTGCCTTCCACTCTTCACCAGATGGTGAAGTTCGAGTACGAAGACCAAGAGATCGTGGTCCATGGGGAAGACGAACATGCCATTTATCGGGACCCATCCATCCCGTATCTTGAACCGAGAGAAGGGAGCGAACATACGGTCTATCAAGATTTCGAAGTGGTACTGGCAGAGCAGCACGAAGAGGGAGTACCTTTCCCCCAGCCTTTCTTGTCTAACGATTCGGTTATGGTGGCCAAAGAGATGATCCGACACGGATTTAGGCCGAGGAAGGGGCTTGGACGAACCCTTCAGGGAATGACAGAACCCATTACTTTACCAGTCATCAAGAAACCTTTTGGACTAGGTTTCAAACCTACTCCAGCAGACGAAAAATGGGCAAAGAAAAGGAGAAATGAGGGCTGGAAGTTGCCTCAACCGCTGCCGGATTTATATGCGACTTTCGTCAGGCCAAGGTACGCTGAAGAAGAAGATGATGAGGTCTTCACAGCTGAGGAAATCGAGGAAATATGTGGGGCGATGAGAGAAATGCTCTACGAGGTCCACATGGTTCAACCAGGTGAAGGCACAAGCACTGCTGAGATGCTGTACAAGGGACCGAACGCCCAACTTCAAAACTGGAAGGCCACGCCATTCCCGACTAGACGGAAGTCCGGGTAGACCTGCCCTGCCACCTTTCCTGTATCACAAGTTATCCCCGGGACATAACTTGAACGTTTTCTTCTTTTCGATTGTTGTTTTGAATTCCTAGTTGTAAACATTGTTGTCTTCCAACTTTCCAAAAGAAATATACAAAAATACAAAAAAATCATCATTGCTTTCCTATTCTTTCTCTTGTTCTGATTTTTATTACTTTTCCTCTTATCTTCCTTTTCAGTCCTAATAATGCGGCTTTAAATATGACATGCTTGCGGACTTCACGCCCAGATCACAATGAGCTATTTAACTGCGAATTAATGAACCCAGAACCAGAATATGATGCGGAAGAGGCTTTTAGGGAGATAAACCGAGAGTTGGAATATTTCGAGAATAAACCTAAGCCAAATCTGAATGACACTGAACCGGTAAACTTAGGAACCCCGGAAGAAGTCCGGGAGACCAAGATAAGCATTCACACGGACAAGAAAACGCGAGAGGCGATAATTCAACTTCTTCTTGAATTCAAAGACGTGTTTGCCTGGTCATATGATGACATGCCGGGACTAGGTGTCGATCTAGTGGTTCACAAATTGCCAATTCATCCTGATTGTCCTCCAGTTCAACAAAAGCAACGAAAGTTCAAAACTGAGATCAGTGACAAGATTAAGGAGGAGATCACCAAGCAACTGAAAACATGAGTGATCCGGGTAGTCCAATATACAACATGGTTGGCGAATGTGGTTCCAGTACCGAAAAAGGACGGGAAAACTCGGGTATGTGTAGATTACCGAGATCTGAACAGAGCAAGTCCCAAAGATAATTTCCCGCTGCCCAACATCCACATCCTCGTTGATAATTGTGCCAAACACGAGATACAGTCTTTTGTAGATTGTTATGCTGGGTATCATCAGGTACTGATGGATGAAGAGGACGCCGAGAAAACCGCTTTCACCACGCCTTGGGGCACCTACTGTTATCGGGTCATGCCATTTGGTCTAAAGAATGCTGGGGCTACTTACATGAGGGCCATGACCGCCATTTTCCATGACATGATGCATCAGGAAATAGAGGTGTACGTGGACGATGTAATAGTCAAGTCCAGGACGCAGGATAATCACATCCAAGACTTGAGGAAATTCTTCGAGAGGCTAAGGAAGTATGACTTGAAGCTAAATCCAGCCAAATGCGCTTTCGGAGATCTACCTCCCCCGATAACGAAGAAAGACGTGATGAGTCTTTTGGGCAGGCTGAACTACATCAGTCGGTTTATTGCCCAGCTGACAAGCACGTGTGAGCCCATATTCAAGTTGTTAAGAAAAGATGCGGCGATTAAGTGGACAACGGAGTGTCAAGAAGCCTTTGATAAAGTCAAAGAGTACCTTTCGAATCCCCCAGTCTTGGTCCCTCCAGAACCAGGGAGGCCACTTTTCTTGTATCTGACAGTCTTGGAGAACTCTTTTGGCTGCGTCCTCGGGCAACACGACGTAACCGGGAAAAGGGAGCAGGCGATCTACTACCTGAGCAAGAAATTCACCAGCTACGAGGCCAAATACACTCTGTTGGAAAATACATGCTGCGCTCTCACATGGGTTGCTCAAAAGCTGAGGCATTATCTCCAAGCCCACACTACATTCCTCATAAGCAGGTTGGATCCCTTGAAATATATATTTCAGAAACCAATGCCTACTGGGAGACTGGCTAAATGGCAAATCTTGCTTACGGAATTCGACATAGTTTATGTCACTCGCACGGCAATGAAAGCCCAGGCGTTAGCAGATCATTTGGCCGAAAACCCGGTCGATGAGGAATACCAGCCATTAGATACCTACTTTCCAGATGAAGAGGTAAACACCGTAGAAGTGATCTCGGAGGAATCTCATGTTTGGAAGATGTTCTTTGACGGAGCCGTGAACGCCAAGGGTATAGGGATTGGGGCAATTTTGATCTCACCTGCCGGTCAGCATTATCCCGCCACAGCTAGACTTCGTTTCTTCTGCACAAATAATACAGCTGAATATGAAGCCTGCATTATGGGCATACATATGGCAATCGATCAGGATGTCAAAGACTTACTGATTATGGGAGATTCTGACCTGATCATCCGGCAAGTTCAAGGCGAGTGGGAAACTCGGGATGTCAAGCTTATCCCATACCGACAACATGTAGAGGACCTCAGCAAGCGCTTTACCTCAATAGAGTTCAGGTATATTCCGAGGTGTCACAATGAACTGGCAGATGCACTTGCTACTCTGGCTTCTATGCTACCCTACCCGGGCAACGCCCACGTCGATCCTTTGGAAATCCAAATCAAGGAAAGACACGGTTACTGCAGTATAATCGAGGCGGGATCAAATATGCAGCCTTGGTACCATGACATCAAGAGGTTCCTGAAGACGCAAGAATACCCCGAGCACGCTACTGGAGATCAAAAGAGGACCATTAGGCGACATGCAAGTGGTTTCTTTTTGAGCGGTGAATTGTTATATAAGAGGACTCCGGACCTCAATCTCTTAAGATGTGTCGATATCGAGGAAGCAAGAAAGATCATGCACGAAGTACACGCAGGTGTGTGCGGACCTCACATGAACGGGTATGTCTTAGCGAAGAAGATCCTTAGAGCAGGTTATTACTGGATGACCATGGAAAAGGATTGCTTTAGCTTTGTCCGGAAGTGTCATCAGTGTCAGGTGCACGATAATTTGATTCATGCACCTCCCACGGAACTGCATCCCATGTCCGCACCTTGGCCATTTGTCGCTTGGGGCATGGACGTCATTGGACCAATTGAACCAAAGGCTTCGAACGGACACATGTTTATACTGGTTGCCATCGATTACTTCACAAAATGGGTAGAAGCTGTCACTCTCAAGTCGGTCACCAAGAAAGCTGTGGCGGATTTTGTACACTCAAATCTTATATGTCGCTTCGGTATTCCTGCGACTATCATTACGGATAACGCAGCAAACTTGAACAGTCACTTGATGGGAGATGTGTGTGAGCAATTCAAGATAACACACAGGAATTCCACTCCTTATCGGCCAAAAGCCAATGGTGCTGTGGAAGCTGCAAATAAAAACATCAAGAAGATTTTGAGGAAAACAATACAAAGTTCCCGACAGTGGCATGAACAGTTACCTTTTGCATTATTGGGGTACCTCACTACGGTACGCACATCGGTGGGAGCGACTCCTTATCTTTTGGTTTATGGGACCGAGGCTGTAATACCGGCAGAGGTAGAAATCCATTCGCTTCGAATCATTGTCGAAGCAGAAATCGAGGACAGCGAGTGGGTTAAGACTCGGTTAGAGCAATTGACGTTGATTGATGAAAAGCGGATGGCTGCAGTTTGTCACGGACAGTTATACCAACGAAGGATGGCCCGTGCTTACAACAAGAAAGTCCGACCCCGGAATTTCGAAGTAGGACAATTGGTACTGAGGCGTATTCTGCCGCATCATGAAGAAGCAAAAGGAAAGTTTGCCCCAAATTGGAAAAGCCCATACATCGTAAGGAAAATATTGCCAAGAGGAGCATTGTATTTAGGTGATATCGAAGGAAATGACCCCGACACAGTAGTAAATGCAGATGCAGTCAAGAGGTACTACGTCTAAATCATACTCCAATGGTCCTGACACGTTTGAGAATGGCGAAGGTTTTATCCCCCACTACTCCCAAACACTACCCAATCCTCTCTACAAAAAGAAAAAAAGAGAAACAAAAAAAAAGAAAAAAAAAACAAAACAAAACAAAATTTGATTGAGGCCTGAACTACGTTTGACTTGATTCCGAAAGGATACGTAGGCAGCCTCTCCCTGAGGTTCAGTCACACCAACAATAAAATCCCATCCACCCTGAAATTGAAAACCGGGGCACGTCGAGCAGTTGAGAAGTTAGTATCACTACCTCTCTTTACCAAGCACAAGCCTTCAAATCAATTACCAAATATGGTGGGGAATCAATAAGCGTCACAAACGAAGACCATCACACTCTAAATTGAGAGAGATAAAATGAGAGAGTCTCGGCGGTGAAAACCTTCGGGCACCACGAGGCGACGGGAGTAGAGAAACCAAAATGAGAGAGCTTGTTTAGTAAAAACTCGCAAAGAGTGCTATCAAGCGATGACAAGAAGAGAAATGAGAGAGGTCAGCCAGCGAAAACCCGCAAAGGACGCTGTTGGCCGAAAAAGAATGACGCCACCCCAAGAAAGTTTTGGCAGAGTGCCACCAGTTTGGAATCATAGATCCGTTCTGGTTCAGGAAAACGCAAGCTCTTAGAAGATCAGACGTCCAGTCCAAAGAGCATGTCATGTCATTTAAAGCCAGCGTTATCTTCCTCAGATAAGTCTTTCTCGTCCCAAAAAGGGTATTCCTTTTTTGATTTGTTTTCCCCTTCCTTTGTGTCTTTTCGAATCCCTTTTGCATTTTTAACCCCGAGTTCAGGACACACCGAAAAGGACATGTGGCATGGTTTGTTTGCACGGAATCCCGTCTCATGGAGGAAAGCGCCTCATCTCGTTGGTATGATTGCCCAAGCATGATTGAATCATGGCGTTTGATGGTGTTTCAGAGTAAAGAGGAAAGAGAGAAATCTTGAAATCCTCCCCAGCAAGGCCGCCTTCGGACAAATCCCCACAGAATCTCCCCCTGTACAAATCCCCACAGAGTCTTTCCTTTTATGCAAACTCCCACAGAGTTTCCCCAAAAAAAAAAAAAAAAAATCACCCCAGCACGCCCCAGCGAGTTCTTTTGTAAATATTCCCCACAGAGCTTCCTTTTGTACAAATTCCCACAAATTACCCCCAATAAAATCCCCGTTGAGAACCTCCAATCAAAACGGGACAAAAGAAAAAAGAGGCCTTACGAGGCAAGTCATCACAGAATCTGGAAATACAAGCCTGAGTAGTCTAAAGGTTTCGCCATTCGAATCAAATCAATGGAGGAATTTCGCAACAGAAATAAATACGCAAGAAAGCAATTGGGAACGATCAAGGTCACCAAACCGACCATCATTTCCAAACTAACAAATGATTCTTTGTCTGAAAGTTTGAAACAGGTCCGATCCAAGACAACCGTGCAAGAAGCAGGTGTCACCCAAAGAAGAAGGTGCACGGGTACAGGAAGTACTTCGGCAATGATGAATTCACTCGAAAGGTAAGCTTCCACGAAACTCCCTTTTATCTTCTATTTAAAACAGGAAAACTCAAAAAAAAAAAAAAGATCGGTAGTATTCTCGAGCTTCTTCAGCCAATTAGCATTAGGGTTTTAAACCCTAAACTGAATTTTCCTTTCAGCCAGTATTAGAGTTTTAAACTCTAAACTGAGCTTTTCCATGCAATCAGCGTTAGGGTTTTAAACCCTAAACTGAATTTTCCTTTCAGCCAGCATTAGAGTTTTAAACTCTAAACTGAGCTTTTCCATGCAATCAGCATTAGGGTTTTAAACCCTAAACTGAATTTTCCTTTCAGCCAGCATTAGAGTTTTAAACTCTAAACTGAGCTTTTCCATGCAATCAGCATTAGGGTTTTAAACCCTAAACTGAATTTTCCTTTCAGCCAGCATTAGAGTTTTAAACTTTAAACTGAGCTTTTCCATGCAATCAGCATTAGGGTTTTAAACCCTAAACTGAATTTTCCTTTCAGCCAGCATTAGAGTTTTAAACTTTAAACTGAGCTTTTCCATGCAATCAACATTAGGGTTTTAAACCCTAAACTGAATTTTCCTTTCAGCCAGCATTATAGTTTTAAACTGAGCTTTTCCATGCAATCAGCATTAGGGTTTTAAACCCTAAACTGAATTTTCCTTTCAGCCAGCATTAGAGTTTTAAACTCTAAACTGAGCTTTTCCATGCAATCAGCATTAGGGTTTTAAACCCTAAACTGAATTTTCCTTTCAGCCAGCATTAGAGTTTTAAACTCTAAATTGAGCTTTTCCATGCAATCAGCATTAGGGTTTTAAACCCTAAACTGAATTTTCCTTTCAGCCAGCATTAGAGTTTTAAACTTTAAACTGAGCTTTTCCATGCAATCAGCATTAGGGTTTTAAACCCTAAACTGAATTTTCCTTTCAGCCAGCATTAGAGTTTTAAACTCTAAACTGAGCTTTTCCATGCAATCAGCATTAGGGTTTTAAACCCTAAACTGAATTTTCCTTTCAGCCAGCATTAGAGTTTTAAACTCTAAACTGAGCTTTTCCATGCAATCAGCATTAGGGTTTTAAACCCTAAACTGAATTTTCCTTTCAGCCAGCATTAGAGTTTTAAACTCTAAACTGAGCTTTTTCCATGCAATCAGCATTAGGGTTTTAAACCCTAAACTGAATTTTCCTTTCAGCCAGCATTAGAGTTTTAAACTCTAAACTGAGCTTTTTCCATGCAATCAGCATTAGGGTTTTAAACCTTAAACTGAATTTTCCTTTTAGTCAGCATTAGGGTTTTAAACCCTAAACTGAATTTTCCTTTTAGTCAGCGTTAGGGTTTTAAACCCTAAACTGAATTTTCCTTTTAGTCAGCGTTAGGGTTTTAAACCCTAAACTAAATTTTCCTTTTAGTCAGCATTAGGGTTTTAAACCCTAAATTGAACTTTTTCTTCCAGCCAGCATTAGGGTTTTGAACCCTAAACTGGATTCTTCCTTTGTTCGGCATTAGGGTTTTAAAACCCCAAACCGAACCTCTCCCCAGCTAGCCGGTGTTAGGGCTCCAACCCTGAACTGAGCATGCGTATCCTCTTTCATCAATTTTATGAATTTCCTGGTGAATAATTAACGAAATTTTCCTAGTGAAACTGGGGCAGAAAATTTCGTTCGTTTGTTTGTTTTTTCCCGCAGGTCTAACCTCGAGCCACACGGATCGAAATGACCTACGAGATGAGTCTCAACTCAGAATCAAAGAAGAAAAAGACAAAAAGAAGTCATTCCGAGATATCAGAGTGAATGGAGGGCGGATTGACTCCAACGTTTAATTCAGGGCCTGAACCTTGCCAATCGCGTCTCACTCAGTATCCCAGAGGTTACACAAGTCGCCGCAACTCGCAAGCATCAAGATTCAGATCAGAGTCTACAAGCAGAATCAGCTAAGACCCAAGATCAAGTCGTAAAAGAATCATAGATAGGAATCTTGTAACTAGCAGTTGACATACATATAAGTAGTTAGTTCAGTTTCTAATTTTCGTTTGGTTGTAATAAGGCGGTCAGTGACGTAGTAGTGACAACAGCAGCAGCAGTAGCAGCAAGCATTGCAATCCCATGGTAGTCCCAGCTACCAAAACTTCCCGAACTACATTGACCTGATTCCTGTTTAGCCCAGGATATGTAGGAAATCTTTGAAGCAAGATTCGGTCAGATCTTTCAAAAAAAAAAAACGCTTCATACGGAGTAGTCCATAGGCAAAAATCGCTCACGCATGCTCACTTTATCTTTGCACGAAAACTCTTCGTGTTTCCGAACAAAGAGGGGCAGCTGTGAGCACGTGATTTTTGTTTCGCGAGACAATCGCTCCAAAAGAAATAAAAAATAACAACAATTGATCCCATTGTACAATTTTGAGATTTTTACATGGCACTTCATTAATTGTTTATGACTTTGGCCCATTTTTACTTTATTAAAACAAAATACAAAAAATATACGTGTCATGCATGATCTGAACTGTAACATGATTGTTAAATAGAAAAGCATAAACGGGCATCTTTGCCTTTGATTTTGTTCTGTTTAATTTTTACCTGTTTTGAGTCATTTTAATGTGTGTGCAAATAATTGTGTTAGGTGTTTATTTTAATTTGATTTTACTTAGTTTTGTATTTTTATAATAAAAGAAAAGAAAAAAAAAAGACCCCTTCCGGACTTGGGCCAATTTGTTAAATTGGCCCAACAAACTCAGCCCAAAACCTAGGCCTGCCCGGTCCAGTCCAGATGATGCCCAGAGAGAGTTCAAACGACGTCGTATGGATACAGTTTGATCTGGGCCGTTGATCTCAGATTGATCAACGGCCAAGATCACATTTCCTATACCCACGAACAGAACCCGACCCGTTTCCACCCGGACCGACCCAAACCCCTTCAGGTTGAAACGACACCGTTACCCATCAGCATAAAAATCCTGGCCCTTCATCGCAGCTCATCCAACGGCCAAGAATCGACCCCTCACTAACTATATAAGCCTAGGCCTTTACCCTGCCCCCCCCCTATCCTAACCCCCAGGCCTTAGTCGTCCCCTCCACAGACCTCAGTCCTCCAAACCCTAGCCGCCCCTGTATACTTTCGCCATTAAAGCCGGCGGCATGGATGCCGGTGACCTTCCCCTGAACACCATAGAACCCCCATGCCATCCTGAACCTAAATCTACCAACCACACACTTCGAATCACCCCCCAGGTCCTCGAATCTTCATTTGAAGATTCGAGTCAAAACTCGATCTACACCAACCAACCCCAGCTTCATACCAGACACTCCCCAGACCCCCCTCGTGACCAAACCATACTTGGTTTGGTCCGAATCTGATCAGGGAAGCCTGAATCCCAGATCTAAGTTTGAAAGTTTTGTGTCCTTTATCACTGGCCCATGCCAGTCCGAGCCAAAGAGATTAAGGTCTAATGGACTTTAATCGAAGTGTTTCTCATCTGAGAAACACTTCGATTAAAGTTCGTTCAGCCTTAAGAGAGGTCTGTCCAAATCCGAGTTCAAATTTTTAACTTTGCAAGCTTTAAGGTGAGTTTGTTTTCTTTCCTTTATTTGTTTTAGTCCGTGTGATTTGTTTTAAATATCTGGTCATGTTTTGTTTCAATTTGTGTCATTAAATTTTACCACCTTCTGATTGACCACTTTGCCTGAACCACTGTGTTTTGTTTGAACCCCTCCTATTCTGATAAGACATGTGTATTGGTTGTATCCCAAATTTGTACTGACTTACTGATTCCTCAAAGTATAATCCTACTTAATCAGTATAAGTCGAGTCATGTGTCCCATGCTTTTGAATGTCTGATTTGGCTACGTTTGTGTATGTTAATGCTAATATAGTCGAGTCGACATGTGTCGTCAATTAGTTTCAACTGTCTGAACAAAGTTAAATCGATTTGCTTCTATTGAACATTTGCCTGAATCAATTAAGAGCCAGTTTAGTTCACTTATAGCTGTTGGATTGTTTGTGCTTAGATTCTGAATTGGAAGGCATGTGCACTCGTGCACAGCATGTGCATTGGTGCATCTCATGTGCTTTGTGCACAGCCTGTGGCCTGCATAAAGGTCCTTTGTTTAATTTTAAAAATGGTTTGACAGCATATGCTGTCAACATATTCTACTGCCCATACCCTGCTTTAAGTTTAAAAAGTATTAAACCCTTTAAAAGTAAGTCTGCCAGGGAATGTTGATGGGAGTTATATACTTAAATAACTAATTGGGATCTGAAAAGGAAAAAGACACATGGGAGGGGTACGGTGACATTTTGAAAAACAGGCTGTTAAAAGAGATGGTGTTGAGGCTATAAAAGGAGGAGGACCAGACAAAAAAAAGAAGACAGAATTAGAGGAAGGGAAGAGAAAAATAGATAGACTGTGAGGAATTCTTTGAAAAAGAGAGTTGGAATACACACTAATTAGAGACACACAGATAGAGCACACAGAGATAGGGAGAGATACTAAGAGGGAATATCTTGAAGTTCAAATTTTTGAATCCAGAAAACTGGAAAAGAATCTGTCTGATAACTCAGACAAACAAAACCAGAAATTGCTTCCTTTCCTTTTGTTTCTGACTTCAACTAAATCCGGACCTATTCTGTGCAATACTGAGTTCTCACAAAAATTGAGTCTGCTTGTTTATTGTTTGTTCTACTCGAAAGTTTAGTTTAGTTGAGGTTGATCTCACTCCAATTGTTTGAGAGTTGTAGTTGCTACTCTACTGTTTCTTGTTGCTGTTGCTATACTGCCCTGCTGCTACTGTTGGTGCTGTTACTGCTGCTGCATTTGTTCATTGTTACTCTACTAATTGCCCCTTTCTTCAATTGCAAATATTCCCAGGTACACAATCTTTGAACCTTGTATTGTTGAAAGTTTGAAGTTGAAGCAGAAATAAAGAAATGAATACCAGTTTATGTTATAGCATTGGTGTAAAAAGATAGTTCGAATGTTAGTTGGACCTGTATTTTTACTGCGAACTGCAAATATTCTGTATAAACTAGCATACATTCTGTTTAAGATGAACTGTTAGATAGCATGGCTCAACAGTAATGATAGTATGACATAGACAGCATGTTTTGATTTAGTATACATTCAGTTTAGTATAACACTTGTTTGATTTAGTATGACTGTATAGCATAGAGTCATGGTAGCATTTGTATGCATTTTGCCTAGACCACTGAATTGACAAAACTGTGGTACTGGGTCCGGAATAAATGTATCCCAAACAAACTCCCATACAGTCACATTAAGAGTCTGGCTATGAATGCCAGTTCTCCTGTCAGTTTATTCGTTCCAATGCAGGTTCGATACTGGGTTTCAGTATAGATTCTTTTGATGATTGTTGAGAAAAACTAATAATCCTTTTTGAGTTCAATTAGTAGTAATTTTCATAATAAAACAACCGATTTCTTTTATCAATTTCAAATAGTTTAGAGTGTTAAGAATAGAACTTGGAGGTCGTTAAACATAACTCAATATATGTTGTTAGTTTGTTTGCAATCTCACTTAGCGAATTAATAAGCATATTCACTTGTTGAAGACAAAGCATGCGGTAACCCTCACCTCATGAACAATCAATCAGGTAATCAAACAAGTTTAGGTTCGGCAAACATAATAAGGATTCAGTCCGTATTTGTCCAAACCAGCAAAATTCGGCATCATCCTTTTCTTTAAAGATAAATGTAGTAAAGACATAGTCATTGTAGGGTACCCTTCTAAAATAATGAGACGAGCCTCGCCGAATAAAAAGGCAAATTGCGGGGCCCTCAATAATTGGTCATAATAAATACTTAGAATTTGGGATGGACTGTTTAGTGAATTCCACTGCCTTCCCCAAAGATAATAATGCGTTAGACTTTTTAGGCGCGACTTAATTAAATTACATTCTTAAATTCGGGTGCGCATTTATGTGACCCAAATTCAAATCTCAACGGAGTCGAAATGTGTTAACAACTACGGGTGCATTGATTGTGACGTGGTTCGAGATGCATTTTCACGACGTTGCAATTCTATAAAAATAAATGATAATAATAAAAGCGGTTTAAACTTAATAAAAACACGTAAGTCATAACATGTATTTAAATCAGATATTTAGCCATTATAACAATTTAAGCGACCGTGCTAGAACCACGGGATTCGAGGGTGCCTAACACCTTCCCTCGAGTCAACAGAATTCCTTACTTAGAATTTCTGGTTCGCAGACTTCATTTGGAAAAGTCGAAAATTTCCTCGATTTGGGATTCAAGATAAACCGGTGACTTGGGACACCAAAAGCTAAACCTTTCCCAAGTGGCGACTCTGAATTAAATAAATAATCCCATTTCGAATATTGTCACTTAAATTGGAAAAACTCCCTTGCGCATTTAACCCTTCGGGGCGGGCGCGCAAAAAGGAGGTGTGACACCACCCGTACTATTTCATCGGTCACAAGTGACTGTACATATTTTGGACAAGAATTCCACCTTGTTTCCTTTATCACAGATTTGAGAAACACTCGGGAGACTGTACTTAAGCCCATTGACATAGTACACATTTTCAATAGAATGAGTGAGTGACTTCCCAACTTTTCCAAATCCAAGAATGTATCCCTTTTTACCATTACCAAAGGATACACTCACTCCTTGCAGGGCTTTTAGTGAAAGAAAGTCTGTGGTGTTCCAAGTCATGTGTTTCGAACACCTACTATCCATGAACCATTGTTGACTGTTTCCTTTCATTGTTCCATGCACAAGAGATTAGGAGTTAGTTTTAGGAACCCAAACAAGTTTGGGTCCTTTGTAGTAAGCAAGAGGATGAATAAGAGTTCTCTTAGTCCATGCAGGTAATGTGCATTTTTTGTGAGTGGAACCTGGTCCCTCGTTTGTAGTCACGGTTTCAGCAACCACTTTGTCTTTCTGAACTGATTGATTCTTGGCCTGGACATCTTCCTTGAAGCACCCAGTGTTTCCACATCGGGTACGAGGCTAGTTGTCAGATACAGTGACGTACTTGCTGTGAGGTTTGTGATGAGTTTTCTCCCTTTGGAACCCTGCTCCCTGCCTTTTTTCACAATCATTAGTAAGCAAGGCAGAGGTAGCTTCTGAGGACCAGGTCCACTTTAGAGACTTTTCAAGATCATTCATTACTCTTTTTAGATTGGTTTGGAGAAGCTCGTTTTTCTCAATTTCAGCACACATCCTAAATCTCAAAGCTTTCACCTCATTTTCAAGCCTAATGTGTTCCTCACTTGCTATCTCCTTTCCTTTTTTAGCACTTTCAGGTTTTGACTTAGTCTATGGTTTCACTATTGTTTCCCTTTGGTCTGCAATTTCTGCCAACAGATCACTCTTTTCTTTTTTGAGGATTTCAATGGTTTTCTTATGGTCAGTAATTACAGCCACTAAGTCGTCACTAGTATGTTCAGATTCTCCTAATTCTAAGATCGAAGAATCCCTATCCTCCGAAAGACTATGAAAGGCAGTGATTAAAACATCAGCTAAAGACATGAGTTTTTTTGGAGAATAGGATTTCAGATTTCTCTGAACATCCCTGAAGTTTACCTCTTTGTTGTCATTGTCTTCATCATTATCTGATTGAGCCATCAGAGCAAAAGTTGAGTCATATCCAATCTCTTCGCCTTCAACTGCCATCATGGAACTATCACCAGTTTAGGTTTATCTTCAAACTGCTTTACTTGTGTAGTTCCCTCATGAGCTATTTTGCAAAGCTTCCCATATTTCCTTTGCAGTGTCGCAGGTAGAGATTCTATTGTACTCTTTAGGTCCCATTCCATACACTAGAATTTTCCTGGCACGAAAATTCTTCTCCACAACTTTCTTGTCTGCTTCAGTGTATTCTTTGCTGGTTTTTTCCATTGAAAATGAAAATTTATCTAGTACCTTGATTGGAACATAAGGACCATCGCAAATGATATCCCATAGCTCACAATCCTCAGCCATGATAAAATTATGCATTCTAGCTTTCCACCACCAATAGCATTGTCCATTAAACTTGGGGGTCGGTATATGGATTGACCTTCTTCAAAATTTGGTGGAGCCGCCATGAGGATCCTTCCTAGGTGTTAGCCTGATAGGAGCCTCCTGCTCTAATACTAATTGTTAGTTTGTATGGGTCTACCAAACTGTAGAGTACATGGTCCTCTACAAGATTCTGCTGAGAATGCTAATAAAATAGTATGTAAATAAGACAGAGAATTTCTACATGAAAAAATCCCACACAAGGGGATCAAAAAATCACGACCTACACCTATAGGCTTTTAACTTCACTAACTTGCAATCTACCTATTACAAGACACTGTACAATGATTCATATTGCAAAGGATTTACTCAACTAACTTGTGGTACTCTTACCACAAGCCACTTTGTGACTTCCTAGTTACAAAGACTTTTTCTAACTTGTGATGATCTCACCACAAGCCACTTTGTAACTCTACAATTACAAAGACTTTTCCTTATGACTAAATCTAGTTACAATATAAACTCAAGGAGTTTACGGATTTACAAGAGGATTCCTAATCAGAATGCTTCTAGGTAAGCAATTTATGAGATACAATAAGTACAACAAAAAGGTTACAACTCAACTAGGGCAAAAACAGGCTATATTCTAGGAACTAGTTCTTAGTTGCGCTCAACCTTTTTCTTTAAGCTTGTGAGGATTGATTTTTCTGTTTTTGCAAGAAGCTTGAATGAGAAACAGAAACCTTCTAGTGACATTTTGTATAAAGCTCATTATGGGTACATCTTGATCACATCACTTAAAAAGATGTGAGTACTTTGTTTGGTTAGAGAATGAGTAGGTAGATAGTGTAGTGCAGCAGAAACAATGCCGTCAGTCACTTTATTTCCAGCTGTGTCCCATTGACTTTGTACTGCTATGAGGAAACCATAAGGGTTTCAGGTACTTGTGTGGGTTCCTAGCTCCTAAAGCTGTCGCAGTTCACCTTTAGTTGGAATCCGTTAAAGCTTGCAGCAGTCCAAGTAGGTCAGGTTCCCTATTTGGTTTTTAACAGTAAGTTTGTTAGATCATCAAAACATAAGGCAAGAGTATTTAAAGTCTATCACTAATCTCTGCCTCCCTATTTACATGAGGCTAATCCATGCCTCCCTATTTGCATGAGGCTAATCCCCGCCTCTCTATCTGTGTGAGGCTAATCTTTGCATCCATACTTGCATGAGGCTAATCCTTGCCTCCATACTTGCATGAGGCTAATCCTTGCCTCCATACCTACATGAGGCTAATCCTTGCCTCCATATTTGCATGAGACTAATCTCTACCTCCCTATTTGCATGATATTAATCCCTACCTCCATATTTGCATGAGGATAATCCCTACCTCCCTATCTGCATGAGGCTAATCCTTGCCTCCATACTTGCGTGAGGCTAATCCTTGCCTCCATATTTTCATGAGGCTATTCCTTGCCTCCATATCTGCATGAGGCTAATCCCTGCCTCCATACTTGTATGCGTCTAATCCCTGCCTCCCTACTTGCATGAGGATAATCCTTGCATCCATATCCGCATGAGGCTAATCCCTGCCTCCATACTTGCATGAGGCTAATCTCTGCCTCCACATTCGCATGGGACTAAGCACTGTCCCTTTTCGCACAAATATTACTCTATTTCTAGTACTATTTATTTGCTTTTCGATAAGTCTAAGCTCTGTGATCAAGACCAACCCTGCACTACTATTGAGTAGCGAGAGAGGTCGAAACAACTTTTACCCGATAAGGTCGGGATCAATTTCCACAGGGAGCTAGCTATTGGAGTTGAGTGTCTATCTAAAGTGGAGTTGTATATTTGTTCCAAATTACACTTCTAAACATTTTGGGTTTTGATTTTACTTCTAATTGTGTAATACTGCGATGCTAAATTATGCTAAAATAAGCTTAAGGTTAAACTATCGCGAGTTGTTCAAATAGGTAAAAGGCACTAGGGTGGTGACTTTCTCCTAGGTGGTTAATTAACGGATTCTTGAGTCTAAGGCTAGATTGTCATGTTTGGGGAGTATGTATAACCATTGCATGATTCTACTCACTCTACAAGCATGTATAACCATTGCATGATTCTACTCACTCTACACCTCTCGGTGGTTCAAATGATTTTGCCCTAATTGACTTTCTCAAGTCCAATTGGGTATGCAAACTTGTGCAAGCAATTGAGGTTCAAGTCGGGTATTACTATCTCTAGGTTTAACCCTTTAATTAGGGCTATCAATCTCTTGAGTATACCCCAATTCCTTGTTGGATCAATTTCAGAGACTTGGGCTCTCTTCCTTAAGAAGAGCCAAAGTCATCTAAACAATAACTAGTGTTTGTAACTACTAATTCAACATTAAACATAAAATTAGCCCAAATATCAAACACTCATAGTCAATCAAGCCCTAAAACACAAGACCCATCAATTACCCACACTAGAGTTGAGCCGCAACCCTAGCTTATGGGTCTAACTACTCATAATTAGAGAAGAAAATAAAGAAATAAATGAAGAAAAACTCATAATAGTTAATTGCTAAGTTAAACTTGAAGATTCAATGTTGAAATTAAGCTAAAATTACTCAAAATAGCAAAAGGAACGAAGTCACGAGCGCAGCTCTCAGTACAAAACTATCTGATAACCTAAAAATGGGAAAAGAATCTATTTATACTAGGCTAAAAATTCTTGACAAAAATACCTCTGCGGGGATAGTGCGGACCGCACAAAATCGAGTGCGGCAGCACTAAGGCGCTGGGTTTGAATAATCAGCTCTCTGAACTTGGGCAATGCGGACCGCACAAAGTCGAGTGCGGCCGCGGTGGCTTCTATTGCGGTCCGCACAAAATGGACCGCGGACCGCATTGGGCTTCAACCTTCAAACTAGCAACTCTCTCAACCATGGCTCTGCGGACCGCATGAAATCGAGTGCGGTCGCGATAAACCCAATGCGGACTGCACAAAACCCTTTGCGGCCGCATTGCCTTATGGCCTGAAAAGCAACCTCTCTAAACTTCACTTTTGCGGACTGCATAGAATGGTGTGCGGCCGCACTAGCCCTGTTTTGAATGAACTTTGTCTTGTATTGGTAGTTGTGCAAGTTTCACTCCTTTTTGAGCTGGATTTTGACACCTTGTCACCTTATTGATCAAACTTGCAATCAAGCACAACTTGTGAGCCTTTAGAACTATTTTGTACACATTTCTAATCAAAACTTAAGCAAGGAGGAGTGTAAAATGCATCATATTCCGTAGTTATCACTCTTCCCTCCATTTCACAAGACGGAGCCCTGTCTTGTTAACATCATGTTATTGCATATCGTGGGCTGAAATATCGCCAATCTATCCAATGACATCATAGTCTAAAAGGCATCATCCTCATAGCCGGAAGACACCATGCCATGGCATGAGGATCCCTCAATTTTGCATATCATTATTCAAAGGCGTCATGGTTCGGAGACACCATTTGTCATGGCCCGAGAACGTCATTTCATAGCCTGCGAATCCCTCGCTAAACAATTCATGGCCCAGGACATCATGGTCAAAGGATGTCATCCATAACCGCCCAAGGACAACTTTCATAGTCTAATGGGAACCTGCATCATGTTTAAATTTTATGCACAATATATGCTTTTAGTATTCTTATTTGCTGGTAACCCAGCAAGCAACGACTATCCCAGTGGGAGCGATCCCGTTCTAGTTCCCTCAACTATATCAAACCTGATCTCCCCCATAAACCGTTCATAAGCCCATCCTTAGATGTTGCATCCGTTCTTGTGATGATTTCACCGGTATACTTCACCTATGAATCTAGAACTACATATGTCCTGATTCCTGTAAAACCAGGGATATATAGGCAGCTTAGAAGCCAGGGTGCGGCCTAAATCTCCCAAACCGTCTCGCTCGATCAAAAATTGACCGTCATATCTTTACCCGACAACTCTTTCATCCTTTCTAGGTAAAGAGGGACAGCTGTTGATACCCAATTTTTTCCAAAAATATTTTTAAATTGCATATATACCTTTAAAATCATGCACTAATAGCAATTGGTATTTTTCCATAATTTCCCTACACTTTTATTAATTTGTCCAGTATTTTGTTTCCAATAAATAATTATAAAATTGCATCACAAATGATTTCAAAAGGCATTTCTCGATTTAATTTATTGTTTATGGCCCTACTGAGGCCAAATTATTCTATAAATAGCCAATTTGGCACCTTTTGGGTATAATTGCAATAACTTTGCAATTATAGCCCGTGCATATAATGTTATACTATTTTTCACCAGATATTAGTCATTTGTATTTTTAAATACTAAATAATCATTTTAAAACTATTTTCTATGCATGAAATTTATTTTTATAAATTATTTTAACTAATTTAAATAGGGCATTTAACGAATAGCCTATTCTATTTAAATTTTAGCCTAATTAGACCAGCCCAAACACCTAATCATACTCAGCCCAATACCCCAAGCCCAATTCCTAAATCTACCCGACCCAATCTGATTAAATCTTGACCGTTGATCAATTTTGATTAACGGCCCAGATTCGTTCTTACCTAATTTAACCTAAACGACCTACCCCCCAAACCCTCATTCTCTCCGTCACTCCTCTCATTCTCTCTCAAGCTCCCTCTGCCCCAACCATGGCTTCCACCCCCCGTTGCTTGCTCGCTGCTGATTATGGTGGTTCACCACCACTCCTAGCCCTAATGGCTCCCTCCCCATGACTGGAAGTCTTGCTATCCTGAAGTCCTCAAGGGACCAGTGGCCATTCACTCACCCCTGGGCTTGTCCTCACCATTCTCAGGCCACGATGGCCCGATTGCGTAAGATCTTTTTATTTTTCGGCTAAACCTATGGGTTTCTAAGACGGTCTCTCTATTTTTGGGTTATTTTTCTAGAGAACCCTAATCTCTTCTCCTGTACCTCTTAGATCTGTAATAGATCTGAGGTTTTCTGAACTATATTTTGTTTGTTTTATGAAAAACCTTTCAATTTATTGAAGCGTCGCTTTATTTTCCTATTAGGATTTCTAGAACTTTTCTTCAAAACATATCTCTAGTCTATTAATGTTGTTCTCTAATTTTCATATATTTAAACGACTTTCTATTAAAATTGCTTTTAAATCATATTTTGTTATGTTAAAAAACTATGTAATAATCCTGAGTCTGTCTTTGCTGATTTGTTCATTCGATTCGTCTGAATATATATTTCTCATGAATATGTTTCTCGTCTCCGTAATTTTACCCTATTATGCTTATTAGGGTTTCTGACTTGATTCTTCTTGCCTATATTAAGTCTATTTTTGTTTATTCACAGAAATTTATATTAATTTCCCTTAATCAGTACTATATTTATTTGAATCCCTGATTTCCTATGATTGATACCCTTTACTGATTTCATGTGATGATATTCTGTGTTGATTTCCGACTTCTAAATTATCTTCTTGCCTTATTGTGTGGTTGAATACATTATTTACTGATTCTTATAATTGTTTCCTTAATTAGGACTTTCTGAACCTAGCTCTAATAACATGTTCTATACTTGCACTGTTTAAAGTCTTTCCTTATTTGTTATACTCCAGCTATGTATGATTTCTTTCCTTACTTGTCACCTGCTCTTTACCGTTTGAACTAATTCCCTTAATTAAGGGAAGACTTGGACTGATTTTACTCTGAGTTCTATAATTACTGAACAATTTTGATTCTAACCTTATTTACCTAGCTTTCAAACTACTATATATATATATATTGCTCTCTTCTACAGTTTTACAGACACACAAACTCACATTAGTTCACATCTCTCATACACTCAAAAGCTCTTTTACTTTTTTTGTTACTTACTATTGTTACTAAATTAGTCGGATGTAAGTCAAGGCTAATTATTACACTCCCATGTTCTTCACCTTGTGTTTGCTCTCTTTACTGGTATGTTCTGATTTTAAATTCAAGCTCTCAAACCAATGTGTTTCCTACTGCTTCAGTTTATCATATTCCTAATCTGTTTCTATCTATTGTTTTGCTGTTCAACATGTAATTGACCTATTGCTCCACCTAGCTTGTTAGTTATGTCCTACCATTTTCTAAGACCAGCATGTCTTATGAACTTGTAGTTTGTCTAAATTTGACTCTACCCTGTTTTTGGAATGTTGGTTTACTTGCTATTTAGTCTCTAGTGTGAACCTTTCTTTGCCAAGCAATTTTTGTTACCCTAAGTTGTCTGATTCTATGTTGGTTATGAAATTCTTACTGTATTGTATCATTATCTATCCCCATCCCATGAACCCCCTAAAGCACCTCTGATTCTATAACTATGTTCTAATTAGCACCCCTGAATCCATGTCTTACTGTTTGCACTATTAGCTACCCCCTTAATTGCAAAGACTTCTGTTTACGTGTATTATATGTTCCCAGCCCCAATTACCCCTATGTGAAGGGTTGTTATTTGAATGTTGCTGAACCTGTTTTGGCTCTATGTTTGATCTGCTGTTTGTGTGATTACACAACTCTTGTCAAAAACTATTTTACTGAACAATTCTCCTATTTTATAAAACTATTTCAACTCAGTCTTTTTCAAATACAGCTTTCCTATTAAAGCCTTTTCAAAACTATGTCAAGCACTCTCACTCTACTCTTAAGTCCTTAAGTTCTGCCCCTCCAGTGTGTGACTGGCTTGGGATCCCTGTGAGATCCCTCTGAACTCTGATGCACTAGAGTTGGCTCTTCCACATTGCACTTAATCAGTTCTGGTTATGAAGTCTGTGTGTGAGCACTGCGCGGGATCATTGGGGTCCTTAGGGAATTCTGACACACCCAGACATAAGAAAGGGTATGAAACTTTGGCATATGAGGCTATGGACAGTTTGGTATATTTGGGCCTGCTTCAGGCTCCCTATAGTGTAACTTCTTTTTTTCCTTTATCTATTTATGTAATTTATTCAGCTGGTATGTAATAATTATTTGTAAACGAATATTGGGGATGACTAGTGAAATGGGGAGGGTAGTTATATATTTCTATCAATATCATTGGGGTAGAAAGCATGTTATAGGCTTTACCTTATTTATGCTTGCCATAGAATCCTTTCTTTAGGACCAATACATTGAAATCGTGTCATGCACTAGATATCATGCTCTTAGGTTTCACGTATACTGCTTCAGCATCTCATGTGACACTAATACATGTTTATCACTTAGAAATCATGCTCCTAGGTTAATAAACAACATTAAAATAAAAGCTTTTATTCCTGCACATCCTAAAATCATGTCTTAACAATTCTGTAACTCTCTTTGTGCATTTATAGATCATGCTTTAGGAATTTTGTTAATTTAAAGATCATTGTCATAAAAACTGTCATTTTGTGCATTTAGAAATCATGTATTAGGCACTCTGTTTGCATTTTCTTAGCCATGCTTAGTTAAACTACTGATTATGAAAGGATGTAAAAATAGTCTCATATATGACCGTCTTGTTTCAAATAAAACTGGTAACAATCCCTGTATTCTCAGCATGCTTTAAGCAAGAAACAACTCTTGAACTATTAATGATTTTGTAACTATTATGCATGATCCCACACCTAGTCAAGCCTTAGGTAATCAATCTGTGTAAAACTGGAGAACTATTTTTGCTTGTGTTTACTGTTTAACGATTTACAGGTTTAAAATCAGTAGGCAAACTGATTAGGACCTTGCTGTCGAGTTTATAAAAAACAAAGTTGCATATTTCTGTGAATTGACATCCACTTACATATCCTGTTTAGGTCTTTTCTCTAATAAAAATTGCTCTTGTTTGTGTTTGAGACGTGCTGCTTATATGCATTACTTGTGGAGGTAAACCTGGGCCTCTTAACTGCTTCTTTCTGCATTTATTTGTTAAGTCCTATGTGTTCTTGCTTGTCGCCTAGAATTTTCACCTTTTAAAACACTTTAGGGGTTGTCTAGAACTGCCCAAATTTAGAGGTCCTAAACTCCTCCAGGACCACAAGGAAGGGACAAGTAACAACACACTTAGAGTTCGTTAAATTAAAAACTCGCTTGATAACCACTAAGGGGTGGGGTAATGGGTAGAAAGGGATATGATGACTACGCATTAATGTCACGTGTAACCCCTCATTGAGGAGTATTTACCGGGCATTGCATGGGGTGATCCTATAAGCTAACCAACCTAGGACCCCTCCTTTCCAAATTCCCTTTGCTTAAACTTTACTTTTCTATATGTACACGGTTTGTTCAAGTCTTTCCTTTGTCTCATTATTTGAGTCATGCAATGTCCAAAATCTGCTCTTATTTGTAATTATGTGTTTAAACTATTTATTTGTTAAAGGACTAATTCATAAGTATAAGTTCGGTCGGGACCCACCGTGGTGGACCGAGAGTGGTGCCTAACACCTTCCCTTCAAGGTTATTTCGAGCCTTTATCCTAAATATCTGGTAATGCAAACCAATCTAAGAGTTAATCAATCTAGGAGCCCTAACGCACCATAATCTGTTAGGTGGCGACTCTTCAAATACTCAAATCCTAAAAGGAAATGAGTTATTACCCCCATGAACGTTAGAACCCGGACTTTCTCCGCGGCAGAAAAAAGGGGGCGCGACAGGTATTGTGTAGGAAATCTATTGTAAAATCATAAACCTTACATTTATGTATTGGATAGAGTTAGTCGAATTGTAAAGATTTGTAATAGATTATTACAAAGGGGCTCGTGATAGAGCTATCGCAAGTTAGTTGGGCATTAAGAGGTTAATTCCTAGGTTACAATAGTTTGTAATCTAAAAGTTTGCTCAGTAGTGAAGTTAAAATCTTGCAAGGGTAGGTCGTGATTTTTAATCCCATGAGCTGGGAGTTTTCCACGCAAAACTCTATTGTGTCATTTACTTACTACTGTGTGTACGCATTTTATAGGAACTAATAGAGAACCAGGTTCTTTATTTAGTTTGGTGGACCCTTAGTTCCTATCAGTGGTGCTTTCATAATTTTTTTTTTCTTTCTTTTTGTTTTCTTACTCTTCTTTCTTGAATGAGATTTTACGAAGAGATAATTACAGTGATAAGAGACTCATGAATATACCAAAAAGGTAAGGGACTAATGAGATAATATAATTATTAATTTAATTAACTTTGACAAAAGACTCACTATGTTAACCCAAATTCAGATGCAGTCTATATACTTTTTGTTGGCAAGTCAGGGAATGCTAAATTCCAAATCATGTTCTCCTTAAATTAAATATTATGCTGTGTGATTACCTTAACTTGCTCACGTGTTTTTCCAACGTTATTCTCAATGTCTACTACTTAAAATTGGTATGAAACCATCTCATATTCTACTAGTATTAGTATTTCTTTTTCAACTTTCTAGTAGTATTAGTGTTAGTTTATATGAGTTTACCAAACTATAGAGTACCTGGTCCTCTATGAGTTTCTACTGAGAATACTAATGAAACAGAAAGTAAATGAGACACGAGATTTTTATGTGGAAAAATCCCACTCAAGAGGACAAAAACCACGACCTACACTTGTAGGATTTCAACTTTACTAACTTGTAAATACTCTATTACAAGCCACTTTGTAATGACTCTATTACAAAGACTTCAATTCGACTAACTTGTGATACTCTTATCACAAGCCACTTTGTCACTCACTAGTTACAATGACTTTAACTTATGACTAACTCTAGTCACAACACAAATTCAGAGAGTTTATGGTTTTACAAAGGGGTTCCTAAGCAACGCTTCTAAATAAGCAATTTAGGAATTACAATAAGAACAATCACAAAGTCACGACTCAACTAAGGACAACAAAATACTAGATTTAGGAACTGGTCTGTAGTAGCGTTTAACTTTGTTCTTCAAGCTCTTGAGAATTGAGTTCAGTGTTTGCAGAAGACTTGAATGCTTGAAGTGAATTCTCAAGTGTGAAAGTGATGTTTTGTCATAATGCTCTTGTTAATACACCCTTGATGATATCACTTGAATGATGTAAGCACTTGGTAGGTCAAAGGCAAGTGACTGCAAAACTGCTGCACTGTATGCACTATTTCTGTGGCAGTCACTTTCCAACTATGCATAGTTGACTTTCGTACTATTGTCAAGGAAACACAAGGGATCAGGTCCTTGTCTTGTTTCTCCATTTTCTACACTTACAGCAGTTCACATTAGCTGGAGTCTAGGCTGGAATCCGTTTATTTGTAATGTGTACCAAGTGTGTCAGGTTCCCTATCTGGTTCTTGATAGTAAGTTTGTTAGATCATCAAAACATAAGGCAAAGACATTGAAAACCCATCAATTTCCCCCTTTTTGATGATTACAAAGTTAGACATTGATAATATGTATTTATAGCAAAGATAACCAGATGAAGTAACAAGAACTTCACAAGTTCCCCCTAACTTTATACTTCCCCCTTAATCTGATCCCTGTTTCAATTATACTTCCCCCTTTTGGAATCATTAAAAATACACAAGTAAGCAAACAACATAAAGAAGTCTAGCCTAGCTAACTCATGCCACATATGTGCACATAACATGATAGAGAAGAGAAACAGAGAAAACAAGCAATGAGATAATAAAAGAGGGTAGATTTTATTATATATATAAAACATATGCCTTCGCTTAAAAAGCAAAGGCAGAATTGAACTATTGAAAATGGGAGTAGTACTGATACATCCCAACCACATCAAAACAAAAGAAACAAAAAAACATCTGCCAAGTCATAAAAACTAAAAGAGACAATCTAGAAACTGGTCACTGAAGGGGGTACTTAAGGGGCACTAGGAGTAGAGGGCTTGGAAGTTGCAGCAAGAGTTTGGAGAACTAGGTCTATTCGGGCATTGGCCGACTTTTGCCCATTGAGCAGTTCTGCTTTTAGGTTCTCCACTTACGCTCTGAGATCAATATTTTTTTTTTGTCAAACGAGCCACTTCCTCATTTGACTCTAGAGCCCCTTGGGCCTGCTGACCTTCCAGGATAGCATTCCTAGCCTTCAACCTTCGAATCTCCTCAGTTGCATTATTTTGAGCATTAATGAGCTGTGAGATTATTGATTTACTGCCTAACCCCCCATTCTTCTTGATGCACTCACATTCTTCCAACGTTGTTTGTGAGAAGGTCTGCTTCTTGGTTCCTACCTTGCCTTGCCCCAGCGAAACCTTGAAGAACTTAAACACTTGCGTATGTAGAAATTCATATGGAAGACCATGATTATCATCCTTGAAGGTGGCTACTTTTTTGCATGAGTTCTATCATGATAGCAGGTAGGTTGACAGGGTTAAAGCCATCCAGTTGCTCCATTAGAAACAGGTCAGACTTAGAAGTCATGGACCTCCTCTTAGCACGAGGCAATAGAACTTTGTTCACCAACTCGAAGAGCAACTGATAAACAAAGAGTAATGCCTTCTTGTGAATCTAGTCTCCCTTTTGGTTTACATTATCCTTTACCACAACATTTCGGAAATTATACTGACACGTCTCTTTCACACTAGACACACCATTCGTAGGGACCTTTAGAATATCCCCAAGCAAACTCACGTCAAACATAATGTCCACCTTATTCACCAAGGCACATATATAGTCAGTATCAACGGGAAAGAGGCTGGCATAAAAGCTTTGAACCTCATCCTCATACACTTTGGGTGCATCCATTTGGAACAGATTCCCCAAACATAGAAACTCAACCATTTCAAGAACTTGACGCATACCAGCCATATCAAAAATTGCTGGTTCAAAAGTGCAACCCAGCAAGTCCTTTTGGTGCCTTAATCATTCTGAAGAAGAACTAGTTTCACTCCTTATCTTTTTCACAGAACCAGGTTCCTTAACGGTTTCAGACTTCCATTTGCCAGACTTCATACCACTTGATTTTGCTTTTCCCTTAGACTTGACTAACACATCCTCATCAGAAGCGGAGGGCTCACTCACAACATCCTTCAACTTAGAACTGGGGGTTGTAACATTCTCTATAGAAGTAGATTCCTTCTTCTTCTGGGACCTTCTCACTAGGGAACTAGGTTCCTCTATTGTTTCCTCCCCAACCTCCACCACAAGAACAACCTTATCACACACTATAACATTGTCTTTCACTAGTCTCCTCTTTTTTTTCTTACTGCTTTTTCTGCTCTTTTGAAGGGCAGAGTCATAGGCTACCTTTCATTGCAACCTAGTAGTAGGTCGCTTTAGTAGAAGACTCAGGAGTGGACACTACCCTCTGCTTGACTATGAAAGCATCAAGAGAAATGTTATCTAAATCCTCCTCATCACTAGACCTCATCTCATGGACTTGAATGTCCACGGGCGCAACAGTAAATAGAAGAGCAGAACTGGCCTAAGAGTGAGAACCCTGACCCGTTTCCTCTGGAGAGGGGTCAGGTTCCTCACGAGAGGGCCCGGTAGTTTCTGTTAGTGCAGAGCCCTCAACCGCCACCATGGATCCTTCTTCCTCCATACCCTGTATCTTGTTCCTTTGAGAAATTATCTCATGTAAGACACCATCATCAGATACCACAAAGATGGTCGCAACATTTTCTTCCTTAATAGACTCCATGGCCACCATGAAATCTGAAGCAATAATGGAGGAAGCATCTACGACCTCAGTACTTTTACTTTGTTCTCCACTTTTTCCTTGATCAATGGGAAACTCAAAAGATAGAGAAAAAGGATCAACAATTTTTGGGGTTTCTAGGATAGCCAACTTAGAACTGGAGGGAGACGGGGAATATGGGTTATGAATGATTTTATAGATAAGAACAAGAGTGGTTATAGAAGACTCATTGGGGACGGAGGACTCAATGAGTTTTTTAGTATTAGAGACGACTCAGGCAAGAATTTTGGAGTTTGTGTCAGCCATTAAAGAGATAGAGAGAAAGTTCTTTGGAGAAGTTCTAATGGAGGACTGTGGTTTGTGAAGAAAGGATGGGGGTTTAATGAGAGTGGATAATTATGAAGAGAATGATAAGAACCGATTCTGAAATGGCGGTTGTGCTTGGAGAAATGCAACGTTTCAGAGAGAGATGGAATGATTTTAAGTGAAGGGACATGACAGCAGGGTCTGAAAAGGTGGATGACATGGTAGTTGATATTTGTACCTTTTCAAGACGTGTATTAAAGAATTCATAGAACTACTAACCTTTGGTACAAGAACCAGGTTCTTGACCTGTTATTTAAAATTTCAATCCTCTTTTATCATCCATGCAATGCATCTACAGCTTATATACTTATCATGCGTGTTTTCCTGCAATGGTATTGAAGTGAGTTAGACTTGGCTAGAAAACACTTTAGCTAATTTTACCTGAAGGTGATTTTCATAGCCAATTGATGAGGAATCTGGTTCTCAAATAGGCTTCAATAGCCCCAGCTTCACCCTGTTTCTTTCAAAATGTTCTCTACTCAATGCTTTGGTGAAGATATCTACAATTTGGTCTTCTGTGCTGCAGAACTTCATACATATCAGCCCTATCTCCACATTGTCCCTCAGAAAATAAGGTCTCACATTAATGTGCTTGGTTCTTTTGTGTTGAACTGGATTCTTGGCCATGTTGAGTGCACTGGTGTCATCACAAAGAAGAGGCACACACTTAGTAAATACCCTAAAATCCTCCAGTTGATGCTTAATCTATAGAAGTTGAGCACATCATGATGCTGCAGATACATATTCTGCTTCAGTTGTTGAAAGAGCCACTGAGTTTGCTTCCTTGTCTTCCAAGAGATGAGACATGATCCTAGAAAGTGAGCCATTCCAAAAGTGCTTTTTTGTCCACAAGATAACCTGTATAGTCAACATCAACATACCCAATGAGATTAAAACTGTCACTTGAAGGGTAATACAGGACCAGGTCCTGTGTTCCCTTAAAGTATCTCAAAATACTTTTGGCAGCCTTCAAATGAGATTCCTTGGGATTTGATTGAAACCTTGCTCGTAGCCCCACACAATGAAGAAATATCGGATTTGGTGGCATCAAATTTACCAAGTTAGATCCTTTTCATTGTTGAAAACATAGCATATGCACCCAAATGTTCTTAGGTGAGTCAGCTTGGGTTTCCTTCCATTCAGCAACTCATAGGGGGTTTTGTTCAGGAGAGATCTGATCATGCACCTGTTCACCAAGTAGCAGGCAGTGTTGACAGCTTCAGCCCAGAAGTTCTTTGCAATCCCACTATCGATCAGCATTGTTCTTGCCATTTCTTCAAGAGTTCTATTCTTCCTTTCCACTACTCCATTTTATCGGGGGGTTCTTGGAGCTGAGAAGTTGTGAGTAATGCCATTTTCATTGCAGAACTCATCAAATTTGGCATTGTCAAATTCTGTTCCATGATCTGATCTAATACATGCGACTCTAGACTCCATCTTCACCTGAATTTTCTTCACAAAAGCCACAAACACCTCAAAGGTTTCATCTTTATTTCCTTCCTTTTTACTCATAAAAACCCCAATAATTTATTATCGGGATAATTTAATCATCTAAATTCTATATTTATGCCAAAATATTGTTAAAATATTTTTAGTGCATTTTTATAATTGCATTTGACATTTTTAAAGCTAAATTGCATATAATTGCAATATTAGCCTTATTAATGTATAATTACATTTATATGCATAAAATTGATGTTCTATATTTTTAAAATATTAAATATCTATTTTAAATCATTTTAGTATACAAAATTGTTTTCCAAAAATTATCTGTTATTTATTATTAATTATATAGGGATAAATTGGCTATTTAAAATATAGCCAGATTGCATTTCAATCATAGCCTCAATTAAACCCAATATCTAGCCCAATTTCAGGCTAAAATACCCGACCCAAACTCTAAACCCGCCTACCCAACCCAGAACCAATTAAATCATGGCCGTTGATCTGAGAGATCAACGACCCGTATTAACCCTTGCCTTTTTTTAACTCTAAACGACCCCTAACCCTAACTCATTCTCCCAAACCCGCCACCTCTATATTCTCTCATCTCCTCTCCTCACCCTCAAACCCTAGCCTTTCAACCGCCGATCTCTCTTCTCCGGTCTTCTCCGGTGATCTCTCATCGACTCCTAAGCCTCCAATGGCTTCTCTCATGCCATGTCTGCCTTCTCTAAGGTCTTCAAGGGCCCAGAGCCATGTCGACTTGCATCTAGGGTTCGTCACTTGTTCGTTCTTGGCTACTCCAGTGTGATTTCGAGCAAAATCATGTTATATTTGTTACGATCCTTGGGATTCTAGACAAGTTCTTTCATCCCTATATGGATTTCTTCCGAAACCCTAATTTCTTCCTGTATCTCTTAGATCTGTACAGATCTAGGACGATTCGAGTTGGTTTTTTTAGTGTTTTACACTGTCATTAGAACTCTTTACGAGAATCATGTGATTTCAAGTGTTTTTGTCTTCTTCTAAAAATTAGGGTTTCGAAACTTCTTTTAAAACTTTGTTTAAACTGATTCTTTATGTTTAAACTTCTATTTCTTGCATATTTCGACTGATTTTGTGATTTTACTACCTCTTCAACTCGCCTATGTTGAAAGCCCTAATTTTCTAGATTTTCTTCATTTGGTTATGTGTGTTAACATGACTGATCGTTGCTTGTTTGAATTTTTGTGACTATCTTGCTTCGAATATGTTCCTATTGAGTTTTCAGCCTAACTTATATCACCTCTATGTGTTTGTGTTCATCTTGATTGGTCAATACTTGCCTCTTTGCTTGCTATGTTTGGTTACTTCTATCCCACTCTATTTATATGCTAAAACTCTTTCTTTGATTGACTCTGAATTCCCTATTTTTTGGCTTGATTTGAAAACTTCCCTTTAGACCTTCGATTCTCCTGTTTAAACTTGGTTTATTTGCTTATTCATGGGAACCCATGTTACTCTCCTTAAATTAGTAATTTCGAGTCCTTGATTCACTGATTTAATATATGCTGATTTTCGATTATTTCCATATTCTGCAACTTTATTTTATTTTCTTACCTTATTTGGTTAACCGAATATTTTACTAATTCTTCACTAACTGCTTCCTTAATTGAACCCTTATGTACTTACCCCTAATTGTCTATTTTGTACCTAACGCCCTACTTGATTTCTTTCCTTAAACATTTTCTGCCCATTACCGTTGGTTGATTACCCCTTAATTAAAGGAGTACTTGCATTGATTTGATTCTGATTAGTACATTGTCCTATAATTACTATACTACTGTGATTCTTGACTTATTTTACTTAATTTCAAACTACTATATATACACACTCTCTCATTAACACAAACAGACGAACACATTGGTTAAAAACTCTCTCACACAAAAACTCTCTTCTGCTCTCTTTTCTCTGGTTACTTGCTACTGTTCTAAGTCAGTCGGCTGCAAGCCAAGGCTGATTACTCTACTCTCTTGCTCCTCACTTTGTGTTTACTACCTTCTTTACTAGTATGTTCTGACTTCAATTCAAGTTCCAAAAATAATATTGTCCTTTTATTACTTCAATTCATCATGTTTCTAGTCTGCTTTTACTTATGGTTTTACTATGAAACTTGTAGTTGATATGTTTACATTATTAGCATGTTATGTACTCTCCTTCCTTAGGATCAGTATGAACATGTTACCCTCTCTATGTAGATTGTCTCCATGTAATCTTGCTTTATCTGGTTTCTGGTATGAATCTCTTCGCAAAGTAGTCTGCACTCTTATACTTTTATGGTTCTGGGATTGATTTTAAATCATGTTGATCCTATACTGAACCCCTTAAGCATTGCTGATTCTTTGACTATGTCTAATCAGTCTTTCTCAGCATATCTGTACCAGTTCCAAAGACTTCTGCCTGCTATGTGTTTACCATTATGTGTTTCACCCGTCCCCAATTCCCATTTACCCCTGTGTCATGGCTTGTGGTGCTAAACCTGTCTTGGTTCTTTGTTCTATGTGTGATGCTGAACCTGTTTTGGTTTTAAGGTTGGTCTATTGTTTGTTAATTGCCCTACTCTTTTCAAAACTGTCTTATTGAATAACTCCTTTGTTGTTTTACTAAATTATTTCAAGCAAATCTCTTTTAAACATTATTTTCCCACTAAAACCTTTCCAACTGTGTCAAGCACTCTCACTCTACTCCTAAGACATTAGGTTCTGCCCCCTCAGTGTGTATACTGCCTTGGGATCCTCTTGAGAACCCTCTAAACTCTGGCACACTGCACTTACTCAATTTGGTTACCAAGTCTAGGTGTGAGCACTGCCCGGGATCCTTGAGATCCTTAGGGAACTCTGACGTACCTAGGCAATGGCATTATTTATGGAATTTGGGCATTTGAGGCTATTGGAGGCTTTGTAAATGTGGGCCTATTTGTAGGCTCCCCATAGAATAACTTCTTATTTTCTTATCTACTTATGTAATTCATTCATATGGTCTGTAATAATTTGTAAACGAATATTGGGGAAACTAGTGAAATTGGTGGATAGTTACATATTTGTGGGGTAATACGGGTAGAAACCATGCCTATAGGACTTTATATTTTGCTATATTTGTCTTACCATGTTAGAAATCATGCCTATAGGTCTCAAGTGGTTCCAATAATAGAAATCATGTTTATAGGTCTTAAATCCAACTCCACAAGTAGAAACCATGCCTATAGAACTTTATATTTTGCTATGTTTGCCTTCCTATGTTAGAAATCATGCCTATAGGTCTCAAGTGGTTCCAATAATAGAAATCATGCTTATAGGTCTTAAAATCAACTTCACAAGTAGATGTCATGCTTATAAGATATAATCCAATCCAACTTCTATTATAACGGGTATTTACATGTGTTTTCATTTGTTATCATGCCTACCAGTTTCTAACATCAGTTTTTAAACAATTAGATATCATGCCTATAGGGAACAAAACCAGAAATTTTGCCTATAGATTTAAACCAGTTTGGTTTAAATAAGTCAATCCAGTCAACAATTAGTACTCTTCGAGACTAGTTTAATTAGTGTTTTATTTTCCCTGAAATGATTTTTTTTCAAAAACTGCCTTAATCTGTCATTAGACAACATGCCTATAGAGATTCAAGAAGTCTATTTTAAAATCTGCCCTGTTTTTACTATATAAACATAATTATCATTATTCCACGTGTAGCAAGCCTACAGGGCATTTTCAAATCCTGTAACTCTAAAACTGTTTCTGATACTTAATGTCGTTCTGATTTTAACATGCTTTTAAAATTAGTAGGCAAACTGATAGGACCATTACTTCTGAGTTTTTAAAATAAACTGCCTACCTTCTGTGTCTTGATATTCACTTAAACATCATGCATTAGGATACTGTTTAACAAAAGGCCCTTATTTGTGTTTGAGTCGTGCTACTTATATGTATTGTTTGAGGAGGTAAACTTGAGCCTAAAATTGCTCTCTTTTATCTTATGTGCTAAGGTCCTAATTGTTCTTGCCTGTCACCTTAGTATTTTCACCTTTAAACCTTAGGGGTCTGTCTAGAACTACCTATAGGTAGAGGTCCTAAATTTCCTCCAGGACCATTAAGAAGGGACGGGTAATAGCACGCAATAGAGATCGCTGACCAACACTCGCTTTAGTGACCACTAAGGGAATGGGAAGGGTAGGTATGGGATATAATGACTACACGCTAATGTCACGTGTAGCCCCTCATTGAGGAGTATTTACCGGACATTGTGTGGGGTGATCCTATAGGCTAACCAACCTAGGACTCCCCCTTTCCCAAATTTTCTTTTGTTTAAACTTTGTTTTATATGCATACAACTTGTTCAAAATCCTTGCCTTGTTATTTGAGTTATACAACGTCCAATGTGCTTTACTTGCAAATTATTTGATTCAAACTATTTACTTGTTAATGGAATAATTCGTAAATATAAGTTCAGCCATGACCCACAGTTGTGGACCAAGAGGGGTGCCTAACACCTTCCCTTCGAGGTCATTTCGAGCCCTTACCCTAATCTATGGTAATGCAAACCAATCCAAGAGTTAATCGCTCTAGGTGCCCTAACGCACCATAACCTGCTAGGTGGCGACTCTTTAAATACCCAATTCCCAAAAGGAAATGAGTTATTACCCCCCATGAATGTCGAAACCCGGACTTCTCTTCGCGGAAGGAAAAAAGGGGGCACGACACAAACCATGGACCAGTCCTTCTGAATTAATTTGTTCAAAAGAGAGAAACTTGTGTGCCCTAATCTTCTGTGCTAGAGTTCAGCATCATCATCAACAGCTTTCAGACAGCTCAGATCACCACTTTGTATGGACTCGAAATCAGCAACATAGATGTTCTTGTATCTCTTGGCCACAAGTACCACTTCACCAGTTATCAGATTAGTAACTATACATATCTTGGACAAGAACTCCACCTTGTTTCCTTTATCAAAAATCTGAGAGACACTTAAGAGACTGTACTTAAGACCATTGACATAGTACACATTCTCAATAGAGTGAGTGAGTGATTTCCCGACTTTTCAAACTCCAAGAATATACCCCTTTTTCCCATTGCCAAAGGATACACTCCCTCATTGTAGGGCTTTTAGAGAAAGAAAGTCCATGGTGTTCCCAGTAATGTACTTTGAGCATCTACTATCCATGAACCATTGTTGACTGCTTCCTTTCACTGTTCCCTACACAAGGAGATCAAGAGTTAGTTTTAGGAACCCAAACAAGTTTGGGTCCCTTGTATTAGGAAAGAGGATGAATAATAGCTCTCTTAGTCCATGCAGGTAATATGTGCTTTTTGTGGGTGGAACCTGGTCCGTTTTTAGTAGTTACATTTTCAGCAAACACTTTATTTTTCTGAAAGGACTAGACCTAGCTTAGTAATTTTCCTTGAAATGCCCATTGTTCCCACAGTGGGTACACAACTAGTTATCTGGTACAGTAACATACTTGCTATAGGGGTTTTAAGGAGTTTTCTCCCTTTGGAACCCTATTCCCTGCCTGTTTCCACCATTATTAACATACATGGCAGTGATAGCTTCTGAGGACCAGGTCCAATTTAGGGACTTTTCAAGATCATTTTTTATTCTTTTCAGTTCAGTCTGGAGATGCTTGGTTTTCTCAGATTCAACACACAAACTAGTTCTAACAGCTTTCAACTCGTTTTCAAGTCTAATGTGTTCCTCACTTGCTACCTCTTTTCCTTTTCCAGAATTTCCAGGTTTTGACTTAGTCCTTAGTCCCTCTATTGTTTCCCTTAGGTTTGCAATCACTATCAAGAGATCATCTATTTCTTCCTCAATCTCAGTCACTCTTTTAATCAAGGATTCTCTTTCTTTTTTTGAAGTTTTCAATAGTTTTCTTATGGTCAACAACTACAACCACTAAGTCATCTCTTTCATGTTCTATGTAAGCAAATTTTTTTGGTTAAAACAAATTTTTCTTTCTCCACCTCACAAATGGTTTCCTTCAGATCAACTACATACACTACCAGATCATCTCTAGTTTGTTCAGCTTCTCCTAGCTCTAAGGTCAAGGCATCCTTATCCTCCACAAGACTATGATAGGTATCAATCAATACACTAGCTAAAGACATGAGTTTCTTAGGAGAGTAGAATTTCAGATTTCTCTGAACATCCCTGAAATTTACCTCACTGTTGTCATCGGCCTTATGATCATCTGATTAGGCCATCAAAGCAAATATTGAATAATATTAATTTTCCTCACTTTCAACTACCATCATGGAGCTGCCACCTGCATCAGTTTCATCTTCAGACTCACTAGAGGAGTCTCCCCACGCTGCAAGAGCCTGTTTCACCACATTGTCAACTGATCTCTTCCTCTTGTAGTCCTAGTTAGGAACCGGGTTCCTCTTAGTTGCTTTCTCAGGGTTGTACTTAGAGTACTCTTGCTTAAGGAGAGGATAGTCTTTAATGAAGTGCACAGGCTTTCCACACTTATAGCAGAGATCATAGTTCTTTGGTTTGCTAGAGCTGCCCCTTTTAAGTATTCCTCCATTTCTTCTGACCATCTTCTGAAATCTTTTGGTTAGTAAGCCATGTCACTATCCTCCTCACTCGAGTCATTGCTATCAACTTTGAGTACCAGGTTCTTTTCTTTCTTTGGTTCTCTTCTTTCACTGTCTATCTTCCTCTTCATCTCGTAGGACTTCAGATTTCCAACCAACTCGTCTATGGTCAGCTCTTGCAGGTCCTTTACTTCAATAATAGCATTCTCCTTGCTTTCCTAAGAACTGGGCAGGATACTGAGAATTTTCCTCACTAGGTTGTTCCTAGGAATGGTTTTACCAAGTGAGTGTAACTCATTTATAATGGAGGTGAATCTTGTGTATATATCTTGAATAGATTCATCGTCCTTCATCCTAAAGAGTTCATATTTGGTAGAGAGCATATCAATATTAGATTGCTTTACTGGAGTGGTTCCCTCATGTGCTATTTGCAGAGCTTCCCATATCTCCTTGCAATTTCACAAGCAGAAATTCTATTGTATTCATCAGGTCCTATTCCACATACCAAAATTTTTTTGGCACGAAAATTTTTCTCCACAGCTTCCTGTCTGCGTTGGTGTATTCTTTTCTAGCTTTTGGCATTGAGAATGGAAGTTCTACAAGTGCCTTTGTTGGGATGTAAGGACCATCACATATGACATCCTACAACTCAGAATCTTCAGCAATGCTAAAATCATGCATTCTTGTCTTCCACCACCTATAGTATTTCCCATTGAACCTGGGTGGTCTGTACGTAGATTGACCTTCTTCAAAATTTGGTGGAGCAGTCATACGGATCCTTCCTAGGTGTTAGTCTGATAGGAGGAACCCGCTATGATACCAATTATTAGTTTATATGAGTCCACCAAACTATAGAGTACCTAGTCCTCTATGAGCTTCTACTGAGAAAAATAATGAAATAGTAAGTAAATAAGAGATTTTTACGTAGAAAAATCCCACTTAAGGGGACAAAAACTATGACCTACACTTGTAGGCTTTCAACTTCACTAACTTGTAAATACTCTATTACAAGCCACTTTGTAATGCCTCTATTACAAAGACTTCAACTCGACTAACTTGTGATACTCTTACCACAAGCCACAACTCACTAGTTACAAAGACTTTAACTTATGACTAACTCTAGTCACAACACAAACTCAGAAAGTTTATGGTTTTACAAAGGGGTTCCTAAGCAACGCTTCTAGCTAAGCAATTTAGGAATTATAATAAGAACAATCACAAAGTTACAACTCAACTAAGGACAACAGAATACTAGATTTAGGAACTGGTCCGTAGTAGCGTTTAACTTTGATCTTCAGGCTCTTGAGAATTGAGTTCACTATTTGCAGAGGACTTGAATGCTTGACGTGAATTCTCAAGTGTTCAAGTGATGTTTTGTTATAATGCTCTTGTTAATACACCCTTGATGACATCACTTGAATGATGTAAGCACTTGGTAGGTCAAAGGCAAGTGACTGCAAAACTGCTACACTGTGTGCACTATTTCTGCGGCAACTTTCCAGCTGCGCATAGTTGACTTTCGTATTGCTGTCAAGGAAACACAAGGGATGAGGTCCCTATCTTGTTTCTCCATTTTCTACACTTGCAGCAGTTTACATCAGTTGGAGTCCCGACTGGAATCCGTTCATTTGTAATGTGTACCAGGTGTGTCAGGTTCCCTATCTGGTTCTTGACAGTAAGTTTGTTAGATCATCAAAACATAAGGCAAAGATATTGAAAACCCATCAATTAGTATATAAGTAATCTCTTTTTTTTTTCACCATCTACTTTTTTGTTTTATATAACGACCATGTCTAGATTAGCTTAGGCTTACTTCGACAATTTCAACAAGTATTTGATATCTTTCAAAAACACAAATATCAAGTAATTCTGCCCAGAGGCGGATCCAGTATTTTAGGAAAATAGGTACACTATTACAAAGAGGTGGATCCAGGATTCAACCTTTAGTTCTTACAATTGACACATTACACTTTTGGAATTATAAGTTCAAAATTAATTTTTGTTCGATAGTAATTTTCTTTACATCTATATCTATATTTCATATCCAAAATATTGGGATCAGTTGGACCCATTGACTATATGCTACATCATCCACTACTATTAATTTTAATATACTCATTTCATTTAATCATATAAGATTTTACAGTAAAAAGAAGGATAATAATTTTAATGTGCGAAAATTTTGCATGAATAAACTAAAGAAAGAAAAAGAAAAAGTACTTAGTTAATACGCATATCTCCCTTGGACACCTAGTTCTACAAAAAAGAAGAAGATAAAAATAACAAAATTAACATAAGATTTAAACTCGCAATCTCACTTAGAGAGGTGCATCTAGAGCTATCAAAACGGGCTAGCCCAGCCCAAGCCTCATGGGCTTTTAAATTTGGTAGGCTAGGGCGGGCCGACCCTCCATCTATATGGGTCTTAAAATGGCCAGCCCAGCCCAGCCCTAAGAGGGCCGCGGACTAAGGGCGGGCCGGCCCTTAAATTGTTTTAGAAAAAAATATTTCTCCAAATATTTCTTCAAATCTTTAGATATTTTTTCGTGATATAATCTCTTGATCATATGAATGACTTCTATTTATTTAGAGTGTACAAGAATCTTGATATTGGACAAGGAATCTCGTAATTGAAATGTAATTTTTTTATATCTCTAGCTCTTCTTTTTTTGACGTTACATGAATATTTTTTAGTGCTTTTCTTTTACTTTTCTGAGGTTCAGGAATTGCTTCAATAAGTTTGTATATTAAGAATTTTTAATTTAGGTTTAACATTATTTGTCGATTTCATCATTATGGTCCATAAAATTTTTAAAATTCATGAAATTTGCTAGTATTGTCACTTTTCTTTGGATATTAAAACTTGACCTTTTTCTATACTGAAGAGCAATTTAATAATTAATAATATATTAAAGTAACCAAACTGATCATTGGCCACTTAAAATAATATTTTCTTTTGAAAAAAATATTATTGGCTACAAAAAACTTTCTTAGTTCGTTGTTAATTAAGCAAAAGAAAAACTAATATTGTCATACTACATGCATATCAAAGATATAAATTCTAGTTGATATGGATTGGTAAATGAGCAATCTAAGGTTGGAAAATGGGAATTATATTTAATATTCTTTTAGTTTTTACTTTTGTAAATATTTAAATTTGAATATAATTATTTTTCGGCCCATGGGCCGGCCCAGGCCCAACCTCGGTCAAGCCTCAAGGGCCAGCGGATTGATTTGGGCCGCGCTTATAAGCCTCAATTTTAAATGGGCTGAAAAAATCCCAACCAACCCGACCCAAGTAGCGAGCTGGATCGAGCTGGCCTCACGGGCCAAGCCCATTTTGACGGCTGTAGGTGCATCCATTAACCATTGTATATTCAACTTGGATACACATATATTTATAAGTATTTTTCAAAAATATAACACTACTATATATGATCTAGGAAGAGGAAAATGGGTTCATGTGCCTTATGGAACCCCTCCCCCTAGATATGCCCCTGATTTTGCCCCCAAGGCTTAAGCATATTGAAATAAATTACCTTATGCATTTTATCTTTGTTGAAACTTATACCCTAATAGAACATTAAAGAAATTGTCTTAAATTTAATTTAACCACAATTTAAATACTTAATCAAACACCAATATATATATATATATATATATATATATATATATATATATATATATATATATATATATATATATATATATATATATATATATATATATATATATATAAAGTAAATAGAGACTAGGGGTTGTACTAGTATATAAAATAGAAAAAGTTGTCTCCGTTGACTTATAAATCATGGATTCGAATCGTAGAAGCAGTTTCTAGTGCTTTCATTAGTATAAGATGTCTACATCACACCCTTAGAGGTACGACCTTCTCCCGACCCTATGAATACGAAATGCTTTTTGCACTAAGCTGTCCTCTTTTTTACAAAATGAAGGAATTTTACTCACTAAAAAACTCCAAAAAAAAAATTTCAATCTCCAAATGTATGAAAACGTTAAAATAAACAACATATGACATGTACAACTAATGTTTAAAAGGTATTTTGGAAGCGAGTTTCTAGGCAAGCCTCGGGCGAGGGCACCAGTGGACAATCTTCAGGGCGTTCGATTAGGCGTAAGTCCTACCTTTTAGGCGTTCATTTGGGAGTGGGGTTGGGGGGGGGGGGGGAGGGTTAAGCTTATAGAGCTTTTCCAAATTGGAGCCAAAATTTCTTAATAAATCCCTTCTTATACCTAAATGCTTAAAATTTAACTCAATAAAATTCTCAAACTAAAAAAAAAAAAAAAACTCGAATGATGGTCCTGGCTGCAACTACGGCTATCTATGGTCATTAAATGGGTGTTATGGAGATATGAGAATACTGAAATATTATGAATACATGTATATCGAACTGAACGAGCACGACGACGACAACGACAACGACCCAGTATAATCCCACAAGTGGGGTCTGGGGAGGGTAATATGTACGCAGACCTTACCCCTACCCCGAAGGGTAGAGAGGCTGTTTCCAGGAGACCCTCGGCTCAAAAAAAACAATAGGAGATGATATATTAGTACCATAGAAATGCGTAATAAAAATAACAACAATAACAACAACAATATATAAGAGATACGAAATATGGAATACAAGATACAAAATACGAAATACGAAATAGATGGCTGGTATAGTACAACTAGAAGGGAAAGCCCTGCATCAATAGACGACCAATGACATTCCTAGTCTAACTCCTAACTGGATAGTCTCCCTCTATTGCACTGTAGAAATATTCACACTCTCCCCTAACCTACAACCTTAATGCTCGACCTCCATAATTCCCTATCAAGGGTCATGTCCTCCCCAATGCATTCAGAGGAGGAGTACTGATGCACCGGTGAAGAGGTGTGAGCGACTGGCTGTAGTGGGCACGCGGCCATGCATCTTCGCATTTTTCACTTTTTCAAGTACGAAAATAAATCTTTTATAGTGTTCAAGTACAGTTTAGCATGTTTATATATATATATATTTTTTCTAATAATTTTATAATTCTCTTAAATTTTCTATAATTTTGTAATGTATTTTGTACTAGTTATATATTTATCTTATTAATTTATTAAATTTTAAAATTTGAATGTCAGGGGGCTTACGCTGGCGCCTCGGGCGATACAGTACATATAAAACCCTCGTTTACGCCTGGGCCTTTTAAAACACTGTGTACAGTTTGCAAAATTCCATTTTCCTTTCTTTTGCTCGCTCGGGAAAAGTTGTGATCAGTGAGAAATTTACAATCTCTAAATATGGTGAAGCTTCTCCAGCAGAGTGTTGCTGGTCTGAAATCATGGTATAAATGTAACCCTACTTCACTTATGGTATTCAGATTTTCTACCAATTCTCAAACCCTAGCATCTTCTTCAGAGGAAGACAATCTCAGAAAGCTAGTACGTTATACACCCTCTACTGTGTCCGTTATACCAATAATTAACCAGTGGGTTAATGAAGGGAAGACCGTGGATTATGAGGACCTCAAGAAAGCTATCAAGTATCTCCGGGCAGTCAGGCGCTTCAACCATGCTCTCCAAGTATTTCTCTCTCCCTCTAAATTGCTTTGTTTATTTAGTTTAATTTTGAAACGGGTCGACAGGGATGTGGTAGGATGTCCCTGAACCCGGTCAATGACACAAATGAGCTTCAAAGGAGCTAGTCGTGAACTTGTGACCTGTAGGTTAAACGGACCAATTGGCAAAAATTTTGACTTTTGATCGAGGTTTGCCCATTGGTAAGATAACCTGCCCCAAATGCCAAAAGTTAAAGACCACCTCTTATGGTGTCCTATTTTTGCCATTTTTTGAACCCTACCCATTTAATTCTAGAAGAGGACCAAGTGCACAAATAGCCAAAACTTACAAATTGTTTAAAATATAGCCAGAAAAACTTCAAACTCGACCTTCACGCAGAAGTTAGGATCTGGAAATTCAAAACTGTCTGAAGTTTGATTTTCGTAGTTCAAGCTTCATACCTTGGAGTGAGACGACTGACGAGGGTCTTTCGGAAACACCCTCCCTACCTTCACAAGGTAGGGGTAATGACTGAGTACATACTACCCTCCCCAGACCCCACTTATGGAAATATACTCGGTATGTTGTTGTTGTTGTTGTAAGCTTCACACCTTGGAGTTTGAAGTTAGACTCTGCATTTCAAAATTTAGACCAGAGTGTCTTAAGAGGAGGGAGAGGTCTGAAGTTTGCCAAAGCTTGCTAAACTTTCATTAGTTTTTAAAAAGCTGGATATGTGGAGGGAGAGGTCTGAAGTTTGCCAAAGCTTGCTAAACTTTCATTAGTTTTTAAAAAGCTGGATATGTTTTATATCTACTGAGTGCTTTTCTTTCATTATATCATAGAGTTTACTTCATGATCACTGTGTCAAGAACGCTTTGCCAATGAAAGGTTTAGATTTGATTTTTTGTTCATTGACGCTATCGTAAAAATATTCTCAATAATCTGAAGCAAACTATGTAACATAAAATAATATTTTAAGAAGGAAAACTAAATTCAAGCATGCAAATTAGGATTGAACAACCAGAGCTGACTCAGCCATGACTGCACTCACTTAAATTTAAGTGCCAAGTTGGTCTTAGTTCCGACAGAACCCTTTTTCCACCCTTTCCCCCTTGTTTATGTGTTGTGTCCAAATTCAGTTTTCTGCTTCTTATTTTTTATCTCAGATTTATGAATGGATTAACAACTCAGAGCATCCTCATTTATCATCTAGAGATGTTGCAGTCCGACTGGATTTGATATCAAAAGCTCGTGGATTGGAAGCAGCAGAGGAGTATTTCGCCAGCATTCCAGATACTCTTAGAGCTTCTTGTGTGTATATCGCTCTTTTGAACTGCTATGCTGATGCAAAATCATTGATAAAAGCGGAAGATACAATGCAAAAGATGAGGGATCTGGGGAATGCTGACTTAGTGACTTACAATGTTATGATGAACCTTTATGCTAAAATGGGAGACCTTAAGAAACTACACTCGGTAGTGCAAGAGATGGAAGATAAGGGAATTGCTGGTAATGCATTCTCCTATACTATCCGCTTAAATGCGTATGCATCTGTTCCCGATATTAAGGAGATGGAGAAACTTTTGATGAAGATGGAAGAAGATCCGCTGCTGATTGAATGGAATGGTTATGCAGTCGCTGCCAAGGGCTACATGAGAGCTGGTGATGTAGAAAAGGCTTCAGAGGTATTGAATAAATGCGAGCATCTAAGTAAGGAGAAAAATGCAAGGCTTGCTAATGAAGTCATTCTTTCCCTCTATGCTAGTATGGGAAAGAAAAATGATGTCTATCGTATTTGGAACAAATTAAAGAATAGACGTAAGGTCTGCAGTTCAAGTTATCTTTCCATGATAAGTGGACTGGAAAAGTTAGATGATATTGATGGTGCAGAGAAGATATTTGCCGAGTGCGAAGCGAAAGAGGTATATTTTGACATTAGAATTCCAAATTTGCTCATAGCCATCTACTGCAGAAAGGGTCAATTGGGAAAGGCTGAATCCATTATGGAAAGACTCTTGGAGAGTGGGAAGAGGCCAAACTATAGAACGTGGGATCATCTGGCGCTCGGATATTGTTTACACCATCAGACGGAGAAGGCAGTTGAAACATTGAAGAAAGCAATCTTCGCAAGTGACCCACTACAGAAGCCAAATATTCACAGTTGGCCTTCGTGTGTTGATTACTTGCAGTCAAATGGAGATACTGAAAGAGCAGAAGAGATTAAAAAATGGCTTGAGGAGCGAGGTCTCTTCTCAGCAGAGTGTGAAAGGTCTGATAACTGTATTAGAAATGGAAATTGTGGGTCTGAAGAACTTTATGAAACAGAAGAACTTGAGGAGACTGGGTGACGACAATAGGAACATCTCTAGGGTACTTGATGGAGAATTACTTGTTTGAGGGTGTTAGATTAGAATATTAGAACTGTTAATTTCTTAAATAGAGTGAATGTTACATAAGTCGGGAAATTACTTGTTATTTTTGTTTTGCTCTTTTTTCAGCCTAGTAAGGTCCTTTCAAGATTATTTTCTTCATACTTAATCAATAGCAGCTCCAGTTTTTTTTACTAACAGGACATTTCTGATTCAATTCTTCGTCTGCCCTTTCTTTGCAGCATAGGAATACATATTAAAGTTTAAGACTTATGTAAGTGCTTTTAAATAAGTATACTTGAAGCAACTTCATCAGCTTTGGGCTACCAATCACATTATTATGGCCCTGAACTCCCAGGAAATACTTCAGGTTTGTAACAGGAAGCCTAGTTTCCTTAAATGATATGTAGAATTGTTTCTCTTTTCTTTTTTATTTAATTTTGAAGTAAAGTTGTTTGACAGTTGAGGGGGGGGGGGGTGTATAAGGAGGAAGAAGAGGTAAAATAAGGTTTAAGGCTCCAGATTGTTGGGGTTTTTGCTGATAATTAACGACTTTCCTAATCTAGTTTAATTGACAGAATTGTTTTTCTTTAAGCTCCAGTTTTTGTTTTTTTGGTTTCTCGAGGTGTTCAGTACCTGCATTAAGCTCCAGCTTTTGAAATTCACAAGGCAAAGCTCCATTTCTGAAATTCACATGCGATTGTTTATCTTTAAGCACTCGATATCTGAAACTTGATAAAGTATTGTTTTTGGCAATAATTTGGATTAATGAAGAAAAATACTCTCTATTGTATGATTTTTAATTTCAGCGAACCTAAATTATTGTGATCATTGAAAATATTACTCCTAAAATATTGGTGAAGCTTCTCCAGCAGAGTGTGGCTGCTTTGATATCACGGTGTAAATATAGCCCTACATCTCTTATGGCTCTTCAGTTTCCGTCGCACGATAGCAATTCTGAAACCCTAGCATCTTTCTCAGCAGCTCCAATTCCAAAGGAGGAAGACAATCTCTACCAAAGGCTGATACTGCATGCACCTTCTACTGTCCCCATTCTTCCAATAATTAAGCAGTGGGTTAGTGAAGGAAAGTCCGTGAAGTATGAGGACCTAAAGAAATCTGTCCATACAGCTCTGGGCATTACGGCGCTTCAAGCATGCCCTCCAGGTAGCTCTTTCTATCTCTCTCCTCTCTCTCTAAATTGTTTCTTTATTTAGTTTAACATTGAGAGGGGTTGGCAGTGGCAGTAGCGGGTAGTAATGTCCCTGAGCCGGTGGTGAGCCTTATCGATCTAAAATCCTAGAAGGTCCTGCCTTGGCCGCATTCTCAATTTAGAATTGTGCGGCAAGTGCACAAATAGCCACTTGGAGCACTGCTGTTTAAAGAATAGCCTAAATTACAAAGTATTTAATATTTAGCCGTCTCAGGATCAACTTCAGGTCTGAGACTGGTAAGAAGTTTCAAACTTCAGAAATACTCGGGTCTAAAGTTGGGGTCTGAAGTCAGGGACTACCAAGTCTAATGTCACAACCAAATGTGGGTTAGATTGTTTCTTCGACCTGTAACCCAATCATGCCCTTTAGAACATCAATTTCGTCATTTCTCTATAATCTTTGGAACAGCTGCCTTCTCACATCCTCAGTGGGCGCTTTCTTCACTGAACTTTCAATCTCTTTCTCTGCTCCTCTTCCACCCCTTAGATTCCTTTGCTCCATCTTCATCCACCAGCCACCCCTTATAAAATGGCTATAATTTGAAAGGGAGAGGACAACAATTACGGCGGTTCCAAATTGCCACAATAAGCAAAGTAAACAACCGTACTTAAAAATGCATATTGTGGTGGTTCTATCTGCATATTGCGGTGGTTAGACGAAAACCACCGTATTACACCTTTTGGCGGAAGCGATTATGGCTGTTGAGTAGGACGCCATTAATAACAATTGCAGTGGTTCTGAACCGCCACTATAAGCAAATGAAACCGTCGCAATTACCCCAGCTTTTTTGTAGTGAAGCATAGTTTCCTTTAAAAGAAATGTAATATTGTTTCTCTTTTCTTTTGCATTTAATTTTGAACTAGGTTGGATATGCTTTGTTGATACTTCAGATCTAAACTCTTTCACTTAAAACCATTTTTACTATTCTAAACCTTTCACTTCCCAACTTTAAATTAATTGAATTTGATGAGTTACAATCGTTCTTCTCTTCTTTGGACAAATAACTGTAGAGACATGATGTAGCTAGGTTAAATTACCTTGGTCTTGTTCAAATAAGTCTGCCCTTTATAATATAGGCTTATCTTGTCTTTCTGCCGAACTTTAATATATGAATTATGATGTAGGAGAAGGATTCTTTGGAGGGGAGGGAATGGGGACAGAATATAAAAGAAATATATTTTAGAAGCCATCACTGGCCGATATGCAATGATAGGGAAATATGACAATAATTTTGTGATTGGTAAAAGAATGTAAAAAGCATGGGAATGATGAAAATGTGATGCTACATGACATTATCAAGAGAACAAAAAGTTATTTTTGTATTTGAAAAAGAAAAGTTGGTCGGATGACCCAGTTGGTTTGGAGGGGGAGTCCGAAAATTTTTTGATGCTTTTTTGGACAAAAAATACGTTTCTAATGCTAAAAAAAGGTTACGTAATTACGTAAAACGCAATATTATACTGCGTATTATTTAATTTTTTTTTTTACTAATTCGCAATACTATACTGCGTTTTACTTATAAGCAGTACAACACATTTGTTTTTTTGTAAAACGCAGTATAATAATGCGTTTTACCTGAAACGTACTATTATACTGCGTTTTACTCTGATTTTTGGCCCCACCAATAATTAACTGACATAACAATAATTTAAATACATAAAACGTAGTATTGTACTGCGTTTTACATAGAAAAATTCTACACCCCAAGCTCGGACTTGCCTTATTTAAAGGCGTTTCAATTTTATGAAAATCCATTCAATACTTTACTTCAAACTTACGTTCATACTTCTCTCTTCTTCTTATCAATCATTTTTTTACATATCTGAAGTGTCAAAAATAAGGGTTTCATTATATTGGGAGGGGGGAGGTTGTGCTGGAGAATAACTCTGTGAGGTATAGCTCACCTCCACAGTGTCATGTTAAATTGCCGCTTACTATGGAGTACGATAAATTGGTATCGTTGTTACGTAAAAAAATGAGTGATAGGAGGCGTTCGGTTAACCTTAAAGTAACCGGTAGATTTCTATATTTAGTGACTCCGCAGGGGTTTGCCTATTATTCCGAGTTTAACATCGAGGATGATGAAACTCTTAGAGATTTTTTGCGGATTCCGGATGAATATAGGGAATTTATTGCAATAAAATTATTGAAAATGTACGTCAAGGTGGAAGACGTTCCCAATAATGAGGGCGTGCATGGTAGGGATAACCCCCAGTCATCGGGTGGTTATTCTGGAGCAGTTTTTGCCGGACAGATTGGTGATGAAAGAGCTTGCCTTGATTTAAACTTGTCACCACCGGCGAATGAGCAGCCACAAAATAATAAGACGACTGGTAAACTTCAATTTTACTACGCTTTAGCGATGTTTAATTTATGTTTTAATTGGATTTGTATTAAGACTTATATTTTTCATAGGGGGTACCGTCCGGATATGAATTTTACAAGTTATGACCCTGCCCCTAGTTGGAATATGCGTAGTTCTGGAGTATTGGACCATGGTGGTCCATCTGGGAGTCATCACCAACAAGAAAATATCCATCATGAAACGTCAAGACAGTACGACTTGTAAGTAAAGTGATATAGCTATATCTAAAGTATTTATCTAGTTGGGTAACTTATCATTTTGTTCTTTATGTGCAGTGAAAACGAGCTTCTTGAAGCTCCTGACCTCACACAGTTGCCCATAGACGACGTATTTACTCGTGATTTGGCAGATGCGCAGAGTCAGGAAGATGATAGTGATTATGACAACAATGCGGATGAGTCTGGGGATGACACACCCTTCCATGATGAGGGTGATGATGAGGAGGAAGTGAATGTTGAACCTGAGCTGACGAGGGAGCATGTTCCTCCACCTCCCGCTAGACCAAGAGTGTACGAGTCCCACGTGCCATTTCATGAGCGGAATATTCCCTACCTTGATAATTTGCCAAGCATGCCGAATGTGGATGCCCTCAGAAGGGATGATGATGAATTTCGGTCAGCGATGTGGGATGAGTCTAGACCAGCTGTTCTGACAAAGGGCATGTATTTCCCCGATAAAGCTCGCCTAATTAGGGCTGTAAAAATCTACAGTATAAGAGAGTGCCGTGAGATGACGGTAAGTGAGTCAACTACGGAGAAATACAAGGCTGTATGCCGTAGAGACTTTATGGGTTGTCACTGGATGTTGCGTGCCACCAAGAAGAAATCAGGTCTATGGAAAGTATGATATTAAGCTTTTGATTGCAGTTGCAGTAGATGCCAACGGGCAAATATTTCCATAGCTTTTGCCATATGTGCCAACGAAAGCGAAGAGACGTGGACTCTTTTTTGAACCACTTGAAGCAGCACGTTTTCAAACAACGTTCAGGTATTTGTCTAATATCTGATCGGCATGGTGGTATTTTAAGTTCTGTACGTCACTTGCCTGAATGGCAGGAACCATATGCATACCACCGTTACTGTGTGCGTCACCTGAAGGCCAATTTCCAGAAGAAATATCCTGACAAGGCATTGCATGACTTAATGTGGCTGGCTGCAACTGAGCACCAGCAGTGCAAATTCACGAGGCGCATGGAAGCGATCCGGCAGTTAGAACCACGAGCCTATACTTGGTTGATGGGGCATGAGCTTCACATGTAGACATTGCATGCTGATGGCGGCAGACGATGGGGAGCCCTCACTACAAACGTGTCGGAGTCATTCAACGGCTTGTTGAAGTCTGCCCGTGGACTGTCTGTCACTGCCATAGTCCGCATGACATTCAAACAGAGTGCGGAGAGGTTAGTTGAAAGGCATCAGCATTGATGGACAGGGGTGTTCAATTTATGTCAATACCCATGAGAAGATTTGAAAGGTCCAGGAGGCGAGCACAATGGCATTCATTTCTTCAGTACGATCATGAACGGGGTGTTTTTGAAGTTAAGACCGCTATCCGCGGACACCGTGGGAATAATCTACAGACGGTGAATGAAAATAGAAGGTTATGTTCATGTGGGAAATGGACCATCTACCACATGCCGTGCGCACATGCGTTGAAGTGCTTTCAACAAGTTGGATATGGGGCAACAAACTATATTGATAGGCAATACAGTGTTGCTGCATACATAGACACATATAGTGGGAAGTTGCAGCCATTAGGTGCTGAGCATTATTGGCCGTCGGAACCTTTTAAGATGGTATGTAACAAGGACTATTTGCGCAAGCTGCAAGTGCAAAAGAGAACGCGTATATGGAACCAAATGGATGTTGGTGACACCGTTTATGCGCGTAAATGTGGCATATGCTCGCAAACAGGACACAACCGTCGTAAATGTCATTCAGGTGGTATGCGTGGCAGTAGTAATCCGGCTCCTGGTGCAAGTTCATCGAATGTACCCAACTATCAAGGATACCCCTAGTCTTTTGTTTTGGTATTGTTTTTTGTAATACGTGTTTGTACTTGTGTATGTTGCAATATATATCAAATAAAATTATGTTCCACAATCTGGAATGAGTGAAGAAAAAGCTGTTTAATTGTAGGAAAATGTAATATGTAAAGCGTGGTTTGATAGTTTCATATAACAACACAAGCACTTAAACTTAACTTCCACTTCAATTAAAATAAAATTTAGTACACATACATGCCAATACATGCCATACATGCCACTTCAATTAAAATAAAACATTACTACAGCACAAACACAAACATAACAGGCCAACATAATAAAAATACATGAAATATGAAAAATACACTAAACACATATATGCCAATGTTTAGTGCCGGTTTCCATTTATTCTCCGCTCCAACCACTTAAATCGTTCTCCCATTTGTTCTTTTTCTTCTTCTACCTCTTTCAGTTTCGCCTTCACCTCCGCAAGTTCCCGTTTATATTTTTTTACGTTCCTTTTGTGCTTCACAATTCCATTGTGCTTTCCATTTTTCTTCTCCCACCTCCTTCAGTTTCGCCCTCATTTCTACAATAAAGACATATTATGAAGAAACACATTTCTACATTTCGCCCTCATTTCTATAGCTTTCTCTTTGTGTTTCCCGTTGGCATAAACACATATTATGAAGAAACTGCAGTTGTTCTCTGTAGCATTCCTGATACCATGGTTCATCAACCCATTCCTCAAAATCACAAATAGGTTCGCCGGGAACATTGTATAACTGGTTCATACAGTACCAGTAGCGGCTTCCAACTTCACCACCGTCCCAACAATTTTGCATCGAGCATTCTTTTCCACAGTTGCACTTTGGTGGATGAAGAGGTTGAGCCATTTAATGAAATATTTGCTTTTAGTAAAAAAAACCTTACTTTTAGTGAAATATTTGCTTTTACTAATTTTTGAGCACACAAATTAACTACAATGAGGCCGTTATTTATAGGCGAGACAAAATACATAAAGCGTGGTATAGTACTGTGTTTTAGGGAGTTGTCTTGTCTTTCTGAAAAAGATGAAAACCATGTGAAAAAAGCTGCTTTATTGCAGAAAAATTTAATATATAAAGCGTGGTATAGTACTGCGTTTTATGGAGTTGTCTTGTTGTTCTGAAAAAGATGAAAACCATGTGAAAAAAGCTACTTTATTGCAGAAAATTTAATATATAAAGTGAGGTATAGTACTGCGTTTTATGAAGTTGTCTTGTCGTTTTGAAAAAGATAAAAACTATGTGAAAAAGCTAGTTTATTACAGAAAAATTTAATGTAACGCGTGGTATAGTACTGTGTTTTATGGTTTTAGTTATCCTTTGTGCAGTGATGGTTTTAGTTCTACTATTTGTTTTTGTGTTACATTTGCAATGTTTGTGTTTCTTGTGTACTTTTTAAGTAAAATTGCTGTTCAAATGCAATTAAAATAAAAATGTTGTTAAAAGATAATTGTTACCATTATTTACATAATGCACTATTTACACAAACTAAGAACATAAGTAAATCAGTGAGTCCCGCAGCCTGTGTGCTTCAGTGCTGCTGCCGGCCTAAGTCGCATCCCCTGCCGCCCGGGTACACTATCTGGATCATCGTCATCAAGCCGCCTCTTTATGTGAGGATGTGCAGCAGCATTGACACCACAGCTGGCAGGATCGGAAGAATATGTCGTCGGGCCGTCAGCAACCTACAAAACAAGTAGTAATCTTAGCATATGAAAAAGTATATTTGTATTGTACGTGTTGAGTCAAAAAATATTTTCTCACCGTGGTCTCGTCGGCCGCCTGAGTATATGCATCCGTGGTGTCCTCATCAAAGCATGTAGTGGCCTCAAAGATGGGCTGGGACAAAACTTACATAAGAAAGTTAAAAATTAATTAATGTCAGCTCATTAAGGAAAAGAAAACAAATTGAAATTTTAAAGTAATACGAACATACCTGCGCCTGTGGTAGATCCGCATCAACCGCCGGGGATGAGGCATAACTCAACCTGCGCCCGCCATCTACGTCCCGGGTGGGTCGATCCTCAGTTGCGGTAGATGGGCATGCAAAGTACTGGTCTACATCCCCGTCGAATGTACCCGTGATCGACAATGCTCCTGATGGGGTGACCTGCGATGCTGGCAGATATAGCTGAAGGTTGTACGAAGGCATGCTGCTGGAAGGCTCATCTACCCGAGGTATATAACCCGGCTAATCATCTCGAAGCGCCTCAACTCCAAAGTCCTCATCATGTCCCTCAATAGGTGGGTTGACAGGTGCCTCAATGCCCCCTTGCTGGGGACCACCTCCTCGCCGTCCCCCGCGACCCCCGCGACCCCGTGGGGGACCCCTACCTCGTGGGTCATCCCTCCCTCATGCCCTACCCCTGCCTTGTGGGACACCCCTACCCCGATGGTAGTCCTCTGGCACCGCATACTGAGCCTTGTGGTCCAACCTCGCGGCATCTCTCGCCTGAAACAGGGTCCGACGAGCCAACTGTGCCACTCGCCGGCCATAGTCAACGACTGCAGGGATGTCGGTATGCTGCTGCATCTCCTGTCCCAACTGGTAGAGGTGATGATGCCCAATAGCCTGTGAAACATTTAAAATATTAATTAAATAACACTATATCACAATTATACGATATTAATAAGCCAAAAAACATACCAGTGCCTCGTGCCTCCCAGCATATGGTCTGTAGCGCTCGCCAAGTACATGAATGGGGTTCCTGATAATCAGTCGGATGTGACGGCGATACCATGACGCATATAGATGAATAGTGGCCTCCTGGGTAAATGTAGGTGCTGGTGGAATACGGTCAGCTCGCTGCTCCTCCCAAATATGGACCTGCTACTCTAGCCATCCCATATATATATCGTCCAGCCTGGCACGGTCATCTCGCTGATAGTGTGTAGCCACCCATCCAGGCTCCCCCGATATAGGTTGGGGACGGTGAAACTGGCGAAGCACACGCTCTGTGGCATGATACTCAACCATATCGAAGAAGATCATCGGGACGGAGGTGCTCCAAAGTAATCGATCGACTGAGCAATAAATGGGCAGCTGAACTAGCAACTCGTCGCTGTATGGCGTCCAGATGAACTACCAAATAATAACATAAAAGTGAGTATGCGCAACACAACTCAATTTAAAACAAGTAAGTATAGGTACATATTTACCTGTCCGTCCACCAGCATATCTAGCACATCCCTGATAAGGGGGAGATTATGATGAGCATCGGTCCCTCGGTAGTTCCCACGCCGGAGAATCCACCAAGAAGCTAGAGGGAGAAATGGATAAGCCTCACCGGGCGCAAGTGGTGGTAGAGGTGGCTGCAACGGCATGATCCGCTACCAGGCCCAAACCTAAGATAAAAGGTTGATGTAAAATTTATGAGTTATTTCGACCATATAGAATTCGGAATAATGAACAGAGTATTCGAAAATGTTGTCACCTGTAGGAGGGGCAGAAAACCACATATGTCCACCGCTGGGCCTATGCTTGACCGACACATGCTCCTATACAGGTATGCGAGAACAGCAACACCCCAGCTATACTGGGGTAAAGCATCAAGCTGCTGAAGATGATGGAGAAAGCGCATACTCACGAGACTCCCCGAAGTGTTCGGGAACAAAACACAGCCGAAAAACAGGAGCAGCGTGTCACGACCCAACCCCAGTCGTGATGGCACCCAACACACTGCTAGGCAAGCCTGACCAACTAACAACCCTTTCTGTTTTCTTATGAAAATCATTATCAGTTAACACAGTTAAATTGCTAAATTACTCCAATAAGAGTTTAAGGCAACGAGTTAAATATGTGGAAAGTCAGATGATAATACCACTACATAGCCCATACAGATCCGGTGTCACAAGTCTCGAGCCTCTAGTACAAGTTTAACAACCTCATACATGTCCATCTAGGGAATACTAATTAATAACAAGGATATTAGGGAGAGATCAGGGCTGCGGACGCCATGCAGCTACCTCGATGCTCCCGGATATGCGCTGCTTAACTGAAATAATCCTCACTCAGCCTCAGATGCACCAGGATCTGCATGCAAGGTGCAGGGAGTAATGTGAGTACTCCGACCCAGTGAGTAATAAGCATAAATAATGATTGAGAACAAGAAATCACGGAAAACACAGAGCAATCTACACTGCGACAGTTTAAAAACAAGTAATATAAGAGTAATAAACCAATGGAAGCGAAATGTAGAAATACTACAACAAATAAGCAGTTAAGTGACAGACATATAAAGAGAAATCAACACATAGAACGGTACCCTATAGTACCCGCTGCGGCGTGCAGCCCGCTCCATTTATTTATCGTCGACGGCGCTCACTGGGGGTGTGCAGACTCCGGGAGGGGCCCCTTGCGGCCCAAGCGCTATATCAAGCCATCTCATGGCATCAAATCTAGGCCCTCAACCTCATATTAATATCAGTATAACACTGCTGCGGCGCGTAGCCCGATCTTATAGTATCCTCACATCTGGCCCTTGGCCGTACTCAGTCCAGAAATCATATAAGCTCCTCGGGCAATAGTAAAATAGTAGTTCTCAGCCCAAAACATCATTTAATATATCTTTTAGTTTCAAAAATCGAGTAAAAGTGGCTGAGCTGTAAGACAGTAGAAAACGGTACGACTGAGTTCAAGTAGTAAGTCAAACAGTGAGGAAATAGTAAATAAACTCCCCGGAGGATTCAAAGAATTGGCAAGAAACCCAAATATGACAATCAGTCCAAATAATGATGATAACAAATAAGCTTTAATCAAATACGCAGTAGAAGAATCACTCGGGACGGACCAAGTCACAATCCCCAATAGTAAACGACCCGCTCTCATCATCAAGCGCGTGTCTCACCTCAATATAGCACTATGATGTGCAAATCCGGGGTTTCAAACCCTCAGGACATTATTTACATTCATTACTCACCTCGAGCCGGTGAAATCTCTAGCTCGCAACGCCTTTGCCCCTCAAATCGGCCTCCACGCGCGTCGAATCTAACCAAAATCAGAGCGAATACATCACAATATGCTAAGGGAACAATGCCCAATCGAAAACAATCGAAAAATATTAAAATCTCAAAATTAGAAAAACCCAAGCCCCGGGCCCACTTCTCGGAAATCAGAAAATTTAACATCAATGGATTCCTCATCTTCTCACGAGTTCATACATACCAAGAACTCTCAAATCCGAGCTCAAATGACCCATCAAATCCCAATTGGAATATCAAAAACTCAAGCCCTAGTTCATCAATATTTTTGCTTAATTTCCATGAATTTCTAGGCCAATTGCACAATATAATCGAGTATTGAGACCAAGATTCTTACCTCAAGTCAATTCCTCTTGAATCCCTCTCTCATTTACTCCAAGAATCTCCAAAAACGGGCAATCATGGGTGAAAATAGACCCAAAAACGCGAACAAGATGACTTAAAACATTCTGCTCAGCTACAGTAAAACCTTCTATGCGATCGCGGCCCCAGGCTCGCGATCGCGATGAGTAAAATTTCTAAAGCCTCAAAAAGCACTATGCGAACGCGGTCAAGCTCATGCGAACGTGATGCCTTACCCGAGAACCTTCTGCGATCGCGTTCGACTCAATGCGAACGCATTGAACAAAACTCCTGCCTCACAAACTACTTCTATGCGATCACGACATAACCCCCGTGATCGCAATGACCAAAATCTCTGCAACAAAATGACTAGAAAATCTGCAACTTCCAAATGCCGGAATTGGTCCGATTGGCCATCCGAAATCACCCTGAGGCCCCCGGGACCTCAACCAAAAGCACCAACATAACCCAAGACATCATACAAACTTGTTCCAATCATCAAAATACCTCGACTAACACCAAAATCATCAAATTACATTGAATTCAAGCCTAAGTTCTTCAAAAACTTCCGAAACACGCATTCGATCAAAAACCCGACCAAACGACGTCCGAATAACCTGAAATTTTGCACACATATCCAAAATCACCTAACGAAGCCACAACAACTCTCGGAATTCCATTCCAACCCTCGGATCAAAATCTCACCCATCAACCGGAATTCGCCAAAATACTAACTTCGCCAATTCAAGCCTAATTCTACACCGGACCTCTAAAATCAATTCCGATCAAGCTCCTAAGTCACAAATCATCCCCCGAAGCTAACCGAAACACCGGAAATCACATCCGAGCCCTATAACTCATAAGTACCAAGCCTTCCTTAAAGAGACTAAGTGTCTCATTTCCTATCAAAACCAGTCCGATTTAACTCTACACACTGAATACCGATAACGAAACATGAAGAAGCATAAAATGGGAGAAACGGGGCAGTAACTCACGTGACGACGGGTCGGGTCGTCACATCCTCCCCAACTAAAACAAACGCTCATCCTCGAGCGGGTCAAGAAACATACCTGGAGCCTCAAACAGATGAGGATATCTGCTCCGTATCTCCCGCTCGGTCTCCCAGGTAGCCTCCTCCACGGGCCGACCTCTCCACTGCACTTTCACCGAAGTTATATCCTTTGACCTCAACTTCCGAACCTGGCGACCCAAAATAGCTACTGGCTCCACATCAAAGGTCAAACCATCATCCAACTGAACCGTGCTGAAGTCCAAAACATGAGACGGATCCCCAATATACTTCCGGAGCATAGAAACATGAAATACCGGATGCACACTCGACATGCTGGGTGGAAAAGCAAGCTCATAAGCCACCTCCCCAATCCTTCGAAGCACCTCAAAAGGCCCATGAACCGCGGAGTCAACTTTCCTTTCTTCCCAAACCTCATAACACCTTTCATGGGCGAAACCTTCAGCAAGACCTTCTCGCCAATCATGTAGGATACATCTCGAACCTTCCGTTCTGCATAGCTCTTCTGACGCGACTGTGCTGTACGAAGCCTCTCTTGAATCACCTTCACCTTCTCTAAGGCGTCCTGAACCAAATCTGTCCCCACTAGCCTAGCCTCGCCGGGCTTGAACCAACCAACGGGAGATCTACACCGCCTCCCATACAAAACCTCATACAGAGCCATTTGAATACTCGACTGGTAGCTGTTGTTGTAAGAAAACTCTACAAGTGGCAAAAACTCATCCCATGAACCTCTAAAATCAATAACACAAGCACGCAACATGTCTTCCAATATCTGGATAGTACACTCGGACTGTCCGTTTGTCTGAAGATGAAATGTTGTGCTCAACTCCACCTAAGTATCTAACTCCCTCTGCACGACCCTCCAAAATTGCGAAGTAAACTGAGTACCTCTATCTGAGATGATGGAAATCGGAATACCATGCAACCGAACAATCTCCCGGATATAAATCCCTGCCAACCGCTCTGAAGAATAGGTAGTACACACAGGAATGAAGTGCGCAAACTTGGTCAGCCGATCCACAATCACCCAAATCGCATCAAACCTCTTCAAAGTCCGTGGAAGTCCAACAACAAAGTCCATAGTAATCTTCTACCACTTCCACTCGGGAATAACCATCTGCTGAAGCAAGCCACTCGGTCTCTGATGCTTATACTTCACCTGCTGACAGTTGAGACACCGAGCTACAAATCCCACGATATCTTTCTTCATTCTTCTCCACCAATAGTGCTGCCTCAAATCCTGATACATCTTCGCGACACGCGGATGAATGGAATACCGCGAGCTATGGGCCTTCTCCAGAATCAACTCTCTAAGCCCATCCACATTGGGCACACAAATCCGGCCCTACATCTTCAACACACCATCATCACCGATGGTCACCCCTCTGGCGTCATCATGCTGAACTCTATCCTTAAGGACAAGCAAATGTGGATCATTATACTGGCGCTCTTTGATGCGATCAAATAAGGAAGACCGAGAAACCACACAAGCCAACACCCGACTAGGCTCCGAAATATCTCGTCTCACAAACCGATTGGCCAAGGCCTGAACATCAACTGCAAGGGGTCTCTTCCCAACTGGAATATATGCCAAACTCCCCATACTCACTGTCTTTCGGCTCAAGGCATCGGCCACCACATTTGACCTTTCCCGGATGGTACACAATAGTGATATCATAATCCTTAAGAAACTCCAACCATCTCCTCTACCTCAAATTAAGATCTTTTTGCTTGAACAAATGTTGAAGACTGCGATGATCAGTGAACACCTCACAAGATACGCCATACAAGTAATGCCTCCAAATCTTCAATGCATGAACTATGGCAACTAACTCCAAATCATGAACGAGGTAGTTCTTCTCATGGGGCTTCAACTAACGAGAATCATAAGCAATAACTCTACCCTCCTGCATCAACACACAACCAATCCCAACTCTCGAAGCATCACAATACACAGTATATGAACCTGAAGCTGATGGCAAAACCAACACTGGAGCTGTGGTCAAGGTTGTCTTGAGCTTCTGAAAGCTCTCCTCACACTCGTCCGACCATACAAATGGAGCACCCTTCTGAGTCAACTTGGTCAAGGGCGATGCAATGGATGAAAATCCCTGAATAAACCGGCGATAATAGCCTACTAACCCAAGAAATCTACGAATCTCTGTGGCTGAGGACGGTCTAGGCCAACCCTGAACCGCCTCTATCTTCTTTGGATCAACCTGAATACTCTCGCTGGACACCACGTGCCCCAAGAAAGCCACTGAATTGAGCCAAAACTCACACTTGGAGAATTTTGCATAAAGCTTCTCCTCTCTCAACCTCTGCAATACAACTCTCAAATACTTCGCGTGCTCCTCCTGACTACGCGAATACACTAGAATATCGTCAATGAAGACTATGACGAATGAATCAAGATAAGGCCGGAACACGCTGTTCATCAAATGCATGAATTCTGCTGGAGCATTGGTTAGCCCGAAAGACATAACAAGAAACTCATAATGACCATATCTGGTCCTGAAAGCAGTCTTAAGAATATCTGAATCCCTGATCTTCTGCTAGTGATAGCCCGAACGGAGATCAATCTTGGAGAACACTCTCGCTCCCTGAAGCTGATCAAATAAATCATCAATGCGAGACAAATGATACTTGTTCTTAATTGTTACTTTGTTCAATTGCCTATAATCGATGCACATTCTCATTGTGCCATCCTTCTTCTTCACAAACAGAACGTGCGCACCCCAAGGTGGCACACTAGGCCGAACGAACCCCTTATCTATGAGTTCCTGAAGCTGTTCTTTCAATTCCTTCAACTCTACTGGTGCCATACGATACAGCAGAATAGAAATGGGCTGAGAGCCCGACACCAGGTCAATACCAAAATCAATATCACTGTCCGGTGGCGTGCCCGATAGGTCTGCAGGAAAAACATCGGGAAAGTCCCTCACAACTGGAACATAATCAATACTAGGAGTCTCGGCTCCAACATTCCTCACAAATGCTAGATATGAAAGGCAACCCTTCCCAACCATACATTGGGCCTTTAAGAAGGATATCACTCTACTAGGAACATAATCAGTCACACCACGCCACTCGATTCGCGGTACACCCGACATAGCCAAAGTGACTGTCTTAGCATGACAGTCTAGAATAGCACGACACGGGGATAGCCAATCCATGCCCAAAATGACATCAAAATTCACCATGCTCAATAGCAATAGATCTACTCGGGTCTCCAGACCCCCAATAGTCACCACACATGACCGGTACACACGGTCTACAACAACAGTATCGCCCACCGGGGTAGATACATGAATAGGTAAAGCAAGAAACTCATGGGGCGTACCCAAATAATGAGCAAAGTACGATGACACATAAGAAAAGGTGGAACCGGGATCAAATAATGCAAAGGCATCTCTGTGGCAGACTGAAACAATACCTGTAATGACAACATCCGAAGCAATGGCGTCAAGTTTGCCTGGGAGTGCATAGAAACGGGCCTGACCTCCCCCTGATCGACCTCCCCCTCTAGGGCGACCCCTGGCTGCCTGACCTCCACCCCTAGCTGGCTGGGCGGGTGGTGAAGTAACTGGAGCAGAAGTCGAGGGCTGACCCCTTTGCTGATACTGACCACCACAAAGTCGAGGACACTGCCTCCTTATATGACCAAACTCTCCGCACTCATAACAACTACCCGGTGCTGGAGATGGGGACTGAAGGGAACCTCTCACACCGGAGTCACTAGCTGATGCACTCGGCGCAGAAGAACCCTGAGCTGATGGGGCATGAGACGAACTCTGAGCTAGAAGGGCGCTGAGTGAAGGCTGGCCCTGCTGAGACCCATGATGACCACGACTGGAAAATGCCCCACGATACTCTGGACGGGCCGAATGAGCAGGCCTGAAAGAATGACCTATACCATGCTGGAACTGGCCTCTTGAGGGAGCACCACTGTAACTGCCCGATCCTCGAGGCCTCTTGGCCTCTCTCTCCTCTCGCTCCCGATGGCGAACCGTCTCAATCTCACGAGCGATATCAACCACCTCCTCGAACATAGCACCCAATACTCTCTCTCTAGTCATCAGAATATGGAGATGGTAGTTAAGGCCATCCACAAATCTCCTAATCCTCTCACAATCTGTCGGAATACACCAAATGGCATGACGAGCCAACTCAGAAAACCTCATCTCATACTGGGTCACAGTCATATCCCCCTGCGTCAACCACTCAAACTGCCTACGCAACTCCTCTCTGTGGGACTGTGGTACATACTTCTCTAAGAAGAGAGCGGAGAACTGCTGCCAAGAAAGGGGTGCTGCACCAACCGGCCTACGCCTCTCAAAATCTTCCCACCAAGTAAAGGCATCCCCCGAGAACTGAAAGGTGGTAAATGCCAAACCACTAGACTCAAGAATCCCTGCTGTACGGAGCATCCGCTGGCACTTGTCAAGAAAACCCTGGGCATCCTCGCCCTCAGCACCACTAAACGACGGAGGCTGGAGCCTACCAAACCTCTCAAGACGACGTTGCTCATCGTCCGACATAGCTGGTACTACGAACTCCTAAACTGGTATAACCGGCTGAGCTGGAGGTGCCCCCGGCGTCTGTAGTCCCTGCACTACCTGCTCAGGTGTGCGAGCAGCGGGGGTCTAATTGCCTCCCCCGACCTGTGAAGTAGCTACTGCTGTGGTGGTTGAAACTGCCCGAGCCAGGCCTGTGCAAACTGTCAAGATCTGTGCCAAGGCCTCCTGGAGACCCGGTATCACAATGGGCACAACTGGTGCCTGCACTGGTACTGCTGGAGCCTGGTCCTGAGCTGGGGCAACTAAAGGATCCACAGGTGCTGCCCCTGCTGCTCTTCCTCTACCACAACCACGACCGCGTCCACGGGCTTTAGTAGCCTCAGTAGGTGGTACTGGTGGTCGTCCGGCACGTACGGTAGCTCGAGTCCTCACCATCTATGAGAGAATGGAATAAAGGGAAATTTAGTATTCGGAGCAACAAGTTTGCACGACAAGAATTTCAAGAATGTGGAATTTTCCTAACAGGTTCTGTAGCCTCCCGAGGATAAGTACAGACGTCTCCGTACCAATCCGCGAGACTCTACTAAACCGGCTCCAGCCTCGCGATACCTAGTAACCTAGGCTCTGATACCAGCTTGTCACGACCCCAACCCCAGTCGTGATGGAGCCCAACACACTGCTAGGAAAGCCTGACCAACTAACAACCCTTTCTGTTTTCTTATGAAAATCATTATCAGTTAACACAGTTAAATTGCTAAATTACTCCAATAAGAGTTTAAGGCAACGAGTTAAATATGCGGAAAGTCAGATGATAATACCACTACATAGCCCATACAGATCCGGTGTCACAAGTCTTGAGCCTCTAGTACAAGTTTAACAACCTCATACATGTCCATCTAGGGCTAATTAATAACAAGGATAGAAGGGAGAGATCAGGGCTGCAGACGCCATGCAGCTACCTCAATGCTCCCGGATATGCGCTGCTCAACTGAAATAATCCTCACTTAGCCTCAGATGCACCTGGATCTGCACGCAAGGTGCAGGGAGTAGTATGAGTACTCCGACCCAGTGAGTAATAAGCATAAATAATGACTGAGAACAAGAAATCACGGAAAACACAGAGCAATCTACACTGCGGTAGTTTAAAGACAAGTAATATAAGAGTAATAAACCAATGGAAGCGAAATGTAGAAATACTACAACAAATAAGCAGTTAAGTGACAGACATATAAAGAGAAATCAACACATAGAACGGTACCCTATAATATCCGTTTTGGCGTGCAACCCGCTCAATTTATTTATCGTCGACGGTGCTAACTAGGGGTGTGCATACTCCGGGAGGGGACCCTTGAGGCCCAAGCGCAATATCAAGCCATCTCGTGGCATCAAATCTAGGCCCTCAGCCTCATATCAATATCAGTATAACACTGCTGTGACGTGCAGCCCGATCCCATAGTATCCTCACATCTGGCCCTTGGCCGTACTCAGTCTAGAAATCATATAAGCTACTCGGGCAATAGTAAAATAGTAGTTCTCAGCCCAAAACATCATTTAATATATCTTTTAGTTTCAAAAATCGAGTAAAAGTGGCGGGGTTGTAAGGCAATAGAAAACGGTACAACTGAGTTCAAGTAGTAAGTCAAACAGTGAGGAAATAGTAAATAAACTCCCCGGATGGTTCAAAGAATTGGCAAGAAACCCAAATATGACAATCAGTCCAAATAATGACGATAACAGATAAACTTTAATCAAATACGCAGTAGAAGCATCACTCGGGATGGACCAAGTCACAATCCCCAATAGTAAACGACTCGCGCTCATCATCAAGCGTGTGTCTCACCTCAATATAGCACTACGATGTGCAAATCCGGGGTTTCAAACCCTCAGGACATCATTTACATTCATTACTCACCTCGAACCGGTGAAATCTCTAGCTCGCGACGCCTTTGCCCCTCAAATCGGCCTCCACGCGCGTCGAATCTAACCAAAATCAGAGCGAATACATCACAATATGCTAAAGGAACAATACCCAATCGAAAACAATCAAAAAATATCAAGAATCTCGAAATTAGCAAAACCCGAGTCCCGGGCCCACTTCTCGGAAATCAGAAAATTTAACATCAATGGATTCCTCATCTTATCATGAGTTCATACATACCAAGAACTCTCAAATCCGAGCTCAAATGACCCATCAAATCCCAATTGGAATATCAAAAACTCAAGCCCTAGTTCATCAATTTTTTTGTTTAATTTCCATGAATTTCTAGGCCAATTGCACAATATAATCGAGTATTGAGACCAAGATTCTTACCTCAAGTCATTCCTCTTGAATCCCTCTCTCATTTCCTCCAAGAATCTCCAAAAACGGGCAGTCATGGGTGAAAATAGACCCAAAAACGCGAACAAGATGACTTATAACATTCTGCCCAGCTACAGTAAAACCTTCTATGCGATCGCGGCCCAAGGCTCGCGATCGCGATGAGTAAAATTTCCAAAGCCTCAAAAAGCACTATGCGAACGTGATGCCTTACCCGAGAACCTTCTGCGATCGCGTTCGACTCAATGCGAACGCATTGCACAAAACTCCTGCCTCACAAACTACTTCTATGCGATCGCGACATAACCCCTGTGATCGCAATGACCAAAATCTCTGCAACAAAATGACTGGAAAATCTGCAACTTCCAAATGCCGGAATTGGTCCGATTGACCATCCGAAATCACCCCGAGGCCCTTCGGACCTCAACCATAAGCACCAACATAACCCAAGACATCATACAAACTTGTTGCAATCATCAAAACACCTCGACTAACACCAAAATCATCAAATTACATTGAATTCAAGCCTAAGTTCTTCAAAAACTTCCGAAACACGCATTCGATCAAAAACCCGACCAAACGACGTCCGAATAACCTGAAATTTTGCACACATATCCAAAATCACCTAACGAAGCCACAACAACTCTCGGAATTCCATTCCGACCCTCGGATCAAAATCTCACTCATCGACCGGAATTCGCCAAAATACTAACTTCGCCAATTCAAGCCTAATTCTCACCAGACCTCCAAAATCAATTCCGATCACGCTCCTAAGTCACAAATCATCCCCCGAAGCTAACCGAAACACCAGAAATCACATCTGATCCCTATAACTCATAAGTCAACCTCTAGTTGACTTCTCCAAACCAAGCCTTCCTTAAAGAGACTAAGTGTCTCATTTCCTATCAAAACCAATCCGATTTAACTCTACACACCGAATACCGATAACGAAACATGAAGAAGCATAAAATGGGGGAAACGGGGCAGTAACTCACGTGACGACGGGCCGGGTCGTCACACAGCGCCAACCGCGTGTACCTCTCAATACGGAAATCCTCTATCTCATCGGTAATGTCTAGGTGCAAAACAGTCATATGATCTCTGATGGCTGACAAAGCAACGCGACTGCCCCCAGCGTCACCCTGAGGTCTATAACCAGTAAAATACCCCATCATATCCAAAAACTGTGCACGCGTCATGGATCTAATGTACTGGGGCAGTGCCACGGCCCATCCATCTACGCGCAGCCCGTATAAAACTTGAACATCCTCCAGCGTGATGGTGGCCTCTCCAGTGGGCAAGTGAAAAGTGTGCGTCTCCGGTCGCCACCGCTGTACCAAGGCCGTGATGAGAGACCAATCAAGCTGCATCCGTCCAAGCTCAAAAATCGTATAGAAGCTCGTAGCCTGTAGGCGTGCGACTACTCGGGCATGGAAAGGATGCTCTACGATGAACTCCCGCAAATCGTCAGGTCTCCTGGGGCGGAGAACCTGCATCGATAGCTGTCCCTCCCATACAAAGGAGGACCTATGGTCGCCCTGCAACACTAGTAGCTGATCCTCGACAGGTCCAGGATGCGCAGGCGGAGGAAAGCCCATGTCGTCTACTATAATTTAAACAAAATTAATTGTTTGTGTTAGTTTAAGGAATTAAATAATTAATTATGTTTAATATTGGACTGAATAATTATGTATGGATTCCAGGCTCGATATTTGAGGCCCGACAACACCAAGTTATCCTTAATTATTATGCGTGATTAAATAATTAATTATATTTAATATTGGACTGAATAATTATGTATGGGTTCCAGGCTCGATATTTGAGGCCCGGTAGCACCAAGTTATCCTTAATTATTATGCGTGATTAAATAATTAATTATGTTTAATATTGGACTGAATAATTATGTATGGGTTCCAGGCTCGATATTTGAGGCCCAACAGCACCAAGTTATCCTTAATTATTATGCGTGTCAATTTCAACTTTTTTAGAATTTTGTTAGCTTAATAAATTAAATAATTAATTATGTTTAATATTGGATTGAATAATTATGTATGGGTTCTAGACTCGATATTGGAGTTAATTTTACAACATATATTAATTTGTTACTTTTGTAAATTTTTTGTTATAAATTAAATAATTAATTTTGTAAAGTGTAATTGGATAGAGTTTGCAGTTACTATATACTTAAACTACATAGACTCTACGCTAAAAGGTTCTACATTTTACTACGCTAAAAGGCTCTATATTTTACTACGCTAAAAGGCTCTATATTTTACTACGCTAAAAGACTCTATATTTTACTACACTAAAAGACTATATTTTACTACACTAAAAGGCTCTACATTTTACTACGCTAAAAGACTATTTATTTTACTACGCTAAAAGGTCACTATTACATATAAAAACAACTAACATAAAATATAAATATGAACAACAAACAAAATAAATAATACTAATTTTTGAACAATACAAATAATTTATCAAATTTTAACAATTTTTTGTACCAAAGCTAATAAATCAATCCGGGTATAAGATACAAATTTAAACACAAACATAACACAAATTAACATGGAAACACATTAAACAATACAAATATGTATGTACTATACGAGTTTCTACATAAACAAAATCGAAATACCTCGATTTAAGTTTTTTGAATTTGATTGAAATCGATTTTTTGCGCCCGAAAGAAGGAATCCAAAGCTTGTCTTGTGTGTGGGACCTACACTCCTTGCTCTTTAGGTGACGGGTGGGGCCCAAATTTTTTTTTACTTTTACGTGGGGGGAGGGGTGGGGGCAGCAGAATCCAAATTTTTTTAATGGGGTTCGTCGGTTATGTGGTCCAAGGAAGAAGAAGGGGCTTTATTTTATTAAAGCAATTCGCAGTATTATACTGCGTTTTAGTTAAAACGCAAGTATAATACTGTGAACTGCTTTAATAAAATAAAGCTGAGCCCAGATTTTAAGTAAAACGTAGTATAGTACTGCGAATTAGTAAAAAAAAGTTAAATAATACGCAATACTATACTGTGTTTTACTTTAACAGCCAACTTTCGATTAAGTAAAACGCAGTATAGTACTGCGTTTTACGTAATTACGTAACCTTTTTTTAACATTAGAAATGTGTTTTTTGTCCAAAAAAGCATCAAAAAAATTTCGGACTCTTTGGAGGGGTTATGCATAGTGATGACTTAGGATTGATTCACCTTCAATATTTTCTGGGTCTGAGTCTGTCGCACATGGCTTACCTAGTGCGGTTTATATTTCCTGTGTGGTTTGCAAGCTATTATATAATAGGAAATTTATTCAGTGCGCATAGAGTGCTTACCATATAATGCTCACCCGAAGGATAGTGATTGTGGTAGAGGTTGCAGCGGGTGCGAATTTTTTTGGGTTTAAAAAAAAGAAGGAAAGTTGCATAATAATTGGGATGACTTTGATGTGTATGGTTCAAATGATAGGTGACAAAGTCATGTTGATGCATAAAATAATCTATAAAAGAAAGTTCATTGAAATTTATGGTTGATAATATGGTCCACAACTTGTGGAAAGTAGATACGGCTCCGCATTTTCTACGTGAAATCAGAGTGGCCCTAACATAGTTTATACCTACCATCCCCTTCTTGGATTCAGCACTAATTTCTCAACTTGTTTCTTTGTTTATTTTGGAGCAAGACAATCCTATTTATCCAATTTATGTGTGAAAACAACAAAAAAATCACTTATTTTAGACCGAAGGGAGTAACTTATTTACTCAAGATTGATGTCGGATGTTAAATTGCTTAGGGCTATGAGTTATTTGGCTTCCGTGAGAAAACCATTCTAAAATATTGCTAATTTGACTTGAATCAAATGTCTTTCTTAACTGTTTGGAGCTTCTATTTCCTTTTGGGGTTTCAGATCAATGGAGATAATGAGAGTCCGGAACCAAAATGTGGTTCTTTTGGATTCAAACTACACAAATAGGTGGTAAAAAAAAATATATTTTTATATAGCGCCATAATACCTGGCGCTATACATTAACAGTAACGACACCGTTAATGTATAGCGCCAGGTATTGTGGCGCTATACTGTAAAATCTGACACGCCCAGGTATAGCGCCACAATACCTGGCGCTATACATACATCATTAATGTATAACGCCAGGTATTGTGGTGCTATACATATATTTTTTAAAGGCGTAATACATACGGAGACACCTAAAGTTGGCACAATCTTTCACTTAGACACTTAAACTAGGCCTCTTTCCAATTAGACACGTTTCTTAGGCAATTCTCATACCAATTAGACACGTTTTTTGCTGGCTTATTAATTAACCAAGCGCGTGTTCTGCAATCTCCGTCTACGTGGCAAAAGTAACCATTAAAAATCGTGTAACATCATTTTTTGTCCACCTCAGCTATATAGTGTTATTTCCACTAAAATTCAGCTCCGGCAACATGGTTAGAGGCACTTCTCGAATCCGATACCGAAAAAGAAGTGGTTCTTAACCCTTCTTCTCCCATTTTACACTCACCTAACAAACCACCACCCCACCCATCAACTACTCAGTAGCAGCTTCCGGAGCTTGTTAAGCTGGAAACTAGGTTCACCGGCGATCCGGGTCTGTTTGAATCCGATGGTAGTAATAATTTTCTCCGGCAGCAGAGTTCGCCGGCGGAGTTTCTTTCATATATTAACTCAGATGGTTACTTCTCAGGGGTAGCCATTGGAGGGGAGCAAAGAAGCTGTCGTAGGTGGCAACGGGTCAAACTCAAAGAGATAGATAGTGAGATAATAAAAAGGGTAAAAAGAATAGTTGGCGAACCTTTTAGATTTAAGTGTGAAAACAAGAAAAATGAATAAAAGAAAAGTTTCATATGGAAAAATGAAAAGGCAAAAAAACAAATGTACTATACGATAGTGGGGGAGCTGATATGGTGGGAAAATAAAGAAGATGATGGAACACAGTTTGGGGTTGGGGGGGGGGGCGAGGGGATGGGGGATTTAGTGAAAATAGGGTTTTTTGTGGTCAAATATATTTTTAATATTTAATTAATTGGAAAATGCCATGTTTATTTCATTCACGCGCTCAAGGAGACTAAGAAATACTTTCTTTGCCATGTCATAGTTTTGTGTTTAATTGGTACAGTTTGAAATGAATTCTTGTGTCTAATTGGAAAGAGGCCTAATTTAAGTGTCTAAGTAAAAGATTGTGCCAACTTTAGGTGTCTCCGTATGTATTACGCCTTTTTTAAACCCTCCGTCTTCTTCGTCGATTCATCCTTCATTATTTTAACCTTCCCCTCTCTTCTTGGTCCCCCACCCCATACCTTCTTCTGCCCTCATTTTAAAATAAAAATAAAAATTTGGGTCCCTCCGACACATAAAACTTGAAGAACGTAGGTTCCACATTCGAGGAGAGCTTCGTGTTATTGTTGATTCACACTTCCGGAGTCAAAATTTCAATCTTTTTGCTTTCCGAAAATTCTAAATCGAAGTATTTCGATTTATTTTAAGTTGAAACATTTATAATAATGCATATTATTTGATTTGTATGTGTTCTATTTCGGTTTGTGTTTTTTTTTTCCGAAACTAGCATGTTAAATTTATCCGGATTTAATATTAGTGTTTTCTAAAAAAATATAAATTTGTAAAATAAATTTACCTGTTAATATCCTGATTTATATATGTGTGTTTTCATGCCGTTTTGTGTTTCATTTGCAATTAAATTTATTTGTTGTTTATGGTTAGTTTAGATTATTTTTTAGCGTAGTAAAATCTAGACCTTTTTAGCGTAATAAAACGTAGACCCTTTTAGCGTAGTAAAATTTAGAGCCTTGTAGAATAGTAATGTGTAGTATTTTAGCTTAGAATTCCTTTTGTTTAAGTATCTTATACTGGTTGTTGAAAATGCAAACTTTGTACAATTAAGTTAATAATTGTATCAACACACATAATTAGTAATTTGTACAATTAAGTTATTAAAAATATGAATTTAAATTATAATAAAAATACATTATTATATATATATATATATATATGTACAATTAAGTTATTAAAATATATGAATTTAAATTATAATAAAAATACATCAATGATAGTTTGGTGTCACTGGTCCTCAAAATTTTGAGCCCTGAACCCATATATATATATATATTTTGTACAATTAAATTATTAAAAAATATGAATTTACAGTTGACGACATGGATGCGACTATACATTCCGGCCCTCGGACGTTGGATCTATTAGCCCCTACAGCCCCAGCATAGATCCGAGTATATATGGGACGGACAGTTGCTTACGCAGACTTTTCGGGCTAGGAGAGTGGATCTATTGTGGGAGTTTTTGAGTCCTCCCCGCGTTCTACATCCCCGCGTGGTCCATTACCGGGAGGAGATGGGATTATATAGGATTATTAGGATTGTCCGGATACAGCTCGACTATGCTTTGATCATGGCCTTGATTGAGCGGTGGCAACCGGAGACGCACACTTTCCATTTGCCCATCGGTGAGGCCACCATCACACTCCAGGATGCTGAGATTTTATATGGCCTGTCCACTGATGGCTTGCCAGTTTTACTGCCTGCGACCATGAGATATTATTCGCGGCAGGCATATTGGGATATGCTGCACATGCTTACGGGTTTCATGCCGGAGGACGAGGCAGTAGCGTCTGGGTCCAGTCGTATACAGTTGGTCCCCATTAGAGACCACCTGGTGCAGATCCACCATACTATTACCGACGAGTCAGCGGAGGTAGATGTACATCGATATACGAGGCTGCTGTTGCTCCTTCTATTTGGGGGGGTCTTGTTCCCGAACACTTCGGGGAACTTAGTGAGCCTCCGTTTTCTGCATCATATTGCCCGGTTCGAGGATATAGCCATCTACAGCTGGGGTGGTGTTGTCATCTCATATTTGTACACGCAGATGTGCCGGGCTTGCATCGGCACACAGAGAGACGTTGGTGGCTTTCTGCCACTTCTACAGGTGACAACATATTCAAATAATATGTCCATTAGTTACAATTCTACCTAGTTATAGTTAATCTTATACTTTACGTCAACTTTGTATGTTAGGTTTGGGTCTGGGAGCGATTTCTGCAGTTTCAGCCACCTCTACCACAACTACCGGCTAATGTAGAAATTCCGCAACTCCCTCTAGCCTGTAGGTGGGTTATGCGTCGTACTCTTGCACGAGAGTATGATGCCCATCATAATCTCCCCCTCTGCAGGGATGTGTTGGATCTGCTGGAGGACACACAGGTGAATATCTAACTAAACATACTTGTTATAGATTAACTTAGTGTTGTGCATACTAACGGTTTGTGTTATTATTTGATAGTTCATCTGGACGCCGTACAACGATGAAGTGATAGGTACCCTGCCAGCGTATTGCACGTTCGGCCGACATATTTGGAGGGCTTCTGTCCCGCTCATATGCCTCGATATTGTCGAGCACCATGCCTCCGAGCAGGTATTTTGTCAGTTTGGCCTGCCGCAACCTATACCGACTCTGCCTGCATGACATGATTTACATTATGAGAGGGATAATCGGTCCAGGGTGGACAACACATTTATGGCATGGCTTAACGAGCAGTTGGGTACTTGGGAAAGGTGAGGGGACTTGACCCCACCCCCGTAGCACTTTCCTATTCAACGTTATATGGCATGGTACCACACTATTTCCCGACTTTTTATCGGGAACCCAGTTCATCAGGCACACGGTCGGTACGTCCCATACGCTGGGAGACACAAGGCCCTGGTATGTTTTCTGTTATTATTAGTTATATACCTGTAATTTACTGCCAAATATGTAGTTTATATTTTTTACTTTGTGCAGGCGATTGGATTGCATACCGTCTATCATATGGGGCAGCAGATGCAGAGTTATATCCATGATCCTGTAGCCATACAGGAGTATAGTCGTCGATTAATGGATGTGGCTGCCCAGACACTGCAGTGATCCCGATCGGATCAGCGTTTGGCACACGAGGCTGATTATATGGACCCAACGTAATACCATCGAGGTCGTGGTATCCCACGAGCTGGTGGTGGTCGACGAGCTGGTGGTGCCGGATGACGTGGTCGTGGGCAGAGAGGAGATGGTCCCCAGCAAGGGGGCGTTGAGGCTCCTGTTGATGATGTTGCTGTTGATATGGCAGGTGGCATGTATGAGACGGACATGCCGTCTTACAGCCTTGGAATTTATCGCACTCTACTGCCATCGCAGGTGACCCCATCGGGTCAATTATTGATCATGGGCTCGGATATTCAAGGAGTGGATTGGAGTAGATACTTCCTAAGCTCGTCTACCACTGTTGAGGATTGACCGACCCGAGATTTTTATAGTGGGTGCCGACTGAGTTATGGCTCCACATCACATGCGCAGGTACGAATTTATTAGTATTGAATTTGAATTTGTTTTAACTGTAACTTATTTATTTTCTTTAACTTTATTAATTTCCTTTTTAAGGCTTCATGCGATGCAGCGACAGATGACTACATTCAAGATCTAGAGACGATGATGGTAAGACAATATAAATTGTTGTGAATTGTTATGTAGTTTTCTATACTAAGTTTCATATTATTATGTAGCCTTCTACTGGAGCTGACAGCACCACCGATACATGTCATCCTGCGCCGCATTCGGCTATAAGGAGACGACTTGATGATGATGATCCTGATAGCGTACCTGGGCGGGAGGGGTTGCGCCTCAGGCCAGCGGTTGCATTGAGACATACCGAATGCGGGACACATTGACATGGTGTAAATAATATTTTTGTATACATTAACAACAATATTTAATCGAATATGCGCATTACTTTTTTTAGTTCTCCATTCGTTTGATAGTTTCATAAAATAAAATTTAGTACAACACAAGCACTTAAAATTAACTTCAACTTCAATTAAAATAAAATGTAGTACAACACAAGCACTTAAACTTAACTTCTACTTCAATTAAAATAAAATTTAGTACAACAAACAAGGAAAACATTACTACAACACAAACACAATCACAAACACAAATATAGCAGGCCAACATAATAAAAATACATGAAATATGAAAAATACACTAAACACATACATGCCAATGTTTAGCCCCAGTTGCTATTTATTCTCCGCTCCAACCACTTAAATCGTTCTTCCAGTTGTTCTTTTTCTTCTTCTACCTTTTTTTGTTTCGCCTTCACCTCCGCAAGTTCCAGTTTATATTTTTTTTACGATTCTTTTGTGCTTCACAATTCCATTGTATTTTCCATTTTTCTTCTCCCACCTTATTCAGGTTCGCCCTCAAGTATGTAATAATTCTATTTCTTTCTTTTTCATGTTCCTGTTGTCTTAAACACATATTATAAAGAAAATGCAGTTGTTCTCTGTAACATTCCTGATAACATGGTTCATCAACCCATTCCTGAAAATCACAAATAGGTTCACCGGGAACCTTGTAAAATCGGTTCATACAGTGCCAGTAGCGGCGTCCAACTTCACCACCGTCCCAACAATTTTGTATCAAGCATGCTTTTCCACAATTGCATTTTGGGGGACGAAGAGGTTGAGCCATTTGTGTAATATTTGATTTTAGTAAAAAAAACCTTACTTTTAATAAAATATTTGCTTTTAGTAAATTTTGAGCACACAACATAACTACAATGAGTCCGTTATTTATAGGCGAGACAACACACACATAACGTACTATCTAATGGCGCTATACTTTGCGTGTTAAATATCATGATATTGACAAGACAACTTTATGTCAGCTGGTCAGTTTTTCAGTTCGACAAGACAACACACACATAACGTACTATCTAATGGCGCTATATTTTGCATGTTAAATATCATGATGTTGACAAAACAACTTTATGTCAGCTGGTCAGCTTTTTCAGTTCGATAAGACAACACACACATAACGTACTATCTAATGGCGCTATATTTTGCGTGTTAAATATCATGATGTTGACAAGACAACTTTATGTCAGCTGGTCAGCTTTTTCAGTTCGACAAGACAACACACACATAACGTACTATCTAATGGCGCTATACTTTGCGTGTTAAATATCATGATGTTGACAAGACAACTTTATGTCAGCTGGTCAGCTTTTTCAGTTCGACAAGACAACACACACATAATAAATATACAGATAATTTTATTAAATTATTATTTAAATAGGTAAAATGGGAAAGTACAAATCATAGTTAACAAGCATAATTTTATTTCATAAATCTTGCAACATAGACATAACAACTAATTATTACAACATCAACTCATGGGTAGTTAGGTACACTAGAAGAACACCCACCACGAGCTTGATTAGTTTTGCCACCCAAACCAGCTGGAGGACATTTATGACGGTCGTGTCCTGTTTGCGAGCATATATCACATTTGCGCGCATAAACGGTGTCACTAACATCCATTTGGTTCTGTATATGTGTTCTCTTCTGCACCTATCTTTTACGCAAATAGGACTTGATACACACCATTTTAAATGGTTCCGGAGGCCAATAATGCTCAGCACCCACTAGCTGCAACTGACCACTATATGTGTTTAGGTACTTGGAAACACTATATTGTTGATCAACATAGTTGGTCTCCGCATAACCAATACATTGAAAACACTTGATGGCATGTGAGCAAGGCATGTGGTAGATGGACCATTTCCCACAGGAGCATAACCTTGCTAATTCATTTAGGGTATGTACATTATTACCCCGATTATTATGGATAGCGGTGCGAACTTCAAAAATACCTCTTTCATTATCATACTGCAAAAATGAATGCCAATGTGCTCGTCGTCTGTATTTCTCAAATCTCTGCATCAGCACTGACATAAATTCAACACCCCTCTCCATTAATTCCGTTGCAGCTGCAGACCGTTCAACAAACCTCTTCGCCATCTGCTTGAATGACATCCGCACCATGGCTGTGACGGGCAATCCTCTTGCCGACTTCAATAACCTGTTGAAGGACTCTGACACATTTGTAGTAAGAATTCTCCATCGTCTACCACCATCCGCATGCAACGTCCACTTTTCAGGGTCATGTCCCATTAACCAACGATAGGCTGCCTCGTCTTCTTGCCTGATAGAATCCACATGCCTCCGGAATTTATGCTGTTGGTGGTCTGTTGCTGCCATCCACATCAAATCATGTAGATCCTTGTTGGGATGTGCCTTCTGGAAATTGGCCTTAAAGTGCCTCACACAGTAACGGTGGTATGCATAAGGTTCTTGCCATGCAGGCAAGTTCTCCACAGAACTTAATATACCACCGTGCCGATCAGATATTAGACAAATACCTGAACGTTGTTTGACAACGTGCTCTTTCAGGTGGTTCAAAAACAGCGTCCACGTCTCCATGCTTTCATTGGCACAAACAACAAAAGCTAGAGGAAATATCTGTCCATTAGCATCCACTGCCACATCTATCAATAGCTTGATATCGTACTTTCCATAGACATGAGTTCCGTCTATGGATATTACGGGCTAGCAATGCGAAAAACCATCAATTGCTGGCTTAAAGGCCCAGAACACGTAATTGAATATGTATTCTGGTGTTCTCGAACTCTGCTCAAGCTTCCATTCAACAACTGTCCCGGGGATAAAGTGCTGCAGTGCGGCCATGTACTTTGACAGAGATGCAAAAGACTTATCCCAATTACCGTACACAATTTCAAACGCTCGTTTGCGCCCGAGAAATGCCTTTCTTTTCGTAATGGTATGGCCATATTCCTGGTGGACTAATGTAATGCACTCTTTGATTGTATACCTTATGGACGCTTTGAGGTGCGGAATGAGTACAAGAGAAATCAAGTCAATATCCAAGTTGAAGTGATTCCCGTTGAATGTGTCCATTTCGCATTTGTGGGTGGGAATGTATTTAACCACTTTCCACATACCTGTCTTCTTCTTGGTCGCACACAACATCCAATTACATGGCCAAAACCACCTACGGCAAACAACCTTGTATACCATCGGACTTGACTCCCATACCTGCATCTCACGACACTCTTTTACGTTTTTCATTTTACAAGCCTTGCTTAAGCGCGCTTTATCGGAAAAAAGCATCCCCTTTGCAAGCACTGTTGGTCTAGACTCATCCCACATTGCTATTCAAATTTCATCAAAATCCCTTGTGAGAGCTTCCACATCCGGCATAGTTGGCAAGTTATCAATGTAAGGAATCTCCCTTGAATGAAACAGCACTTCGGACTCGTACACTCTTAGTCTAGGGGGGTCTCTCTTCAAATCAGGTCCTTCCTCCTCATCCTGCTCATCACCATCCTCACGAAAAAAGGGTGTCTCGTCTCCGGATTCATCGACATTGTTATCATAATCACTATTCTGTTCCTCACTCTGTGCATCTGCCAGATCCCGATGTAATACGTCATTTTCGGTCAATTGAGTGAGTACGAATGGTTAAACTTGCTCGTTTTCACTACACAACCAACAAAAATATAAGCTACTGAATTAATAAATGTTTTCCATATGGCTATATCACTTCACTTACAAGTCGTAATGTGATGAAATTCTATGATGGATATTTTCAATTAGGTGATGATTACCGGATGAGCCACGTGTAAAATTCATATCCGGCCGGTACCCCCTATTAAATATATGAGCGTTAATATAAATTCAATATGCCAAAAATATACATAATTAACACAAATGAAAATTGAAGTTTACCACTCGTCTTGTGAATTATGAAAAGCAGAGTATAAATTTTTTTCTCGCAGCTCATTCGTCGCGGTGATAAGTTTAAATCAAGGAAAACTATTTCATCCGGAACCTGTCCGGCAAAAACTGCTCCAGAATAACCACCTGATGACTGGGGGTTATCTCTACTATGCACAACCTCATTTTTTGGAACGGCTTCAACCTTCATGTACATCTCCAACATTGTGATTACAAGAAATTCCCGACATTCGTCCGAAGTCCTCAGAAAATCACTCAAAGTTTCATCATCGTCGATGTTAAACTCCGAGTAAAAAGTAACCCCTTGCGGAGTGACGGAATACAGATATCTTCCAGTTACTTTAAGTATCACTGAACGTTTCCTCACACTCATCTTTTTGCATAACAACGATATCAATTTATCGTACTCTATTGTAAGTGGCAATTTAACATGACACTGAGCAGGTAAACTGTAGCCCATGGAGTTATTCTCCATCACAACCTCACCCCCCCCCCCCCAATATAATGATACTCTTATTCTACGCTCTTCAGACATAATAAAAAAATGTTGGAGAATTTAACAACAATAAACGTTTCAACAAGAGTTAAAATTTTTTTTGAATGAATTTCTATACAATCCTAACCTCTTTATATAGGAAATGGCTAGCCGGGAATTTTTTTATATATATATATATAGCGCCCAAAAAGTTGGCACTATATGCTTTTGAATTATTGAAGTCAGGAATTGCTGGTGGGACCAAGAAAAAGGAGTATAGCGCCACAATACCTGACGCTATACATTAACGGTGCCGTTACTGTTAATGTATAGCGCCAGGTTTTGTGACGCTATATATAAAAATGTAACTTTTTTTTTTCTCACCTATTTTGAGTCCAAAATAATCACAATTGGGCATAGTTATAGGATGTTGAAATGCTAACAATTCCTTTCTTTATTGAAAGTGATGCTGGATTAGGTGGACATCAACTTATCAAAGTAGACGCCAAAAGGTAAGATGCTTTCCTTAGTGTTACACTAACTTTAAGAAGTGGAAATCCTTAGGTAATTGTTGAAGGTCTGCCATATTTGAAAAAGAACACAGCGAGTGTTTGCTTCATAAATCATCAACCAACCAAATAATTTCAGTTCTCTTTTAAGGGAAAGATATAATTATGAGTTTGAAGAAACCATAGGCTTTATTACTTTAAAAATTGCTTTAATGGGATATAAGTCCATTGATAATCAAGAGGATAAGTTAAAAGTAAAGTACTGATGTATAACACCTTAGGCGAATTTCATATCGACAAAACACGAGAGAGATGCTGGGTATATAAGTAGATAAATTTTGGATTAAAGTGACGCGTTTTAAAGTCGTGCGGACCTAGGTCCAAAGAAACAATATCACTTGTGAGATGGATTGTTACAAAGTGTTAGCTAGTCTTAATTATGCCAAGTTACTGGATATATGTACTAACGGAAGATAGCAATATCAATAAAGTAATTGAGGTATGCACTAGCTGAAATAGGCGTATAAAAAAAAGTATTAGCTAGTCTCAGCTTGCTTTTTTTCCATTTCCTTTCTTCTTTTCTAAGTCCTAGGATTGTCTGCAAACAGAGAAAAAACAAACAGTCATGATCTGAGTTAACCATTTAGTTGCCTATGGCCAGAAAGGGGAGGAAAAACATGATTTTTGTCACTTATGGAGATCGTCATTTCTCTTTACGAATTTCCCAAATCTTATTCTATTTTAACTTCCATATTGTTGTTGACTATTGTACTAGTTTAAAAAGTATAAATAACAAATACTACTATTCTTAAGCATATCCTCTATCTTGTAAGATTATCATCATATGTTCTCGGTCGACACTAGAAAATTATTTGATATACCAAAATATAATATTTTTAATGATAAATAATCTTTATATTTCGTCATACCAAACACATTATTTTAAAAGCCACGTCTGCTGCATCCGCAATCACCATCCAACAGCACTTGCCGGTGTTAACCTAACCAAAGATAAGGACAAATGTATGAGAGGCGGCAATTTCGTTTCGAGATGTTGATGCCTTGATTTTGATATGGTGTAATGCATGCCATTTTTTTCCAATCCACATGCCCCTAGTGCGTTGAAAATTCAATACATGCGAAAACTATTAACTTTGTTTGTTTGTTTGTGTTCACGGCGAAGCTAGAGCGCTGGAACCGGTTTGGCGAACTCTGTGATTTTGATTCAAACTTTGTATTTATCTTAATATATTAATTAAATATATATAAATTATTAATTTATAATCCAATAACTTAAAAGGATTAGAATTCTAAACACATAAACTTCAAATTCTAGCTCTGCTTTTATTTTTGGTTCACCTGAATACCCTGCTCTTCTTTTACTATAGACAACCCCATACTTTGTTGATGGAAGAGCCATAGAATAAGAAGGGACCAAACCATGGTTGTAATAAACAAAAGGAAAGGAACCATCCATGAATGGGATGTAAAAAAAATTGACCAATTAAATGTTTTCTGCCAATCTCTTCTATTGGTTTCTTTACTAGGATTTTGCTTTAAAATGATATAAGGAAACCAAGCTTCGGCTCTTTAATGAACGAGACATTAAAATTGACAATTCCATAATTAATACAATATACCAGATAATCAATAAAAAATAATACCAACATAACTAATTTCAATATAATTTGTCTTCAAATCAAATGACCTCTAAAAGACCTCAAGCAAAAAGGTTATATCCTTGAGTGCCTTCCACACTTGGATTTGCTCTAGGATGTCTATTAAATTCTTCCTTTCTAACTTGGATTCTTACAAGGCCAAGACTAGTAGATACGAATAGAAGACAGGGAACACTTAGTCAAAGGTTAAGAATAGTAACGAGGTGAAGGTGGATTTCATTCATTAAGAGCTTGGTTAAGTGCCCAAGACTGCGCTGCAACAAATTAACAAGGGTCTACGTGCTAGAGCCGATGTAACAAGAAACTTTTCAGTAAATAAAAGAAAGACAATAAGATTAACAAAGAAAAAATGACAGACATATTAAAAAAGTCCGTAAATAAAAGAAAGACATAACTTCTTATCATAAAGATAGTGAACTAGAAACGGTATTTAAATTTGTTTGAGAATTTCAAAGTTTGCTCTTTCCTCTCTGCTATATGGCAGGGAGTCCCTCCAGCTTGTCAGGTTTACAAGTACTAAAAGGCCTGGTGATTTGTTGCATTGAGCAAAGTCGTATATTCATCATCTATTACAATAACTAAGTATTTTTACAAAGTATGAACCAGCGGAGAAGGTGGTCAGAACAAGAGAAGACATGTCACTAAACAACAACATAGGAAAAAACAGATTCTGCTAAGCGATCTATCAGCCTGTACTAGTTGCCTTCTTAGCCTTGGACTACTGCTGCCAGCTAGATTATATGAGCTCGGATATGTATACAAAGTAGTCGATGAGTTCCCAAACATCCGCGCATAAACCAATTCTCCTGTTGTCGTGCCACCAGGACTTAGCATAGGTTCGGACATGTAGCTAGAAGAATAAGGTTGATGTGTTGGAGATTGCTGAGGATAATTTCGATTGTGAAGTTGCTGCGATGGATGTGATTCGTTAGTTGCTATCAGTGTGTGATGACCCCCACATCTCGGACTAGGAGGCCTTTGTGGAATGACTATGCCAAGATTCAGGGCCTTTCCTTCGGATGGTTTTGTAGTTTGGCCGCGACCATATAGTGGAATCAAAGTTTTCTGCGAGATTTCAGCTTTGCAAACAGGACATTGTGGCTGTTGGTGATCAGTATTTTCAGACGATTTACTCTGAAAATGAATCCATTTATAGATGCAAGGCCAACAATAAAGGTGACCACAGAAGGTAATAACAGGATCATGTACAAGATCCAAGCATATGTTACACTCAAAACCTCCAGAGACATTGTCGTCAAGCTCATCATCAACTGTCTTACACTTCTCCAACGAAATATCGCGTTCGTCAAAGTTGATGTCTGTTATTTGCTCCTGGAAAAGCTGCTCTAAGGCCATAGTATGCTTCTTGATGTAATTCTCTGTTTGCTAATATATGCCTGTAAAAAATATGCCAAGATGAACAAGGTTAGATTCCAGGATAAGACAGCTGCAACCTGGAAAAAGGGGGAAAGCTATAAAAACAAGAACTAGAATAGAATTCTGCAGACAAGAAACTTGTGAACTATATAAGGCAATATTTCTTTTCTCAGACCAAACTGGAAAGTGATTCTAAGATTGACCAAAACCAAACTATTAAAGGGGGTTAGGCCATAAAGAAAAGGCCCTACACAATATTAAATATATGAGGACCTTATTAATTCTAATCCATCAATCAAAAGAAACTATGTTGTCCACAAACTCTCCAAATATAGGTTGCTGAGAAACATCTACGTGGCAAGATCTAGTTCCATTGAAGAGGATTTAATTTCATACATCTAAACTCAAGACTCTCTATAACAAATCCTTATATAACAAGGATTCACTATAAAAGTCATGTTTTTATAGAAATCAACTTTTATGTTATGTTATAATATATATCCTTTGTGACAACAATTCATTATAGCAGCCAAAGAATGTCAGAACAAATGAGGCTGTTATAGAGAGGTGTCACTGTGTATCAATCGAAGCTAATACCATATGCCTCCAGGCACCAATGATTCTTGATTATCTAGTGAAGCAACAACTATGCATAGATATAATCTTTTGTCCTATTAAGATCAAAATTTGTCAGAATACATGAAACTACAAAATTAGGTGGAAAATACAAAGAAGCACATTTAAAGGTTGCTAGCTATGCCTGTGCAGCTGTAAATAAGGACATAGAAAATAAAGGGTCAAGCCAAGAAATTGGTATTTCTATTCTTACACATCTAAATTTATCTCTCTATTCAAAAGATACATATTTCAACCCAAATCTTTAATTTTTCCAAGAAAATTACCTAGTATTTTTGTCTCCGAGAAGACAAAAAACTAAGTGTTTTCAAATAAACACATGAAAATAAAATTAAAAGAAACAAAGATAAAGACACAGAGAAAGAAAGAAGATACATACCCAATTATGTAATATCAAGAACTTCCAGAAACTGGATATAAATATCAGAATGTTCAATCCAAACACTTGGTCTTGTTAGATAATGTGAAAGATGAAGTTTTATAGGGAGAGAACAAGGAGTAATAATCTGTATATTCTTTGGAAACAGAGGTGAAAGTAGAAGGTGGAAAGATAAAAGTAGCGTTGAAGAGGAGATGAGGGAAGAGGTTTGAGTTGAGGTCTATATATATACTGCTTTTTCAATACGCGCCTATAGATACAAGTGTTTTGTATGTATAGTCAATTTAGCGTGTACAATATACATATAAAATTATAATAAGGGTACTTTTTAAAAATAAATTAATGGTCACACTTCGTCTGGATTGCTAAGGCCAAAAATAAAAATAAATTAACGATTCCCCATTTATGAATATTAAATTTTTAAATATAAAGTTAATTACTTTATCTATCTCAATTTATATGACATATTTTTCTTTTTGGCCAATCCCAGAGAAAAAGTCATCTTTTTCTATTTTGAAACAATTTATCTTTATAATGTATACTTGAATTAATTTACAACCATATAAATTTCTATGGTTTAATTTAAATCAAAAGTTTCAATTTTTTTTTAAAAAAAATTCCGTGTCGTATCTATGGTTTTCTATATTTATTGCTCTCAAACGCACACGCAAGTATATGTGGTCGACAAGTAATATAGGATTGTAAGTCCAGATATCGTATCCACAAAATTATCAACGTTGTCACACCTCCTTTTTGCGCGTCCGCCCCCGAAGGGTTAAATGCGCGAGGGGAGTTTTTCCAATTTAAGTGACAATATTCGAAATGGGATTATTTATTTAATTCAGAGTCGCCACTTGGGAAAGGTTTGGCTTTTGGTGTCCCAAGTCACCGGTTTATCTTGAATCCCAAATCGAGGAAAATTTTCGACTTTTCCAAATGAAGTCTGCGAACCAGAAATTCTAAGTAAGGAATTCTGTTGACCCGAGGGAAGGTGTTAGGCACCCTCGAATCCCGTGGTTCTAGCACGGTCGCTTAAATTGTTATAATGGCTAAATATCTGATTTAAATATATGTTATGACTTACGTGCTTTTATTAAGTTTAAACCGCTTTTATCATTATCATTTATTTTTATAGAATTGCAACGTCGTAAAAATGCATCTCGAACCACGTCACAATCAATGCGCCCGTGATTGTCAACACATTTTGACTTCGTTGAGATTTGGATTTGGGTCACATCAATGCACACCCGAATTTAAGAATGTAATTTAATTAAACCGTACCTAAAGAGTCTAACGTATTATTATCCTTGGGGAAGGCCGTAAAATTCGCTAAACGGCCTGTCCCGAATTCTAAGTATTTTTATGGTTAATTATTGAGGGCCCCGCAATTCGCATTTTTTATTTGGCGAGGCTCATCTCATTTTTAGAAGGGTATCCTAAAGTGACTACATTTCTATTACGTTTGTCTCTAAAATAATAAAAAAAATGAAGATGCCAAACTTACTTGTTTAGACAAGTACATACTGAATTTTTACTATGTCTGCCGAATCCGAATTTTGTTCGATTACCTGATTGATTGTTTATGCGGTGAGAGTTACCTCATACCTTGTCTTCATCGAGTGAATACGCTTATTAATTTGCTAAGTGAGATTGCAAGCAAACTAATAACATATACTAAACTCATGTTGACGACCTCCAAGTTTGATTTTTAAAACTAGCCTATTTGGACTTGATAAATGAAATTGGCTGTTTAATAAGAAAACTACTACTTATTGAACTAAAAAACGCCTGCTAGTTTTCCTCAAAAAGTCATCGCATTATTTCGAAACAGTGAATCTATACCGAAGCCCAATATCGAACCTGTATCGGATCAAGTAATCTGACAAAAGAGTTGGCGTACATGGCCAAAATCTTAATGTGACCGCATGAGAGTTTGTTCGGGGTACATTTGTCCCGGACCAAATACAACAGATTTGGACAATTCAGTGGTCTAGACAAAATACATGCAGATGCTTGCCAATGATTCTATGTTATACTGTCATAACTAAATCAAGACCCCAATGATTATATACATTAAAACACACCTGATCTAATAAACAATGCTATCTAATATTTCATCTCAAACAGAATGTATGTTAATTTATACAGAGCAATTGCTGTTGGAACGAACTTAAACAAATGCGGACCGACTACCATTCAACCTATGGCCATGTTTTGAACATAGGTATTGTGAAGGAATCAACATTCATTTCTTTTATTTCTGCTTCAAAGCTTCAAGCTTTCAACAACAAGTAATTTCAGAAGTGTGTACCTGGAAGTGTTTACAGTTGAAGAAGAATAGAAGTCAGCAGAGTAACAATAGGAGCAACACCAAACAGCAGCAGTAACAGCAGGTAACAAACAAGGCAGTGGAAATAGAAACCCCAGATAGACCAAACTTCAGGAAATAAACCAATGCAAACTACAACCAGTGAGCTCAGTTTAAACTTGGAAGGATCAGAATCGATTGAACAAGTAGAAGAACAAATGAAATCCGACAACAATGTGAAGAAAACAGTTCCTGATTTTTCTATATCCTTTCTCTCTTGTATCTGTGTGTGTGTATATCAAAAAATCTGTCCCCTATCGGTTTGTATGCCTGTCCCTTTTATAAGCCTTCACATCACCCCCTTAACAGCCTGTTAGACCAAGAGAATACCCCTCCCATGTGCTATCTTCTTTTCAGTTTCCACTTAGCTATTTAAGTATTAACCCCCCATCACATTCCCTGGCAGACTTACTCTTTTAAATGGGGTTTAATACTTCTTAAACTAAAGCAGGGTAATGGGCAGCAGAATATGTCTGACAGCATGTGCTGTCAACTATTTTATTCAAAAGCCCTTATGCAGGGCACAAGCTGTGCACAAATGCACCTTGTGGTGCACCAATGCACATGTTGTGCACAAGTGCGCATGCCCTCCAATTCAAAACTGAACTTAAACAAAACATTCCTTTTACATTTCTGATTCAAATCAACAATTATAAGTACTAAACTCAGTTCCTAATCGATTCAAACAAATGTGTCCAGAAGCAAATCGATTTGTTATTGTTCAGGCAGTTGAAAACTAATTGACGACACATGTCGACTCGACTATACTAGTTATAACACATACAATCGAAACCAAAATCAGACATTTAACAGTGTCGAACACATGATTCGAATTATACTGACTAAGCAAAATTGTACTCGAGGAATCAGTTGGTCAGTTCACATTTGAAATTCAACTAATTGCACAACAAATACATACATACACATTATCAGAACAATTAGAAGAAGGACTCAATCAAACAACAGAGGTTCAGGTAAGGTGGACAGGACACAGTTGGTAAAATTCGAAACACAAATTTCACAATAACATGAACAGCCTTTTAAACAAGCATGGACTAAAAGAATAAAGAAAAAGGAAAACAGAAACTCACCTTAAATCCGAAAAATCAAAAGCCTTAGCCTGGATTCGAACAGACCTTTCTTAAGGCTGAACGGACTTTAATCGAAGTGTTTCTCAGATGAGAAACACTTCGATTAAGGTCCATTAGACCTTAATCTCTTGGTTTAAACGAGATACGGGCCAGTGACGAGGAACCCTAAGGTTCCAAAAATTAGATCTGGGATTCATGCTTCCCTGGTCAGATTCGGACCAAACCAAGCATGGTTTGGTCACGAGGGGGGTCTGGGGAGTGTCTGGTGTGAAGTTGAGGTCGATTGATGTAAGTCAGGTTCCGACTCGAATCTTCAAATGAAGATTCGAGACGGTGGGAGGGGATTTGAGCTAAGTGGTTAACGGATCCATGTTCAGGATGGCAAGGGGGTTCTATGGTGTTAAGGGTAGGGTCACCGGCGTCCATGCCGCCGGCTTTCATGGTGAAAGTATACAGGGGCGGCTAGGGTTTGAAGGGGAAGGGTCTGGTGAAGACGAAGGCTGGGGTATTGGATAGGGGGCAGGGTATGGTTGTAGGTTTATATAGTTAGTGGATAGGTGAATCCTGGCCGTTGGATGAGACATGATGAAGGGCCAGGATCCTTCGACTAACAGGGAACGGCGTCGTTTCAAGGGTAAAGGGTCGAGGTCGGTCCGGGTGAGACGGGTCGGGTCTGTTAGTGGGTTCGGGGTGAGAGATCTTGGTCGTTGATCTTTCAGAGATCAACGGCTCAGATCAGCCTGGATTAAAACGGCGTCGTTTGGATGGCTAGGGGTAGGCAGGTCACGGACCGGGCAAGCCTGGTTTTTGGGCTGAGTTTGTTTGGGCCAATTTGTTTAAAATTGGCCCAAGTCCGAAAAAGATTTTTTTTTATTATTATTTTATTTTCTTCTTTATTTTAAAAACAAAACCTAAGTAAATCAAATTAAAATTAAATAAACACTTAATACAATTATTTGCACACACATTAAAATATTTAAAACAGGTAAAATCAAACAAAACAAAATCACGGACAAAGATGCCTATTTATGATTTTCTATTTAACGAATGGATCCCGGTTCAAATTACGCATGACACATACATTTTTTGTATTTGCTTTAATAAAAATAAAATGGGCAAAAATTATAAATAATTAACAAAGTGCCATGTAAAATCCAAAAATTGTACAATAGGACCATTTGTTATTATTTTTATTTCTTTTTTGGAGCGATTGTCGCGTAAAACAAAAATCACGTGCTCACAGCTGCCCCTCTTTGTTCGGAAACACGAAGAGTTTTCGTGCAAAGATAAAGTGAGCGGATATAAGCGATTTTTGCCTATGGACTACTCCGTGTGAAGCATGTTTTGAAAGTTTTGACCGAATCTTGCTTCAAAGATTTCCTACATATCCCGGGCTAAACAGGAATCAGGTCAATGTAGTTCGGGAAGTTTCGGTAGCTGAGACTACCATGGGATCGCAATGCTTGTTGTTACTGCTGTCGCTGTTGTCACCTGCTTTACTGACCGCCTTATTACAACCAAAGAAAAATTGAAACTGAACTAAATACTTATATGCATGTCAACTGCTAGTTACAAGATCCCTATCTATGATTCTTCTGCGACTTGATCATGGGTCTTAGCTGATTTTGCTTGGAGACTTCGATCCGAATCTTGATGCTTGCGAGTTGTAGGTTCTTGTTTAACCTCTGGGATACTCAGTGAGACGCGATTGGCAGAGTTCTGGACCTTAATCAAATCTTGGAATGATCCGCCTTCCATTTTCTCCAGTATCTCGGGACATCTTTTTTCTTTTCTTTTTTTTTTTGGATTCTGAGTTGAGACTCATCTCGTGGGTCATTTCGATCCGTGTGGCTCGAGGTTAGACCTGCGGGAGAAAACAAACAAATGAACGAAATTTTCTGCCCCAGTTTCACTAGGAAAATTTCGTGAATTATTCGCCAGGAAGTTCATAAAATTGATGAAGGAAGATAAAAATGCTCAGTTCAGGGTTGGAGCCCTAATACCGACTAGCTGGGGAGAAGTTCAGTTTTAGAGTTGAAACTCTAATGCTGGCTGAATGGAAAAAGTTCAGTTTAGGGTTTAAAACCCTAATGCTGACTAAAGGAAAAATTCAGTTTAGGGTTTAAAACCCTAATGCTGATTGCATGGAAAAGCTCAGTTTAGGGTTTAAAACCCTAATGCTGGTTGAATGGAAAAAAGTTCAGTTTAGGGTTTAAAACCCTAATGCTGACTAAAGGAAAAATTCAGTTTAGGGTTTAAAACCCTAATGCTGATTGCATGGAAAAGCTCAGTTTAGGGTTTAAAACCCTAATGCTGGCTGAATGGAAAAAAGTTCAGTTTAGGGTTTAAAACCCTAATGCTGACTAAAGGAAAAAATTCAGTTTAGGGTTTAAAACCCTAATGCTGATTGCATGGAAAAGCTCAGTTTAGGGTTTTAAAACCCTAATGCTGGCTGAATGGAAAAAAGTTCAGTTTAGGGTTTAAAACCCTAATGCTGACTAAAGGAAAAATTCAGTTTAGGGTTTAAAACCCTAATGCTGATTGCATGGAAAAGCTCAGTTTAGGGTTTAAAACCCTAATGCTGGCTGAATGGAAAAAGTTCAGTTTAGGGTTTAAAACCCTAATGCTGACTAAAGGAAAAATTCAGTTTAGGGTTTAAAACCCTAATGCTGATTGCATGGAAAAGCTCAGTTTAGGGTTTAAAACCCTAATGCTGGCTGAATGGAAAAAAGTTCAGTTTAGGGTTTAAAACCCTAATGCTGACTAAAGGAAAAATTCAGTTTAGGGTTTAAAACCCTAATGCTGATTGCATGGAAAAGCTCAGTTTAGGGTTTTAAAACCCTAATGCTGGCTGAATGGAAAAAAGTTCAGTTTAGGGTTTAAAACCCTAATGCTGACTAAAGGAAAAATTCAGTTTAGGGTTTAAAACCTTAATGCTGATTGCATGGAAAAGCTCAGTTTAGGGTTTAAAACCCTAATGCTGGCTGAATGGAAAAAAGTTCAGTTTAGGGTTTAAAACCCTAATGCTGACTAAAGGAAAAATTCAGTTTAGGGTTTAAAACCCTAATGCTGATTGCATGGAAAAGCTCAGTTTAGGGTTTAAAACCCTAATGCTGGCTGAATGGAAAAAGTTCAGTTTAGGGTTTAAAACCCTAATGCTGACTGAAAGGAAAATTCAGTTTAGGGTTTGAAACCCTAATGTTGATTGCAATGGAAAAACTCAGTTTAGGGTTTAAAACCCTAATGCTGGCTGAATGGAAAAAGTTCAGTTTAGGGTTTAAAACCCTAATGCTGACTAAAGGAAAAATTCAGTTTAGGGTTTAAAACCCTAATGCTGATTGCATGGAAAAGCTCAGTTTAGGGTTTAAAACCCTAATGCTGGCTGAATGGAAAAAAGTTCAGTTTAGGGTTTAAAACCCTAATGCTGACTAAAGGAAAAAAGTTCAGTTTAGGGTTTAAAACCCTAATGCTGACTAAAGGAAAAATTCAGTTTAGGGTTTAAAACCCTAATGCTGACTAAAAGGAAAAAGTTCAGTTTAGGGTTTAAAACCCTAATGCTGACTAAAAGAAAAATTCAGTTTAGGGTTTAAAACCCTAATGCTGATTGCATGGAAAAGCTCAGTTTAGGGTTTTAAAACCCTAATGCTGGCTGAAAGGGAAAAGCTCAGTTTAGGGTTTAAAACCCTAATGCTTGCTGGCTGGGGACAAAGTTCGAGAATACTAAGCGACCTCTTTTTTTGAATTTTCTTGTTTTAGTAGAAGATAAAAGGGAGTTTCGTGGAAACTTACCTTTCGAGTGAATTCATCATTGCCAAAGTATTTCTTGTACCCGTGTACCTTCTTCTTTGGGTGACACCTGCTTCTTGCACGGTTGTCTTGGATTATACCTGTTTCAACTTTTCAGACAAAGAACAATTGTTAGTTCGGAAATGACGGTCGGTTTGGTGACCTTGATCGTTCCTGTTGCTTTGTTGCGTCCTTATTTCTGTCGCGAAGTCCCGCCATTGATTTGATTCAAATGGCGAAACTCTTTTGACTTCTCAGGCTTTGTATTTCCAGATTCTGTGATGATTTGCCTCGTAAGGCTCTCTTTTTTTTTCTTTTTTTTTTGTCCCGTTTTGCTCGGAGGTTCTCAACGGGGATTTTATTGGAGGTATTCTGTGGGGATTTGTACAAAAGGAAGCTCTGTGGGGGAATATTTACAAAGGGACTCGTTGGGGATGTGCTGGGGAAATTCCAACGGGGATTTTTTTTTAAATTTATATTGGGGAGACTTTGTGGGGGATTGTACAAGGAGAGACTCTGTGGGATTCGTCCAAAGGCGGACTTGCTGGGGAAATTTCTCTTTTCCTCTTTACTTCGAACGCCATCAAACATCATGATTTATCAAGTTTGGACAGACGTACCAACGAAACGGGGTGTTTTCCTTCATGAAACGGAATTCCGTGAAAACAAACCTGCCACCTGCCCTTTCCGGTGTATCCTGAACTTGGGGTTAAAACATAAAACGGGATTCGAAGAGAAACAAAGAAAGGAGAAAACAAATTTCAGGAAGGGAATACCCCCTTCGGGACGAGAAAGACTTATCTGAGGAAGATAATGCTAGCTTTAAATGACATGACATGCTCTTTGGACTGGACGCCTGACCTTCCATGAACTTGCGTTTCCCTGAACCAGAACGGATCTGTGATTCCAAACCGGTGGAGCTTTGCCGAGACCTCTTTGGGGTGGAGTCATTCTTTTCGGCCAACAGCGCCCTTTGCGGGTTTTCGCTGGCTGACCTCTCTCATTTCTCTTCCTGTCATCGCTTGATAGCACTCTTTGTGAGTTTTTAACTAAACAAGCTCTCTCATTTTTGTTTCTCTACTCCCGTCGCCTCGTGGTGCCCGAAGGTTTTCACCGACGAGACTCTCTCATTTTATCTCTCTTAATTCGGAGTGTGCCGGTCTCCACTTGTGATGCTTATTGGTTTCCCACTATCTTTGGTAATTGATTTGAAGGCTTGTGCTTGGTAAAGAGAGGTAGATGATACTAACTTCTAAACTGCTCGACGTGCCCCGGTTTCAATTTCAGGGTGAATGGGATTTTATTGTTGGTGTGACTGAACCTCAGGGAGAGGCTGCCTACGTATCCTTTCGGAATCAAGTCAAACGTAGTTCAGGCTCAATCAATTTTGTTTTGTTTTTTTTTTTTTTTTTTTTTTTTGTTTTGTAAGCGGCCCAAAGGCTTGTAGAGAGAATTGGGTAGTGTTTGGGAGTAGTGGGGAATAAGACCTTCGTCATTTTCAAATGTGTCAGGACCACTGGAGTATAATTTAGACGTAGTATCTCTTGACTGCATCTGCATTTACTGCTGTTTCGGGGTCATTTCCTTCGATATCACCTAAATACAACGCTCCTCTTGGCAATATCTTCCTTATGATGTATGGGCCTTTCCAATTTGGAGCAAACTTCCCTTTGGCTTCCTCATGATGCGGCAGAATACGCCTCAGTACCAGCTGACCTACTTCGAAATTCCTGGGCCGGACTTTCTTGTTGTAAGCACGGGCCATTCTTCGTTGGTACAACTGTCCGTGACAAACCGCGGCCATTCGCTTTTCATCAATCAAAGTCAATTGCTCTAACCGAGTCTTGACCCACTCGCTGTCTTCGATTTCTGCTTCGACAATGGTTCGAAGCGAAGGAATTTCTACCTCTGCCGGTATTATAGCCTCGGTCCCATAAACCAAAAGATAAGGAGTCGCTCCCACCGATGTGCGTACCGTAGTGCGATACCCCAATAATGCAAATGGTAACTGCTCATGCCACTGTCGGGAACTTTGGATCGTTTTCCTCAAAATCTTCTTGATGTTTTTGTTTGCCGCTTCTACAGCGCCATTGGCCTTTGGCCGATAAGGAGTAGAATTCCTATGCGTTATTTTGAATTGCTCGCATACATCTCCCATCAAGTGACTGTTCAAGTTTGCTGCGTTATCTGTAATGATAGTCGCAGGAATACCGAAACGACAGATAAGATTTGAGTGTACAAAATCCACTACAGCTTTTTTAGTGACCGACTTGAGAGTGACAGCCTCTACCCATTTTGTGAAGTAGTCTATGGCAACCAGTATAAACCTGTGTCCATTCGAAGCCTTTGGTTCGATTGGTCCAATGACGTCCATGCCCCAGGCGACAAATGGCCAAGGCGCAGACATGGGATGCAGTTCTGTGGGAGGTGCATGAATCAGATCACCGTGCACCAGACACTGATGACACTTTCGAACAAAGCTAAAGCAATCCTTTTCCATGGTTATCCAGTAATAACCTGCTCGAAGGATTTTCTTCGCTAAGACATACCCGTTCATGTGAGGTCCGCACACACCTGCGTGTACTTCGTGCATGATCTTCCTCGCTTCCTCGATATCGACACATCTTAGGAGATTGAGGTCCGGGGTCCTCTTATATAACACTTCACCGCTCAGAAAGAAACCACTTGCATGTCGCCTAATGGTCCTCTTTTGATCTCCAATAGCGTGCTCGGGGTATTCTTGTGTCTTCAGGAACCTCTTGATGTTCTGGTACCAAGGCTGCGTATTTGATCCTGCCTCGATTACATTGCAGTAACCGTGTCTTTCCTTGATTTGGATTTCCAAAGGATCGACGTGGGCGTTGCCCGGGTAGGGTAGCATTGAAGCCAAAGTAGCAATTGCATCTGCCAGTTCATTGTGACACCTCGGGATATACCTGAACTCTAATGATGTAAAGCGCTTGCTGAGGTCCTCCACATGCTGTCGGTATGGGATAAGTTTGACATCCCGAGTTTCCCATTCACCTTGGACTTGTCGGATAATTAGGTCAGAATCTCCCATAATCAATAAGTCTTCGACATCCTGATCGATTGCCATATGCATGCCCATGATGCAGGCTTCATACTCAGCTGTATTATTTGTGCAAAAAAAACGCAGTCTAGCTGTGGCGGGATAATGCTGACCGGAGGGCGAGATCAAAATTGCCCCAATTCCTACACCTTTGGCATTCACGGCTCCATCAAAGAACATCTTCCAAACATGAGTGTCCTCCGAGATCACCTCTACGGCGTTTACTTCTTCATCTGGAAAGTAGGTACTCCATGGCTGGTATTCCTCATCGACCGGATTTTCGGCCAAATGATCTGCTAGCACCTGGGCTTTCATTGCCGTGCGAGTGACATAGACTATGTCGAATTCGGTAAGCAGGATTTGCCACTTGGCCAGTCTCCCGGTAGGCATCGGTTTCTGAAATATATACTTCAAAGGATCCAGCCTGCTTATGAGGAAAGTAGTGTGGGCTTGGAGATAATGTCTCAGCTTTTGAGCAACCCACGTCAGAGCGCAACATGTTCTTTCCAGCAGAGTGTATTTGGCCTCGTAGCCGGTGAATTTCTTGCTCAAGTAGTAGATTGCTTGCTCCTTCTTTCCGGTTATGTCGTGTTGCCCGAGGACGCAACCGAAAGAGTTCTCCAGGACTGTTAGATACAAGAAAAGTGGCCTCCCTGGTTCTGGAGGGACCAAGACTGGGGGATTCGAAAGGTATTCTTTGACTTTATCAAAGGCTTCTTGACACTCAGTTGTCCATTTAATCGCCGCATCTTTCCTTAACAGCTTGAATATGGGCTCACACGTGCTTGTCAGCTGGGCAATAAACCGACTGATGTAGTTCAACCTGCCCAAAAGACTCATCACGTCTTTCTTTGTTCTTGGGGGAGGCAGATCTCTGATGGATTTTATCTTAGTTGGATCTAGCTCGATACCTCTCCTGCTTACGATGAAGCCCAAAAGTTTGCCCGACGGAACTCCGAAAGCACATTTGGCTGGGTTTAGCTTCAAGTCATACTTCCTTAGTCTCTCGAAGAATTTCCTCAAGTCTTGGATGTGATTATCCTGCGTCCTGGACTTGACTATCACGTCATCCACGTACACCTCTATTTCCTGATGCATCATGTCATGAAAAATGGCAGTCATGGCCCTCATGTAAGTAGCCCCAGCATTCTTCAAACCGAATGGCATAACCCGATAACAGTAGGTGCCCCAAGGCGTGGTGAAGGCAGTTTTCTCGGCATCCTCTTCATCCATCAGTACCTGATGATACCCAGCGTAACAATCTACGAAAGACTGTATCTCGTGTTTGGCGCAATTATCAACGAGGATGTGGATGTTGGGAAGTGGGAAATTATCTTTGGGACTTGCTCTATTCAAATCTCGGTAATCTACACATACCCGAGTCTTCCCGTCCTTTTTCGGTACCGGAACCACATTCGCCAACCATGTTGTATATTGGACTACCCGAATCACTCCCGTTTTCAGTTGTTTAGTGATCTCCTCTTTAATCTTGTCGCTGACCTCAGTTTTGAACTTTCGTTGCTTTTGTTGAACTGGAGGACAATCAGGATGAATCGGCAATTTATGAACCACTAGATCAACACCTAGACCCGGCATGTCATCATATGACCAAGTAAACACGTCTTTAAATTCAAAAAGAAGTTGAATTATCGCCTCTCGCGTTTTCTTGTCCGTGTGAATGCTTATTTTGGTCTCCCGGATTTCTTCAGGAGTTCCTAAATTAACCGGTTCGGTGTCATTCAGATTTGGCTTAGGTTTATTCTCAAAATATTCCAACTCTCGGTTTATTTCCCTAAAAGCTTCTTCCGCATAATATTCTGGTTCTGGGTTCATTAATTTGCAGCTAAATAGTTCATTGTGATCTGGGCATGAAGTCCGCAAGCATGTCATATTTAAAGCCGCATTATTATAACTGAAAAGAAAGATAAAAGGAAAAATAACAAAAATCAGAACAAAAGAAAGAATGGGAAAGCAATGATGATTTTTTTATTTTCTTTGGAAAGTTGGAAGACAACAATGTTTACAACTCAGGAGTACAAAACAAACAATGGAAAGGAAGAAAACGTTCAAGTTATGTCCTGGAGATAACTTGTGACACAGGAAAGGTGGCAGGACAGGTCTACCCGGCTTTCCGTCTAGTCGGGAATAGCGTGGCCTCCCAGTTTTGAAGTTCGGCGTTCGGCCCCATGTACATCATCTCAGCAGTGCTTGTGCCTTCACCTGGTTGAACCATGTGGATCTCGTAGAGCATCTCTCTCATCGCTCCACATATCTCCTCGATTTCCTCAGCTGTGAAGACCTCATCATCTTCTTCTTCGGCGTACCTTGGCCTGATGAAAGTTGCATATAAATCTGGCAGTGGTCGAGGTAACTTCCAACCCTCATTTTTTCTTTTCTTTGCCCACTCTTCGTCTGCTGAAGTAGGTTTGAAACCTAGTACAAAAGGTTTCTTGGTGACTGGCAAGGTAATGGGTTCGGTTATTCCCTGAAGGGTTCGTCCAAGCCCCTTCCCTGGCCTAAATCCGTGCCGGATCATCTCTTTGGCCACCATAACCGAGGCGTTAGACAAGAAAGGCTGGGGGCAGGGTATCCCCTCTTCGTGCTGCTCTGCCAGTACAATCTCAAAAGCTTGATAGACCGTATGTTCGCTCCCTTCTCTCGGTTCCAGATATGGAATGGATGGGTCCCGATAAATAGCATGCTCATCTTCCCCATGGACCACGATCTCTCGGTCTTCGTGCTCGAACTTCACTATCTGGTGAAGAGTGGAAGGCACGGCTCCTGCCGCATGGATCCAAGGTCTGCCAAGGAGAAAATTGTAGGATGTATCCATGTCGAGCACCTGGAAGGTTACTTGAAATTCGACTGGTCCTATGACCAACAATAGGTCTATTTCTCCCATGGTATCTCTCTTGATGCCGTCGAAAGCCCTTACGCAGACATTGTTGGGTCGGATTCTTCCGGTCCCAATTTCCATTCTTTGTAGCGTGGAGAGCGGGCAAATGTCAACGCCTGAGCCCCCATCCAACATTACCCGCTTGACATAATAGTCTTCACATTTAACTGTTAGATGCAAAGCCTTGTTGTGTGCCGCTCCTTCCGGGGGTAGATCGTTCTTGCTGAAAGAGATTTGGTTGACGGCGAAGAATCTTTCTGTCATCCGCTCTAATTGTTCTACCGAGGTTTCAACTGGCACATATGCTTCATTCAGGGTCTTCAGTAAGATCTTTTGATGCTCGGTCGACCTCATTAACAATGACAGCATGGAGACTTGCTCGGGGTACTTGCGCAGTTGATCTATCACTTCGTAATCCGGCATTTTCATTTGTTGGAAGAACACTTCCGCTTCTTCAACACTTACGGGCTTCTTTGGCGGGAAGCGTTTTTGGGTGGCGTTGTTCAGTTCTTGGGTATTTGAATACCTTCCAATGAAAGTATTTTCTGGGAGTTCTCCCATGACCTCTTTACCTTTGTACATTATTAATGTCTTTTGATAATTCCACGGCACTGTGGATGGGTTGGTCATTGGCTTTTGTGGCACGCGTCCGATAACCACTGGCTCATTCAGCCGAGGTGGTTAAATCGTCCCCCGGACCACATAGGCCCCTTTCGGCACGTACATAGGTTTTGTCTTTTTGATTCCGAAGTTCTGCGTCTTCTCAGCTCGACCTCGTGGTATGTAAAGAACTCCACCCTTTACCGGTACCACTTTCTTCTCCACCTTCTTCTCAGGCACTTTCTTTATAGCTTTGGCCTCCTTCCCCTTTTCTGGTTTCTGGTCTGCTTCGGGCCTCTTCCCCGTGTCGACAATGGCAATTATGGCTTTCAGAGCGGGGTCGAACTCTTTGTCTTCACAAATCATTCCGATCAGCGGCCCATTATTGTGAGCAGGTAATGGATTGTTAGTTACATTCGGGATCTCCTCGCCCCTTAGCACTATTTTCCCTTGCTCTATCAAATTTTCGACCACTCTTTTCAACGACCAGCAGTCATTTGTATCATGTCCCTCGGCCCCTGAATGATAGGCGCATCTGACTCCAGCTTTGTAAGAAGGTGACGTCGGGTTTTGCCTTGTTTGAGGGATTGGTTGCAAGAAACCCAACTGGACCAGCTTTGGGAACAAAGTTGAGTATGGTTCACCGATGGGCGTGAAAGTCCGCCTTCTGGGTGGCTCCTGAGGGCGGAAGTTATTCTGCGGGGGTTGTGGGTTATAGTGGTTGCGGTAAGGAAGCTGATTTCTGGGAGGTGGAGCTGGGCCTCGGTTGGCTTGTTGTGGTGGATGGGTATAAGGTTGGGCATTCATGACCATATAAGGTTGATGAGCATATGCCAAATTTGAGTGGGGGTAGTAGTGTTGTGGGGTTCTTTCCGGAAAACGGGGCCTGGGATGACGATACTCCCTTGCTTCCGAGGCTTGCCATAGTCGTTTCTTCCTTCTTTTTCCCTCTTGTCGTTCCTCCGGACCCGCTTTGGACGGCCTGGGAGGTCGCCCTTATGGCTGCTTGACTCAGAATCCTACCTGTTTTCAAACCATTTTCCACCATCTCTCCAATCTTGATCGCTTCCGCAAATGGCTTACCCATGGCTGACATCATGTTTTGGAAATAGTCAGACTCTTGAGCCTGGAGAAAGGTAGTGACCATTTCCACTTCATCCATGGGAGGCTTCACTCTCGACGCCTGTTCACGCCACTTAATAGCATATTCTCTGAAGCTTTCTGAAGGTTTCTTCTTCAAATTCGACAGAGAATTTCGGTCTGGCGCAATGTCGATGTTATACTGGAATTGTTTCACAAAATCTCTGGCGAGATCATCCCATATATGCCATCGGGACATTTCCTGGTCCATATACCATTCCGAGGCTATCCCTACTAGACTTTCCCCAAAATATGCCATTAGCAGTTCTTCTTTTCCGCCGGCTCCCCGCAATTGGTTGCAGTATTTCTTAAGATGTGCAATAGGGTCACCGTGCCCATCGTATTTCTCGAACTTTGGGGTCTTGAAACCCGTTGGCAGGTGCACATGAGGGAACATGCACAGGTCGGCGTAAGAGACGCTCTTCTGTCCGCTCAATCCTTGCATATTCTTCAAACTTTGTTCAAGGCTTCTCATTCTCTTGGCAATCTCATTTTGTTCTGCAATTCTGGGGTTCTGATCCTGCCTGGGTGCAAGCTCGCACTGAGGCGGTAGAGGATTAGTGCTGGTAGCGAACCTAGTTGGTTCCATTGATAACGATGGTGCTTGGAATGTAAAAGAGGATGAGTCAAAGCTTGGCTTGTACGTGGTAGGCTGTGCCGTAATCGGGCAAGGCGATGCAGTAAAGATGTTCATGCTTGCATCAGTGGATGACATTCGGGGATGAGGCTCAGAATGCGATCCAGCAGAGAAGGCTGAGGTGGCTGGGTACCCGAATGGGGTAGCAGGATAATTTATGGGGACATTAGAAGTCCCACTCGACCTGGAGAATAATTCAGGGAATCCGGGGACGACACTTGGCGGTTCTTTCCCATTATTCCAGTCGTCCAACATTTCCAACATGCGGAGCCGTAGGATTCTATTTTCCTCCGTAGTTGCGGATTCAGGTGTGAGGACGGCTGAGATTGAGCTCTCCTCAGAAACAGGGATTGTTTGCAATGGAATTTCTGAAGACATTTCCACACTTCCTTTTGACCTGGTGAAGTAAGTGTGAGTACTGCTTCTGGTCCTAACAACAGGTAGTTGAACACTTCTCCTTGACCTCATGAAGTATGAGTGCGAGGCCAGACTTTCACCAAACCAACCGTCTTTTCAAAACCCTGGGAATACTCAACGACAAACGCACTGTTAATTTGCAGCAAATAACATATAGTCAATCTCACGTTGGGCATGATGCACCTATACAGTTAAGTGGATTACTACATGTTTTCTACGAGAGCATGCGTCATTCCGGCATTTTCTTCTTATTAGTTTTTCCCTTTTTTTATTATTATTTTTATTATTTTGCAGTAAAAGAAATGCGACCGGATCCGATGAGGATTGCCTACGTATCACGATGCCTACGTGAATCAGATCATTACGTAGTTCGAAAAACACAAATGAGCGTAAAGGAAGCAACCTCTTTATTGTTGAAATGGTCTATTACAAACTACATTTTGCAAAAGAAAGAGCAAACTTTGAAAATAAACCTAGACTCAAAATAGACTAAAAATCACCCTGATGGGAAAAACAGGCAGAAGATGCTAAGATACAGGCTTGACTTATGAGTGCATTATGGTTTTGAAAATTGGTGTCCGCGGGGCATCGTTCGGCCTCGCCGCGGTCCTAGGCGTGAGATCCCTCTCAAGTTGCTCCAGCTCATGCATAGTCTGCTTGACATAACCCATCACTGCCGAGAGGACGGTAACGCTGGACATGTTCTCACATCGTAGACATCGTCTGGTGATGGCATGGGCAATGGCCTTGATCCTATCTCTGGTTTGCTTCTTCTCTACGAGTAGGTGTTTTATCTGATCGCTACATATCTTGAATACTTGAGTATCCTGCATATGCTGTCGCACCTCTTTTTTACATACCCGAGAGGGTACAAGGGAGTTTTCTCCAATTAAAGGACAGTCGAAACGGGATTTGTTTGTTTGTTTCAGAGTCGCCACTTGGGAATTTTAAGGCGTCCCAAGTCACCGGTTTTAATCCCTGAATCGAGGAGAATATGACTCTGTCTATTTAACAGTCTGCACACCAGAAATCCGGATAAGGAATTCTGTTAACCCGGGAGAAGGTGTTAGGCATTCCCGAGTTCCGTGGTTCTAGCACGGTCGCTCAACTGTTATATTCGGATTGATTATTTTGATTTGTAAAATACATTTTTATTTCATGATTTATTGTTACCGCTTCTATTTATATTTAAAGACCCTTCTTTGAATCGAATCACGCATACGTATATTCGTGTTATAAATTATATTTTTTTAAAAACATGCGGAGTTGTGTCACGCGCACGTGTACACAATAATATAGATAATATATTTATTAAAACAATTATTTTCGAAATTGTGCTTAAATAAAATCAAAAACATTCGCCCTTTTTGTATAATTAAGTAGTGAACCTCATATCTCGGGTTTTTATGAAATTAATAAGGATATTCTCCGAGGAATCCCTTTTATTAAATATTCGATCGAAGTTGCGCGAACGCATAATCCGAATTGCTTTTAGAAATATAATCAGTTTACGCGAACGTATCCCTAATCACAAAAATATTTTTGATAAGGTTCTCTAAAATCACGCGTACGTATATTCGTGTTATAAATTATATTTTTTTAAAAAACATGCGGAGTTGTGTCACGCGCACGTGTACATAATAATATAGATAATATATTTATTAAAACAATTATTTTCGAAATTGTGCTTAAATAAAATCAAAAACATTCGCCCTTTTTGTATAATTAAGTAGTGAACCTCACATCTCGGGTTTTTATGAAATTAATAAGGATATTCTCCAAGGAATCCCTTTTATTAAATATTCGATCGAAGTTGTGCGAACGCATAATCCGAATTGCTTTTAGAAATATAATCAGGTTACGCGAACGTATCCCTAATCACAAAAATATTCTTGATAAGGTTCTCTACAAATTGTTATTACGTGTTGACCGCGAGCCTTATTTTACACATATGAATCATATATCTCAAATTTTAAAGAATTAATGACGTGAAGAAGAAAACAGACAATATGTATCTAAAACTAACATTTTTTGTGGATACAACATTTGGATGTCCATAAATCGAATGGTGTATAAAATTGGGAAAGAACTTAAAATGATAAACAAATTAATAATTTCCGCAGAATCTTCATTGTTTCATTTAAGGCGAACTCTTCTTCTATATATCTTTTACATAAAATGCCACGATTTGTTTATAAATCTCATGTCCTTCTCATGTATTTGTTTTAATCCAAAGTTGTAATTATTTAGTTGATTTTTTGATTACGAAGATTGAGTTTGAGATAAATAAACCAATTCTTATTCTCTGCCTTTGCGAATATTTGCAAACACTAACTCTATATTTTGTAAAAAAAAAAATCATCGACATTATTTCATACATTAAAAGAAATGAGTTGATTTAACTACGCCATTTGTTATTAAGAAAGAGAATTAATCTACCAATTGATTTAATAAAACGACATCAGCTAGCCTTAAACAAAATTGGATATTTGACAAAATAAGCTAGTAATGTAATTTCTGAGTATTTCCGTACTATTCTTTACTTAGCTAACAATATCACAAGATTTAATTAATGGCCAATTTTCTGCAATGTTCCCTATCAATTCAAACAATAAATGTCATCACTAGTCCTCAAAACATATAAGATTATCATGGAATTTACTACTCCAGAAGGTTAATTAGTTAACAGTTTATCATGTCAAGTATAATACTATACTAACCAATTAAAATAAAACTGAAACTTAAACTAATAAAATTTAAATGAGTAGAAGACATCCTTATAATTCCAAACTTCATTTACTTTCCATGTTGAAGCTTTTCATGACATGAATTTACAGATATGTACCTGATATTGGAAGCAAAAGAAAATGATGATGAGAATCAGCGACAGTAATAACAATACAGTAGCAACAACTGCCCAGCAACAGTAACATCCCAGTAACAGACCGGTGGAGTAGTAATCCCAAAAACAAAAGCTTTAAGCTTTAAATGAAACAACAACCATTAATACTAATTTCAAACAAAGAAAGAAAGCAGTAGATTTTTTAGTTTTATTTTTATTTTGAAAGCTTAAATATTTTTCGGAATTTTTCTCTCTTCTATTCTCTGTCCGTTTTTTCTCTCTATCTGTGTGTGTATTTTTTTTCGTATCTCTCTCTATTTCTGTTCTCTCTGTATTGTCTATCTTGTCTTGTCTTGTGTTCAAGACTTCACATATATAACACATCCCATAAACCTTTCAATTAATTAAAATCCATACTTTTTCTCTACCCAACCCATTATCTTTCCACTCATCCCCATTACATTAAATAAACATATCACACCACCCCATTTCATTTTGTCCCCCATGCTTCATTTAAAATAATGCAAGATTCCCCCTTTAAATTAAATCTTGTCCCCCCTTTATATTAAATAATCATATCACAACCCACCCCATTTCATTTTGTCCCCCATGCTTCAAATAAACAATTACAAAATGTACAATTCCTAAACTACCCCCTCCGACCTTACTGAAATTACCAAACTACCCCTAAACGTACTACAAATTTACCAAACTACCCATCAGCTATAACACATCAATTAATCAAACTTAACCAAAATATAGACAATATGATCAATTTCTAACAATGTTCAAACAACAATATGAACACGGATGAACATCATAACAACTAAAATTTGATTGAACAATATTTTAGCAACAAACAATCCTATTTTCGTATTCAACAACAACAACAAACAAAGTATGAAGATTTCTAACTTCAATCATATTGAACTTAAAATCAATTCTAACAACATTACAACCAACAATTCCTATATTAAACTTTATGAGACAAATTCAAGAAATAATCACAAATGGTATACAAGAAATCAAGCTATACAAATTTCGGATTCAAGAACAATCAAACAAAGTATGAACATGAATTAAATCTATTTTAAACAACAAACATGATGGATTTAAACGATTAAACCAACATATTTCTCTAACACAACTAAATTCTTTAGACAAATAACAAGATCGACGAATAAACAATTATGAACTTAAGCTTGAACTTAACAATATTAACAATTTCTAACAATACATAAACACATGAAACAAATTGAAGAAATAGTTAATTAAATTTCAATTTGAATCTAACAAACATCATACTAACAAATATTCACTTAAACAATAATACAAACATGAAATGAATATGAAAACAACTAATTAAACTTCTATTTTGAAATCTGAAAATTAATTTAACAAACAACATGAACATGAACAAAACCAAAAAATCAAATATCTAACCATAGACATGAACAAAGCAAACATTCGCCGATTTTAGATTCGAAAAATATCAAAACAAAATAACGGACGAAATAAAATTTAAAAACTACTAACCGGATTGAAACGACAAACAACGACCAAACAAACAATGAATCTTGACGAGCCTCGACCAAAGCTCGAACCAACGATGACTAACACGAGCAGAAAAGACGTGGCAGCTGGGGGGGGCTTCGAACTGGACGATGAACTTGGCCATGGAAGCAGCTGGTCGCGACAGAAGGCGATGGACATTGATGACGCGACGGAAGGAGCTGGGTTGGGTGGTTGTCGGAACTGTGGTGTTTGGGTGTTACTGGTTTTGGACGAAGGAGAAGTGATGAACGGAACCAGCTGGAAGTGAAGAAGAAGGTGGAACGGGAAACAGCTGGTCGACGTTTGGACGCCATGGACGTGAAGCAAAAGCAGCAGCTCGGAGACGGCTTCCATGGCGACGCTCAAGCTGAAGAAGACGAAGAAGAACAGCAGCAACTGAGGCTTGTTTTGGCCTCAAGCTGCTCGACGGAAGCAGCTGGTCGACGCTCATCCATGGCGGACTGAGCTGGACGACGAGGGCAGCGACGGGGGGGGGGGGGGGGTCCGGCGGTTCAGGCGTCCATGGTTGTTTGTTTAGGGTGGTGTTGATGACGGACAACGACGACGAGGGGTTTTGTCGAAGGTCTGGACGACGCCATGGGAGGCAACCATGGTTATCTTGAGGAAGAAGAAGAAGATAGGAGGGGTGGGGGCGGATTGGTTTAGTGTTTAGGGTTTCTTGTCTTTTAATTTTTGTTTTGTTTTGTAAAATGTAAGACAAAGGGGTTTGGGTCTTTTGGGTTATGGACTGGGTCGACCCAGTTCGAAATGGACTGGGTCGTAGGGAAGATTGGGCCATTTTTTGGGCCTGTGGCTTGAAATTGAAGAAGAGGCCCAATTCCGACTTTCTTTATATTTTCGCTTTCTTTTCTTCTTTTATTTTTCTAAAACTAAATTATAAAAATACTTAAACTATTATTAAGAACTAAATTAAGTTATAAAAGCGCAAATTAACTCCCAATAACAATTAACGCACAATTAAGTATTAATTAAGCATAAAATTGTATATTTGGACATTAAATGCTAAAAATGCAAACGATACCTATTTTTGTAATTTTTAATTTTTGTAAAACAAAATCAATTACTAACAATTGTAGAATTAAATCCTACATGCAAAATGCGACATATTTTTGTATTTTTTATTAATTTAGCAAATAAACATGCACAGACAAATACAAATAATTATTCAAAATATCACAAAAATTGGACACCAAAGAAAAATCATTTTATTTTTGAATTTTTTGGGAGTAATTCTCATATTGGGCAAAAATCACGTGCTTACAGCTGCCCCTCTTTGCCCGAAGACACGAAGGGTTTTCGTGCAAAGATAAAGCGAGTGATTTTTGCCCATCCGAGTACTCCATTGAAGCATTTTTTTATTTGAAAAAGATTTGACCGAACCTTTGCTTCAAAGGTTTCCTACATATCCTGGGCTAAACAGGAATCAGGTCAATGTAGTTCGGAAACTTTGGTAGCTGGGACTACCGTTGGACTGCACTGTTACTGTTGTTGCATGCTATTACTACTGCTTACCGATCTCCTTGTTACACCATGCTTAAAAGAAAACAAGAAGTTAAGCTATACCGCAATTTTTCTTGTTGCCTTTCTTTCTTGTCTGCTTGCATTTTTTCCGGGGCTTTTCTTCTTTTTGACACATGCACTTGAGTTTGTGCTGTGACCTCTTGTTGCAACCTTCTGCTTCCCGGTGCCGGGGAATTTTATTGTTTCCTGCTGGGGATTCCTATTGTAACCCTCTGTTTTATTGTCCTCTGACTTGATCTTGAAATGTATGCCTCTGTTATATGGGCGGGCTCCCAACTTCAATACTTGAAAATTAAAGACTTGAAATGTATGCCTCTGTTATCTGGGCGGGCTCCCAACTTCAAATAAACAACTTTTGAAATAAACGTCATTCCTTTCTTCAAGCGGGCTCCTGACTTCAACAACAACTTCTAAAATAAAATGCCTTTGCTCTCTTCAGGCGGGCTCCTGATTTCAACAACAACTTTGAAAATAATCGCCATTACTCTTTTCAGGCGGGCTCCTGATTTCAACAACAACTTTGAAAATAATCGCCATTACTCTTTTCAGGCGGGCTCCTGACTTCAACAACTTTTAAAATAAAATCCTATTCGAGGGCGGATGAACCCGAAATATCCTATTCGAGGGCGGATGAACCCAACAATATCCTATTTCGAGGGCGGATGAACCCAAAATATCCTATTCGAGGGCGGATGAACCCAAAATATCCTATTCGAGGGCGGATGAACCCAACAATATCCTATTCGAGGGCGGATGAACCCAAAATATCCTATTCGAGGGCGGATGAACCCATTATATCCTATTCGAGGGCGGATGAACCCAAAAATATCCTATTCGAGGGCGGATGAACCCAAAATATCCTATTCGAGGGCGGATGAACCCAAAGTATCCTATTCGAGGGCGGATGAACCCATTATATCCTATTCGAGGGCGGATGAACCCAACAATATCCTATTCGAGGGCAGATGAACCCGAAATATCCTATTCGAGGGCGGACGAACCCAAAGTATCCTATTCGAGGGCGGATAAACCCAAAATATCCTATTCGAGGGCGGATGAACCCAACAATATCCTATTCGAGGGCGGATGAACCCAACAATATCCTATTCGAGGGCGGATGAACCCAAAATATCCTATTCGAGGGCGGATGAACCCAAAATATCCTATTCGAGGGCGGATGAACCCAAAATATCCTATTCGAGGGCGGATGAACCTAAAATATCCTATTCGAGGGCGGATGATCCCATTATATCCTATTCGAGGGCGGATGAACCCAACAATATCCTATTCGAGGGCGGATGAACCCAAAATATCCTATTCGAGGGCGGATGAACCCATAATATCCTATTCGAGGGCGGATGAACCCAATATATCCTATTCGAGGGCGGATGAACCCAATATATCCTATTCGAGGGCAGATGAACCCAAAATATCCTATTCGAGGGCGGATGAACCCAGAATATCCTATTCGAGGGCGGATGATCCCAAAATATCCTATTCGAGGGTGGATGAACCCAAATATCCTATTCGAGGGCGGATGATCCCATTTTCAACATCTTGGAATTGTCTTACCTCCGACTGTTTTTCTCCAAATCTTGTTGTCTTGCTATCTCTTAAAACTTAAATTGATTTCCTCGTTCTTCCGAGAAAATTTTCGACCATGGCAGAAAATCTTCTGCCCCAGTTTTGGTGCTTTTCCTTATTCTCCAGGTGGACGCCTGACTGCTTCTTCAATTTCTCTTCCTTGTTCTCCAGGCGGACGCCTGACTTCTGATATTTCATTGCTCTTCCTTGTTCTCCAGGTGGATGCCTGATTACTAATACTTCAACTACTCATCCTTGTTCTCCAGGTGGATGCCTGATTGCTGTTTCTTTCATTGCTCTTCCTTGTTCTCCAGGTGGACCCCTGATTGTTAATACTTCCATTACTCATCCTTGTTCTCCAAGTGGACACCTGACTTCTAATACTTCCGTTGCTCTTCCTTGTTCTCCAGGTGGACGCCTGATTGCTGGGGATAATACCACTGGGGGAGTCTCCTTTCTTTCCCTCCTTCAAATTCAATTTTTTATTTTTTTTAATTTTTTTTGTTGTTTTTTTTCTTAACACTGCTGGGGATAAAAGTGTTATCTTCTTGAGATAACTTTGTTGAGGATAACGTTGCTGGGGAATTTTATCCCTTCGAATCGATGCTTCATTCTTCTGGAAGCTGCTGGGAAGGATAATGGCTATTTGCTTTTCTGAGCACAAATGTCATCTCTTTGTTCTGTCTGCTGGGGATCAACTTCCTCCATTGGAAGCTTATTATGTTGGGGGCAACCCTGGTTCAAAGACCACTTCCTTGGTGCTATCTTTATTCTTCCCCAAATGGGTACCTGATTTCCAGAAAATTTTCTAACTGAAAAGAAAATTTTCTGCCCCAGTTTGCATTTTCCCTTATGGTCTTCACTGCCATTCCATTTACCTGTTTCAAACTAAACAAAATTTGTTAGTTTAAAAACCCGGTGGTTGGTTATGATACTCCTACTGCGATGGTTTTTTCCCTTTCTCCCTTCCCCACTCTATATTGTCCGACCCTCTTGGAACTTGGTCGAAAATCTGTCGGGGATGCTCCTACATCTCGATGATCTGCCGGGGGCCCTCTTGGAATTAGGTCCACAATTTTCTCAACTGTTGTTTTCCTGTTTTCTCCAACTTCCCCTGGAAATTTGGTCCTATTGGGATCTAGGCCCCTTTCATCATTTGGTCTTGCGACCAATATTCTTTTCTCTTTATCGCCTTATCTTTGGCGTGTCCTATTTGCATTTTGCTTTGCATCATTTTGGCAGCTGGTAGTAAGCTCTGAAAATCCTTTTCAAAAACAAACTGCTGGGAAGGTAAAGTCTTTTAAACAAAGAAATGAAAAAGTGATGATTTCAAAAATAGAAAAAAGAAGAAGTCTTTCTGAACAAATGCTAGGGAAAAGGAAAGAAATGAACTTATCTGAATGATATAACCGATTCCAACGATCATGTCGCGCATTCCGGATTAATCAACCCAGTCTATTTGTATCAATCAACCTTCCAGACGGCCTCATGTTGTTGGGGATAAACAGGCACTCAACTCTTTGCGGATCCTTCCTGCCAATCTTGTTTTGTCGCCTCATAGTGCCCTTCGAGGGGTTTTCACTAATAAGACTCTCTCATTTCTCTCAAATCTCGTCGCCTTATGGTGCATGTGAAGGTTTTCACCGATAAGACTCTCTCATTTTATTTTATTTTTCAGCTGGGAATTGGAGTGTTGCCGATATGACTCTCTCTGTTGGGGATTCTTTCGGCTATCAATTCAGTTCCAGCTTATGATCTTCTTCTTTGCTGGGGATCAGAGTGTTATTCCCGACTTCCATTTGCATTGACTTAGCACTTCTCAGATACTGATCGGGAGGTCTTTTTTGGACATCAATAGGGATTTTTGTGTATGGCTGAAAGGAGAAGGGGGTATCAAAAGTTCAAAAATAATTTTTAGGGGTAAAATAGTACAACTCTTGGAATCAAACTTTTTTGACAAAATTACAAGCGCCAACTTCTGCCCCAGTTTTTTTTGCTCGAGGATTTTTATTTTGTCATACTATGTTACCTTATGCACACTGTCACACCTCCTTTTTCCGCACCCGCGGGGCGCAAGGGAGTTTTTTCCAATTAAAGGACAATCGAAACGGGATTTGTTTATTTATTTCAGAGTCGCCACTTGGGAGATTTAGGGTGTCCCAAGTCACCAATTTTAATCCCGAATCGAGGAAAATAATGACTCTATATTACAGTCTGCGTACCAGAAATCCGGATAAGGAATTCTGTTAACCCGGGAGAAGGTGTTAGGCATTCCCGAGTTCCGTGGTTCTAGCACGGTCGCTCAACTGTCATATTCGGCTTGATTATCTGATTTTGTACAAGTGTGAACTTATGTGCAAAATTTGACTTTTAGACCGCTTTTGTCATTTTACTGTTATTTTATCAAGAATTGCAACATCGTGAAAACATATCTCGAACCACGTTACATCAATGCACCCATGGTTGTTGACATATTTCGACTCGGTTGAGATTTGGATTTGGGTCGCATAAATGCGTACCCGAATTAAGGAGAATAAATAATTAAGACGTGTCTAAAGCAACTAGCGTATTGTTGTTTTGGGTAAGGCCGAAAAATTCGCTAAATGGCCTGTCCCGAATTATAAGTGTTGTAATGTATATATAGTTAGAGGGCCCTGCAGCTATGTCTATTTTTATTTGACGAGGCTCGTCTCGTTCTACTTTTAAAAGGAATTCACGACGTCATGGATATGCCTCTCGGATCACGTCACAATCAATATACCCGTGATTAGAAATACATTTCGAATCCGTCGAGATTGGGATTTGGGTCACATAAATGTGCACCCGAGTTTAAGAAGGTAAGGTTTATTAAAGCGTATCCTAAAGAGACTGACGTGTTGTTATTTTAGGAGGGTTGTGAGATTTGCTAAGCAACCCGTCCTGGAAACTAAATGCTTCAATAATATACATTTAACGAGGGCCCCGCACCTGCGCGTTTTGTTTATTTTCATCGAGGCTCGTCTCGTCCTTATTTTAAAAGGATATCCTATAGCAACTATGTTTTTTGTGGTGTTTGTCTCTACTAATTGAAAACAGTAAATAGCCTTAATCGATTACATGCTTGCAAGCTTACTTATTACAAGATTTTAAAATGCTTTTACAGAGTAATAAAACGTGACTGCGCTTATGGACAACTAGTCGAAAATTATGGGCCCAAACCTAGCTCATGCGAGATGGCCAGACTTGGGCCCCTGTCTTTCCGATATGGGCCTAACTGATCTGTTTCGACTTGGGCTCGGCCTTTATGGGGTTTATATTACAAATTTATGTTCTTTGTCTTAACAGGTAGTTTACTAGTTATATGAGACCATTAATCAGGAAAGGAAGAACTGAACCCCTTGTGTACAGTTTTCATGTTTGGCATACGTTACAGCATATATGGCAAAGTAAACTAAATCTGAGATGCAAACTAATTCATTGAGACCACCTTTATCTAACAACATACATATACAATTATCATTCGATACCCTACATTGACATCTACTATGCTTGCAAGCTAACTTCAGTATCCTAAAATATGAGCTATTAGACATTACTTGACATTCAACACAACAGTACATATATATAAACAACATCTGCAGATCTTCTCTTTATACTCATTGCTCAAACTTTCGAGTTACATTGGTAGTGTAATTGTGTACCTGGTATGGAGGACAAAGAAGAAAGGAATGATCAGCTGGGCAGTATGCAGTAAATACAGCAACAACAGGTACACAGCAACAACACAACAACAAAATCAACCAACAAAGATGAAGCTCCCGAGTAGTCGAGCAACAAACAACAATCCCAGAAACAGAGTATGAACCAGCAGAGACAGCAGAGTATTCAATGTAAACACCCCAGCAATTCAACAACCACAAGCAGCTCAAACAGGCAACCAACAGTAATTGGCCAAGACAGCTAAACCAACATAAACTCTTATGTAATTTTCAGACAGTGTTTGGTTACAATATTCTGAGACTTTATGTTTCTTGTTTTTCTTTTCTGAAGACTAAGAAATGTCCAGCCCCTTTTTAAGTTTTCGAATGGCCTATTTATAAGCCAAAGTGACCAAGTGCAGCTAAGCTGCCCTCATCTGCAACTTGCAGTCTGCCCATACCCCTTAAACCCATGCCTGAGCATCTTTTGTGCCAGCCATTGGTTCCCCACGCCTGGTTTTGTTTAATCAAGAGTGATGGGCTCATTTTATTATTCATTTTAAGCCCCATACCCTTGTGTCTTGTTCCCCATTAGTATTAGTTTAATCTTAATTAGTATCCTACTTGTCAGCTTCATTTAAACTAACCTTTTCTGCCCTTTTCAAACCCCAGGTTACCCCGTTTAACCTTGATTATTACTGCCCTGCCTATTGCAGCATCAGGGCACTTTGGGGCTTTGATTATTCGATTTCAGAACTGCCCCAGCCTGGCCTTTTTTAATTGTTTACAATGTAGTCACAAACTAATATTCATAGGTAATGCCCAACATTCAAATCACAATACAGGCCCATTCAGAATATTTGAATATTCAGTCGTAGGAAACTAATCGACGACATTTATCAGGTCGACTACACTAATTATAATAGGTAATAATCAGTCGCTCATATAAACAATACGTTCAGGGACCTAAAGGGCATCAAACAACTTTTGTTCAATTACTGGGGGGCCTATATGAATTAACTCATTTGACGACTAATCTAATTGACGCACATGTATGTCACAGAGTACATTTAGAACACAGACAGAAAACCAACTGACCAAATTAGAGGCCTTTGACAGAGATGGAAGAAATTCGAATGAAAATAACCAAATAACAAACAAACACAAAGAAGCATGCTGACAACTTAATTAGAACCAAACAAAGAGAAAAGGAAACTTACTGAAAAAGTTTGAAATCAAAACGGACCCAAATCAAACTCAACTTCGAACTCTTGAGGCCGAACAAACTTTAATCAGGGTGTTCTCACATGAGAACACCTTGATTAAGGTCTATTAGACCTCAAACCCTTGTCCAGACCGGCCGAATTCCCCAGGTGCATGTGTTCTAAGGTCTGGATTTCCAGATCTGATTTTTAGGGAGTTGTGGGTAGATTTGGACCAAACCAATCTTGGTTTGGTCACGAGGAAGGTCAGGGGAGTGTCTGATACAAAGATGGTGAGGTTTGGTGTAGATCGAGTTTTGTCTCGAATCTTCAAATCCAGATTCGAGACGATAGGAGATGATTCGAGGTTCGTGGTTAGTAGATTTGTGTTCAGGGGAGTGAGGGGGTCTTAGGGTGTTCGGGAGGTGGCCACCGGCGTTCATGCCGCCGGGTTTTGGTGGAAGGGAAACCAGGGCGGCTTGCTAGGGTTTGGGGTTTCAGCTTGGGGAAGGAGACGAGTGAGGGGTGGGGTTCGGATAGGGGGCGTGGGGTGAAGGGTTGAGTTTATGTATGGGGAAGGGATTGGATCTGAGCCGTTAGATCAGATGATCTCAACGGCTTGGATCTGATGCTGAGAAATGAGACGGGGTCGTTTGGTAGTTAAACGGGGTCGTTTGGTTTAAGTAAGGGGTTGGATCGGATTGGTTCCTGGGTCGGGTTTTGAAGGGGTTACTGATAGAGGTCCTGAGCCGTTGGATCGAGAGTTTGAACGGCCCAGATTAGACGCATGATGCGGCGTCGTTTCGGGAGGTGGTCAGGGCAGGCCTGGTTTGGACCGGGTCAGATCGTTGGTTTGGGCCTGTTTTTGTCTTATTTTTTGGGCCCAAATTGATTTCAGCTTTCTTTTGTTTTCCAATTTAAAGAAAAATAAAAATAACTAATAAAACAAATGAAATTAAAACAAATAACAATATAGCACTTCAACATAATTATCATACCAAATAAAAATATTTAAGTAAGTTAAATCACAACCTAAAACGGACGATGCACACATATATATTTTGAATTTTCTTTTAATGACACATATTTTTTGTATTTTGTTTGATAATGATTAAAATTCAAAATGGACAGACCTACAAACGACTAATAACACATGTCACGGAGAAAAAAAAAATCGAAAAATTGTACAGCGAAATCATTCGTCACTATTTTTATTTTTTTGTTTTCCTTTTGGAGTGATTGCTCGTGAAGCAAAAATCACGTGCTTACAGCTGCCCCTCTTTGCACGAAGACACTAAGGGTTTTCGCGCAAAGATAAAGCGAGCGATTTTTGCCTGTCCGAATACTCCGTGTGAAGCATTTTTGAAAAGGATTTGACCGAACCTTTGCTTCAGAGGTTTCCTACATATCCTGGGCTGAACAGGAATCAGGTCAATGTAGTTCGGGAAATTTTTGGTAGCTGGGACTACCGTGTGACTGTAGTGTTTGCTGTTGTTGTGCGCTGTTGTATGCTGCTGTAGGATGCTACTGCTCAACCGATCTCCCTGTTACATTGCTCAAAAAGGAAAACAAGAAGCTAAGCTAGACTGAGGATCATGAAATCTTGTCCATATTCAACTTGTTCTTGCTGCCTTGCTTTCTTGTCGGCTAACGCTTTCCTCTGATGCCTTTATCTTGTGACTTTGGGAGATGACGCCGGTCCTTCGCTGACGTTTGAATGCCAGTTTTCATCACTTTGCTTGATTCGCTGGGAACATGGCTTTCTTCTTTAAATCTTCCACTGGTTTCTTCAGTGGTATGACTCTTCATCAGTATTGTCCTACTGGGCATGTTACAATGTTTCCGAACTACTTCTTCTGAGACGCGTTCTTTCTTCCTTTTGAATGTGCGCTTGCTTTGGCAGACTTCTGCTTCTTGGCGCTGGGGATTTTATTGTTTTTTCCTGCTTGGGGCTCTCTGTTGTAACCTTCCGTCTTCAGGTGGGGCTACTGATTCCAAACTCTAGAGCTAGAAGTATTCCCGCATTATACTGGTGGGCGACCTAGAACTTAAATGTATTCCCGCATTATACTGGTGGGCGACCTAGAGCTTAAAAGTATTCCCGCATTATACTGGTGGGCGACCTAGAGCTTAAAAGTATTCCCGCATTATACTGGTGGGCGACCTAGAACTTAAATTATTCCCGCATTATACTGGTGGGCGACCTAGAACTTAAAAGTATTCCCGCATTATACTGGTGGGCGACCTAGAACTTAAAAGTATTCCCGCATTATACTGGTAGGCGACCTAGAACTTAAAAGTATTCCCGCATTATACTGGTGGGCGACCTAGAACTTAAAAGTATTCCCGCATTATACTGGTGGGCGACCTAGAGCTTAAAAGTATTCCCGCATTATACTGGTGGGCGACCTAGAACTTAAAAGTATTCCCGCATTATACTGGTGGGCGACCTAGAACTTAAAAGTATTCCCGCATTATACTGGTGGGCGACCTAGAGCTTAAAAGTATTCCCGCATTATACTGGTGGGCGACCTAGAACTCAAAAGTATTCCCGCATTATACTGGTGGGCGACCTAGAACTTAAAAGTATTGAAATTGCTTCCCCGTTCTTCCGAGAAAATTTTCGACAATTGGCAGAAAATTTTCTGCCCCGGTTTTTGGTGACTTCCCTGGCGTTGCATCTTGCTGCCATTGTCAATTCTTTGTTCTCCTGCAATAGACAAAAGGATTTAGTCAGTTTTAATCATGGTGGTAGAGGGTGCCTTTCCGGCGAGCGATTTTTCTCTCTTCCCCTTTTCTTGCTCTATGTCCCCATAATCGATTAACGGGCAGAGTTGTCTGCTGGGGGGTCTCTAGCTTGCTGGGGATTGGCTTTCAATTTATCCCCTTTTCTGCTTTCTCTTTAAACGCGTGATGTGGGAGTCTGCTTCTAACTCCCGAAACCACTCCCTTTTGGAGCTTACTTCTTCCAACATTTCCGGGCACAATCCCTGCATTGCCCGGGACCGGCCTTCAAGACTGTTTGTATTATCCTGCATTGGGATGAATTCCCCTTCGGTTTCTGGTAGTAAGCTTTGAAAAATCCTTTCAAGACACATTTTAGGAAAAGAAATAAAGATATGGAAAATGAGAAGATCTTTCTAAACGAATATTTTGGTGGGAGAAGAAACTCAAAAGAACTTATCTGGAGGATACGACTGGTCCCCGTGATCATGACGTGCACCATAGATTCCCGACCCAGTCTATTTGTATCAATCGATTTGCCCGATGGTCTGACTTGCTGGGGATGATAAAGGAGTGTCCGTTTCGGATGTTGTAGCTTTTGCTGATCTGTCTTGTCGCCTCATAGTGCCCTTCGAGGGGTTTTCACTAATGAGACTCTCTCGTTTCTCTCATCTCCCGGCGCCTTATGGTGCCTGTGAAGGTTTTTACCAATAAGACTCTCTCATTTCATATCCCTCATCTTACATCGCCTCTCGGTGCCTGTGAAGGTTTTCACCGATAAGACTCTCTCATTTTATTTCTTTCGAGGATCCGGGGTGTTGTAGATACGACCCTCTCTTCCGGGGATTCTTTTGACTATCAACTCATTCCCAGTCTTACGATCCTCTTCTTTGCTGGGGATCAGTGTATTATTCTCGGCCTTATTTGCCGGATTTGGCATCTCTCGAACATTGATCGGGAGGTCTTTTGGATGTTGATGTTGGTTTTGGTGTGGGATTGAAGAAAGGCTATAAAAATGAAAACAACTTGAAGGGTGATGTGCTACAACTTTTGGAATCAAACCTTTGTTGGAACTTAAAACATAACCTCTGCCCCAGTTTTCTTGCTTGGGGAATTTATTTTTTTACGCTTATGTTGAGTTACGTGTGTTACGCACATTGTGCTATATTGTGCACACTATGTACATTATGCATCCTATATTTGCTATGATGCATACTATGACCGAGCCGTGAGGCGCCTACGTATCCTCTTTGAGGAATCAGGTCAAATGTAGTTCCCACGGTTTTATATTCCTTGATTTTTCTTTTCTTTCTTTTCATTTTCTTTTCTTGTCTTTTCCCTTTTCTTTTCCTTTCTTTTCTTCTCTTTTCTTTTTCATATCTTTCCCATTAGTGATTCCAAAAGAGGGGTATGAAAGAATAACTTAAGGCTCAAAAGGGGGAAGCAAGGGTTAAACAGTGTTTGGGTATAAGAAAGAATTGCCTCCGTCATCTCATTATTCAACAAATGCCAAATACAAACAAATAAACCAAAAATTGCCATAATTAAAGAAATTACGCATAATATCTCTTGACTGCATCTGAATTGATAGCCATGTCGACACATCTACCTTCGACATCTGTCAAACACAAAGCACCATTGGCCAATACTCTGGTCACGATATAAGGCCCTTGCCAATTTGGGGCGAATTTGCCTTTTGCCTCGACCTGATGTGGGAGGATCTTCTTCAATACCAGCTGCCCTACTTCAAACTTCCTGGGGCGCACCTTTTTATTATACGCTCTTGCCATTCTCTTCTGGTACAGCTGACCATGGCACACTGCTGCCAATCTTTTCTCATCTATCAGGCTCAACTGTTCCAATCGAGCCTTGACCCATTCATCATCATCAATCCCGGCTTCAGCGACAATTCGGAGGGACGGAATTTCGACCTCCGCTGGTATCACGGCCTCAGTTCCATACACCAACAAATAAGGAGTTGTGCCTATGGAAGTCCGGACGGTAGTGCGGTAACCCAACAAGGCAAAGGGTAATTTCTCGTGCCATTGTCTGGACCCTTCCACCATTTTTCGCAGTATCTTCTTGATATTCTTATTGGCTGCTTCGACTGCTCCATTTGCCTTAGGACGATATGGGGTGGAATTGCGGTGTGTAATCTTGAATTGTTGGCATACCTCTCTCATCAAGCTGCTATTAAGATTCGCACCGTTATCCGTGATGATCACTTTTGGGATCCCAAATCTGCAGATGATATGGGAGTGAACAAAGTCCACCACTGCCTTCTTGGTTACTGATTTGAAGGTTTTAGCCTCAACCCATTTGGTGAAGTAGTCAATGGTCACTAGAATGAACCTATGACCGTTGGACGCTGCTGGCTCGATGGGCCCAATGACATCCATGCCCCATGCTACAAACGGCCAGGGTGCTGACATCGTATGTAACTCTGTTGGCGGAGAATGAATCAAGTCTCCATGTATCTGGCACTGATGGCATTTCCTCACGAAAGTGATACAGTCGTGTTCCATGGTGAGCCAATAACACCCTGTTCGAAGGATTTTTCTTGCCAATACATATCCACTCATATGTGGCCCACAAACTCCAACATGTACTTCTGCCATAACCGTTGTTGCCTGCCTGGCATCTATGCATCTCAACAATCCCAGATCCGGGGTTCTTTTGTACAATATTCCCCCACTGAGGAAGAAACCATTCGACAACCGCCGGAGGGCTCTTTTTTAGTCTCCAGAGGCATGTTCTGGATGTATCCCCATCCTGAGGTATTCCTTGATATCATGAAACCAGGGTTCGCCATCTGCTTCTTCTTCTATGGCATTGCAGTAGGCGTGCTGATCACGGACCTGGATGTGTAGAGGATCAACATACATTTTGTCAGGGTGGTGCAGCATTGATGCCAAGGTGGCCAAGGCATCCGCAACCTCATTGTGAACTCTCGGGATGTGTTTGAACTTTACCGATCGAAATTGCTTGCTCAGATCATGCAAGCATTGTCGGTATGGTATGAGCTTTAGATCTCGTGTTTCCCATTCACCCTGAATTTGATGTACCAAGAGGTCCGAGTCTCCCAAGACCAAGACGTCTTGGACATCCATGTCGGCAGCCAAGCGCAGACCCAGAATGCAAGCCTCATATTCGGCCATATTGTTGGTGCAATAGAAGCGTAGTTGAGCCGTAACAGGATAATGCCGTCCTATTTCAGAAATGAGTACTGCTCCTATTCCAACCCCTTTTGCGTTTGCAGCTCCATCGAAGAAAAGCTTCCAACCCGGTTCCTCAGGTAATTCCAACTCATTCGTATGCATCACCTCTTCGTCAGGAAAATACGTTCTTAAGGGCTCGTATTTTTCATCAACGGGATTCTCTGCCAAATGGTCTGCCAGTGCCTGGGCTTTCATGGCCGTCCTCGTTACGTAGATGATATCAAACTCCGTGAGCAGAATTTGCCACTTTGCCAACCTTCCCGTGGGCATAGGTTTCTGAAATATATATTTCAATGGGTCCAAACGGGATATGAGATAAGTAGTATATGAAGACAGGTAGTGTTTCAACTTCTGAGCTACCCAAGTTAGGGCGCAGCATGTTTTCTCGAGTTGAGTGTACTTGACCTCATGCACTGTGAATTTCTTGCTAAGATAGTAGATGGCCTGTTCCTTCCTTCCTGTGTCGTCATGTTGCCCCAGTACACAACCAAATGAATTTTCCAAGACTGTCAGGTAAAGGATTAGGGGTTTCCCAGGCTTAGGCGGGACCAATACGGGTGGATTAGACAGATACCCTTTGATTTGGTCGAAGGCTTCCTGACACTCTGCTGTCCAACCTACCGCAGCATCCTTTCTCAGCAGCCGAAATATGGGCTCACAAGTTGCTGTGAGTTGAGCGATGAACCTGCTGATATAATTGAGTCTACCCAGCAAACTCATTACCTCTGTTTTGTTCCTTGGCGGTGGCAAATCTCGGATGGATTCAATTTTGGATGGGTCTAACTCAATCCCCGTCGACTGACGATGAATCCTAGCAACTTTCCTAATGGAACCCCGAATGCGCATTTGGCCGGGTTAAGCTTGATATCATACCTCCGGAGTCTTTGGAAAAATCTCCTTAGGTCTGCTACATGGTCCTCCTGACGCCAAGATTTGATGATCACATCATCGACGTACTCCTCAATTTCCTTGTGTATCATGTCATGAAACACCACAGTCATTGCTCGCATGTATGTTGCCCCAGCGTTCTTTAACCCGAACGGCATTACCCGATAGCAGTAGGTTCCCCATGGCATAATAAACGCTGTCTTCTCAGCATCCTCCTCATCCATTAGGATCTGATGATAACCTGCATAGCAATCCACAAAGGATCCGATCTCGCGCCCTGCGCAATTGTCGATCAAGATATGAATGTTGGGTAGCGGAAAATTGTCTTTGGGACTTGCTTTGTTGAGGTTGCGGTAGTCAATGCACACCCTGATTTTTCCATCCTTCTTTGGGACTGGTACCACATTGGCCAACCACTCGGGATACCGAGTGACCCGAATGACCTTCGATTGCAATTGCTTAATCACTTCTTCTTTGATCTTCACGCTCATTTCTGTTTTAAATTTCCTTAGTTTTTGCTTGACCGGAGGGTATGCCGGGTCAGTGGGTAATTTGTGAACCACTAAATTGGTGCTTAATCCAGGCATATCATCATATGACCAGGCAAAAACATCTTTGAATTCCCTGAGAGTTTTGATCAATTCTGTTCTGACATTCGGCTCAATGTGGATGCTAATTTTGGTCTCTTGGATGTTATCAGCGTCTCCTAAATTCACAGCCTCGGTGTCATTTAAGTTAGGCTTGGGTTTCTCTTCAAATTGGCACAGTTCTCTGTTTATTTCTTCGAAGGCTTCACCTTCGTCACATTCAGATTCATCGTCACAAACGACCTTTTGCATCATTGAGTCGGTTTCAGATTGATTTATTAGACTAGGTCGAAGATCCGTTGTGCATGCCATGTCATTAGAACCAGTAAAAAGAGAACTGTTCAGAAAGAAAAAGAACAAGACAAAAATTAAAATGAGACAAAAGAAGAGAACTTTATTAAATTTGCGGGATAAAAGGGTTCACACTTTTACAAAACGAAAGTAAAATTTGGATTACACCCTTGAATAATCCGATCAAACAAATAAACAAACAAAACATTAATCAAAGCCTACTACCAAGACTCCCCTCGGACAGGAAGAGGAGTAACCGTCCAATTGTTGGTCTTGGCCTCAGGCCCCACAAATTGTATCTCTGCTCTGCTGGAACCTTCTCCAGCTTCCACCATACTGACATCCGCGAATAGTCTCTCAAAACTCTGATTCAGGTCTTCATTTATGCCGATCAAAGGTCCTCGAATCTTCGGGATCGCTGACCCCTTGGCACTTGCTTTAACAAAAGACCTTGAGAGGCGTGGCACTGGTTTAGGCAGAAACCAGACCCTCTTCTTCATTTTTCGCGCTTGCTTCCTGTCTGCTGCGGTTGGTTTGAACCCCAACCCGAAGGTTTCCAGATTCTTAGGAAGGGAAACAGGTTGGGCTATCCCTTGAAGCTCAACTCCCAGGCCTTTTCCCGGCACAAATCCATTACCCAGCATTTCTGATACCATCATGACTGTTGCGGCAGCTACCCTAGGGTGCGGGATGATTTCTCCCTCAGAAATTTTGTTGGCCGACCCTGTATCGAGAATCTGATAGACCCAAGGACCCTTGTCATCAGTGGTCTCTATGAAAGGCACAATGGTTCCGCTCATGGTGCATGTTGTATCCTCGCCGTGCAACACGACCTCTTGTCTTTCCCACTCGAACTTCACTGTCTGATGTAGGGTGGAAGGCACCGCTTTAGCTGCATGAATCCAGGGTCGTCCTAACAGCAAGTTGTAAGATACCGTGGCGTCCAATACCTGGAATTCCATGGTAAACAGGACCGGACCAATGGTCAGTTCAAGTACAACATCCCCCACAGTGGCTGTTCCGTTTCCGTCAAACCCCCGGACACAGATGCTATTCTCCCGGATTCTTCCACGGTCAATCTTTAACTGGTCCAGGGTGGATAATGGACAAATATTGGCGCTTGAGCCGTTATCCACCAATACTCGGGTTACCACCGAGTCTTCACATTTGACAGCTAGGTATAGAGCTTTATTGTGCTCTGTTCCTTCCACCGGCAGGTCATCATCTGAGAATGTCACTCTGTTCACCTCGAAAATCTTGCTGGCAATGGTTTCCAGGTGGTTTACAGAAATCTCACTGGGTACGTGAGCCTCGTTCAATATCTTCAACAGGGCCCGACGATGTTCCTCAGAATGGAGGAGTAATGACAATAGTGAGATCTGGGCCGGTGTTTTTCTCAGCTGCTCAACCACAGAATAATCTTGTACCTTCATCTTCCTCAGGAATTCTTCAGCCTCTTCTTCAGACACTGGCTTCTTGGTTGCCACTGGGTTGGTTTTTCTTAGCTCCACCGGAGCAAAACATCGACCTGATCGAGTCAGCCCTTGCGCTTCACAACTGACTTCTTCCACCTGTTTTCCTTGATACGTCACCACTGCCTTTTCATATTTCCAAGGCACAGCCTTGCTGTCAATCATCGGTAGTTGGACCACAGGCTTTATGGTCACCCGTTCTCTACATACCCATTTCAACATGACTGCCGGTGTGGGCAGGATCCCTGGTATTACCAACTTGCTTGGCTCGGGTTTGCTTGCTATGACGGACGGGCTCTTCCCCAATATCACTACCGGCTTGACGCCTTCTCCCTGCGACTGTACACTCGTTCCTCCACTGGTTAAGACTTCTTTCGGGGCGGCTTGGATCATCATCACTGTTTGTGAGGGTTTTCTTAATTCTCCTCCCTCACACACCAACTCAATCATGTGAGTTTCGTGGTGCGCTGGCAGTGGGTTTTGGTTGATGTTAGGAGCCTCCGGTGTCTGGACCTCGATCTTATTGGTGTCAATAAGATCCTGTATGGCATGCCTTAACTTCCAGCACTTCTCGGTATCGTGCCCGAGCATCCCTGAACAGTATTCACAACTGATTGAACGATCCAAATTCTGAGGCGGGGGATTTGGTTCCCGAGTATGGACAGGACTTACCAAACCCAATTGCCGCAGCTTATGGAACACAGCGGTGTAGGTTTCTCCCAGTTCGGTGAAGGTTCTTTGCTTCCGCAACCTGTCATTCCTAGCATCTGGATTTCCCCGGAAACCTGCCCCTGAAGGGTTTCTATATGCCCTTGGTGGAGGGTAGGTGTTTTGTGGCGGTGCATATATGTTCTGGGGAGCCGGTGCGCGCCATTGTGGGCGAACCGGAGGCTGAGTGTATACCTGGGCTTGGTGTACGGAACAATGTGGTTCTCGAGGTGGATAGAAATTTTGTGGTGGGTTGTATGGGTAGTTTGACCTGTGAGGCCTGGGTTGGTTGTAATGTGGCCTGCCAGCCCTGGACCAACTGCCTGCCTCGATCGTGGCAACCTATTCTTTCTTTCTTCTCAACGCACCTCCCGTGCCGCTTTGAATAGCCTGGGTTGTGGCTTTAAGTGCCGAATAGTTCAAGATCTTGTCCGACCTCAAACCTTCTTCTATCATGACCCCAATTTTGACCACCTCGTTGAAAGATTTTCCAACCGTCGTCACCAAGTGACCAAAGTAGGTTGGATCCAATGTCTGCAAAAAATAGTCCACCATCTCTCCCTCTCTCATGGGAGGATCGACTCTAGCTGCTTGTTCTCTCCAGCGGAATCCAAACTCGCGAAAACTTTCCCCGGGTTTCTTCCCAGTTCTCAATAACGTGAGACGGTCAGGGACTATCTATAGATTGTACTGGAAATGACCTGAAAAAGCCTGCGCCAGATCATCCCACGTGTACCACCCGCTGAAATCCTGCCTGGTATACCATTCCAGTGCAGATCCGCTCAGACTTTGGCCGAAATAAGCTATCAAAAGCTCATCCTTGCCTCCTGCCCCTCTCATTTTGCTACAGAATCCCCGCAAATGTGCCATGGGATCACCGTGCCCTTCATATAAATCAAACTTGGGCATCTTGAACCCAGCCGGGAGTTGGACATCTGGGAAAGGGCACAGATCTTTGTATGCCACGCTGACTTGATTGCCCAGCCCGTGCAAGTTCCTGAAGGATTGCTCCAGGCTTTTGAACTTTCTCAACACTTCATCCTGTTCAGGGGCCTTAACCGGCTTCTCAACCTCTGCCGGTACTTCCAAATGGGGATTGTAAGCCTGTGGTTCCGGTGCGTAGAATGTAGGCTCGGGGGGATAGTATTGGGTGTCGTGAGCCTGAAACAATGGCTCACTAGTCGTTCGCTACAAAGGGGCTGAGGTAGGTCCCACGAAAATGGGAATGTTGGGTGTTGGGAGAGGTTGATGGGGTGGTGGAGCTTGGGAATCGTGAGGGCTTCTTTCTTGATGATAGAGGGGATTTGGGCGGCTTGTGGAAGGGCCAGAGTGAGGGTATTCCGGCATGTGTCCCAGTGTCTCAGGGCTCTTTTGTGTTTTGGCTAGGGCTAGCTGCATTGCATGCATCTCTAGTCCCATCCTTTCAATCTTTTCCATTGCTTCTTTTAGCAATTGGCTCATCGGCCTTTCTTCTTCATTGCTATTCTCCGAAGTAGTCATGCTTGATGCTATCGGTCCTTTGGATCTGGTTTGGTATGAATGTGTTGCCAGAATTCTTTAACAACTAACTGCCTGGTATCAGACAACCATAAACTTTGTTAGTGTTAGAGCTTAACAGATTTGATCATAACACATAGAGGATGCAATGCACCTAGGCAGTTAACCGTTTCTACATGCTTTGCTTCAAACCACATGCGTCATCCCGGCTTGTTCATTCGTCTCTTTTAAAGTATTTTGCGAAACTCTGCGTTTTATTTTATTTACATTTTCTTTTCTTTATTTATTAAAAGCGGTCGAATCTTATGGGGATTGCCTACGTATCACGTCCCCGCGTGAATCAGACCAGGCGTAGTTCTGCCTCAAAGTAAAGACACATAGAAATTCTTCCGGAGTCACTTAATTTCATTATCAAAATTTGCTATTACACATTGCTTCAAACAAAATAGCAACAGTACAGACTCCACGGTTCTTTGACCCTATTTGATTGAAGGAAAAATGGAAAACAACATATGGGAAAACATCAAAGCTCAACTAAAACAAGACTCGACCAGAGGTTAATTTTCCAACTTAGGGACCCGCGAGGCATCGTTCGGCCTTTTCGCGGTTCTAGGTGCGAGATCCCTTTCGAGCTGCTCCAACTCGTGCATGGTCTGTTTGACATAACCCATCACTGCTGGGAGAACGGTAACGCAGGTCATGTTTTCACACCGCCGACACCTTCTGATGATGGCATGGGCAATGGCCCTGATCTTGTCTCTGGTTTTTTTCTTCTCTATGAGTAGGTGTCTTATCTGATCACTGCACGTCTTGAATACCTGTGAGTCCTGTATACCTCAGTTGCCGCACTTCTTCCTTCATTTGGGCCAACAAGTCGTAACAGTATCTACTCTCCGATTGGAAATCCCCGGACTGCTTAACTGCTTTAAACTCAAGTGTAGCCATCTCCCTCTTTATTTTGGCCACAGTCTTCTCGTGGTCATGTTTCAATTGGTTCAAACATCGGCGATGCTTATCTACTCTTGTTCCCCACCGTGCCTTGAACTCTGTCATGACCTTTTCGGATTCTTCTAACCTGTCTCGCCATTCCGTGATCTCTCTTTTCAAACCCTTTATCAACCGCTGGTCTGATCGACTTCTGGGCTGCTCATCGAGAGACAATCTCAATTTTTGGACTTGGGCCTTAAGCTCTTCATTCTCTTGGATCAATCTATTCTTTTCGCTTCGATCCGCCGCGATTTGTACGCTGTTATCGAATTTCAGACTGTCCATTTGTAGCTTCAAATCGCCAATCTCTGCCCGATAACCCTTCTCTTTTGCTAACCAGTTCCATTGCCCTTGGGATGATTCTACGAAATCTTTGAGATGCGGCCTCTTAGCCGGTCTTTCGTAGGACAGGCTACCTCTAAACCAAGCGTGATATTCTGGGGAGACTTCCCCTTTTGCCGTATCAATCACACAAGTGTTTGCTGTCAGATGTTGGCATTCACTCCAGATTTGGCGAACTTCTTCTTCAGGGAAATGACCGTTCGGACTGATTTCAATCACTTGGGTACTCAAATCTTCATCTTTATGTACCACTTGGTACCTCCCAAGTTGCCTCAAAACCCGATACGGTGCATAGGGTTGGAAACTTTTCAGTCCCATCAACAGAAAGTGAGGCCGGGTTGCCGGCATGTATATGATTTCCTCGATAGGTGACCATCCGAGTGTCCATTGGATTTGGCTGGCAGTGAGAGTTCGGAGAAATGCGGTCCATGATGTGACTCCCTCAGGTAAATTGAGCCCTTTGATTCTCGTGTAGAATTCTCCAATACAAGTTTTCTCTGGCGAACCATAACCCAAAAGTGAGGAGCGATGGCATAAATGATCGGTCATCCACATTTGCAACAGTAGGTTACATCCTTCGAAAAAGTCGCCCCTGGCTCGACAAGCAGTGAGAGCCCGGAAAATGTCAGCCATAATCATAGGCGCCAGAGTACTTTTATCTTGGGTAAGCAAAGTATTGACGACCCCGGTTATCTTTAGATCAATGTTTCCATCTTTCCTAGGGAACACTATAAGACCCAGAAAGGCTGTCATAAAAGCCACTAGCCTGTGTTCGTCCCACTTTTGTCGGTTGCCTCTACTGCATAGTTTGAAATTTGGCTTATTGAACCCGCCCACGTGGCCGTATCTAGCATATATGAGGTGGAGACTGCAGAATCCTTTGGCAAGATCTGGATGGTGGAATGTCCGAGGTATTTTTAGGAAATCCAGAAACCTGTGTATCGTGACAGCTCTAGGTGCAATCAAGTATTTGAACCTAAAAGGGGCTTCATCAATCTCGATATACCCTGCTATTTCTTCCAACGTCGGGGTGAGCTCGAAGTTCGAAAAATGGAACACGTTGTGTGCGGAATCCCAACAAGTGACCAATGATCTGATGATATCACCCCGAGGCTGAACGTTTAGTAGGTCCGGGAGACCTTTCAGATATTTCCTTACTTTGTCTTGCCCTTCTTTGCCTAAGTCGTTCCACCATAATCGCAATTCAAACGGGATCTTGGTCATTACTGAAAAAGGTTCGTTTTGTACCGTGCTCATCCTACACATTTATTAGGGTGATTATGCCAAGTGAATAAAAAATAAAACTTTATTTAGACGTATACTTTTTATAAAACTTTATGAAAAACCCTGCACATTTATTACTGTGCTCATCCTGCACATTTATTACTTTTTTTTTTGAAAATTAAGGGTCTAAAAACTTTCATGACTTTTGGCAAAACAAGTATTTTTTGCCACAAATAAAGACATATATTTATATTTATATATATATATATTTATATATATATATGTAGAGATATATATATATATCAAAAATAAGACTCTTTTCCATCTTCATTTTTGTGACAGGACAAACTATATATATATATATATATATATATATATATATATATATATATATATATATATATATATATTTTATAAAAAGTATATAAAAGCAGAACGACGACCCCTTTTTCTCTTCTTTTCTATTTTTCCTTTGCATTTAATAAAACAAAACTAATAAGACATTTTCTTTTCATTTTCTCAAAATTTCGGCAGAGTTTTGACGGTATTTTGGCATTGGCCTTTTTTTCAAAAATAAACAATTAACTCCTTAACCGCTATTCCTTCCTTTTTTTTTCTTTTTTTTTTCAATTTCACATTATTCAAACACTGGTCAGCATGCGGGCTCGAGACAAATAAATGCACGGAAAACAAATGGGATGCATTAGGATGGTCCTTTCATATCAGGTTGCTAGTCCTAGACGGACCCAACCCCTGTGTTGAGTCCCCTAAGTCATATGCAACATGATGCAAATAAGCGTTCCTACTAGGGATCCGGCATGAAGTCACGTTATTCTATGTTCAAAACCTGGGTCAGTGTTCTAGACAGTGTACCCGAGCGGACAACTCGAGCCGAGGAGGGGCAACTTACCGGGAACCAAAAGTCCGTCCGGCTTCGTAACTTATCCGTCCTCTTTCTTATTTCGGGTATTGACACTAACAGAATAGGGAGTCTCGACCAGCGAGCCTTTCCCCGGAGGAAAGAAGAGATGGGTTTCGGCACAGTTTATATACAGTTCAGATAATATCAAAGCGGTAAAAGCAACATTTAGCACATTAGGCTCAAACATGTGAACATCAGATATAACCAAATATAACAATTTATCTAAGCTCGAATTTCTAACCCTGAACCAGTGGTTCTGGGTCAAGATATCCCCAGCAGAGTCGCCAGAGCTGTCACACCTCCTTTTTCTGCACCCGCGGGGCGCAAGGGAGGTTTTTCCAATTAAAGGACAATCGAAACGGGATTTGTTTATTTATTTCAGAGTCGCCACTTGGGAGATTTAGGGTGTCCCAAGTCACCAATTTTAATCCCGAATCGAGGAAAATAATGACTCTATATTACAGTCTGCGTACCAGAAATCCGGATAAGGAATTCTGTTAACCCGGGAGAAGGTGTTAGGCATTCCCGAGTTCCGTGGTTCTAGCACGGTCGCTCAACTGTCATATTCGGCTTGATTATCTCTGATTTTGTACAAGTGTGAACTTATGTGCAAAATTTGACTTTTAGACCGCTTTTGTCATTTTACTGTTATTTTATCAAGAATTGCAACATCGTGAAAACATATCTCGAACCACGTTACATCAATGCACCCATGGTTGTTGACATATTTCGACTCGGTTGAGATTTGGATTTAGGTCGCATAAATGCGCACCCGAATTAAGGAGAATAAATTATTAAGACGTGCCTAAAGCAACTAGCGTATTGTTGTTTTGGGTAAGGCCGAAAAATTCGCTAAATGGCCTGTCCCGAATTATAAGTGTTGTAATGTATATACAGTTAGAGGGCCCCGCAGCTGTGTCTATTTTTATTTGACGAGGCTCGTCTCGTTCTACTTTTAAAAGGAATTCGCGACGTCATGGATATGCCTCTCGGATCACGTCACAATCAATATACCCGTGATTAGAAATACATTTCGAATCCGTCGAGATTGGGATTTGGGTCACATAAATGTGCACCCGAGTTTAAGAAGGTAAGGTTTATTAAAGCGTGTCCTAAAGAGACTGACGTGTTGTTATTTTAGGAGGGTTGTGAGATTTGCTAAGCAACCCGTCCTGGAAACTAAATGCTTCAATAATATACATTTAACGAGGGCCCCGCACCTGCGCGTTTTGTTTATTTTCATCGAGGCTCGTCTCGTCCTTATTTTAAAAGGATATCCTATAGCAACTATGTTTCTTGTGGTGTTTGTCTCTACTAATTGAAAACAGTAAATAGCCTTAATCGATTACATGCTTGCAAGCTTACTTATAACAAGATTTTAAAATGCTTTTACAGAGTAATAAAACGTGACTGCGCTTATGGACAACTAGTCGAAAATTATGGGCCCAAACCTAGCTCATGCGAGATGGCCAGACTTGGGCCCCTGTCTTTCCGATATGGGCCTAACTGATCTGTTTCGACTTGGGCTCGGCCTTTATGGGGTTTATATTACAAATTTATGTTCTTTGTCTTAACAGGTAGTTTACTAGTTATATGAGACCATTAATCAGGAAAGGAAGAACTGAACCCCTTGTGTACAGTTTTCATGTTTGGCATACGTTACAGCATATATGGCAAAGTAAACTAAATCTGAGATGCAAACTAATTCATTGAGACCACCTTTATCTAACAACATACATATACAATTATCATTCGATACCCTACATTGACATCTACTATGCTTGCAAGCTAACTTCAGTATCCTAAAATATGAGCTATTAGACATTACTTGACATTCAACACAACAGTACATATATATAAACAACATCTGCAGATCTTCTCTTTATACTCATTGCTCAAACTTTCGAGTTACATTGGTAGTGTAATTGTGTACCTGGTATGGAGGACAAAGAAGAAAGGAATGATCAGCTGGGCAGTATGCAGTAAATACAGCAACAACAGGTACACAGCAACAACACAGCAACAAAATCAACCAACAAAGATGAAGCTCCCGAGTAGTCGAGCAACAAACAACAATCCCAGAAACAGAGTATGAACCAGCAGAGACAGCGGAGTATTCAATGTAAACACCCCAGCAATTCAACAACCACAAGCAGCTCAAACAGGCAACCAACAGTAATTGGCCAAGACAGCTAAACCAACATAAACTCTTATGTAATTTTCAGACAGTGTTTGGTTACAATATTCTGAGACTTTATGTTTCTTGTTTTTCTTTTCTGAAGACTAAGAAATGTCCAACCCCTTTTTAAGTTTTCGAATGGCCTATTTATAAGCCAAAGTGACCAAGTGCAGCTAAGCTGCCCTCATCTGCAACTTGCAGTCTGCCCATACCCCTTAAACCCATGCCTGAGCATCTTTTGTGCCAGCCATTGGTTCCCCACGCCTGGTTTTGTTTAATCAAGAGTGATGGGCTCATTTTATTATTCATTTTAAGCCCCATACCCTTGTGTCTTGTTCCCCATTAGTATTAGTTTAATCTTAATTAGTATCCTACTTGTCAGCTTCATTTAAACTAACCTTTTCTGCCCTTTTCAAACCCCAGGTTACCCCGTTTAACCTTGATTATTACTGCCCTGCCTATTGCAGCATCAGGGCACTTTGGGGCTTTGATTATTCGATTTCAGAACTGCCCCAGCCTGGCCTTTTTTAATTGTTTACAATGTAGTCACAAACTAATATTCATAGGTAATGCCCAACATTCAAATCACAATACAGGCCCATTCAGAATATTTGAACATTCAGTCGTAGGAAACTAATCGACGACATTTATCAGGTCGACTACACTAATTATAACAGGTAATAATCAGTCGCTCATATAAACAATACGTTCAGGGACCTAAAGGGCATCAAACAACTTTTGTTCAATTACTGGGGGGCCTATATGAATTAACTCATTTGACGACTAATCTAATTGATGCACATGTATGTCACAAAGTACATTTAGAACACAGACAGAAAACCAACTGACCAAATAAGAGGCCTTTGACAGAGATGGAAGAAATTCGAATGAAAATAACCAAATAACAAACAAACACAAAGAAGCATGCTGACAACTTAATTAGAACCAAACAAAGAGAAAAGGAAACTTACTGAAAAAGTTTGAAATCAAAACGGACCCAAATCAAACTCAACTTCGAACTCTTGAGGCCGAACAAACTTTAATTAGGGTGTTCTCACATGAGAACACCTTGATTAAGGTCTATTAGACCTCAAACCCTTGTCCAGACCGGCCGAATTCCCCAGGTGCATGTGTTCTAAGGTCTGGATTTCCAGATCTGATTTTTAGGGAGTTGTGGGTAGATTTGGACCAAACCAAGCTTGGTTTGGTCACGAGGAAGGTCAGGGGAGTGTCTGATACAAAGATGGTGAGGTTTGGTGTAGATCGAGTTTTGTCTCGAATCTTCAAATCCAGATTCGAGACGATAGGAGATGATTCGAGGTTCGTGGTTAGCAGATTCGTGTTCAGGGGAGTGAGGGGGTCTTAGGGTGTTCGGGAGGTGGCCACCGGTGTTCATGCCGCCGGGTTTTGGTGGAAGGGAAACCAGGGCGGCTTGTTAGGGTTTGGGGTTTCAGCTTGGGGAAGGAGACGAGTGAGGGGTGGGGTTCGGATAGGGGGCGTGGGGTGAAGGGTTGAGTTTATGTATGGGGAAGGGATTGGATCTGAGCCGTTAGATCAGATGATCTCAACGGCTTGGATCTGATGCTGAGAAATGAGACGGGGTCGTTTGGTAGTTAAACGGGGTCGTTTGGTTTAAGTGAGGGGTTGGATCGGATTGGTTCCTGGGTCGGGTTTTGAAGCGGGTTACTGATAGAGGTCCTGAGCCGTTGGATCGAGAGTTTGAACGGCCCAGATCAGACGCATGATGCGGCGTCGTTTCGGGAGGTGGTCAGGGCAGGCCTGGTTTGGACCGGGTCAGATCGTTGGTTTGGGCCTGTTTTTGTCTTATTTTTTGGGCCCAAATTGATTTCAGCTTTCTTTTGTTTTCCAATTTAAAGAAAAATAAAAATAACTAATAAAACAAATGAAATTAAAACAAATAACAATATAGCACTTCAACATAATTATCATACCAAATAAAAATGTTTAAGTAAGTTAAATCACAACCTAAAACGGACGATGCACACATATATATTTTGAATTTTCTTTTAATGACACATATTTTTTGTATTTTATTTGATAATGATTAAAATGCAAAATGGACAGACCTACAAACGACTAATAACACATGTCACGGAGAAAAAAAAAATCGAAAAATTGTACAGCGAAATCATTCGTCACTATTTTTATTTTTTTGTTTTCCTTTTGGAGTGATTGCTCGTGAAGCAAAAATCTTATGCACACTATGTTACACTATGACCGAGCCGTGAGGCGCCTACGTATCCTTCTTTGAGGAATCAGGTCCAACGTAGTTCTCATTCCTTTGTTTTTTTTTCTTGACTTTTCTTTTGTTCTTATTATCATTACTTTTTTCGTTTTCATTACTGATTCCAAAAGAGGGGTATGAAAGAGTAAATAAGGCTCAAAAGGGGAAGCAAAGGTCAAAGTGTTTGGATAGAAGAAAGAATTGCCTCCGTCATTTCATTCTCTGATAAATGCTAAGTACAAACAAACAACAATTACAATTACCAGAAATCATAATATCTCTTAACTGCATCAGAATTGATAGCCATGTCGACGCATTTCCCTTCGATATCTGTGGATCATAAAGCGTCGGGCGGGCTTGCTCTGTTTAGATTGCGATGATCAACACATACCTCGGATTTTCCGTTTTTTTTTTCTGGCACCACATTAGCCCACCAATCAGGATATCGAGCGGCCCGAATAACCTTAGTATTCAGCTGTTTGGTCACTTCTTCCTTAATCTTCCCACTCACGTTGGTTTTGATCTTCCTGAATTTTGCTGGACGGGGGTAATGCCGGGTCAGTGGGCAATTTTTGAACCACTAGATTGGTGCTTAAGCCTGGCATGTCGTCGTATGACCATGCAAAATGTTTTGAATTCTGTAAGTGCTTTGATTAGTTCTTCCCTGATGTTTGGTTCCATGTGGATGCTTATCATAGCTTCCCTGATGTCATCCGCATCCCCTAGATTGACGACTTTCGTGTCATTTGAGTGGGGCTTTTTTTTTCAAATTGGCTCAACTCTCTGTTAATTTCTTCGAAGGCTTCATCCTTATCGTATTCCGACTTATCATCACAATCTTGTACTATAAGTTCGAAATCAGATTGATTTTTTTAGACTAGGTTGAAGATCCGTCGTGCATGCCATGTCATTAGAACCAGTAGAAAGAGAACTGTTCAGAAGAGAAAAATAAGAAGAAAAATTAAAACAAAATAAGGAATGAGGAAAGAAAAAAAAACTTTCACTTTATTAAAATACGAGATAGCAAGGTTTCACACTTTGGCGAGCATAGGAAAGATCTGGATTACAACCCTGGAATAATCCAGACAACAAAAAGAAAATCAGAGCGCACTACCAAGACTCCCTTCGTATAGGAAGAGGAGTAGCCATTCAATTGTTGATTTTTGCTTTCAACCCCACAAACTGCACATCTGCCTCGTTGGACCCTTTTCCCAACACCATAATTGGCTTGGCATCTACCTTTTCCAACTATACCACCGCTTTTCCACTGGTTAACATTTCTTTTGAACCGACACGGATCATCATCACTGTTTGTGAGGGTTTCTTTGGCTTCCCTCCTTCGTGCATTAGCTCAATCATGTGGGTTTCAAGGTGTGCCGGCAACGGGTTCTGATTGATGTTGGGTGCCTCTGGTGTCTGAACCTCAATCTTGTTGGTGTCAATAAGATTCTGTACTGCATGTTTCAACTTCCAACATTTCTCGGTATCATGTCCGGGAGCCCCCGAACAATACTCACAGCTTACCGAGTGGTCCATATTTTTGGGAAGGGGATTTGGCAATCTGGGCTCAACAGGACTTAACAAGCCTAACTGCCTTAATTTGTGGAACACAGCAGTATAGGTTTCCCCAACTCAGTGAATGTTCTTTGTATTTTTTCATTTCTGAAAGCCTGATTTCCCCGGAAACCTGCCCCTGGAGGGTTCTTGTAGGCTCTTGGTGGTGAATAGGTGTTTTGCAGTGGTGTATGTGTGTTCTGGGGAGCCGGTGCGCGCCATTGCGAGCGAACCGGAGGCTGAGTGTATGTTTGGGCTTGGTTAATAGAAGAATGAGGCTCCGAAGGGTGATAGTAGTGTTGGGATGAATTGTGGTGGTAAGTTGATTGGCGAGGTCGTTGTTGATTATAGTAAGGCGGTGAACCTCTGGGTCCTGACCAAATTCCTGAATCAACTACCGCTGCTTCCTCTCTCTTCTTTCTTCCGATTTCTCCTACCCCGCCTTGAATAGCTTGAGTAGCTGCCTTAATTGCTGAATAGCTCATAATTTTATTTGTCTTGAGGCCTTCTTCCACCATACCTCCCATCTTCACTACCTCGTTGAATGATTTCCCTACCGCTGAAACCAAATGGGCATAGTAAGTTGGTTCCAAGGCTTGGAGGAAGTAGTCTACCATTTCACTCTCCTTCATAGGAGGATCCACTCTTGCTGCCTGTTCTCTCCACCGGAAGCCATACTCTCTGAAACTTTCATTGTGTTTCTTCTCAAATTTTGTCAAAGATAGTCGATCTGGGATGATTTCCAGATTGTATTGGAAATGGTGTGCGAATGCCTGTGCTAGGTCATCCCAGGTGTACCATCTCCCATGGTCCTGGCGTGTATACCACTCCAAAGCTGATCCGCTTAAACTTTGACTGAAGTAAGCCATCAATAATTCGTCCTTTCCCCCAACTCCTCGCATCTTGCTGCAGAAACCCCTTAAGTGGGTTACTGGGTCGCCGTGCCCATTGTATAGGTCAAATTTAGGCATCTTGAAACCAACTGGTAATTGTACATTTGGGAACAAGCACAAATCCTTGTAAGCTACACTGACTTGCCCACCTAATCCCCGCATGTCTCGGAATGATTGTTCTAGACTTTTGACCTTCCTGAACATTTCTTCTTGTTCAGCATTTTTGGCTGGCTTGTCAATTTCGGTTGGGATATCAAAACGAGGAGCAGTTGAATGGATTTCGGAGGCTTTGAGGGTGGGCTCCGGGGGTAATATTGGTTGTCCTAGGCCTGGAATGTAGGCTCACTAGGAGATTTGTGGAATGTAGCCGGGGGAGGTGCTACGAAAACAGGAATCACAGGTGGAGGAAAGTATGAAACTAGTTTTGGAGGTGGAGACTGCGGTGTCTGAGAGGTGGTTCCTCGGTAGTGTTGGTAAATGGGAAAATTTGGGGATAATTTAGTGGTAATATTATCCTGAGTTTGGGTCATTGATGGAGCAGGGTTAGTTGGGTAAGATAGGGGTAACTGCCCTGTAGACCAAGCCTGGTACATTTCAGCCATTTGCTGTTTGAGTTTAAACATCTCTTCTTTCATTTTCCCGACATCCATCTCCTCTAGCTCAATACCTGTGTCAACATCTGGGATAGACATACTTTCGGGTATTGGTCCTTTTGATCTCGTGTGATAATGATAATATGCCAGTATACTCTTTAGAGAAACTAACTGCTTGAATTCTGGAAATGAACAAACTTGTTAGTTTTGAGAATTTAACACATATATAATTACACGTTGAGATGCAATGCTCCTAGACAAATATCCCCTTTCTATTATGCATTTGCTCGACTGCTTGTGTCGTCCCAGTTTTCTTGAAAATTTTATTCACTTATATTTTATTTTATTTTATTATATATATTTTATTGTGGTGGTCGACTCTTATGGAGATTGCCTACGTATCATGACCCCGCATGAATCAGACCTTGCGTAGTTCGGACCAATAAAAGATGAACAATACTAATCATTTTTTTTCAATTTTCATATTAAAATAAACTGGGTTTCAATGGTTTGAAGATGACCTACAAACTCGAAAATCAAACAACCCACATATTTTAATCAAAAGATTTACAAACTCAAAAACAAACGGCCAGCTTCCTTTCCCCGTTTGACAAATGCAACCAAACGACTATTTTTGCAAATGTGGCCCCTTCCAAATTTTGAGGCCGGAGAGGATTATTTTATGACACTTTAAAAACTTGTCCATTCTTTTACGAAAATAGCCTTTCGACAACTGAAAGATACTCTAGGGCTATTTCGGCAAGAACGGTTTAAGACACTGTCGAAGCTAGCTCGGCTTATTTTTGACTAAAGAAAAAAAATTCACCTGACCGTTGACTCTTTGTTTTTTTTTTCAAATTACAATAAAAACCAGGTGTTGCAACACGGCCCTTCAGCGCCTCGGTGACGAAGATTTTTTAAGGCTGTGTGGGTCAACTGAACCAAATTTTTAAAAAATGACCCAAAGGTGGCTGTTTATGCAAAGTCAGCCTTCCGGCGCCCCTTTCGGGAACATTCGGCTATGTCTTGATAAAACAGCGTCACCCGACTTCTTTATGACAAAATTAAAATTTGACATATTTTTTTTTGGCTATTTTGTTTTAGCAAAAAGTGGAGGCTGGACACTGCCCGGCTTATTTATGAAAAAATTAAAATTTTGACATGTTTTTTATTTATTTATTTATTGGTTTTTGGCTTATTTTAGCAAAAAGGGGGTTGGACCCGATGAGGGTTGCCTACGTATCTCACATCCGGTGAGAATCAAACTCGCGTAGTTCGGGCAGGTCAGGAATAAAGTAATTTTAAATTATTATTTTTTTGAATTTGTAAAAGAACTGCTTTAAAAGAAGAAATGAAATATATATATATATATTTGGATTTTTGATTGATTTTGTTGGATTTTTGATTGATTTTCTTTTTGAAAGAAAGATTTCTAAGAATTCCTTTTCTTTTGATTTGAACTTTGAGAATTTCAAAAGTAAAAGGAAGATATTTTTTTTTGTTTTTTCTTATTCTAAGAAGAAAGAAAATATTTTTTTTTTGGAATTTTACCTTTAATAAAAGAAATGCTTTCTAAAAAATATTTTTTGAATTTTGAATTTTCTTTTCAATTTTTAAAGAAGAAGGAAAATATTTTCGAATTTGTTTTATTTTATTATATATATTTTATTATATATATATTTTTTTAATAATTAAAAAGACTTTCTAAAGAAGTCAATAATGGAAAATATTTTTGGATTTTTTGTTTTGAAAATTGGGAGTCTAAAAAAACTTTTCTAGACTTTTTGGCAGGACAAATATTTTTGCAACAAATAAAGATATATATACATTTTTTGGAAATAAAGAAAAACTTTTTGGATTTATATATATATATATTTGCAACAAATAATAAAACCACTTTCAACGCCCGACTCTTTTTATTTTATTATTTTTATTTTTATTTTGGCATCTAAACAAATAAATAAATAAAAACCCATTTTAAAAACAAGACTCTTTTTCATTTTTATATATATATATATATATATATATATATATTTTTTGAAAAATAAGACAGAACAACGATTTTTTTTTCTTTCTATTTTTTCTTTGGTTTTAATAAAACAAACTAATAAGACATTTTTTTTCATTTTCTCAAAATTTCGGCAGAGTTTTGACAGTATTTGGGCATTGGTTTTTTTTTCAAAAATAAATAGTCAATTCCCTAACCGCTATTTCTTTTTTTCAATTTTAAAATATTATTCATGATATTCAAAAGTCAGTCAACACACAAATCCGGATCAAATAAATGCGCAAGTAGCAGCAAGTAAGATGCATCAGGATGGTCATTTTTTTTGGTACACCTGTCCTAGACAGACCCAACCCCTGTGTTGAGTCTCCAAAGTCAAATGCACTTGATGCAAACAATCGCTCCTACTAGGGATCCGGCATGAAGCTGAGTTATTCTAAGTGAAAAAACCTGAGGCATATTGATCTAGCCCTGGCTTACCCAAACGGACAGTTTGAGCCGAAGCGGGGGCAACGTACCGGGAGCACGAAAGTCTACCCGGCCTAGTTACTTGTCCCAACGTCTTATTTGGTATGACTTTAACAGAAAGGTGGGCCACGCGCACGTGTGCACCATAAATTTAGAAGACTCAGAAAGAAGGGGGTTTCGTAGCAGTTGTATAAATTCATAATTCAAATAATATTAAAGCGGTAAAAGTGTCATTTAGCACATTGGGCATATATCATGTAAAAAAATTAGATAATAAATAAAGCCAACTATAACAATTATTTTAAGCTCGAATTCTTGAACCCTGAACCAGAGGTTCTGGGTAAAGTCCTGTGAAGAAACAAACTGTCGCACCTCATTTTTACATACCCGAGAGGGTACAAGGGAGTTTTCTCCAATTAAAGGACAGTCGAAACGGGATTTGTTTGTTTGTTTCAGAGTCGCCACTTGGGAATTTTAAGGCGTCCCAAGTCACCGGTTTTAATCCCTGAATCGAGGAGAATATGACTCTGTCTATTTAACAGTCTGCGCACCAGAAATCCGGATAAGGAATTCTGTTAACCCGGGAGAAGGTGTTAGGCATTCCCGAGTTCCGTGGTTCTAGCACGGTCGCTCAACTGTTATATTCGGCTTGATTATTTTGATTTGTAAAATACATTTTTATTGCATGATTTTATTGTTACCGCTTCTATTTATATTTAAAGACCCTTCTTTGAATCGAATCACGCATACGTATATTCGTGTTATAAATTATATTTTTTTAAAAACATGCGGAGTTGTGTCACGCGCACGTGTACACAATAATATAGATAATATATTTATTAAAACAATTATTTTCGAAATTGTGCTTAAATAAAATCAAAAACATTCGCCCTTTTTGTATAATTAAGTAGTGAACCTCACATCTCGGGTTTTTATGAAATTAATAAGGATATTCTCCGAGGAATCCCTTTTATTAAATATTCGATCGAAGTTGCGCGAACGCATAATCCGAATTGCTTTTAGAAATATAATCAGGTTACGCGAACGTATCCCTAATCACAAAAATATTCTTGATAAGGTTCTCTACAAATTGTTATTACGTGTTGACCGCGAGCCTTTATATTTTTTTTTAAAAACATGCGGAGTTGTGTCACGCGCACGTGTACACAATAATATAGATAATATATTTATTAAAACAATTATTTTCGAAATTGTGCTTAAATAAAATCAAAAACATTCGCCCTTTTTGTATAATTAAGTAGTGAACCTCACATCTCGGGTTTTTATGAAATTAATAAGGATATTCTCCGAGGAATCCCTTTTATTAAATATTCGATCGAAGTTGCGCGAACGCATAATCCGAATTGCTTTTAGAAATATAATCAGGTTACGCGAACGTATCCCTAATCACAAAAATATTCTTGATAAGGTTCTCTACAAATTGTTATTACGTGTTGACCGCGAGCCTTATTTTACACATATGAATCATATATCTCAAATTTTAAAGAATTAATGGCGTGAAGAAGAAAACAGACAATATGTATCTAAAACTAACATTTTTTGTGGATACAACATTTGGATGTCCATAAATCGAATGGTGTATAAAATTGGGAAAGAACTTAAAATGATAAACAAATTAATAATTTCCGCAGAATCTTCATTGTTTCATTTAAGGCGAACTCTTCTTCTATATATCTTTTACATAAAATGCCACGATTTGTTTATAAATCCCATGTCCTTCTCATGTATTTGTTTTAGTCCAAAGTTATAATTATTTAGTTGATTTTTTGATTACGAAGATTGAGTTTGAGATAAATAAACCAATTCTTATTCTCTGCCTATGCGAAAATTTGCAAACACTAACTCTATATTTTGTAAAAAAAAAATCATCGACATTATTTCATACATTAAAAGAAATGAGTTGATTTAACTACGCCATTTGTTATTAAGAAAGAGAATTAATCTACCAATTGATTTAATAAGACGACATCATCTAGCCTTAAACAAAATTGGATATTTGACAAAATAAGCTAGTAATGTAATTTCTGGGTATTTCCGTACTATTCTTTACTTAGCTAACAATATCACAAGATTTAATTAATGGCCAATTTTCTGCAATGTTCCCTATCAATTCAAACAGTAAATGTCATCACTAGTCCTCAAAACATATAAGATTATCATGGAATTTACTACTCCAGAAGGTTAATTAGTTAACAGTTTATCATGTCAAGTATAATACTATACTAACCAATTAAAACAAAACTGAAACTTAAACTAATAAAATTTAAATGAGTAGAAGACATCCTTATAATTCCAAACTTCATTTACTTGTCATGTTGAAGCTTTTCATGACATGAATTTACAGATATGTACCTGATATTGGAAGCAAAAGAAAATGATGATGAGAATCAGCAGCAGTAATAATAGTACAATAGCAACAACTGCCCAGCAACAGTAACAACCCAGTAACAGACCGGTGGAGTAGTAATCCCAAAAACAAAAGCTTTAAGCTTTAAATGAAACAACAACCATTAATACTAATTTCAAACAAAGAAAGAAAGCAGTAGATTTTTTAGTTTTATTTTTATTTTGAAAGCTTAAATATTTTTCGAAATTTTTCTCTCTTCTATTCTCTGTCCGTTTTTTCTCTCTATCTGTGTGTGTATTTTTTTCGTATCTCTCTCTATTTCTGTTCTCTTCTGTTTTTTTTCTTATGTCTTGTGTTCAAGACTTCACATATATAACCCATCCCATAAACCTTTCAATTAATTAAAATCCATACTTTTTCTCTACCCAACCCATTATCTTTCCACTCATCCCCATTACATTAAATAAACATATCACACCACCCCATTTTATTTTGTCCCCCATGCTTCATTTAAAATAATGCAAGATTCCCCCTTTAAATTAAATCTTATCCCCCCTTTATATTAAATAATCATATCACAACCCACCCCATTTCATTTTGTCCCCCATGCTTCAAATAAACAATTACAAAATGTACAATTCCTAAACTACCCCCTCCGACCTTACTGAAATTACCAAACTACCCCTAAACGTACTACAAATTTACCAAACTACCCATCAGCTATAACACATCAATTAATCAAACTTAACCAAAATATAGACAATATGATCAATTTCTAACAATGTTCAAACAACAATATGAACACGGATGAACATCATAACAACTAAAATTTGATTGAACAATATTTTAGCAACAAACAATCCTATTTTCGTATTCAACAACAACAACAAACAAGTATATTTAGATTTCTAACTTCAATCATATTGAACTTAAAATCAATTCTAACAACATTACAACCAACAATTCCTATATTAAACTTTATGAGACAAATTCAAGAAATAATCACAAATGGTAAACAAGAAATCAAGCTATACAAATTTCGGATTCAAGAACAATCAAACAAAGTATGAACATGAATTAAATCTATTTTAAACAACAAACATGATGGATTTAAACGATTAAACCAACATATTTCTCTAACACAACTAAATTCTTTAGACAAATAACAAGATCGACGAATAAACAATTATGAACTTAAGCTTGAACTTAACAATATTAACAATTTCTAACAATACATAAACACATGAAACAAATTGAAGAAATAGTTAATTAAATTTCAATTTGAATCTAACAAACATCATACTAACAAATATTCACTTAAACAATAATACAAACATGAAATGAATATGAAAATAACTAATTAAACTTCTATTTTGAAATCTGAAAATTAATTTAACAAACAACATGAACATGAACAAAACCAAAAAATCAAATATCTAACCATAGACATGAACAAAGCAAACATTCGCCGATTTTAGATTCGAAAAATATCAAAACAAAATAACGGACGAAATAAAATTTAAAAACTACTAACCGGATTGAAACGACAAACAACGACCAAACAAACAACGAATCTTGACGAGCCTCGACCAAAGCTCGAACCAACGATGACTAACACGAGCAGAAAAGACGTGGCAGCTGGGGGGCTTCGAACTGGACGATGAACTTGGCCATGGAAACAGCTGGTCGCGACAGAAGGCGATGGACAGTGATGACGCGACGGAAGGAGCTGGGTTGGGTGGTTGTCGGAACTGTGGTATTTGGGTGTTACTGGTTTTGGACGAAGGAGAAGTGATGAACGGAAGCAGCTGGAAGTGAAGAAGAAGGTAGAACGGGAAGCAGCTGGTCGACGTTTGGACGCCATGGACGTGAAGCAAAAGCAGCAGCTCGGAGACGGCTTCCATGGCGACGCTCAAGCTGAAGAAGACGAAGAAGAACAGCAGCAGCTGAGGCTTGTTTTGGCCTCAAGCTGCTCGACGGAAGCAGCTGGTCGACGCTCATCCATGGCGGAATGAGCTGGACGACGAGGGCAGCGACGGGGGGGGGGGGGGGGGTCCGGCGGTTCAGGCGTCCATGGTTGTTTGTTTAGGGTGGTGTTGATGACGGACAACGACGACGAGGGAGGGGACTGTTTGGTCGAAGGTCTGGACGACGCCATGGGAGGCAGCCATGGTTATCTTGAGGAAGAAGAAGAAGATAGGAGGGGTGGGGGCGGATTGGTTTAGTGTTTAGGGTTTCTTGTCTTTTAATTTTTGTTTTGTTTTGTAAAATGTAAGACAAAGGGGTTTGGGTCTTTTGGGTTATGGACTGGGTCGACCCAATTCGAAATGGACTGGGTCGTAGGGAAGATTGGGCCATTTTTTGGGCCTGTGGCTTGAAATTGAAGAAGAGGCCCAATTCCGACTTTGTTTATATTTTCGCTTTCTTTTCTTCTTTTATTTTTCTAAAACTAAATTATAAAAATACTTAAACTATTATTAAGAACTAAATTAAGTTATAAAAGCGCAAATTAACTCCCAATAACAATTAACGCACAATTAAGTATTAATTAAGCATAAAATTGTATATTTGGACATTAAATGCTAAAAATGCAAACGATGCCTATTTTTGTAATTTTTAATTTTTGTAAAACAAATTAAATTACTAACAATTGTAGAATTAAATCCTACATGCAAAATGCGACATATTTTTGTATTTTTTATTAATTTAGCAAATAAACATGCACAGACAAATACAAATAATTATTCAAAATATCACAAAAATTGCACACCAAAGAAAAATCATTTTATTTTTGAATTTTTGGGAGTAATTCTCATATTGGGCAAAAATCACGTGCTTACAATGCCGATGCTTCAGTCGCCGTACTTCCAACTTCATCTGGGCTATTGAGTCGTACCAGTATCTGCTCTCAATTTGGAAATCCTTTGCCTGATTAGCTGCTTTGATCTCAAGTGCAGCCATCTCTCTCTTTATTTTAGCAATAGTTTTCTCGTGGTCGCCTTCCAATTGATTCAAGTATCGGCGATGCTTATCTGTTCTCGTATCCCACTGTGCCCTGAGCTCCGCTATGACGTTTTCAGATTTCTCCAAACCATCTTGCCATTCCCTGATTTCACTTTTTAACCTTTTTATCAGCTGCTCGTCTGATCGACGCCTTGACTGTTTATCTGCATCCACCCTTATCTGTTTGATCTGGGATCTGAGCATTTCGTTTTCCTGAATTAACCTGTTCCGCTCTCCCAGATCGGTAGCAACTTGCACGTTGTGCTCATATTTCAAGCTTTCCACTTGTTGCTTTAACCTGCTGATTTCGGCGCAATAGCCTCTTTCCTTCGCTAACCAATCCCACTGCCTTTGCGATGATTCGGTGAAATTCCGGATGTGGGGTCTCTTAGCCGGCCTTTCATGCTCAAATTCCCTTCTATACCATGCAAGGTAACCTGGCGCCGTCTCTCCTTTGGCTCGATCCCGCACGCAAGTATCTGATTTCAAATATTGACACTCACTCCAGATTTGGCGAATCTTCGCTTCTGGGAATTGTCCGTTAGGACTTATCTCAACTGCTTGAGTGCTAAGATCTTCCTCATGAGGTACTGTCTGGCATCTTCCGAACTGTCTCAAAACTCGGCAGGGTGCGTAAGGTTGAATGCTCTTAAGCCCCATTAATAAGAAATGAGTTTTGGCTGCCGACATATATAGGATCTCATCAACAGGCAGCCATCCTAAGGTCCATTGTATTTGGCTGGCAGTAAGAGCTTGAAAGAACGAGGTCCATGCCAGGACTCCTTTGGGCAAACTGATCTCTTTGGTTCTCGTGTAAGATTCTTCTATGCAAGTCTTTTCCGGGGAACCATGGCTCAAAATTTCGGAATGATGGCAGAGGTGCTCGGTCATCCATATCTGTAGGAGCAAGTTACAACCTTCGAAGAAATTTCCCCCAACTTTACAAGCTGTAAGAGTTCGAAAGATGTCAGATACCACCATAGGCGCGAGAGTACTATCACTTTGCGTGAGTAAAGTGCTGACGACCCAGGATATCTTCAAATCAATGTTTCCTTCTTTCCTTGGAAATACCAGAAGGCCCAGGAACATCACCATGAACGCTACCCGTCTGTGTTTGTCCCACTTCTGACGAACACCTTTGCTGCACAGTTTGTTGATTGGATTATTGAATCCCCCTCATGACCGTCCCTATCATATATGAAGCATGGAGTACAAAATCCGGCTGCCAGACCCGGGTTGTGGACTGTTCTGGGTATCTTCAATGAATCTAGGAACCGATGTACCGTGACAACTCTTGGGGCGACCAAGTATTTTTGCCTCAACGGAAGTTCAGCATTCCCGATGTACCCGGCCATTTCTTCCAAAGTCGGGGTGAGTTCAAAATCAGAGAAATGGAAAACATTGTGCGCCGGGTCCCAGTAGGTAACCAAAGCTCTTATGATATCTCCCCGAGGCTGGATTTCCAACAAACCCACGAGACCTTTCAGATATTTCTTGACCTCATTTTGTCCTTCAACACCTAGATCATTCCACCATAGCCGTAACTTGACGGGGATTTTGGTCATTATTGAAAAATGTTCATTTTGCATCGTGCTCATCCTGCACATTTATTAAGGTGATTTTAACAAAAATGACTTGACTCAAAAATATTTTACAAAGGGGATCAAGTTTTGAACACGGCCTTTAAACACTTTGAGGACGAAGATTTTAAGGCTGTGTGGGTCAACTGGACAAAAATGCTAAACAAAACCCAAAGGTGGCTGTTTATGCAAAGTCAGCCTTCCGGCGTCCCTTTTCGGGAACATTCTGCTATTTATGACAAAACAGTATCACCTGACTTATTTATGACTCTTTTTAAAATTTTGACACATCTTTTTTTTTCTTTTTTTTTATTTATTTATTGATTTTGGCTATTTTAGCAAAATGGGGTTGAACCCGACGAGGGTTGCCTACGTATCTCACATCCGGTGAGAATCAAACCGGTGTAGTTCGGGAATATCGTGAATAGAGAAAATCAAATAAACCTAGAAAAAAAGAATATATTTTTTTTATTATTTTTTTGAAAAGAGATAAAGACTAAAGAAAATATATATATATATATATATATATATATATATATATATATATATATATATATATATATTTAAGGAAATATTTGGACTATTAGTCTGATTTTATAAAAGGGGTATTACGAAAGAAACAACATTTTTTGAATTATGAATTTTCCGTTTTTTTTTTACTTTTAAATAAATACCTTCTTTTTTTTTCATTTTGAAAGTGATAAAAAAAATTCATATTTTTTTTTAACAACTCAAACTAAGAAGACAAATTTTGTTTTTATTCTCTTTTTTTTTTTAGAAAAATTCCGGCGAGGTTTTGACACTACTTGGACATTGGTTTTATTTTTCCAAAATAAGTAATTATCTCCCTACGCTGCTATTTTCTCTTTTAGAAACCGGTCAGCATGCGGAACTGAAGCAAATAAATGCGCAACACAGATAGGAATGCAGCAGGATGGTCTTTTCATTTCAGGTTGCCTGTCCTAGACGGACCCAACCCCTGTGTTGAGCCCCCTAAGTCAAATGTAACATGATGCAAATAAACGTTCCTACTAGGGATCCGGCATGAAGTTTCGTTATACTAGGTTTATAACCTGGGCATTTGTTCTAGACAGTGTACCCGAGCGGACAACTCGAGTCGAGGAGGGGGCTACGTACCGGGGACCCGCGAGATCATCCGGCTTTGTAACTTGTCCGGCCTCTTTCTTATTTCAGGTATCGACACTAACAGAATAGGGAGTCTCGACCAGCGAGCTTCTCCCCGGAGGTAAGAAGAGAAGGGTTTCGGCACAGTTTATATACAGTTCAGATAATATCAAAGCGGTAAAAGACAAAATTTAGCACGTTATGCAAAAACATGTAATAAAGATCAGATAATAAAGCAAAATATAACAATTATTCTAAGCTCGAATTCTTGAACCCTGAACCAGTGGTTCTGGGTTAAACAATTCCCCAGCAGAGTCGCCAGAGCTGTCACACCTCCTTTTTGCGCGCCCGCCCCCGAAGGGTTAAATGCGCGAGGGGAGTTTTTCCAATTTAAGTGACAATATTCGAAATGGGATTATTTATTTAATTCAGAGTCGCCACTTGGGAAAGGTTTGGTTTTTGGTGTCCCAAGTCACCGGTTTATCTTGAATCCCAAATCGAGGAAAATTTTCGACTTTTCTAAATGAAGTCTGCGAACCAGAAATTCTAAGTAAGGAATTCTGTTGACCCGAGGGAAGGTGTTAGGCACCCTCGAATCCCGTGGTTCTAGCACGGTCGCTTAAATTGTTATAATGGCTAAATATCTGATTTAAATATATGTTATGACTTACGTGCTTTTATTAAGTTTAAACCGCTTTTATCATTATCATTTATTTTTATAGAATTGCAACGTCGTAAAAATGCATCTCGAACCACGTCACAATCAATGCGCCCGTGATTGTCAACACATTTTGACTTCGTTGAGATTTTGATTTGGGTCACATCAATGCACACCCGAATTTAAGAATATAATTTAATTAAACCGTACCTAAAGAGTCTAACGTATTATTATCCTTGGGGAAGGCCGTAAAATTCGCTAAACGGCCTGTCCCGAATTCTAAGTATTTTTTATGGTTAATTATTGAGGGCTCCGCAATTCGCATTTTTTTATTTGGCAAGGCTCATCTCATTTTTTAGAAGGGTATCCTAAAGTGACTACATTTCTATTACGTTTGTCTCTAAAATAATAATAAAAAAAAGGAAGATGCCAAACTTACTTGTTTAGACAAGTACATACTGAATTTTTACTATGTCTGCCGAATCCGAATTTTGTTCGATTACCTGATTGATTGTTTATGCGGTGAGAGTTACCTCATACCTTGTCTTCATCGAGTGAATACGCTTATTAATTTGCTAAGTGAGATTGCAAGCAAACTAATAACATATACTAAACTCATGTTGACGACCTCCAAGTTTGATTTTTAAAACTAGCCTATTTGGACTTGATAAATGAAATTGGCTGTTTAATAAGAAAACTACTACTTATTGAACTAAAAAACGCCTGCTAGTTTTCCTCAAAAAGTCATCGCATTATTTCGAAACAGTGAATCTATACCGAAGCCCAATATCGAACCTGTATCGGATCAAGTAATCTGACAAAAGAGTTGGCGTACATGGCCAAAATCTTAATGTGACCGCATGAGAGTTTATTCGGGGTACATTTGTCCCGGACCAAATACAACAGATTTGGACAATTCAGTGGTCTAGACAAAATACATACAGATGCTTGCCAATGATTCTATGTTATACTGTCATAACTAAATCAAGACCCCAATGATTATATACATTAAAACACACCTGATCTAATAAACAATGCTATCTAATATTTCATCTCAAACAGAATGTATGTTAATTTATACAGAGCAATTGCTGTTGGAACGAACTTAAACAAATGCGGACCGACTACCATTCAACCTAGGGCCATGTTTTGAACATAGGTATTGTGAAGGAATCAACATTCATTTCTTTTATTTCTGCTTCAAAACTTCAAGCTTTCAACAACAAGTAATTTCAGAAGTGTGTACCTGGAAGTGTTTACAGTTGAAGAAGAATAGGAGTCCGCAGAGTAACAATAGGAGCAACACCAAACAGCAGCAGTAACAGCAGGTAACAAACAAGGCAGTGGAAATAGAAACCCCAGATAGACCAAACTTCAGGAAATAAACCAATGCAAACTACAACCAGTGAGCTCAGTTTAAACTTGGAAGGATCAGAATCGATTGAACAAGTAGAAGAACAAATGAAATCCGACAACAATGTGAAGAAAACAGTTCCTGATTTTTCTATATCCTTTCTCTCTTGTATCTGTGTGTGTGTATATCAAAAAATCTGTCCTATCGGTTTGTATGCATGTCCCTTTTATAAGCCTTCACATCACCCCCTTAACAGCCTGTTAGACCAAGAGAATACCCCTCCCATGTGCTATCTCCTTTTCAGTTTCCACTTAGCTATTTAAGTATTAACCTCCCATCACATTCCCTGGCAGACTTACTCTTTTAAATGGGATTTAATACTTCTTAAACTAAAACAGGGTAATGGGCAGCAGAATATGTCTGACAGCATATGCTGTCAAACTATTTTTAAATCAAAAAGCCCTTTATGCAGGAACCAGGCTGTGCACAAATGCACCTGTGGTGCACAAATGCACATGTTGTGCACAAATGCACATGTTGTGCACAAGTGCACATGCCCTCCAATTCAGAACTTAAACAAAACATTCCTTTTACATTTCTGATTCAAATCAACAATTATAAGTACTAAACTCAGTTCCTAATCGATTCAAACAAATGTGTCCAGAAGCAAATCGATTTGTTATTGTTCAGGCAGTTGAAAACTAATTGACGACACATGTCGACTCGACTATACTAGTTATAACACATACAATTGAAACCAAAATCAGACATTTAACAGTGTCGAACACATGATTCGAATTGTACTGACTAAGCAAAATTGTACTCGAGGAATCAGTTGGTCAGTTCATATTTGAAATTCAACTAATTGCACAACAAATACATACATACACATTATCAGAACAATTAGAAGAAGGACTCAATCAAACAACAGAGGTTCAGGCAAGGTGGACAGGACACAGTTGGTAAAATTCGAAACACAAATTTCACAATAACATGAACAGCCTTTTAAACAAGCATGGACTAAAAGAATAAAGAAAAAGGAAAACAGAAACTCACCTTAAATCCGAAAAATCAAAAGCCTTAGCCTGGATTCGAACAGACCTTTCTTAAGGCTGAACGGACTTTAATCGAAGTGTTTCTCAGATGAGAAACACTTCGATTAAGGTCCATTAGACCTTAATCTCTTGGTTTAAACGAGATACGGGCCTAGTGATGAGAAACCCTAAGGTTCCAAAAATTAGATCTGGGATTCATGCTTCCCTGGTCAGATTCGGACCAAACCAAGCATGGTTTGGTCACGAGGGGGTCTGGGGAGTGTCTGGTGTGAAGTTGAGGTCGATTGATGTAAGTCAGGTTCTGACTCGAATCTTCAAATGAAGATTCGAGACGGTGGGAGGGGATTTGAGCTAAGTGGTTAACGGATCCATGTTCAGGATGGCAAGGGGGTTATATGGTGTTAAGGGTAGGGTCACCGGCGTCCATGCCGCCGGCTCTTATGGTGAAAGTATACAGGGACGGCTAGGGTTTGAAGGGGAAGGGTCTGGTGAAGACGAAGGCTGGGGTATTGGATAGGGGGCAGGGTATGGTTGTAGGTTTATATAGTTAGTGGATAGGTGAATCCTGGCCGTTGGATGAGACATGATGAAGGGCCAGGATCCTTCGACTAACAGGGAACGGCGTCGTTTCAAGGGTAAAGGGTCGAGGTCGGTCCGGGTGAGACGGGTCGGGTCTGTTAGTGGGTTCGGGGTGAGAGATCTTGGTCGTTGATCTTTCAGAGATCAACGGCTCAGATCAGCCTGGATTAAAACGGCGTCGTTTGGACGTTCTCGAAGTAGGCTGGTCACGAACCGGGCAAGCATGGGTTTTGGGCTGAGTTTGTTTGGGCCAATTTGTTTAAAATTGGCCCAAGTCCGAGAATTTTTTTTTTATTATTATTTTATTTTCTTCTTTATTTTAAAAACAAAACCTAAGTAAATCAAATTAAAATTAAATAAACACTTAATACAATTATTTGCACACACATTAAAATATTTAAAACAGGTAAAATCAAACAAAACAAAATCACGGACAAAGATGCCTATTTATGATTTTTTATTTAACGAACAGATCCCGGTTCAAATTACGCATGACACATACATTTTTTGTATTTGCTTTAATAAAAATAAAATGGGCAAAATTATAAATAATTAACAAAGTGCCATGTAAAATCCAAAAATTGTACAATAGGATCATTTGTTATTATTTTTATTTCTTTTTTGGAGCGATTGTCGCGTAAAAACAAAAATCACGTGCTCACAATTAACTATCAACTAAATGAAACCAAACAATTAATCTATTCAAGCAAATCCTAACGTATGAATATTTAACTAAAATTAATCTAGAGTAACAAATTAAGAGATCAAAGAAAACAAGTTGGCGAATTATAGAGACGAATTTAATGATAGAGAATATTCTAAAGTTATGGGTTAGCTAACAATCCCGTTGAGTTTTCCACTTAAATCGTCTAATTAATTTATCTGGTTTATTAGTTGACAAGGTTAATATTGCTCGTAGCCTTCTCTCGAAGTACAACTCGCCTATTCAAGTTAACCTAACGCCTATATTCCTATGGAATTAGGATTAACAAGAACGCATTAATATACCTGTATAGTAACCAAGCAAGGCGATTAGGTATATTCCTATCCTAACCGCAAATCCGCTCCCCCTCAGAGTTAAGATCTTGCTCTACTCAATCTTATATGCAATCTAGAATTCTCTCTCCCGTGTTCAATCCTAGATTCGTAGATAGTATTCAATTGGTGATCAAGCAATCAAAAAATTAAGCGCAAGATTGAATAAATAAACCAATATGATAAAATAATAAGAATGATTCAAGCTTCAAACCACAACGTTCATGTAGCACCCAAAACTCTAGAACTAATAAACTATGAGATTAAAGGAAGAGAAGCGAAAAAAACTAGTTAGAAGCCTCCTCCAAGCGTGGTGTGTGTTCCTCCACGTGAATTACCCTTCAAAATATGTTCCCTAGGTCTAAGATGTGTCAAAAGTCACCAAAATAACGTTTTTTCATGTATATATACCAAGTAGGGTCGGGCCTAGACGAAAACACCTTCTCCCGCGTGAAATAGGACAGTTACTCTGTAAAATTTGCACTACCGCGCCGCATCCTGCGGCATCCCATGCGGCGCGGTAATGGAGATTATCAATAGCCTTGCATTTTTCTTGTCACGCTAGTTTTTACACTGCTACGCCGCATCCTGCGGCATCCCATGCGGTGCGATAGTGAGTATTTGAGAGTATGCAAAACATGAAAGTTGTAGCCCTTTCAAATAGCTTTCCAACGATATATTGTGGAACCCAAACAGAGGTCGGAGCAAAAAGTTATGTGTATTTTACTAGACAATGCACCGTATGCCCGCTCGATTCTCCGTTTCGTTCTTAACTATCATTCGTTGATCTCGGACACGATCCCGGCTTAATTACTTGGGCTTTTACTCAGACTTCAAAGCTCTAAATCACTTGAATTCATTCCATAACTCCTACATAGATCGGAATCACTCCTACAAGGCATAAAACATATATTTAGTGGAAAATACTAACGATTAAAGTTCAAACTCAATTAAACTGCAGTAAATTAGAGTGTAATAAGCGACTAAAATATACAATTATAGCCTATCATCAATATTCATCCCAATTTATTTAACGCTCTTTCTTTTTTGGTCAGTTCTAGAAAAAAAGTATCTTTCTCTATGTTGAAATAATTTATCTTTAGAATTCTACTTGAATTAACTTATAACCATATAAATATTTATGATTTTTTCAACCACAAATTTCAATAATATTTTTTTTTTTAATTTCGTACCGTATCAAATATCGTCACATAAATTAAGATAGAGGCAGTAGTTATTTTGAACTAAGAAGAGGATATATTATACCCTTTCCACTCCAGGATAGTCATATCACTCTTAATGTATTGCATCAAAGTCATAAATTTAATATTTTTTATTTTCTGTGATATATAAGCATAATACAATTAGTTTTTTATTACAAAATTAATATATAATTTTAATAAAGTAAACTAAAAGTTGAGTAACCATTCGCAAAATTAACTTATGAATCTTCGATTGCTCATGAATTAGATATATATTTTGCTACGTTCAGAATAAAAGAAAGAGATGAAATAAGTCAATCAAGTTTTGCCAAAAGTAAGTAGCAGTTTGACAAAAGCATGAAGTTCCCACTACTCATTTCACCACCATTCTGTTAAAAAAATAGAATTGGGAATTAAAGTTATAAATAGAAAAAATTAAGAGTAAGAACACGTTTCCATCGGATTGTAATTGTTGAGACAATTAAGTGATACTCTCCTAAAGGTACATTAGTCATTTACTTATACACTAAGCTAAATCAGTTAGTGTTAAATACTTTATATATACATATGTAAAGAGGTGATAAAAAAGAAGAAATGAAAATAACAGACATACGTTCTTTTCTTTCTCTCTTCTTATTTTTTCTTTCTGCTAGTCTCTTATATTCTATCTTCTGCTTCTAACTAGGCTTCATCCCATTCACCTTCTATCAAATTATCTCATGGTATCAGAGCCATCTCGCTAGATATTCTAGTCAAAGAATTGGCATTTAATGTTTGTTAAAATTGCATGTTGCTAATCTTGAAATTCTGAAATTCTTGTGCTTTTCTTGAATTGAAATGGGTTCCATCGGAGAACAATCTTCAGATGGTACAACTACAGGAGATCGTCAAAATCTGGGTATTGGAGTTTCAAACCCAGGAAATGCAGGAATTGCAGGAATCGATTACAACCATCCTCTGTTTCTTTCTCCAGCTGATGTTAGTGGCATACAAATAATTTCGTTCCAGTTGACAGGTATTGAAAATTACTCCATCAGGTTTAGACCTATGCGTGTAGCTTTATTGGGTAGAAACAAATTGGGGATAGTAGATGGTATATGCAAGAAAGAATCATTTCCTGAATTCATGTGGAATCACTGGGAAAGAGTTAATGCAATAGTTCTTTCTTGGATTATGAATTCTGTAACTAAAGGTCTGCTTGGGGGGATAATGTATGCGTCAGGTGCACAAGCAGTCTGGGAAGAACTAGCTGAAAGATTTAACAAGGTTGATGGGTCAAGAACCTTCAACCTGCATAAAGAAATTGCAACCTTGGCCCAAGGAACTTTATCTATATCAGTCTATTATTCACGACTGAAAGATTTGTGGGAAGAATTTGAGTCGTTGGTTCCTGCCCCAGGTTGTGATTGTGCAAAATCAAGGGAATTTATGATCTATTTGCAAAAATTGAAGTTATACCAATTTCTAATGGGACTAAACGATTCTTATGCACAAGCTAGAAGTCATATACTTATGCGAAGTCTTGTACCAAATGTGAATCAAGCATATGCTATAATAGTATGTGATGAAAGTCAAAAGGCTATAGCTTCTACATCAGGGGTGTTAGGAGCTAATCTTAGTGTGGTTACTGTCACACCTCCTTTTTTACCTACACCCCCGGAAGGGTCTAAATAAAGGGAGTTTTTCCAATTAAAGGACAATCGAAACGGGATTTATTATAAAGATTCAGAGTCGCCACTTGGGAGATTTATGGTGTCCCAAGTCACCGATTGAATCCCGAATCGAGGAAAAGATTGACTCTGTTTAACAGTCCGCGAACCAGAAATCCGAGTAAAGAATTTTGTTAACCCGCGAGAAGGTGTTAGGCATTCCCGAGTTTCGTGGTTCTAGCACGGTCGCTCAACTGTTATATTCGGCTTAATAATCTGATTTTAGAACATTTTGAACCTATGTGCCAATTTAACCTTTTAACCGCTTTTACTTATTTAAAGAATTAATTCAAAGTCATTTAAAACATATCGCAAGCCACACTACATGAAATGCACCGGTGGTTCACGACACGCTCTATTTAACCTTGTTGGAAATTAGAACTGGGTCACATGAAATGCACCCCCAGGTTTTAACATGTTCACTTCTACTATCATTATTCAAAATTATGGTAGGGTCACATGAAATGCACACCCGAGTTTAGGAAAGTAAAATTATTAAAAGAACGCGCTTAAAGCAACTAGCGCAATTAATTATTCCTCTGAAACTTTGAGATTATAGTAAGGCCATAGATCATAAATATAGTGCGTGAGAGAAAAATGTGACCTTCAACTTCCATGAATTTCCAGCAAACACGGTCATATTCACCCAAAAGAGAACTTAACGACTTATTAACGTTCTGCTAGAATTTAGCAAACCAAACTGACTCTTAGCTCGTATACAATCAAAACCAAACAAATATCCTTAAAAGCAAAAAAAAACACTAATTTTAGTTTTATGTCCAATAACCCAAATGGCTCAACTTCGAATTAATCCACACGGTGAACCTTTCATTTTTACGAGACTATACAACACATAAATACTCACAAACGACTCTGAAACTTCAGCTACCTTACGCTCGCTCCCTCACTCCGTTCATGTGCATGACTGTGTGTGTGCGTGTGTTCGCCGGCTTCAATGGTGGTCGTCGGTGACGTCGTGCCTCTGGTTTCCGACGAACAGCGGCTAGTTTAAGTTGTTTGGTCTCTGGTTTGTGTTGTCATTTGCCAGTGAGGCAGTAACGGAACGAGAGGGGTGGGGTGAGTGAGGTCGCCGGATTTCCGACGAAGCTTGGTGGCGTCGCTGATTCTTCTTCAGGCTCCTAGGGTTTTCTCCTATCGTTCTAGCGAAGAAGATTATGAAAGCTACGTGGGGGGGGTCGTTCGATGAAGAAGAAGAAGACGCGGGGAGGGTGCTTGTATCGTTCTCCTTTTATGGTTTTTTGAAGGAAAATTAAAATGAGGCCAGGGGTAGTCTCGTGAAGACGACGATCCAAAAGGGGGGTCGGGTCGTTTTTTGTCTGCGCAGCTTTTTGCTTTTCAGCCCTTCTTCGTTATCATCCCCTTCTTTTGTTATCCATGCGCAGCTGCCTTCTTTTGTTCCCAGCCTCTTTCTCGTTTCAGTTTTCGTTATTTTTTCTTTTTTCTTTTTATTTATATAGTCTAGGTTTAGGTAGGGTTTTAGGTTAAGGGGTATGGGCCTAGGAATTATGGGCTTGGCAATTATGGGCTAGGTCTAAAATTAGGCCTAAAGATAGGTTGCTCGAGCCCAAGCTCTATTCTTTCGCTGCGAACGAGATTAAAAATACGGGCTCATTTGTTAATTATTCCTACTATTCAAATAATTATTAAAATAAAACTAACCATAAAAACAAATCTATTTTTGGTATTTTCAAATATCATATTAAAATAAAAATACGATACTATTGTTGTATATATTTTTTTTAAAGATTTTTTTGTTTAGATTAAAAATGACTACAAAATATTAATGAACCTATTTTTGTGATTTTTTGTTTTCTTGTAATAAAATAAAGTAAAATAGTCAAAATTACTCAAAATATCTATATTATGCCTAAATTAAATATTTTACGCTAATATATAAAAAATCTTGGGGAGGGTCAAAAATCACATGTCTACAGCTGCCCCTCTTTGACTGGAAACGTATAGAGTATTCAGACAAATACTGACTAGACAGGTTTTTGACCCGACCCTTATTTGGAGAGACTAAAGCTAAGAGAGAAGGGAGTGTGACCGAGCCCTGGTATCTGGGCTGCCTACATATCCTTGACTTTAAAGGAATCAGGCCACGTGTAGTTTAGAAATGAGTGAGATGACAGAGTATGCCGAGGTGGAGATCCGATCGAGGTGCCGTTCCGCTGAGGTTCCGATCCGCAGTCCTATTGTTAAATCAAAAATCAAAACATGAAAAAGACTAGCTAAGCCTTGTCACACCTCCTTTTTCCGCACCCGATGGGGTGCAAGGGAGTTTTTTCCAATTAAAGGACAATCGAAACGGGATTTGTTTATTTATTTCAGAGTCGCCACTTGGGAGATTTAGGGTGTCCCAAGTCACCAATTTTAATCCCGAATCGAGGAAAAGAATGACTTCATATTACAGTCTGCGCACCAGAAATCCGGATAAGGAATTCTGTTAACCCGGGAGAAGGTGTTAGGCATTTCCGAGTTCCGTGGTTCTAGCACGGTTGCTCAACTGTCATATTTGGCTTGATTATCTGATTTAATACAAATATGAACTTATGTGCAAATTTTAACTTTTTACCGCTTTCATAATTATTATTATTATTTTTTACAAGGAATTGCAACGTTGTAAAAATGTATCTCGAACCGCATTACAATCAATATACCCGTGGTCGTCGACACACTTTGACTCCGTTGAGATTTGGATTTGGGTCACATCAATGTGCACCCGAGTTTAAGAAAATTAAATTATTAAAGGCGCGCCTAAAGCGACTAGCGTATCATCTACTTTGGGTAGGGCCGTGGAATTTTGCTAAATGGTCCATCCCGAAATCTAAGCAATATAAAACAAATATTTACTGAGGGCCCCGCAATTTTGTATTTTTATTTGGCGAGGCTCATCTCATTCTTATTTTTAAAGATAAACCTATAGTGACTACATTTCTTCTATTAAGTTTGTCTCTAAAAATAAAAGAAAATTTCTCAATTAATTACATGCTGGAAAAAAAAACTTATTAGTTATTAGCTTACGGCTAATGTGAATGGAAAATTGCGGTCGAGTTTGTACAAAGAAAAATTGCTTTCATTCTATATTCTATTATTCAATAATACTGGAACATGAGATTGACACACCATAATATCAAAAACAAATTAACTAGTATTTGATTAATTTAAACTAAATTTATTAGATGAAGAAATTATACATATGCAAGCCCATTACTCATTAATTAATCGACTACATTTTTATCCAAAGAAAGGAAAATTATATTCAAACACAAATCTAAACAGGAGGGATTCAACAGGGACAAAGCTTGATTAATATTTCATTTCGCTTCAAACCGAGAGTGTACAAATGTGTACCTGGAAATGACAGTACAAGAAGAAGAAGATCAGCAAAGTAGTATGTAACACAGCAACATACAGCAGCAGAAAGCCCAACACAGTAGCTTCAACACCTCAGTCCAGAAATCCCAGCAACACGGAGAAAACTAGTAAAAATGGAGAAGACAAATAGTGCGGAAATCTCTCTTTATTTTAGTTCGGGATCAGGTCAATGTAGTTCGGGAAGCTTTGGTAGCTGGGACTACCATGGGACTGCAATGTTACTGTTGTTGCATGCTGTTATCACTGCTTACCGATCTCCTTGTTACACCGTGCTTAAAAGAAAACAAGAAGCTAGGCTAGACTAAAATTTGTTCTTGTTGCCTTGCTTTCTTGTCGGCTTGTGTTTCCTCCGGTGCTTTTCTTTCTTGAATTTGGGCGTGATACTGGCCTTTTGCTTTTCTGAATACCAGTTTTCATCATTTTGCTCGGTCCGCTAGGGACATGGCTTTCTTCATCAAGCTTTTTGGCGGTTCCTCTGGTGGGTACGGCTCTCTTCATCAGACTTGTTATGCTGGGCATGATTTAATGTTCACCAGCTGCTTCTTTCAAGACGCCTCTTTTCTTCCTTTTGACTCATGCGCCTGAATTTGTGCTGGGACCTTCTGTTTCCGGTGCTGAGATTTTATTGTTTCCTGCTGGAGATTCTTGTTGTAACCCTCTGTTTTATTGTCTTCTGACTTGATCTTGAAATGTATGCCTCTGTTATTATGGGCGGGCTCCCAACTTCAACACTTGAAAAGTAAAGACTGGAATGTATTCTTCTGTTATTATGGGCGGGCGCCTGGCTTCATCATCTTGAATTTAACAACCTCTATTCTCCAGGTGGGATCCTACAACCAAAACAAACAAAACAAACGAGAATTTCCTAACCCAGTTTGCACTGGGAAGATTTGTGAGTCGTTAGCAAAATTGTAACCTATTTATACTACTGATGCAATGATGAGAGTAAACTAAAGACTAGGCTAGGATGTGCATCTCCTACGAGTAAAACCAAAACTCTTGCTAGCAAATGTGTCTGCTAAAAAAACCTCAATGACTCAAACTAGAAAGTGCTTCTTCTATAGTTGAATCGGAATGAGCTAAACTAGGAAGTGCGTCTCCTAAGGGTGAAAACTTCAAAGAACTAGACTAGGAATTGTGTTTCTTATGGTCGAACTCAAAATGAATCAAACTACGAAGTGCATCTCCTAAGGGTGAAATCTCAATTCCGGAAGTGTGTCTCCTAAAATAAAGTATAACCTGAAAAAGCCAAACTAGGAAGTGCATCTCCTAAAGTAAAAGTATAACCTGAAAAAGCCAAACTAGGAAGTGTGTCTCCTAAAGTAAACTTAATTCAGGAAGTGCGTTTCCTATGCACGAAATTAAACTTAGGAAGTGCGTCTCCTAGGGGTTAAATAGTCTTAGGAAGTGCGTCTCCTATGGGTGAAACCTTAATGATTTTGAACTAGGAAGTGCGTCTCCTATGAATGAAAATAATTTAGGAAATGCGTCTCCTATGCGTGAAATCTTAATTTAGGAAGTGCGTCTCCTATGGGATAAAAGTAAACTTAGGAAGTGCATCTCGTATGGGCAAAACTAAACTTTACGGAAGTGCGTCTCCTATTAGGTACAATAAACTTAGGAAGTGCGTCTCCTGTGGGTACAATAAACTTAGGAAGTGCGTCTCCTATTGGTAGAACTGAACTTGGGAAGTGCGTCTCCTATGGTAAAACTGAACTTTAGGAAGTGCGTCTCCTATGGTAAAACTGAACTTAGGAAGTGCGTTCTCCTATTGGGTACAATAAACTTAGGAAGTGCGTCTCCTATTGGGAAAAACTAAACTTAGGAAGTGCATCTCCTATTGGTAAAACTTACTTAGGAAGTGCATCTCCTATGGGTACAACTATACTTAGGAAGTGCGTCTCCTGTTGGTGAAATAAACTTAGGAAGTGCGTCTCCTATTGGTGAAATAAACTTAGGAAGTGCGTCTCCTATTGGTGAAACTTTTCTTAGGAAGTGCGTCTCCTATTGGGTAAAACTAACTTAGGAAGTGCGTCTCCTATTGGGTGAAATAACTTAGGAAGTACGTCTCCTATTGGTAAAACTTGGCTTAGGAAGTGCGTCTCCTACTGGTGAAACTATTCTTAGGAAGTGCGTCTCCTATAGGTGAAACTATTCTTAGGAAGTGCGTCTCCTCTTGGTGAAACTTATCTTAGGACTAACTTAGGATGTGCGTCTCCTCTTGGTGAAACTTTTCTTAGGAAGTGCGTCTCCTCTTGGTGAAACTATTCTTAGGAAGTGCGTCTCCTTAGGATGTGCGTCTCCTATTGGTGAAACTTAGCTTAGGAAGTGCGTCTCCTATTGGTGAAACTTAGCTTAGGAAGTGCGTCTCCTATTGGTGAAACTATTCTTAGGAAGTGCGTCTCCTATTGATGAAACTATTCTTAGGATGTGCGTCTCCTATTGGTGAAACTGACTTAGGATGTGCATCTCCTCTTGGTGAAACTTACTTAGGAAGTGCGTCTCCTCTTGGTAAAACTTAACTTAGGATGTGCGTCTCCTGTTGGTGAAACTAACTTAGGATGTGCGTCTCCTCTTGGTGAAACTATTTTTAGGAAGTGCGTCTCCTTAGGACGTGCGTCTCCTATTGGTGAAATTTTTCTTAGGAAGTGCGTCTCCTCTTGGTGAAACTAACTTAGGATGTGCGTCTCCTCTTGGTGGAACTTACTTAGGATGTGCGTCTCCTATTGGTGAAATTGACTTAGGAAGTGCGTCTCCTAATGGTGAAACTTATCTTAGGATGTGCGTCTCCTATTGGTGAAACTTAACTTAGGATGTGCGTCTCCTATTGGTAAAAATAAACTTTAGGAGGAAATACATCTCCTATGGGTAAAAAACAAACTTAGGAGGAAATGCATCTCCTAAGGGTGAAACTAAAACAAACTTAGGAGGAAATGCATCTCCTATGGGTGGACCAAAACAAACTTAGGAGGAAATGCATCTCCTATGGGTGGAACTAAAACAAACTTAGGAGGAAATGCATCTCCTATGGGTGGACTAAAACAAACTTAGGAGGAAATGCATCTCCTATGGGTGAAACTAAAACAAACTTAGGAGGAAATGCATCTCCTATGGGTGGACTAAAACAAACTTAGGAGGAAATGCATCTCCTATGGGTGAAACTAAAACAAACTTAGGAGGAAATGCATCTCCTATGGGTGGACTAAAACAAACTTAGGAGGAAATGCATCTCCTATGGGTGGACTAAAACAAACTTAGGAGGAAATGCATCTCCTATGGGTGAAACTAAAACAAACTTAGGAGGAAATGCATCTCCTATGGGTAAAAATAAACTTAGGAGGAAATGCATCTCCTATGGGTGAAATAACTTAGGAAGTGCGTCTCCTATGGGTAAAGCTTAGGAAGTGCGTCTCCTATTGGCAAAACTAGACTTAGGAAGTGCGTCTCCTATTGGTAAAGGCTAGGCTTAGGAAGTGCGTCTCCTATTGGTAAAGGCTAGGCTTAGGAAGTGCGTCTCCTATTGGAACAGACGTGGAATGTATTCCCTTGTTATACAGGTGGGCGCCTAATGGTAAAGACATGAAATGTATTCCCTTGTTATACAGGTGGGTGCCTGAAATATGAAATGCACAGACAAAAAGTATTCCTCTCGTTATTCAGGTGGGCGCCTGTCTATACTAAGACATAAAGTATTCCTCTCGTTATTCAGGTGGGCACCTGTCTTCGAGAAAATTTTCACAATGAGAAAATTTTCTGCCCCGGTTTGATGATTTTCTTTATGGCCTGTCTTTCCGCCATCAATAACGTTCGTTTTCCCTGTTTCTAAATCAAAGAAAAATTTGTTAGTTTAAAAACATGGTAAGCGGTCATGCCACTCTTGTTGGGGATGGTTTCCTCTTTCTCCTTTCCCAGCTTTGTGTTCCATTATGCTATCAAACTTGCTGGGGATGATATTAATTGCTGACACTGGCCCATCCCTTTTATCAATCTCATCTTGATAGGGATACCCTTCTTGACACGGGTTTTGCGCCTGTTCCTTGTACCACTTGGATGTACTAGTTGATGGCCTATTTTGAAGTCATTTCCCACTGGTTCCGACCAAACAGACTCTACTAGGGAATTTTCCTATGAAAGGAAAAAATAAAAAGAAACAAAATAAAGACAAAGGAAAAGATGACTCTTTAACAAAAGAAACTATAAATAAAAATCTATCAAACGCAGATACCGACTCTAATGGCCATGACATGCGTATGTGGCCTATCCTCTGCCGTCAATCGTCTCTCAAGACCTTCCCTTGACGATTCCCCATCTGATTCCCAATCTTATTCGACTTGTAGTGCCCGAAGGGTTTTTTCACTATCAAGCCTCTCTCATTTTGGTTTTCTCTCAGATTTCATCGCCTTATGGTGCCTGTGAAGGTTTTCACCGATAAGACTCTCTCATTTGTATTACTTTCCAGCTGGGGATTTGGAGTGTCGCCGGTATGACTCTTTCTGTTGGAGATTAGAGTCCTTTCTGCTGTGGAACAGAATGTTATGTTCGCCGGTAAGACTCTCATTTGTCTGACTTGGCATCTTTTGAAGACTGGTCAGAAGGTCTTTCTTTGGACCGTAATGTGGGTTTTGGATAGGCTAGAAAGAAAGGGTATAAAAGGCTCAAAAAAATACATTAATTTTGGGTTATTAGTTACAACCTTCGGAATTAGATTTATTCACAATAAACGCAACCTTTGCCCCAGTTTCTTGCTTGGGGATATCCTAACTGATTTTTTTTTTCATTTTTCAAAAATATGACCGAGCCGTGAAGCGCCTACGTATCCTCTTTGAGGAATCAGGTCAAACGTAGTTCCCAATTCCTCTTTTTTCATTTGACATTCTTTTTTTTTCTTTTCTTTTATGCTATCATTTTTCTTTTCTTTTCTTTTCTTTTTTTTCTTTTTTTCGTTTTGTTGTTTTCTTTCTTTCTCTTTTTCTCTTCGTTGCTACTGATTCCGAACGAGGGGTATGAAAGAAAATAAATAAGGCTCAAAAGGGGTAACGAAGGATAAAGTGTTTGGGTAGCAGAACAAAATGCCTTCGTCATTCCAGTCTTCAAAACATGCCAAGTGCAAACAACACAATTAAACAATAGATTTATAGTCTCTTCCGATGATGCTGGACTTTGACAATTATGTTAAACATTTTATTTTTCCTTTGTCATTTCTAAGGCACCGTTGGGTGACACTCTCATTCTCATGCCAATTTGGCGAATCTTGATTTTAACGGTTTTCTTTATATTTTACTTGCCCCAGTTCCATATGACTCGAGCTCTGAATAATCTCAACCGTCCTTATTTCCTTTAAATGGTCTGATCGCCTTTCCAGGGTTTTATGATTAACTTTTAAGGTTAGGCCCAAACTGTGTGCACATGTCATGTCACTAGAATCGGCGCTGAACAAAAATGATAAAAGGACTAAACAAAAAGATGACTGGAAATAATAAAAGACTGGATTTGCTTTAGACTACCGGTGGAATGGTTTGAACAACAAGACAAGCGAAACAAACCAAAATAAAATCCTAAAACAACCTGGACAAACTTAAACAAACCGCTGTGACAAAACGGAAAGATAAGCGGAAAGATATTGACACAAAACAAAATCCGAATTACAATCCTAATAATCCGAACAAACAGAAATGACAACAAAATAAGCCACCAAATGCTTCTTTCTTGTTAACCAAGGAACGGAGCGTCCTCCCACTTTAGCGAAACTGGCATCTTAGCCACTGAGCTTTGCATCAGTATTGCCAGACCATTGCCAACTTCAATATCATCACCCTTAGTCAACAAGTTCCCAATAGGACTCGAATGCTTCTGTCATCACGCCTGATCCCCGCAAAGCGTGCTTTTGGATCTTGTATTTCCGGCTTACCACAAACCAACCACCTTCTTTCTTTGTGATTCAAAACAAAACAGGTTAGAATGGACTCAGTCGGTCCTCATTATTGACAACATCTTTTTTTCTTTTTCTTTTTTTTCGATTTTTTTTTTCATTTTCCCTTTTTCATTTCTTTTTTTTTTCTTTTTCTTTTTCATTCTCTTTTTTTTTTTGCTTCTCATTTTTTGTTGTGGTCGAATCTTATGGAGATTGCCTACGTATCATGACCCCGCATGAATCAGACCTTGCGTAGTTCGGACCAATAAAGATAAACAATACTCAACATTTTTTTTTAATTTTCATATTAAAACAAACTGGGTTTCAAAGGTTTAAAGATGACCTACAAACTTGAAAATCAAACAACCCGCATATTCTAATCAAAAGATTTACAAACTCAAAAACAAACGGCCAGCTTTCTTTCCCCGTTTGTCAAATGCAACCAAATGGTTATTTTTGCAAATGTGGCCCCTTCCAAATTTCACATGAATTTTGAGGCCGGGGAGGATTATTTTATGACACTTTACAAACTTGTCTATTCTTTTACGAAAATAGCCTTTCGACAACTGAAAGATACTCTAAGGCTATTTCGACAAGAACGGTTTAAGACGCGGCCGAAGTTGGCTTGGCTTATTTTTGACAAAACCCAAAGGTATTCACCTGACCGCTGACTCTTTTTTTTTCAAATTACAATAAAAACGTGGTGTTGCAAACATGGCCCTTCAGCGCCTTGGGGACGAAGATTTTTTAAGGCTGTGTGGGTCAACTGGACCAAAATCCTAAACATGACCCAAAAGGTGGTTGTTTATGCAAAGTCAGCCTTCCGGCGTCTCTTTCGGGAACATTCGACTATTTTTTACAAAAACAGCATCACCCTTACTTATTTATGACTCTTTTCTATCATTTTTCAAAAATAGAAAACTCAACATTGCAAACACGGCCTTTCAACGCCTCGGGGACGAAGATTTTTAAGGCTGTGTGGGTCAACTGGACCAAATCTTAAAAATGATCCGAAGGTGGCTGTTTATGCAAAGTCAGCCTTCCGGCGTCCCTTTCGGGAACATTCGGCTATGTTTTGACAAAACAGCGTCACCCGACCTCTTTATGACAGAATTAAAAATTTGAATGTTTTTTTTTTATTTATTTATTTGCTTTTGGCTATTTTAGCAAAAGGTGGGGTTGGACATCACCCGACTTATTTATGACATGTTTTTTTTTATTTATTTATTTGTTTTTGGCTTTTTAGCAAAAGGGGGGTTGGACCCGATGAGGGTTGCCTACGTATGTCACATCCGGTGAGAATCAAACCCGCGTAGTTCGGGTCTCGTGAATAAGTAAATGAACTAATATTTTTTTTATTGGAACTGTGAAAGAACTGCTCAAAGGAAGTATATATATTTTTTTGATTGATTTCTTTTTGAAAGAAAAACTTGTAAAAAATTCCTTTTCTTTTGATTTGAACTTTGAAAATTTCAAAAGTAAAAGGAAGTTTTTGTTTATTCTAAAGAAAAAAAAATATTTTTGGAATTTTACTTTTGATAAAAGAAATGCTCCTAAAAAATATTTTTTGAATTTTGAATTTTCTTTTCAATTTTGAAAGAAGAATCAAAATATTTTCGGATTTTTTTTCTTAAAAGAAAACATTTTTATTATTTTTGTTTTATCAACAATGGAAAATAAAGATATTTATATTATTTTTTGCAAGACATATCTTTTTGGAATTTTATTTTGAATTTTCTTGGCAAGACAAATACTCTTTGCAACAAATAAAGATATATATATCTTTTGGAAATAAAAACTTTTTGGATTTATATATATATATATATATATATATATATATATATATATATATATATATATATATATATATATATATATATATATATTTGCGACAAATAATGAAAGACTTTTTTTTTTTTTGCATTTTCATAAGCAAATAAAATAAAAAAAAACATTTTAAAAATAAGACTCTTTTTTTATTTTCATTTTCATGGCAAGACAAACTATATATTTTTTTTATTTTTTATTTTTGAAAAACAAAAACAGAACGACGACTTTTATTTTCTTAGCTTTTAATAAAACAAACTAATAAGACATTTTTTTTCATTTTCTTAAAATTTTGGCAGAGTTTTGACAGTATTTGGGCATTTGTTTTCTTTTCAAAAATAAACAATCAATTCCCTAACCGCTATTTCATTTTTTTTTCCAATTTCACAATATTCATAATATTCAAACACCGGTCAGTGAGACAAAATAAATGCACAAAAAACAAATAAGATGCATCAGGATGGTCTTTTCATATCAGGTTGCTAGTCCTAGACGGACTCAACCCCTGTGTTGAGTCCCCTAAGTCAAATACAACGTGATGCAAATAAGCGTTCCTACTAGGGATCCGGCATGAAGTCACGTTATTCTATGTTCAAAACCTGGGTCGGTGTTCTAGACAGTGTACCCGAGCGGACAACTCGAGCTGAGGAAGGAGCTCCTTTCCGGGAACCAAAAGGTCAGCCGGCTTAGAAACTTTCCGAGCCTCTTTTATTTAGGGTACGACACTAACAGAATAGGGAGTCTCAACCAGTAAGCACATCCCAAGAGGTAAGAAGAGAAGGGTTTCGGCACAGTTTATATACAGTTCAAATAATATCAAAGCGGTAAAAGCAGCATTTAGCACATTAGGCTGAAACATGTAAAAATCAGATAAAGCCAAATATAACAATTTATCTAAGCTCGAATTCTTAACCTTGAACCAGTGGTTCTGGGTTTAATCCCCAGCAGAGTCGCCAGAGCTGTCACACCTCCTTTTTCCGCACCCGATGGGGTGCAAGGGAGTTTTTTCCAATTAAAGGACAATCGAAACGGGATTTGTTTATTTATTTCAGAGTCGCCACTTGGGAGATTTAGGGTGTCCCAAGTCACCAATTTTAATCCCGAATCGAGGAAAAGAATGACTCCATATTACAGTCTGCGCACCAGAAATCCGGATAAGGAATTCTGTTAACCCGGGAGAAGGTGTTAGGCATTCCCGAGTTCCGTGGTTCTAGCACGATCGCTCAACTGTTATATTCGGCTTGATTATCTGATTTTATACAAATATGAACTTATGTGCAAATTTTAACTTTTTACCGCTTTCATAATTATTATTATTATTTTTTACAAGGAATTGCAACGTTGTAAAAATGTATCTCGAACCGCGTTACAATCAATGTACCCGTGGTCGTCGACACACTTTGACTCCGTTGAGATTTGGATTTGGGTCACATCAATGTGCACCCGAGTTTAACAAAATTAAATTATTAAAGGCGCGCCTAAAGCGACTAGCGTATCATCTACTTTGGGTAGGGCCGTGGAATTTTGCTAAACGGTCCATCCCGAAATCTAAGCAATATAAAGCAAATATTTACTGAGGGCCCCGCAATTTTGTATTTTTATTTGGCGAGGCTCATCTCATTCTTATTTTTAAAGATAAACCTATAGTGACTACATTTCTTCTATTAAGTTTGTCTCTAAAAATAAAAGAAAATTTCTCAATTAATTACATGCTGGAAAAAAAAACTTATTAGTTATTAGCTTACGGCTAATGTGAATGGAAAATTGCGGTCGAGTTTGTACAAAGAAAAATTGCTTTCATTCTATATTCTATTATTCAATAATACTGGAACATGAGATTGACACACCATAATATCAAAAACAAATTAACTAGTATTTGATTAATTTAAACTAAATTTATTAGATGAAGAAATTATACATATGCAAGCCCATTACTCATTAATTAATCGACTACATTTTTATACAAAGAAAGGAAAATTATATTCAAACACAAATCTAAACAGGAGGGATTCAACAGGAACAAAGCTTGATTAATATTTCATTTCGCTTCAAACCGAGAGTGTACAAATGTGTACCTGGAAATGACAGTACAAGAAGAAGAAGATCAGCAAAGTAGTATGTAACACAGCAACATACAGCAGCAGAAAGCCCAACACAGTAGCTTCAACACCTCAGTCCAGAAATCCCAGCAACACGGAGAAAACTAGTAAAAATGGAGAAGACAAATAGTGCGGAAATCTCTCTTTATTTTTTTCTTTCTAGATTTGAACTCTCTATGGTGTTCTTCCACTCTCAATATTTCAGAAAATTTGTTTCTATCTTTTTTACTCTCTCCAAAATGAATTTTGTCCCTGTATATTCTGTGTATCCAGAGTGTATATCGAGTGTATACTGCTCTCTCCGCCCCCTCTTTTCTTCTTCTCTCTATCTAGTTTTTCCTCTTTTTTTCCACCCCTTCTTCCTAAATTTTCTATTCTATTTATAGCAAAATTTTCGAAATTTTCAGATTTGTTTTTTTATTATTTTTTTATTTTTTTATTAAAAGAAATCCCACTTACAAATTGCTTTTATTTTTTTAGAAAAAGAAATCCCACCTTTATTTACTTTTATTTTTAAAATTCCAACTTTAATTACTTTATCTTATTTAAAATCCCACTTTTTATTTTTTTAAAAGAGAATCTCACTTTATTTAACTTTTCTTTAAAAAACAAACCACTATCTTTTCTTTTTCTTTTAAAAATGCTACTTTCAATTACTTTAAATTTTTAAATTTTCAGATACCTTTATATTTATTTTTTAATTCCAACCTTATTTTACTTTTAAACTTTTTAAAACTTTTACTTTTTTTTTAAATTTTCTACATTCTTTTACTTATTTTTTTATTTTTTATTTTTTTAAAATCATTTCCGAAATTACTATATATATATATATTTTAAAATAAAAATAATAAATAAAATAAAATATTTTCGGATTTTTTTATATATATAAAAAAACAAAAAATAAAACTATTAATAGTGATATTTCACTTTTTATTTTTTATTTTTTCGGTTTTGTTTTGTGTTGGACAAAAATGAAGAAGGGGTGTTGGGTTAATGGAGCGGACCGGATCGACCCGGTTTGAAACGGACCGGGTCATGGGGAAAGTTGGGCAATTATTTGGGCCTGTGGTTTGAAATTGAAGAAGTGGCCCAATCCGATTTTTCTTTGTATTTTTTCTCTTTTCTTCTTTTATTTTTCTAAAACTAAATTATAAAAGTACTTAAATTATTATTAAGAACTAAATTAAGTTATAAAAACGCAAATTAACTTCCAATAACAATTAACGCACAATTAAGTAATAATTAAGCATAAAATTGTTCATTTGGACATTAAATGCTAAAAATGCAAAAGATGCCTATTTTTGTATTTTTTATTAATTTAACAAATAAACATGCATAGACAAACATACAAATAGTTACACAAAATATCACAAAAATTGCACACCAAGAAAAATTATTTTATTTTTGAATTTTTTGGGAGTAATTCTCATATAGGGCAAAAATCACGTGCTTACAAGCCTATCAACTACAAGTTACAGGATTCCTATCTATAAGTCTTCTGAAGCTTGATCTTGAGTTTTGAATGGTTATTTATGCAGACTTTAGATTTGAACCTTGACGCTTGCTAGTTGCAGGTGCTAGCTCGTTCTTCTTCAGAGTTTCGGACCAAGACCGGACATGTAGTGCTTGTGACCTCGGCCATGTCTTGAGCAGCTCACATCCTTCATCAACTTCTACATTTGGATTAACTTGTTGCCTTTCTCTCTTTTCCTTTATTGTGACTAACTTCTGTTGATCATCTAGGACTGCTGACTTGCATTCTTGACGCGAGCTTCTTTTGTTACTGACCTGAATTGCATTCTGAATTGAATTCCCTTTCTTCCAGGTGGGCGCCTGATTGCTGAACTTGAACCATCTTCTCTTGTTACTTGTCACTGTTTTCCCTTGCACCTTGGACTATTTTCCCCTGAAATTTGAACTGTCTTCCTTCGAAACTGCTTTCCCTTGAAACTCGAGTTGTCTTCTTTCGACACTGCTTTCCATAGAAACTTGAGTTGTCTCCCCTTGTTCTCCATGTGGGCGCCTGATTACAACAAAACAGACAAAACAAAGAAATTTTTCTGCCCCAGTTTGCACTAGGAAGACTTGTGAGTTGTTAGCAAAATTGTAAACCACTTGTACTATTGATGCAATGATGAAAGTAAACTAAAGAATAGACTAGGAAAACTATAAACTAAGCTTGACTAAAGTAAAAACTGACCCTATTCTCCAGGCGGGGCTCCCTGACTGCTTACTTGAAATGTATTCCCTGCTCTCCAGGCGGGCTCCTAACTTCAACAAAATAGACAAAATACAGAAAATTTTCTATCCCGGTTTGGTGGCTGGGCACAGATATAAGTGTAAAATGGATCACATTACCAAATATCAATAAAACCTTGAAAGCTAAAACTTGAATTGTACTCC